>NC_141146.1:26269771-27519771 GCF_053477565.2 Lygodium microphyllum | reverse complement strand
TTTATGAATCATTTCAAAAAAAGATATTCAATAAAGCAATATACGGTTTATTCCTTTCATGCTTAATCGGAGTGTACTTTCATAATTCTGTTTTGTAAATATGGACATTAATCTAATTTCAATTCATTGCAATGCACAAAAACTACTTGCTAGAAATGCATATCAATTTTCTGGTCACTTTATTTTGTTTGTTTTATTGAAAGTACTAATGTCCGAACTCTTCCGCCGTGAGCTAATTATTTTAAATTAACCAAAGTATTTAAGATGAAAAATGCATCCTATCTCCAAAAATCATCCACGCACGATTGAATTATAACAACGTAAAATAAAAATTAGGAAGAAAAACCTGGACTTGTGGTGAGATGTCCACGTGGATGTTAGGAGACGATCCTCCTGTAGTTATGCCTTGTGCTTTCTTAGGAGCCATTTCAAATTCAGCCTTTTCGCCTTGGATGTAGAGTTATAATCTTATCCGTCTTCTTCATACGTGAGCTCCCTTTGTGAGTTGACTTTTGAAGACCTTAAACCTGGCTAGGGGAGGAAAAATCCACAAGAAGGCTTTGAGGACTTGTGGGAAACCTTAAGGGAAGGGGATTAGATGGAATTCACACGGACATGGGTGGAAAAATCCCGAAGGACAGGGGGTATAAGAACCATGATAGGGATTTTGGAAAAGGGCCACGATAAAGGATTAATGCCTTTGGATTGCAGGGGTGGGGTAAACCTACGATGAGGGTTTTAAGTCCCGGGAAAGGGGGATTTATCAACCCACTTTGAAAGGCCTTTTCAAGATCCACAAGAAATAGGGGATTTTGTGTGGGAAGGGGAAAAGGGGCCTAAGGAGCCATGTGAACAGGGCTAGGTGGAAGCCTACAGAGGAATTTAGTGGGGGTGTGATATGAAAGGCCCTTAAGTAGGCCACATGAAGGGGGGGCTTCTTAGGAGGCTTTTAGAAGCTTACTAAGAAGCTTCCAAAGCCTTTGGAAGTATTGTGGAGCCCACGTGGAGGAAAAAGGAGGCGATTTCTGGTGGCGAGCTGGCAGCAGATGACAACGTGACGAATGGCAGCAGTGACTTTTCTCCTCCCTCTCGGCCAGCGGAGCGGGATGGTGATTGTCCTCTCCTCCTCTCAACTATTTCTGTAACACCGTCAACCTCCTCTTTCCTCCTCACGGTAGTAACTTTCCCCCTCTCCTCCAACTCTCTTTGCCATGGTTCCTATAGGGAGGGGAAGAGGTACCTCCCTCACCCACGCGCCATTCTGCATGGCATTCACCTCCCTGCAAGCTCCAGCAAGGAGCTTGATAGCCCTTGCTATTCCCTTCTCCTCCAGCACAACAGTTGGCTGGAGGAGAGAGGGATAATTAACTTTTTTTTAAAAAAACACTTATTCTAAATTCATATGCAAAATGCATGTTTTTGATTTGAAAATGTTACAAAATCATGCACATCGCGATCGATATTGACAAGCTAAAAAATGCACTTTGAACTGGAAAAAGAAGGAGTGAACTAGAAGATTGTAGAGTAGGTGTACTGGAGTTTTACCCCCTTCCAAACCCAACTGTAACGTGTCCACTAGAATCATCCAGGACACGTCTTAGCAGTCCATCGGAAAGGATGTCTAGAAAACTCCGCCCGGCACTCCCATGGAATGTTACGGGTTTTGCAATCTAGGTCTTCCCGTGTCTGCCACGTAGCGGAAGTATCCTGGCCGTTTCCCACTTAGGATCGACCGGAATTTGGGTTTTTCTGTTTGGTCATTAGCTAACAGCAACTAGCGTCAGACCCAAGTGAACTACTTTACGTAGAAACACCAGGTCCCAAGCGGATTCACGCTGCACTTGGTTCAAGGAGAATGGGAAACGAGAGGGATGCAAAACTTAACCTCTCTACCAAGAGGCATAGTCCCATTCCTTAAATCGGGTAAGACGTAACTCTAGGTCATCGCTCTCATTATTCGTTTTGATAATGATGATCATCCCGCTGTTCTTCGAGATTTTTGAGAAAAGTTCCCGGCTAACCGGGACCACCCAACCGTAGGACGGACCCATGGCCCATCCTCCGCACTTTCCTCAGTTTGTTTTAGTTATGTAATTATCTAACACATTAATTTGACATATAGCAATCAGCTTCTTTAATTACTCCTGTTAAGCACTGGTTCCTTCACGTAATCTTATCACATGACATAGAAAAACAATATCAGCCAAATTCTTTATTATCATTTCATCATTTTATCTTTGAAATACAAGGAGTTCCGCCCCTTCCTCTCCCTCTCACTCTCTTTCTCTCTCATTTCCTCTCCTAAACAAGCAAAAAATAAAGTGATTCAAACATTAAACAAGCAAAAGGGAGAGGGAGGGAGAAAGAGAATGCACTCTCCCTCCTTCTCCCTCTCTTTCTCTTTCTCTCCCTCTCTTATTTCCTCCCCCTCCCTCTCCCTCTCCCTCTATTTCTCTTTCTCTTTCTTTCTCTTTCTCCTTCCTTCCCTCTCCCTCTCCCTCTCCCTCTCTTTCTCTCTTACTCTCTCGTTTCCTCTCCTAAACAAGCAAAAAAGAAAGTAATTCAAACATTAAACAAGCAAAAGGGAGAGAGAGAGAGAATGCACTCTCCCTCTCTTTCTCTCCCTCTCCCTCTCCCTCTCCCTCTCCCTCTCCCTCTCTTTCTCTCTCTCTCTCTCTCCCTCTCCCTCTCCCTCTCCTTCTCTTTCATTTCCTCTCCTAAACAAACAAAAGAGAACGATTTAAACCTTCAACAAGTAAAAGAAAGAGAGAGGGAGACTCACCAATGAGATATGGCGAGCGTGGGCGGCTTCTCTTTGCAACAAGGGCTCCTCCTCTCCTTCGCGAACAACGACGGTGGCGGTGGCGGCGGCGGCGGCGGCGGCAAGTCTCTTCCTCTTCTTCTCTCACAGAGCCTTGGCTCTCTCTCTCGCTCTCTCCCTCTCTCTCGCTCTCGCTCTCAAAAGGCGAAGAAAAGAAAATGAAAACGGCGCTCTGGTTTTGGCCGCGCTTTTTTTCCCTGCGGCGTCGCTATTGGCGTCGCTATTTGCGGCGATGCAAATAGCGACGCCAGTTGCGACGCCAATAGCGATGTCTATAGCGACGCCAATATCCGCCGTCGCTAATCGGCGTCGCTAATTGCCCAATTCCTTGTAGTGGCACCTATGCAGTCCATAGAGTCGAGGGCTGAATCCATTCAGCCAAGAGAGTTGAATGCAGAAAAATTTCTGCATACAGAGTTTCAGGCTGCACCCATGCAGTCCATAAAGCGAAAGGCTGAAATTTTTCAGCCAACAGAGTTGAGAGTTGCTGAAATTTTGCAGAAATTGCAGCAAAGAAAAGAGTGCTTGAATGATGCCAAGGTTGACACAAAATATAAAACAGTTGATAAGAAGGTTAAGCCGGTTGCAGGGCCGCTTCCTCCTGATAATGATGAGCAGATTGAAAAAGCTATGAAGCAGCCTATGTTGAGAGATCCTGCAAATATTGGACATGAATTTACAGCTGAAACTCTTGCAGAATTGAAGATTGGAAATGATGATTTCTTGCTTCCAGTGGAAAAAGAATGTTTTAGAGAGATGCTTGGACGTCATGGTAAGGCATTTGCTTTCTTTCCACATGAAATTGGCTGCATTAGTCCCGAATTGGTTGCACCTATGGTCATCTTCACTGTTCCTCATGTACCATGGAATATATGTCCTATACCTGTGCCTAAAGCACACTTGCCAAAGCTGATAGAGTTGCTGAATGAGAAGATTAAAATGGGGATTTTGGAACCCTCTTTTGCACCCTATTCTAACAGGTGGTTTACTGTACCAAAGAAGAATGGTACTTTGAGATTTATTCAGGATATGCAGCCCGTGAACAAAGTGACAATCAGGAATGTGGGAACAGGTCCAGTTGTGGATGAATTTGCTGAGGCTTTTGCAGGACGAGCCATCTATTCTCTAGGTGACTTGTATTCAGGTTATGATCAGTTTCAGCTTGCCTTAGAAAGCAGAGATATTACTACTATGCGGACACCTATTGGTCTTGTGAGGATGTGTACCTTGCCTCAAGGTGCCACAAACTCAGTTGCTCATATGATGAATGCTATGCATAGAGTTCTACGAGACTATATTCCGCAGTATACCATGCCTTTTTTAGATGATGTGCCTATTAAGGGTTGTGCAGAAGAAGAAAAGAATGAAAGTCTTGATTTGC
Organism: Lygodium microphyllum; assembly: GCF_053477565.2. Lineage (NCBI taxonomy): Eukaryota > Viridiplantae > Streptophyta > Polypodiopsida > Schizaeales > Lygodiaceae > Lygodium > Lygodium microphyllum. The sequence continues at coordinate 27,515,569 of NC_141146.1, read as the reverse complement.
GTGGCTGTTGAAAGTTTGTGGCTGACCACTTGGTTGCTTGTGAGAAAATATTGACACAATTAGAGGAGGTAAACTTGACTCTTTCAGGGCTGAAATCTGTCTTTGGTGTTAATGAAGTCATCATAGTTGGGCATATGGTTGGATATTATGGCAGGAAACCTTCACCTGCAAAGGTGGATGCCAAAAACAGGATTGCAGAGTATTGCTCGACTACTTCAGAGGTGCGGAGATTTGTTGGAGCTTGTGTATTTTACATGATTTGGATTCCTCATTTTGCTCATATAGCAGATGTTCTCTATCAGCTGCTTCGAAAGGGGCAGAAATTTCATTGGGATGAGAAGCATTCGAAAGCCATGCGTAAGCTCAAGAAGCTGTTACAGTCTGCTCCTACTCTTCGCAAGGCGGATTATCAGTGTGGACGGCCGATCATGTTGACAGTTGATACTAGCCCTATTGGCATAGGTTGGGCAGTGGGACAGGATGATGCTGATGGAAATAGGTATGCTATCCGCTTTGGAGCTAAAGTTCTTAATGAGCGACAGAGGAGATATCCGCAGATCAAAAGACAGTTGTGGGGAGTAGTCACTGCACTGAAGTGTGACAAAGGGTATTTTATTGGAGCTTCAGTTGTTGTGGAAACAGATTGTTTGCCTTTGCTTGGCATGATTACTAGTTGCTCGACTCCAGATATAGCGATGCTTCGGTGGATTGCCTATATCAAATCATTGAATCCAGAATTTCGACACATAGCAGGGAAAGATAATCCAGTTGCTGTCATGCTATCTAGAGCGAGATATGAGGATGAAGAGTCAATGCTTGCAGAAGATGATGAGACAGAGTTTGCTGCTTCTGTCCTTGTTCATGATTGTCATGTATCTACTGTTGAAGCCTTTATTGAAGAACTTTATGTTGACGAGTGGCTGCAAATTGGACAGTATCTAAGTTCATTGACTCGAAGAGCTGATTGGACAGATGATGAATTCAAGAAAATCAGAAGGAAGGCTTATGGGTATTTCTTGAAAGATGGTTTTCTTTGGAAGCATCCAAAAAAGAGAGGAGGCTTACCCTTGATAGTAGTTTGTGATGTAGCGATGCAGATACAGATTATGCGAGAGTTTCATGAGAGCTCATGGGCTGGACATAGAGGTGTGAGGGCTACCTATGAGAAAATCAAAGAAAGATACTGGTGGAAAGGGATGTATAAAGATGTTTCTCACTTTGTGGAGACTTGCAGGGACTGCCAGCTTTACTCTTTAGTGCGACATCGTGATGAGTTGCATCTGACTTATCCACTATGTATGCATTATAAGTGGGTGGTAGACTTGGTTACTTTGCCAGTGGGACTTTGGCAGATGAGATATCTTGTCTTGGATAGGGAGGATCTTACAAACTATGTTGAAGGCAGATCTTTGCGGACAAAGACCACCACTACAGTATGTAAATTCTTGTTGGAAGAAATATTTTGCAGGTATGGATGTATAGGCAAGATTACAGCTGATCGTGGAGAGCTAGATGCAGATGAAGCTAGAGAATTTTTCTCACGGCTTGGGATTAAATTGGCTCTTACTACTACTTATAATCCAGAGGGAAATGGCAAGAGTGAAAGAGGACATCCGCCAATAGTTAAAGCATTGGCAAAAGCTTGTAGAGGTTGGATTGGGGATTGGCCGAGATTACTACATTTTGCGTTGTGGGCTGATCGCTCTACACATAGTGTGACTACTGGATACATGCCTGCAGAGTTGATGTATGGGCAAAAACCTGTCATGGCTACAGAAATTTGTACTCTCACTTGGAGTGTTCTTCCATGGCATGAGAATTTATCAAGGGAAGAGCTTCTAGCTCTTCAGATTCGTCAACTAGAGAGAAGGACAGAAGATGTGTAGCTAGCAGTTGATCGTTTGAAGGCAGCCCGACTTAGAAACAAGGACAGGTTTGATTTAAGGCATCGCTGGAGGCCTGGAGCCATAAAAGAAGGAGATTGGGTCCTAGTCTACGATAGTAGTCTAGAGAATCAGCATAGTAGCATGAGAAAAATGGTTCGAAGATGGTTTGGACCGTATGAGGTGAAACAAGTTTTTGACAATGGTACCTATGAGTTGGCTGGATTAGATGGAACAGTATTGAGGGTGCCCATTGCTGGAAAACGAGTCAAGATTTTCAAGAGAAGAGAAGATGAAGAATATGCACTTGAAGCGTTTGACAGAAGAAGAGCAGGTTGAAGAAAGACAAGCAGAAGAAGCAGAGAATATAGATGATGAAGGTGACGGAGAAACAAGTCTACTAGAAACAGAAGATGGACTCAACCTGTTTGTGGATTTGAATGATCCTGGATAGTTGGCACATCCGGAGGATGCGCAGGTTTAGAGGGGGTGGATGTCGTGCTGCTGCGCATCCGAGTCGTATACACCTCCATTTCTTTTGTTGTGCATTTGTGTTATTTTCTGCGTGTGATTCATTGTGTGTGTGATGCATTATGATAATCCGCATCTAATGTATATATTCCGTTAGTGCATGTATATGATTTTGTTTGGATGCATGATGTGTGTATGTTAGAAAAAAATGAAAAACTGATGCCAAAGGACATTATCAAGCTGATAATTTCAATGATTATCTCTAAGAAAAGTGCAGGGAATTATAGAATCAAAGGAAGGTTTATGGAAGCGATCATCTAAGTTCAAAGGTTCCCATGACATTGAGGGCTGAAATGATGAACGGGTTGCCTCTTACCTATCCAACCTCCAATCCTCACTAAGAGAACTAAAGAGGGGCACCACCTTGCCAAAGGGAGGATGGGCTAGGATATCCATTTTCTCAAAGAGAATCAAGAGAACCAAGACACAAATTTACAAGAGAGAATATATGTACTAGACACCATATTGAAATATAAGAGAGAGAGAGATGAGAGGAGAGGGAGACAAGAGGAGAAAAGGTAGAAGAAGCTTGCCATTATGCTACATGGAATGAGAAGATGAGAAGAGAGTGAGATAATAGGAGAAGAGGTAAAAGAAGCTTGCCATTATGCTACATGGAATAAGAAGATGAGAAGAGATGGAGATAATAGGAGAAGAGGTAGAAGAAGCTTGCCATTATGCTACATGGAATGAGAAGATGAGAAAAGAGGGAGATAATAGGAGAAGAGGTAGAGGAAGCTTGCCATTATGCTACATAATAAAAGAACTCACTCATAGCTTCCCTCAAAGAGATGAGGGTATTCTAGAATGCTCTCATGGACTTGTCATTGTCGTCCTTCCCCCCTCTTTTTTCTTCATTCTCCAAGGGCTCTTTATATAGCCTCCATGAGGGATTAGAGTAAGCTAATCCTCTTGATTAACATAATCCTAGATGATGTATGGCATCTTTGAAAATATGGAGCATAGTGAATGGGACAAGTCCCCACCTTGGTCATCATGCAAGAAGCCAAGGGTGGTGGTAGACAACATAGAGAAATGGAGCTAGATTACAAGAGGTGGGTGCCCAAAGCACATTATTATAATATATTTACAAGAAGGATAGAGTGGAAAGTTGGTGTGGTGAAAGAGAGAAGAAAATTGTATATAGCCAGCAGTCTGCGCCTTCGTAACTTCAAATCCGTGAGGAATTTGAAAAAAGTTTCTTCTGCAACTTTGTAGACCAGGTCGAAACCGATCGGGCTGCGTGGGAATTTTCTTGAAATTCGCTTTTTCTTGGGAGTTATTGAGATTATAAAAAAACGGCTTCTAAAAGCTGCTTTGACTTTAGTCCCCCATATGTATATAAATACATATAAGCATGTGACAAAAGGGGTCCATGCTTGTAAGCTTTTGTGCAAGATCCAAATGACACCATGATGTGGATATTGACTTGTGTGCTAGGGTGAGGTGTCCTCTAATGATGATGATAGATTCCAAATCTTAGTGATGCAAACGGAGTCCATGTGTAGTTGGAGGCTAGTCCTTTGAAAAAATCTATGCATTCACTCAACTCCTAGGTGTAATCCATTTTCATCTTCACTAAGATAACCATCCCTTTGACCCTTTACATTGACATGCCTTCTAAGAACTTGTTCCCTCCATTTGCTAGAGTTATCGTAATCGAGAAGCAATGTAGCATACCTAGTGCTTGAAGAGTAAACCCAAAGTGATATGGTAAGCTCTTGATAGGGGCTTTGGCCAAAATTTTGTGGTAATAATCCGGGTTGTAAAAAACCCGAATCATTAGCCCTCCCCTTAGGCTAGAGGTATTCATGCCTCTAGCTTGATAATGATGGTCCAATAGAGCAAGGAGGACTGCACCCCCTCATTGGTGGCTCTTCATTGAATGATTGCTCCAAAGTGTTCATATTTCTTTGAAAATAAGGCTTCAGTCGCCATCCATTTACCCTTGTCTTATGAACCTTCCCATCCATGTCACCGAGCTTATAGCTGCCATTTGAATATCTCCTTATGACCATGAATGGCCCTTCCCACTTGAACACAAGTTTAGCATCCTTTCTGTTATCAAAGCGGTTATCATAGCATAGCACAAGTGATCCTTCCCTTATGTGTTTGCTAGCCAGCTTCTTGTTAAAGGTCTTCCTCCTCTCTTCAGCCTGCATGGAATAGTGTTGGACTGTTGCTTCTCTATCTAACTCCAGCCTCTCCAGATCCAAGATCCTTTCCTCTAACTTCTTATCTTGATTCTTCTCTTGACTCACTACTAAAACACGCAAACTGGCCAGTTTCACCTCTATAGGAAGCAAAGCTTCTTGGCCATAGACGAGGTGAAATGGAGTATAGCCAAGTGAGGTTCTGAATGAAGTCCTGTAGGCCCAAAGAGTTGCATTCAATTTTTTATCCTAGTGCTTGGGGTGCATGTGTACCTGCTTGGTAATTATCTTACAAATCAGCCCATTCACTTTTTCGACCAAACCATTACACTGTGGATAGTAGGGAGTAGAATGCATGTGCTTGATTTTTAGCCTTTCCATTAGCTCCCCTACTAGGTTCGCCCTAAAACCAGGACCCTGATCATAGATAATTTCCAAATGTGTGCCAAACCTGCAACATATATTTTCAAACACAAATTTTTCCACTTCTTGGGCTGTGATCCTACTAGTTGCTGAAGCCTCTGCCCACCTCGTCATGTAGTCTACACCCATTATGATGTATTCCTTGCCAGATTGAGTTTGTGGGAGTGGCCCTATTGCATCAATCCCCCATTTCTCAAATGGGCCATATGTAGTTATGGAATTTTGTTCCTCATGCACTAGCTTCCTTGGTCCGGCCTTTTGGCAATTGTCACAAGTGCGGCACCAATGTTGCACATCTCGATGTAGACTAGGCCACACAAAACCGGCTTGGAGAATCTTCCTACTGGTTATTTCTTGAGCAAAATATCCGCCACAAACCCCTTCATGGCAGCTCTTAATCACATCTATAATTTCCTTTGATGTTGGCACCCTTCTAAGCACTGCATCCTTTCCTTTGCAATACAACACATCATTTATCAAGCGGTATTTAGTGGCCTTAGTAGCTAGCCACCTTTTCTCACTTTTACTCATATGTGTAGGTGCCTCACCATGCTCAAGAAAATAAAGCACATCTTGTAGTTGAAACTTACCCTGAAACAAGGGAAGCTTTACTGCAATGATGCCCACCATTACCTCTTTCAAATTTTCAGCTGCTAGAGCATCTGCGTCGCCATTTGTGCGCCTTGGCACAAAATAGATTTGGCCTTTCTGTAGCTTTCTCATGAGAGTTTTAGCTTCCCTCATTTTCGTGTCACTCCATACGATGCTCAAAATACATGCCACCATGAATGGATGTGCATATATGTCTCACTGTTGGTAGTCTATCATGTAATTGCCTTGCACAACTTTGGGTTTTGACAAAAAAAATTGCATGCCCAAACTTTTCAGCCAAGAGGATATATTTGATCAATAAGCACAGATATTTTGTTTCATTCATTTGGGAACTTTACATGATATTTCTTGATAACATCAAGAGAGAGCTGGACCTATTTTATTGTTGCAATCCTATGATTAACTCAACACAGAAACTGGACATGTTAGCAATCATAATATAAAAAATGCACAAGAGTGTACGTAGAGACTCCTGCAAAACTCAACCTACTACTACCTAGGTAGGATGTAGACTGTGTATGATCCATGAATTGAACTAAACATGTAGACTAAAAGAAGCCAAATAAATAAAAAATAAGAGGTAACGTCATAAGCATACTCCATCACAAAGTATCCAAGGAGCTTCAGTCAACTTAATAGACAAGAAGAGACAATACATCTAGAAAGAAAGACCCACATATACTCTTGGTTCAACCCATGAAAAGAGCTTTACATTCACTTTCTTCAAATAGCTAAAAGAACTCAAACTTTCAGCACCTCCTATGTATCTCTTATGGTTCTTTAACTCTAACAGCACATCAATTGGATAATCATATTGCAGTATAATCTCTTAGATCTAGAACTTGATGAACAAATCTTTACTATTAGTCACCACTAAAAAAACTCTTATGGATGCTTTAGAGCATTATAGAGATGCCATAAAGCTACAATTTCACACTCTGATAACCACACTTTCCCTCTCTTCTCAAGTCTCTATCCCAAAATAATAGCAACACCTTTCAAAACTTCTCAAGGGTATTTAATGGCTTTAGTAGCATAAGAAAAAAACCTTCAAGCCACCTCCATACATGCCTTTTTCATGCCCCTCATCACTACAACATCCTCTATTGCTCCTCTTTTTTAGTCCTTCTTGGTAGTGGGAGTTATGGCTCCACACATAGTAGCCTCCTCTAATTGCTTCGAATGATGGAAAGTAGTCAGAATACTAGTGTAGATACCACTATCTAGCCTCAAACCCTGGGCCAAACTATCATATCTAATGTCTATTTATGTATCTTATCTCACATAATTTCATAAGGCATTAAGGGGTAATAATCTACCTCCAATTGTACACACATTTTTTCTATGGTTGCCACATGTGATTAGTAGAACTTGGGTCACTAACATTGGCATTTCTCTTTGCTTTAAGGAATAGCATAATTAAAAGGGTCATAGAAACCTAATTGAACTCTTTTGCATGAAATTCAATGCTTCTTCTTCGGAGGATATTTCGAAGCCTAATCCTTGGTGTGATTTGTGGCTTGGGACTAAATTCTACTTTGATAGTATGCGGCCTTCTTAATGCTACATATGGTTAAGGAATATTGGATAGTCTTCTTTGACTCTAAGCAGCTCTTACTTGGACTATGTTTGGCATTGGTAAGATATCACATGTGGGGATTTGTTTCTTTATCTTATGCTTTGTACTTGAGGAGTCTTCTTCATGCTATCTCCAAGAGATATCTAGTCTATGCACATAGGACTTCGACATCCATGGTTCTAGCATTTTGCTGGCTTTCTTGTATCATTGTAATCTTCTCTTAGTCATAATATTTATTAAGTATCAAGAGAGGGTGTTAAAAATACATATGTTTCTCTATGAAGTGTATACAGGTTTCTCTGGTGAGGTCCCTCTCAACTGTTGTCCTCCTCTCGAGACTCATCCCACTTATAGCCTATTAGTAAGGGCAACTCTATTTGGTATCCCACACATTTTGTGATGCACTCATTGTTGATTGGCTCTTGGTTGATGCTTCACTCTTAGCCCTGTCTTGTTATGAGAGTTGTTGGTAGCTCACTTTGGGATAACTCTTGTGTGGTCTCCATGGTTATTGAGTTACTTTCCATTTTTCCTCATTATGAAGCTCGCTAAGCAAGGAATATAGTGGAGCACCCTATAGATCATGAATAAAGCCCTAGATAATAGATTTATATTTGGCCCATTGTGGAAGTTCCTCCTTAAAGGATATGTTGTCCATGAAAAAATTTAATAATATCAATTGCCATAGCTTGAAACCATCAGCATTAGCTAGGCGGTTAGGCAAGGATTGATTTGTCAATTGGATTTTCTATGTGGCTAAATGCTAGTTAGATGTTTAGGCAAGGATTGATTCGTCACTTGGATTTTCTATTTGGCTAAATGCTTGGGTCCCCTTCAAGGATAATATATTTTTTGTTAATGAAAATCCTAAATTTTCCTATTATATTTCACAAAACCGAATTAAATGTTGGGAGACCTTATGGGATCACAAGAAATGAACTAGGTGCCATTGTAGCTAAAAAATTATCATACTCCCTAATGTCATAGGAAATGGATTGATTAACCCAAATTATATCAAATTTAAGGATATATTGTGCACCTTGCTTAGGATCAAGCTCAATCCTATCTAACTTATTTGGGCTATCAGGGTATAGAAAATGTGAGAAAAATCAAAGGCCCAAGGCAAGTGACTAGTTTCTCAAGCCATATACATTTTGAGGTCAAAGCACAAAACTCATGTATGTGATTGAATGCAGAAGTCTAATTTCATAACTTGGAATACCACACTTTTTGGTTAGTTTAATATGTTTCTTTGGAGGCTAGTTATGTTGATTTTTCCATAGCTATCATAGTCTTAGTAAGTCGATGACTCTTTTATACATTGCCCTTTTGTGCCAAGTTGAAAAAGAAAATTCTTTTAATATCTTTTGATATTCACTACAAGAGAAAGGCCCTATAGACCTGCACTGTAGACGTGAAAAAGCAGGCGCATTTATAAGCTCATGTATCAGCGCGTCTATTTACGCTAGTATACAAAATGCGTCTATATATCCGCATTTATATACGCACCTATAGATGCAAAAATAAACACACATATTTTTCATTTCTCATAAAGTCCCTAAATATGACCAAACCTCTTAACAGCTAGTATTTGTTTGAATACATTACCAGCTTTACTTCTTTTTGAGTATTACAAATATACATCCAATCATTCAAAGCTAATTATATTTGTGTGATTTCATGCCCTATATACATCCAATCATGCCCTATACAAATGTGATTGGATAGGGCATGATTGGATGTATATACGACATAATTACACCTGGATCATAAGGACATGATATACATGTATAGGATCATAAGGACATGATATACATGTATATACGACATGATATACATGTATAGGGTATACATGTATAGGACATGATATACATTACCAACTTTACTTCTTTCTGAGTATTACAAATATACATCCAATCATTCAAATCTAGTTATATGTATGTGATTTCATGGCCTATATACATCCAATCATGCCCTATACAAATGTGATTGGATAGGGCATGATGATTGGATGTATATACGACATAATTATCAGAGAAGTGATTGATACATGCACATGTTGCATCTATTGTGCACTTAACCTAGCCATGGCTAAAACTTATAGATCAAAGGTTGACTTGTGCATGTGCAATATATATATATATATATATATATATATATATATATATATAGAGAGAGAGAGAGAGAGAGAGAGAGAGAACTGATCAATATACTCACATGTCTCATTTGTTGTGCATTTAACCTAGCCATGCATAAACTTATAGATCAAAGCTTATTCGGTGATTCAAGGGAGTACCCTCACTTTTTAGGGTAGTCCCTTGATTCTCATTATTCTCAAGGAATATACATCACAATCAATACAATCAAAGCAAAATCAAGACATGCATGCCAATTCATAGAATGAGTAGATTGATGTAAATCAGTTGGCTTGTGCATGTGCAAGATATTCCAATCATGTCAAGGTGCACTTATAGCTCACATATAATTTTAGATAAGGTAGACCACATATAGCCAATGTGCACATGTCCTCTTTTCATCATCTTTAGCCAGTGTGTCCACTTGTTGGTGACTAAAATAGATCACTGTAAGGATACTTTGCAATACCAACAAGACAACTACAAATCTCTTATCTATGAAATGTATAAGTAAATTAACTTGGTTAATTTGATGAGGTCAAGTTTTCCTTCCATGGACAGTGTGGTTGGCTATCTGCTTCAAGGTTATGGGAACTTGCAGAAGTCAATGGAGCATCCTAAAAATGACGATACTCTAATTACTGTATCAAGTCACTTCATGTACATATCTTTGATTGATTGATGGATAATATGCCTTTCTCTATCTCTTTCGTATACACCTTCATTGCATTATCTCTCTCTAGCTAAAAACCATTTGTGCTTTATCCACCTATTGATACTTGCATGCAATTGCAAGTGGGATGGTCTAGTAAGTCACCACATATGTGCCAATTGACTTGCAAATGTGTTATCTCTTATCCTCAAGCTTTGTTATATATGTCACCACATAGGTCAATTGATTTGCTAGTGTACCATCTCTTATCTCAAGATTTTCTATATATTTCACCAGTATTCTCAATCAAAAACATCATATCAAGCATAACTTGCATTAATCAAGCAGATTGGCCAACCCAACATAAATGAAATTGTATGAATAGAAATGTAGATCAAGATCTTAGCTTAAATCAATGACACCTTTTTACACAATATAAACTGTTAGAGTTTAACTACAATATATAATGCCTGCAAATAAGAAAGAGGCTTGATTTCTTGGACCACTATGCACATACAATCTATATATGTCGTATTCCCTAAATGCATGCATTGATACTTACAACATGGAGGCAAACATTTTGATATTGAAAGACTAGGAAAGTCATGTCATGTTGATCCAAAAACAACCAAAAGCTAGCATCTAATCAGTTTAATTGTTACTGCGTGTCTGTTAGCGCGTGTAATAGGTATTATCTGCGCATATACACGCGCAATTATAGACGCGCTATGCAAATATAAATTTTTTATAAAAAAGTTGTGGCTTGCTTTTCGAACCAGTGTTTTCCTGCGTTTTTTGCACGTTTTCTACTGTTCGAGCTCGACATCACTAATCATGTCTATCTATCACTTCATGAAGACAATGAGAGAAGGAAATAAGAGTAAAAAGAGGACATGAGGAAGGAAGAGCCAAAGAGTAAAGAAGAAGAGCCAAACAGTAAGGAAGAGAAGAAGATTCAAGTAACTTACCAAGGGAAGGGAGAAGGAGGACAAGGAGCTTGCAACCTAGCCGCCATCTGTCGGAACAAGCAAAGAAGGTGAGTTCTTCTTCTCTCTCTCAATCTTGTTTGCTTTGTCTGTCTGTTTGTCTCTCTCTCTCTCTCTCTCTCTCTCTCTCTCTCTTTACATGCTATAGACTGTCATCTATGGAGGTTTTTTTGCGTGTTTTTTAACCAAGTTTGAAAAAAATGGTCCGACTGTGCGCGTCTGTCAATGTGTCCAGATGACAGTGTAGACGTAGGTATAGATGCGGAAATAGACGTGCTGACAGACGAACACAGAGACACAGATATAGACGCATCATGTAATATGTTTTATCTACACAGGATAATATGATTTTTCTTGTGTAGATGTGGAGTCCTAGATCTTCCAGCACTGATCCTGAGTTGGAATGCAAGAACAACACCTTAGCGAAGTTTTCTAGAGGCGTTAGTAGCTTTTTTGGAGGTTTTCCAAACAAGGAGCAATTCATGGGGGAGATGACCAATTATCTTGGTCACCCTCCCACTGCAGATGAGGTTTTTAGTACGATGTCTGGGATACCTATCGCATCTTTGTCTAGCACTGCTACTACAACAGAAACAAGGCATTGACGCGCATGTTAGACGCGCAAAGTCGGGCGTGTCTATCACAGCGTCTATAAGTGCATGTAAACGTGCATGTAAATAGACGCGAATTTTGCGTCTATATATCTGCGCAAATAGACGCTAATATAGACGCGCCAGCAGATGCACAATTATTTAACCACCTAAAATTAGCAATTCACATAATTAAAAAACCAAAGTTAATAATTATTTAACCATCTGAAATTGATTCTTGAGCATGCACATGTGCGTATGATAAAAACCATAGAATTAAGAATACACATTGAATCATTGAATTAAAAAAATAGAGTTAATAATTACTTTTTCATTGCTCTCTAATGAATGGTAGTTCCTCCATTTGACAAGCCTGATATAAGTAATTAGTGGCAAGCGACAGAAACCTTACAATTAGTAATTTCTCTACGTACTTGAAGATGATAAAATATACTTTCTTTTTATTATGAAAAATTCAATTTAGCTTTAAAATTGACTATTGATTCTTGAGTATGCATGTGTGCGCATGATAAAAACCATAGAATTAGGAATACACATTGAATCAATAAGCAAATTATCTCATCGCTTTCTCTTTTTCTCTCTCCTCTCTCTCTCTCATTTCCTTTTCTCTCTCCTCTCCCTCTCATTCCTCTCCCTCCCTCTCTCTTTTTCTCTCTTCTCTCTCTCTCATTCCTCTCCCTCCCTTGCCCTCTCTCATTCATTTTTCTCTCTCCTCTCTCTCTCATTCATTTTTCTCTCTCCTCTCCCTCTCTCATTTCCTTTTCTCTCTCCTCTCCCTCTCATTACTCTCCTTCCCTCTCTCTTTTTTCTCTCTCCTCTCTCTCTCATTTCTCTCCCTTCCTTGCCCTCTCTCATTCCTTTTTCTCTCTCCTCACTCTCATTCATTTTTCTCTCTCCTCTCCCTCTCTCATTGGCATGGGAAGTTGGAATACACAAGGAGGGAGGTTGGAATACACAAGGCTTACAATGCAAAGTCAGAACACTACAGGGTAGAGGAGTCTGTAAAAAGACAGCTATCAATCAGGTGACACTTTTTGGGTACTGGAATGGGCTAACAATATAAGCAACTTGGACCAAGACCATTTCACAAGTGAGCTGGACAACCGGACTGGCATTAGGTCCAAGGATAATTATTAAAATGTAGATCATTCATTAGTTTTGAAGCCACAATAAGGCCGCATCTAACGGTGTAGCATCAGCCTCAGATTTTTGCCAATCCTCACCCACCAGCAAATCAATAGTGGCTCCGCCCACATCAACCACAACAAACTTTTCTCCTTCTCTGATGGATAGGAATCTAGCATTTTGGAGACAATGCAAAGATGCAGCCTCTGGCTCCAGAACTACTCTTAATAGATGAGGGCTAGCATCCTTTGAGCATGTTCTGCTTGACACTCCCTTGACCATACCAGCTTCCTGAGCACATTTCCTCATCTTTTGCTTGGCAGCTTCTGCCCATATTGTTGGCGCGGAAAGACACCATTGAATATCCTTCATCATCAATTGCCCACCATACTTGTCCCTCAAGTAATGCAAGATAAATTGTGATACTTTCTTGAGGTAGTCGACGATGAGAGACTCAATTGAAAGGCCTTGAGGAAGAGCCTTCGATTTGGATTGACCTTTGTAAGGAGCTTGTTCTGCTAGATATAACTTGAAACCACTCATGAAAGTACTTCCGCAAGGAAGCGATTGCGTGCATGAAACAATGGTCTTGATGGCAATCTGGTTTGTGTTTTGCAGTAGGGCACAGAGGAGGCCTCATGCTGCAGGGGCCAGTCGCACGGTTGATGTCGTACACAGATGTGGATGTCGTGCAGGGGCCATACCCTCTCTTGCTCTATTTGCCTATTATGTTTAACATCTTATCTCTTTTTCTCTCTCCTCTCATTCTCTCTTTTTTTCTCTCTCCTCTTCCTCTCTCATTTCCTTTGGCTCTCTTCCTCTCCTTTTCTCATTTCTTCTCCCTCCCTCTCTCTCTCTCCTTTCTATATTATGTTTTCTTCTCTCCCCCTCCCCCTCTCCCTCTCCCTCTCTCATTCCGCGTCTATTTTCACGTCTATCTTCACGTCTATAATCGCGTCTACCTGAACAATAGACGCGCATATACACGCAAAAATAGATGCACACGTCAAAATTCAAATCATACTTAAATCATTTATTTTCAAACTACGCCTTTCCTTTCCTGCGTTTTTTGCGGTTCTGAAGCTTGAGTTTAGCCGACATGCAGTCTCTTCATGCCTCACCTAGTCTCTTCATGCCTCACCTCCTTATGACTCACCTCTTCTTTCATTTCAAACACACAAGAAGGGAAAAAGGAAAGCCAAGGAGAGGAAGAAAGAGAGAACAAGAGAGATGAGAACAAGAAGAAGCAGCAAGCAAGCAAGCAAACATCAAGGGAGGGTAACTTACCAAGGAGAGGAAGAAGGAGAAGGAAGAAGCGCCACCACCCGCCACACCAAACACCCAAGGTGAGTCTCTCTCTCTCTCTCTCTCTTTGTTTCTCTCTTCCTCTCTCTACTCTGTTTGTGTATTTAGGATTTGTGATTCCATTATGTATTGTATTTTGTAAATCATTAATGGCAGTCGTCGTCCTAAACTCAGCTGACCGAGCGCGTCTGATAGCGCGTCTACATCTCAGTGTAGACGCACATATAGAAGTGAAAAATGTTTCTCTGAGGGCACGTCTTTGAGCGTGTATGCTAGCGCATGTGCTCTGCAGTGTACACGCGATGATACACGCGCTGATAGACGCCCACAGAGACATAGGTATAGACGCACACAGAGACGCATGTATAGACGCTGTATGTAATATGTTTTATCTACACATGGTAATATGATTTTTTTTGTGTAGATGTGGAATCCTGGATCCTCCAGCACCCCATTCAACAAGGAGCAATTCATGGGGGAGATGACCAATTATCTTGGTCGCCCTCCCACTGCAGATGAGATTTTCAGTGTGATGTCTGGGACACCTATCACATCTTTGCCTACATAGGGATCAGCTGAGGTACATGGATCGGCGGAAGCACGTACATCTGCAGAAGCACGTGTATCGAGTGAGGTAGAGGGTAGTGCATGTCGAGGGAGGAGGGAGAGTGGTGCGGGAGGACGAGGAGGTCGAGGGCTTTGTGGGGGTTGCCTAGGTGGTGGCTCTCGATCACCCTCATCGGAAAATGAGAGAGGTGAGCCTCCACAAATGTACTACTCTATCACTGATGTTGGTGGTATCTTGCATGACTTTGAGGGGAGGGAAGTGATAGCCTAGTTGAGGAGTGTCGTGCATGCCACATACAAAGATTGCATGATTCCCTTCAAGCACCAAAAAAATGGTTTGTGGCAAGACGTGCTGTGGGCAGTACATAAAAGGTACCCTAATCCTGAGAATTCACGATTCTCAGATGACTGGGGATGGTCAAAGGTGAGAGACGCGCTTCATAACAAGAGGTCTCACCTTATGACGTGCGCCAAGGAGTCATTGCGGAGACAAGAGCAGGGGCGCCTTGGATATGGCCAACCACCCAATTGCTACCGCAAGGAGTGGAAAGAGGCCAAGAAGAAAGCAACAGAGAAAATGACAAGTCGCCAGCATGTACAGGCGCGACGTATCCAAATGGCAACCATGGGATCGTTGCATTATGGATCGGGTGGTAGGGAGTCATGGGAGGCTGAGTTTGTAAGTATTATTTGAATTCTTTTTTTAAATTAAATTTTGTAATTTGTTTCACTTCATTATGTAGTGTGTTTTAATACGTTGTATGTTCAAATTATTTTGTAGTATCATATCGTTGGTAGGATGCCTACTCCTAGAAAGGTAGGCTACCATCGAGGTCATAACCAGGCGTCCACTTGGCAGCATTTCTACGAGGAGGGACTCATCACGGAGGAGCAATATAATCGCGCCATGAGGATTCCGCCACTAGAAGAGGTATGTTTTATTTTTTATATGAAAAGTATAGATAACTCTAATTTATTGTTTGTAATGGTATTTATATACCTTAATCCTTTGTGTAGACGAACCCTGATGCAGTTGAGGATAGCGAAGGGGGGACTAGCAGTAGCGGTGGCAGCAACGGCAGCGGCACAAGCAGCGGTGGTGGTAGCGATGATGATGACTCTTCTGAGGAGATATAGAGGAGCCCCATGCATGCATGTCTCCCCTTGGCTTGTAATTTTCATTTTTGATATGTATTACTTTCAGCTAGTGCTTGCGACCATGATGTCACAAGCACTAGAACTCATAATGTAAAAAACATTTCATCTATATATATGAAATTTCGTGTGCTATATACATTGTTTTGTTTTCAGTATCCAATCTTCGAAATAATCTTTCTCTATTTTCCCTAAGCACACAATTTGATGTTGATGGGGGTCTCTGGTTTTTTTTTCATACCTCTGTTTTGCGCGTCTATCAGCGCGTCTAAATTGCAGGATAAATGTGCGTCTATTCTCATAAAAAACTTTCAGAGTAAACGCCATTTTAGATGCGTAGATACACGCTTGTATAGACACACAATATGAATATGTCCACTTTTTTATAAATATAATTATATATTTACGTAGCGCATTTATAGGCGTGTCTAAGTGTGCTTCTAACTCTGATCATAAGCGCGCTTTTACACGCGATTTTGTAGACACGCAAATAGACGCATTAATAAACGCGCCCGACATTTCTTTTCACAATTCAAATATTGCGTCTACAAGTGCGTCTATGAACCCTTTTTGTTGTAGTGTGCCACACAAATACCAAACCTTGGCACACCTCTACTAACAGGTACTCCATGCACTATGCATACACACAGATCAGCTGATGTATAGGGATCTGCTAAAGTACATGGATCGGCGGAAGCATGTGCATTGAGTGAGGTAGAGGGTAGTGCTCGTCGAGGGAGGAGGGAGAGTCGTGCGGGAGGACGAGGAGGTCGAGGGCTTTGTGGGGGTTTCCTAGGAGGTGGCTCTTGATCACCCTCACCGAGAAATGATAGACGTGAGCCTCCACAAATGTACTACTCTGTGACTAATGTTGGTGGTATCTTGCATGACTCTAAGGGGAGGGAAGTGATAGCCTACTTGAGGAGTGTCGTGCATGCCACATACAAAGATTGCATAATTCCCTTCAAGCACCAAAAAAATGGTTTGTGGCAAGAGGTGCTGCGGACAGTACATAGAAGGTATCCTAATCCCGAGAATTCATGATTCTCAGATGATTGGGGATGGTCAAAGGTGAGAGGCGCGCTTCATAACAAGAGGTCTCACCTTATAACGCGTGCCAAGGAGTCACTGCGGAGAGAAGAGCATAGGTGCCCTGGATATGGCCAACCATCCAATTGCCATGGCAGGGAGTGGAAAGAGGCCAAGAAGAGAGCAACAGAGAAAATGACAAGTCGTCAGCATGTAGAGGCGCGACGTATCCAGATGGCAACCATGGGATCGTCGCATTATGGATCGGGTGGCAGGGAGTCATGGGAGGCTGAGTTTGTAAGTATTATTTGATTTCTTTTTTAAATTAAATTTTTTAATTTGTTTCTCTTCATTATGTAGTGTGTTCTAATACGTTGTATGTTCAAATTATTTTGTAGTATCATATCGTTGGTAAGATGCCTACTCCTAGAGAGGTAGGCTACCATCGAGGTTATAACCGGGCGTCCACTTGGCAGCATTTCTACGAGGAGGGACTCATCAGGGAGGTTGTCAATAAAGCAAATGTATATATCTCGTGTAGCACTTAAGTATCTTAGGATACCTTTGAGTACTCCACAATGCTTCTTGGTAGGATTTGATATGAATCTGCTTACAACTTCCACTATAAAAGCTACATGGACACAGTATAAAAAACTCTAGAGTGCATCATCATCTAGCCTTCTTATATTGATCTAGAGAGTCAATGCTATATTAGTTATTAATGTCAATGTCCATAGTATGGATGGTTTAAAAATACTAGAATTTTAGACAAAGCTAGCATATGTTTTATATTTTGGATATTATTTGTTACAAATATCCTAAAAAGCTATAAAAACTTCTAGAGTAGGGTAACATGCAAAAAGTAAGTTTCTTTTGTAGCCAGTTTTAGAGATTTCAAGAAAAAAGAAGAATTGGTGAAATTGCATGCTTCTTGATCGGAGTTTATAGGTAGCAAAAAACACTCTGAACTGGGAGAAGAAGGAGTGATTTAAAAGAATTCTAAGCAGGTGTCCTGCAGTTTTACCTCCCTTTCAAAGCCAACAGAACCATCAGATTTGGGATTTGAGCACCAGAGAAGAAGTTGTTGTTTAATGCATGTTTTTTGTCTATAAGGGAGCTCCAGGAGATCTAATGCTTGGAGATTTCTTCTAAGTAGTGCTAGATAAGGAATTTGAATTTCTATCAATACATAGTGCTTTGATTCATTAAGTTTTGTCTTTATCTTGTTGTGTGCCTCTTATCTGTTCTTTTTCTTATCTTCCATCTCATATTCTCTACTTCCTTCTATCTCTGATCCTAGGGGGATATGACCTTTTGACTAAAACCCCTCCAACATTGGTGAACTCGACGTGAAAGGTCATCAGAAGAAAAGACAATATGGGAGAAACTTCAAGCACAATTTCTAATGATGTTTTGCAATAGTTTGTGTAGAATATGAACATGCTTATGCATGTACAACAACAACAATAGGTGATGGAAACTTTTGTCAAACAGAAACTATTGTGATAAATACTCTGCAAGTGGTTGTTGTTCAATATCAAGAATGTATCTGTATATGTATATACCTATGCTCAAAATATGGAATTCTTTGGGGTGGCTCAACTTGCATGGAGCTGGTATTTTGTACAGGTTACTATATATGCATTAAGAGTGTGAATTACTGAATTGTATATGCAGGATGCTAACTGGGTAGCTTTCAAGAAGACACTTAGAGAAGAATTTTACATTGATAACACTAATTTGATAATGCTTAAGACTTTCCAGGAGTGGATTCTCACTACAACAAAAAGGCCTCTTAGACGCACTTTTAGATGCGATTTCTGAATATAGAGAAAATCTTACGGACGCATCTACCCGCCCGTCTATTTGCGCATCTACAAACTCGCGTCTATAATCGCATGTATTAAGAAATTTACACGCAGAAATAGACGCGTAACACACGCGCATATATACGCGTGAATACAAGCGCATAAAAAAACCAAAATTGTTATTTATTTAATTTATTTTGTATGTCTACCAGCGTGTCTACATGGCAAATTAGACGGGCATATAGACACGCCCGTAGACGCGCTTTTACAAGTGCCCATAGACACGAACGGAAAACAAAAAATCTCATTTTTCTAAAAAATATATTTAATTTCTTTCTTAAAATTTGAATTAAATAGCGCATGTATGAGCGCATGTACTCTGCATTTTATACGGGCTTACAAATGCACATTTTTTGCAATTTAGACGCGCAGATAGACACGCAAAACAAAACTGGAAAAAAAAAACCAGAGAGCATGTGGTTGCCTCTCTGGTTTTTTTTTCCCTCTCCCATACATCACATTGTGCATTTGGGAAAAAGACAATGGATCTAAAAGCAAGAGAATTGAAAATAAAAGTCCATATATTCATTATAGATCAAAAACATTTACATGGGGAGTTTAAGTGCTTGTGACCTAAAGCATGGCTGCAAGCAGCAGGCTCAAAGATGGATAATAGATATACACGAAAACAAGGCCATAGAGGAGGTATGGTGATCCTCTACAAATCTGAAGAAGAAACATCTTCACTAGCACCACCATGGCTACTAGTGTCGCTATCCCCCTCCTCGCTATGCTCCACATCTGGGTTCGCCTACACACACAAAAGATCAAGGTTGCTTACGTACATATGGTGGAGAAAATGTTATAATTAGCTATAATTTTAATAGGAAAGTAAGAAAAACATACCTCCTCTGGCTGTCGAATCCTCATAGCCCGGTTGTATTGGTCCTCAGTGATGAGACCCTCCTCATAGAAGTGAAGCCATGTGGCTGCACGGTTATGGCCTCGATGGTAATCTATCTCTCTAGGAGTAGGTATTCTACCAACGATAGTAGTCTGCAAAACAATTATGATATATACAAACAATTATGAGACACAATGTATTAGAACAAATTATATAAAGAATTGAAAGAAATATAAATTTTAAAAAACTAAAAATTAAAATATACTTACAAACTCTGCCTCCCACGACTCTCTGCCGTCCAATCCGTAATGCGATGATCCCATGGTTTCCATTTGGATGCGTCGCGCCTCTGCGTGCTGGCGACTCTTCACTTTCTCTGCTACTTTCTTCTTGGCCTTCTTCCACTCTATGCGGTGGCACATAGGTGGTTTTCTATAGGCTCAACGCCCCTCCTCCTGTCTCTGCAGTGAGTCCTTGGCGCGTGTCATGAGGTAGTATCTTTTGTTGTGAAGCAAATCCCTCACTTTTGTGCGTCCCCAATCATCCAAGAATCGCTAACCCTCAGGATTTGGGTACCTCCGATGGACTACTCTCAACACCTTCTAACACAAGTCGCTTTTCTGATTTTTGAAGTAGACGAAACAATCTTTATACGTCACATGCACGACACTCCTCATGTACGCCATTACATCCCTTCCTTCATCATCATGGAAGATGCCACCAGTATCTGTAACTCTATAGTACTGGCGTACTGGCTCCTCTACGTGATCTACTGGTGAGGATGATCACTCGCCACCTCCTAGGCAACCCCCACACAAGCCTCATCCTCCCCCTCGACTCTCCCTCCTCCCTCTCTGTCGACTACCCTCTGCCTCACCGGATGCACGTGCTTCTGCAGATGCACGTGCATCGGCTGACGCTTGTGCTTCAGTCGATGCATGTACAAGTGCTGCACGTGGAGTACCTGCAATTGGAGTTTGGGAAGTAGTGCTAGGCAAAGACGTCAGAGGCGTTCTAGACATGACGCTGAACACCTAGTTTGCTGTGGAAGAGCGGCCAAGGTGTCTTGTCATCTCTCCCATGAGGTCTTCCCTACTAGGAAAACCTCCAAAAAATGCATTGACACCCCTGTCAAACAAGCCCAATGTATCATTCATGCGATCCAAATCCGGGTCATTGCTAGATGAACCAGGATGCGACATCTGCAAAAAAAACATAGGAAAAAGATAAATTTGTTTGCATACAAAAAATCATATATTACCTTCATCCACACATAAACATTTTCAAAGAGCCATAATCCTTGATCGAATCCAACATTAATTATGAAAAATCATTCAGTGAGCCTAGAATCCTTATGTAAGAGAAGGCTTTTGATGCTCACACATTTTCATTTTCTTCAAGTGTATTTTGCAAGCACTTACTAAGGTCCATTTAAGTGAAAGAAAGGTGTGAAAATTCCATAGAAAAAATACATGGATGCTCATGGCACTTAAAAGTGCTAATAATTTAGCTTTCTTTAGACATTGAGCATAAAACTTAAGTGCTAATGCTTCTCATAAATAAGAAATCCCCCCAAGTCCCACTCTCAAATATGGGGTTGAGATTTAGCCACTTGGTCAGATCTTTACTCCTTATTTGAAAGTGGAGCTTGGAAGATTCCCAAATTCTCTAATATGGTATCGAAAGTATAATGCTACCTAATTCACTACGTTGGAAGGCTAAAGCTTCTAAAAATTTGATCATGAATCAAGAAAATTTATAAACACAACCATGGGATTGATCACATTCATCATTGCAAAAATATATTGTTGATTAAAAAACTAGATCTACACCCCATGTCCATTGTGTTTTTGTTCTTACTCAGACGCGTCCCTAAAGTGAACCCTCTGTTTAGAGTACGTGTATATCCACATTTGAGATGCAGTATAGACGCGTTATCAGATGCGATTTCTAGGTCAATGCTTCTGGCGCGTGTGTATCCTCGCGTGTGGACTGAAGAATACACGCGCCTGGAGATGCGACCCTGAAGTCAAAGCTTCTGGGCAAGGCGTATGTATTCGCGCATCTCACATGCAGGATACACGCACTTGGAGATGCGACTTTGAAGTCAAAGCTTCTTCTGTGCAGAGCGCGTGTATTTTTGCATTTCCGATGCAGAATACACGACTCTGAGACGCGGCCTCAGATGCAATGAGAGAAAACATAAGCTTCGCGTCTATCCCTGCATGTGTACTGAAATGTAGAAACGCTGGCAAATGCGCTCAGTCGGCTGATTTCAGTCCGACGACCACCATTCATGATTTATTTGTGCTATATAAAATGCAATCATAAATCCTAATACACATACAGAGAGAGAAAGAGAAAGAGAGAGAGAGAGAGAGAGAGAGAGAGAGAGAGAGAGAGAAAGAGGACTCACCTTGGGTGTTTGATGTGGCGGGTGGTGGCGCTTCTTCCTTCTCCTTCTTCCTCTCCTTGGTGAGTTACTCTCCCTTGATGCTTGCTTGTTGCTTGTTGTCTCCTCCCTTTGCTTCTTCTTCCTCTTGTTCTCCTCTCTCTTGTTCTTTCTTTCTTTCTCTCCTTGGCTTTCCTTTTTCCCCTCTTGTGTGTTTGAAATGAAAGAAGAGGTGAGTCATGAGGAGATGAGGCATGAAGAGACTGCATGTCGGCTAAACTCGAGCTTCAGAACCGCAAAAAACGTAGGAAAGGAAAGGCGCAATTTGAAAAGAAATGATTTAAGTATCTTTTGAATTTTGACATTTGCATCTATTTTCGCGTGTATATGCGCGTCTAAGTTTACGTAAATGCATGTATAGACGCGAACTTAGACACGCAAATAGACACAAATTTAGACGCGTACATAAACATAGATATAGACGCGCATTTAGGTTTTATCATAATTTTTTGTTTTTAAGATAATTTTTTATAGTAAGTTCTTATCATAAGTTTTTATGTATTTATGATAAGTTTTGTGTATTTAAAATTGAGATCTTAGAATAATTAATACGCCAGCTTGAAGTTTCCATATAAACATATGAATGACAAATATTTTGATTTTGTCATGAATTAGGTTTAATCATGTCGTCATCATCACCTAGTGCAGTGCATGCTGATGAGTCAACGAGCACATCCTCAAGTGAGGATGAAACATTATATCTTCATAATCGAGATGCATGGCTACGATGAAAATTTAAATGCATGTGTGATCGTTGTCGCGGGTGTATTTTTCGAGCACGTCAAGTTGCAATGTCACACCTCATCATGTAGGGAGAATGGGACTGAGAAAAATCACCGGTATTCATTGTTTTTTTTTAACACTAAGATTGCTAGTCTATGTTACTCAATATATATCAATGTACATGAAACTTCCTTTTGTGGTTGAGCAGGATGCAGTGCCACATCCTCAGATGCTCCCTCCTGGGCGTTGAGAGGCTGCAAAACGTCGACGTAGAGTCATCAAGAAGAGTGGAGACTGACGACCATGATAGTAGCCCTCATGAAATGCCCCATCAAGTCGTAGAGGATGAGATTTCGGACAACATGGTACACCATTTATTTTTGCAACCGGTTCAGGGAGAAGGTCACTCTACGAAGCTAGATGATCCACTATACGTAGTGTCATCTACTCCATTGTATGAAGGTTATACATACTCCGTTCTTCGTGCATCCCTCAAGATACTTAACTTGCAAACAATTTATGGATGGAGTAATGTCAGTTTGAATGCATTATTGAAGTAGGTATCAATTCAGTTTGGCTTATGAATCATAATATTAATTGTTCTATTTTGAAATCAGACATAAATATATGTTGGTGGTTTTTTAACTCACTTTTAAAAATATATGTAGGTTATTATCACAAATGCTTTCAAAAGAAAACAAATTTCCAACTGAGAGAGAGGAAGCAAGACATTACTTGACATCTTTGGGAGGCATCGATTATGTCAAGATCCATGCATGTGTCAATGATTGTGTCTTATTTCATGGGATTCATGAGTTCTCACGAGAGTGTCCTGTTTGTGGCGAATCAAGATACAAAGTGGAGATGAAGTCAATGGATGTGCCTCGTAAGGTTTTGCGACATTTTCCGATTGTTCCACGTATAAAAGTTATATTCAAGTGTAAGTCTATTGGAAAGCTCATGTCATGGCATGCTAGTCATCGTTCAAGTGATGGAAAATGGAGGATCCCTGAAGACACACCAGCATGGCAACATATAGATAATTTGTGGACCGTTTTCAAAGAAGAGCCAAGAAATTTGAGATTTAGTTTAGGTATGGATGGAATCAATCCATTTGGCATAAAAAGCACATCATACAGTGTATGGCCAGTGGTATTGGTGAACTATAATATTCCTCCATCCATGGCAATTAAAAAGGGACATGTAATGTTGTCCCTTCTAATTCCTAGAAAGCACAAGGTAAAAAACATGGACATTTACTTAGAGCCTTTGATTAAAGAGTTAGAAATCTTATGGGAAGGTATTGAGGTGTAAGATACAAGGGTATCTGCATCCTCTAGAGATTTCACGTTGAAGGCCATGTTGTTGTGGACCATGCGTGACTTTCTAGGATACGGAGAGTGTTCAGGTCCATGTATATAACTTTATATTTAAAATTTAAGACTTGAATTAGTTGCATTTTATTAATTCACTTGTTTGTTTAGGTTTAATCACATCAGGATGTCATGCATGTCCTATTTGCGGTCCCTCTCTAGTTTCCTCTAGGCCGGTATGTTTAAAGAAGGTTATCTACGACAATCATCATCGATTTCTTCCTATTGACCATCCCAAATATGTTCTCCCTACTAATGGAATGACTCCACAATCTCTAACCATTCGAGACTGGAAGGAGAGATGGATTAATACTGACAGCCACCCTCCACTCGGCGTGAGTCGGTAAGAAGTGCATTTCTCTCGATTGACTTTAAAGTATTTAGCATGATGAATTGTTTACATAATATATTGTTTGTTTGTTAGGTTCTCTATATTTTTTCGTCTTTTGTACTGGACTGAACTCAAGATCAATCACATGTTGGACCTCATGCACATATTAAAAAATGTTGTATCTACATTATGGGATCACTTGATAGGGGCTCATGATTCAGTCAATGTAAGGGAGGATTTACGTAACATTGGTCGCATGAGACGAGCCTGGCCATGCATTGGACCCAAAGGAAAGATTGAGCTATCCCATGCACCTTGGATGTTGTCAAAGAAGGAGGAAAAAATAGTGAATGAACAAATATGTAGCTTTCGAACACCCATAGGATGTATGAGATGTCTCAAGGGAGCCTTCATAAAGAAAAAGAAAAGAGGTGTGGAGCAACTATCTAGTTTGAAGTCCCACGATTGGCACAAAATGATTCAAGTAAGGGTATCTCTAACCATGAATATAGTAATTAGTGGAGTAACTAATCATTTGATCTATGAATATTGTTTACATTCAGTTCGTACTTCCTACTAGCATATCCCATTGTGTATCCAAAGATGTACGTGATATCATTTACAAGATGGGAGAGCTTGTGAGGTGTGTATACATTGTATTTTTTCATTATATATCTTTGAATTTCTACAAAAAAAAAATAATCTCAAATACATCCTGACAGATACGTGAGCTCGAAGGAAATTGATCCAAACACATTGCAAAATGCTCGAGTATTATCTGTTGAGGTGGTTTGTTTGGTGGAGGAAATTTTTCCTCGATCCATTTTGACTACTCAATTACATTTACTTGTACATTTGATTGATGAGATCGAATTTGTGGGGCAGTTCATGCAAAGTGGATGTTTTTTCTTGAGTGCTTCATGAAAACCTTGAAAGATTTTGTGAGGCAAAAAGCACGGTCTGAGGGAAGCATGGCTGAGGGTTGGTTAGTGCAATCATCCCTTGTTTATATCTCTGAATATCTTGCTGAAGTGGACCCCTCTCAACCACGACTATGGAAAGATGATGAAGACTTGAGGATGACCTCTATAATACCTCAAGGAAAAGGAATGAGTAAAGTGCTAACAAAAGAAGAACTTCGTAAGTTAAATAGTTTTTGTATGGTCAATAGTGATGTAATGAGAAAATGAGTGACACTATATAATGAAGCAAGGGCAAGAAGAAAAAGCAAAAGACAAGCATTTTGCACCATATATGGACGTAATGTCTCATTTCCAGATCATCTAAATGCGCTCCCACGTCATATTGATATAGATTGGTTACATGAGAAAATGGAGAGAATGGAAAAAGAGGAGGAAATTAATATATCTCAAGAAGAGTGGGAATACGCACGAGGTTTCTTATCAAAGGTGAGACATACTATCAATTAATTTGTTTCTATAAGTTATATTTTATATAATAAATTGACATGTTTGATCTTAATCTTTTACTACTAGTGCACATTATTCAATGCTATTTGGTGTGAGGGTAAACATCTTCGAACTCAACGTATAGATGAAAAGAGAAATACCCAAGTTTGTGGTGTCCTTGCTCACTTCGAGGATGCCAATGGTACCATGGAAGGTTATTGTGGCTTGATCCAAGATATTCTGAAGCTTGACTTCCGACGATTCTTTATATATGTACTAGATGTGAAGTGGCTTAAAGAAGTACTAACAAATAGTGAGCATTGCACACTCAGACGTCATCCAAGTGGTTTTGTAATCATTGACTCTACAAAATTTCACCAAAACAAGAACACTACAACAGAAATGAGGCATAGATGCACAAAGTCGGGTGCGTCTATCACAGCGTCTATAGGCGCGTCTAAACATGCGTGTAAATAGATGCGATTTTTGCGTCTATATATCCGTGCAAATAGACGCGCTTATACACGCAAAAATAGATGCACACGTCAAAATTCAAATCATACTTAAATCATTTCTTTTCAAACTACGCCTTTTCTTTCCTACATTTTTTGCGGTTCTGAAGCTTGAGTTTAGCCGACATGCAGTCTCTTCATGCCTCACCTAGACTTTTCATGCCTCACCTCCTCATGACTCAACTCTTCTTTCATTTCAAACACACAAGAAGCGAAAAAGGAAAGCCAAGGAGAGGAAGAAAGAGAGAACAAGAGAGAGGAGAACAAGAAGAAGCAGCAAGCAAGGAAGCAAGCATCAAGGGAGGGTAACTTACCAAGAAGAGAAAGAAGGAGAAGGAAGAAGTGCTACCACCCGCCACACCAAACACCCAAGGTGAGTCTCTCTCTCTCTCTCTCTCTCTCTCTCTCTCTCTCTCTCTCTCTTTCTTTCTATCTTCCTCTCTCTGCTCTGTCTGTGTATTTAGGATTTGTGATTTCATTATGTATTGCATTTTGTAAATCAATAATGGCGGTCGTCTGCTAAAATCATCCGACCAAGCTCATCTACATCTCAGTGTAGACGCATATATAGACGTGGAAAACGTTTCTCTAGGGGTGCGTCTTTGAGCGCGTGTGCGGGTGCGTGTGCTCTGCAGTGTACACGCGAGGATACACGTGCTGACAGACACCCACAGAGACGTAGGTATAGACGCGCACAGAGACGCAGGTATAGACGCTGTATGTAATATGTTTTATCTACACATGGTAATATGATTTTTTTTGTGTAGATGTGGAATCCTGGATCCTCCAGCACCCCATTCAAAAAGGAGCAATTCATGGGGGAGATGACCAATTATCTTGGTCGCCCTCCCACTGCAGATGAGGTTTTCAGTGTGATGTCTGGGACACCTATCACATCTTTGCCTACACAGGGATCAGCTGAGGTACATGGATCGGCGGAAGCACGTACATCTGCAGAGGCACGTGTATCGAGTGAGGTAGAGGGTAACGCACGTCAAGGGAGGAGGGAGAGTGGTGCGGGAGGACGAGGAGGTCGAGGGCTTTGTGGGGGTTGCCTAGGTGGTGGCTCTCGATCACCCTCACCGGAAAATGAGAGAGGTGAGCCTCCACAAATGTACTACTCTATCACTGATGTTGGTGGTATCTTGCATGACTTTGAGGGGAGGGAACTGATAGCCTACTTGAGGAGTGTCGTGCATGCCACATACAAAGATTGCATGATTCCCTTCAAGCACAAAAAAAAAGGTTTGTGGCAAGAGGTACTGAGGGCAATACATAAAAGGTACCCTAATCCTGAGAATTCACGATTCTCAGATGATTGGGGACGGTCAAAGGTGAGAGACACGCTTCATAACAAGAGGTCTCACCTTATGACGCGCGCCAAGGAGTCATTGCGGAGACAAGAGCAGGGGCGCCCTGGATATGGCCAACCACCCAATTGCCACCGCAAGGAGTGGAAAGAGGCCAAGAAGAGAGCAATGGAGAAAATGACAAGTCGCCAGCATGTTAGGCGCGACGTATCCAGATGGCAACCATGGGATCGTCGCATTATGGATCGGGTGGTAGGGAGTCATGGGAGGCTGAGTTTGTAAGTATTATTTGATTATTTTAAAAAATTAAATTTTGTAATTTGTTTTACTTAATTATGTAGTGTGTTTTAATACGTTGTATGTTCAAATAGTTTTGTAGTTCCATATCGTTGGTAGGATGCCTACTCCTAGAGAGGTAGGCTACCATCGAGGTCATAACCGGGCGTCCACTTGGCAGCATTTCTACGAGGAGGGACTCATCACGAAGGAGCAATATAATCGCGCCATGAGGACCACCAGAAGAGGTATGTTTTATTTTTCACATGAAAAGTATAGATCAACATGATTTATTGTTTGTAATGGTATTTATATACTTTAATCCTTTGTGTAGACGAACCCTGATGCAGTTGAGGATAGCGAAGGGGGGACTAGCAGTAGCGGTGGCGGCAACGGCAGCGGCATAGGCAGCGGTGGTGGTAGCGATGATGATGCCTCTTCTGAGGAGATATAGAGGAGTCCCATGCATGCATGCCTCCCCTTGGCTTGTAATTTTAATTTTTGATATGTATTACTTTCAGCTAGTGCTTGTGATCATGACGTTACAAGCACTAGAACTCATAATGTAAAAACGTTTCATCTATATATATGAAATTTCGTGTGCTACATACATTGTTTTGTTTTCAGTATCCAATCTTCGAAATAATCTTTCTCTGTTTTCCCTAAGTATACAATTTGATATTGATGGGGGGGAAAAAAACTAGAGAGCATGTGGCATGCAAAGCCACATGCTCTCTGGTTTTTTTTCATACCTCTATTTTGCGCGTCTATCAGCGCGTCTAAATTGCAGGATAAATGCGCGTCTATTCTCGTCAAAAACTTTCAGAGTAAACGCGGTTTTAGACGCGTAGATACACACGTGTATAGGCACACAGTATGAATATATCCACTTTTTTATAAATATGATTATATATTTACGTAGCGCGTTTATACGCGCGTTTATAGGCGCGTCTAAGTATGCGTCTACTTCTGACTATAAGCGCGCTTTTAGATGTGATTTTGTAGATGCAAAAATAGACGCGTTAATAAACGTGCCCGACTTTTTTTTTCACAATTCAAATATTGCTTCTACAAGCGCGTCTATGGAGCCTTTGTTGTAGTGGAATGACACATTAGTATTACCTCAACAATGCAAGCAGGTATATATGCAAAAGCTAAATTTTTTATATGTATACATGTGATACATATATACAATATAATAAGTATTTAAGTTTCTTGCTTTTATTTTTCAAATACAGGTTGTGTATCATCCAATGGTAAACAATAACCGATGGTGGTATGTCATCCCTATATCTAATCATTCAAAACCAATATATGGTAATATTATCGACATACAGATAGCAGATGACAATCCAACAATTAATGATGATGTACATGATGACACCATAATGGATGATATGCATGATACAATACAAGATGAACCTCGCGAGGATGTTTAAGGAAACACAGAAGAGGACAATAATGTGATTGATGATATTGATGAAGTTATTGAGCAATATAGCAACACATCTGATAGTGGGATAAACTTATTTGTTTCGTTACCTCTTGGTAACATAGATCTAGAAGTAGATAGTTTAGCAAGGGCTAATCTCATTGAAGATGAGATGGATCATTCACTGTAACACACTGAATTTGCTTAATGATTCAATGTGTATTCTTAATTCTATGGAAAATATCATGCACACACGTGCATACTCAGGAATCAATAGTCAAGTTTAAAGCTAAATTGAATTTTCCATAATAAAAAAGAAGTATTTTTTATCATCTTCAAGTAGAGAAATTACGAGATACATGCAATGCTTGCTACTAATTGTATAATAAGGTTTCTGTCGCTTGCAGCTAATTACTTATATCAGGCTTGTCAATTGGAGGAACTGCCATTCATTAGAGAGCAATGGAAAAATAATTATTAACTCTGGTTTTTTTATTGTATTAAGTCCAATTTTAAGTGGTTAAATAATTGTGCATCTAAAGGCGCGTCTATATTAGCATCTATTTATGCAGATATATAGACACAAAATTCGCGTCTATTTACACGCTCTTTTACACGCACATATAGACGCAATGATAGACGCGCCCGACTTTGCGCACCTAATATGCGCGTCTATGCCTCGTTTTTGTTGTAGTGTCTACAACACCTAATAAGGGTCTTTTGGCTACAAAATGATTAAGAGAATCTGAAAGTCAATTTGAGCAGTTAGATCTTGCAAAGCAGTAAGCTCTTGCAAGTCAAAAATCTGAATTGTTTCTACAAGCAACAGATCCTGAGCTTTAAGAGAAGCTTGATGATTTGCTAGAGAATTAGACTATAAAGACATGTCATTACAAGAATATAGGGGAATAGCGACGGGCGGTTTCGACACATATTAGCGGCATCGCTACTTGTGTCACAAATGCGACACAAAAAGTGACACAAATAGCGACGGTACTCAGACAAAAACAATGGACTGAAACCCGAGCGCAACATTTTTCCAGAAAGAGTGAAAGAGAGAAAAATAGATGGTGCGTTTAGAAAGGAGAGGGAGAGAAAGAGAGAAAGAAAGTAAATGAGAGCTTCTGACCAACGCCACTGGTATTTGCAAAGAAGAGGAGGAAGTGCACAAAGGGAGAAGAGGAGCTCATCACAAAGAGGAGACAAAGAATCCATCCTCGGGACTTTGCGATGAGTGCATTGCTCCCTCTTGGTTTGTTCTTATTCTTTCTCCTTTTTTTGTTTGTTTTTGTTGAGAATGAGGTGCATTGAGGGAGAAAGAGAGGAGATGAGAGAGAAAGAAGAAGAAAGAAAAATGAAGAAAGAACGAGAGAGAGGGAAAAAAAATGAAACATGATAAAGAAAGAGAAATTGAGCGAGAGAGAGGGAGCGAGAGAGGAAAATGAATGAGAAAACATGGAGGGTAGAAAAAAAAAGAGAGAGTTTATTCTTGTTCTTTAGTTTTTTTTTTTTTTTTACAATGATGTGCATTGAGGGAGAAAGAGAGTAAATGAGAGAGGGCAGAGAATGTGGTGCATTGAGGAATAACGATAGGAAACGAGAGAGGAAGAATAAGAGAGATCATGAGAGAGAGAGAGAGAGAGAGAGAATCAATATGAAAGATAACAAATAAATGGGAAAAGAGAGAGAGAGATGGAGGGAGAGAGGAGAATGAGTGAGAAAACATAAGGGGGTGGAGAGAAACAAAGAGAGGGGCAACAAAGAAAGAGAGAGAGAGAGAGAGAATGAAATATAGGAAATAAGAGAGGGAGAAGAAGAAAGGAAGAGGAAGAGAGAAATGGTTATCGCCTCTACTATACTCTTTTGTTCTGAAACTATTGATCAATATACGAAAGGTGGGATGGTGGTAGTAGTAGTAGCAGCAGCAGCAGCAGTACTAGTAGTAGTATAGAGAGAGAGAGAGAGAAAGAGAGAGAGAGAGAGAGAGAGAGAGAGAGAGAGGTTTTGTTAAAGGTGCACCTTGGGTGTGTTTGACGCTTCGGAAAGGCATGTAAGGCCTATGTCTCTAGGCCTGGTAAAGTGAATGAGAGATTGGACTTGGAGCTGAATGGATGGCTTTCTTGACTTGCTTTGCGCGACCTTCTCCTATGCTCTGTATATCAAGTCATACACAAAGGAAAAAAGGTGGCGAGGTCGCATGCAATACCACAGGATGGGAAACACTCCGATGTAGGGTAGCTAGTCCCTCGTCCCTATGCATAGCGTATTAGATTTTAATATTGTAGGCCCGCTTGTAAAGGGATGGAGAGAAATAAAGAGAGGGGAAAACAGAGAGAGAGAGAGAGAGAGAGAGAGAGAATAAGATACGGAGAAGAAGAAAGGAAGAGGAAGAGAGAACGAGAAAGAGAAAATAAACATGAAAGACAAAGAAAACATGAAATAGAAAAGGGAGAGAACATAAAACAAAGAGCCCAAAGAAAGGTGCAAAGAACGGGGGAGAAAACCAAGACTTTAGTTTACATTAATTTTGTTGAGTTATAAGAGAAGAAATTCCTTCTCAAAAAATTTAAGAAAAAAAAAGAGAATGATAATAAAAACAAATTGTTTGTCATAACATAGACCAAATGGAAAACGATGAAGGTCTTGATGTTCAAGATCACGAGGCATGTCATGTATCCTTGCTCTCAATCCAAGCTAACAATTAGACAAAAACGTCAATTGTATACAGAACACGTACGATGCTTCGGCGAGTTTCAATTGGAAATCATTGATCATGGATCTCAGACGTTGAGCAAATTGCAAGAAAATTATATATCAATCATATATTTTATTCGCAAACTAATTGAATATCATATACTTGGATGTGGCTGTAAAATTTATTATAGGGAGGTGATGTCTCATGCCAAGGAGGACTGCATCTATTGAGGCGACTTAGAAGAGTTCGTGGGAGTTCGATGGTGCCAAGAGGCATATTCCACGGTGGATTCCGTGAGGTTTTACGGTGGATTCCGTAAACTTTGATGACCGGGCTCATACACAAAGTGGATTCTTTGTGCGAGAAGTTGATGGAGACGCCTGTCCTTTTCGGGCGTTTCATTAATTTAGTGTGTACATGGGTGATTCCATAGCGGGTGATTCCGCAAAATACATATTAAATTAATAAACGTTTATGAGTTTAGAGTGCGCACTCGTAATAAATTAAGGTTAGGATTTATTTCTAACCAGTTGATTTATTTATGTAGCTGAAGACTGCTAGGTATTCACTTTTGTCGGTTTAATTGTATTATTTTACTAATGATTGTGAATGCTTCAGTTGATGTGTAGAGATAGCAACAGTGGCGGAGGAAAGCATTGGAGTCTAGTGAGTATTCGACCTATGGATTATATTTTGATAGGCACCACGCCTATATTTTGTTATGTCTATTGAGGTATCGATTATTTATTATTATTTTGTATGCGCCTATGCGCACGGATATGTTATTTCTATTTGGGACATTGTGTTGGGCGTGCCAGACTCTATGGGCACCGTCCATTAGCTTTATCTTCTATTTTTGTAAAAGCAAACTCAAAAGCTAAAAGCTTGTCATATTTTTGTAAATTGGGCTATTATTGAGTATGAAGATGGAAATATACATAAAATACATGCTTTGTGAAGCGCTCACACAAGGCATGGGGGGAGATTGAACCCAATTGGTCTCTTGCTCTTGTTGTTCATGCTTTTTACATTGTTTTTTGTGCAAAAAGGTAGAGTTCATTGTTCTTGGGGACCTTTCGGGATTCACTACGTGAGCTTACAGCGACCGATCTGCGCACCAGTGGTATCAGAGCGGAGCTGAGATCAAGAGCTTCCAATCGCTATCCATCTCGTGCGAAGGCGGAGCTCCTGGAACGATCGGGCTCTACAGTCAATCTCGTCGCGAACCGTCGATACAGGCAGACTTCTGGCAATCAAGAATCCCTGTTTCTACTCTCAGATCGTGAAGGACCAGGCTGTACAGGCGGAGGACCACGCATTCATCTCCTTCACCAAAATCGTGGATAACAGACAAAAAAAGCAACTTTTTTCTTCATTAAGCTTCAAAGCTTCAAGTTAAAACTTAATCAACTTGATTAGAAGCTTAAGAAGGCTTCCACCACTCAAATCAAAATCAACACGGCGTGAGGCTGTCCAAGGCGGCGCGAATTCGTCAAGGACATATTTTTGTCCTAAAAATCCACGACGGATTAAGAAGCTAAAAGCTTCTTAATCCACTAAGTCATTCAAAGCTCTTAACTCCAGCAAGTTAAGAAACTTCAGGTCCTGCACTCCAGAAATCAAGTTCTGCAAGTCAATCGTGATCAAGTCCTGTAAGTTCACTAAGTCGGCTAAGTTCTGCAAGTCTGCAACCCTACAAGTCACCTAAGTCTGCAACTCTGCAAGTCAGACTAGTCAACTGGAGTCAGAACTGACTTGTGCTCAAAACTCCTAGAAGGGCTGTTCCTGCGCAGAAACTCCGAACTGCAAAGTTATTCGTGGCAAGGTATTCTACCCATACGCAGGTTTGCTGAAGTATTTTCAGCATATGAAGAAGGAAAAATCGCAGATTTTCTGAAGATTGAGAAAGAAATACCCAAAAAAACACATAGCCTTGTCCCGAATTTGAGCTACGCTCATCTCGCTAACCTGATTTTGAGTGAGAAAGGTCTTTTGAGCTTTATAGGATGACGGAACCACATATGGATGATCCTTTGGCTGAAGATGACCTACCTGAGCCTACCATGGAACAAAAGCTGGATCTAATCATGATGCAATTGGAAGAAGAACGAAGGGCTAGGCAAGCATTGCAAGCGCAATTGACAAAATTACAAAGAGCGTCTACCGACAAAGAAGAACCTCAAGCTGAAGATTTAATTCGACGTACCATCGACGCCACTCTTGAAGCTCAAACCATTCGTAAGGAATCAAAGATAAGTAAACGAAGTTTCAAATTTCGCACTTTCAATGGCATGCGAGAAGGAAAGACTGTTTTATCATTCATTAGTCAGTTTGATGACTATTTCCATGAGGAAACCTATCCAGAAAAAGATAAAATCAAGTGTGTTACTAATCATTTGGTAGACAGAGCATCACTTTGGTGGACTGTAGTACGCAAGAGCATAGAATGTCCTGCTACTTGGGAAGATTTCAAGAAGAAGTTCATGCAGAATTTCCTTTCACCGCAATTTCATGAGAAGGCTATCAAGAAATGGGATCTACTTCAACAACGGGATCGTGAGCCTATACCACAGTATACAGAGCGTTTTTGGAATGCACTCCTACAGCTACGCATGCTTGAAGACGTACCAGAGATGACACATAAGCGGAAGTATATGTCTGGACTTCTTGGACATTACTACGCTGAAGTGAACATGTTCAAGCCTGCTACCCTTGAAGACGCCATCTCACTAGCTCACGACACTGAAGATAAGCTACGCGGTAGAGACAGACGACCACAGCAATTCCAAGTCAATGGTAATTATGGATCTAAACAATTCAATTCCAATTTTAGACGATTTAATCCAGGTCGTTTCTCTTCACCATCTTTCCGCAAGAATTGGGCTAAACCACCTGCATTACCATCCAATGTCAATCCAAATCCTAAGCCTATTCCACAAGCAAATCCAAATGTACCCATACTTGCAGCCATTGCAAATAATGTAACCAAAGCCAAGCCAATAGTATGCTATAAATGTCACCAGCCTGGACATCTCGCAGCAAATTGTCATTCAAAGAAGCCACCAGCTCATATCAATTATCTTGGAGCCATGGACGAAGACGAACATGAGGATATGCCTGACTTCACTGAAGATGAGGATGACACTACTACTACTTCCGACACTTTACCAGGTATGCCTACTCCACATTCATTATTGACTATGAAATGTTTGGTGCATGGAAAGGAAAAGACTATCTTGCATGATGACGGTAGTACTCATGATTTTATTTCAGCGAAATTGGTAAAAGAATTGAAATTACAGACTGTACCTACGCATTATCGCATAAAAGCTGCATTTTTAGGCACTAGGTATAATGGTACACAAGAAGTACAAGACTTAGAGATTCAAATTGGTTCATACACTGAAAGAAGAAATTTCTTAGTTGTTCCATTACAGTCGAGTGACATTATTTTAGGAATGCCTTGGCGACACCAGCATAATCCAGATATAGATTATTCCACATACACAATGAATATTAATTTTCAAGGAAAATCTATTACATTATATGGTATGCATGCATCTAATGTTTTTCCATTGCTTTCGCATACTCAAGCTAAACGTGCATTACGCAAGAGTAGTAAATCATATCTCATTTGGGTGAATGAATTGCAAGAAAAGGAAAATCATATGCACCCTAGGCATAAGGAATTTCTTGCATATTTTAAAGACTGTTTTGCAGAAGACCTACCACCAGGTTTACCTCCTTCACATCCAGAAGACCATAAGATTGATTTGATTCCTGGCACACAACCACCTTGCAAAGCACCATATAGGCACAACCAGATAGAGCAAAAAGAAATCCAGAGTCAAGTTGAAGAATTACTAAATAGAGGTTTAATTTGACCTAGCAGTTCTCCATTCGGTGCACCTGTACTTTTAGTCAAGAAAAAGAATAATACCTATCATATGTGTATTGACTACCGAGCTTTAAATAAGATCATTGTAAAGAATAGGTATCCTATACCTAGAGTTGATGACCTTATGGACAAACTGCAAGGATCTTCTATATTTAGTAAAATTGACCTTAAGTCTGGATATCATCAGGTGAGGCTAGATAAATCTGACATATTTAAGACTGCATTCAGAACACAGTTTGGCCATTACGAATTCTTAGTCATGCCATTCGGATTGACTAATGCACCTGCCACTTTTAGTAGAATGATGAACCGTATCTTTCTGAAATATCAGTACTGTGTGATTGTTTTCTTTGATGATATTTTGGTGTTTAGTCAAAATGAGAAAGAGCATTATGAGCATTTGTCATTAGTTTTTCAATTACTGAAAGAAAATCAACTGTTTGCAAATCCTGAAAAGAGTGAATTCTTTAAGACAGAAATTGAGTATTTAGGTCATATTGTATCATCTGATGGAATTAAAGTTGATCCTAAGAAAATTGATGCAATATTGCATTGGCCTATTCCTAAAAACGTGCATGAGTTACGCTCATTCCTTGGTCTTGCTAGTTTCTATAGGAAGTTTGTACGTAATTTTTCATTACTTGCTTTACCATTAACAAAACTTCTCAAGAAAGGAATTGTTTATCAATGGACCGAAAATCAACAGAAATCCTTTGACTTACTGAAACATGCATTAACCAATGCCCCTGTTCTACAATTGCCTGACTTTAATAGACCATTCTTTCTAGTTGTGACTGATGCTAGCGGATCAGGAATAGGAGCCGTACTAATGCAAGACAATCATCCAATAGCATATTCTAGTTCCAAGCTGAAACCCTCTGAGCTGAAATATTCCACCTATGACAAAGAACTATTGGCAGTTGTACAAGCATTAACACAGTGGAAACACTACTTAATGGGTTCAGAATTCATGATAAAGACCGACCAGCAAAGTATTAGACATTTACTTAGTCAACCCCAAATCTCTGACCGTCATATCAAATGGGCTTCCTTTATTCAAAGTTTTCATCCTATCATTCAATACCAACCTGGAAAAGAAAATGTAGTCGCTGATGCATTGAGTAGAAGACCTGCAATTCATAATATTTCTGTCATATCTTTTGATTCTTTGATTGCTATGAAAGATACATATCACCAAGATATTACTTTTCATTCTGATTGGAATAAATTAGTTCAAAATCATTTCATTCCTGTTGATTCATTGTCATATAATGATGGATTTATGTTTTATGAAAAGAGACTGTGTGTTACTATTCCATTCCGATCTTTTATTTTGAATGAAATTCATTGTCCCCTATATCAAGGTCATAGAGGTATCATATCTACATTACGTATGTTAACTAAAGATTTTTATTGGCCGCATATGGATGCAGATATATCTAATTTCGTTTCTGAATGTTTGATTTGTTAAAGAGTTAAGAGACATCATGGTAAACAGTATGGATTACTAATGCCTTTGTCTATTCCATCTAAACCTTGGGAACATATTTCTATGGATTTCATTACTGGTTTACCAAATACTAAATCTAACTATGACATGATTTGGACAGTTGTAGATAGATTTAGTAAGCAAGCATATTTCATTCCATGTAAGAAAACTTTAACAGCATCACAAGCAGCACAATTGTTTTCGAAAACTGTTTTTACTAACCATGGATTGCCCAAAGTTATCATTTCAGATCGTGATTCTAGAATTTGTAACAATTTTTGGATTACCCTGTTTGCTAATCTAGGCACAAATATTGATTTCTCATCTGCATTTCATCCAGAAACTAATGGACAAACTGAAGCCACAAACAACACTATTCTAGATCTTTTACGTGCATATACTATCTCTAAACCTCAGACATGGGACACTCATTTGCATTTATTACAGTTTGCATATAACAATACACCGCACACATCTACAAAGAAAGCACTGTTTGAAGTCATTTATGGATATAGATTATCTACACCCGTTGCATCTTTGTCTAATAGAATTCAGAATGCTGATGATATTGCTAGTATGCATAACAGTATTTTTGATGAAGTTAAGGATATGATTGCTAAAGCCCAGCAATCATATACCAAACAAGCCAATAAGAAAAGATAAGCCATGAATTTCAAAGTTGATGATTATGTTTGGCTGAGAATAGAAAAACATAGACTGCAAAGTGTAGATAGACATCCAGTTGTCAAACTAGCTCCTAGATTCTATGGACCATTTAGAATCATTCATAAAATTAATGATAATGCATTCAAGTTAGAATTACCATCTCATTGAAAAATTCACAATACATTTCACATTAGTTTATTGAGACCATTTAGAGGCCAATTACCTGTCCACCCTGTTTATGAAAACCCACCTTTATTAGAGGAAGAGACTAAAATACTTGAACCAGAAGCTATCATAGACACAGACTTTATGACCACTAGAACTGGCCGAAGGTATTCTAGATATCTAGTAAAATTTAAGAACCATCCTGTAGAGGAAGCACAATGGATGCACGCTAGAGACTTAAATCCTTTCCCCACTCTGTTAGCTCCACATTGAGCTAATAGCAATTGAGGTCAATTGCTATCCCACCCCGGGGGTATGATGCCAGGAGACATATTCCACGGTGGATTCCATTAGGTTTTACGGTGGATTCCGTAAACTTTGATGACCGGGGCTCATACACAAAGTGGATTCTTTGTGCGAGAAGTTGATGGGGACGCCTATCCTTTTCGGGCGTTTCATTAATTTAGTGTGTACATGGGTGATTCCATAGCGGGTGATTCCGCAAAATACATATTAAATTAATAAACGTTTATGAGTTTAGAGTGCGCACTCGTAATAAATTAAGGTTAGGATTTATTTCTAACCAGTTGATTTATTTATGTAGCTGAAGACTGCTAGGTATTCACTTTTATCGGTTTAATTGTATTATTTTACTAACGATTGTGAATGCTTCAGTTGATGTGTAGAGATAGCAGCAGTGGCGGAGGAAAGCATTGGAGTCTAGCGAGTATTCGACCTATGGATTATATTTTGATAGGCGCCACGCCTATATTTTGTTATGTCTATTGAGGCATCGATTATTTATTATTATTTTGTATACGCCTATGCGCACGGATATGTTATTTCTATTTGGGACATTGTGTTGGGCGTGCCAGACTCTATGGGCACCATCCATTAGCTTTATCTTCTATTTTTGTAAAAGCAAACTCAAAAGCTAAAAGCTTGTCATATTTTTGTAAATTGGGATATTATTGAGCATGAAGATGGAAATATACATAAAATACATGCTTTGTGAAGTGCTCACACAAGGCATGGGGGGAGATTGAACCCAATTGGTCTCTTGCTCTTGTCGTTCATGCTTTTTACATTGTTTTTTGTGCAAAAAGGTAGAGTTCATTGTTCTTGGGGACCTTCTGGGATTCACTACGTGAGCTTACAGCGGCCGATCTGCGCACCAAATGGATGGAGTGCCTATTCCAATCCACCACTTGGAAGGCATTACCCAGTGTATATTGTCAATACTAGAGAAGACAGGTATTCTTTCAAACTTTCCTACAATATTGGAGCGTGAGATGGAGGTAATGATTGATGCATTGATGCCCATGGATGTAGAGACATCTGATCTCTTAGAGAAGAACCATCCATAACATTATATGATGGGTGTTGAGTATCTCACCTGAAGATGTGCTTGTACTCCTAAGTGTACAAGCAAAATACGGGTGGAGCGATACGAGTGTGACGTATTTGTTCACGTTCCTTCTACATACACTTCGTTGATTTCCTTTTGGCACCCTTATGAAAAAAAATTATGCTTTTTCAAGGTTTTTTATGATTTCTTTTCAGGTTGCTAAAGTATCATATATTACCACTTGTAAATACCATGCTTGAGTCTCGTGATGATGCACGATATGTTTTATAAAATCTTAGTATAGACTACAACAACATCCATGCATGTGTCAACAATTGTGTGTTATTGCGAGGAGAATATAGGAGTATGGAGACATGTCCAAAGTGTGGTGCTCATAGACATTGACAGGACTTGCAAGGGTAAACCATCCCTCAGAAAGCTCTTAGACACTTTTCACTTATCCTCCGTATATATAACATGTTTCGTATATGAGGCATGAGGAGCTTGATAATGTGGCATGCGTAGAATAGATCCACAAACGCAATCCAACAAATATCAGTGGATTCACGCATATGGACCCATATTAACTCTATCTTTCTAGGATTTGCATGAGAGCCAATGAATCTTTGCCTTGGACTTACTATGCATGGCGTTAACCCATTTGGTTTTCGCTCAACTTCTTACAGTATGTGGCTTATAGTCCTTGTTAACTACAATATCCCAACATGGATTTCTACAAAGAAATGACACCTAATCCTTAGCTTGCTCGTTCCTGGCCGCTAAAAAGTCAATACTATGGACGTCTATCTCCGTCCATTAGTCGATGAGCTTAAGATTTTGTGGGAGGAGGGGGTCGTTGTGGAAGATATGAGCAAGGGCGATGGTTGATAGTGCGCTAATATACGAGCCATTCTCATGTGGACCATACATGACTTTCCAAGATTTGAGTAGTGCTTAGGTAAGTAGGCTCCTTTCTTGTTGGTAATATCTATCATAGCTCATTTAAGTTTATATTCGCAGGATAAAGGTGTTGGGACAAGTCTGGCTACCTCATGTTATCATACATGTCTATTATGTGATCAACAATTAGACTCCTAGGTCATGAACCATGAAGGTTATCATACATATCCATTGTGTGGGCCATGGTTAGAGACCCCCCAAGGTCACGAACCATGAAGAAGATGCTATATCAAGGACGCTACTTTCTTGTCGAAGGGTCATGAACTCAGGCATGGTTTTCTTGGATGACCTCCAGCAGGAATGAACACCCAAAGCTGGTATGAGCTGTAAATGGTCCACATAGAGTCGCATCCAAACAGAATGCAATAATTCTCAGTTTTCTACTAGTTTCCGTATTGGACCCACTTATAGATAAACCACTTGTTGGATCCCATGCATATTTTCAAGAATGTGGGCAACTTATTATGAGACCACATCACAGGAAAAAGAGACACTGCAGGAGCATGAATGGATTTGAAGGAGGTAGGCAAGATGAAGGCACTTTGGCTACAATCGAGCTAATGGTCGCTTACAACTACCTTGTGCTCCTTGGGTTTTGTCCACTAAAGAAGAGTGCTTTATGAAGCAAATTATTAGGTTTATCCACACTCTAATGGATATGATGCGTTATCTCAGATCTGCGTTTTCTAAAGACGACCAATTATCAGGGCTGAAATTTCGTAATTGGCATAAGATATGTGAAGTTTGTACTACGAAAGGATTGTAAATGCCTTGCATATTTTGCTATTTGGAGTAGATTCGTTGTTCATAATGCTTCTTCATTTGTGTGGAGTTTGCTAATACTAACACTCCTCAAGAGAATGACATTTTGGAGCAGAAGAACCAAAGTGTGATTGAGATGGCACACACCATGATGGATCATTGATAGACACCTCAATTTCTGTGGGCCGAGGCAATGGCTACAGCAGTCCATATCCTAAATCGATCCCCCACTTCGGCCATTGATAGGATGACACCTTTTGAGGCTTACTTTAAGACTAAGCCTAATGTCTCTTATTTCAGGATCTTTCAGTGTGACGCCCATGTGCACATCTCGAAGCCGCACCGTGACAAATTTGAGGCGACTTCCCGACGACAGGTGTTTGTTGGCTATAGCTCCTAGTCCCAAGGTTATCACTTGTATGATCTTGTAAAACGGGATGTACCGTTGCTCCCTTGCACCGCCCATCGATAGTAGTTTTTGGAAGGTTCCCTCCTTGGAAGTCGGCAAAATTCGAAAGGGTGTTTCAGAGTCTTCTTTGACTAAGACTCATTGAAGCCATGGAAAGGATTAATGGCCTTTTAATGACTCATTCAAACAAGGAACGAAAAGGGATGGAAAAACACAAGGTGTGGGAGAGAACTCTAAGGGGATATAGTAACCGTAAAGGTTATAAGTAAGGTCGAAGGACCCTTGGGTCAAACTTAGAGGAAAGGGGGTACAGAATGCCCAAGGAAAGGTTTTAAGGGTTAATACACTGGGGGTGTGGTTCCAAGGAAAAGGGGGCTTAAGGAAAGGGCCTAAGTGACTTTTAAAAGCATGGGGGGGAAAAGTAATAATAGGACCTCTAATCCCACTCTTTATTGGGGAAAAAGGGCTCATGATCCTTTAAACACGAGGGGGGTGATCCTGAAAAAAAAAACATAAGAAGGGCCTTGGAGGTTTTTAGGACATGGGGGAGAAAGGGGTTTTGGAAAGCCACAATCAAGGGGTGAAAGGAGTTTCAAGTACGGGGTGAAATCCCCAAACCCACAGGAAGGGGGGTCTTAAGAGGATTAAAATCGAGGGGGGGGGGAAGGGAGAATTTGCATTAAAAAAAAGGGACCTTGGGAAGTTTTGGGCCACGGGGGTGAAAGGGCTCAAGGGGTTTCAAAACCCGAGGGGGGGGGGGGGATGAAAGGGGGCTTAACTAGCCCCCTCCTTAGAAGCTTCTCTTTAGAAGCTTCCACAGCTTCTACGTGGCAGGGGGGAGGATTCAACGCTTGTTGGCGACGGCGGACTGGCGGTACTCCTGGGAGGCAACAAGGGCCTGTGGCTGAAGGTGGCGGTGCTGGAAGGTCTAGCAAAGGGTATCACACCCTCACGAAGGAAGAGGCTCACTCCCTCCCTCCTTGCAATTATGGCGTATGGCGTTTCTTCCCCCAAAGCCTCTGGCCCTCCGCAGGGTTTTCACTCGTCCCTCCCTCCCGTATTCTCCTTCTCCTCCCTACAGCCCTCCCTCTCCTCAATTATATAGGGGAGGGGATAAGGTCCTCCTCACGCTTACGTGTCCGTTTGCATGGCACTACCGCCTGCATTTCCCCCACCCAGGAGCTTCAGCACGGTTACTATTCCCCTCCCCTTCCAGCACAACCGTCGGCTGGGGAGGGGAATAATGAAAAAAAAAATTGCATTATCCTAAAAAAAATTCTATCTCATTATCCATTACCTGAAAGGGTTAGTTCATGTGAAGAGAAATTTAGAATTTTACATTCTCTCCCCCTTAGAGGAATCGATATGTCCTCATCTCGAGATAAACTAGGGATATTGATGGTTGAGAGTGCCTTCATTTGTCCAAGTGGCATCCTCTTCGGGATAATCTTTCCACTGGACGAGGCATTCTCTCAGGGTTCTGGATCTTAATTGTCTCTCCCTAACATCTAAGATCCTATCAGGCCTTAGTTCAAGGACTCCTTGACTGGGAATTACAATTTGTTGATCGTCAAGTACATGGTTAGGATTAGGTATATACTTTTTCAATAGGCTAATGTGGAGTACATTATGAACTTTTAGGTTCTCAGGGAGTTGCAGTTTATAAGCATTAGGTCCTAGGCATTTGAGGATCTTGTATGGCCCACAATACCTTGGACTTAGCTTCTTGCAATCTCCTAAGTATAGAGAACTGTTTTTACGGCGTACGCGAATGAAGACCATGTCTCCTTCTTCAAAGACCCTTTCTTGACGCTTCAAATCCACGTATGCCTTCTGTCTATCCTTGGCCGCTTGTATGTCCTGTCT
This sequence comes from Lygodium microphyllum, assembly GCF_053477565.2. Classification (NCBI taxonomy): domain Eukaryota; kingdom Viridiplantae; phylum Streptophyta; class Polypodiopsida; order Schizaeales; family Lygodiaceae; genus Lygodium; species Lygodium microphyllum. Next base: position 27,472,035 of record NC_141146.1, on the reverse strand, counting down.
TATTGACTTTATTTGGTCATCCATCTCTTCCAACATCTGTCTTGAAGCTTCAACCCTTAAGGTTGGATCAGAAAAGTTTAGGAAACTTCTGCAGTCATGACCATATAATGCTTGGAAAGGGGTCATCTGAATGCTTTGCTGGTAAGAAGCATTATAGGCGAATTCAATCAAAGGCAAGTATTGAATCCACCTCTTCGGCTCTCGACAGCAATATGCCCTAACCATATCCTCGATGACTTGATTTACTCGCTCTGTTTGGCCATCCGTTTGGGGATGGTAGGCGGTGCTAAAACAGAGTTGATGAGTCCCAATAGCTTCAAAGATAGCTCTCCAGAAGTGTGATGTGAAGAGAAAATCACGGTCACTAATGATTCTTCTGGGTAAACCATGTAGCTTAAATATCTCCTTGATAAACAATCTTGCAATGTCTGAGGCTTTATAATTTGTCTTTACTGGAATAATGTGTGCAACCTTAGTAAGCATGTCAACCACAACCATGATGGAGTTGTATCCTCCTTGGACTTGGGGTAGGCCTACAATAAAATCCATACTGATGAATTCCCATTTCATTTGGGGGATTTCAAGCGATTGCAGTTTACCTGGCATCATGACATGTTCGGCTTTGATACGTTGGTAAGACAAACACTTGGTGACATATTTGAGAATGTCACCTTTGAGCCTCTCCCAATGGTAGCTCTTCCTAACTGCATTAAGAGTCTTAGCATAGCCAGGATGTCCTGCGAAAGGGGAATGATGGGCTTCCCACAATATCTTCTACTTAAGTGACTGGCTTGCTGGTATACACAGCCTTGTTCTATAGTAGACAAGTCCATTATTGATAGAAAATTCATGATACTTAGCATGCAGCTTTTGATTCTGATCCTTGATAGAGATTTCCCTTAGCATTGTTTGGTAGGCCGGATCGTGGCATGCATCCTCTCTAGCTAACTCAAGTATAGGGTTGTTTGGCATAGATACTTTTGTAGCTAGAGATCTAGCTGTTGAGGGATTCTGCAGGATTAGGGAATTAAGGAATGCCTTGCGACTGAGTGCATCGGCAACTACATTCTCTTTTCCTAGTCGGTACTTGATTTCAAAGTCATATTTCTCCAACACTTCAATCCATCGACGTTGCCTTATGCTGAGCTCGTTCTGGGGTAAAGATCCATTGAGTATTTAGGTCATATAGTATCATCTGATGGAATTAAAGTTGACCCTAAGAAAATAGATGCAATATTTAATTGGCCTATACCTAAAAATGTGCATGAGTTACGATCTTTCCTTGGTCTTGCTAGTTTCTATAGGAAGTTTGTGCGTAATTTTTCATTACTTGCTTTACCACTGACTAAACTTCTGAAGAAAGGAATTGTTTATCATTGGTCCGATAATCAACAAAAATCCTTTGACTTATTGAAACATGCATTAACCCATGCCCCTGTCCTAGAGTTGCCTGATTTTAATAGACCATTCTTATTAGTAGTGACCGATGCTAGTGGGTCAGGAATAGGAGCCGTACTTATGCAAGACAATCATCTTATAGCCTATTCTAGTTGTAAGCTGAAACCCTCTGAACTGAAATATTCCACATATGACAAAGAATTATTAGCTGTTGTGCAAGCATTAAGATAGTGTAAACACTACTTAATGGATTCAAAATTTATGATTAAGACGGATCAGCAAAGTATTAGACATTTACTTAGCCAACCCCAAATATCTGACCGACATATCAAATGGGCTGCCTTTTTTCAAAGTTTTCATCCTATCATTCAATATCAACCTGGTAAAGAAAATGTAGTGGCTGATGCATTAAGTAGAAGACCTGCCATTCATAATATTTCTATTACATATTTTGATTCTTTGATTGCTATGAAAGATACTTATCATCACGATATTACTTTTCATGCTGATTGGAATAAATTAGTTCAAAATAACTTGATTCCTATCGATTCACTGTCATATAATGATGGATTTATGTTTTATGAAAAGAGATTATGTGTTACAGCTCCATTCCGATCTTTTGTTTTGAATGAAATTCATTGTCCTCCATATCAAGGTCATAGAGGTATCATATCTACTTTACGTACATTAACTGAAGATTTTTATTGGCCGCATATGGACACTGATGTATCTAACTTTGTTTCTGAATGTGTGATTTGTCAAAGAGTTAAGAGACATCATGGTAAACAGTATGGATTACTTATGCCTTTGTCTATTCCATCTAGACCATGGAAACAAATTTCCATGGATTTTATTACTGGTTTACCTAATACTAAATCTAACCATGATATGATTTGGACAGTAGTAAATAGGTTTAGTAAACAAGCATATTTCATTCCATGTAAAAAAATTTTAACAGCATCACAGGCAGCACAATTGTTTTTGAAAACTATTTTCACTAACCATGGATTACCAAAAGTTATTATTTCAGATCATGATTCTAGATTTTGTAACAACTTTTGGATTACTCTGTTTGCTAACCTTGGCACAAATATTGATTTCTCATTTGCATTTCATCCTGAAACTAATGGACAAACAGAAGCCACTAATAGTACTATACTAGATCTTTTACGTGCTTATACTATTTCTAAACCTTAGACATGGGATACACATTTGCATTTATTACAGTTTGCATATAACAATACACCACACACATCTACAAAGAAAGCACCGTTTGAAGTGATTTATGGTTATAGATTATCTACACCTGTTGCATCTTTGTCAAATAGAATTTAGAGTGCTGATGATATTGCTAGTATGCAAAATACTATTTTTGATGAGGTTAAAGCCATGATTGCCAAAGCCCATCAATCATATACCAAACAAGACAATAAGAAAAGACAAGCAATGAATTTCAAAGTTGATGATTATGTTTGGTTGATAATAGAAAAACGTAGACTACAAAGTGTAGATAGACACCTAGTTGTGAAATTAGCCCCTAGATTCTATGGACCGTAAAGGATCAATCATAAAATTAATAACAATGCATTCAAGATAGAATTACCACCTCACTGGAAAATTCACAACACATTTCACATTAGTTTATTAAGACCCTTTAGAGGCCAATTACCTGTACATCCCGTTTATGAAAACCCACCTTTGTTAGAGGAAGAGACTGAAATACTTGAACCAGAAGCTATCATAGATACTGATTTTATGACCACTAGAACTGGCCGAAGATATTCTAGATATCTAGTTAAATTGAAGAACCATCCTATAGAGGAAGCACAATGGATGCACGCTAGAAACTTAAATGCTTTCCCTACTCTGTTAGCTCCACATTGAGCTAATAGCAATTGAGGTCAATTGCTATCCCACCCCGGGGTAATGATGCCAGGAGGCATATTTTCACGGTGGATTCCGTGCCACAGTGGATTCCGTGAGGTTTTACGATGGATTCCGTAAACTTTGATGACCGAGGCTCATACACAAAGTGGATTCTTTGTGCGAGAAGTTGATGGGGACGCCTGTCCTTTTCGGGCTTTTCTTTAATTTAGTGTGTACATGGGTGATTCCATAGCGGGTAATTCCACAAAATGCATATTAAATTAATAAACATTTATGAGTTTAGAGTGCGCACTCGTAATAAATTAAGGTTAGGATTTATTTCTAACTAGTTGATTTATTTATGTAGCTGAAGACTGCTAGGTACTCACTTTTGTCGGTTTAATTGTATTATTTTACTAACGATTGTGAATGCTTCAGTTGATGTGTAGAGATAGCAGCAGTGGTGGAGGAAAGCATTGGAGGATAGCGAGTATTCGATTTATCATTTATATTTTGATGGCCGCCATGCCTATATTTTATCATGTCTATTTATTCAGGCATTGGATATTTATTATTATTTTGTATGCGCATAGGCGCACGATTATGTTATTTCTACTTGGACATTGTATTGGGCATGCCAGACTCTTTGGGCACCGCCCGTTAGCTTTATTTCTATTTTGTGTTAAAGCAAACTCAAAAGCTAAAAGCTTGCTATTTTGTAATTTGGGCTATTATTTGAGCTTGAAGATGATTAATACATAAAATACATGCTTTGTGGAGTGCTCACACAAGGCATGGGGGGAGATTGCACCTAATTGGTCTCTTGTTCATGTCGTTTATGCTTTTTACATTGAATTTTGTGCAAAAAGTAGAGTTCTTTTGTTCTTGGGGACCTTCCGACATTCACTACGCGAGCGTACAACATCCGATCTGCGCACCAATTCTGAACCATTCTCCTACATATTTGTCTTGCAGAAACATTTCTACACAAGATGTAAAACATCTAAAGTGTCTTCTCTTTGTTGTCCAAGTTTCTATTAATGCTATAGCAACACCTTACATTGCTAAATTCACTCTTACAACATCATTTTTAGCCGCAATAAATTCATCTTCTTCCTCCTTGTCCATCATCCCATTTTCATTCTCATGGAGTGCCCGAGATAACATGTCTGCTACTTGGTTATCTCTTCCTGCAATATGCAAAAATTCACGGTTCAAATATTTGATGTATGCAATCCACTGGAGCATTGCTGCGCAAATCGAATGCTGTATGCATATGTAGCAAGCACTGGAAGGTCCCCAAGAACAAAGAACTTTACTTTAAGCTTAAAATTCAAGAGAATAGACTTGCACGACATGAGGGAAAAAGACCAATTGGGTATAATCTCTCCCCATGCCTTGTGTGGGCGCTTCACAAAGCATGTATTTAATAATTTATTCATCTCCAAGCTAAAAAATAACCCAATTTTACAATAAGTATGCTTTAGCTTTTGTGTTTGCTTTTGTCCAAATAAAGAATAAAGCCGTTGTCATGCTGCTGCGCATCCGAGTCGTATACACCTCCATTTCTTTTGTTGTGCATTTGTGTTATTTTCTGCGTGTGATTCATTGTGTGTGTGATGCATTATGATAATCCGCATCCAATGTATATATTCCGTTAGTGCATGTATATGATTTTGTTTGGATGCATGATGTGTGTGTGTTAGAAAAATATGAAAAACTGATGCCAAAGGACATTATCAAGCTAATAATTTTAATGATGATCTCTAAGAAAAGTGCAGGGAATAATGGAATCAAAGGAAGGTTTATGGAAGCGATCATCTAAGTTCAAAGGTTCCCATGACATAGAGTTGAAGGAAGTCTCTCAAAAGCTGCTTAAGCGAGCAAAGCGCTAGTGAAGCACCGAGGGAGTATTTTGCCATCCAATCTTCAAGGCCGAAGTCAAAGTTTATGCGCAGATTACTCATTGTAAAGCTGACTGACAAAGGGGCAATACATGACTTCAAAGATAAACTTCAAAATCTAAATCAATGCTGGTGCTTAAATCTTGTCCAGTATACATTTATAGAAGGACTGGTTATGGCTACTGTGGAACAGCTTAAAGTGTTGTAATTATTGGTCTCTGTTTCGGATTTCATGGTTTGGGTCTCATGTGTATAAGCAGTCACACATTCGAGAGATGGAAGCACTTCGTTATTTGTGTTTTACTCATTCATAAGAGGGGGAAACTAATTTGGGGGTTTTGAACTGTTTTTGGAGGGAAAAAGCATCCTCTATAAAAAAAAGGAAGGGGTTTTTTTTTTGGAAAAATGAGTTCATCCAGAGAGAAAAGGGGGGGAATCTCTCCGTGAAGGGAAGGAAGGAAATTACATGACAGAGGACGAGAGGAAAAATGGTTTGATTCTTGAAGGCTATAATGGTGCTGAAGGCTTTGTGTACTTAGAATTTTACACAGAAAGAAAATGACATGTGACGACGACAAAACTGGATAGTCATATTGCCTTCAACGGAACCACAACCCACCATGAGATGGCAAAGATGATGTCTCCTGCTGCTCGATTCCTACAAAGCGGGAGATGCTTCTACTCCTCTCATCGGCACTTCGCTGTTGGTTCTTCTTCTGATCTGCGATCCTGCTATCGGGAGTTAGGTCTTCCCTCCGGTGCAAGCATTCCCGAGGTCAAGAACGCTTATCGTCACCGGGCTTTGCAATGCCACCCGGATCTGCATCCTAGCAAAGGAGATGAATTTGTCCGCCTGAGGGATGCCTACGACAGAATTCTGATGAACAAGGGGAGATTGTGTCTGCCTCTTGAGTTCACACCATTACGCTCTGGAACATGCTTGGTGTGTGTGTGCAATTAGATTATCCAGGACGGGATAATTGGAATTGAATATGAGCTGCCTTTGAATAGGACTAACAAGTCGCTGAATCAGCACGATTCAACTCATCGTTTCCATTATTCGAGAGATGCGCCTGTTCTCGCTCGTTCTAGTTCAATTCCAGCTTCAGATTCAGTTGTGCTAGTATTTTACACTGGAGGCAGAGGAAGTGAAAATAATAACAGAGAATATTGATCTAGCAAATTGGAGAAGAGAGCAACGATGTTCCAGCACAGAGATCTTTCCGAAGTTCGTGAACATGTCCAATAACATCCTTCTGCTCAACAAATGATGGAAGCTTGTACGTAATTACGTGCTCATGGAGATGTATATCAAGTATAAGATCATGCACTTCAAACATCATTGCTGCTGTCTGTCTTTCAAAGAGAGGCTCTGCAATGACATGGGCATGTAAGCAGGAACCAGGCGCACCAGGCCTGACGACAAATAGGTTCTTGTTTCTACTAGGAAAACGCTTCACAAACTTCTCAATGATCCGAAGGGAAATTCAGGCTGAGACAAAGAAGGAAATAGGATCAAACAAAGGCATATCTGCGAAGCAAATTCGGCTGAAAATAATTTCACCTAATGTTCAGAACGTCACTTTGGTTTGTTTTGCATTGCAACACATCATCTGGTTTACAAAGGGTTGATGCAGAGCAAGCAATTAATGTTCCTGTTCTGCGGGCATTTTATAGTCTGTTAACAGCTTCTGTTCTACAGAAAAGGACTCATCAGAGACAAGAGTTCAAAATCCCAATCATCTTGAACAAATTATTGGGTTGATTAATGTTCATGAAGTGCCTGAACATGTGCACCATGAAACAGAGCAAAAGCAAAGATGGTGATTGAAGGTGCACAGCCTGTTGTTACTGCTTTTCATGTACGAAAGAGGTGATCACTGCAATATATGCTGAATTGAAGAACAGGGTGTGTGGCTGAACTGGAATGTCTGAATCCTCCACATATACATACTATGATACATTCATGCATTGTTTCTGGAAGAACAGGTCATGTTGGCAATCAAAGAACAGCTATTCTTATGCTTACACAATTCCAGATATGGATACTTGATACTCTAAAACGGAGTTGAGTTGCAGGTTCCAGCACATAGAACCTTTCAGCTTTCTGGATTTTCTGAAAATCTCTGCTGATCAGGCAATTGCCAAGTTACAGAATGAACATGCTGATGTGAAGAACGTTTTTCTTCCTACTGTAACTGTCATCATACACCTGAATGTAAACAGTTTATGAGATACTTCAGATTATTCTGAACATGAACTTCTTGTAACTCATTTGACAAGGAATATAGTGAACTTTGGCATCAAATATTTGAGTTCTTCTTGTTAGCCTCATCTCTTACTGTATCTTGAACCCCGTGTTCTGTAGCCCTTGCGTGAACTCTACGACATTTCTGGTGAACCCGACGTGAAAGTGCTGCGTCACTTTTCAGTAAGATGGGAGACTCGCAAGAAGAGATGACAGATGATAATGTCATGAAGAACCTGTTTCAGTCATTTACCATTTATATGCAGCAGCAAGCTCACGCGAAACATGACAGTGATGCTATGGATGCCTTGAAAGCTGTCCAACAGGAGATGAAGCAGTTTAATGGCCAGCAAGTGTCAACTTACCTGCATTTGTATGAAGAAAAGATGAAGTTTTTTGGGGTTTCTCAAGATGTTTGGAGCCGCTACTTCTTGCGGATCGTGGTGCGCGCTCTTGAAGTTCGAATTTCAGAAATTCAAGAAACACATGCAGGTTGGGCAGAATTTAAGAAGGCATTAAAAGATGAATATTTCCTGGAGGATACAGGTCTTATGAATCGCAGGAATTTCTTAGCATGGGTTTATATGCCTAATAAGGGACTTTCTGTTACCGCTCTTCTGCGAGAGTTTGAGAGCCGCTATGATCAGTTGGATGGGGCTGAGCAACAAGCTTTGGAGATGCAGAAAGTGGAGTTATTTTTACAAGCTGCTGATGCTTATTTACAGGAAAAGTTGGATGATCTTTTGGAAGATCAAGCTACTGATTCAGGTTTAAAGACCAAGTGGAGACATGTCATTGATGCTGTGAATGCTCTTGTTAAGAAGCAGCGCAGAAGAGTACGATTGCATCGTAATACAGGATCAGTTTCTGAAAAATCATTGGAGACTTCTTCTTCTACCCCTGCTGCAACTTCTTTGCCTAAGCCTACTCCTCCTGCTGTGAATCCACCAGTTCCTGCTGCTCCAGTGCCCTTATCTGTAGATGATGTTATTAAAGGCTTGGCAGATTTGACGATTGAAGCAGTCAAAGCTGAAGTTGGTAAGTTATAGAAGCAACTTATGTTAGTACCTGCTGTAGCACTAGCTCCAGCGACTGCTTTCCCAGCTGGTCAGAGAAAAGGGAGACGATGTATTTGGTGCGATAGTACAGATCACCAACACTGCAAAGATTGTGATGCTTTTCAGGAAGCGCATAAGAATAATGTAGTGTTCTAGGGACAAGATGGGAAGATATGGCTGACAGAGACTGGCGCTCCTCTTGACACGAACTTCGGTAAGGGAGGCATGAAGAAGCTAGTTGATGATATGGCTACGCGATCAGCTTATGTGAGTGTTAGAGGAGATGCTTCAGCTTATGGAGTCCAGCTTGAGCAGAAATCTGATGGAGACTCTGCTTTATGGTCCTCTGCCTTGGAGATAGCGAGAAGAGGGAAAGTTCAAGTATCTACTATGACTTGTGTGGGCTCCAGCATCCGAGGACAAACATGATGGGATTCTCCTGTTGACAGGTATTCTATTTTTGCTTATATGGCTAAAACGCAGGGTTTAGATACTATGGTTGAGGAAAAGAGAAGAAGAGATCAGAAGGGTCCCAACACCTCCAAAAAGACTAGAGGGGGTGACTTTGTTTCACCACCTGTTACAGCTCCACCTATGTCAACTTCTCCAGCTCAATCAGGTCCTGAACAACCTATGGGAGACAAGTAGATGAAAGAAAAGAGGCAACCAAGAAAAGAGCCAGGATTCAAGCTCTTGTCAGACCTTGATATGCAGACGGATATGAGTAAGATTTTTCATGAAAGAATTTTGAATAGTGAAGTCACTTTTACTGTTGGAGAAGCTCTTGGGATTGCTAGAAGAGAAATACAGGATCAGATGCAGGATCTTTTGCGAAGGAAACGACATGCGATGGAAGGACCTGCTTTACAGGGATTGTGGCATGGAGCTCTTGGGGAAGAGCATGATGATGCAGTGATGGTTGAGAATGCTTCTGTTAATCCGCAATTGGAGAAAATAGTTCAGCCTATGCAGTATGAAGATGATGATACCCCTATTCTCATTCCTCGCAGCCATTTTTCACGAAGTCATTGGGCTAGAGCAACCACTGAGACGGTGGTAAGGATTGGAGAGAAACAAATTCCTTTGATCGCTTTAGTCGATCATGGTTCTGAGATTAATCTTATTGCTCGAGGTGTTTATGAGAGTGGCAAGTGGCCTATGGATGCAGAGCATGGCTGGCGCATGAGAGCCGCCAATAATACTTCTGGTGATATATATGCTGCTTGTCCGAGTATCAGAATTTCTATTGGTAATGTTGAAGAGGATTATCATTGCTTTGTTCAAGATTCTTGCTCTTATCCGATTATTCTTGGACAGCCTTTCATTACAGAAGCAAGAATGGAAACGAAAGTGATTGATGACGGGTCAGCTTATGCGCGGATACGCAGTAAAGATGGTATGCGAGCTGTTCAATTTATGACTGTTGGGGTAAATCATCCGAGAAACAGGGACTCCTTGTGTTAGGCACCACTACCTGCGAAGGAGTTGGATTTTCATTAGGTACCGCTGTCTTGCGAGACGCTAGTGATACAGAGTGGAGAAAAGAGGAGATCTTACCTCCTGGCAGCCAGTCTTTCTCCAATAATTTTGTTGGTTTTTCTTCAGATAGTTCAGTGAGTTATCAGAAAATTTCAGATTTGCCTAGAGCTGCCAAGCAATACATTGGTCGTAAGGAGAAAGAATTGAAGAATGCAGGTATTTTGCAAGCAGAAGAGCGTGTAGATGGATTGTATGAAGGGATGTCTTATGCAGATACATTGTTTGAGATGGGAGCAATGCTGAAAACTGATGTATGTAAGGGTTCAAAGATCATACCTGTGCAAACCTTGGATATGTTTCAGGAAATTTCTGGTTTTATGCTGAAAACAGAGTTAGAGGCTGAGAAAACTCAGCAAACTGAATTTATGGCTGATCTTGATCAGCTAACAGAGCTGCAAAGGGCTGAATTCATTCAACCAACAGAGTTAAATGCAGAAAAATTTCTGCATACAGAGTTTTAGGATGCACACTATAATATATAGACCTTATAGCGACGTTCAAAGCGACGAAAATACAAACAACAAAATTTGCCCCCGTCGTCACAAAAAGCGTCGTTATTGACGATGCCATAGAATCGTCGCTATATGCGTCGCTATATACGTCGCATATAGCGACGCATATAGCGACGGTTATAGAGAATTTGCAACGCTTATAGCGACGACAATAGCGACGCGTGCAGTAAATTTGCGATGCAAATAGCGACGGTAACAGAGAAAAAAAGAATTTTGTGGCAGGGCAGCAAGCTGCCCTGCCACATATAGCACTGTGTGCTGTATGAGAGCCATACAAAATAGTTTCTGCACTGCTGCATACAAAGCGTTTGCAAACAAAAAGAATGTGTACTGAAATCATAAAACTGATAGATGAAATAAATACATGATATCGCATAAAATGCGATTGGTACAATCATAAAACGATATCACTAATACATAGAAAATGTCTACATAGATCGGGTGACTAAAAACTAAAGGTATGTGAGCTCTAAGGATCCAAGGGCGAGCTACAAATCCTCATCCCCCGAAAGCTCTTCCCGCTGCAAAGGAGGATCAAACGGATTCTGCAGAAAAAGAAACAACATATCAATCCACCATACAATAATGCATTCAAATATCTCATGGTAACTACGGACAAGAAAGATGAGTGACTTACTGGGCCGCCGCGTCTATACAATCGATCGATCAATGATCTGAGACCGTGCCTCTCTGCATATCGAGTCTCAAGGCCTTGCGGATCGCGATTTGTAATGGAGTGCTGCAAAGAAAAAAAAATGCTAACTGTTAGAAACACGATTGTCAGTACAAAGAATATCTCAAAAAAACAAATAAGCAAAACAAAAGAGAAACTTACAAAGTCCTCCAAATATGTCCTGTGGCCGCCACTCCCAAGATGATGTACCGATCCGGCCTCGATTCGTGCCCTCGCCGCCTCCCGCTACTGACTCCAACGTCCTGGCGAATTTGTAGCCTCCTCCCTCAGTCGGCGCCAGTCGTCTGCATCTAACCACTCGGGCTTTGGAGCCCCACTCTTGATTGCCTTGCGTGCGTCGGATCGTCTATGTGACATGTATGCACACATGCAATCCATCATCCAGCCCGTAGAGAATCTATCCACTGCGGCTGGCACCGGGAACTCCTCCTGCAAGGATGCTACTACGTACTCCTTGCTCCCCTCCGGTATGTTTCTCCAATGATCCAGGACGTTGTGCCGAAAAACTTGTTGGCACAACTCCCTCATGCGAGCCATCACCCTCCTCCCCTCATCATTCATGATGATGGCTCCTGACCTGCCATCCACTAGGTATCCATAACCCCTAGGAGTATGCCTTGTATGGGCCCTCTCCCATCTCCATCCACGCTCCTGGGCATATCCAGGAGACCCCTGTACATCACGTGTACTGATGGGGGTACCCTCTCCCGGAGTGCCACTCAAAGGGGTGCCACCAAAGGGGATGCCACCAAAAGGAGTGCCACCAAAAGGCGTGCCATCTGCCGACGGCTGCGCAAAAGTCGGAGTAACTGGAGTGGACGTCCCCACAGGTGTGACAAATCCTGGAGGTGACCGAGCTCCAGTTGAATGACGAGACGGAGACACCGCGTCCGTGTCTCCACAACAGCACCCCCCTGATCCTCCTGCAGTCACAGTCCCTCCCTCTGGCCCAAGTCGCGAGCGTCGAGATCGTCTGCTCGAAACTGAAGCATCTGATCGCGCTGAAGTTGATCTAGTAGAGCGCCCTGACGAAGAACGAGACAGCTCCTGATCTGCCATCTCTCTGAATCTCGCGAGCTGATCTGGAGACATGCGTGCCATCATCTCCTGAAACTCCTCATCGCTCATCCCTCGACTCATCCTGAAAATGTCGATACCTGCACAGATAAAAAATGATGTTAGAATAATCAATTTAAACTATACAAAGCACATTAATATAAATCATTTTTGAAAAATCCCTCTTAAAATGCATATCTTATCTACCTTTATGGAAGATCTAAACAACGAATTGAGTAATACAATTCTCCAAGAATGAAGTATTCTATGGTCCCATGTTAATCTCCTGACACAACTCTGCATACACTGGAAGGTCGATAGACATGTCACCACAAAAGAACGAGTCTGCCTCATTCTCAAAAAATTCTACGACTTCTGTATTTCCATCGTTGTTAGCCGATGCGGGCTCCAAGCTTGCGGTGGCCTCCACCCCTTGTAATTTCGATCCCTCTATTTGCATATTTTATTCATCTATGCCTGGAACATCGCTTTGATCGTATACTCTCGCACCTCGAGGAGTTGAAGGTATAACATACCACCATCGAGGTTGTCGGGGATTTGGATAGAAGATTACCTGTTCACAAACACTTACAAAGCGGCTTCAAACCATTGTGACATAAACCATGTCGTATTACAATTAGCAAGTAAATGACTATTTGTACCTGTTCACAATGGGCCGGCAACACAAAGGTGTCGCGCAAATCCATCCATTTTTTTTCGGAATCTATTTCGAGAAATCCAGATGGACCTCGTCGAACTATTGCGCCAGCTCCTTCAAGTACCACTTTGAACCACTGCACATCGAATACTATCATGGAGAAGCTACGGTAATCCACCGTAATAATACTTTACAAGTTCCCAAAATACTCCATCTTATCCACAACCGTGTTCGGATCCGTTGCTCGTCGCCAGCTCTCTTGCTCAAACCTTGCCATGACACCACAGTCCATTGTGGAGTGCATTTGGTCAATATGCTCCACCCGAAAATGCCGTCCGCACGACCATGCTGCACTATATATTTTGTAATGCACATTGAAACACTCAAATTAGATGTAGCAAGCAAATTTAGATACGACACATGTACAACCCCTCATTACCTTTGGACTACATCCCCTCGAGAATTCCCACTCCTCCATTGAGACATCTGTCCCTTCGCTGGATGCTGCGGTCAAGGCTCCATGCAACCATCGTGTTGACATAAACCGTGGCATCTCCTCCATGCCTTCGGGATATCGAATCGGTCAGTGACACGTACTGCGTCGGAATTCAGCTCGCGCTTCCTCTCGATCTTGCCTTGCAATCAAGTACTTGGCGAGCCACGTCTCCATGGAGGCATGGTGCAACATACAAAAGCGATTCACCTTCTCTTCCATTGAGGCATCCATTCTTTTTTCTACCCCATTTCCAACCACCACATCTCCAGTCAGCCTGTCATCGTCCTTCAGCGTCCATAGCATTTCATTGTCTGGTTTCACCGTTGGTAGCCATTGTGAGATATGCACTAACGCCTCTGACACCAACCAACCTTCCGCCATGCTACCTTTCGGACGAGCTCGTTGTCGCACAAAGCCTTTCAGGGTTTTCATGAAGTGCTCCAAGAAGAACATCCATCGCGTATGGAGAGGTCCAGCAATCTCCACTTCGTCCACAAGATACACAAGAAGGTGAACTTGTATCGTGAGCATGCTACTGGGCAGGTATTTCTCAAAGAGACAGACCGTCTCAACTGCTCCCCGCCTTGCGGATTCAATAGAGGACGTCTTAATCTCTTTCTGTGAGATCCATTGCACCAAAGTCGACAACTTGTAAATGGCCCCGCGAATTTCTGGAGTTAGGCATCCCGCGATCGTGATCGGTAGGACAAACTGCCACAAATGAGAAAGCATTAAGAATAATGGTCACTTTTCAAATTTCAAAATGTCCACGCTAATTAAAATCCATTCTATTCACAAACCTGACATATCTTATGCCAATCATTGGATTTTAGCCCAGACATTTGGTCATCTTTAGAAAATGCGGACCTGAGAGAATGCATCATACCCGTCGGAGTGCAGATAGACTTGATTACTTGCTTCACAATGCGCTCTTCTTTGGTAGAAAAAACCCAGGGAGCGCGAGGAAGCTGCACTCCCCCTTCAGCACTCGACTGCGGCCAAAGCGCCTCCATCTTACCTACCTCCTTTAAATCCATTCGTGACCCTATAGTGTCTCTCTTTCCTGTGATGTGGTCCCATAGCAAGCTGCCCACATTTTTGAAAATATGCATGGGATCCAACAAGTGGTTGACCTGTAAGTGGGTCCAATATGGCAACTCGTAGAAAACTAAGAACCGTCGCATTCCATTTGGATGTGATTCCGGGTTTACCATTTTCAGCTCGTACCAGCTTGCAGCGTCCTCCCACAAAATCTTAAGCTCATCGACTAATGGACGAAGATACACGTCCATATTTTTTACTTTGTAGCGGCCCGGGACGAGCAAGCTAAGGACGAGATGTCCTTTCTTCGTAGAAAGCCATGGAGGAATGTTGTAGTTGACAAGCACTATAGGCCACACACTGTAAGAAGTCGAGCGCAGACCGAAAGGGTTCACACCATCCATGGCGAGACCCAGCTGAAGATTCCTTAGCTCTCGCGCAAAGCCTGGGAAGGTAGAGTCAATGTGGCTCCATGCGCGCAAATCTGCTAATATTCGTTGCACTCCATCCGTGGACCTATTCTGCACATGCCACGTTGTCAAGCTTGCCATGGCAGACGTGCGAAACATGTGGTTTATGCGGGGGATGAGCGGAAAGTGTCTGAGGACTTTTTGAGGGATGGTCTGCCTTGCAAGTCCTGTCGATACCTGTGAGCACCACACTTTGGACATGTCTCCATAGTCTCGTATTCATCTCGAAACAATATGCAGTCGTTGATACATGCATGGATGTTATTGTAGTCCATGCCAAGGTTCCGTAAAACATGTCGTGCATCATCACGAGACTTGGGCATGGTGTTTGCAGGTGGCAATATATGATATTTCAATAACTTGAAAAAAATCATAAAACACCTTGAAAAATCCATCCATGTTTGCAATAATATTGTTTTTAAAAAAAAACAATGAAGTCTGTGTGTAAGGTACCTGAATAACTCAGTCACACTCGTGTCGCTCCAACCGTATTTTGCTTGCATACTTAAGAGTGCAAGCAATGTCTTCAACCGAGATACTCGGCACCCATTATATAATGGTATGGATGCTTCCTCTCTAAGCGGGTCAGATGTCTCAACATCCATGGGAATCAATGCATCGATCATTGCCTCCATCTCAGGCTCCAAGATTGTAGGCAAGTCGGGAAGGTTGTCTGTCTCCTCTGGCATTGACGGTATAGATAGGCCTTGCGAGTGGTCGATTGGCTCCTGCAATCCATCATCGCATGTCCACGAACTCTTCTAATTGGCCGCAAAGGGTGCACTCCCCCTTGGGTCGAGACATCACCCCCTGGATACAAAATTTGCCAACAAGACCCAATCTTATTTTGTATGGTTTTCAATTAGCTTGAGAGTACAATGCATGAAAAATGCTAACTTCAAATTACTGTTTGCTAAAAATCTGCAATCGCCTGATCAATGATCTCAGATTGAAACTCGCCAAATCGTCGTACGTGTTCTATAGACAATCGGTGTTTTCGTCTAATTGCCAACTTGCATTGAGAGCAAGGACATGGGACACGCTGATTAAGATACGACTCGCGGTCTTGAACAATAAGACCTTCTTCGTTTGCCATCTTATCTACATTACAGCAAACGAGGCTTAAATGGATAGCTTTATGGAGATGTACATCAAGCTGCAAGTTGACCATAAACCTTGCATTGTATATAGTAGTCGAGAGATTTTCCAATGTTATATCTCGGCCTTGTATCATGCTCAACGATTTGTTTGTCCTGGTAGATAATTTTTTGTTATATCTCGGCTTTGAGTATAAGTAATCCATTTTAAAATTAATGCGCGCCATCTTTGAAATTTTATAACTATAGTAATAAAATTTATTTCAATCAATTCTACTCATAGTCATAAGACCTGAGAGAAATTATCCTATACTCAATTTAAGGGTTTCTTCTTC
This sequence comes from Lygodium microphyllum, assembly GCF_053477565.2. Taxonomy (NCBI): domain Eukaryota; kingdom Viridiplantae; phylum Streptophyta; class Polypodiopsida; order Schizaeales; family Lygodiaceae; genus Lygodium; species Lygodium microphyllum. The sequence goes on along the minus strand of NC_141146.1, from coordinate 27,455,663 downwards.
TATAACAATAATTTTGGGTTGATTTTGATGAAGTACGTGGCCGTATGCAAAGCACATTGCATACCATTATCAATAAGTATATTATCTTAAATTTCCTTCCCCTCCCTCTCCCTCTCTTTCTCTCCCTCTCCCTCTCTTTCTCTCACCCTCACCCTCTCCCTCTCCTTCTCTTTCTCTCCCTCTCTCATTTCCTCCCTCCCCCTCCCTCTCCCTCTCCCTCTCCCTCCCTCTTTCTCCCTCTCCCTCTCCCTCCCTCCCTCTCCCTCCCCCTCCCTCTTTCTCTCCCTCTCTCATTTCCTCCCTCTCCCTCTCCCTCTCCCTCTCCCTCTCCCTCTCCCTCTCTCTCTTTTTCTCCCTCTCCCTCTCTATCTCTCTTTCTCTCTCATTTCCTAAACAAGTAAAAAATAAAGTGATTTAAACATCCTCCAAGCAAAAGGGAGAGGGAGAGATACAATGCACTCTCCCTCTCTTTCTCTTTCTATCCCTCTCATTTCCTTCCCCTTCCTCTCCCTCTCACTCTCTTTCTCTCTCATTTCCTCTCCTAAACAAGCAAAAAATAAAGTGATTCAAACATTAAACAAGCAAAAGGGAGAGGGAGGGAGAGAGAGAATGCACTCTCCCTCCTTCTCCCTCTCTTTCTCTTTCTCTCCCTCTCTTATTTCCTCCCCCTCCCTCTCCCTCTCCCTCTATTTCTCTTTCTCTTTCTTTCTCTTTCTCTTTCCTTCCCTCTCCCTCTCCCTCTCCCTCTCCCTCTCTTTCTCTCTTATTCTCTCGTTTCCTCTCCTAAACAAGCAAAAAAGAAAGTAATTCAAACATTAAACAAGCAAAAGGGAGAGAGAGAGAGAATGCACTCTCCCTCTCCCTCTCCCTCTCCCTCTCCCTCTCTTTCTCTCTCTCTCTCTCTCTCCCTCTCCCTCTCCCTCTCCTTCTCTTTCATTTCCTCTCCTAAACAAACAAAAGAGAACGATTTAAACCTTCAACAAGTAAAAGAAAGAGAGAGGGAGACTCACCAATGAGATATGGCGAGCGTGGGTGGCTTCTCTTTGTAACGAGGGCTCCTCCTCTCCTTCGCGAACAACGGCGGTGGCGGTGGCGGTGGCAAGTCTCTTCCTCTTCTTCTCTCACAAAGCCTTGGCTCTCTCCCTCGCTCTCTCCCTCTCTCTCGCTCTCGCTCTCAAAAGGTGAAGAAAAGAAAATGAAAACGGCGCTCTGGTTTTGGCCGCGTTTTTTTTCCTTGCGGCGTCGCTATTGGCGTCGCTATTTGCGGCGATGCAAATAGCGACGCCAGTTGCGACGCCAATAACGACGTCTATAGCGACGCCGATATCCGCCGTCGCTAATCGGCGTCGCTAATTGCCCAATTCCTTGTAGTGGCACCTATGCAGTCCATAGAGTCGAGGGCTGAATCCATTCAGCCAAGAGAGTTGAATGCAGAAAAATTTCTGCATACAGAGTTTCAGGCTGCACCCATGCAGTCCATAAAGCGAAAGGCTGAAATTTTTCAGCCAACAGAGTTGAGAGTTGCTGAAATTTTGAAGAAATTGCAGCAAAGAAAAGAGTGCTTGAATGATGCCAAGGTTGACACAAAATATAAAACAGTTGATAAGAAGGTTAAGCCGGTTGCAGGGCCGCTTCCTCCTGATAGTGATGAGCAGATTGAAAAAGCTATGAAGCAGCCTATGTTGAGAGATCCTGCAAATATTGGACATGAATTTACAGCTGAAACTCTTGCAGAATTGAAGATTGGAAATGATGATTTCTTGCTTCCAGTGGAAAAAGAATGTTTTAGAGAGATGCTTGGACGTCATGGTAAGGCATTTGCTTTCTTTCCACATGAAATTGGCTGCATTAGTCCCGAATTGGTTGCACCTATGGTCATCTTCACTGTTCCTCATGTACCATGGAATATATGTCCTATACCTGTGCCTAAAGCACACTTGCCAAAGCTGATAGAGTTGCTGAATGAGAAGATTAAAATGGGGATTTTGGAACCCTCTTCTGCACCCTATTCTAACAGGTGGTTTACTATACCAAAGAAGAATGGTACTTTGAGATTTATTCAGGATATGCAGCCCGTGAACAAAGTGACAATCAGGAATGTGGGAACAGGTCCAGTTGTGGATGAATTTGCTGAGGCTTTTGCAGGACGAGCCATCTATTCTCTAGGTGACTTGTATTCAGGTTATGATCAGTTTCAGCTTGCCTTAGAAAGCAGAGATATTACTACTATGCAGACACCTATTGGTCTTGTGAGGATGTGTACCTTGCCTCAAGGTGCCACAAACTCAGTTGCTCATATGATGAATGCTATGCATAGAGTTCTACGAGACTATATTCCGCAGTATACCATGCCTTTTTTAGATGATGTGCCTATTAAGGGTTGTGCAGAAGAAGAAAAGAATGAAAGTCTTGATTTGCGTGGCTGTTGAAAGTTTGTGGCTGACCACTTGGTTGCTTGTGAGAAAATATTGACACAATTAGAGGAGGTAAACTTGACTCTTTCAGGGCTGAAATCTGTCTTTGGTGTTAATGAAGTCATCATAGTTGGGCATATGGTTGGATATTATGGCAGGAAACCTTCACCTGCAAAGGTGGATGCCATAAACAGGATTGCAGAGTATTGCTCGACTACTTCAGAGGTGCGGAGATTTGTGGGAGCTTGTGTATTTTACATGATTTGGATTCCTCATTTTGCTCATATAGCAGATGTTCTCTATCAGCTGCTTCGAAAGGGGCAGAAATTTCATTGGGATGAGAAGCATTCGAAAGCCATGCGTAAGCTCAAGAAGCTGTTACAGTCTGCTCCTACTCTTCGCAAGGCGGATTATCAGTGTGGACGGCCGATCATGTTGACAGTTGATACTAGCCCTATTGGCATAGGTTGGGCAGTGGGACACGATGATGCTGATGGAAATAGGTATGCTATCCGCTTTGGAGCTAAAGTTCTTAATGAGCGACAGAGGAGATATCCGCAGATCAAAAGAGAGTTGTGGGGAGTAGTCACTGCACTGAAGTGTGACAAAGGGTATTTTATTGGAGCTTCAGTTGTTGTGGAAACAGATTGTTTGCCTTTGCTTGGCATGATTACTAGTTGCTCGACTCCAGATATAGCGATGCTTCGGTGGATTACCTATATCAAATCATTGAATCCAGAATTTCGACACATAGCAGGGAAAGATAATCCAGTTGCTGACATGCTATCTAGAGCGAGATATGAGGATGAAGAGTCAATGCTTGCAGAAGATGATGAGACAGAGTTTGCTGCTTCTGTCCTTGTTCATGATTGTCATGTATCTACTGTTGAAGCCTTTATTGAAGAACTTTATGTTGACGAGTGGATGCAAATTGGACAGTATCTAAGTTCATTGACTCGAAGAGCTGATTGGAAAGATGATGAATTCAAGAAGATCAGAAGGAAGGCTTATGGGTATTTCTTGAAAGATGGTTTTCTTTGGAAGCATCCAAAAAAGAGAGGAGGCTTACCCTTGATAGTAGTTTGTGATGTAGCGATGCAGATACAGATTATGCGAGAGTTTCATGAGAGCTCATGGGCTGGATATAGAGGTGTGAGGGCTACCTATGAGAAAATCAAAGAAAGATACTGGTGGAAAGGGATGTATAAAGATGTTTCTCACTTTGTGGAGACTTGCAGGGACTGCCAGCTTTACTCTTTAGTGCGACATCGTGATGAGTTGCATCTGACTTATCCACTATGTATGCATTATAAGTGGGTGGTAGACTTGGTTACTTTGCCAGTGGGACTTTGGCAGATGAGATATCTTGTCTTGGCTAGGGAGGATCTTACAAACTATGTTGAAGGTAGATCTTTGCGGACAAAGACCACCACTACAGTATGTAAATTCTTGTTGGAAGAAATATTTTGCAGGTATGGATGTATAGGCAAGATTACAGCTGATCGTGGAGAGCTAGATGCAGATGAAGCTAGAGAATTTTTCTCACGGCTTGGGATTAAATTGGCTCTTACTACTGCTTATAATCCAGAGGGAAATGGCAAGAGTGAAAGAGGACATCCGCCAATAGTTAAAGCATTGGCAAAAGCTTGTAGAGGTCGGATTGGGGATTGGCCGAGATTACTACATTTTGCGTTGTGGGGTGATCGCTCTACACATAGTGTGACTACTGGATACATGCCTGCAGAGTTGATGTATGGGCAAAAACCTGTCATGGCTACAGAAATTTATACTCTCACGTGGAGTGTTCTTCCATGGCATGAGAATTTATCAAGGGAAGAGCTTCTAGCTCTTCAGATTCGTCAACTAGAGAGAAGGACAGAAGATGTGTAGCTAGCAGTTGATCGTTTGAAGGCAGCCCGACTCAGAAACAAGGACAGGTTTGATTTAAGGCATCGCTGGAGGCCTAGAGCCATAAAAGAAGGAGATTGGGTCCTAGTCTACGACAGTAGTCTAGAGAATCAGCATAGTAGCATGAGAAAAATGGTTCAAAGATGGTTTGGACCGTATGAGGTGAAACAGGTTTTTGACAATGGTACCTATGAGTTGGCTGAATTAGATGGAACAGTATTGAGGGTGCCCATTGCTGGAAAACGAGTCAAGATTTTCAAGAGAAGAAAAGATGAAGAATATGCACTTGAAGCGTTTGACAGAAGAAGAGCAGGTTGAAGAAAGACAAGCAGAAGAAGCAGAGAATATAGATGATGAAGGTGACGAAGAAACAAGTCTACTAGAAACAGAAGATGGACTCAACCTGTTTGTGGATTTGAATGATCCTGGATAGTTGGCACATCCGGAGGATGCGCAGGTTTAGAGGGGGTGGATGTCGTGCTGCTGCGCATCCGAGTCGTATACACCTCCATTTCTTTTGTTGTGCATTTGTGTTATTTTCTGCGTGTGATTCATTGTGTGTGTGATGCATTATGATAATCCGCATCTAATGTATATATTCTGTTAGTGCATGTATATGATTTTGTTTGGATGCATGATGTGTGTATGTTAGAAAAAAATGAAAAACTGATGCCAAAGGACATTATCAAGCTGATAATTTCAATGATGATCTCTAAGAAAAGTGCAGGGAATTATAGAATCAAAGGAAGGTTTATGGAAGCGATCATCTAAGTTCAAAGGTTCCCATGACATTGAGGGCTGAAATGATGAACGGGTTGCCTCTTACCTATCCAACCTCCAATCCTCACTAAGAGAACTAAAGAGGGGCACCACCTAGCCAAAGGGAGGATGGGCTAGGACATCCATTTTCTCAAAGAGAATCAAGAGAACCAAGACACAAATTTACAAGAGAGAATATATGTACTAGACACCATATTGAAATATAAGAGAGAGAGAGATGAGAGGAGAGGGAGACAAGAGGAGAAAAGGTAGAAGAAGCTTGCCATTATGCTACATGGAATGAGAAGATGAGAAGAGAGTGAGATAATAGGAGAAGAGGTAGAAGAAGCTTGCCATTATGCTACATGGAATGAGAAGATGAGAAGAGATGGAGATAATAGGAGAAGAGGTAGAAGAAGCTTGCCATTATGCTACATGGAATGAGAAGATGAGAAAAGAGGGAGATAATAGGAGAAGAGGTAGAGGAAGCTTGCCATTATGCTACATAATAAAAGAACTCACTCATAGCTTCCCTCAAAGAGATGAGGGTATTCTAGAATGCTCTCATGGACTTGTCATTGTCCTCCTTCCCCCCTCTTTTTTCTTCATTCTCCAAGGGCTCTTTATATAGCCTCCATGAGGGATTAGAGTAAGCTAATCCTCTTGATAATGATGGTCCTCCCCTTAGGCTAGAGGTATTCATGCCTCTAGCTTGATAATGATGGTACAATAGAGCAAGGAGGACTGCACCCCCTCATTGGTGGCTCTTCATTGAATGATTGCTCCAAAGTGTTCATATTTCTTTGAAAATAAGGCTTCAGTCGCCATCCATTTACCCTTGTCTTATGAACCTTCCCATCCATGTCACCGAGCTTATAGCTGCCATTTGAATATCTCCTTATGACCATGAATGGCCCTTCCCACTTGAACACAAGTTTAGCATCCTTTCTGTTATCAAAGCGGTTATCATAGCATAGCACAAGTGATCCTTCCCTTATGTGTTTGCTAGCCAGCTTCTTGTTAAAGGTCTTCCTCCTCTCTTCAGCCTGCATGGAATAGTGTTGGACTGTTGCTTCTCTATCTAACTCCAGCCTCTCCAGATCCAAGATCCTTTCCTCTAACTTCTTATCTTGATTCTTCTCTTGACTCACTACTAAAACACGCAAACTGGCCAGTTCCACCTCTATAGGAAGCAAAGCTTCTTGGCCATAGACGAGGTGAAATGGAGTATAGCCAAGTGAGGTTCTGAATGAAGTCCTGTAGGCCCAAAGAGTTGCATTCAATTTTTTATCCCAGTGCTTGGGGTGCATGTGTACCTGCTTGGTAATTATCTTACAAATCAGCCCATTCACTTTTTCGACCAAACCATTACACTGTGGATAGTAGGGAGTAGAATGCCTGTGCTTGATTTTTAGCCTTTCCATTAGCTCCCCTACTAGGTTCGCCCTAAAACCAGGACCCCGATCATAGATAATTTCCAAATGTGTGCCAAACCTGCAATATATATTTTCAAACACAAAATTTTTCACTTCTTGGGCTGTGATCCTACTAGTTGCTGAAGCCTCTGCCCACCTCCTCATGTAGTCTACACCCATTATGATGTATTCCTTGCCAGATTGAGTTTGTGGGAGTGGCCCTATTGCATCAATCCCCCATTTCTCAAATGGGCCATATGTAGTTATGGGATTTTGTTCCTCAAGCACTAGCTTCCTTGGTCCGGCCTTTTGGCAATTGTCACAAGTGCGGCACCAATGTTGCACATCTCGATGTAGACTAGGCCACACAAAACCGGCTTGGAGAATCTTCCTACTGGTTATTTCTTGAGCAAAATATCCGCCACAAACCCCTTCATGGCAGCTCTTAATCACATCTATAATTTCCTTTGATGTTGGCACCCTTCTAAGCACTGCATCCTTTCCTTTGCAATACAACACATCATTTATCAAGCGGTATTTAGTGGCCTTAGTAGCTAGCCACCTTTTCTCACTTTTACTCATATGTGTAGGTGCCTCACCATGCTCAAGAAAATAAAGCACATCTTGTAGTTGAAACTTACCCTAAAACAAGGGAAGCTTTACTGCAATGATGCCCACCATTACCTCTTTCAATTTTTCAGCTGCTAGAGCATCTGCGTCGCCATTTGTGCGCCTTGGCACAAAATAGATTTGGCCTTTCTGTAGCTTTCTCATGAGAGTTTTAGCTTCCCTCATTTTCGTGTCACTCCATACGATGCTCAAAATACATGCCACCATGAATGGATGTGCATATATGTCTCACTGTTGGTAGTCTATCATGTAATTGCCTTGCACAACTTTGGGTTTTGACAAAAAAAATTGCATGCCCAAACTTTTCAGCCAAGAGGATATATTTGATCAATAAGCACAGATATTTTGTTTCATTCATTTGGGCACTTTGCATGATATTTCTTGATAACATCAAGAGAGAGCTGGACCTATTTTATTGTTGCAATCATATGATTAACTCAACACAGAAACTGGACATGTTAGCAATCATAATATAAAAAATGCACAAGAGTGTACGTAGAGACTCCTACAAAACTCAACCTACTACTACCTAGGTAGGATGTAGACTGTGTATGATCCATGAATTGAACTAAACATGTATACTAAAAGAAGCCAAATAAATAAAAAATAAGAGGTAACGTCATAAGCATACTCCATCACAAAGTATCCAAGGAGCTTCAGTCAACTTAATAGACAAGAAGAGACAATACATCTAAAAAGAAAGACCCACATATACTCTTGGTTCAACCCATGAAAAGAGCTTTACATTCACTTTCTTCAAATAGCTAAAAGAACTCAAACTTTCAGCACCTCCTATGTATCTCTTATGGTTCTTTAACTCTAACAGCACATCAATTGGATAATCATATTGCAGTATAATCTCTTAGATCTAGAACTTGATGAACAAATCTTTACTATTAGTCACCACTAAAAAATCTCTTATGGATGCTTTAGAGCATTATAGAGATGCCATAAAGCTACAATTTCACACTCTGATAACCACACTTTCCCTCTCTTCTCAAGTCTCTATCCCAAAATAATAGCAACACCTTTCAAAACTTCTCAAGGGTATTTAATGGCTTTAGTAGCATAAGAAAAAAACCTTCAAGCCACCTCCATACATGCCTTTTTCATGCCCCTCATCACTACAACATCCTCTATTGCTCCTCTTTTTTAGTCCTTCTTGGTAGTGGGAGTTATGGCTCCACACATAGTAGCCTCCTCTAATTGCTTCGAATGATGGAAAGTAGTCAGAATACTAGTGTAGATACCACTATCTAGCCTCAAACCCTGGGCCAAACTATCATATCTAATGTCTATTTATGTATCTTATCTCACATAATTTCATAAGGCATTAAGGGGTAATAATCTACCTCCAATTGTACACACATTTTTTCTATGGTTGCCACATGTGATTAGTAGAACTTGGGTCACTAACATTGGCATTTCTCTTTGCTTTAAGGAATAGCATAATTAAAAGGGTCATAGAAACCTAATTGAACTCTTTTGCATGAAATTCAATGCTTCTTCTTCGGAGGATATTTCGAAGCCTAATCCTTGGTGTGATTTGTGGCTTGGGACTAAATTCTACTTTGATAGTATGATGCTGCCTTCTTAATGCTACATATGGTTAAGGAATATTGGATAGTCTTCTTTGACTCTAAGCAGCTCTTACTTGGACTATGTTTGGCATTGGTAAGATATCACATGTGGGGATTTGTTTCTTTATCTTATGCTTTGTACTTGAGGAGTCTTCTTCATGCTATCTCCAAGAGATATCTAGTCTATGCACATAGGACTTCGACATCCATGGTTCTAGCATTTTGCTGGCTTTCTTGTATCATTGTAATCTTCTCTTAGTCATAATATTTATTAAGTATCAAGAGAGGGTGTTAAAAATACATATGTTTCTCTATGAAGTGTATACAGGTTTCTCTGGTGAGGTCCCTCTCAACTGTTGTCCTCCTCTCGAGACTCATCCCACTTATAGCCTATTAGTAAGGGCAACTCTATTTGGTATCCCACACATTTTGTGATGCACTCATTGTTGATTGGCTCTTGGTTGATGCTTCACTCTTAGCCCTGTCTTGTTATGAGAGTTGTTGGTAGCTCACTTTGGGATAACTCTTGTGTGGTCTCCATGGTTATTGAGTTACTTTCCATTTTTCCTCATTATGAAGCTCGCTAAGCAAGGAATATAGTGGAGCACCCTATAGATCATGAATAAAGCCCTAGATAATAGATTTATATTTGGCCCATTGTGGAAGTTCCTCCTTAAAGGATATGTTGTCCATGAAAAAATTTAATAATATCAATTGCCATAGCTTGAAACCATCAGCATTAGCTAGGCGGTTAGGCAAGGATTGATTTGTCAATTGGATTTTCTATGTGGCTAAATGCTAGTTAGATGTTTAGGCAAGGATTGATTCATCACTTGGATTTTCTATTTGGCTAAATGCTTGGGTCCCCTTCAAGGATAATATATTTTTTGTTAATGAAAATCCTAAATTTTCCTATTATATTTCACAAAACCGAATTAAATGTTGGGAGACCTTATGGGATCACAAGAAATGAACTAGGTGCCATTGTAGCTAAAAAATTATCATACTCCCTAATGTCATAGGAAATGGATTGATTAACCCAAATTATATCAAATATAAGGATATATTGTGCACCTTGCTTAGGATCAAGCTCAATCCTATCTAACTTATTTGGGCTATCAGGGTATAGAAAATGTGAGAAAAATCAAAGGCCCAAGGCAAGTGACTAGTTTCTCAAGCCATATACATTTTGAGGTCAAAGCACAAAACTCATGTATGTGATTGAATGTAGAAGTCTAATTTCATAACTTGGAATACCACACTTTTTGGTTAGTTTAATATGTTTCTTTGGAGGCTAGTTATGTTGATTTTTCCATAGCTATCATAGTCTTAGTAAGTCGATGACTCTTTTATACATTGCCCTTTTGTGCCAAGTTGAAAAAGAAAATTCTTTTAATATCTTTTGATATTCACTACAAGAGAAAGGCCCTATAGACCTGCACTGTAGACGTGAAAAAGCAGGCGCATTTATAAGCTCATGTATCAGCGCGTCTATTTACGCTAGTATACAAAATGCGTCTATATATCCGCATTTATATACGCACCTATAGATGCGAAAATAAACACACATATTTTTCATTTCTCATAAAGTCCCTAAATATGACCAAACCTCTTAACAGCTAGTATTTGTTTGAATACATTACCAGCTTTACTTCTTTTTGAGTATTACAAATATACATCCAATCATTCAAAGCTAATTATATTTGTGTGATTTCATGCCCTATATACATCCAATCATGCCCTATACAAATGTGATTGGATAGGGCATGATTGGATGTATATACGACATAATTACACCTGGATCATAAGGACATGATATACATGTATAGGATCATAAGGACATGATATACATGTATATACGACATGATATACATGTATAGGGTATACATGTATAGGACATGATATACATTACCAACTTTACTTCTTTCTGAGTATTACAAATATACATCCAATCATTCAAATCTAGTTATATGTATGTGATTTCATGGCCTATATACATCCAATCATGCCCTATACAAATGTGATTGGATAGGGCATGATGATTGGATGTATATACGACATAATTATCAGAGAAGTGATTGATACATGCACATGTTGCATCTATTGTGCACTTAACCTAGCCATGGCTAAAACTTATAGATCAAAGGTTGACTTGTGCATGTGCAATATATATATATTCTCCCCTTGTGTGTATTCTCCCATTGTGCAAGCAAGAAAGCTACAAGTGAGACTCCTTCCTTCTCTCCCACAATCTTGACATGGTATCAGAGCCTTGTTCGTGGTAAGGAGCTCAAGAAAGCAAGCCAAGCTCGCGGTGTTCTGGTAAGAGGAGCAGTGTTGCTTTCATTTTCTGTTTTGGGAGCAGATCTCTGCAGGTAGCACAGCCGGAAAGTGCAGGAGTGCATTGTCTCAGGTTGAGACGCCCTTCGCGATGAATCAGTTTTTTTGATTTGAGGCCATTTCGGGGCCTGTTTTGGAGGCGGAAGTTTTCTGCACGCACTCAGAAAAAGGCCCAGTTTTATGCTGTGCAGCCACTGTTCTACAGGTCGGTGAATAGTTACTGTAAAAATTGCATTGTATGCTTGTGCGCAAAGACATTGGGAGTTACAGAATCATCCCTGTTGCCTGTTGATGCAAAATCGTCACTAGGAAGTGACTGTGTGGTCAAATACCACTTTCGCCAGTTTTGCAGATTTTCCCTTGTGAGGGTGAAGCTGTGGTTTTTGCAGTGACAGAATTTTTTGCAGTCTTCTGTAATGGCATCTGATTCTCTTTCACAGATTATCACTGAAAAGCTTGACAAGAACAACTTCCAAGCATGGAAGTTTAGAATGACGAATTTCCTTATGGGAAAAGGATATTGGGAATTTGTTGCAGGAAATGAAGAAGAACCAGTTCTTCCTGATGTTCCCAATCAACAGCAAATGTAGGCATTTAAAGCATGGCATGAGAGAGCCAGGAAAGTTATGTATTGGCTGTCTATCAGCATTTCAGACTCTATGATTGTGCATATTCAGGATGCAAGTACGCCAAAGGAGGCATGGGATACTCTGTCAAAGATGTATAGCACAAATACGCAAGCCAAGAAAATGCAGCTCAAGCAAGAGTTGCACAATGTGCAAAGAGAAAATATGAGCATCAATGACTACCACATGAAGGTGAAGAAGATTGCAGATGCACTTGCTTCCATTGGGTCGCCAATGGAAGATGATGATTTAGTTTCTGTGACCTTGAATGGTCTAGGAAAGGATTATGCGCAGTTTCGGACATCCATTTCCGTCCGTGAAAGATTTCCTGATTTTGAAGAGTTGATTGCTCTTCTAATTTCTGAGGAGCAGAGAAATGGTGGTGCATCTTCTTCAGGAGGAACTTCAAAAGAAGCTGTCTTCTACTCAAATGCTGGAAGAGGTAGAGGCAGAGGTAGAGGAGGCCGATTTGGAGGCCGTGGTAGAAATCAAAATATGCAGCAAACTCAAGAAAACCAGTCCTACGGAGGAGGACGTGGTAACTCTAGAGGCAGGGGAAGCCAAAGAGGTCGTGGTGGATGGCAAAGAGGTCAAAATGCAAACAGTAATGTTGAATGCTACTACTGTGGTAAAATGGGTCATATGGCTAAAGACTGCTATAAAAAGCAGAATGACATCATGAATGGAAAACTGCAACAAGGGAATTACGCATCTTCTAGCAGACAGGGTGATGACAGAAATGAGCATTTGTTCATGGTGCAGCACATGAACAATTCTGTGACAAGTGGAGAAGAAAGCAACGATGTATGGTATGTTGACTCAGGTGCATCAAACCATATGACAGGTCATGTAGAATGGATGGAGGATGCAAGGAAAATGGAAAAACCAGGATTTGTGGAGACTGGTGATGATACTGCACATCCTATTGTGCAGATTGGAAAAATTCCCTTGTCTATGCAGGATGGGAAAAAGAAATACATGTCCGATGTATTTCATGTCCCGAATATCACCAAGAATCTGGTTTCTGTCGGTCAAATGGTTGAGCAGGGCTTGCAGGTCAGATTTAATCCTCATGGATGCTTTGTTGAGGATATGAAAAATAAAGGTCGCTTGATAGCAAAAGGGAAGAAGAAGGGCAGAATGTTTACATTGGATGCAGACATGCCTGAATTGAGTGCAGCAATGTTTGCACATGGGACCGGTGTAGTTGCAGATATTGATATCTGGCATAAACGCATTGGTCATGTTAATGTACAGCGAATTAAATCAATGCAGGCCCAAAATATTGTTGCAGGATTGCCTAAGTTCAAGGTTGCAGAAATGCATAAGGTATGTGAAGCCTGTCAGTTTGGAAAACAGGCAAGGAAACCATTTCCTAGACATGTTCAAGAGAGTGAGAAGCCATTGGAATTAATCCACTCTGATGTGTGGACTACTAAAGCTGCATCTCTTGGAGGCTGTCATTATTTTGTCAGTTTTATTGATGACTATAGCAGAAAAGTTTGGGTGTATTTTATGAAAAAGAAAAGTGAAGTTTTTGGGCATTTCAAAACTCTTAAAGCTATGGTTGAAAAAGAAACAGGTCTGCAGATAAAATGCCTAAGGTCAGATGGAGGGGGAGAGTACCTCTCAAATGAGTTTGCAAAGTTCTTGCAGGAGCATGGCATAAAGCAGCAATATTCATGCAGTTATACCCCACAACAAAATGGAATTGCAGAAAGGAAAAACAGGCATATTGGAGAGGTATCTTGTGCCATGCTCAATGAAAAAGACTTGCCAGATTTTTATTGGGCTGAAGCAGTTGCTACAGCAGTCTACATAATGAACAGGACTCCCACTGCAGCAATACATGGAATGACTCCAGAGGAGAGGTATACTGGTAGGAAACCAGATATTTCTCATTTGAAAATTTTTGGTTGCATTGCCTATGTACATGTGCCAGATGAGCTGAGATCCAAGTTGGATCCAAAAGCTGAGAAGTGCATCTTTATTGGTTACTCTCTGCAGCAAAAAGGGTATAGATGCTATAACCCTTCTACTCGTAAGTTTACAGTGAGCAGAGATGTTGTTTTTAATGAGATGAGTAGCTGGTATAAACCAGTAAATGTGATTGATGATGTAGATGCACAAAATGGTAATGCTGCACAGAATTCACAGCAGCAGTCACAAAATATTAGTGGACCTGGAGCGTCCTCTAGCAGTGGTTCACATTCTTCGCCATGGACAGGCAGATTGAGATCAGGAGAATCTTCTCAAAGTAATGCAGATAGTGGTATGCAGGTATCACGAAAAGGAAAAGAGAAGGTTGATCAGTCCATGTTTGATGTGAATGCAGGTCACTCTTATGTGGATGGTGAATCCAGTGGCTCAGAACAGAGCATTGATGATGAGTTGGGTATTCCTTCTATCGTTACACCTGGAGTAAGGAAGACCAGGGATGTTTTGCGAGCACCTGGGAGTGAACCCACTTTGCGCAGGTCTACTAGAGTTAGGTATCCTGTGGATAGGCTGAAATATGATGGATTTACAGCCATTCACTATGCATATATGGTCAAGGTGATACAGGAACCAGAACCCACTTCTTTTGAGCAAGCCATGGGAAAAGAAAAATGGGAGAAAGCCATGGATGAAGAAATGGATGCCTTGGAAGCAAACGCTACATGGGAATTGGTACCTTTGCCCAAAGGTAAGAATGCAATTGGTTGTAAGTGGGTTTATAAGGTGAAGCACAATGCTGATGGTTCTGTGAACAGATACAAGGCAAGATTAGTAGTCAAGGGGTATGCACAAACATATGGCATTGACTATGAAGAAACATTCAGTCCGGTTGCAAGGATGGCAACCGTAAGAGCAGTCATTGCTATGGCTGCATCAAAGGGATGGTCTTTACATCAGATGGATGTAAAGAATGCCTTCTTGCATGGTGATTTGCAAGAAGAGGTCTATATGGAGCAGCCACCAGGTTATGTGCATGCTGTTCATCCTGAGTTTGTTTGCAGGTTGAAGAAAGCTTTGTATGGCTTGAAGCAAGCACCTAGAGCATGGTCTGACAAGATAGGACAGTATCTTGTCACTATTGGCTTTCAGATTTCCAAGGCAGATTTCTCACTTTATGTGAGAAAAACAGAGAAAGGTATTATGTTACTTGCCATTTATGTTGATGATTTGATTATGACAGGTGACAGTGATGAAGATATCCTTCATGTGAAAATGCTATTGAAGCAGAAGTTTGAGATGAAGGATTTGGGAGAGCTGCGTTATTTCTTGGGCATTGAGGTGATTAGATCACCAAGTGGGATACAACTCTTGCAGAGGCAGTATGGATTGGACATGCTGTCCAAATATGGGATGACAGGCTGTAAGCCTATTTCAGTTCCTTTGGAGCAGAATGTGAAGCTGAGCGCAGATGCAGGTGAGCTTCTGGAAGACCCTACTATGTACAAACGCATAGTAGGAAGCTTGATTTATATGACTATTACCAGGCCAGATTTGAGCTATGCTGTTGGATTGGTAAGTCAGTTTATGCAGGCTCCAAGGAAACCACATTTGGATGCGGCTAGACGCATACTCAGGTATGTGAAGTCCACATTGCAGTATGGACTATTTTATGAGACTGGGGTTCAGATACAGTTGCATGGATACACTGATGCTGATTGGGCTGGTAGTATTTCTGATAGACGATCTACCAGTGGATATGTGTTTTCTTTTGGGAGTGCTGCAGTCACTTGGAGCAGCAAGAAACAGCCTACAGTTGCCTTGTCGAGCACAGAGGCTGAGTACAGGGGTGCAGCAATGGCTGCATGTGAGGTAGCTTGGTTGCATAAGCTACTTTATGATATGCATCAGTCTACAGATGGGCCAGTTGTCATTTATTGTGACAACATGAGTAGTATACACTTGGCAAATAACCCTGTCTATCATGCTAGAACAAAGCACATTGAGGTGCATTATCACTATGTGCGAGAGAGGGTTTTACTAGGTCTTATTGATCTAGTTTATGTCAGCACAGAGGATCAGGTAGCTGACATATTCACGAAGGCATTGGGCGCAGAGAAGCTGCGCAAGTTCAGAGACCTGCTTGGTGTGCAGGAATTGGGATTGAGCTCGAGGGGGAGTGTTGACATATCGAGCTCCACTCGTGATACGCCAGGGTGACCGTTGTGCATTTATGTCACCGACGTGTTAGTTGCAGACGCGGTTGGTACACCGCCCCTGAATAATAGCTACACGATAGCTATCCTTATCTACTCTAGTTTGTGGCTCAGTTAGTATGCCACCTTAGTTAGTTGAGTTTGGTTTGAGACCCATATATACAGGGTTCTTCTATTTCTTTGTAAGAGAGTTCATTTGGCTTACACAACTAAGAAGAGGAAAACTGTTTTCAGCCTCCACCCTTGTGTGTATTCTCCCATTGTGCAAGCAAGAAAGCTACAAAGTGAGACTCCTTCCTTCTCTCCCACAATCTTGACATATGGAAAGATGATGAAGACTTGAGGATGACCTCTATAATACCTCAAGGAAAAGGAATGAGTAAAGTGCTAACAAAAGAAGAACTTCGTAAGTTAAATAGTTTTTGTATGGTCAATAGTGATGTAATGAGAAAATGAGTGACACTATATAATGAAGCAAGGGCAAGAAGAAAAAGCAAAAGACAAGCATTTTGCACCATATATGGACGTAATGTCTCATTTCCAGATCATCTAAATGCGCTCCCACGTCATATTGATATAGATTGGTTACATGAGGAAATGGAGAGAATGGAAAAAGAGGAGGAAATTAATATATCTCAAGAAGAGTGGAAATACGCACAAGGTTTCTTATCAAAGGTGAGACATACTATCAATTAATTTGTTTCTATAAGTTATATTTTATATAATAAATTGACATGTTTGATCTTAATCTTTTACTACTAGTGCACATTATTCAATGCTATTTGGTGTGAGGGTAAACATCTTCGAACTCAACGTATAGATGAAAAGAGAAATACCCAAGTTTGTGGTGTCCTTGCTCACTTCGAGGATGCCAATGGTACCATGGAAGGTTATTGTGGCTTGATCCAAGATATTCTGAAGCTTGACTTCCGACGATTCTTTATATATGTACTAGATGTGAAGTGGCTTAAAGAAGTAGTAACAAATAGTGAGCATTGCACAATCAGACGTCATCCAAGTGGTTTTGTAATCATTGACTCTACAAAATTTCACCAAAACAAGAACACTACAACAGAAACGAGGCATAGATGCGCAAAGTCGGGTGCGTCTATCACAGCGTCTATAGGCGCGTCTAAACATGCGTGTAAATAGACGTGATTTTTGCGTCTATATATCCGCGCAAATAGACGCGCTTATACACGCAAAAATAGATGCACACGTCAAAATTCAAATCATACTTAAATCATTTCTTTTCAAACTACGCCTTTTCTTTCCTACGTTTTTTGCGGTTCTGAAGCTTGAGTTTAGCCGACATG
Organism: Lygodium microphyllum; assembly: GCF_053477565.2. Taxonomy (NCBI): domain Eukaryota; kingdom Viridiplantae; phylum Streptophyta; class Polypodiopsida; order Schizaeales; family Lygodiaceae; genus Lygodium; species Lygodium microphyllum. The sequence goes on along the minus strand of NC_141146.1, from coordinate 27,438,524 downwards.
CAGTCTCTTCATGCCTCACCTAGACTTTTCATGCCTCACCTCCTCATGACTCACCTCTTCTTTCATTTCAAACACACAAGAAGCGAAAAAGGAAAGCCAAGGAGAGGAAGAAAGAGAGAACAAGAGAGAGGAGAACAAGAAGAAGCAGCAAGCAAGGAAGCAAGCATCAAGGGAGGGTAACTTACCAAGAAGAGAAAGAAGGAGAAGGAAGAAGTGCTACCACCCGCCACACCAAACACCCAAGGTGAGTGTCTCTCTCTCTCTCTCTCTCTCTCTCTCTCTCTCTCTCTCTCTCTCTCTCTCTCTCTTTCTTTCTATCTTCCTCTCTCTGCTCTGTCTGTGTATTTAGGATTTGTGATTTCATTATGTATTGCATTTTGTAAATCAATAATGGCGGTCGTCTACTAAAATCATCCGACCAAGCGCATCTGATATCGCATCTACATCTCAGTGTAGACGCATATATAGACGTGGAAAACGTTTCTCTGGGGGTGCGTCTTTGAGCGCGTGTGCGGGCGCGTGTGCTCTGCAGTGTACACGCGAGGATACACGCGCTGACAGACACCCACAGAGACGTAGGTATAGACGCGCACAGAGATGCAGGTATAGACGCTGTATGTAATATGTTTTATCTACACATGGTAATATGATTTTTTTTGTGTAGATGTGGAATCCTGGATCCTCCAGCACCCCATTCAAAAAGGAGCAATTCATGGGGGAGATGACCAATTATCTTGGTCGTCCTCCCACTGCAGATGAGGTTTTCAGTGTGATGTCTGGGACACCTATCACATCTTTGCCTACACAGGGATCAGCTGAGGTACATGGATCGGCGGAAGCACGTACATCTGCAGAGGCACGTGTATCGAGTGAGGTAGAGGGTAATGCACGTCAAGGGAGGAGGGAGAGTGGTGCGGGAGGACGAGGAGGTCGAGGGCTTTGTGGGGGTTGCCTAGGTGGTGGCTCTCGATCACCCTCACTGGAAAATGAGAGAGGTGAGCCTCCACAAATGTACTACTCTATCACTGATGTTGGTGGTATCTTGCATGACTTTGAGGGGAGGGAACTGATAGCCTACTTGAGGAGTGTCGTGCATGCCACATACAAAGATTGCATGATTCCCTTCAAGCACAAAAAAAATGGTTTGTGGCAAGAGGTGCTGAGGGCAATACATAAAAGGTACCCTAATCCTGAGAATTCACAATTCTCAGATGATTGGGGACGGTCAAAGGTGAGAGACGCGCTTCATAACAAGAGGTCTCACCTTATGACGCGCGCCAAGGAGTCATTGCGGAGACAAGAGCAGGGGCGCCCTGGATATGGCCAACCACCCAATTGCCACCGCAAGGAGTGGAAAGAGGCCAAGAAGAGAGCAATGGAGAAAATGACAAGTCGCCAGCATGTAGAGGCGCGACGTATCCAGATGGCAACCATGGGATCGTCCCATTATGGATCGGGTGGTAGGGAGTCATGGGAGGCTGAGTTTGTAAGTATTATTTGATTATTTTAAAAAATTAAATTTTGTAATTTGTTTTACTTAATTATGTAGTGTGTTTTAATACGTTGTATGTTCAAATAGTTTTGTAGTTCCATATCGTTGGTAGGATGCCTACTCCTAGAGAGGTAGGCTACCATCGAGGTCATAACCGGGCATCCACTTGGCAGCATTTCTACGAGGAGGGACTCATCACGAAGGAGCAATATAATCGCGCCATGAGGACCACCATAAGAGGTATGTTTTATTTTTCACATGAAAAGTATAGATCAACATGATTTATTGTTTGTAATGGTATTTATATACTTTAATCCTTTGTGTAGACGAACCCTGATGCAGTTAAGGATAGCGAAGGGGGGACTAGCAGTAGCGGTGGCGGCAACGGCAGCGGCATAGGCAGCGGTGGTGGTAGCGATGATGATGCCTCTTCTGAGGAGATATAGAGGAGTCCCATGCATGCATGCCTCCCCTTGGCTTGTAATTTTAATTTTTGATATGTATTACTTTCAGCTAGTGCTTGTGATCATGACGTCACAAGCACTAGAACTCATAATGTAAAAACGTTTCATCTATATATATGAAATTTCGTGTGCTACATACATTGTTTTGTTTTCAGTATCCAATCTTCGAAATAATCTTTCTCTGTTTTCCCTAAGTATACAATTTGATATTGATGGGGGGGGGAAAAAACTAGAGAGCATGTGGCATGCAAAGCCACATGCTCTCTGGTTTTTTTTCATACCTCTATTTTGCGCGTCTATCAGCGCGTCTAAATTGCAGGATAAATGCGCGTCTATTCTCGTAAAAAACTTTCAGAGTAAACGCGGTTTTAGACACGTAGATACACACGTGTATAGGCGCACAGTATGAATATATCCACTTTTTTATAAATATGATTATATATTTACGTAGCGCATTTATACGCGCGTTTATAGGCGCGTCTAAGTATGCGTCTACTTCTGACTATAAGCGCGCTTTTAGATGTGATTTTGTAGATGCAAAAATAGACGCGTTAATAAACGTGCCCGACTTTTTTTTTCACAATTCAAATATTGCTTCTACAAGCGCGTCTATGGAGCCTTTGTTGTAGTGGAATGACACATTAGTATTACCTCAACAATGCAAGCAGGTATATATGCAAAAGCTAAAATTTTTATATGTATACATGTGATACATATATACAATATAATAAGTATTTAAGTTTCTTGCTTTTATTTTTCAAATACAGGTTGTGTAACATCCAATGGTAAACAATAACCGATGGTGGTATGTCATCCCTATATCTAATCATTCAAAACCAATATATGGTAATATTATCGACATAGAGATAGCAGATGAAAATCCAACAATTAATGATGATGTACATGATGACACCATAATGGATGATATGCATGATACAATACAAGATGAACCTCGCGAGGATGTTTAAGGAAACACAGAAGAGGACAATAATGTGATTGATGATATTGATGAAGTTATTGAGCAATATAGCAACACATCTGATAGTGGGATAAACTTATTTGTTTCGTTACCTCTTGGTAACATAGATCTAGAAGTAGATAGTTTAGCAAGGGCTAATCTCATTGAAGATGAGATGGATCATTCACTATAACATACTGAATTTGCTTAATGATTCAATGTGTATTCTTAATTCTATGGAAAATATCATGCACACACGTGCATACTCAGGAATCAATAGTCAAGTTTAAAGCTAAATTGAATTTTTCATAATAAAAAAGAAGTATTTTTTATCATCTTCAAGTAGATAAATTACGAGATACATGTAATGCTTGCTACTAATTGTATAATAAGGTTTCTGTCGCTTGCCGCTAATTACTTATATCAGGCTTGTCAATTGGAGGAACTGCCATTCATTAGAGAGCAATGCAAAAATAATTATTAACTCTGGTTTTTTTATTGTATTAAGTCCAATTTTAAGTGGTTAAATAATTGTGCATCTAAAGGCGCGTCTATATTAGCATCTATTTATGCAGATATATAGACACAAAATTCGCGTCTATTTACACGCTCTTTTACACGCACATATAGACGCAATGATAGACGCGCCCGACTTTGCGCACCTAATATGCGCGTCTATGCCTCGTTTTTGTTGTAGTGTCTACAACACCTAATAAGGGTCTTTTGGCTACAAAATGATTAAGAGAATTTGAAAGTCAATTTGAGCAGTTAGATCTTGCAAAGCAGTAAGCTCTTGCAAGTCAAAAATCTGAATTGTTTCTACAAGCAACAGATCCTGAGCTTTAAGAGAAGCTTGATGATTTGCTAGAGAATTAGACTATAAAGACATGTCATTACAAGAATATAGGGGAATAGCGACGGGCGGTTTCGACACATATTAGCGGCATCGCTACTTGTGTCACAAATGCGACACAAAAAGTGACACAAATAGCGACGGTACTCAGACAAAAACAATGGACTGAAACCCGAGCGCAACATTTTTCCAGAAAGAGTGAAAGAGAGAAAAATAGATGGTGCGTTTAGAAAGGAGAGGGAGAGAAAGAGAGAAAGAAAGTAAATGAGAGCTTCTGACCAACGCCACTGGTATTTGCAAAGAAGAGGAGGAAGTGCACAAAGGGAGAAGAGGAGCTCATCACAAAGAGGAGACAAAGAATCCATCCTCGAGACTTTGCGATGAGTGCATTGCTCCCTCTTGGTTTGTTCTTATTCTTTCTCCTTTTTTTGTTTGTTTTTGTTGAGAATGAGGTGCATTGAGGGAGAAAGAGAGGAGATGAGAGAGAAAGAAGAAGAAAGAAAAATGAAGAAAGAACGAGAGAGAGGGAAAAAAAATGAAACATGATAAAGAAAGAGAAATTGAGAGAGAGAGAGGGAGCGAGAGAGGAAAATGAATGAGAAAACATGGAGGGTAGAAAAAAAAAGAGAGAGTTTATTCTTGTTCTTTAGTTTTTTTTTTTTTTTTACAATGATGTGCATTGAGGGAGAAAGAGAGTAAATGAGAGAGGGCAGAGAATGTGGTGCATTGAGGAAGAACGATAGGAAACGAGAGAGGAAGAATAAGAGAGATCATGAGAGAGAGAGAGAGAGAGAGAGAGAATCAATATGAAAGATAACAAATAAATGGGAAAAGAGAGAGAGAGATGGAGGGAGAGAGGAGAATGAGTGAGAAAACATAAGGGGGTGGAGAGAAACAAAGAGAGGGGCAACAAAGAAAGAGAGAGAGAGAGAGAGAATGAAATATAGGAAATAAGAGAGGGAGAAGAAGAAAGGAAGAGGAAGAGAGAAATGGTTATCGCCTCTACTATACTCTTGTGTTCTGAAACTATTGATCAATATACGAAAGGTGGGATGGTGGTAGTAGTAGTAGTAGTAGTAGTAGCAGCAGCAGTAGCAGCAGCAGTACTAGTAGTAGTATAGAGAGAGAGAGAGAGAAAGAGAGAGAGAGAGAGAGAGAGAGAGGTTTTGTTAAAGGTGCACCTTGGGTGTGTTTGACGCTTCGGAAAGGCATGGAAGGCCTATGTCTCTAGGCCTGGTAAAGTGAAAGAGAGATTGGACTTGGAGCTGAATGGATGGCTTTCTTGACTTGCTTTGCGCGACCTCCTCCTATGCTCTGTATATCAAGTCATACACAAAGGAAAAAAGGTGGCGAGGTCGCATGCAATACCACAGGATGGGAAACACTCCGATGTAGGGTAGCTAGTCCCTCGTCCCTATGCATAGCGTATTAGATTTTAATATTGTAGGCCCGCTTGTAAAGGGATGGAGAGAAATAAAGAGAGGGGGAAACAGAGAGAGAGAGAGAGAGAGAGAGAGAGAGAATAAGATACGGAGAAGAAGAAAGGAAGAGGAAGAGAGAACGAGAAAGAGAGAATAAACATGAAAGACAAAGAAAATATGAAATAGAAAAGGGAGAGAACATAAAACAAAGAGCCCAAAGAAAGGTGCAAAGAACGGGGGAGAAAACCAAGACTTTAGTTTACATTAATTTTATTGAGTTATAAGAGAAGAAATTCCTTCTCAAACAATTTAAGAAAAAAAAAGAGAATGAGAATAAAAACAAATTGTTTGTCATAACATAGACCAAATGGAAAACGATGAAGGTCTTGATGTTCAAGATCACGAGGCATGTCATGTATCCTTGCTCTCAATCCAAGCTAACAATTAGACAAAAACGTCAATTGTATACAGAACACATACGATGCTTCGGCGAGTTTCAATTGGAAATCATTGATCATGGATCTCAGACGTTGAGCAAATTGCAAGAAAATTATATATCAATCATGTATTTTATTCGCAAACTAATTGAATATCATATACTTGGATGTGGCTGTAAAATTTATTATAGGGAGGTGATGTCTCATGCCAAGGAGGACTGTATCTATTGAGGCCACTTAGAAGAGTTCGTGGGAGTTCGATGGTGCCAAGAGGCATATTCCACGGTGGATTCCGTGAGGTTTTACGGTGGATTCCGTAAACTTTGATGACCGGGCTCATACACAAAGTGGATTCTTTGTGCGAGAAGTTGATGGGGACGCCTGTCCTTTTCGGGCGTTTCATTAATTTAGTGTGTACATGGGTGATTCCATAGCGGGTGATTCCGCAAAATACATATTAAATTAATAAATGTTTATGAGTTTAGAGTGCGCACTCGTAATAAATTAAGGTTAGGATTTATTTCTAACCAGTTGATTTATTTATGTAGCTGAAGACTGCTAGGTATTCACTTTTGTCGGTTTAATTGTATTATTTTACTAATGATTGTGAATGCTTCAGTTGATGTGTAGAGATAGCAACAGTGGCGGAGGAAAGCATTGGAGTCTAGCGAGTATTTGACCTATGGATTATATTTTGATAGGCACCACGCCTATATTTTGTTATGTCTATTGAGGTATCGATTATTTATTATTATTTTGTATGCGCCTATGCGCACGGATATGTTATTTCTATTTGGGACATTGTGTTGGGCGTGCCAGACTCTATGGGCACCGTCCATTAGCTTTATCTTCTATTTTTGTAAAAGCAAACTCAAAAGCTAAAAGCTTGTCATATTTTTGTAAATTGGGCTATTATTGAGTATGAAGATGGAAATATACATAAAATACATGCTTTGTGAAGCGCTCACACAAGGCATGGGGGGAGATTGAACCCAATTGGTCTCTTGCTCTTGTTGTTCATGCTTTTTACATTGTTTTTTGTGCAAAAAGGTAGAGTTCATTGTTCTTGGGGACCTTTCGGGATTCACTACGTGAGCTTACAGCGACCGATCTGCGCACCAGTGGTATCAGAGCGGAGCTGAGATCAAGAGCTTCCAATCGCTATCCATCTCGTGCGAAGGCGGAGCTCCTGGAACGATCGGGCTCTACAGTCAATCTCGTCGCGAACCGTCGATACAGGCAGACTTCTGGCAATCAAGAATCCCTGTTTCTACTCTCAGATCGTGAAGGACCAGGCTGTACAGGCGGAGGACCACGCATTCATCTCCTTCACCAAAATCGTGGATAACAGACAAAAAAAGCAACTTTTTTCTTCATTAAGCTTCAAAGCTTCAAGTTAAAACTTAATCAACTTGATTAGAAGCTTAAGAAGGCTTCCACCACTCAAATCAAAATCAACACGGCGTGAGGCTGTCCAAGGCGGCGCGAATTCGTCAAGGACATATTTTTGTCCTAAAAATCCACGACGGATTAAGAAGCTAAAAGCTTCTTAATCCACTAAGTCATTCAAAGCTCTTAACTCCAGCAAGTCAAGAAACTTCAGGTCTTGCACTCCAGAAATCAAGTTCTGCAAGTCAATCGTGATCAAGTCCTGTAAGTTCACTAAGTCGGCTAAGTTCTACAAGTCTGCAACCCTACAAGTCACCTAAGTCTGCAACTCTGCAAGTCAGACTAGTCAACTGGAGTCAGAACTGACTTGTGCTCAAAACTCCTAGAAGGGCTGTTCCTGCGCAGAAACTCCGAACTGCAAAGTTATTCGTGGCAAGGTATTCTACCCATATGCAGGTTTGCTGAAGTATTTTCAGCATATGAAGAAGGAAAAATCGCAGATTTTCTGAAGATTGAGAAAGAAATACCCAAAAAAACACATAGCCTTGTCCCGAATTTGAGCTACGCTCATCTCGCTAACCTGATTTTGAGTGAGAAAGGTCTTTTGAGTTTTATAGGATGACAAAACCACATATGGATGATCCTATGGCTGAAGATGACCTACATGAGCCTACCATGGAACAAAAGCTGGATCTAATCATGATGCAATTGGAAGAAGAACGAAGGGCTAGGCAAGCATTGCAAGCGCAATTGACAAAATTACAAAGAGCGTCTACCGACAAAGAAGAACCTCAAGCTGAAGATTTAATTCGACGTACCATCGACGCCACTCTTGAAGCTCAAACCATTCACAAGGAATCAAAGATAAGTAAACGAAGTTTCAAATTTCGCACTTTCAATGGCATACGAGAAGGAAATCCTGTTTTATCATTCATTAGTCAGTTTGATGACTATTTCCATGAGGAAACTTATCCAGAAAAAGATAAAATCAAGTGTGTTACTAATCATTTGGTAGACAGAGCATCACTTTGGTGGACTGTAGTACGTAAGAGCATAGAATGTCCTGCTACTTGGGAAGATTTCAAGAAGAAGTTCATGCAGAATTTCCTTCCACCGCAATTTCATGAGAAGGCTATCAAGCAATGGGATCTACTTCAACAACGGGATCGTGAGCCTATACCACAGTATACAGAGCGTTTTTGGAATGCACTCCTACAGCTACGCATGCTTGAAGATGTACCAGAGATGACACATAAGCGGAAGTATATGTCTGGACTTCTTGGACATTACTACGCTGAAGTGAACATGTTCAAGCCTGCTACCCTTGAAGACGCCATCTCACTAGCTCACGACACTGAAGATAAGCTACGCGGTAGAGACAGACGACCACAGCAATTCCAAGTCAATGGTAATTATGGATCTAAACAATTCAATTCCAATTTTAGATGATTTAATCCAGGTCGTTTCTCTTCACCATCTTTCCGCAAGAATTGGGCTAAACCACCTGCATTACCATCCAATGTCAATCCAAATCCTAAGCCTATTCCACAAGCAAATCCAAATGTACCCAGACTTGCAGCCATTGCAAATAATGTAACCAAAGCCAAGCCAATAGTATGCTATAAATGTCACCAGCCTGGACATCTCGCAGCAAATTGTCATTCAAAGAAGCCACCAGCTCATATCAATTATCTTGGAGCCATGGACGAAGACGAACATGAGGATATGTCTGACTTCACTGAAGATGAGGACGACACTACTACTACTTCCGACACTTTACCAGGTATGCCTACTCCACATTCATTATTGACTATGAAATGTTTGGTGCATGGAAAGGAAAAGACTATCTTGCATGATGACGGTAGTACTCATGATTTTATTTCAGCAAAATTGGTAAAAGAATTGAAATTACAGACTGTACCTACGCATTATCGCATAAAAGCTGCATTTTTAGGCACTAGGTATAATGGTACACAAGAAGTACAAGACTTAGAGATTCAAATTGGTTCATACACTGAAAGAAGAAATTTCTTAGTTGTTCCATTACAGTCGAGTGACATTATTTTAGGAATGCCTTGGCGACACCAGCATAATCCAGATATAGATTATTCCACATACACAATGAATATTAATTTTCAAGGAAAATCTATTACATTATATGGTATGCATGCATCTAATGTTTTTCCATTGCTTTCGCATACTCAAGCTAAACGTGCATTACGCAAGAGTAGTAAATCATATCTCATTTGGGTGAATGAATTGCAAGAAAAGGAAAATCATATGCACCCTAGGCATAAGGAATTTCTTGCATATTTTAAAGACTGTTTTGCAGAAGACCTACCACCAGGTTTACCTCCTTCACATCCAGAAGACCATAAGATTGATTTGATTCCTGGCACACAACCACCTTGCAAAGCACCATATAGGCACAACCAGATAGAGCAAAAAGAAATCCAGAGTCAAGTTGAAGAATTACTAAATAGAGGTTTAATTTGACCTAGCAGTTCTCCATTCGGTGCACCTGTACTTTTAGTCAAGAAAAAGAATAATACCTATCGTATGTGTATTGACTACCGAGCTTTAAATAAGATCACTGTAAAGAATAGGTATCCTATACCTAGAGTTGATGACCTTATGGACAAACTGCAAGGATCTTCTATATTTAGTAAAATTGACCTTAAGTCTGGATATCATCAGGTGAGGCTAGATAAATCTGACATATTTAAGACTGCATTCAGAACACAGTTTAGCCATTACGAATTCTTAGTCATGCCTTTCGGATTGACTAATGCACCTGCCACTTTTAGTAGAATGATGAACCGTATCTTTCTAAAATATCAGTACTGTGTGATTGTTTTCTTTGATGATATTTTGGTGTTTAGTCAAAATGAGAAAGAGCATTATGAGCATTTGTCATTAGTTTTTCAATTACTGAAAGAAAATCAACTGTTTGCAAATCCTGAAAAGAGTGAATTCTTTAAGACAGAAATTGAGTATTTAGGTCATATTGTATCATCTGAAGGAATTAAAGTTGATCCTAAGAAAATTGATGCAATATTGCATTGGCCTATTCCTAAAAACGTGCATGAGTTACGCTCATTCCTTGGTCTTGCTAGTTTCTATAGGAAGTTTGTACGTAATTTTTCATTACTTGCTTTACCATTAACAAAACTTCTCAAGAAAGGAATTGTTTATCAATGGACCGAAAATCAACAGAAATCCTTTGACTTACTGAAACATGCATTAACCAATGCCCCTGTTCTACAATTGCCTGACTTTAATAGACCATTCTTTCTAGTTGTGACTGATGCTAGCGGATCAGGAATAGGAGCCGTACTAATGCAAGACAATCATCCAATAGCATATTCTAGTTCCAAGCTGAAACCCTCTGAGCTGAAATATTCCACCTATGACAAAGAACTATTGGCAGTTGTACAAGCATTAACACAGTGGAAACACTACTTAATGGGTTCAGAATTCATGATAAAGACCGACCAGCAAAGTATTAGACATTTACTTAGTCAACCCCAAATCTCTGACCGTCATATCAAATGGGCTTCCTTTATTCAAAGTTTTCATCCTATCATTCAATACCAACCTGGAAAAGAAAATGTAGTCGCTGATGCATTGAGTAGAAGACCTGCAATTCATAATATTTCTGTCATATCTTTTGATTCTTTGATTGCTATGAAAGATACATATCACCAAGATATTACTTTTCATTCTGATTGGAATAAATTAGTTCAAAATAATTTCATTCCTGTTGATTCATTGTCATATAATGATGGATTTATGTTTTATGAAAAGAGACTGTGTGTTACTATTCCATTCCAATCTTTTTATTTTGAATGAAATTCATTGTCCCCCATATCAAGGTCATAGAGGTATCATATCTACATTACGTATGTTAACTAAAGATTTTTATTGGCCGCATATGGATGCAGATATATCTAATTTCGTTTCTGAATGTTTGATTTGTCAAAGAGTTAAGAGACATCATGGTAAACAGTATGGATTACTAATGCCTTTGTCTATTCCATCTAAACCTTGGGAACATATTTCTATGGATTTCATTACTGGTTTACCAAATACTAAATCTAACTATGACATGATTTGGACAGTTGTAGATAGATTTAGTAAGCAAGCATATTTCATTCCATGTAAGAAAACTTTAACAGCATCACAAGCAGCACAATTGTTTTCGAAAACTGTTTTTACTAACCATGGATTGCCCAAAGTTATCATTTCAGATCGTGATTCTAGAATTTGTAACAATTTTTGGATTACCCTATTTGCTAATCTAGGCACAAATATTGATTTCTCATCTGCATTTCATCCAGAAACTAATGGAAAAACTGAAGCCACAAACAACACTATTCTAGATCTTTTACGTGCATATACTATCTCTAAACCTCAGACATGGGACACTCATTTGCATTTATTACAGTTTGCATAAAACAATACACCGCACACATCTACAAAGAAAGCACTGTTTGAAGTCATTTATGGATATAGATTATCTACACCCGTTGCATCTTTGTCTAATAGAATTCAGAATGCTGATGATATTGCTAGTATGCATAACAGTATTTTTGATGAAGTTAAGGATATGATTGCTAAAGCCCAGCAATCATATACCAAACAAGCCAATAAGAAAAGACAAGCCATGAATTTCAAAGTTGATGATTATGTTTGGCTGAGAATAGAAAAACATAGACTGCAAAGTGTAGATAGACATCCAGTTGTCAAACTAGCTCCTAGATTCTATGGACCATTTAGAATCATTCATAAAATTAATGATAATGCATTCAAGCTAGAATTACCATCTCATTGAAAAATTCACAATACATTTCACATTAGTTTATTGAAACCATTTAGAGGCCAATTACCTGTCCACCCTGTTTATCAAAACCCACCTTTATTAGAGGAAGAGACTAAAATACTTGAACGAGAAGCTATCATAGACACAGACTTTATGACCACTAGAACTGGCCGAAGGTATTCTAGATATCTAGTAAAATTTAAGAACCATCCTGTAGAGGAAGCACAATGGATGCACGCTAGAGACTTAAATGCTTTCCCCACTCTGTTAGCTCCACATTGAGCTAATAGCAATTGAGGTCAATTGCTATCCCACCCCGGGGGTATGATGCCAGGAGACATATTCCACGGTGGATTCCATTAGGTTTTACGGTGGATTCCGTAAACTTTGATGACCGGGGCTCATACACAAAGTGGATTCTTTGTGCGAGAAGTTGATGGGGACGCCTATCCTTTTCGGGCGTTTCATTAATTTAGTGTGTATATGGGTGATTCCATAGCGGGTGATTCCGCAAAATACATATTAAATTAATAAACGTTTATGAGTTTAGAGTGCGTACTCGTAATAAATTAAGGTTAGGATTTATTTCTAACCAGTTGATTTATTTATGTAGCTGAAGACTGCTAGGTATTCACTTTTATCGGTTTAATTGTATTATTTTACTAACGATTGTGAATGCTTCAGTTGATGTGTAGAGATAGCAGCAGTGGCGGAGGAAAGCATTGGAGTCTAGCGAGTATTCGACCTATGGATTATATTTTGATAGGCGCCACGCCTATATTTTGTTATGTCTATTGAGGCATCGATTATTTATTATTATTTTGTATGCGCCTATGCGCACGGATATGTTATTTCTATTTGGGACATTGTGTTGGGCGTGCCAGACTCTATGGGCACCATCCATTAGCTTTATCTTCTATTTTTGTAAAAGCAAACTCAAAAGCTAAAAGCTTGTCATATTTTTGTAAATTGGGATATTATTGAGCATGAAGATGGAAATATACATAAAATACATGCTTTGTGAAGCGCTCACACAAGGCATGGGGGGAGATTGAACCCAATTGGTCTCTTGCTCTTGTCGTTCATGCTTTTTACATTGTTTTTTGTGCAAAAAGGTAGAGTTCATTGTTCTTGGGGACCTTCCGGGATTCACTACGTGAGCTTACAGCGGCCGATCTGCGCACCAAATGGATGGAGTGCCTATGCCAATCCACCACTTGGAAGGCATTACCCAGTGTATATTGTCAATACTAGAGAAGACAGGTATTCTTTCAAACTTTCCTACAATATTGGAGCGTGAGATGGAGGTAATGATTGATGCATTGATGCCCATGGATGTAGAGACATCTGATCTCTTAGAGAAGAACCATCCATAACATTATATGATGGGTGTTGAGTATCTCACCTGAAGATGTGCTTGTACTCCTAAGTGTACAAGCAAAATACGGGTGGAGCGATACGAGTGTGACGTATTTGTTCACGTTCCTTCTACATACACTTCGTTGATTTCCTTTTGGCACCCTTATGAAAAAAAATTATGCTTTTTCAAGGTTTTTTATGATTTCTTTTCAGGTTGCTAAAGTATCATATATTACCACTTGTAAATACCATGCTTGAGTCTCGTGATGATGCACGATATGTTTTATAAAATCTTAGTATAGACTACAACAACATCCATGCATGTGTCAACAATTGTGTGTTATTGCGAGGAGAATATAGGAGTATGGAGACATGTCCAAAGTGTGGTGCTCATAGACATTGACAGGACTTGCAAGGGTAAACCATCCCTCAGAAAGCTCTTAGACACTTTTCACTTATCCTCCGTATATATAACATGTTTCGTATATGAGGCATGAGGAGCTTGATAATGTGGCATGCGTAGAATAGATCCACAAACGCAATCCAACAAATATCAGTGGATTCACGCATATGGACCCATATTAACTCTATCTTTCTAGGATTTGCATGAGAGCCAATGAATCTTTGCCTTGGACTTACTATGCATGGCGTGAACCCATTTGGTTTTCGCTCAACTTCTTACAGTATGTGGCTTATAGTCCTTGTTAACTACAATATCCCAACATGGATTTCTACAAAGAAATGACACCTAATCCTTAGCTTGCTCGTTCCTGGCCGCTAAAAAGTCAATACTATGGACGTCTATCTCCGTCCATTAGTCGATGAGCTTAAGATTTTGTGGGAGGAGGGGGTCGTTGTGGAAGATATGAGCAAGGGCGATGGTTGATAGTGCGCTAATATACGAGCCATTCTCATGTGGACCATACATGACTTTCCAAGATTTGAGTAGTGCTTAGGTAAGTAGGCTCCTTTCTTGTTGGTAATATCTATCATAGCTCGTTTAAGTTTATATTCGCAGGATAAAGGTGTTGGGACAAGTCTGGCTACCTCATGTTATCATACATGTCTATTATGTGATCAACAATTAGACTCCTAGGTCATGAACCATGAAGGTTATCATACATATCCATTGTGTGGGCCATGGTTAGAGACCCCCCAAGGTCACGAACCATGAAGAAGATGCTATATCAAGGACGCTACTTTCTTGTCGAAGGGTCATGAACTCAGGCATGGTTTTCTTGGATGACCTCCAACAGGAATGAACACCCAAAGATGGTATGAGCTGAAAATGGTCCACATGGAGTCGCATCCAAACAGAATGCAATGGTTCTCAGTTTTCTACTAGTTTCCGTATTGGACCCACTTATAGATAAACCACTTGTTGGATCCCATGCATATTTTCAAGAATGTGGGCAACTTATTATGAGACCACATCACAGGAAAAAGAGACACTGCAGGAGCATGAATGGATTTGAAGGAGGTAGGCAAGATGAAGGCACTTTGGCTACAATCGAGCTAATGGTCGCTTACAACTACCTTGTGCTCCTTGGGTTTTGTCCACTAAAGAAGAGTGCTTTATGAAGCAAATTATTAGGTTTATCCACACTCTAATGGATATGATGCGTTATCTCAGATCTGCGTTTTCTAAAGACGACCAATTATCAGGGCTGAAATTTCGTAATTGGCATAAGATATGTGAAGTTTGTACTACGAAAGGATTGTAAATGCCTTGCATATTTTGCTATTTGGAGTAGATTCGTTGTTCATAATGCTTCTTCATTTGTGTGGAGTTTGCTAATACTAACACTCCTCAAGAGAATGGCATTTTGGAGCAGAAGAACCAAAGTGTGATTGAGATGGCACACACCATGATGGATCATTGATAGACACCTCAATTTCTGTGGGCCGAGGCAATGGCTACAGCAGTCCATATCCTAAATCGATCCCCCACTTCGGCCATTGATAGGATGACACCTTTTGAGGCTTACTTTAATACTAAGCCTAATGTCTCTTATTTCAGGATCTTTCGGTGTGACGCCCATGTGCACATCTCGAAGCCGCACCGTGACAAATTTGAGGCGACTTCCCGACGACAGGTGTTTGTTGGCTATAGCTCCTAGTCCCAAGGTTATCACTTGTATGATCTTGTAAAACGAGATGTCTACACAAGCCGAGATGTGCGGTTGGCAGTTTGTACTATCGATCGCGATTGTAGGATGCCTTACAGAAATACGTGTGGTGATTTACAGGTTGTCAAATTTAGTGTAATGGATCTCAGAGAAGGAGATCAAGACATCCTCTATTGAATCCGCAATGTGGGGAGCAGTTGAGACATTTTGTCTCTTTGAGAAGTACCTGCCCACCAGCATGCTCATGATACAAACCAACCTATTGGTGTATCTTGTAGAGGAAGTGGAGATTCTTGGATCTATCTATACACAATGGATATTCTTCTTAGAGTGCTTCATGAAAAGCCTGAAAGGCTATATGTGACAATGAGCTCTGCCAAAGGGTAGCGTGGCTGAAGGTTGGCTAGTGTTTGAGGTATTAGTACATATTTCACAGTGGCTACCAATGGTGGATTCAGATAATAGTCTCTCGCGAAGGGGTATAGATCTAAATTGAGGAATGGGAATTCTCGAGGGGATGTAATTTAAAGGTGACCGCATGTTTTATAAGCTGTCATATCTAGATTTTATATGTGTCAACTAATTAACCATTTCAATGTACAATACAAATATACAATGTGGCGTGGTCACGCGGATGACATTTCCACGTGGAGCGTATCAACAAAATGCACTCCACAATAGATAGTGGTATCATGGCAAAGTTCGAGCAAGAGAGCCCAGGGCGAGCCATAGATCCAAACACCATTATAGATGATATGGAGTATGTTGAGAACTTGCAAAGTATTATTACGGTGGATTACCATAGCTTCTCCATGATTATATTTTATGTATAGTGGTTCAATGTGGTATCGGAAGGAGCCGGGGTGACTGTTTGATGAGGTCCATCTGGATTTCTGGAAATAGATTCCAAAAAAAAGATGAACAAATTTGAGAGACATGTTTGTATTGCCGGCTCATTGTGAACATGTGCATGAACTCATATTTTTTAAAATTTTATTATGACATGGTATATGTCACACATGTTAAATATCTCTTATATGTGATTTTGAACATGTAATTTTCTATCCAAACCCGTGACAACCTCGATGGTATATTGTACCCTCAGTAGTAAGGGGTGGAGGCCGCCCAAAGCTTAGAGTATGTAGAGGAGGCAAAATCGGGTAACAAGAATGGAAAGACAGAAGGCAAAGAATTCTTTGAGAATAAGGTGGACTCATCATTTTGTGGTGACCTTTCTATCGACCTTCCAGTGTATGCAGAGTTGTGTCTGGAGATTGACATGGAACTATAAGCTATGTTATACTTGGAGCATCCACCTACTCAATTGGTTGATGAATCACTTATAAGGGTACTCTAAAACTATGCATTTTAAGTAAGATAAATTTTTTTAGAGTTATATTATCATGTTTTGTTCAATCTTTATATTGATTATGCTGACATCAATTTTTGTCTGTGCAGGTGACCTTTGTGGATATTTAGATAACATGATGAGTCGAGGGATGAGTGACGAGGAGCTATAAAAGATTTTCACATGTATGTCTCTAGATCAGATGGCTTGATTCGGAGATATGGTGGACCAAGAGCTGTATCGGACACCATCAGGCGGCTGCATTAGATCTACTTTGACATGCTCTAATGCTTCAATTTCTAGTAGACAAGGTCAACGCTCCACACTTGGGCCCGATGGAGAGAGTGCTTCTGGGAGATGTTAGGGAGATGTGGATGCGATGAGTTTGTGGTCACCTCAAGATACCGATGCTACTCCTTGCTCTTGTGCATGTTCGAGAGAGGGTGGCTCACATGGTTGTTGTGGAGGTCTCGAACATATGCAATGTCTCCATCTTCTTACTCTGTTGGAGTTGCATCACATGTGGGATTTGTCACACCTATGGAAAAATCTACTCTAGTCACTCCATCTTTTGCTCAGTCATTCGCAGGTGGCACCTTTACGGGTGCTACTCCGAGAGATACCATTCCCATGGGTATACCAAATGTACAGGGGTCTCCTGGATATGCCCAAGAGCATGGTCGCAAGTGGAAGATGACACATCTTAGACATACCCCAGAGGGGTATGGATACCTTGTAAATGAGAGGACAAGAGCCGTCATCATGAATGATGAGGGGAGGATGGTGATGGCTCGTATGAGAGAGTTATGTTGACAAGTTTTTCAACACAACATCTTGGATCATTGGAAGAATATACCAGAGGGGAGCAAGGATTACATAGTAGCATCCTTACATGAGGAGTTTCCGATACCCACCATAGCAGATAAGTTTTCCAAAGGCTAG
This sequence comes from Lygodium microphyllum, assembly GCF_053477565.2. Classification (NCBI taxonomy): domain Eukaryota; kingdom Viridiplantae; phylum Streptophyta; class Polypodiopsida; order Schizaeales; family Lygodiaceae; genus Lygodium; species Lygodium microphyllum. The sequence goes on along the minus strand of NC_141146.1, from coordinate 27,420,910 downwards.
ATGATGGAGTACATATATGCGTACATGTCACACAAACGATTGGACACATGCAAGGAACTTAAGAGCGGGGCCTCAAAGCCCGAGCAGCTAGAGGTAGATGACTGGAGCTGACTCAAGGAGGAGGCTACAAATTCTATAGGATGTTGGAGACAATAGTGCGAGGCAGTGAGGGCACGACTGGAGGCAACATGAGTAGTCCATCATGTTGGGAGTGACGACCACAGGACTTATCAGGAGGACTTTGTAAGTTTTCTTTTGTTCTTCTCACTTATTTTTTTGCAATATCGCTTCTACTAATAGTCATGTTTGTAACAGTTGTATTTTGTTTTCTTTGTAGCACTCCATTACAAATTGTGATCCCACCGGCCTAGAGACTCGATATGCAGAGAGACACGGTCTCAGTGCATTGATCAATAGATTGTATGCACGTGGTGATATCATGCAACTATGCAGACACGGTGTGAAAAACTATAGAGTGCATCCTCATCCAATTTTCTTATTGATCAAGAGATTCAATGACATCTAAGTCATTAGTACTAGTGTGAGTGGCATGGATGGTCTGAAAATACTAGATTTTTAGACAATTTTAGCCTATTTTATACATATTGGATATTATTTATTGTAAATATCTAAAAAATCTAGGAAAACTTCTAGATTACGATGGCATGCAAAAAGCAAGGTTTTTTTTTGTCATTTTTGGACATTTTTCATAAAAGGAAAGATTGGTGAAATCACGCGCGTCATGATCACAGTTGACAACGAGAAAACAACACTTTGAACTAGAAGAAGAAGAAGTGAATTGGGTGTATGTCCTAAGGTTTACCTCCCTTTCAAAGCCAATGGAGCTATCAAATTTGGGTTTCGAGCACTAGAGAAGAAGGTGCTTTTTTTATACACATTTTTGGTCTACGAATGAGCTCCAGGAGATCTAATGCTTGGAGACTGCTTCTAAGTAGTGCCAAACAAGGAATTTCAGGTTCTGTCAATACATATTCATTCGATTCATTATGCTTTGGCTTTATTGTGTTTACATCTTGTCTATTTTTTTTCTTCTCTTCCCTCTCCTATCTCTACTTTCAACAAAAATCCCTCCAATAATGTCAGATGGGTTTTTGTTGAGAGGCCGTATCCACCAGGGATCAGAGATAGAAGGAAGTAGAGATAGGAGATGAAAAGAAAAAAATAATAGACAAGAGGTAAACACAAAAAAGGCAAAGCACAATGAATCGAATCAATATGTATTGATAGAACTTGAAATCCCTTGTCTAGCACTATTCTTAAGCAATCTCTAAGCATTAGATCTCTTGGAGCTTCTTTGTAGACCAAAAACGTATATAAAAGAAACACCTTCTTCTTTGTTACTCAGAACCCAAATCTAATGGCTCCATTGGCGTTGAAAGGGGGGTAAAACTGCAGGACACTTGCTCCAGGATCTCCCAATTCACTTCTTCTTCTTTCAGTTCAAAGTGTTATTTTCTGGCTATCAACTGCAATCGCTACACTCATGATTTCGCCAATCTTTCTTTTTTATGAAAAATCCCCAAAACTGGCTGAAAAAGCAACTTGATTTTTACATGCCATCCTATTCTAGAAGTTTTCTTAGCTTTTTTGGATATTTACAATAATTAATATCCAACATATTCAAAATAGGCTAAAATTGTCTAAAAATCTAGTATTTTTGGACCATCCATGCCACTCACACTAGCACTAATGACTCAGATGTCATTGACTCTCTTAATCAATAAGAAATTCGGATGATGATGCACTCTAGAGTTTTTCACACCGTGTCCGCATAGTGGCACGACATCCACCCTCTAAATCTGCATATCCTTCGGTATGTGCCAAAATCCTAGTTTTCATCATATTCTGAGTCCTCCTTATCCTCTATAACCATATCCTTTGCTTCTTCATCTTCCATATCTTCCTGGCTATCCCTTGCATCATGGCCACTATTTTCTTCCAATTCTAGTAACTCATAGGTAGTAGATTCCTGCCTCTTGAATAATTTGATCCCTCCTACCGAAAGTTTTATGGTTGTTCCATCTAGCTCATTTAATGCATAAGTAGCATTATCAAACACCTATCTTACCATATAGGGTCCAAACCATCTTTTGGAAAATTTACACATGGCACTATACTGATTGTCTAAATTGCTATCATAAATCAATACCCAATCCCCATCTTGTATGGTTCTTAGCCTCAATCTATGTCTTTTGTCAAACTATTTCTTATTCTGTATCCTTGCTGCCCTTAACTTTGCAATTGCTGCCTCTATGTCTTATGATTTTCTTTCAAACTGTCTAATGTGTAAGGCCTCAATTTAACTCCTCCTCCCAAGGTAGCACACTCCATGTGACTGTCATCTCTTCTATCTACATGATAGGTTTTTTACTATACACATGCTTTTTCCAATGCTTTCACAATAGGTGGATGACCTCTCTCACTTTTTCCATTTCCTTTAGGGTTATAGACTTTAAGAAAAACCCATAGGCTTACCTCTTGATCTTCTTAAACTCCTAATCTCACCATTCATCCCTCTTTGTTAATGTACTGAGGTATTGACCAATTCTCAACCACTCAAATGTCGTGCCACTACACAAACACAGTGTGAAAAACTCTGGAGTGTATCATCATCTGACTTTCGTATTGATCAAGAGAGTCAATGACATCTGAGTCATTCGTACTAGTGTGAGTAGCATGGATGGTCCAAAAGTACTAGATTTTTGGATAATTTTAGTTTATTTTAGATATATTGGATATTATTTATTGTAAATATTCAAAAAAGCTAGAAAAAATTCTAGATTAGGATGAGATGCAAAAAGCAAGTTGCTTTTTCAGCTAGTTTTGGGTATTTTTCATAAAAAAGAAAGATTGACAAAATTGCGTGTGTTGTGATTGCAGTTGACAGCCAAAAAATAGCACTTTGAACTGGAAGAAGAATAAGGAGTGAGCTAGGAGATGTTGGAGCATGTGTCCTAGGGTTTTACCCCCCTTTTTAAGCCAACAAAACCATGAGATTTTGGTTTTGAGTAGTAGAGAATGTATTTTTTAATATAAGTTTTTGGTGTACGAAGGAGCTCCAAGAGATCTAATTCTTGGAGATTGCTTCTGAGTAGTACCAGACAAGGGATTTTAGTTTTTGTCAATACATATTGATTCAATTCATTGCGCTTTGTATTTATTGTGTTAATCTCTGGTCTATTCTTTTTCTTCTATTTCATCTCCTATCTCTACTTCCTTCTATCTTTAATCCCTAGTGGATATGACCTTTCGACAAAAACCCCTTCGATAGCGGCCTAGTAAGTCACTCATCTTTCTTGTCCGCAGTTACTAATTTTAATTAAAAAGCATTATTGTATGGTGGATTGATGTGTAGTTTTTTCTCTTTTTGCAGAGTCCGTTCGATGCTCCTTTGCAGTGGGACAACACTTTTGGATGGCGAGGACCTATAGCTCATGCTTGGATCCGTAGAGGGCACATCCTCTTCTTTTTTGGTCCTATGATGTATGTAGGCTTTTTCTATGCACTATGATATTATCATCCTGTGTATCTTGCCATGATTCCATGAGCACTTTCATTAAGAAATCTGGTTTTTATTTTATGTATCAGTCTTGTGGATTCAAGTACGCATTGCCTTCATTTTGACGACCATTGTACACTTTATTGTAACCCTTTTATATGGTCCAAATACAACACATAGTGCTACACAAGCTGCCCTACGATAATCTTTTTCTCTGTAACCATTGCTATTAGCATTGCAAATTTACCTACACGTGTCACTATTATCGCTGCAGTTTACCTCACAAAACATTGCCATTTGCATCGTTAATAGCGACAGTTCTATGGCATCACTAATACCGATGTGTTTAGCGATGGCGGGGTAATTTTTTTGTGAACATTATCATCCCTTTGAACGTTGATATGAGGCATGTATCTTGTAGTGTGCCTTAAAACATAGTGGAGGTATATTAAGAAACATGTTACTGTACTAGTGAAAAAGCATAGAAAAATAGGAAGATTGCATGCCTCTAGCTTTGTTCAGGTAAAATAGTTGATGTATCCAATAAGTCACTCACTTCTGTGGCTAAAATTATGGCTCTACCTACTGTTCCCCCACTGTTTGAGAAGATGTATTAAATTGGTGAAAGGCATGTGTGATCTTCAGTTGAAGATTGAAAAATTGGATGAAAAATGACAAGAGGAAAGGGGACATGCAACAACCCCTAAACTAGGAAAAAGATCTATGCATTGTGATAGTTTGCATCTTGAAAGAAAGGGTTGTGATGCATTTAATTTTAAAAAGGGAGATATGCAGAAGTTGGAAGACTGGGTTGTTTAAAATGCTTATGTGGTTGTACATGCTTCTACTTTTGGTCTACAGTTGGATAGAATGCATGGCTTGGTCCAAAGGCTATAATATGGACACAAGCTTTACATGCAACTGAAAAGAGAAAGGTTAGTGATAGTGAAATGTCTCATGTAGTTCAAGACATTCGAGACATAACTGGCTGGGAATCAATGGTTTATGCATATTTAGCAAAGGTGCCAAACACGTATGTACTTATGGAAGAAAAACAAAAGAGAAATAAAGATAATGTAGGGACATCTAAAAGAGTAACAAGAAGAAGTGTGGATCTACCTAAAGCTACAAGTCAACCACCTCCCAAGCATGTTATGGAAAAGGTCTGTCAAGAGCAAAAATAGGATAGCAAACAAGAGGGCAAAAAGAAGGGCAAGAAATCAGGGTATAAGTTGTAGTCACAGATCTTAAGAAGGTTATTGAAGAATGGATCTTATTGAGACAGTCACAGATCTTAAGAAGGTTATTGAAGAATGGATCTTAAACACTTGGGTGGAATTCACCTTGGGAGAGGTTCTTGACATCGTCAACCATGAATTTCATGATGAAATCATTGACATAATTAAGAGGAAGCATTAGTTTCTTCGTGATACCGCTAATGCATCATTGCAATTTGAAGAGAAAACTAGTTTGTTGGATTCTCAGGCTGAATATGAGCACGATGTAAGTATTGGTTTGTCTATGTAGGATGCTACTAATTAGTGGTGGACAACATGTGGAAAAGAGAAGAAAGTGGCTGAAAATGCAGTCTTGTAGCAATATGCATGGTGGAGTAAGGCAAATACAATAATATGGGGAAGAGACTCTAGGATTTATTCCTCAAAGTCATTATATAATAAATCAATGGGCCACGGCTACCAGTGAAAAGAGAGTGCAAATAGAAGAGCGTGAAACTCCTTGTGTTGCTTTGCTTGACCATGGGTCTGAGATTAATGTCATTGAGCATGGATTGTATAAGAATGGTGCATAGCATTGGACATTGATCATGGTTGGCGTATGAGGATTGCAAATAATTCTTCAGGGGAGCTCTATGCTACATATCCTAATTTAAAAGTGATGATTGGTGATGTACAACAAGAGAAACACTTCTTTGTGCAAAATAGTTCCTTATATGCAGTTATTTTGGGACAGCCGAATATTACAAGAGTGTGTATGGAAACAAAGGTGCTTGCTGATGATTCTGCTTATGCAAGAGTCAGAAGCAAGGATGGGTAGAAAGCAGTCCAATTTTGAATCATTTGTGTTAATCATCCTAGGAATCGGGATACGCTTCGAGAGTCTCCTTTGCCTTCAAATGCAAGGGAGTTCAAAGTCTTGGATTTTCATTAAGCAGTATTGTAATCCGTGGCTGTAGTAATGCTATTTAGAGGATGTAATCACCTCTTGATGGAATGAAGCATGTATTTACTATTGGTTATTATTAGTTTACAACAAATAGTTCATGTTGGTTTAAGCCTATGGAAGCTATGTGCAAGGCTGAATACATATACATGAAACAAGCTACTAAGGAACTGAGGGCAATAGAGTTAATCATCCTAGGAATCGGGATACGCTTCGAGAGTCTCCTTTGCCTTCAAATGCAAGGGAATTCAAAGACTTGGATTTTCATTAAGCAGTATTGTAATCCGTGGCTGTAGTAGTGCTATTTAGAGGATGTAATCACCTCTTGATGGAATGAAGCATGTATTTACTATTGGTTATTCTTAGTTTACAACAAATAGTTCATGTTGGTTTAAGCCTATGGAAGCTATGTGCAAGGCTGAATACATATACATGAAACAAGCTACTAAGAAACTGAGGGCAATAGGGTTAATCATCCTAGGAATCGGGATACGCTTCGAGAGTCTCCTTTGCCTTCAAATGCAAGGGAATTCAAAGACTTGGATTTTCATTAAGCAGTATTGTAATCCGTGGCTGTAGTAGTGCTATTTAGAGGATTTAATCGCCTCTTGATGGCATGAAGCATGTATTTACTATTGGTTATTCTTAGTTTACAACAAATAGTTCATGTTGGTTTAAGCCTATGGAAGCTATGTGCAAGGCTGAATACATACTACTAAGGAACTGAGGGCAATAGGGTTGTTAGCTAAAAATAAAGATATTTTAGGCATCTTTTATGGGTTGAATATTAATGACATTATGGTTGAAATTTCAGTAACTATATATGCAAAAAATGAGGCTGAAAATAGAGTGTGGTCAATATGTTCTTTGGACATGTATGATATTATAACATTGTTTGCTCACTAGCAGGAAGGATGACAATGGGCTGAAGCACTTGTGGAGATGAAGTATAAGATGGTTGACAAAAAGGTGAAACTAGTTTCTTTGTCACTTCCACCAGAAAGTGAGGGTCTGTATGAAAAAGTTTCACGGAAGCCAACTTTACGGGATCCTAAAGATATAGGTCATGAGTTTATAACTGAAACATTATAGGAATTGAAAGTTGGTGTAGAAGAGGTGCTGACGGATTTTTTTCACCTGATGAAAGAGACTGTTTTCTATAGATATTGGCTAGGTGTGGAAAAGCATTTATATTTCAGCTAACTAAAATAGGTTGTGTGGATTCGGATATTGTCTCTCCTATAGTAATATTTACTGTGCCACAAGTACCATGGAACTTGAGGCCTATTTTAGTATCTAAATCTTACTTGCCAAAGCTCATGGATTTGATAAGTAAAAAGATTTGCATGAAGATCTTGGAGCCCTCTTCAACCCCATACTCAAAATATTGGTTTAGTGTGCCAAAAAAGAATGGGACTTTGAGATTTATTTAAGACATACAACTTATCAATAAAGTGACTATAAGAAATGTGGGTGCATGTAACGTGTCCACCTGTTATCTTCAGGAAATATCTTAGCAGTCCATTGGAAAGGATGTCTAGAAAGCTCTGCCCGGCACTTCCATGGAATGTTACGGGGTTTGCAATCTAGGGCTTTCCACGTCTACCACGTAGCAGAAGTATTCCGGACGTTCCCACTTAGGACCGACCTAAATTAGGGATTTCCCTATTGGTCAATTCCTAACGGCAACTAGCGTCGAACCTGAGCGAACTACTTTACACATAAATGCCAGGTCCGAAGCGGATTCATGCTGCACTTGGTTCAAGGAGAATGGGGAACGAGAGGGATGCGAAGCTCAACCTCTCTGCCATAAGGCATAGTCCCATTCCATTCCCCTAAAATAGTGTATATCGGAATCATCTATAACTTAGACTCTAGGTCAACGCTTTTGTTGTTCGTGTTCTTTAAACGATATTCTTGCTGTCCATCATGATTGGGAAAATTTTCCGGCCAACTGGGACCACCCATCCGTAGGAATCGGACCCATGCCCACATCCTCCGCACTTTCCTCAGGTTGTTTAGTTATTTAATTACCTAGCACATTTAGTTGGACATATATTAATCAGCTTCCTTGATTAGCCTGTTAGGCACTGGTTCCTTTACGTAATCATAGCACTTGATATAGAAAAGCAATGTCAAACAAGTTCCTTTTCAAGAGGTTATCATATTTATCTTTGAAATACATAAAGTCCAGCCCATAGGCTTATCCATAATCTGCCCGAAGGCTATCCAGCAATCCACAAGGATTGCTAATCCAAGATTCCGCCTGTAGACTAGTATGCGAGCCTGGAGATCCAATCCTGAGTCACGTTCGCCTCTTGTGCAGGGCTCGGAAGGCGAGGGATTTACGGCCAGAGCCCCCTCTCTGGCACCCAAGCGTCCTCGTGCTCCAAGTAGCGCTCAATGGAGAGACCTCTCGCGGCGGGTTCGGTCCACCTTCCCCACATGGTTAACAACCCCCTTGGTTAGGGTCAAGCAGGCAGTCAGGGGTAACTGAAGCTGCCTCTCCCTTCAGGCCTTCAACTTGAAGCATTAGATATCCATTTATCCTTGAATTCTTTGAGCAAACAAAGCAAAACAATGCTCTTAAAACTGTTACAAGCACAAACAATTCCATTGGTCGTTATTTTTGGCCAACTGCTAAGGATTGAATCCTTCTTTCCAAATGCATCCAACACTCAATCCGAGATCAATTGCGACTTAGCAAGTTCCCCTACATCTTGGGTTAGGGCCATATCCTATAAACCCGACTTGATCAATACCTTAAGTTCATATATTATTCCAATTGTGATTGGTCTTTTGCTTCCAAGCAATTATCTTTTCCCAAGAAAGGTACTATGTCAGGGCAATTATTCATCCTCTTGCAAGATAAACTTGCGTAAGAATCTGCCAATCTCATTTTGAGGAATTGGCCATTCCCTTGTGATCAAATCACAAGATCATGTGACTCTGCAACTTGTTGCACAAGTATCGCATCAAACTATAGGATTATTCTACCCATCAACGGTGTCTTCTAATTACGGTACCATGATTAGATATAACAATCCGTTCTCGATTGCATTATGCCAACATTGTCAGTCCTAGGGTTCCGAAATTCATATTTTTAGCAAGAGATTCTTAGGAAAAACCCTAGATCACTTCTCGCAAGTATGTTCCAATGTCCTACATTGCGTGAATGTAGGCAAGTCTTTTAGGGTATAGGAGTTTCAGTTTTGGTAATACGAGCGACTAGGTAATGTTCTCAACGTGTTAAATTCTAGTTAGCTCTTTGGGATACGTTGCATTGAATTAACCCTTTCTAAACGAGTACTTCCCGGTTTTAGGTGTTTAAACCAATTTAACTTTTTTGGTCTTGAATATGATTCATTGTCTACGTATAAGTTGATTTACAAACCCTAATTTTTTGGGTTAAGATCAAAGCATAGGCATAATTCCAATTGATCATCCCATAATATGCAAAATAGATTCAAGATAAAACATGCAGCCTTTTTCTACTTTCATTTTCGAATGAAGTTGTCATATCCTGAACTTACACACTCTTTCGCTGATTTAAGTTTTTAGGCCACTTATCCAGAGTTAAATCTTTTTCATGCAGCCCTAGCAATTTCCTACAGTTGCTAGCAACTTTCTATAACGAATCATTTCGAAGAATATATGTTCGATAATGTGATATGTGGTTTATTCCTTCCATGCTGAAGTATACTATCATAATTCCGTTTTGTAAAAATGGACATTAATTAATCTAATCTCATTTCTTTGCAATGCATAAAAACCACTTTCTAGAAATGCATTTATGCTCACTTTATTTTGTTTGTTTTACTGAAAAATACTAATGACCGAATTCCTCAATTGTGATCTATTAGCCAAAGTATTTTCAAATGAAAAAAAACATGCATCCTTATTCCTCAAATGATCCATGCATAATTGAAATATTACGACGTTTAATCAAATTTAGGATGAAAAACGTGGACTTGTGGTGAAATGTCCACATGGATGTTAGGAGACGATCCTCTTGTGGTTGCGCCTTGTGCTTTCTTAGGAGCCATCGCGAATGCGGCCTTATCGTGTTGGATGCAGATTTATGACCTTGGCCGTCTCCTTTGCACGCGAAACTCCCTTTTGTAATTCCACTGTCCTTTATGAATTTTTTTCCTTCCTTTCATAGAAGCTCCGGTGCAAATTGTATAAACGGAAAGGGAAAAAGAAAGTAACTTTGTGGTATGCAAAAAGGGGGGAAAAGAGGGTGTTTTATGAAGGTCAATAGAAAGGGGGTTCTAAGGGACCCTGAGGTTAAGATGAACCCTTGTGTAAGAATGCGAGGGGGAAAGAAACTTAATGGGGCTTATAAAAACTTGGATGGGACAACACAGAAAGGGGCTTTGAAGGAGACCACAAGCAAGGATTAAGGCCCTTTGAATTCCGGGGTTGGGGAAAACCCACTGGGATGGTTTTAGATCCTGGGGAGGGAGGGGTTTAAAGTCTTTCGAGGGTAAGGCTTATTAAATCCATGGGAATGGAGCTTTTTTATTTGATCCCGAGGGGGGGGTAGTCTTAGGATGCACTAGGTAGGCAAAAAGGGGGAAAAAGGGGGGGGGGAAGGGGGCTTAAAGAGCCACATGAAGGGAGGCTTCTTAGGAGGCTTGAGAAGCTTCCTAAGAAGCTTCTCAAGCTTCTAGGAGCTTGGCCTTGGAGCCCCATGTGGCGAGAGAGAAGACGACAGCGAACTGACAGACGGCAGTGGGCGGGTACGAAGTCCTCCCCTCCATGGCAGCTCCTCGAGTCAACGGCGCAAGTGACTCCTCCATGCACTCTCGACCAGCAGAGTGATGGCCTTTCTCCTCCTGCTTGGCAGTGATATGATGCAACAGAAGGACAGCTTCTTTGTCACCTCTCATGACCCTCCTCCACTTTCCCAGAGGGGTTTGTATGGGAGAGGGGGAGGTACCTCCCTCCCTCCATGCACCAACGTGCATGCCCTTGCCCCCCTCCATAGCATCCAGCAGGGATGCTTATTCATCCTGCTTTCCCTCCCTCTCGCCCAGCACGACAATCGGCTGGGGGAAGGAGGGAATAATAAAAAAATTTCCCATAATTCTATTAATAATCCCTTCCCAAGAGGGGATTTTTATGCGAGAGGAATTGGAAATTTTACATTCTCTCCCCCTTGGAGAAATTGAGATGTTCTCATCTCGAGATAAACTAGGGATATTGATGGTTGAGAGTGCTTTCCTCTATCCACGTGGCATCCTCCTCGGGTTAATCTTTCCACTGGTGGACGAGGCATTCTCTCAAGGTTCTAGATCTCAGTTGTCTCTCCTAACATCTAAGATCCTGTAAGGCCTTAGTTCAAGGACTCCTTGACTAGGCATTACAACTTGTTGGTCATCAAGTACATCGTTAGGATTTGGTACATACTTCTTTAATAGGCTGATATGGAATACATTATGAACCTTTAGGTTCTCAAGGAGTTGCAGTCTATAAGCATTAGGTCCTAGGCACTTGAGGATCTTGTATGGTCCACAATACCTTGGACTTAGCTTGTTGCAATCTCCTAAGGATAGAGAACTCTTCTTTGGACGTACGCGAATGACGACCATGTCTCCTTCCTCGAAGGTTCTATCTTGATGCTTCAAATCCGCATATGCCTTTTGTCTATCCTTGGCGGCTTGGATGTCTTGTCTTATTGACTTTATTTGGTCATCCATCTCTTCCAACATCTACCTTGAAGCTTCAACCCTCAAGGTTGGATCTGAGAAGGTTAGGGGACTTCTACAGTCATGACCTTATAATGCTTGAGAAGGGGTCATCTGAATACTCTGTTGGTAAGAAGCATTGTAGGCAAATTCAACCAAAGGCAAGTATTGAATCCACCTTTTTGATTCACGACAGCAGTGTGCCCTTAGCATATCCTTGATGACTTGATTGACTCACTCTGTTTTGCCATCCATTTTGGGATGGTAGATGGTGCTAAAATAGAGTTGAGTCCCAATGGCTTCATAGATAGCTCTCTAGAAGTGTGATGTGAAGAGAGAATCACGATCACTAATGATTCTTCTAGGTAGCCCATGTAGCTTGAATATCTCCTTGATAAACAACCTTGCAATGTCTGAGGCTTTATAGTTTATCTTTACTGGAACAAGGTGTGCAACCTTAGTAAGCATGTCAACTACAACCATGATGGAGTTGTATCCTCCCTGAACTTGGGGTAGGCCAACAACAAAGTCCATACTGATGAATTCCCATGTCATTTGGGGAATGTCTAGCGGTTGTAACTTCCCTGGCATTTTGACATGTTTGGCTTTGATACGTTGACAAGACAAACACTCAGTGACATATTTGAGAATGTCTCCTTTAAGGCTCTCCCAATGATAGCTCTTCCTAACTACATTGAGAGTCTTGGCATAGCTAGGATGTCCTGAGAAAGGGGAATCATGAGCTTCCCACAATATCTTCTGCTTAAGTGACTGGCTTGCCAGTGTACATAGCCTCGTTCTATAGTAGACAAGTCCACTATTGATAGAGAATTCATGATACTTAGCCTGCAGTTTTTGGTCCTAATCCTTGATAGAGATTTCCCTTAGCATCTTTTGATAGGCTGGATCATGGCAGGCTTCCTCTCTAGCTAACTCAAGTATTGGGTTGCTTGGCATGGATATCTTTGTGGCTAGAGATCTAGTTGTTGATGGGTTTTGCAAGATTAGGGAATTAAGGAATGCCTTGCGACTCAGTGCATCAGCAACTACATTCTCTTTTCCTGGTTGGTACTTGATTTCAAAGTCATACTCCTCCAGCACTTCAATCCACCGACGTTGCCTCATGTTGAGCTCGTTCTGGGTAAAGATCCACTTGAGACTCTTATGATCAGTTACTAGAGTAAACTTATTACCAAATAGGTAGTGTCTTCAAATCTTTAGAGCATGGATGACAGCTAACAATTCTAGGTCATGGGTAGCATAATTCTTTTCATGAGTCTTCAGTTTTCTTGAAGGGTATGCTACAGGATGACCTTCCTGCATGAGCACACAACCCAAGGCAAGCGTGCTAGCATCAGTTACTACCTCGAACTCCTTACTAAGGTCTGGAAGTTTTAGGATATGTGCTCATACCAAACTTTGCTTCAATCTATCGAAGCTAGTTTGTTCGGTAATTGACCATGCAATGGAAGTTTGCCTCTTCAGTAAGTTCGTCAGAGGTGCTACAATCAAAGCATAGTTTTTGATGAAGACCCTATACCATCCTGTCAATCCAAGAAAACTGCGTATTTCTTTGAGAGTTGTTGGTATTGGCCATTCTAGCACATCCCTGACCTTGGCTGGGTCCACTGAGATTCCTTCCGCTGATACGATGAATCCCACATATTCAATCTGACGCTTGAAGAATGCACACTTCTTCATTTTCGCATACATCTTATGTGACCTCATTGTCTCAAGGACAATCCAAAGTTGGGTTTCATGATCTTCTTCCTGTTTAGAATAGACTAAAGTGTCGTGGAAGAAGACGAGAACGAAGTCATCAAGATATGGCGTAAAAATATCCTGCATTTACTTGTTGAAGGTGGCAGGTGCATTCGTAAGCCCGAATGACATAACTAGGAACTCAAAGTGTCCATATCTTGTATTGAAGGCCGTCTTGGGGATATCTTCTTCCTTGATCCTTATCTGATAGTAACCGGACCTGAGATCAATTTTGGAGAAGATCCTCGCACCCTGAAGATGATCAAGAAGCTCATCTATTCTAGGAATAGGGTACTTGTTCTTGACAGTTGATTGATTCAACCCTTTGTAATCAATACATAGTCGAAGTATTCCATCTTTCTTTTTCTGGAACAGTCCTGGAGCTCCCCATGGTGAACTACTAGGATGGATGTAGCCTTGATCTAGTAGTTGCTTGAGTTGTTCCTTCAGCTCAATTGCTTCCAGGATGGACATTCTATAAGGTCTCTTTGCAATTGGCGCAGCTCTTGGTACTAGCTTGATCTCATAATCCACTTCTCTTTGAGGCGGGAGTTCTGTCAACTCTTTAGGAAATACATCTGTGTATTCCTTTAGCCAAGAAGGTCCTTCGCTAGACTCCTGCTTTTGATCTAACTTGTTGAGCTTAATCAAGTAGACAGGTAGTCCCTTTCTGACTCCCTTTATAATCCGAGATGCTTTGGCCAACTGAATTTTTGGCACTCCAGCCTCACCTTGAGTTGTGATCAAATCCCCTTCAGAGTTTCCAAAGGAAATTTGGCCCTTTCCACAATGAATATGGACATCATTAGGTTTAAGCCAATCCATTCCGAGTAGACACTCATGGATACCTAAATTCATGACTCTGAATTTGACCGAAGTCGTCTTTCCTCCCAGAAAGAATTCCACCTTAGTATTTTGCCTGGTACAAGTAACCTCACGACCATTTGCCAATTCCACAAGCAAGATAGGTGCTTTTACTGTGGCTATTCCTAATCTTTTTGCACAAGCTGGTGAGATAAAGGAATATGTACTACCACAATCAATCAAGGTTTTAAAACCTTTACCTTGGTAGTCCAACGGTGTTTGAATCATCGAGAATTGGTGATTCGGGCCTTTCTTATGAAGAGCTGCATGGATTGTCGCCCTTTCAAACTCTGCTTCCATGGTCAGATCTTCTTCTTCTTTGCACATTTGCCTATTGGCAACGCAGTGTCGAAGGATTTCGAAAGCAAAGTCGCGACCACAGAGGTTCTTAAGAAATTCCAAGATAGAAGATTCCTCAATTCCGAAGGTCTTCAAATGCAGGTGCTTACTTTCTTAGGTGTTAGAAGAGATTAGGATGATGACAATAAAATTCATGTCACAGTTATACCTATCTCAATTTGCAAAATTCTCATAGCTGAAGACTTTTCGCAACTGTCAGAATTGACATTACAGCTCTAGCAACAGTCAAAGTCACTCAGAAATATAGCAGTTATATCTTGTTGTAAAACTCCTTAATAACAAAGATGCTCCAGGCCCATTACAGCCAAATCTTGGCAATCCTTATTTTTGCATCAAAGAGGTGAATTCAATATATCACTCTGTTTGGTTAAAACTTGCAACATCTTCTTAAAAACAGTCTGCACATAGACCATAGCAAATGTGCTTGAATCCCAAAAACAGGTTGAAAGCCTCCAACAAATGCATTTCCTGCTCAGAACGTCAAACTCTTCTCATTTTCTTTATGAAAATTTTGGCTCTCGATATTTGCAGCCAATTTCTGCATTATCACACTGGCAGCATAGTGTCTAGCTCTTATACACTCTAGTATGGTCTTTCTCTGCATCCCTGTTATAGTTCAGAAAATTTTCTGTTGTAATGATGATTATCCTCCACGCATAGATGCATGTATGTGAGTACCACAGAGACAAGAGCCATGAAGGGTATTTCTATTTCAGAATATCCCTTGAAATCTGATGAGTGTGTACAGGGTACTGAATATGCTCTGTTCTTGTGCCAATAAAGCCTCCAAGTAAAGTAAAAAGGATTGAGATACAAAATCAAAGGGCTTCCCTTTGTGTGGCGCACACCCCTAACATGATTTAGAGATTGGACCTGGAGCTCCATCCGTCTTCAATTGTGATGTTGAGATTAGTAAGGAGAACTAGTAGACTGAACCATTGTTTGTGAAGGCAAGATGAAGATCCGAGATTTGAAGACACCTTACGGGTAGAGAATTTGGTGAAGAAAAGGGAACAAAAACAAGGAAATTATGGTGGAAGGAAACTCTGCCTGGGGAGAAAAAGTAGCGCAAATAAATGAGGGGAACAGAACATCATGGCTTCTTCAATCGCTGGTGCAGCGGCAAGGCGTATGGCATCCCTAGAGGCTTCATCATCCTGGTCCTCATCCTCTAAGCTCTAATTAATCATGCTGCTCTCATTGATTCAAAAAGAAGCTTTTCGTCTCCCTCCAATTGATGAGTCGACATTACAAGCTGTTTCTTCATCTCCTCCATGTCGATTTTCTTCTCCTGCACCGCCTAGGCATAGTCGAGCTCCATTCGATTTGTGAAAAATCCTCTTCTCTCTTCCTCAGTAGCGCTCCCCGTTCTTCTCTCTGATTTCCTTCAGCTGATCACGAAACTCCTTAAATTTTGTATTGCGCATGTTTTCAAACGAAAATATGTACAAGGATGAATAATCATCTAGGCAATGTCTAACAGTGCTTATAAGCGATTCTTTCTGCTCCCACCCTCTCTTTTTTTGTTTTGGATAATGTCACAAGCTTATTTCGCTTGGACTTGGGCATCTCTTTTGTGATGGGAAGCTTAGCGACTGCAGACGGTCTCTTGTCCGTTTTGTCGAGAACCAGATAGACCTCGCCTGGTTTAGCTATGCCAAATGGAGTCAGCAGAGGAAGCTTCCAGACCTGATCGCTTCTTAGGGAATAGATGGCCTTAATGAACCAGCCCATTGAGAAATTCTTGACGATCCTCCCTCCTCCCAAAGTTGCAGAACTCCTTTGATTTTCCATTCGTCTGCTTTCTGCCCTTCTTCTCCATTAAGCTTCTTCCCCCCCAAAAAGCCCTTTTCAAAAATAGCTCTCCGTGTATCCTTACTTTTTCCAACATTCCCCAATGCTTTTGCGTTCTTCCTCTAGAAATACAATTTCCTTCAGAAAAGCATAAGGATTCCTTACACAAGTTGTCCGAACTTCACATACATTGCATGTAAATACTGCACGCATATGTCGTCTTGGTGATTCGGTCCAGGAAGACCAGCGCTCCCCAATGGATTCAAATTATCCACCAGCTTGTGAAATATGCACAAAACTATCCCTTCCTTGAAAGGAGCCATTCTATACACAACTCCAATCCATCTGAACTGCACCAATGCATTAAAATGTCCTGCCTGTGAAGAAAGTAGCAAGCCAGAGCCAAATAGGGATATGAATCTATAAACGGACATTCCACTCACATCTTCTCCAACTATTATAGCATTAGGATAAAGGGCATGAATCATGTCATTGGCAAGCATCAAATAATTGAGTGCATCCATATCAGCTGCTAGCCCAAAATACTGTCATATTCCCCATGTCAACATAGCCAAGGATAAAGGGAACTCCAAGAATATTCATTACGTTGTGACAGGTAGTCAAACGTGTGCTGAACATCAAGCAAGCTCCTACATTTGGCATACATATCCACTAGTGTACTTCAATCTGCATCTCTTTAAAATAGTTTAGTACTTCCTCAAAAAGCCCATAATCGGCATATCCTGAAATAAGCGTAGCCCATGAGATTGCATCTCGAATTACCAATCTATCAAAAACTCCCTATTCTTCTACAAGCATGTCACATTTAGCGTACATGTCAACCAGAGCATTACGGATAAGTTCCTCTTGCACCAAATCCCTCTTCACTATATTACCCACGTAGAATAAAAGAGCAAACATAATGACTAAGTATGTACAAAGTAACAAATCCCACACACACAACTTTTGGGTGGATTTCACACCTCGGATGTGCAGCAGTACGACAACAAGCGGTTCTTCCTCTGCCTCGAGTAGCGGCTCCCTGGCCACGACTTGTTCCTTGGAAATGTACTTGGCAATGTCCTCCTCCAAGCTTGGGACATTGCCTCTTAAAATGACTGGCCTCGTTGCAGTGGAAACAACAGAGGTTTTGGCCATTGCTTTGAGTAGGAACAAAGTTGTTGACATTGTTAGTTCTTGCTTTCTTTCTTTGTCCTTAATTCTGACCTTGAACTCTCTTCATTTGAGACCTGAATGCTCCTCTGTTCGGGTCATTATAACACCAAGTTTTGTTGCCTCTTGGTCTAGCCTGCACCTCCTGAATTATAGGGGCAGCTCGAATGAGTGCATCCTGAAGATTTGATGGGCACATAGATTCGAGATGGGTATTCACTGGTGGATTTAAACCAGCACAAAATTTTGACACCTCTTGTGTCATGTCCATCTGTGGCGCATACTTAAGGAGTGAGAGGAATTTGGAGTAGTATACGTCAAGAGTGAGTCCTAGTTGTTTTAGCTCCTAGAACTCATTCATTTTCTGTGTGCGATACGTAGGTGGTAAGTATCTTCCCTACACGGCTTTCTTTAGCTTCTCCCAAGTAACGGATCCTTTCACGATCCCTTGATCTTTGCACCATTGTTTCCACCAAATCCTAGCTTCACCGGTGAGCTTTAGCTTGGCGAGCATAGCCTGATCGGCAGGTGTAGTACTGGCTCCTTCAAAGTAATCCTCCATGGATTCAATCCAAAATTTAGCATCTGCTTGGATGGACCTGCCTCTCCTGTCAAATTTGGGTGGCTTAATCTGCTTGAGAAGAAACTTATTCTCCTGGATTACAGCAGTACTTGATGTAGGAGGCGAACTGGGAATCTGTACTTGGGGTTGTGCTTGGGTAAAGGTTTCTTAACGTTATTACATGATAGTCGTTATGATTTATATTTCATCTCCATTTCCACTATCAACTAAGCAATCTAACCACTTAACTTCTTATCAAGCAATCTAACCACTTAACTTCTTATCAATTCTCATGCACAAACAAACATTGATAAAAAGAAGTCTTATTGTATTTATATGGGCATAGCCCTTTCGGAATACAACATTTCTTGAGATGATAAGCCAAATGTTTATATTTAGTTTGGGGAGAATAATGTTGTATTACATTTATCTACAGGAACTGGATAATAGTATGGTTTCAGGTCATGGATCTTCAAGAATTGGTAAGTCATTGGAAGATCAGGGTATCCTTTCCTTTGGAACCCATTTTTCTCATGGCGCCCCAACACTTTAATCCTGTCAGCGGGGATTACATGGGTCACTTCCTCATATACATATGAGTTCAGCTCAACCCTCCGACCTCGAATATGTAAAGTTGAGTTTACGTGAGCCTCCACAAAAATGAACAGCTTCACGACTTTCAGGTCTTTCAACCACTTGATCCTCTTTAGGTTGATTTGAAGGTATGCAAACCGATGGGCAGCTATATAGTAGATTCCTGAGACACCCATCCATCTTCGTTCCATATACAAAGGTGATGGATTATAAATACGCTCTAGGATGTTCATCATCCCAACCCTTTGTTGATAATCTAGGAATGCATTGCAGTCATAAACATGACTCGGAACACTAAGAACTTGTTCCATGCTTCGTAATTCTGCAAGGCATTGAAAGTAAGGGAATGTTCGGAACAACAACATTTGCTTTACTTCATCTTATTAAGATTTCATAAAAACAAATCCTTCGTTGGTTTGCTCTGATACCAACTGTAACATGTGCACCTGCTATCTTCAGGACACGTCTTAGCAGTCCATGGGAAAGGATGTCTAGAAAGCTCCGCCCGACACTCCCATGGAATGTTACGAGGTTTACGATCTAAGGCTTTCCGCGTCTGCCACGTAGCAAAAGTATTCCGGCCATTCCCACTTAGGACCGACCTGAATTAGGTATTTCCCTATTGGTCAATTCCTGATGGCAACTAGCGTCGAACCCGAGCGAACTACTTTATACAAAAACGCCAGGTCTGAAGCGGATTCACGCTACACTTGGTTCAAGGAAAATGGGAAACGAGAGGGATGCGAAGCTCAACCTCTCTGCCATAAGGCATAGTCACGTTCCGTTCCCCTAAAACAACATAAATCGGAATCATCTATAACTTAGACTCTAGGTCAACGCTCTTGCTATTCGTGTTCTTTGAACGATCTTCTTGCTGTCCATCATGATTGAGAAAAGTTTTCGGCCAACTGGGACCACCCATCCGTAGGACAGACCCATGGCCACATCCTCCAAACTTTCCTCAGGTTGTTTAGTTATTTAATTACTTAACACATTTAGTTGGACATATATCAATCAGCTTCCTTAATTAGCCCATTAGACATTGGTTCCTTTACGTAATCATAGCACTTGACATAGAAAAGCAATGTCAAATAAGTTCCTTTTCAATAGGTTATCATATTTATCTTTGAAATACATAAAGTCGAGCCCATAGTCTTATCCATAATCCGCCCGAAGGCTATCCACCAATCCATAGGGATTGCTAATCCAAGATTCCACCCATAGACTAGTATGCGGGCCTCTGGATCCAATCCCGAGTCATGTTGGCCTCTTATGCAGGGCCTGGCAGGCAAGAGATTTATGGCCACAGCCCCCTCTCTGGCACCCAAGCGCCCTCCTGCTCCAAGTAGCGCTCAACGGAGAGACCTCTCGCGGTAGGTTTGGTCCATCTTCATGCCGCGGTTAACAACCCCCTTGGTTAGGGTCAGGCAGGCAGTCGAGGGTAACTGAAGCTGCCTCTCCCTTCAGGCCTTCAACCTGAAGCATTAGATATCCATTTATCCTTGAATTCTTTGAGCAAACAAAGCAAAACAGTGCTCTTAAAACTATTACAAGCACAAACAATTACATTGGTCGTTATTTTTGGCCAACTGCTAAGGATTGAATCCTTCTTTCCAAATGCATCCAACACTCAATCCGAGATCAATTGCAACTTAGCAAGTTCCCCTACATCTTGGGTTAGGGCCATATCCTATAAACCCGACTTGATCAATACCTTAAGTTCATATATTATTCCAATTGTGATTGGTCTTTTGCTTCCAAGCAATTATCTTTTCCCAAGAAAGGTACTATGTCAGGGCAATTATTCATCCTCTTGCAAGATAAACTTGCGTAAGAATCTGCCAATCTCATTTTGAGGAATTGGCCATTCCCTTGTGATCAAATCACAAGATCATGTGACTCTGCAACTTGTTGCACAAGTATCGCATCAAACTATAGGATTATTCTACCCATCAACGGTGTCTTCTAATTACGGTACCATGATTAGATATAACAATCCGTTCTCGATTGCATTATGCCAACATTGTCAGTCCTAGGGTTCCGAAATTCATATTTTTAGCAAGAGATTCTTAGGAAAAACCCTAGATCACTTCTCGCAAGTATGTTCCAATGTCCTACATTACGTGAATGTAGGCAAGTCTTTTAGGGTATAGGAGTTTCAGTTTTGGTAATACGAGCGACTAGGTAATGTTCTCAACGTGTTAAATTCTAGTTAGCTCTTTGGGATACGTTGCATTGAATTAACCCTTTCTAAACGAGTACTTCACGGTTTTAGGTATTTAGGTTTAAACCAATTTAACTTGTCTGGTCTTGAACATGATTAATTGTCTACGTATAAGTTGATTTACAAACCCTAATTTTTCGGATTAAGATCAAAGTATAGGCATAATTCCAATTGATCATCCCATAATATGCAAAAAATATTCAAGCTAAAACATGTAGCCTTTTTCTACTTTCATTTTCGAATGAAGTTGTCATATCCTAAACTTACACACTCTTTTGTTGATTTAAGTTTTTAGGCCACTTGCCTAGAGTTAAATATTTTTCATGCAACCTAAGCAATTTCCTACGGTTGCTAGCAACTTTCTATAATGAATCATTTCGAAGAAGATATGTTCGATAATGTGATATGCGGTTTATTCCTTCCATGCTGAAGTGTACTATCATAATTCAGTCTTGTAAAAATGGCAATTAATTAATCTAATTTCATTTCTTTGCAATGCATAAAAACCACTTGCTAGAAATGCATTTATGCTCACTTTATTTTGTTCGTTTTACTGAAAAATACTAATGACCGAATTCCTCAATTGTGATCTATTAGCCAAAGTATTTTCAAATGAAAAAAAATCATGCAACCTTATTCCTCAAATGATCCATGCATAATTGAAATATTATGACGTTTAATCAAATTTAGGAAGAAAAACGTGGACTTGTGGTGAAATGTCCACATGGATGTTAGGAGACAATCCTCCTGCGGTCGCGCCTTGTGCTTTCTTAGGAGCCATCACGAATGGGGCCTTATCATCTTGGATGCAGATTTATGACCTTGACCATCTCCTTTGCACGCGAAACTCCCTTTTGTAATTCCACCGTCCTTTATGATTTTTTTTTCCTTCCTTTCGTAGAAGCTCCGATGCAAATTGTATACACGGAAAGGGAAAAAGAAAGTAACTTTGTGATATGCAAAAAGCGGGGAAAAGAGGGTGTTCTGCGAAGGTCAATCGGAAGGGGGTTCTAAGGGACCCCGAGGTTAAGATGAACCCTTGTGTAAGAATGCGAGGCAGAAAAAACTTAATGGGGCTTATAAAAACTTTGATGGGACAACACGGAAAGGGGCTTTGAAGGAGACCACAAGCAAGGATTAAGGCCCTTTGAATTCCAGGGTTGGGGAAAACCCACGGGGAGGATTTTAGATCCCGGGGAGGGAGGGGTTTAAAGTCTTTCAAGGGTAAGTCTTATTAAAGCCATGGGAATGGAGCTTTTTTATTTGATCCCGAGGGGGGGGTAGTCTTAGGATGCACTAGGTGGGCAAAAAGGGGGAAAAAAGGGGGGGAAACGGTGCTTAAAGAGCCACATGAAGGGGGGCTTCTTAGGAGGCTTGAGAAGCTTCCTAAGAAGCTTCTGAAGCTTCTGGGAGCTTGGCCTTGAAGCCCCACGTGGTGAGAGAGAAGGCGACGGCGAACTAATAGACGACAGTGGGCAGCTTCACGAACTCTTGCCCTCCATGGCAACTCCTCGAGTCAGCGGCACAAGCGACTCCTCCCTCCACTCTCGACTAGCAGAGTGATGGCCTTTCTCCTCCCGCTTGGCAGCGACACGACGCAACAGAAGGATGGCTTCTTTCTCACCTCTCATGACCCTCCTCCACTCCTTTCCTTTCCCACAAGGGTTTATATGGGAGAGGGGAAGGTACCTCCCTCCCTCCATGTGCCGACGTGCATGCCCTTGACCCCCTCCATAGCATGCAGCAGGGATGCTTATTCATCCTGCTTTCCCTCCCTCTCCCCCAGCACGACAGTCGATTGGGGGAAGGAGGGTATAATTTAAAAAAATTCCCATAATTCTAATAATAATCCCTTCCCAAGAGGGGATTTTTATGCGGGAGGAATCAGAAATTTTAGAGTCCATGTCCTATGGTTGATGAATTTGCAGAGGCTTTTGTAGGAAGAGTGATCTATTCTTTGGGGGATCTTGACTTGGAGTATGATCACTTTTAGCTTGCAATTGAGAGCAGGGATATCACAATCATGAAGACTCCCTTGGGGTTAGTACGGATGGAACAACTTAAATAAAAGATGACTCTTTGCCCTCTACTTGTGTAAGCTCAATAGCTCGTAAAAATTTATGTTAAAATTTAAGAAGGTTTATATGGAATCTTTATAATAATGTATAATAAACTAGTTCATTATGTATTGTAAACCAAGACGTTAATTTTATTGAGTTACAAGATAAGAAATCTCTTCTCAAACAAATTAAAAAAGAAAAAGAGAATGAGAAAAAAACTAATTGTTTGTTGTAATGTAGACAGAATGGAAAATGATGATGGTTGTGATGTTTAAGATCACGAGGCATATCTTAATCAGCATCTCTCGTGTCCTTGCTCTCAATGCAAGGTAGCAATCAGACGAAAGCATCACTTGTCTATAAAACATGTATGACACTTCAACAAATTCCAATCGGAGATCATTGATTAGTTGATATTAGACTTTGAGCGAATAGTAAGAAAAGTGTGTATCAATCATGCCTTACATTCACAAACTAATTGAATATCATATACAAAAACATTAAATGTGGTCGTAAAATTTATACAGGGAAGTAACGTCTCATCCCAAGGAGGAATGCACCTATTGTAGCCCGTTAGAAGTGTTCGTGAGAGTGCGATGGATGGAGTGCCTGAATCAATCTACCACTTGGAAGGCACAACTCAGTCTATACTATCAATATTAGACGAGACATGTAGCCTTTTGGACCTTCCTCCAATCTTGAAGCCTAAGATGGAGGCAATGAGCGATGCATTGATGCCCATGGATGCCGAGGCATGTGATCCGCTAGGAGAGAAAGCATCCATACCAGTGTATAATGGGTGTCGAGTATCTCATCTCAAGACATTGCTTGCACTCCTAAGTGTACAGGTAAAATGCAGGTGGAGCAATGCAAGTGTGACCGAGTTGTTCAAGTACATTCTACGTATGCTTCATTGATTCTTTTTCAACACCATTATAAAAAATACTTGTGCTTCTTCTAGGTGTTTTATGATTGTTTTTCAAGTTGCTAAAGTATTGTATATTACCACTTGAAAATACCATGCCTAAGTCTAGTGATGATACGCAACATGTTTTACAAAAGCTTGGCATAGACTACAACGGCATCCATGCATGTGTCAATGATTACGTGCTATTTTGAGGAGAGTACGAGACTGTGGATACATGTCCAAAGTGTCTTGCTCACAGATATTGACAGGACTTGCAAGGGAAAACCATCCCCTCAAAAAGTTCTTAATAGGTAAAATTTATCACCTTTTCTTTGTGTGATATACCTAAACCTTAAAAAATAATAATAATTAATTAATATATAAAAATACTTTGCACAATATAATGACTGATAGGGAATGGGAGTACAAGCATCTGAATGCACAATAGCCAATGACTCACCCACACATGTAGAACTAGACTTTCTATACAGTTACAAGTTTACGTACCATATAAACAATGATCACATGAATCAAAACATGAGTAGTCGAGAGGCAATGAAGTACTAGAAATAGTAAATACTTTCATTCCTTTAAGGGAAAAATGCCAAATATGGTGATTCCAAAGAGATACATGTGCAATATCAGTCGCAACTAAAACATGAACAACATAACCAAATACAAGCAACAGATATAGGATGCCAACTTTGGAGCCTCTAGCAAAAATAAGGTTTCCATGTAGGTTTTTCCATGAAAAATCACTAAAAGATACATGGTATATGTCATCATCCAATTTTCAAGTTGAGATAAGGCTTTTAATCAAAGCTAGGATATGATGTACATTGTACAACATAAAGGGAGTACTGGTGCCAAACTATAGTCTCACATCATCTTTGCCAATAATATCACACATATGATCATCACATAGTCTAAATGAACTTGTAATACTATGGTCAATACAAAACCAATGATGATGTAGGGTCACATGAAAGAAAGCCCCTGAATCAAGAAGCCAATACTAAGAATAATTAGATCGAACATCAATAAAATAAGTAGAATCAAGTGAATAAGATCAAGAATATGATCATTTGAATTGTACTCTAAGACATTTATCTCTTCAATCTTAATAGTGGATATAACAATGCTACAATAATTAGAAGATTTAGCATCATCCCACACTTTTTCTTTTCCTTTTTCATACTTAGCATTGTGCATCTTATGGAAATGTGGCCTTATATGACCCTGTTACTTGTAATAATATCACAAGTAAGAGAGGACTTGGGACCATGGGATTTACTGGGTGGCTACCCATGAGACTAAAATTTGGCCATATTAAATTGTGTTGCTAATAACTGGGGATGTTATGTTATTTTTCATCATGTCTTTCTCTATATTATAAGTTCATGAGAAGTACAGGCTACATCAATGTTTTTCCTGATCACTTCCTCTATAACAAGCAAAGTGTACTCTAAATCAAAGCATTTAGAGCAATCTTTAGTAGGATTAGAAGTTATAGTAGTATGAAATGTATCCCAAGATTGTAGTAGTAAGACCTACAAGAATAAAGACTTTATGTTATCCTCAAATTGAATGTGGTACAAGCTAAGTTGGCCGAAAATGAAATGGAATGCATTCAAATTGGTAGACATAGGAGTGTCCTCCTTCATATGAAGGCACAGAAGCTTCTTCAACTAATATGACTGTGATTTTGGGGACTTCTCATAGAGACCATGTTTTTTTTACATAAATCATAAGCATCAACTTCAGTCGTAATAACATTGAAATAGACCTACTTACACAAATACAAGATAATGGTGGACTTGCATACTCATGAAGCTTTTCCAATTATCTTTATTTTAATCTTTTTTCTTTATTTTGTTGGTTTTCAATGGCCTCACTGGCTTCATTTACAGGAATATCTACCAAATTTGAGTGTTTGAATATTGGCTCAATGATGAGGGGAGAAGGGTGATATCTCTTATGTAGTCCTTGCTCCCCTCGGTTATGTTCTTCCAATGGTCTAAGACGTTGTGCTAAAAAACTTGTTGGCACAACTCTCTCATACAAGATATCACCCTCCTCCCTTCATCATTCATGATCACGGCTCCTATGTTGTCATTTACAAGGTATCCATACCCCTTTGGGGTATGTCTAAGATATGTCCTCTCCCACCTATGACCACGCTTCAAGACATAACTAAGAGACCCCTGTACATCTAGTATACCCACGAGGGTGATATCTCTCGAAGTAGCACCCATAGGGATACCACCTATAGATAGTTGAGCAAAAGCTAAAGTCATTGGAGTAGAGATCCCCACATGTGTGACAAATCCTACAAGTGACACAACTCCACCAAAACGACGAGACGGAGACACTAAATCGGCGCCTCCACAATGACCACCTAAGCCACCCTGAACTTGCATGAGAGTGAGGAGTAGCACCTGTATCTCAAGCCGACCACGGGCTCACTACATTCACGTCTCCACAACATCTCCTAGAACTACTTCCTCCATTTGGCTCAAGTCTGGAGCATCAACCTCCTCTAGTGGAAATTAAAGCATTAGAGCGTGCCGAAGTAGATCTAATGGATCTGCTTGATGGTGTCCAAGATAGCTCTTGGTCCTGCCATATCTCTTAATCGAGCCATCTGATCTGGAGACATACATGTGAATATCTTCTGTAACTCCTCATCCCTCATCCCTTGACTCATCTTGCTCTCCAAATATCTTCAAAGGTCACCTGCACAGATAGAAAGTGATGTTACCATTATCAATGTAAAGAATCAAGCAAAGCACGGTAATATAACTTCGAAAAAAATGAGGCTACTTAAAATGCATATTCTAGAGTATCCTTATAAGCAATTCATCAACGAGTTGAGTAGGCGGATGCTGCAAGTATGACATAGCCTATGGTCCCATGTTAATCTCCTAGCACAACTCCGTAGACATTAGAAGGTCGATAAATAGGTCACCACAAAAGAATGCATCCACCTCATTCTCCGATTCCTAGCCTCCTGTCTTTCTATCATCATCGTTACCCGATTCTGCCTCCTCTACATGCTTCAAGCTATCTTCCACCTCCACCCTTGCAATAACGACCCATCCATCTACATAATGTTCTTATCTATGCTAGGAACATTTCTTTTATCATATACTCGCACTTCGGGGAGCTTAAGGCACAAGATACCACCATCGAGGTTGTCAAGGGCTTGGATAGAAAATTACTTGTTGAAGATCACATACAAGAGAGATTCAACATTTTTGACATATCTGTGTCGTAATAAAATTAAAAAAAATAAATTCTTCAATCACTTGTTCACAATGGGTCCGCAAGAAAAATGTGTTGCAAAGATCCATCCATCTTTTCTTGAAATCTATTTCAAAAAACTCAAATGGATCTCGTCAAACGATTTCCCTGACTCCTTCCGATACCACTTTGAACCACTGGATATCGAATATGATCATGGAGAAGCTATGGTAATCCACTGAGATAACACTTTGCAAGTTCTCAAAATACTCCATCTCATCTATAATGGTGCTTGGATCTATGGCTCGTCGTCGACTCTCTTCCTCAACCTTTGCCATGACACCAAAATCTGTTGTGGAGTGCATTTTGTTGATGTGCTTGACGCAAAAATGTTGCCCATGCAATCATGCCACACTGTATATTTTGTACTATACATTGAAATGGTTAGACTAGTTGTGACATATAAAATCTAGATACGGTAGCTTATAAAACATGTGGTCACCTTTGGACTACATCCCCTCAACAATTCCTTGTTCTCAATAGAGACCTCCACCCCTTCGCGAGAGGCTACAATCAAAGCTCCATGTAACCATTGCATAGACATAAACCATGGTATCTCTTTCATGCCCTCCAGATATCAAATTGGTCGATGGCATGTACTACATCAAAATTCTGATTGTGCTTCTTTGCGATCTTTCCTCACTTGTTTGTACCTAGCAAAACCACATCTCCATGGAGCATGGTGCAACATACAAAATTGATTCACTTTCTCCTCCATTACAACATCTATCCTTTTTTCTACCCCATTTCCAACCACCACAATTTTGGTCAGTCTATCATCATTCTTCAGCAACCATAGCATACTGTTGTCTGAATCCATCATTGGTAGCCAGTCGGAACCTCTAACACTCACTACAATAGAAAGGAGGCATAGACGCGCACGTTAGACGTGCAAATTCGGGCGTGTCTATCAAAGCATCTATAAATGCGTGTAAACCTGCGTGTAAATAGACGTAAATTTTGTGTCTATATATCCGCACAAATAGACGCTAATATAGATGCGCTAGCAGACACACAATTATTTAACCACCTAAAATTAGCAATTCACATAATTGAAAAACCAAAGTTAATAATTATTTAACCACCTGAAATTGATTCTTGAGCATGCACATGTGCGCATGATAACAACCATAGAATTAAGAATACACATTGAATCATTGAATTAAAAAAATAGAGTTAATAGTTACTTTTTCATTGCTCTCTAATGAATGGCAGTTCCTCCAGTTGACAATCCTTATATAAGTAATTAGTGGCAAGCGACAGAAACCTTACAATTAGTAGCAAGCATTGCAATATGTATCTCGTAATTTCTCTATGTACTTGAAGATGATAAAAGATACTTCCTTTTTATTATGGAAAATTCAATGCTTGCTTTAAAATTGACTATTGATTCTTGAGTATGCACGTGTGCGCATGATAAAAAGCATAGAATTAGGAATACACATATATTGAATCAATAAGCAAATTAAGTATGTTACAGTGAATGATCCATCTAATCTTCAATGAGATCAGCCCTTGCTAAACTATCTACTTCTAGGTCTATGTTACGAAGAGGTAACGAAACAAATAAGTCTATCCCACTATCAGATGTGTTGCTATATTGCTCAATAACTTTATCAATATCATCGACAATCACATTATTGTCTTCTTCTGCGTTTCCTTAGACATCATCACAAGGTTCATCTTGTACTATATCACGCATATCATCCATTATGGTGTCATCATGCACATCATCATTAATTGTTGGATTGTCATCTGCTATCTCCATGTCGGTAATATTACCATATATTGGTTTTGAACGATTAGATATAGGGATGACATACCACCATCGGTTATTGTTTACCATTGGATGATACACAACCTGTATTTGAAAAACAAAAGCAAAAAACTTAAGTACTTATTATATTGCGTATATGTATCACATGTATACATATAAAAAAATTAGCCTTTGCATATATACCTGCTCGCATTGTTGAGGTAGTACTAATGTGTCATTCTTGTTTTGGTGAAATTTTGTAGAGTCAATGATTACAAAACCACTTGGATGATGTCTGATTGTGCAATGCTCACCATTTGTTACCACTTCTTTAAACCACTTCACATCCAATACATATATAAAGAATTGTCTGAAGTCAAGCTTTAGAATATCTTGGATCAAGCCACAATAACCTTCCATGGTACCATTGGCAGCCTCGAAGTGAGCAAGGACACCACAATCTTGGGTATTTCTCTTTTCATCTATACGTTGAGTTCGAAGGTGTTTACCCTCACACCAAAGTGCATTGAATAATGTGCACTAGTAGTAAAAGATAAAAGATCAAACATGCCAA
The DNA here is from genome assembly GCF_053477565.2 of Lygodium microphyllum. NCBI lineage: Eukaryota > Viridiplantae > Streptophyta > Polypodiopsida > Schizaeales > Lygodiaceae > Lygodium > Lygodium microphyllum. The sequence goes on along the minus strand of NC_141146.1, from coordinate 27,391,584 downwards.
TTATTTATATAAAATAAAACTTATAGAAACAAATTAATTGATAGTATGTCTCACCTTTCATAAGCAACCTCGTGCGTATTTCCACTCTTCTTGAGATATATTAATTTCCTCCTCTTTTTCCATTTTCTCCATTTCCTCATGTAACCAATCTATCTCAATATGATGTGGGAGCGCATTTAGATGATCTCAAAATGAGACATTACGTCCATATCTAGTGCGAAATTCTTGTCTTTCGCTTTTTCTTCTTGCCCTTGCTTCATTATATAGTGTCACCCATTTGCTCATAACATCACTATTGAGCACACAAAAACTATTTAACTTACGAAGTTCTTCTTTTGTTAGCACTTTACTCATTCCTTTTCCTTGAGGTACTATAGAGGTCATCCTCAAGTCTTCATCATCTTTCCATAGTCGTGGTTGAGAGCGATCCACTTCAGCAAGATATTCAGAGATATAAACAAGGGATGATTGCACTAACCAACCCTCAGCCATGCTTCCCTCAGGCCGTGCTTTTTTCCTCACAAAATATTTCAAGGTTTTCATGAAGTGCTCAAGAAAAAACATTCACCTTACATGAACTGCCCCACAAAGTGCGATCTCATCAATCAAATGTACGAGTAAATGTAATTGAGTAGTCAAAATGGATCGAGGAAAAATTTCCTCCACCAAACAAACCACCTCAATAGATAATACTCGAGCATCTTGCAATGTGTTTGGATCAATTTCCTTCGAGCTCACGTATCTGTCAAGATGTATTTGAGAATTGTTTATTTTTGTGTAGAAATTCAAAGATATATAATGAAAAAATACAATGTATACACACCTCACAAGCTCTCCCATCTTGTAAATGATATCATGTACATCTTTGGAGGCACAATGGGATATGCTAATAGGAAGTACAAGCTGAATGTAAACAATATTCATAGATGCAAATGATTAGTTGAGAAAAAAGTCATCATACCCCAAAGTTTACACATAGTTACGTCACTAATAACTATATTCATGGTTAGAGATACCCTTACTTGAATCATTTTGTGCCAATCATGGGACTTCAAACCAAATAGTTGCTCTACACCTCTTTTCTTTTTCTTTATGAAGGCTCCCTTGAGACATCTCATACATCATGTGGGTGTTCAAAAGCTATATATTTGTTCCTTCACTATTTTTTCCTCATTCTTTGACAATATCCAAGGTGCATGGGGTAGCTCAATCTTTCCTCTGGGTCCAATGCGTGACCAGACTCGTCTCATGCGACCAATGTTACGTAAATCCTCCCTTACATTAACTGAATCGCGAGCCCCTATCAAGTGAGCCCATAATGTAGATACAACATTTTTGAATATGTGCATGGGGTCCAACAGGTGATTGATCTTGAGTTCAGTCCAGTACGGAAGACGAAAGAATATAGAGAACCTAACAAATAAACAATATATTATGTAAACAATTCATCATGCTAAATACTTTAAAGCCAATCGAGAGAAATGCACTTCTTACCGACTCATGCCATGTGGAGGGTGGCTGTCAGCATTAATCCATCTCTCCTTCCAATCTCGAATGGTTAGAGATTGTGGATTCATTCCATTAGTAGGGAGAATATATTTGGGATGGTCAATAGAAAGAAATCGATGATGATTGTCGTAGATAACCTTCTTTAAATGTGCTGGCCTAGAGGAAACTAGAGAGGGACTGCAAATAGGACATGCATGATATCCTGACGTGGTTAAACCTGAAAAAACAAGTGAATGAATAAAATGCAATTGATTCAAGTCTTGAATTTCAAATATAGAGTTATATACATGTACCTGAACACTCTTCGTATCCTGGAAAGTCGTGCATGGTCCACAACAACATGGCCTTCAATGTGAAATCTCTAGAGGATGCAGATGCACTTGTATCTTGCACCTCAATACCTTCCCATAACATTTCTAACTCTTCAATCAAAGGCTCTAAGTAAATGTCCATGTTTTTTACCTTGTGCTTTCTAGGAATCAGAAGGGACAACATCACATGTCCCTTCTAATTACCATGGATGGAGGAATATTATAGTTCACCAATACCACTGGCCATACACTGTATGATGTGCTTTTGATGCCAAATGGATTGATTCCATCCATACCTAAATCAAAGCTCAAATTTCTTGGCTCTTCTTTGAAAACGGACCACAAATTATCTATATGTTGCCATGTGGGTGTGTCTGCAGGGATCCTCCATTTTCCATCACTTGAACGATGACTAGCATGCCATGACATGAGCTTTCCAATAGACTTACACTTGAACATAAGTTTTATACGTGGAACAATCGAAAAATGTCGCAAAACCTTACGAGGCACATCCGTTGACTTCATCTCCACTTCGTATCTTGATTCGCCACAAACAGGACACTCTCGTGCGAACTCATGAATCCCACAAAATAAGACACAATCATTGACACATGCATGGATCTTGACATAATCGAGGCCTCCCAGAGATGTCAAGTAATGTCTTGCTTGCTCTCTCTTAGTTGGCAATTTGTTTCCTTTTGGAAGCATTTGTGATAATAACCTACATATATTTTAAAAGTGAGTTAAAAAACCACCAACATATATTTCTGTCTGATTTCAAAATAGAATTAACAATTAATATTATGATTCATATATAAGCCAAACTGAATTGATACCTACTTCAATAACGCATCCAAACTGACATTACTCCATCCATAAATTGTTTGCAAGTTAAGTATCTCGAGGGACGCACGAAGAATGGAGTACGTACAACCTTCATACAACGGAGTAGATGATGCTACATATAGTGGATCATCTGGCTTCGTAGAGTGACCTTCTCCTTGAACCGGTTGCGAAAATAGATGGTGTAGCATGTTGTCCAAAATCTCATCCTCTACAACTTGATGGGGCATTTCATGAGGGCTACTATCATGTTCGTCAGTCTCTACTCTTCTTGAAGACTCTACCTCCTCGCGTCGACGTTTTGCAGCCTCTCGACACCCGGGAGGGAGCATCTGAGGATGTGGCACTGCATCCTGCTCAACCACAAAAGGGAGTTTCATGTACATTGATATATAATTCCCGTAACATAGACATGCAATCTTAGTGGTAAAAAAAGACCTAGGAATATCGGTGATTTTTCTCGGTCCCATTCTCCATACAAGCTGAGGTGTGACATTGCAATTCGACGTGCTTGAAAAATACACCCTCGACAACAATCACACATACATTTAATTTTTCATCGTAGCCATGCATCTCGATTATGAAGACGCAATGTTTCATCTTCACTTGAGGATGTGCTCATTGACTCACCAGCTTGCACCGCACTAGGTGATGATGATGTCAACATGATTAAACCTAATTCATGACAACATAAAAATATTTGTCATTCATATGTTTACATAAGATCTTAATTTTAAATACACAAAAATCATCATCTTAAAACTTATCTTAACTTATCAAAACTTAACAAGAATTCACTATCAAAACTTATCTTAAAAACAAAAAATTATGATAAATCCCAAATGCGCGTCTATATCCGCATCTACCTACATGTCTATATTTGCGTCTATCTGAACAATAGACGCACATATACATGCGAAAATAGACGCACACGTCAAAATTCAAACATACCTAAATCATTTCTTTTCAAACTGTGCCTTTCCTTTCCTATGTTTTTTGCAGTTCTAAAGCTTGAGTTTAGCCGACATGCAGTCTCTTCATGCCTCACCTAGTCTCTTCATGCTTCACCTCCTCATGACTCACCTCTTCTTTCATTTCAAACACACAAGAAGGGAAAAAGGAAAGCCAAGGAGAGGAAGAAAGAGAGAATAAGAAAGAGGAGAACAAGAAGAAGCAGCAAGCAAGCAAACAAGCATCAAGGGAGGGTAATTTACCAAGGAGAGGAAGAAGGAGAAGGAGAAGCGCCACCACCCGCCACACCAAACACCCAAGGTGAGTCTCTCTCTCTCGATTTCTCTCTTCCTCTCTCTGCTCTGTCTGTGTATTTAGGATTTGTGATTCCATTATGTATTGGATTATGTAAATCGTCAATGGCTGTCGTCGGCCTAAAATCGGCCGACCAAGCGCGTCTGCTAGCGCGTTTACGTCTTAGTGTAGATGCAGACATAGACGCGCAAAAATGTTTGCTCTCAGAGCGTCTGAGAGCGCGTCTTAGAGCACGTGTGCTCTGCAATGTACACATGACGATACACACGTTGCACAGAAGGTTGATCTGCAGTCTACACGTGATTATAGACGCGCATTGACCTGGGATGCGCGTCTGGAGGCGCGTCTATGCTGCATGTTAGATGCGCAAATAGACATGCTGGACAAAAGGTGAACTCTGGAGCGTGTCTGAGAGCGCGTCTAACCTGCAATGTAGACGCGGGGATACACGCGCCAGGTCTCCCAGTTCTAATATTAAACAATATATTTTTGCAATGATGAATGTGACCAATTCCATGTTTGTGTTTATCAGTTTTCTTGTTTAAGAGAAGCATTAGCACTTAAGTGTTCTGCTCAATGTCTAAAGAAAGCTCTTTGAAAATGTAGGTAATATATGATTTTTTGTATGCAAATAAATTTGTCTTTTTCCTGTGTTTTTTTTGCAGATGTCGTATCCTGGTTCATCTAGCAATGACCCAGATGTGGATCGCATGAATGATATATTGGCCTCCTTTGGCAGGGGGTTAATGCATTTTTTGGAGGTTTTCCTAGTAGGGAAGACTTCATGGGAGAGATGACCAGACACCTTGGCCGCTCTCCCACAGCGGACGAGGTGTTCAGTGTCATGTCTGGGACACCTCTGGCGTCTTTGCCTAGCACTACTTCCCAGACTCCACATGCAGGTACTCCACATACAGGTACTCCATATATAGGTACTCCATATGCAGGTACTCCATTTGCAGGTACTCCACATGCTCCACGTGCATTGGCTGAAGCATAAGCATCTGCAGAAGCACATGCATCTGCAGAAGCTCGTGCGTCCAGCGAGGCAGAGGGCAATCGACAGAGAGGGAGGAGGGAGAGTCGAGGGGGAGGACGAGGGTTGTGTGGGGGTTTCCTAGGAGGTGGCGAGCGATCACCTCACCAGTAGATCATGTAGAGGAGGTTGTACACCATTACTATAGAGTTACAGATGCCGGTGGCATCTTTCATGATGATGAGGGAAGGGATGTAATGGCATACATGAGGAGCATCGTGCATGCGACGTATAAAGATTGTTTCATTGCCTTCAAAAATCAGAAAAGCGGCTTGTGGCAGGAGGTGTTGAGGGCAGTCCATAGGAGGTACCCAAATCCTGAGGGTCAGCGATTCTCGGATGATTGGGGACGTACAAAAGTGAGGGATATGCCTTCACAACAAAAGATCCCACCTCATTACATGGGCCAGGGACTCACTGCGGAGGCTAGAGGATGGGCGTGGAGCCTACAGCCAACCACCTATGTGCCACCGCGTAGAGTGGAAGAAAGCCAAGAAGAAAGCAGCTGAGAAAGTGAAGAGTCGCCAGCACGCAGAGGCGCGACGGATCCAAATGGAAACAATGGGATCGTCACATTACGGATCGGACGGCAAAGAGTCATGGGAGGCAGAGTTTGTAAGTATATTTTTATTTCTAGTTTTTTTAAATTTATATTTCTTTAAATTCTTTATATATTTTAGTCTAATATATTGTGACGTCTAATTGTTTGTATATCTCTAAATGTTTTGCAGACTACCATTGTTGATAGGACACCTACCCCTAGAGAGGTAGGTTACCATCGAGGCCATAACCGCGCACTGACATGGCTTCACTTTTATGAGGAGGATCTCATCACTGAGGACCAATACAACGGGGCCATGAGGATTCGACAGCTAGAGGAGGTATGTTTTTCTTAGTTTCTCCACCTTGTCTATATAAGCAACCCTGATCTTTTGTGTGTGTAGGCGAACCCGGATGTGGAGCATAGCGAGGAGGGGGATAGCGACACTAGTAGCCATGGTGGTACTAGCGAGGATGTTTCCTCTTCAGATTCATAGAGGAGCACCATACCTCCTCATGAGGCCTTCTTTTCTTGTATATGTATGATATCTCTTTGAGCCTACTGCTTGCAGCCATGCTTTAGGTCGCAAGCACTCAAAACTTCCCTTGTAAATGCTTTGATATATAATGAATACATGGACTTTTACTTTCAATTCTTGTGCCCGTAAGATACATTGTCTTTTTCCCAAATACACAATCTGATGTATGGGAGGGGGAAAAAAAAAACTAGAGAGCATGTGGTTACTTTGCAACCACATGCTCTCTGGTTTTTTTTTTCAGTTCTGTTTTGCGTGTCTGTCCGCGCATCTAAATTGCAGGTAATTCGTGTTTATTCGCGTGTCTATAATGCAGACTACACGCGCTTATACACGTGCTGCATAATTCAAATTAAAAAATAAAATTAAATATCTTTAAAAAAAGGACATTTTTTGTTTTTCATTCGCGTCTATCAGTGCTTGTAAAAGTGCGTCTACCAGCGTGGCTATATGTGCGTCTATTGCGCGTCTATTTGTGCGTGTAAATTCGTCGATACATGTGATTATAGACGTGGAATGATAGACGTGCAAATAGACGGGCGGTTAGACGCGCCCGTAAGTTTTTCTCTATATTCAAAAATCGCGTCTAAATGTGTGTCTATGAGGCCTTTTTGCTGTAGTGACTAACCAACCTTCAGACATGCTACCTTTTGGCTGAGCTTGTTGTTGCACAAAGCCTTTCAAGATTTTCATGAAGCACTCCAATGTCAAAATATTGAGAATTCATGGTATGGAGGATCACTGATGAGCAACTAGACAATCATAATGATGCAAAGGCATTGACAAAGAAGAATAACTAATATTATCCAAGCATAATGCAAGTATAACTGAATGATAATGTAACGTGCCCACTAGAATCATCCAGGACACGTCTTAGCAGTCCATCGGAAAGGATGTCTAGAAAGCTTCGCCCGGCATTCCCATGGAATGTTACGGGACTTGCGATCTAGGTCTTCTTGCGTTTGCCACGTAGCGGAAGTATCCTGGCCGTTCCCACTTAGGATCGACCTGAATTAGGGTTTTCCTGATTTGGTCATTAGCTAATAGCAACTAGCGTCAGACCCGAGCGAACTACTTTACGCAGAAACGCCAGGTCTGAAGCAGATTCACGCTGCACTTGGTTCAAGGAGAATGGGAAACGAGGGGGATGCAAAGCTCAACCTCTCTGCCATAAGGCATAGTCCCATTCCGTTACCCTAAAACAGCGTAAATCGGTTAAGACATAACTCTAGGTCATTGCATTCGTTATTCATTTTGATGATGATGATCATCCCGCTGTTCTTGGAGATTTCTTTTGAGAAAAGTTGCTGGCTAACCGAGACCACCCAACCGTAGGATGGACCTATGGCCTATCCTCCGCACTTTCCTCGGTTTGTTTTAGTTATGTAATTATCTAACACATTAATTTTGACATGTAACAATCAGCTTCTTTAATTAATCCGTTAAGCACTGGTTCCTTCACGTAATATTATCACATTTCATCATTTTATCTTTGAAATACAAGGAGTTCCGCCCGTAGGCTTGTCCATAATCCGCCCGAAGGCTATCCAGTAATCCACAGTGATCACTATTCCAAGCTTCTGCCCGTAGACTAGTATGTGGGCCTCGAGATCCAATCCTGAGTCACGTTAGCCTCTTGTGCAGGACCCGGAAGGCGAGGGATTTACGGCCAGAGCCCCCCTGGCACCCAAGCGTCCTCCTGCTCCAAGTAAAGCTCAACGGAGAGACCTCTCGCGGCGGGTTCGGTCCACGTTCCCTGCGCGGTCAACAACCCCCTTGGTTAGGGTCAGGCAGGCAGTCGGGGGTAACTGAAGCTGCCCCTCCCTTTAGGCCTTCAACCTGAAGCATTAGATATCTTTTCATCCTTTAGTTCCTTGAGCAAACAATGCAAACAGTGCTTTCTAAACTGTTACAAGCACAATCAATTTCCAAGTGGTCGTTTATTTGGCCAATTACTAAGGAGTGAATCTTTCTCTCTGAATGCATCCAGCACTCGATCCAGGATCAATTTCGACTTGGCAAGATTCCCAAGGGTTTGTTTGTCCACCCTTTTGTCCTTGGGTTAGGGCCATACCCTGTTAATCCAACTTAACCAACACCTTAAGTTTCATAAATCAACAGTAAATCCTGGTGACCATGTCGCTCTAACTTGATTGTTCCTTTGCTTCCAAGTAAATACATAACTTCCCTTAAGTTGGCAAATTTCCCCAAGAAAGGTGATGTAACAGGATGACTACTCATCCTCTTGTAAGTTAAACTTGCACAAGAACCTGCCAACCTCATTCCAAGGAATGGAAAAACTCTCTTGTGTTCAAGCGACATTGCAAATTGTTGCACAAGTGTCGCATCTATTCTATGGGATCATTTCACCCATTGAATGGTGTTTCCTAGTCAGGGAATTATGTTTAGACAAGAAGCAGGGTTTAGGGTGTCTTCATACCCAACCCAATCCTAATTGCATTAGGCCGACAACGGTCCTAGGGATTCCAAACTTAACCCGAGTTTTTACATTAAGTCGGTCGATCCTTAGGGTAGAGCTCCTAGATCGTTATTTGCATGAGTGTCCAATTGACCCAAACATTCTGTGAATGTGGGTAGGACCTTTGGGTTTGAGGGTTTCGAGTTGGCAACAAGTGCAAAACTAGGCCGAATCCTTAACGTGCTAAACCCTAGTTAGCACTTGGGGTATTTATCGTATCCACTAAACCATGCCTATACGAATACCTTGTGGGTTAGGTGATTTAGATAATTCGATCTACTTGTCTTGCGACGAGGACGAGCCTTTCCTAAAGATGATAAACTTGATTTAAAGGAGAAGAATAGTTGCAAAATGTCACAATACACGTAAACATGTGATTCATTGCTTCTACGTGCCGCTAGATTCGCAATAGCCCTATCCTTTCTTGCTAAAATCAAAACGCATGATAATTTGTAGAATAACTTTCATAGGGCCTACTAGGACTTACATCAAAGAATCATACCTACAACTTTTTTTCTAAGCTTTTAAGATTTCATGCTTCAGTAAACCATGTAGCCTTTCCCTAAATACAACTCTTGATAAATGAAATTTTTCATATGACAAATGTGCAACATGCAACCCCTTCCTAACTACAACATAGTTAATGAAGTTCATGCAAAGTGACTAGTGTTGGCTTTTTACATTTTTCAAGCACATGCCACATGCAAGTCCATAGAATCATTTTCGTGCTCTGCCATTTCATTTCGGATAACATCCTATGGTTGTTAACGACTTTTCCTCATGAGTTATTAGAATGAAGATTTTTCCTAAAATGCGACATGTGATTTATTCCTTCCATGCATAATCAAAAGTGCACTTAATAATTTCAACCTTATAATGATAGGCAATAGGTGTTTTAGGCTCGTCACTTTGAAATGCACGACAAGGCAACATGCTACTAAGGTCGTAAGATGGATAGACAATTTGCGTTCATTATATTGAAAATGCCAATAACCCAATTGCATGTCATGAATTAATTCTAGTAATCGATCAAATAGGCAATTTTTTTCTCAATTGCATTTTAACTAGGCTAGGTGAATTTGAACATGCATAGGTGCTTCCTATTCCATGAAAGTTATCCTGCTTAATGCATTTCTTTCACGTGGCAACGGAATCGTAAAACTTGGGCTTGTGGGCTCGGGAAGATGTCCACATGTAAGCTCGGGGAGGAACCTCCTGCACGTGCGCCTTGTGACTTCTTCAGAGCCATCGTTAGGCAACGCACTTTGGTTGAAGTGGCTTTCCTTGAGTTATACACATGTCCCGAAGACTTATGGTCTAAAAATTTTCTCTCCTGCGTGGGATTAGTCCCTTGGAAGCTTGGGTCTTGATCCCCACGAATGAAATGTACGCACAGGGCCTAAGGAGGCTAGAATTCTTTTACCCTCGGGGTCAATCCATGCGCACAAGGCCTTAAGCCTTGCCTTTGGAAGCTTCGAAGAAGCTTCTTGGAAGCTTCTACTTCCCACGTGGAAGAAAAGGCAAGTTCAGGAAGGAGTATGGCGCGACTGACGAGGGGGGGAATATGGCATTATGGCGGCGGCTTGACGAGTTGGGAGTGGCAGCGCAGCCTTCACGGTGGCCTGGTGGCGAATGGTGTGGCGCTGGCGACAGGTTTGGGCAGTCCTCACGATGGCTTTCTCCCAGCACGGTGGCTATGGCAGTGTCCCCTTCTTTCCTCCCTTCACAATCGTGAGGCACAACAGCTTCTCAGGATCCTCTTTCTTCACGCAACCTTCTCCTCCCCCCTTTGAAATGCACGACAAGGCAACATGCTACTAAGGTCGTAAGATGGATAGACAATTTGCGTTCATTATATTGACAATGCCAATAACCCAATTGCATGTCATGAATTAATTCTAGTAATCGATCAAATAGGCAATTTTTTTCTCAATTGCATTTTAACTAGGCTAGGTGAATTTGAACATGCATAGGTGCTTCCTATTCCATGAAAGTTATCCTACTTAATGCATTTCTTTCGCGTGGAAACATAATTGTAAAACCTGGGCTTGTGGGCTCGGGAAGATGTCCACGTGTAAGCTCGGGGAGGAACCTCCTGCACGTGCGCCTTGTGACTTCTTCAGAGCCATCGTTAGGCAGCGCACTTTGGTTGCAGTGGCTTTCCTTGAGTTATACACGTGTCCCGAAGACTTATGGTCTGTGAATTTTCTCTCCTGCGCGGGATTAGTCCCTTGGAAGCTTGGGTCTTGAACCCCACGAATGAAATGTACGCACAGGGCCTAAGGAGGCTGGAATTCTTTTACCCTCGGGGTCAATCCATGTGCACAAGGCCTTAAGCCTTGCCTTTGGAAGCTTCCAAGAACCTTCTTGTAAGCTTCTACTTCCCACGTGGAAGAAAAGGCAAGTTCAGGAAGGAGTATGGCACGACTGACGAGGGGGGGAATATGGCATTATGGCGGTGGCTTGACGAGTTGGGTGTGGCAGCGCGGCCTTCACGGTGGCCTGGTGGCAAATGGTGTGGCGCTGGCGACAGGTTTGGGCAGTCCTCACGACGGCTTCCTCCCAGCACGGTGGCTATGGCAGTGTCCCCTTCATTCCTCCCTTCACAATCGTGAGGCACAACAGCTTCTCAGGATCCTCTTCCTTCACGCAACCTTCTCCTCCCCCCTTCAATCCTACCAGCACGGCGGCCTCCCTTTTTCTCTCTAGTCCTCCTCTCCCTTCGATCCCACCAGCACGGCCGTAGCCTTCCCTCTTTGAACAATGGCATAGGAGCTTTTCAACTATTCCCTTCTCCTTCCCTCAACCTCACGACTACACTGCTCCACCTTCAGCGACAGCTGGCACAGTATGTTGTTGCTTCAGCTCCTCCTTCCTCACGATCTATGGGGGCGACTACAGTGTTACCCTCTCTCTCCTCAATGTGCAGCGTGATCTCCTCCTCTATCCTCTCCCCTTTTCCCGTCCATCTTCACCAGCCTCACGACCTCTCAGCTTCTCCACGACTCCCCCCCTCTCACCCCTTAGAGGGGGTATTTATAGGAAGGGGGGTAAGGTCTCCCTCCCCCACGTGGTGCCTGCATGGCTCCTCTTCCTCCACCTCTCCTATTTCCCAACATAGCCCCCATCCTCTTCCCTCAGCCACGCTTCGGCTGGGGGAAAGAGGAATAAAAATTAAAATTACAATAAATCCAATATTATCCTCTTAACCTCCTCCCAAGAGGAGGTTCATACGAGGATATGCAGGTTTCTTTAAACCATTAGTTGTCGTTTCTGCCAACATCGTATACAATCGCACCGTCCGTGAACATAATGCTGGCATTATCATTTGCCCGAGACTTCACACGGCCTCGTAATATTTTCAACGGGAATATTACAGATAATAACTGATGGAATGAGTGTGGGGATGAGTGCCTTTTATAGGCTTACAATAGGTGGTATTCGTAGGTGGAGAAAGGTGAAAAGTGACCATGGTATTCACCAATTGTGATTTTAATAAACCATGCATACTTGATGTAGTCTAAGGCTTTATTTGCAGTTTGTTTCTTTGCCTTGTTTGTTCCAAACAAAGAGACTATGGTGGATGTGATTGCACATTTCTCAACACCCCTCCTTAATCAGAACCAAAAAAGACATTGAGTATACAGAGGCTCTCATGAGTAGAACCTTGTTAAGTGTAGGCATGGAGAAAACCAACCATACAAAGCTAGAGGCTGTTACAAGGCCTCACAAAGTCTGTAGAGACTATAGTGTGCACAGGTTACATGAGGAGTATAGGAGCTTATGGTGGAAACATTAGGCAAGTCCACATTTTAAACTTTAAAAATTCTATTAAAAAATGAGCTACAAAAGAGGGATTGGTGAGTCCTATCCTTTTGTTCTTGGGGTTCTTCTTCTCCTTATGCTTCAATGATGTCTTTGTCTTCTTTGACTGTAGCAAGATATGCTCTTTGAGACCTTTTCTTAGCATAACAAAATTTCTCAGTATGCCCAATTTTCTTACAAAAGTCATAGACTATGCTCTTCTTCCCTTTCACATGGAGAAGTTGTTGGTATCCTTTTGGAATGCTTGTTTCTCCCTTGTTCTTGATCTTCTTTTCTACTTCCAAGAGAGAGGCTTTGATGTCCACAAGTTTCGGTGGCATGTTGATTAATGTGGTAGACACATTATCAAACTCACGTGGAAGACTCTTGAGAAGCACTTCAATGCAAATGTATTCATCCATCTTCAAGTTGAATCCTGCAAGTTGTATCAACAAGCTTTCCATATAATTCAAATAAGATGCAAGTGAGGTATTACTTTGTATGTCAAGCCTAATGAATTTAATCAGTAAACCATATTTGGAGGATTTTGAATGAGCTCCAAATAGGGTTTCTAATCAATCCCATGTTGCATAAGAGGTTTCACAATTATCAACATGATAAATGTAACTGTCATCAAGTTCAAGCTTGATAATAGCTTGAGCCTTATCATCATTTTTATCCCATACGACTGAAAGTGTAGCTTCCCTTGGTTTCTTCTCTTGACCACTTGTGATTGACCACAAACCTTTCTTCATTAGGATCAGTTTGATCCTAGTTTGCCATGTATGGAATCCAACACCATTGAATCAGGATGTTGGTGAGTCCTTGCCCATGTTGAGATTGCAAGCTCAACACCAAATCAGCTCCAAACAATTCAAATTTCAGTTGAGTACAAGTGCCAAGAAGCACTCGGTGATTAGTATCAAGAGATACTAGGTGATTTGGTGACTAGTATGCCCTTTGAACTTGGGATCTTCAAAGTCTTGCAAGTTCAATCCTTCCCTTCCTTGATTTGATGCTGGATTAGCACAAAAGAACTCAGATTTGATCAAGGGCAAAGCTGATTGTGTTAGATAACATAAGTGCTAAAACATTAGATGAGTGTCAATGGACACTGTGCTTGTATCTTCTTGAAATGCTTGCAAATCTTTTCAAGATCTCCCCTCCTTGTTGGTAAATAACTTGAATGCTTGTTGAAGACTGAGTGTTGGAGTAGATTAAAGAGTTAGTGACTTGATTTGAGCCACATGAGTGAGAGAAGGAAGTGAAGCATGAGCTTGAAGCTTGATAGCTATGGCTGCCCTCTTTAGGGTTTTGACAAGCGACTTGTTTTTTCCTTATTTCAATATGTAGACATAACCATTTTACAAACCCTCTGAGCTGGAGATAGCTTGGCTATGTAGCTTCAATTTCTCTATGGTAGTACATACCATCAGTATGCGTGCTATCAAAATCGATGGTACGAATCATAGATGGCAAAAACTGGCCTGCGAGCTATTACAGGCGCAATGCTGGAGCATAGACTCAGTAATGTTGGACTTTGAAGTGATAGGGAGGAGCGTCTAAAGCAAGAGGAGAGTTATTAAGAAGAAAGTATGAGCTTAAATGGCCCAAGAAGAGAGATTTAGGTCCTCCACTAAAGGTGTGTAACTATGGAGGTAGGTGAGAGATTCATGGAAAAGTGGAGGGAGCCAGAAATTCAAACTGGAATGACTCAATTAGTGGCCTAATGACTCACTAACTTGAAACCCGCTCTGATACCATGTTAAAATATTGGGAATGCATGCTATGGAGGATCACTGATGAGCAAATAGACAATCATAATGAGGCAAAGGCATTGACAAAGAAGAACAGCTAATATTATCCAAGCATAATGCAAGTACAACTGAATGATAATAACTAATGGAATAAGTGTGGGGATGAGTGCCTTTGATAGGCTTATAGAAGGTGGTATTGGTAGGTGGAGAAATGTGGAAAGTGACCATGGTATTCACCAACTTTGGTTTTAATAAACCATGCATACTTGACCTAGTCTAAGGCTTTATTTATAGTCTATTTCTTTACCTTGTTTATTCCAAACAAAGAGGCTATGGTAGATTTGATTGCATATTTCTCAACATCCAAGAAGAACATCTGTCACATATGGATAGGTCCTACAATCAGCACATTATCTATAAGATGCACTAGGAGGTGGACACAAACGTGAGGTAACTAGACTTGTCCCAATACCCCTATTTATTGAACACAAACTTAAATGAGCTATGATAGATATGACCAACAAGAACGGAAGTCTACTTACCTGAGCACTCCCTTAATCCCGAAAAGTCATGCATGGTCCACATGAGAATGAATCGTATATTGGTACATATGGTTGCTTGGTTTTGGCCAGAGGCTCTAGAATTGGTTCTCATTACCTAGTGCATGTCTCTCATGTGAGAAATTCTATGGTTGCAGTTATCGAGATACCACATGAATTGTTATGGCATTATCTCCTAGGCCATATGCTATGGTTGCAGTTATTCGGATACAACATGCATTGTTATGGCATTATTGCCTAGGCCATACGCACCACATAGAGATCCATCTTGTCTCGTTCAGACTCCATGTTGCCTCGTATGTCACATGTGGATCTTGATGCTTGCCTTGATTGTTCTTATGGTCCTCTAGATCTTTTCCATTCTCCAGTCTATGGACCTATCCCTACCCAATCACTTGGTGGAGCTTCACATTTTGTGACCTTCATGGATCATGCTAGCCACCATGTTTGGGTTTTTCCCTTGGTACGGATTGAGGATGCCATAGTTATGCTTGACAGAATTATAGATTCTGTTGGTTGCATACCTAGGTGCTTGAAAATGGATTATGAGAGTCATGCTATCTCTCCCGAATTTTTCAATCCTATTGTCAGTAGTCTGGCACTGATTTCCTATGCCCACAATATTATGGCATTGCTCATGGCATGTGCTTGACTCCACATGCAAAGGTTTCTTCTATGCTTACCACAAATGGGTTATCTTATGGCTTTTGGGTTGAGGCCCTTATGACGGTAGTCTACTTGCTTAATAGGATGTCGTGTCTGAGTTTGGATGGTATTACACCACATGAGGCATGGAGTGACATGAGACCCTCCTATGATTACTTGAGGATGTTTGACTGCAAGGCATTTGTATGTATGCCAGATATGCCTATGTCACGCAAATGTATCCTCCTTGGTTATGGAGATGGTGACTTTCAGGCTTATAGGTTATGAGATTTGGATGCCCATCAGGTTATATGCAGCCATCATGCTGCCTTTTATGAGATGCAGACATCTCTCAAGCCTCTTGATGCACGTTTAGTGTGCTTTATGGTTGATGCTACAGCCGTATGTGACTCTTTCTCTGCAGTGAGGCCGCATACTATCTTGAGACCCCATGTGATATGTGTCCGGGATGCTAGCCCTTCTTCTATGATTGACTTTGGAGAGTCTATGTGCTCTCAGTTGTCTCCTATGCGCCATGTTGATGCTATGCGCTACTCTCATGCTTATATATTACAGCCTTACACTCATGAGTTGTGCTTGCTTTATGAGAAGCATTCTTGGATTGCTCCGCTATATGGAGCTGCGGGATCGCTTGTGTCCTAGATGTCATGGTCAGGGATGCTTGACTCTTCTTTTGCACAAAGATTCCCACTTATTGCACAGCTCGCTCTTCGATTGGGTGTTGGGTGAGATGTCATGATTCCTCACCTTGTCTCTTTTTCTTTTTTCTTTTTTTTTTCACTCCTTGGCCCATTGGACTTTTAGTGGGAGGTTGTTGGGGTAAAAGGCCCTTGGGCCTGCACATATAAACTGACTGTCCATATTCTTTATTCATATATATGAGATAGTGTAATAAGGATATCATATCATTCTTGATAGCACCTAACTTGTGTATGGTCTTTTCTCTCGCATCTTCCTTTTCTCCTTTTTCACTGCCACTATATCCCCTTCACATAGAAAACCATGGCAGGATGATGTAATTAACAAGGACTATAGGCCACCCACTCTAAGAAGTTGAGTGGAGACCGAATGGGTTCACACCATCCATAGAAAGACGAGCCGAAGATTCCTTGGCTCTTGTACAAAGCATGGAAAGGAAGACTCAATGTGGAACCATGCACGTGAATCCGCTAATACTCATTGGACTACATTTGTGGATCTATTCTGCACATACTACATTGTCAAGCTTGCAATGCCCAACGTATGAAAAACATGACATATACGGGGGATAAGTGGAAAGTGTTTAAGAACTTTTTGAGGAATATAAGTTTGCCCTTGCAAGTCCTGTCGATACCTATAAGCACCACACTTTGGACATGTCTCCATAGTTGTGTACTCTCCTCGAAAAAGCATGCAATCGTTGACACATGCATGGATGTTGTTGTAGTCCATGCTAAGCTTTTATAAAACATGTTGCACATCATCACGAGACTTAGGCATGGTATTTCCAAGTGGTAATATATGATACTTTAGCAACCTAAAAAGAAATCATAAAACACATTGAAAAATCACAATTGTTATTTATAATGATGCCGAGAAGAAATCAAAGAAGCATACATAGAATGTACCTAAACAACTTAGTCACACTCGCATCGCTCCACCCGTATTTTGCTTGCATACTTAGAAGTGCAAGTAACATCTTTAGGCAAGATACTCGACACCAATCGTATAATGGTATGGATGCTTCCTCCCTTAGCGAATTAGATGTCTATGCATCCATGGGCATCAATGCATCGATCATTGTCTCCATGCCAAGCTCCAAGATTATAGGAAAGTGTGAAAGGCTACCTGTCTCCTCTGGTATTGATGGTATAGACTGGGTTATTCCCTCCAAGTGGTGAATTGGCTTAGGCACTCCATCCATCACATGCCCACTAACTCTTCTAATTGGCCACAATAGGTGCATTCCTCCTTGGGATGAGATGTCATCTCCTTGTATAAATTTTACGGCCACATTTAATGTTTTTATATATGATATTCAATTAGTTTGCGAATATAAGGCATGATTGATACACATTTTTCTTACAGTTTACTCAAAGTCTGAGATTACCTGATCAATGATCTCCAATTGGAACTCGCTGAAGCGACGTACGTGTTCTATAGACAAGTGACGCTTTCGTCGGATTGCCAGCTTGCATTGAGAGCAAGGACACGGGACATGCTGATTAAGATACACCTCGCGATCTTGAATATCACAACTGTCATCGTTTTCCATTTTTTTCTACGTTACAACAAACAATTGGTTTTTGTTCTCATTTTCTTTTTCTTTTTAAATTTGTTTGAGAAGGGATTTCTTCTCTTATAACTCAATAAAATTAACATCCAACTGAAACGTCTTGGTTTATAACACATAAAAATTTTAGATACATGGAAATTAGACACATTAATAATATATTCAACCATAGATTCCTTCAAAATAAACATTTAACAACTTTTAGATTTTCTATCCATTCCATCTACTTAATGTTGGCTCTAATGTAGAGAAGATGATCGGCATTGATAAAGCAATATATGACATTCTATATCCAAAACCTTTCATAATGCAGAAAGATCATAAAGTTAATCTAATGTATGCACAAAATAATCCCTTTTCATCCAAATTAATATGCATCAACAGCTTTATTAACAAGATATAGTCTCAACTTAGGCCCCCTAAAATAACATTGATTTGGATCTAGGATGACACACTAGGATAGTTGACATTCGATCATTCCTAACTTGACCTAATCTAACATTTCAGATTTTTAATAGAATTCTCTTCGTTAACCTAGACCACTTTGCTGTATAAAAAATCCATAGGCAATTTAAATACCCCCTTGACCCCTTTTTGTCAAAAAGTAGCTTTAGTTTTGTAACTTACCTAGCACAACTTAGCCACCTTTCTTTGCACTCTTCGTTTTATGTTCTCTCCCCCTTCTCCGATCTTTATTTCTGTCTCTCTCTTTCTTTGTTTCCCCTCTCTTTATTTCTCTCCACCCCTTCACGTTTTCTCACTCATTCTCCTCTCTTCCTTCCTCTCTCTCTCTCTCTCTCTCTCTCTCTCTCTCTCTCTCTCGTTTTCTCTTCATTTTTCTTTATTCTTCTCTCTCTCTCATTTCCTTTCTTTCTCCCTCAATGTACCTCATCCTCTTTGTCAGACCTCTCCACCCCCTCATGTTTTCTTACACATTCTCCTCTCTCCCTCCCTCCCTCCCTCCCTCCCTCCCTCCCTCCCTCCCTCCCTCTCTCTCTCTATGTTATCTTTCATGTTTATTCTCTCTCTCTCTTGTTCTCTCTTCCTTTTCCTTTCTTCTTCACCCTCTCTCATTTCCTCTCTTTCTCCCTCAATGCACCTCTTTCTCAAGAAAAACAAACAAAAGAAAAGAAGAAAGAACAAGACCAAACCAAGAGGGGAAAATTTACTCACTACAATGGCCTGATGATGGATTCTTCGTCTCCTCTTTGTGATAGCCCCTCTTATTCTTTCGTGCACTTCTTCCCCTTCTTCATGACCGACGATGGAGGTGACGGTAGCGGTGAGAAGCTATCCTTCTCTCTCTTTCTCTCTTCCTCTCCCTCTCCCTCCCAAAGCCACGATCTCTTTCGCTCTCTCTCAAACTCTTTGCGGCAAAATGCTACGCTCGGGTTTTGCCCGCTTTTTTTTCCTTTCAGTATCGTCGCTATTTGCATCACATTTGCAACACAAATAGCAACTCCACTAATCTGTGTCACAAATGCCCCATTGCTATGCCCCTATATCCTTATAGTGAAACCAACAAGGTACCAAATTTTTTCAAAAATATAAATATGCTAAAGACATAGATGCAATCCCAAACCAAATATTAGCTTATACATAAGCCAATTGTGCATAAGAGATCTTCAAAAAAATAATGGAGATCCACCAATCTTCAACTAACTCATTGCATATGAACAATGAAGCTCAAGTATATAACCAAGAATATATCAAAGCTGACAGACCCATCTAATAAGAGGAAGTATTAGGTATATTACCCAAAGCTAAATCAGCCCACAATCATCAATGTTTGCAATAATGACATTGTAAGCATGATGCAATAAGCATGTAAGAGTCTCCCACTAACTCAAGAGTCCAAGCTCAACAATAATGAAAATATTAAAGCGCTCCCATAGAAATAAATTCAAAATGTACAAGACTAAACCAAAGCTCAATACATGCGCCTTATAACAACAAGTATCCAAAGACATGAAGTAATACATCTAGGGCTATATGTCAATAAGAGTCCTTCGTGCCTCTAAATGTACCAAAAATCATCAATCCATCCATGTAGCATCTCCAAACTTTCCATAGGCATTCAATCACACTGAATGCTTGCTAGCCATAGGGTGTTACAATAAAGAACCCTCCAAATGTTGATCTAAAGATGCCCTAATCAATACCAAAGTTTTTCTCAAGCATCAATACATAATTTGGGAATTACAAACTTTCCCCATAACCATTAGTAGAGCATTAAATAGTCAAATACTTATCTAAATAGTGAACAATAGTCTACTCTAAACCTACAGAAATGGCCAATCCAAAACTCTTCAAATGATATTAAACAAGGAGCCCAAGGAAGCTAGAAAGAACCATCAAGTTCTAGGCAATGTCTAGCAATAACTATAGGATAAAGTAGATGAGGTGGGAGATGCACCAAAATTCATGGGCTATTCCCTACTCTCTCCTTGCTAGTAGTGAATGTGCTAAAGCTTCTAGCACTCACCAATGATTTGGAGAAGGTTGAGAAATAAGCCAAGAAGATAGGGAGCTAATCTAGGAGCAATGGGATTGATATTTACCTCTATGAGTAATTTCCATAGAAGTTGTGAATGAAGCTACTTTCCCAAGCTAAAGTGAACATCCTAAAGCTCCACAAATGCTTACTTTGGTCCCAATGAAAAGGTAGAGCTAGCTTGAGAGACAAAGTGAAAGCAAGAGCTATGGAGGTTCAAGTAAGAGAGAGTAATATGGTATGTGGGAACTCCAATAGTCATAGTGTTTGACTTTCCTTCCCTTATTCTGTTGTCGTAGAATGAATAAAGAATAAAGTGATAGTGATTGAGAATGTCACCTGCAATATATAGCTATGTAAGCACTATGTCCAAAGTAACTATAGCTGGCTAGGCACATGTGCCCTCTAACCCCCAACAAGAGTATCTAGTAAAAAAATAAGCTATCATGTTGATTTAAGAATTTCCATGATAACACACGAGCATACGGAAGGTTAGCTAGTGACTTCTTTTTTGGCATCACAGTTAGCATCACTCTTAATGTTGCTACATTAACGATGCTAGCAACAATACTTATAGCACTTTGAATAGCGATACTCTCATGTAAGTGGTGAAGCAAGAAAACCTTAAAACCCAATAAGAAGACACAAAGGAGCACCAATAAGGTCTCATGGCTTGGTGGTAGGCTAAATAGGCCGGTGGGTTTCTCCACCTAAACAATACATGCAATCTCACCAAGGTACAACAATCACATATAAAGAGTTGAACAACTTTGTGTTATTAACTTCATTGTACATCCAAGTTGAGTCAAAGAAGAAAAAAATATTGTCCTCCACCAGATCCCCATTAATGGTCTCAACTATAATATCAAAGTATCATAGCTCATTGATGTAATCAAGCATGTATAACATTATGCTCATGTTTTTCCTATAAAAAATGCAAATTACTAAAACTTGTTTTCATGGTTTAAGATCACACAAGAGGTATTGTCATAGCATAAGCTACCAACTTAATTCAACAATTCTCAATGTATTAAGAAAACCCATGAGCCTCTCCATGTTCTATAGTATGACAAACAATATTCTTTGATTTGACTCACCCATCACCATATTGTCTCAATTAGCAAGAACATGTAACCAAGGTACTCTATACATCTAACATCAAAGAAGCACAAGATGATTATAGTGAGGAAAAGAGCCCTACCAATGAAAGCTTTTAACAACAAGGTTGTAAAGCTATAATGAGCATAAGTAGACCAAAGAGATCCAAGATCAGGGGATGAAGGGCTTACTCTCTACCGTAGAAGCCATTCTTTTTGTAAAGAACTAATGAGGCTCTAATTAGAAACTATTAGTTAAAATATTGCTAGTATTGCTCCCTCTTTCCAGGAAAAAAATGGTCTAGTGCAAGCTCTTGATGACACCTCAGAATCTAATAGTAACACCATATTGAGGAATATGGGAATTTTCCATAAGTTTGGGACACATGGTCAAATCTTTGGATTTGTCATAACTTGAACACTATAACTCCAAATCAAGCACTATATAGCTCAATAGATTTCATTTTTCAAGCGCTTTCCAATGATAGGTCACATCATATAGTTTTGAGAAACTTATGGGCACGTTATCCGGGTGCCACCTTTTTAGTATTCAAAAAATGGAAATTGGGAGATTCCCAAACTCATTAATATTGTGTTTAGTCTCGTTTTGTGGCTACATCATAGAGACATTTGTCCACGTGCCATAATAGAGGCGCCATTTTTTACACATGTAGGCTGGAATGTGCATTCTATCATGAATGACACTGGTACCATCTGAGAGAGATGTTCAAATCCTTAATAACTCAAGAACTGCAACATAGGATCATCTCTTGAGCTACCAATTGTAGTATTGGTCCTCATCACGAGCCCCATTCCAAGTGGATGTTGATCTACTAGAAAGTTAGATGATCGTCCCTCATAAAGCCTCTGTGTTCCTCCTATCATGCAATCTTCAGCACTTTGCATTCTGTGCAGACAACCTCTCTTATAGACTATGCCACATTCTCCATCAATCCTTATTATGCAGCACCTCTGACTCTCATAAAGCTTTCCAACATTGTCATTATTTAGCCTTTAGCTTAGCTTTCTTGAAGCTTTTGCTTTACCCCCATGATTTTATTGTGACAGAATTTTTACTGCTTTTGTTTTTTAATGAAAAAACTAAACATACAGCTTTGCCTTTCTAACTATATAAATTATTTACATTTTCCCTTTGTTAGCAAATGAAACTAGTAGGCTTTAGGCCAAAACTTCTTCAAAACACTTGAGTATGAATTTACCATAATTGATTTTAATACGAATTTTGATGCTAAACTTCATGTAGTACTATTGGTGGTTCCCTCACTACTCCAAGTCATTCCCTTGGTTGATAATGCACTTAAGCCACATCAATGCTCATTGCGATTGCGGAATTCCATATGAACTTTGAGGATAGGTCTTGGGTGTTTAAAGTATTTTTGCAAGCACCAATGCTACTTGCTATCTTTACCTACCTAGGGGGATCTCGTGACTTATTTTGGTAGCCATAGCTTCGTTAAGAAATGCATAACACTAATAGCGACGCTATAATAGGGGAAAAAAAACATAAAATCTTTGTTGTACTTTTGCCATGGTGATCTTTGCATGTTGAGGTTGAGAGAGAGAGAGAGAGAGAGAGAGAGAGAGAGAGAGAGCAGATCACAAAGGAGAACAGCATGAGGGTGAAGGAGATAATCACAAAGGAGAAGGAGAACAACATAATAGTGAACCATCTAGTAAGCTCATTTCTCCTTCAACTGTTGTCGAAGTGTTTGGGGTCAATACTCTACCACAAGGATAAGAGATAGTAGGGTGAAGTGAGATTCAGGGAGAGGAGTAGATGGAAGAGAAGGGGTTTAAAGAAATAGAAGATGTAGAAGAAATACTCATAGAGATGAAACCTATCAATTTATTGTGCATCTGGAGAAGATAAATCTCTTATAGACCAAAAACTTGCATAAAACAATAGTTTCCTTTTTGTTGTTTAGACCGCCAATGTGATGCTTTTGTTGGCTTTGAAAGGGGGTTAAAATACTAGGACACTTGGCAAGATTTCTCCTAGATCACTCCTTCTTCTTCCAGTTGTCTGGAGTATCGTTCATCACTACTTGAAAACTACGATCACGCATCGTGCGATTTCATATATCCTTCTTTTTGCATAAAATCCCTCAAAAATGACTGAAAGCCACTTGCTTTCTTTGACATGTCATCCTATTCTAGAAGTTATCTACTATTTTTGGATATTTACAAGAGATAATATCTATAATATCAAAAATTGGCTAAACTTGTCCAAAAATCTAGTATTTTTGGACAAGTTTACACACACTACAAACACTGAGATTAATAACTAATATGGCAATGGCTCTCTAGATCAACAATAAAGCCAAATGATGATGCACTCTAGAATTTTTCACACTATATCCGCGTAGCCGCATGACATCCACCCCCTCCTAACCTACACATTCTCTAGTATGTGCCCAAGTCATACGAATCTGTAGTGTCAAAAGAAGTATCCTCTACTATGTCAATATCTTCATCTTCTACCTCTTCTTCTTCCATATTCTCATGTTCATGCTCAATATCCAACTCCTTCAACTCATATGCTGAAGACTCCCTATGTTTAAAGAGCTTGATACATTTTCTAGCCACGGGAATTCTTAGACTTGTCCCATCCATCTCATTTAATGTATAGGTAGCATTATAAAAAACAAACCTTACAACATATGGACCAAACCACCGTTTTTCTGTCTTCCGACTGGCACTATGTTGATTTTCCAACTTGCTGTCATAAACCAACATCCACTCCCCTTTCTGTATAACTCGTAAGATCGAAGTCTGTGTCGCTTGTCAAACCTCTTCTTATTCTTGATCCTTGTAGTCTTTAGCTTTTTCACGATTGTCTCAATGCCTTTAGGCCTTCTTTCTAACAGTCTAATGCATAGGACCATTAACTCTTCTTTATTTAGACCCTCTTCCCATGGTAGAATACTCCAAGTAGCAATAGTTTCCTCAATAAGTATGCTTGGTTGTTGTCCATACATTAATTTAGTAGGCATATACCCTGTAACTACACTATGAGTGGTCCTATTGAGGGATGAAATGATGAATAAGTTGCCTCTTACCCATCCAACCTCCAATCCTCACTAAGAGAAATAAAGAGGGGAACTACCTAGCCAAAGGGAGGATGAGCTAGGACATCCCTTTTCTCAAAGAGAATCAAAAGAACCAAGACAAAACTACACAAGAGAGAATATATGTACTAGACACCATATTAGAACATGAGAGAGAGAGAGATGAGAGGAGAGGGAGACAAGAGGAGAAGAGGTAAAGAAAGCTTGCCACTATGTATTCATGGAATGAGAAGATGAGAAGAGAGGGAGACGAGAGGAGAAGGTGTAGAGGAAGCTTGCCATTAGGAGAGGAGGTAGAAGAAGCTTGCCATTATGCTACATAATAAAAGAACCCACTCATAGCTTATCTCAAAGATATGGACTAGAATGAGGGTATTCTAGAGTGCTCTCATGTGCTTGTCATTCTCATTCTCATTCTCATTGTCATTCCCTCTATCCTTCTCTACACCTCCATGGGCTCCTTATATAGCCTCCATGAGGGATTAGATTAAGCTAATCTTCTTGATTAACATAATCCTAGATGATGGTGTATGGCATCTTTGAAAATATGGAGAATAGTGGATGGGACAAGTCCCCACCTTGGTCATCATGCAAGAAGCCAAGGGTGTGGTAGAAAAAATAGAGAAAGGGAGCTAGATTACAAGAGGTGGGTACCCAAAGCACATTATTATAATATATTTACAAGAATGATAGAATGGAAAGTTGATGTGGTGAAAGAGAGAAGAAAATTGCATGTAGCCAGCAGTCTGCGCCTTCGTAACTTCAAATCGATGAAGAATCTGAAAAAAGTTTCTTTTGCAACTTTGTAGACCAGATCGAAACCAATCGGAAAATGCGAGAATTTTCTTGAAATTTGCTTTTCCTTGGGAGTTATTGAGATTATAAAAAATGGATTCCAAAAGCTGCTTTAACTTTAGTCCCTCATATATATATAAATACATATAAGCATGTGACAGAAGGGGTCCATGCTTGTAAGCTTTTTTGTAAGATTCAAATAACACCGTGACATGGATATTGACTTGTGTACTAGGGTGAGGTATGCTCTAATGATGGTGATATATTCCAAATATTAGTGATGCAGGCGAAACCCATGTGTAGTTGGAGGCTAGTCCTTTGAAAAATCTATGCACTCACTCAACTCCTAGGTGTAATCCATTTCCATCTTCACTAAGATAACTATCCCTTTTACCCTTTACATTGACATCCCTCCTAAGAACTTGTTCTCCACATTTGCTAGAGTTATCATAATCGAGAAGCAATGTAGCATACCTAGTGCTTAAAGAGTAAACCCAAAGTGATATGGTAAGGCTCTTGATAGAGGTTTTGGCCAAATTTTGTGGTAAAAATCCGGTTTGTAAAAAACACGGATCATTAGCCCTCCCCTTAGGCTAGAGGCATTCATGCCTCTAGCTTGCTAATGATGGTCCAATAGAGCAGGGAGGACTGCACCCCCTCATTGGTGGCTCTTCATCAAATGACTACTCCAAAGTGTCCCTGTTTCTTTGAAAATAAGGCTTGAGTTGCCATCCATTTACCCTTGTCTTGTGAACTCTCCCATCCATGTTACCTAGCTTATAGTTTCCATTTGGATATCTTCTTATGACTATGAATGGCCCTTCCCACTTGAACACAAGTTTAGCATCCTTTCTATTATCAAAGTAGTTATCATAGCATAGCACAAGTGATCCTTCCCTTATGTGTTTGCTAGCCAGCTTCTTATTAATGTATTTCTCCTCTCTTTAGCCTGCATGGAATAGTGTTGGACTGCTACTTCTCTGTCTAACTCCAACCTCTCTAGATCCACGATCCTTTCCTCTAACTCCTTATCTTGATTCTTCTCTCGACTGGCTACTAAAACACGTAAGCTGGCCAGTTCCACCTCTATAGGAAGCAAAGCCTCTTGGCTATAGAAGAGGTGAAATGGAGTATAGCCAAGTGAGGTTCTGAATGAAGTCCTATAGGTTCAAAGAGCTGCACTCAATTTTTTATTCCAGTGCTTGGGGTGCATGTGTACTTGCTTGTTAATTATCTTACAAATTAGCCCATTCACTTTTTCGACCAAACCATTAAATTGTGGATAGTAGGGAGTAGAATGTCTGTGCTTGATTTTTATCCTTTCCATTAGCTCCCCTACTAGATTGGCCCTAAAACCAAGACCTTGGTCAGAGATAATTTCCAAAGGTGTGCCAAACCCACAACAAATGTTTTCAAACACAAAATTTCCCACTTCTTGGATGGTGATCCTACTAGTTGCTGAAGTCTCTGTCCACCTCGTCCTATAGTCCACACCCATTATGATGTATTCCTTGCCAGACTAAGTTTGTGGGAGTGGCCCTATTGCATCAATCCCCCATTTCTCAAATGGGCCATATGTAGTTATGGGATTTTGTTCCTCATGCACTTGCTTCCTTGGTCCGGCCTTTTGGCAATCATCACAAGTGCGGTATCAATGTTGCACATCTCGATGTAGACTAGGCCACACAAAACCGGCTTGGAGAATCCTCTTGCTAGTTATTTCTTGAGCGAAATGTCCGTCACAAACCCCCTCATGGCAGCTCTTAATCACATCCATAATCTCCTTTGTTGTTGGCACCCTTCTAAGCACTGCATCTTTTCCTTTGCAATACAACACATCATTTATCAAGTGGTATTTAGTGGCCTTAGTAGCCAGCCACCTTTTCTCACTCTTACTCATATGTCTAGGTGCCTCATCATGCTCAAGAAAATAAAGCACATCTTGTAGTTGAAACTTACCTTGAAACAAGGGAAGATTTACTGCAAGGATGCACACCATTACCTCTTTCAATTTTTCAGTTGCTAGAGCATCTGCGTCGCCATTTGTGTGCCTTGGCACAAAATACATTTGGGCTTTCTATAGCTTCTCTCATTTTCATTGCTAAGTTATTATTTTTACAAGTCGAGATTCCTTTCATTTGCTTAACAATTAGCATAGAATCCCCAAAAATATTAAGTCGAGTGACACCATGTGAGAGACACCACCTCAAACCTAAAAGCAAGGCTTGATATTCTGCCTCATTGTTAGAAATCAATGGACATCCTCCAAGTTGATACCTTCTCCATAAAGTTTGTCACCTTCGGGACTGAGCACCACTATTCCTGTTGCCGCTCTATCTTTAATATGCTTGTAGGCCCCATCGAAGTAGAGGGCATGGGCATTCTCCACCTGTGGCGGGTTCTCAAGAGGAGGAGTCTCCTCTTTTACCTTTCCCTTCTCTCTTTCCTTCTTTTGATGGCATCTATGGGTCAACAAATCAGCTAGGCAAGCTTGAGTAGAATCCTCCACCTTGAAGGTGTAATCAAACTCTTGGATTTGTATCACCCACTTAGCGATTCTGGTTAAAACATCCATGTGTTGTAAGGCATAGGGAAAATGCTCTTCTTTCGTGATCAATGTGAATGGCCTAGGGACAAGATAAGGACGAAACTTTCTTACAGAAAACATTAAAGACAAAACCATCACCTTCACCATCTTGTACCCTTGTTCTAATGATGTCATTACTCTACTAGAAAAGTAAATCAGTCTCATCAGGCCAGTTTTAGCATCCTTTTGTATTAGTGCTGCCCCTAGAGCATCTTCCCCAAAACTCGCATTGACAAAAAACTCTTGATCCCAGGAAGGTTGTAAAATTATAGGAAGGGTGTTGAGAGCCTTCTTCACCTCGTGAAAGCACCTTTCTCTTTCGTCACTCCATAAGAGCTCCTTAGAGTGGGTCAACTGTTGCAATGGAAATACTAATTGGGAGAGGAGATGAATGAACTGCCCCATATATCGCACCTTCTGAATGAAAGAGGTTAGTTTCTTCACAGAAGATGGTGATGGCACCGCCAATCGGGCCTTAACTTTGTTTGGATATGCTTCAATGCCTCTCTCACTTATGACATGCCCTAACAAAGTTACACTGCTTTCACCAATGCGACACTTCTCATGGTTTAACTACCCCCTCATTTGTGTGAGGCAGTTGAAAGCTTCATCCACCTTCCCTAGATGTAGAGCCTTAGAACTATAAATACAAAAATCATCAATAAAGACCGTAATGGACTTCCCAAAATATGACTGGAACACATAATTCATGAATCATTGGAAGGTAGTTGGGGCATTATCAATCGAAATGGCATTACTTTGTAGGCAAAAAATCCCCAATTCATGATGAAGGTGGTCTTCTATTGATCCTCCTCAGCTATTTGGATCTAGAAATAACATGAATACCCATCACAAACAGTGTATCTCTCATGCCCAGCCACCTCGTTGAGTATTTCATCCTGAAAGAGAATAGGAAAGTGATCTCTCTTTGTTATAGCATTTAGCGGCTTGTAGTCCACACAGATCCTCCATTTTCCATTCTTCTTGGGTGTTATCACTACAGGTGAAAGGCACTCTAAGTCCCCTATTGAATAGATGAAACCTACCTTCAAAAGTCTCTACACCTCAATGAGTAGAGCGTTTTGTTGAACTACTCCCAACCGTTGTAGTCGCTACACCACTGGCCTTGCTCCCTCTTTTAGATTAATGTGATGTTGTACTGATGTCACACTTGTGATGTGTTCATAATCAAAAATAAAAAGTGCAGAGTGTTTCATCACTACTTTCATCTAGACTGCCTTCTCCTCAACTGATAGATCCTTAGCCACCATTTTTTCTAACCCCTTCTTCTCAACCTTTAGAAGCTGCTACGGAATTTCACTACTAGAAGGCCCTTTTAATATAATCCCCATCACTTCTAGAGAGCTTTTTTCCTCCTCATTAGAAGACTCCCTCTCTGTCGTAGATGAAAAATCCTCGCTAGAACTCCATTCATCAGCGGTGGTCTCTAACACAAGATCCTCCTGTCAGCCCTCCTTCATGTTATAGATAGTGCTCTTCCATTTTTTCTGCACTCCCTTTTGTGGCCTTAGCTCTAAAGCCCCTATCTCCCAATCTTGTCTAGCTTTCATTCCCATTAGCCATGGTCGCCCGAGAATGAGTGGATAGTCTTTCCCCTTCACTGGCATTACATACATGTAAAGCTCCAATTGCACTCCATACACCTTTATCTTGACTTTCTTTATAACTCCCAAACAATTTAGTACTACATTATTAGCCATTTTGGCCCCAAATTCAATAGTTTCATTTACCTCTAATCCCAAACGATGCATCAACTTTTTCATCATGACACAAATCTCTGCACCTCCATCCACATATGTATTTGATACTCTCTGCCCATTGATTTCGGCTTCCACTAGAGGCACAATATCTTTCATCTTTCTAGCCTGAACTGCATTCACATGTCTATTCTTCATGGGTCTAATGCTTACCATCTTACCATCTTTGACCATTGTCGCTGCACTGTTGGAGATAGATGTAGTAATTGTGGCCATGAAATTTTTGGCCCTTGATCCCTCACATCAGCAAGAAAATCATAAGCTCTAGTACCTTTACCCAAGGAAAAATCATCTGGCTCAATGTGTCAACGTGAGCGAGTCCTCCTCTTTTTACTGCTGCGTGTCTTTGCAGCCTTTGAAGACACTGCCTCCTCTTCCATATTTTCAACCTCCTCTGGTGGTGTAGGCTCCATTCTCTTAATTCTATGGGCTTTCTTCACTGGCATTGTTTCAACCTTTACTACCTTGGCCTTCCCTTTGACATCACTCTCATCCAAACTAATCATCATGACATCAGGATTCTCTAGCGGCTAGAGAGGCAAGGGCGGCACCTCTGCAAGTGGTCGAGGATGCTGGAGAACTTGAACCGGTAGTGGAGACACTGGATTCAGTGGAACAAGCCTCTCCCTAGGTGGTGTCACTTGTTGTCCCCTCCTTCTTGGTTGGAACTCATTTCCTGGCAAGCGCTTGGGATGAGGGAAAAAGTACATACCATGGCCAGTCTCCCCACAATTATAGCAAACATAATCTCATTCTTGTCTCCTTGGACCTCGATTGCCTTCATTTATGAGGGGAGAGGACCGTACTCCTTGCAATAAATTCAACGAAAGGCTTTCAAGTTGATTAGTAATGCATTGTAGGAGCTCTTGCTGTGGCATCTCTGGTCCAGGTGGGGCCTTTGCTATTTCTCTAGGCCTTGGCATGGTTGGTAAAACCTGCATGGCCTCAACTCCCCCCTTCAACTAGGTTTGATACTTTAACTTTCTATCTTTCTCCCTAGCATAAGTGACTGATTCTTCATAAGATGTGGGAAACTTTCCTTTGACCTTCTCCCTTAGTAAAGGATGGAGTCTGGCTAGAAAACAATCTTTCTTAAGGCAATCAGGTACTCTTTCTCCCTCCGCTTAGTACTCCCGTGGTAAGGTTTAGCGAAGATCTAAGAGCTGTCTCCAAATATCTTCAGGTGGCTCTGTATCTTGGTACTTGTGCATGAATGCAGTCTTGAGATCCTCCCAATTACCCCTTGTAGCCTTCGAGAGAGCTTGATACCACACTCAAGCATCACTCTTTATAACTAAAGAGAGTGCCTGTAGTTTGGTTACTTCGTCGTCCCGGTGGCCTGTGACTAGGATGGCCATTTCTAAGTCATCCAAAAGGTCTAGAGATTTCTCCCCTTTGCGCCCAAAAAAGCTTGGAAAATCCATGATAGGAAGATGTTGATCTAACTCAATATAAAATAAAGATGAATACATCTAGGCCCAGTCATATCTTATTAAGGTGTAATATTTTCGCCCAAAAATATTATAGGACTTGATCATCGCACGCCGCAAAAAAAACTATGCAAAATCATCTCCCGCATTGACTAATGACGATGGCCAAGTGGTTACCCTGCACGCGCTATAAAAATCCCCATCCGCGAGGTTCAATCAAGGCTAGGATTCAAAACCGCAAAACCGCATGAGAACACCCTTATGGAAAAAAGGAAAAATGGGATAGTGGGTAAAAATTAGGCAATTTTTTTTTATTAATTATCCCTTCCCCCAGTCGATGCATGGCTGGAGGAGAGGGAGTGGGAGAGGGAGGTGCAGAGGTGGAGTGCATGGGGAGAAGAGAGGAGCATGAGAACTCCATGTGTGTGGAGTCTCTCCCCCCCCCAGCACTATATAAACATCCCTTAGCGTGGGCACAAGGGGGAGGAGCAGAGAAGAGGATGAGAAGCTGTCGCCAGTGCCATGCTGTGCATATCACCCTGAGGACCACCTTGCTGTGCCAGTCTGCCAGGCCGCCGCCCATCCCCGCCATCATCATCACAATCCCTCCCCCTGTCTTTGACATCTTCTCCTCTCCAATCATTGGCCTTTCCCCTCCATGTCTTCTAGATAAGACAGAAGCTTCTTGAGAAGCTTCTAAGGGTGGGCTTCCATAAGCCCCATTCCTACAAGCCTTCGCAGGTTGCTTTCAAAACCGTGTTTCGATGAAGGAATTTCTTGTGTACGAGGGAGAAGGCAGATCTTGAGGCTGTTCGGAGAATGCGTAGAAGCTAGAGCAATTTACGGAGCTCAAATCATCAACGATGGCTCCAAGTCCCAAGTCGCAAGACGAACCCACGGGAGGTTCTTCCCCAAACATACACGTGGACATCCCCACGGATCCACAAGCCCAGGTTTTAAGATTTTAATCCCACGTATAAGAAATGAGTTATGAACGATAACTTTCATGGAAAGGAAGCACTTATGCATGCTTCTAATTCACCTAGCTTAGCTAAAATGCATTTGGCTAAAATTGCCTACTCGAACGATTTACTAAAATTAATGCATGACAAGCAATTGGGTTATTTGCATTTCCAATGTTATGAATGTAAATTACCTATCCATTTTATGAGCTTAGTAGCTTGTTGCCTTGCCATGCATTTCAAAGTGACAAGACTAGAACACATATTGCCTAGTGTTAAAAAGATGAAAATTGTTAAGTGCATCTTTGTTTGGCCGTGAAAGAACAAGCGTATCTTGCTATGACTCGTATGGAAATAATTGTGAACATCCATTGCATAGCATGGAAATGGGACCATAGACTTGCACGTTGCATGCGAAGATGTTTGTCGAACGGATTAAAGGTTGCATGTCACATGAACTTCATTAACAATGTTGTATTTAGAAAAGGGTTGCATGTTACATATTGGTCATGTGAAAAATTCATTCATAAGGAGTTGCATTTAGGAAAGGTTGCATGGCTTATCAAAGCATGAAATTCAAATGCTTAGAAAAAAAGGTTGTAGGCATAGTTCCTTGATATAAATCCTAGTAGGTCCTATGTAAGTTACTCTTCAAATTGTCGTTTGTCGCGACTTTAGCAAGGAAAGAGAAGGGTTATTGCAATCCTTATAGTTGCAATGAATTGCATGTTTACATGTATTTTGATGTATTGCAACTATTTACATCTTTAGAACAAGTTTAGCATCTCTAGGAAAGGATTGTCCTTGTCGCAAGACAAGTAGATCAATTTTACCTAAATCACTTGTAATATTATAACCGTTAGGGATTCGTATAGGCATAACTAGTCGATGCGATAAACACCTCAAGTACTAGCTAGGGCTTGGCACGTCAGAAATGCAACCGAATATCGTACTCGGACGCCAAGTCGAAACCCTCAAACCCAAAGGATCTACCCACATTCACGGAATGTTTGGGTTAATTGGACACCCATGCAAACAACGATCTAGGGTTCTACCCTAAGGATCGACCAACTTAATGTTAAAAAACTCAGATTGAGTTTGGAAACCCTAGGACCGAACGCCATCGGCCTAGTACAAATGGGGTTGGATTGGGTAAGAAGACACCCTAAACCTTGCATCTTGTCTAAACAAAATTCCTTGAGCAGAAAATGCCGTTCAATGGGTGAAATGATCCCATGAGATAGATGTGACACTTGTGCAACAAGTTGCAATGTCGCATGGCCTTGTGGTTTAATCACAAGATAGATTTGCCATTCCTTGGAATGAGGTTGGCAGGTTCTAGGGCAAGTCTTACTTGCAAGAGGATGAGCAGACATCCTGTTACATCACCTTCCTTGCAACCAATTCACATTCAAGTACGCCATGAACCTAGAAGATTCCATCATGGAAGAGCCACCCATAAAACAACTCTTGCACCAATGCAACCTACAAATGTATCTAGAGCAGGTCGGACTATGGCAAGTGCACAAAATTTCTAAAGATCTTCAATGCCAAAAGGAAATGTGGCACAATGACAATCAAGAAAGGGGAAGAAGCCCACCAAGTAGAGGTCCAATTGAGCCTTGTAGTGGTGGAGAAAGCCCTAGGTTTAACTGCTAGTAGGATACAGCTACACCCAAAGAGAGGCGTGTATAGCATGGTAGGGATGAACAAGGCCGCCATATGCACAATGAATGGGATAAGCTTAGCGAAAATCCCAAATCTTGAGATCAAGTTGTAGGCAAAGATGGTGCGCAGATAGGATGTTGTACGCTTGCGTAGTGAATGCCAGAAGGTCCCCAAGAACAATAGAACTCTACTTTTTGCACAAAATTCAAGGTAAAAAGCATGAACGACATGAACAAGAGACCAATTGGGTGCAATCTCCCCCCATACCTTGTGTGAGCGCTCCACAAAGCATGTATTTTATGTATTAATCATCTTCAAGCTCAAATAATAGCCCAAATTACAAAATATCAAGCTTTTAGCTTTTGAGTTTGCTTTAGCACAAAATAGAAATAAAGCTAATGGGCTGTGCCCAAAGAGTCAGGCGTACCCAATACAATGTCCAAGTACAAATAACATAATCGTGCGCCCATGCGTATACAAAATAATAAATAAATATCCAACGCCTCAATAAATAGGCGCGACAAAATATAGGCGCCATGCCTAAGGTATGCGCCCATCAAAATATAAGTGATAACTCGAATACTCGCTATCCTCCAATGCTTTCCTCCGCTACTACTGCTATCTCTACACATCAACTGAAGCATTCACAATCTTTAGTAAAATAATACAATTAAACCAAAAAAAGTGAATACCTAGCAATCTTCAGCTACATAAATAAATCAACTGGTTAGAAATCAATCCTAGCCTTAATTTATTATGAGTGCGCACTCTAAACTCATAAACGTTTATTAATTTAATATGCATTTTGCAGAATCACCCACTATGGAATCACCCATGTACACACTAAATTAATGAAACGCCCGAAAAGGACAGGCATCCTTATCAACTTCTCACACAAAGAATCCACTTTGTGTATGAGCCCCGGTCATCAAAGTTTACGGAATCCACCGTAAAACCTCACGGAATCCACCGTGGCACGGAATCCACCGTGAAATATGCCTCCTGGCATCATACCCCTGGGCTGGGATAGCAATTGACCTCAATTGCTATTAGCTCAATGTGGAGCTAGCAGAGTGGGGAAAGCATTTAAGTCTCTAGCGTGCATCCATTGGGCTTCTTCTACAAGATGGTTCTTAAACTTGCCTAAATATCTAGAATATCTTCGGCCAGTTCTAGTGGTCATAAAGTCAATATCTATGATAGCTTCAGGTTCAAGTATTTCAGTCTCTTCATCTAACAAAGGTGGGTTTTCATAAACAGGGTGTACAGGTAATTGGCCTCTAAAGGGTCGTAATAAACTAATGTGAAATGTGTTGTGAATTTTCCAGTGAGGTGGTAATTCTAACTTGAATGCATTGTCATTAATTTTGTGAATGATCTTAAATGGTCCATAGAATCTAGGGGCTAATTTGACAATTGTGTGTCTATCTACACTTTGTAATCTACGTTTTTCTATTCTCAACCGAACATAGTCATCAACTTTGAAATTCATTGCTTGTCTTTTCTTATTGGCTTGCTTGGTATATGATTGTTGGGCTTTGGCAATCATGTCTTTAACCTCATCAAAAATAGTAGCATGCATAGTAGCAATATCATCAGCACTCTGAATTCTATTTGATAAAGATGCAACAGGTGTAGACAATCTATAACCATAAATCACTTCGAATGGTGCTTTCTTTGTAGATGTGTGTGGTGTATTGTTATATGCAAACTGTAATAAATGCAAATGTGTGTCCCATGTCTGTGGTTTAGAAATAGTGTAAGCACGTAAAAGATCTAGAATAGTGCTATTAGTGGCTTCTGTTTGTCCATTAGTTTCAGGATGAAATGCAGATGAGAAATCAATTTTTGTGCCTACATTAGCAAACAAAGTAATCCAAAAGTTGTTACAAAATCTAGAATCACGATTAGAAATAATAACTTTTGGTAATCCATGATTAGTGAAAACGATTTTCAAAAACAATTGTGCTGCTTGTGATGCTGTTAAAGTTTTCTTACATGGAATGAAATATGCTTGTTTACTAAACCTTTCTACTACAGTCCAAATCATATCATGGTTAGCTTTAGTGTTAGGTAAACCAGTAATAAAATCCATAGAAATTTGTTCCCATGGTCTTGATGGAATAGATAAAGGCATAAGTAATCCATACTGTTTACCATGATGTCTCTTAACTCTTTGACAAATCAAACATTCAAAAACAAAGTTAGATACATCAGTGTCCATATGTGTCCAATAAAAATCTTCAAATAATGTACGTAAAGTAGATATGATACCTCTATGACCTTGATATGGAGGTCAATGAATCTCACTCAAAACAAAAGATTTGAATGGAATTGTTACACATAATCTCTTTTCATAAAACATAAATCCATCATTATAAGATAGTGAATCAATAGGAATCAAGTTATTTTGAAATAATTTATTCCAATCAGCATGAAAAGTAATGTCCTGATGATAAGTATCTTTCATAGCAATCAAAGAATCAAATTATATAACAGAAATATTATGAATGGCAGGTCTTCTACTTAATGCGTCAGCCACTACATTTTCTTTACCGGGTTGATATTGAATGATAGGATGAAAACTCTGAATAAAGGATGCCCATTTGATATGTCGGTCAGATATTTGAGGTTGGCTAAGTAAATGTCTAATACTTTGTTGATCGGTCTTAATCATAAATTCAGAGCCCATTAAGTAGTGTTTCCACTGTCTTAAGGCTTGTACCACAACTAATAATTCTTTGTTATATGTGGAATATTTCAGTTTAGAGGGTTTCAGCTTATAACTAGAATAGGCTATAGGATGATTGTCCTGCATAAGTACGGCTCCTATTCCAGATCCGCTAGTATCAGTCACTACTAAAAAGAATGGTCTATTAAAATCAGGCAATTGTAATACAAGAGCATGGGTTAATGCATGTTTCAATAAGTCAAAGGATTTGTGTTGATTATCAGACCAATGATAAACAATACCTTTCTTCAAAAGTTTAGTCAAAGTCAAAGCAAGTAATGAAAAATTACGCACAAACTTCCTATAGAAACTAGCAAGACCTAGGAAAGATCGTAACTCATGCACATTTTTAGGTATAGGCCAATTCAATATTACTTCTATTTTCTTAGGGTCAACCTTAATACCATCTGATGATACAATATGACCTAAATATTCAATTTCTGTTTTAAAGAACTCACTCTTTTCCGGATTAGCATACAGTTGATTATCTTTTAATAACTAGAAAACCAATGACAAATGCTCACAATGTTCTTTCTCATTTTGACTAAACACCAGAATATCATCAAAGAAGACAATAACACAATACTGATATTTCAAAAATATACGGTTCATCATTCTACTAAATGTAGCAGGTGCATTAGTCAATCCAAAAGGCATCACTAAAATTCATAATGACCAAATTGTGTTCTAAATGTAGTCTTGAATATGTCAGACTTATCTGTTCTTACCTGATGATAACCAGATTTAAGGTCTATTTTACTAAATATAGCAGAACCTTGCACTTTATCCATAAGGTCATCGACTCTAGGAATTGGATATCTATTCTTTACTATGATCTTATTTAAAGCACGATAGTCAATGCACATACGATAAGTATTATTTTTCTTCTTTACTAACAAAACAGGTGCACCAAATGGAGAACTACTAGGTCTAATCAATCCTCTATTTAGTAATTCCTCAACTTGATTTTGAATTTCTTTTTGCTCTATCTGGTTATGCCTATATGGTGCTTTACAAGGTGGTTGTGTACCAGGAATCAAATCTATTTTATGGTCTTCTGGACGTGAAGGAGGTAAACCAGGTGGTAGATCTTCTGCAAAACAGTCTTTAAAATGTGCAAGAAATTCTTTATGCCTAGGGTGCATATGATTTTCTTTAACTTGCAGTTCATTCACCCAAATGAGATAAGATTTACTACTTGTGTGTAATGCACATTTAGCTTGAGTATGCGAAAGCAGTGGAAAAGCATTAGATGCATGCATACCATACAATGTAATATGTTTTCCTTGAAATTGAATATTAATTGAATGTGTGGAATAATCTATATCAGGGTTACGATGATGACGCCAAGGCATACCTAAAATAATATCACTAGATTGTAATGGTACAACTAGAAAATTTCTTCTTTCAGTGTGTTCACCAATTTGAATCTCCAAATCATGCACTTCCTGTGTACCATTATACCTAGTACCTAAGAATGCTGCTTTAATGCGATAATGCGTAGGTACAGTCTGTAACTTCAATTCTTTTATTAGTTTTACAGAAATAAAATCATGAGTACTACCATGATCATGCAAAATAATCTTTTACTTTCCATGCACTAAACATTTCATTGTCAATAAAGAATGTGGAGTTGGCATACCTGGTAAAGTATCCGAAGGAGTAGTAATGTCGTCTTCATCTTCCGTGAAATCAGGCATTTCTTCATGTTCTTCATCTTCCATTGATCCAAGGTAGTTGATATGCACAGGTGGCTTCTTCGAATGGCAATTGGCTGCTAGATGTCCAGGTTGGTGGCATTTATAACACACTATAGGTTTGGCTTTGGTTACATTGTTTGCAATGACAGAAAGTCTAGGAATATTAGGATTTGGCTGTGGAATGGGCTTGAGGTTTTGGTTGGTATTGGATGGTAAAGCAGGTGGTTTTGCCCAAGTTTTACAGAAAGATGATGAAGGAAAACGACC
Organism: Lygodium microphyllum; assembly: GCF_053477565.2. NCBI lineage: Eukaryota > Viridiplantae > Streptophyta > Polypodiopsida > Schizaeales > Lygodiaceae > Lygodium > Lygodium microphyllum. Next base: position 27,353,407 of record NC_141146.1, on the reverse strand, counting down.
TTGATTAAATCTTCTAAAATTTGAGTTGAATTGCTTAGATCCATAGTTACCATTGGGTTGGAATTGCTGTGGACGCTTGTCTCTTCCTTGCAGTTTGTCTTCAGTGTCATGAGCTAATGAAATTGCATCTTCAAGCGTTGCAGGCTTGAACATATTAACTTCAGCGTAGTAATGCCCAAGTAGTCCAGACATATACTTGCGCTTGTGTGTCGCTTCAGGTACGTCTTCAAGCATGCGTAACTGGAGTAATGCATTCCAAAAGCATTCAGTGTACTGAGGAATAGGCTCACGATCTCGTTCATGAAGAAGATCCCATTGCTTTATGGCTTTTTCATGGAATTGTGGAGGAAGGAAATTCTGCATAAACTTCTTCTTGAAATTCTCCCAGGTAGTGGGACAATCTATACTCTTACGAACCACGGTCCACCAAAGAGATGCTCTATCTACTAAATGATTAGTGACACACTTGATTTTATCTTTTTCTACATAGGTTTCCTCATGAAAATAGTCATCAAACTGACTAATGAATGCAAGAACAGTTTTTCCCTCTCGAGTGCCATTGAAAGTACGGAATTTGAAATTTCTTTTACTTATCTTTGATTCCTTGCAGATGGATTGAGCTTCGAGAGTCGCGTCGATGGTACGTCGAATAAGATCTTCAGATTGAGGTTCCTCTTTGTCGATAGTCGATCTTTGTAAATTAGCCAATTGAACTTGTAATGCTTGCCTAGCGCGTCGTTCTTCATCCAACTGCATCATGATTAAGTCCAGCTTTTGCTCCATCGTAGGTTCAGGTAGGTCGCCTTCAGCCATTAAATCATCCATATGTGGTTCCGTCATCCTGCAAAACTTCAAAAGACCTCATACTCTCAAAATCCAATTAGCGGGATGAGCGTAGCTCAAGTTCGGGTGTACAAGGCTTATATATTTTTGTGTGTGGCTTTCACAATCTTCGTCTTTGGCTATTGCGGGATTTGTAATCTTTGAAAAATCTGTGTTTTGACCTTCTATGTGTGCTGAAACTAGTTCAGCAAACCTGCGTATACGAATAGTACCTTCCAATGAACAACTTTGCAATTTGGAATTTCTACGCAGGAAGAGTCCTATGAGTTTTGAACAGAAGTTTGTTTTGACTTCAAGTGACTTGTCTGACTTGCAGAGTTGCACACTTATGTGACTTGCAGAGTACCAAAACTTACAAAACTTGGTTGATTTAGCAGACTTGCAGGATTTAGACTTGGAAGACTTGAATAGTTGAATGACCTTAGATGATTTAGGGGATTAAGAAGCTTTATGCTTCTTGGTCTGTCGTCAATTTTGAGGACATGAATATGTTCTCGGCGGAAAAATTGGTACCCAGAACATCCTCATGTCCTCGTGATCAGTCGTTTTTGAAGCTTAAGTAAAGCTTCTAATTAACTAAGCTTTGTAACTTAAAGATTGAAGCTTTTAAGCTTGGCAAGAAATATGGCTTATCTCTGTTCCTTGACGACTTAAAGAAGAGGATGTAGGAGTGGTCCTCTGACTGCAGGCCGGTCCTTCACGATCTGATGATGGAAACAGAGGTTCTTGATCTCTAGGAATCCACCCGTATCGACCGTTCGCGACGAGATTGACCGTAGAGCTCGATCGTTCCAGGAGCTTCGCCTTCGCACAAGATGGGTAGCGATTGGAAGCTCTTGATCTCAGCTTCTCTCTGATACCACTGGTGCGCAGATCAGATGCTGTACGCTTGCGTAGTGAATGCCGGAAGGTCCCCAAGAATAATAGAACTCTACTTTTTGCACAAAATTCAAGGTAAAAAGCATGAACGACATGAACAAGAGACCAATTGGGTGCAATCTCCCCCTATGCCTTGTGTGAGCGCTCCACAAAGCATGTATTTTATGTATTAATCATCTTCAAGCTCAAATAATAGCCCAAATTACAAAATAGCAAGCTTTTAGCTTTTGAGTTTGCTTTAGCACAAAATAGAAATAAAGCTAATGGGCTGTGCCCAAAGAGTCAGGCGTACCCAATACAATGTCCAAGTACAAATAACATAATCGTGCACCCATGCACATACAAAATAATAAATAAATATCCAACGCCTCAATAAATAGGCGCGACAAAATATAGACGCCATGCCTAAGGTATGCGCCCATCAAAATATAAGTGATAACTCGAATACTCGCTATCCTCCAAGGCTTTCCTCCGCCACTGCTGCTATCTCTAAACATCAACTGAAGCATTCACAATCGTTAGTAAAATAATTTAAACCGACAAAAGTGAATACCTAGCAGTCTTCAGCTACATAAATAAATCAACTGCAGTGGTCCCAGAGGAGGGGTTCCATCACCCTATTGCGCCAAGCTTAGAGGGAGAGGGTGGTCGTGGAGAGGGAGGAGCCAACCCAGCTGCTGCTGGATGTCAGACACGCCAGTGGCCATCCTGATTCATTGCCAAAACCCGTCGCGGCCACCTCGCGGCCTTAAAAACCTTATTTTTTTTCTCCCTGGTTGTAACCCCTATAAGCCCCCTTCCTCTTGAGCCTTGGAACCCATCCCCCTTCGTGTTCTATAATCCCTTAGACCCCCTTTTTGCGTGGATATTGGAATCACCTTTTTTTTTCCTTTCCCCCCCCCCCCCCCCCCGTGATTAAACCTTCTCTAACCCTTCCCTTGTGGTGTATTGAAACCCCCTTTTAAGTTTGACTTAAGGGTCCTTCGATCTTATTTATAACCTTTACGGTTACTATATCCCCTTAGAAGTTCTCTCCTGCACCTTGTGTTTTTTCCATCCCTTTTCGTTCCTCGTTTGAGCGAGTCATTAAAAGACCATTAAGCCTCCCCATGGCTTCAATGGGTCTTAATCGTAGAAGACTCTGAAACACCCTTTCGAATTTCCCTGACTTCCAAGGAGGGAGCCTTCCAAAAACTACTATCGACAAGCGGTGCAAGGAAGCGACGGTGGAATTCCTAGGAGGAGCTGTAGAGCTGCTTTCACATTCAAAAAACTACAATTGCGATGCCTCCTAAGAAAGTCCAAGGGGTAGCCGCGGGAGGGTCATCTCCCGGTATCCATGTGGATATCTCACCACAAAACCAGGTTTTTCTTCTTGGCTTTAATTCGGTTTTAAGTCGATCATGCAAAGAGAAATTGTTAGGGATAGGATATATTTGTCCGAGTTATTTGTAATGAAGGAGTTTAGCTCATTTGAATGAATGATAATGTATAGAACTTAGTTTCCTTCGAATTGCATCAAGCATTATAAATTACGAGCAAGATTATCCATTTACTATAGTAGTATATTTTAGTTAAATCCTAAAAGTATAGAAATTATATCTTGCACCATTAGTCTTATTCCTTTCGCAACGAATCATTGTAAATGATTAAATTCATGAAAGGTTTCTTTCGTTGCTCAAATTACTAGGAATTTATCATTGCTAATTGCACATCTTAGCAAGGGAAATGTTTGTTATTTGACATGAGTTCATCTGCAAGGAAAAAGGAAGTTTAAATTGAACTGTATTGACTGAAAAGTAAATTGTCACAAGGATAGCAAAACTGTGACAAGACGATTAATATTACCTTCCAAAAGATATCCAAACCAATCTAAACATAGAAATATTCATACCCTAAGCACTTGACTACTTTCCTTATTGTAGGGTCAAAAAAATTCGTAAAGATAATGAACTAGGGCTGTCCCCGAGATCCTTAAGAAAAAACCCTAGGCCCGACATACGTCAGTTTAAAGGATCTAAAACGGATTATTCCATCGCAGGACTTGCGCAGCAAGTACGAAATCATTTAGTCTTGTGATTGATTCACAAGGAGAAAGGGTAAAAACCCTCAACAAGGATGGCAGATCCCTATGCAAGTTATCTTGCAAAAGGACGTATTTTTGGATTTCCTTCTAAATAAGAAAAGTTGTAAACCGGAAACTAGCATATCTAAGGAGCTTTAGGGTTGACCAAGTTGGGTTAATAAGGTACGCCCTACACCAGAATGTAAAGGATCTTGCCAATTTACAAGACACCTTGGGAACGAGTGCTGATACACTCAAAAGGAAAGAACACTTCCTTAGCAGTTTGCTAAACAACACGGTTGATTAATGGAAATGTTTGTGCTTGCTAGAGATTTTTAGGGCTCTATTTGAATTATGAATTACAAATTGAATGAGTACTTATACTTCAGGTTAAAGGCCTGAAGGAAGAGGCAGTTTCAGTTACCCCCGACTACCTACCTAACCCTAACCAAGGGGGTTGTTCACCGCACCGAGAACGTGGACCGAACCCGCCGCGAGAGGTCTCTCCGTTGAGCTCTACTTGGAGTAGGAGGACGCTTGGGTGCCGTGGGGTGCTCTGGCTATAAATTCCTCGCCTTCTGGGTCTTGCACAAGAGGCTAACGTGACTCGGGATTGGATCTCGAGGCCCGCATACTAGTTTACAGGCGGAAGCTTGGAATAGTGATCCCTGGGGATTACTGGATAGCCCTCGGTGGATTATGGACAAGCCTACGGGCGGAACTCCTTGTATTTCAAAGATAAAATGATGAAATGTTAAAAAAAGAACTTGCTTGATATTATTTTTCTATGTCACGTGATAAGATTACGTGAAGGAACCGGTGCTTAACAGGATTAATTAAAGAAGCTGATTGTTATATGTCAAATTAATGTGTTAGATAATTACATAACTAAAACAAACCGAGGAAAGTGCGGAGGATGGGCCATGGGTCCGTCCTACGGTTGGGTGGTCCCGGTTAGCCGGGAACTTTTCTAAAAAATCTCGAAGAATAGCGGGATGATCATCATCATCAAAACGAATAACGAGAGCGATGACCTAGAGTTACGTCTTACCCGATTTACGCTGTTTTAGGGAAACGGAATGGGACTATGGCTTATGGCAGAGAGGTTGAGCCTTGCATCCCTCTCGTTTCCCATTCTCCTTGAACCAAGTGCAGCGTGAATCCGCTTCGGACCTGGCGTTTTTGCGTAAAGTAGTTCGCTCAGGTCTGACGCTAGTTGCTGTTAGCTAATGACCAATCAGGAAAACCCTAATTCCGGTCGATCCTAAGTGGGAACGGCCAGGATACTTCCGCTACGTGGCAGACGCGGGAAGACCTAGATCGCAAAACCCGTAACATTCCATGGGAGTGCGGGGCGGAGTTTTCTAGACATCCTTTCCGATGGACTGCTAAGACGTGTCCTGGATGATACTAGTGCACACGTTACAGTTGGTATCAGAGCGGACCAACAACGGAATTGTTTTTATGAGATCTCAATAAAATGAAGTAAAGAAATTGTTGCTGTCCAAACATTTTCTCACCTTCAATGCTGTCTTGCAGAATTATGAATCGTGGAATAAGTTTTTGGTATTTCGGGTCATGTTTATGACTGCAATGCATTCTCCCCTTTATAGACAAAGAATTGGGATGATGAACATCCTGGAGCAGATTTATAATCCATCACCTTTATACATGGAACAAAGATGGATGGGGTCTTCAAGAATCTACTATATAGCCGCCCACCGATTTGCTTATCTACAGACCAACCTAAAGAGGATCAAGTGGTTGGAAGACTTGAAAGTCGTGAAGCTGTTCATTTTTGTAGAAGCTCACGTAAATTCGACTTTACATATTCAAGGTCGAAGGGTATATGAGGAAGTAACCCGTGTAATCCTAGCCGACAGGATTAAAGTGTTGGGCCGCCATGAGAAGTATGGATTCCAATGGAAAGGGTATCCTGAACTTCCAATGAATTATCGATTCCTAAAGATCCATGACCCAAAACCCTACTATTACACAGTTTCTGTAAACAAATGTAATACAACATTGTTCTCCCCAAAGTGAATGTAATGATTGGCTTATCATCACACGAAACGTTGTATTCAAAAAGGCTATGCCCATGTAAATACAAATAAAGACTTCTATCAATATCTGGCTGTGCATAAGAGTTGTTAAAAAGTTAAGTAGCTACATTGTTTACGAGATAGCTGAACTAAAAATGAAAGATAAGCTAACGTCGATTATCATAACATTAAGAAAACTTTTATCCAGGCACAACCCCAGGTGCAGGTTCCAAATTCGCCTCCTACATCAAGTACTGCTGTGACCCAGGAGAAGAAGTTCCTCCTCAAGCAGATAAAGCCACCCGAGTTTGACGGGAGAGGTAGATTCGTCCAGGCTGATGCTGAAATTTGGATTGAATCCATGGAGGATTACTTTGAAGCAGCTGGTACTGCACCTACCAATCAGGCCATGCTCGCCAAGTTAAAGCTCACCGGCGAAGCCAGACTTTGGTGGAAGCAATGGTGCAGGGATCAAGGGATTTTAGAGGGGTCCGTTACCTGGGAGAAGTTGAAGAAAGCTGTGCAGGGAAGATACTTACCACCTGCATATCATACATAGAAAATGAATGAGTTCTACGAGCTAAAACAGCTAGGACTCACTCTTGACGCATACTACTCTAAATTCGTCTCATTTTTAAAGTATGCGCCATAGATGGACATGACACAGCAGGTGTCCAAATTTTGTGCGGGCTTAAATCCACTCGTAAATACCCGTCTCGAATCTATGCGTCCATCAGATCTTCAGGATGCACTCATTCGAGCGGCGCCTATAATTTAGGAGGTGCAAGCTAGACCAAGGGGTAACAAAACTTGGTCTTATAGTGACCCGAACAGAGGAGCATTCAGACCTCAAATGAAGAGAGTTCATGGCCATAATCAGGGACAAAGAAAGAAAGCAAGGACAAATAACGTCAACAACTTTGTTCCTACTCAAAGTAATGGCCGAAACCTCCGTTGTTTCCACTGCAATGAACCCGGTCACTTCAAGAGGCAATGTCCCAAGCTCAAAGGAGGACATCGCCAAACGCCTTTCCAAGGTGCAGGCCACGGTCAAGGAGCCGTTACCCGTGGAAGAGGAAGAACCATTTGCATTGCCAATAGGCAAAGATGCGAAGAAGAAGAAGAGGAAGATCCGACTATGGAAGCTGAATTCGAAAAAGCGACAGTCCATGCCGCTTTACACAAGAAAGGGCCGAATCGCCAGTTCTCGGTGATTCAGACACCGTCAAACTATCAAGGTAAAGGTTTCAAAACCTTGATTGATTGTGGCAGTACACATTCATTTATCTCACCAACATGTGCAAAAAGTTTAGGAATAACCACAGTAGAAGCACCTACCCTACTTGTGGAGTTGGCAAACGGTCGTGAGGTGACTTGTACCAGGCAAATTGCTAAGGTGGAATTCCTTCTGGGAGGAAAGAAGACTTTAGTCAAATTCAGAGTCATGAATTTAGGTATCCATGAGTGTCTACTCGGGATGGATTGGCTTAAGCCCAACGACACCCACATCCACTGTGGAAAGGGTCAAGTTTCCTTTTGAAACTCTGAAAGGGAATTTGTCACAACTCAAGGTGAGGCAGGACTACCAAGAATCCAATTAGCCAAAGTATCTCGGATCATAAAAGGAGTCAGAAAAGGATTACCCGTTTACCTGATCAAACTCAACAAGTTAGATCAAAAGCAAGAGTCTCATGAAGGACCTTCTTGGCTAAAGGAATACGCTGATGTATTCCCTGAGGAATTGATTGAACTTCCGCCTCAAAGAGAAGTAGATCATGAGATTAGGCTAGTGCCTGGAGCTGCACCAATTGCAAAGAGACCTTATAGAATGTCCATACCGGAAGCAATTGAGTTGAAGGAACAACTCAAGCAACTGTTAGATCATGGTTACATCCGGCCTAGCAACTCACCGTGGGGAGCTCCAGTACTATTCTAGAAAAAGAAAGATGGGACACTCCGACTATGTATTGATTACTGAGGGTTGAATCAATCAACAGTCAAGAACAAGTATCCTATTCCTAGAATAGATGAGCTTCTTGATCGTCTTCAAGGTGCAAAGATCTTCTCCAAGATTGATCTCAGGTCAGGTTACTATCAGATAAGGATCAAGGAAGAAGATATTCCAAAGACGGCCTTCAATACAAGATATGGGCACTTTGAGTTCTTGGTTATGTCATTCGGGCTTACAAATGCACCTGCCACCTTCAATAGATTAATGCAAGATATCTTTAGACCATATCTTGATGATTTCGTGCTTGTCTTCTTCGATGACACTTTAGTCTATTCTAAACAGGAAGAAGATCATGAACCTCAACTTCGGATTGTCCTTGAGACAATGAGGTCTCATAACTTGTATGCAAAAATGAAGAAGTGTGCATTCTTCAAGCGTTAGATTGAATATTTGGGATTCATAGTATCATCAGAAGGAATATCAGTAGACCCAGCCAAGGTCAGAGATGTGCTTGAATGGCCAATACCAGTATCCGTTAAAGAGATATGTAGCTTTCTTGGATTGACAGGATGGTATAGGGTCTTCATCAAAAACTATGCTTTGATTGCAGCACCTCTTACAAACTTACTAAAGAAGCAGACTTCCATTACATGGTCAACATTCGAACAAAATAGCTTCGACAAATTGAAGCAAAGTTTGGTATCAGCACCTATTCTAAAACTTCCTGACCTCAATAAGGAGTTCGAGGTAGTAACTGATGCTAGCATTCTTGCCTTGGGGTGTATACTTATGCAGGAAGGTCATCCAGTAGCATACTCTTCAAGGAAATTGAAGAGTCATGAAAAGAATTATGCCACGCATGATTTGGAATTACTAGCTGTCATCCATGCTCTAAAGCTTTGGAGACACTACCTGTTGGGTAACAACTTTACTCTAGTAACCGATCATAAGAGTCTCAAATGGATTTTTACCCAGAACGAGCTCAACATGAGACAACGTCGGTGGATTGAAGTATTGGAGGAATATGATTTTGAAATCAAGTACCGACCAGGGAAGGAGAATGTAGTTGCCGATGCACTCAGTCGCAAGGCATTCCTAAATTCCCTAATCTTGCAGAATCCATCAACGGCCAGATCTCTGGCTACAAAAGTATCTATGCCAAACAACCCTATACTTGAACTAGCTAGAGAGGAAGCATGCCATGATTTGGCCTACCAAACAATGATAAAGGAAATATGTACCAAGGAGCAGAATCAGAAGTTGCAAGCTAAGTATCAGGAATTTTCCATTGATCATGGACTTGTCTACTACAGAACAAGGCTGTGTATACCAGCAAGCCAATCACTTAAGCAGAAGATATTATGGGAAGCTCATGATTCTCCTTTCGCAGGACATCTTGGCTATGCTAAGACTCTTAATGCAGTTAGGAAGAGCTACCATTGGGAGAGGCTTAAAGGTGACGTTCTCAAATATGTCACTAAGTGTTTGTCTTGCCAACGTATCAAAGCCGAACATGTCATGATGCTAGGGAAACTACAACCGCTTGACATTCCCCAAATGAAATGGGAATTCATCAGTATGGATTTTGTTGTTGGCTTACCCCAAGTCCAAGGAGGATACAATTCCATTATGGTTGTGGTTGACATGCTTACCAAGGTTGCACACCTGATACCAGTAAAGACAAACTATAAAGTCTCCGACATTGCAAGATTGTTTATCAAGGAGATATTCAAGCTACATGGGTTACCTAGAATAATCATTAGTGATTGAGATTCTCTCTTCACATCACACTTCTGGAGAGCTATATTGGAAGCTATTGGGACTCAACTCTGTTTTAGCACCACTTACCGTCCCCAAACGGATGGCCAAACAGAGTGAGTAAATCAAATCATCGAAGATATGCTTAGAGCATACTGTTGTCGAGAGCAGAAGAGGTGGATTCAATACTTGCCATTAGTTGAATTTGCCTACAATGCTTCTTACCAGCAGAGCATTCAGATGACTCCTTATCAGGCATTAAATGGTCATGATTATCGAAGTCCTCTAAACTTTTCTGATCCAACCCTAAAGGTTGAAGCGTCAAGGAAGATGTTGGAAGAGATGGATGATCAAATAAAGTCAATAAGACAAGACATACAAGCGGCCAAGGATAGACAAAAGGCATACGCAGATCTGAAGCGTAAAGAAAGAGTCTTCGAAGAAGGAGACATGGTCTTCATTCGTGTACGCCCTAAAAAGAGTTCTCTATCCCTAGGAGATTGCAAAAAGCTAAGTCCAAGGTATTGTGGGCCATAAAAAATCCTCAAAAGCCTAGGACCCAATGCTTATAGATTGCAACTCCTTGAGAACCTAAAGGTTCACAATGTATTCCATGTCAGCCTATTGAAAAAATATGTACCCAACCCTAACCATGTACTTGATGACCAACAAATTGTAATGCCTAGTCAAGGAGTTCTGAACTAAGGCCGGATAGGATCATAGGTATTAGGGAAAGACAGTTAAGATCTAGAACCTTGAGAGAATGCCTCGTCCAGTGGAAAGATTATTCCGAAGAGGATGCCACCTGGGTAGATGAAGGCACTCTCAACCATCAATATCCCCAGTTTATTCCGAGATGAGGACATCTCAATTCTTCTAAGGGGGAGAGAGAATGTAATATAATGAAATATAAAAAAAAATTTCCTTTCATGGCGGCGCGTGATCTGATCCGTGACACCACAGGCCGTTAAGTGATCGAGGGGGGGGGGGCTAGAAAGCTCCTCGCTGGAGCTTGCTCAGGGCCCTCTCCATGCACACTGACAGATAAGGAGGAGAGGATTCCCTCCCCTCCCCTATTTAAACAGGGGGGCTGCTGCCATCGAGAGGAGGGTAGGCTAAGGGTATAGTGCGGAGGCGTCACCGCGCTGAACAAAAGGGGAGGGTGGTCGTAGAACTGCAGTGGTCCGAGAGGAGAGGGGTGCCATCACCCTGTTGCACCAAGCTTAGAGGGAGAGGGTGGTCGTGGAGAGGGAGGAGCCAACCTAGCTACCACTGGACATCAGACACGCCAGCGGCCATCCTGATTCACTGCCAAAACCCGTCGCGGCCACCTCTTGGCCGTCGCATCACGGTTGGGGAGTTATTTTTCCCCCACGTATCCTTCCCCTGAAGCTTGGAAGCTTCCAAAAGGGGGGCCTTCTTAGCCCCCTTTCCCTTGGTGTTAAACCCCCCCCTTCCCCCCCCCCCCCGGTTTTAATCCTCCTAAGGCCCTTTCATCCCCCTTCTCGTGCCTTTCCAAAAACCCTTCCATACCCCCCATGATTTAACCTTTAAGCCCTTTGTCATGGGCTTTGAAACCTTTTCCCCCCGTGTGTCTAAATCCCCCTTTTCGATGGGTATTAGAACCCCTATGTTTTACCCATGAAGCCTTTCCCATAGGCCTTAAAAACCTTATTTTTTTTCTCCCTGGTGGTAACCCCTATAAGCCCCCTTCCTCTTGAGCCTTGGAACCCATCCCCCTTCATGTTCTATAATCCCTTAGACCCCCTTTTTCCGTGGATATTGGAATCACCTTTTTTTTTTCCTTTCCCCCCCCCCTCCCCGTGATTAAACCTTCTCTAATCCTTCCCTTGTGGCGTACTGAAACCCCCTTTTAAGTTTGACTTAAGGGTCCTTCGACCTTATTTATAACCTTTACGGTTACTATATCCCCTTAGAAGTTCTCTCCTGCACCTTGTGTTTTTTCCATCCATTTTCGTTCCTCGTTTGAGCGAGTCATTAAAAGACCATTAAGACTTCCCCATGGCTTCAATGGGTCTTAATCGTTGAAGACTCTGAAACACCCTTTCGAATTTCCCTGACTTCCAAGGAGGGAGCCTTCCAAAAACTACTATCGACAAGCGGTGCAAGGAAGCGACGGTGGAATTCCTAGGAGGAGCTGTAGAGCTGCTTCCACGTTCGAAAAGCTACAATTGCGATGCCTCCTAAGAAAGTCCAAGGCGTAGCTGCGGGAGGGTCATCTCCCGGTATCCATGTGGATATCTCACCCCAAAACCAGGTTTTTCTTCTTGGCTTTAATTTGGTTTTAAGTCGATCATGCAAAGAGAAATTGTTAGGGATAGGATATATTTGTCCGAGTTATTTGTAATGAAGGAGTTTAGCTCATTTGAATGAATGATAATGTATAGAACTTAGTTTCCTTCGAATTGCATCAAGCATTATAGATTACGAGAAAGATTATCCATTTACTATAGTAGTATATTTTAGTTAAATCCTAAAAGTACAGAAATTATATCTTGCACCATTAGTCTTATTCCTTTCGCAACGAATCATTGTAAATGATTAAATTCATGAAAGGTTTCTTTCGTTGCTCAAATTAGTAGGAAGTTATCATTGCTAATTGCACATCTTAGCAAGGAAAATGTTTGTTATTTGACATGAGTTCATCTGCAAGGAAAAATGAAGTTTAAATTGAACTATATTGACTGAAAAGTAAATTGTCACAAGGATAGCAAAACTATGACAAGACGATTAATATTACCTTCCAAAAGATATCCAAACCAATCTAAACATAGAAATATTCATACCCTAAGCACTTGACTACTTTCCTTATTGTAGGGTCAAAAAAATTCGTAAAGATAAAGAACTAGGGCTGTCCTCGAGATCCTTAAAAAGAAATCCTAGGCCCAACATACGTCAGCTTAAAGGATCTAAAACGGATTATTCCATCGCAGGACTTGTGTAGCAAGTACGAAATCATTTAGTCTTGTGATTGATTCACAAGGAGAAAGGGTAAAAACCCTCAACAAGGATGGCAGATCCCTACGCAAGTTATCTTGCAAAAGGATGTATTTTTGGATATCCTTCTAAATAAGAAAAGCTGTAAACCGGAAACTAGCATATCTAAGGAGCTTTAGGGTTGACCAAGTTGGGTTAATAAGGTACGCCCTACACCAGAATGTAAAGGATCTTGCCAATTTACAAGACACCTTGGGAACGAGTGCTGATACACTCAAAAGGAAAGAACACTTCCTTAGCAGTTTGCTAAACATCACGGTTGATTAATGGAAATGTTTGTGCTTGCTAGAGATTTTTAGGGCTCTATTTGAATTATGAATTACAAATTGAATGAGTACTTATACTTCAGGTTAAAGGCCTGAAGGAAGAGGCAGTTTCAGTTACCCCCGACTACCTGCCTAACCCTAACCAAGGGGGTTGTTCACCGCGCCGGGAACGTGGACCAAACCCGCCGCGAGAGGTCTCTCCGTTGAGCTCTACTTGGAGTAGGAGGACGCTTGGGTGCCAGGGGGGCTCTAGCCGTAAATCCCTCGCCTTCCGGGTCCTGCACAAGAGGCTAACGTGACTCGGGATTAGATCTCGAGGCCCGCATACTAGTTTATGGGCGGAAGCTTGGAATAGTGATCCCTGGGGATTACTGGATAGCCCTCAGCGGATTATGGACAAGCCTACGGGCGGAACTCCTTGTATTTCAAAGATAAAATGATGAAATGTTAAAAAAAGAACTTGCTTGATATTGTTTTTCTATGTCACGTGATAAGATTACGTGAAGGAACCAGTGCTTAACAGGATTAATTAAAGAAGCTGATTGTTATATGTCAAATTAATGTGTTAGATAATTACATAATTAAAACAAACTGAGGAAAGTGTGGAGGATGGGCCATGGGTCCGTCCTACGGTTGGGTGGTCCCGGTTAGCCGGGAACTTTTCTCAAAAATCTCGAAGAATAGCGGGATGATCATCATCATCAAAACGAATAACGAGAGTGATGACCTAGAGTTACGTCTTACCCGATTTATGTTGTTTTAGGGGAACGGAATGGGACTATGCCTTATGGCAGAGAGATTGAGCCTTGCATCCCTCTTGTTTCCCATTCTCCTTGAACCAAGTGCAGCGTGAATCCCCTTCGGACCCGGCGTTTCTGCGTAAAGTAGTTCGCTCGGGGCTGACGCTAGTTGCTGTTAGCTAATGACCAATCAGGAAAACCCTTATTTCGGTCGATCCTAAGTGGGAACGGCCAGGATACTTCCGCTACGTGGCAGACGCGGGAAGACCTAGATCGCAAAACCCGTAACGTTCCATGGGAGTGCCGGGCGGAGTTTTCTAGACATCCTTTCCGATGGACTGCTAAGACGTGTCCTGGATGATACTAGTGGACACGTTACATTGACCACCAGCATAGTAGTGATAGGAGGGGAATCCTCGACATCCATAGCAAGATCAACCTGAAAGAAGTCCTTCCCCAAGGCATCTACCATCAAGTTTTGTGGAATCCTAACGGCCATCATCCAAGGAGGCATTGAAGGACACAAAGGAAGGTGAAGAGGGTGTAGGGGAAACCCCTAACTGATTTACTCACCCATAAATAGGCATAGTCTAGTGAAAGGACTATAAGTGATAGGGAAGAGTTGGAGACGCAATCCAGCCAAGGCGAGCTGAAGGCGGCAAAGAAGAGAACACCATCAAAGATATAAAAGAAGACAAAAGAAAAATGACAAGGATGGAGCGGACCAAGTTGAGGAGGGCCCAAAAAGATTCGAAGAGGAACAAAGATGAGAGAAGGAGAAAAGCAGAGCAATAGGTAGAAGAATTGAGGAGAAATGAAGATGAGAACATGATCGAGGCCATACATGGGTTAGTGGAAGAGACCTTGGGCATGGAAGGACCAACCAACCTAAGCCCCTGAGGGGAGGGAGAGCCAAGCAACAGTGCCAAGGCCTCAAAGGTTAAAGCAATCCCAATAGTAAGGGGCAGGGTAAGACCCAAATGCCCTACCTCTCCCCAATCTTCATGTCCCACACTCTAATCACCTCGATTGCCCAAGAAACTGCAGTCGTAATCGACATGAGGTGCTTGATGATCACGATGTAGTTTTTGGTGACAAAGATACAAGAGATAGCTCCAAATTCACAAGCAGGGCCCCCCCTTGTAGGAGCTAAAAGACTGGATGTGGTCGATGCTGAATCAAGGCAAGATCCTAACAAGAAGAAGCTAGAGGCCTCGACAACTACAACATCCCCTACAATACCTACTGCCACAACTTATGATGACTATGTTAAAGAGCTCCTAACGTAGCTAGAGAAGGCCAAGGGAGGAGAGGAGAGTGGCAACAAGCCAAGTGAGAGATCAAAAGAGAAACCTGAGTTGCACTTAGGTGTTGGAAGCAACCTGCAAGGCACCAAAGCATCAATGAGAAATCCAAGACCTCAAAGACTAGCTCAAAACCAAGAAATGAAAAGAAGGAGATAGGGAAACAAAGTGGACCGAGGATAATTAGAGCCACATAAGCCTACAACAACTCAATGAGGAACTAGCAAAGTTGAGTGAGGAGCTCCAAGGGAATATGAATAACATCTGGGAGGCTATGGAAGAGCTAGAGGACACAACAATAGAGGAGAGGGCACGAAGATACCAAAAGGAAATAGAAGACTTGAAAAATAAGACTTCCCTAGAGTTGGTGGAGCAAGGCAGACTAGAAAGGGAGATCAAACACTTGAAGAAAGAGAGGGAAGAAGCCATCGAGAAAGCAACCCAAAGGCTACAGGAGGAGTTAGAAGATGTGAAACAGGAGGTGGAGCAGATAAAAGCCATTGGAGGAGTCCAAAAGATAGTGCCAGGAAGGAAACCAAGACACCCATGCAGAGAGAAACAAATATGCATTCAAGAGGTTTTTGGAAACTTGCATGCAACTCTCTATGGCGCAACTAGCCCAGAGGATTGTTGAGGAGCAATTGAACTACCAGAACAAGGAGAAAATGCACATGCGATATGTGTGGAATGAACAGTAGTAAATGGTGATGATGATGTCTCAAAGCATGGAGAAGGGCAAGGAGGAGTTGGAAGAGAGGACCAAAAAGTGGAAAGAGCGCACTTTAAACAAGTGCGAGAACTTACTAAGTGCTTGGCAATAGCTGAATGTGAGCAGGTGTTTGTAGAGGTCAAGGCCAAAGCCATAGAAGTACGTTCACAAGCGCAACGACAAGCCTTCTTGGGCGGCACAATGCTCCATGTAACACAAGTAGAGGGCAAGGACTCTGTGGAGAGGACAAAAAGGAAGCTAAAATTGACCACTAGAGCCTTAAAGTATGTCCTACACAAGTGACCACTCCCCATTGGTACGGGCCTAGCAAGAAAATAACAATGCCAGGATTTCACGGCCTCTCTAGGGATGAGCTAAAGGAGCTAGGCTTTAAAGAGCACGAGCTGCCAGAGCCACCCCTAGCTCTTTAGACCCCACAAGAGAAACCTCTAGAGGAAGGGCCTAATTTTGAGCAAGAGTTAGAAGAAGAGAAATAGGCCCACGAGCTTAGCCCACCACTACCAAATGAACCCCAAGAAGATCCAGAAGGAAGCCAAGTACCAGAGTGCATCATTACTGCTAGGAGAAGAAGACAGGAATTGATGGAGAAAGCACAATAGAGAACTAGAGCTTAACATTATACATGCTTGATTACATCACTGAGCTTAATGTTATATAAGCTTGATTACATCATTGAGCTATGATACTTTGATATTATAGTTGAGACCATTGATGGGGATCTGGTGGAGGAAAATATATTTTTCTTCTTTGACTCAACTTGGATGTACAATGAACTTAATAACACAAGGTTGTTCAATTCTCTATATGTGATTGTTATAGCTTGGTGAGATGGCATGTATTGTTTGCGTGGAGAAACCGAGAGACCTATTTACCCTGCCACTAAGCCATGAGACCCTATTGGTGCTCCTTTGTGTCTTCTTTTTGGGTTGAGTAAGGTTTTCTTACTTCACCACTTGCATGAGAGCATCGCTATTCACAGTGCTATAAGTATTGTTGTTAGCATCATTAATGTAGCAACATTAAAAGTGATGCTAACTGTGATGCCAAAAAAGAAGTCACTAACTAACCTTTGGTATGCTCGTGTGTTATCATGGAAATTCTTAAATCAACATGATAGCTTCTTTTTTGACTAGCTACTCTTGTTGGATGTTAGAGGCTACATGTGCCTAGCCACCTACACTTACTTTGTACATATTCCTCACATACCTATATATTGAAGGTGACATCATTAATCACAAATCACTTTATTCTTTATTCATTCTACTACAATACAATAAGGGACGGAAAGTCAAACATTGTGACTATTGGAGTTCCTACATATCGTATTACTCTTTCTTACTTGAACTTCCATAGCTCTTGCTTTCACTTTTTCTCTCAATCTAGCTCTGCATTGTCATTGGGATCAGAGTGAGCATTTGTTGAGCTTTAGGATGTCACTTTAGCTTGGGAAAATAGCTTCATTCACAACTTCTATGGCAATCACTCGTAGAGGTAAATATCAATCCGTTGGTCCTAGATTAACTCCCTATCTTCTTGGCTTATTTCTCAACCTTCTCCAAATCATTGGTGAGTGCTGGGAGCTTTAGCACATTCACTACTAGTAAGGAGAGAGTAGGGAATAACCCACAAATTTTGGTGCATCTCCTCCCTCATCTACTTTATCTTGTAGTTCTTGCTAGACATTGCATGGCACTTGATGGTTCTTTCTAGCTTCATTTGAAGAGTTTTGGATTGACCATTGTTTTATGGTTTAGAGTAGACTGTTGTTCACTATTTGGATAAATATTTGACTAGTTAATGCTCTACTAATTGTTATGGGGAAAGTTTGTAATTCCCAAATGATGTATTGATGCTTGAGAAAGCCTTCGGGATTGATTAGGACTTGTTTAGCTCAACATTTGGAGGGTTCTTTATTGTAACACCCTATGGCTAGAAAGCATTCACTGTGATTGAATGCCTATGGACAGTTTGGAGATGCTACATGGATGTATTGATGATTGGTACACTTAGCACGTGAAGGACTCTTATTGGTATACAGCCCCAGATGTATTGCTTCATGTCTTTGGACACTTGTTGTTATAAGGCTCACGCATTGAGCTTTGGTTTAGTCTTGGACATTCTGAATTTATTTCTATGGGAGAACTTTAATATTTTCATTATTGTAGAGCTTGGACTCTTGAGTTAGTGGGAGACTCTTATATGCTTATTGCATCATGCTTACAATGTCCTTATTGCAAACATTGATGATTGTAGGCTGATTTAGCTTTGGTTTATATACCTAATACTTCCTCTTATTAGATGGTTTTGTTATCTTTGATATATTCTTGGTTATGTACTTGAGCTTCAGTACTCATATGCAATGACTTGATTGGAGATTGGTGAATTGCCATTATTTTTTTGAAGATCTCTTATGCACAATTGGCTTACATACAAGGTTATATTTATTTTGGGATTGCATCTATGTCTTTAGCATCTTTCTATTTTTGAAAAGATCTGGTACCTTGTTTGTTTCACTATAAGGATATAGGGGTATATCGATGGCATTTATGACGAAGATTAGCAGCGTCGCTATTTGTCACAAATATGACACAAATAGTGAGGGTACTCAAAGAAAAAAAAGCACGGAAAACCCAAACGTGGCATTTTGTTGCAATGAGTTTGAGAGAGAGCGAAAGAGATCGTGGCTTTGGGAGGGAGAGGGAGAGGAAGAGAGAAAGAGAGAGAAGTCTAACTTCTCACTACTGCCACTTCCGCTACTGTCACCATTCACGAAGAAGAGGAGGAAGTGCACGAAAGAATAAGAGGGGCTGTCTCAAAGAGGACATTAAGAATACATCCTCGGGTCTTTACGGTGAGTACATTGCCCCCTCTTGGTTTGTTCTTTTTCTTTCTTCCTTTCGTTTGTTTGTTTTTATTGAGAATGAGGTGCATTGAGGGAGAAAGTGAGAAAATGAGAGAGGGAGAAGAAGAAAGGAAAAGGAAGAGAGAACAAGAGGAGAAAGAGAATAAATATGAAAGATAACAAAGAAAGAGAGAGAGAGAGAGAGGGAGGGAGAGAGGAGAATGTGTGAGAAAACATGAGGGGGTGGAGAGAAACAAAGAGAGGGTTTGTCCTCCTTTTAGTTTGTTTTTGTTATTTCTTCTTTTTTTGTTTGTTTTTCTTTAGGATGAGGTGCATTGAGGGAGAAAGAGAGGAAATGAGAGAGAGAGAGAAGAAGAAAGTAAATGGAAGAGAGAATGAGAGAGAGAGAGAAGAAACATAAAAGATAACAAAGAAAGAGAGAAAGAGAAAGAGAGAGAGAGGAAGGAAGAGAGGATAATAAATGAGAAAATGTGAAGGGGTGGAGAGAAACAAAGAGAGGGGCAACAATGAAAGAGAGAGAGAGAGAAAGAAAGATCGGAGAAGAGAGAGAGAACATAAAACAAAGAGCGCAAAGAAGGGTGGATAAATTGTGTTAGGTTAGTTAGAAAACTAAAGCTACTCATTAGGAGAAATATGGACTCTCTTTTTGCCCCTTAAGGAGTGAATAAACAAATATAGGCCTAACCAATGAGAGAGCTGGGATTCCAGATTCATGTAACATGAATTTTGTAGCCATATCTTGGCCCAAATCTTCCCTTAGCAATAAAATAAGGGGAAATGTGGGGACTACAATGCTGTCACTTCGTGGAAGTTTGTGCCTCGAATTTTCATTTTCTTATTTTTTATGTTTGACTTTTCTTTTCTCTCCTTTTCAGTTTTCCCCTCTTTCTTAGGCGGAACTCAAATTTGTCATATCTCTTTCCCCACTTCTTCTTTCCTGACGAAATTTTATAGCCTCACTATTGCTTGCCCTATCTGTAACCCTGTAAAATTTCATTTGCTCTGCACAAGCATAGAGAGATTTTCACGTGTTTTATGAGAGCAGAGCTTGTTTTACCAAATCCCTAAGATTCTCTTCACAAAACTCTACAGGTATATTTTTCTCTTCCATGGATGTTCTATGGTAAAGTTTTATCTCGTTTGGAGAAAACCTGTGCAAGTTATGTGCATTCTCTAACATGTAATTTCTTTTGTTTTGGTACTCTAGGAGTCTCTTACAGTCAAGAACAATGATATTTTGAACACTCAACTTCTTCTTCAACATCTTAGGGTTTCTCTGTAAACAAAGTTACAGGTATATTGTCTTGTTTTTTTGTTGCTCCACTATTAAATTTTATCTCGTTTGGACAAAATGTATACAAGTTATA
The DNA here is from genome assembly GCF_053477565.2 of Lygodium microphyllum. Taxonomy (NCBI): domain Eukaryota; kingdom Viridiplantae; phylum Streptophyta; class Polypodiopsida; order Schizaeales; family Lygodiaceae; genus Lygodium; species Lygodium microphyllum. The sequence goes on along the minus strand of NC_141146.1, from coordinate 27,333,581 downwards.
TGCATACTGAGTTTTCCTTTGTTTTTGTACTCCAAGAATCTCCGAGGGTGAAGAACAATGATTTTTTAAAAACTCAACTTCTACACCATCTTTGGGCTTTTTTGCAGAGAAATCCACAGGTATATTGCCATTTTTTATTGCTGTTCCATGGTTAAATTTCAATTCATTTGGACAAAGCCTATATAAGTTATATGTATGCTTTGACCCAAGATTTCTTTTGTTTTTGTACTGCAAGAATCTCAGTGAAGGAACAATGTATGCTTTGACCCAAGATTTCAACATATCTAGGGATCTTTGTGAAAGAAATTATAGGTACAATGTTTCTTTTTTAAATTGATCCATTTAAATGTAATTTCTTTTGGAGAGAATATTTGCAAATTATACACATGTTGATAGGTAACTTTTGTATTTGGTTGTTACAGATGTCTTAACGGAGGAAAAACATAGTAGCATACTTGGAGTGGAGGTCTTTAACAGGAAAGGTAATGGTAGTAATTGGATTTGTGATAAGTATTATAAGTTGGATTGGATTTTGATGCACCCATGTACTCGAGGGAGTTTCAAGGTCAAGCGTAAGGATGTTGCAAACCCTAGCAAATATTGGAAATGTAGAATTCTAGAGTTCAGAAAAGTGTTTAATGGCACAAGTGCAGTAACAGAAGTGTTGATTCAACATGTTTATACACACAAACAAATCTCTGTACACGACGAGAACAACATTGCAAATTATAAACAAAACAGTAAGTTGTTAAATTTTATCATTGATTATTATTTTGTATCAGAGTTGTTTTTAAAAGTGTTTGCAGTATTCTAATTCAGTCTTGTTTGATTGACAGCTCTATATCCATCGACTTTGCATGAATGGTAGAATGTGGAATGTTTAAGCAGCAAGATACACGTTTGGCATGAAGAGATAGGTTCTTTGATCTATGATTATAATTTTGCAAGTCAACTTGCCACTCAAAATATCTTTTTTTATAATTCATTGTATGTGGTAGAAAGCCAGAGATTGCAGCATGTCCCATTGCCGCCACTGTCTAGTGGTGAATGGTTGATTGGTAGCTTGGAGTTGTCAGGATCTTGTAAGTCGAAGATAAAATCTGACATCAATAGTGCTATGAAACCCACCACAGGCTCCAAAGATGTGCATCCTAGTTGGTTTATTCCATTCTCATTGTTTGCACATTTGTTTGGTTCATGTGATGTTTTGAAGAAAACAAAGATTACTTATCAATGCAAGTGTCCATCCGAGGAATGGATGAGTCAACTATTGGGTGAGACTTGGCAAGTCAAAAGAACACATTTTAATGAGATGATTGAGTGCAGGGTCAACCAACACTACAAGAGAAAGGCCCTATAGACGCGCACTGTACACGCAAAAAAGCGGGCGCATTTATAAGCACGTGTATCAGTGCGTCTATTCACGCTAGTATAAAAAACGCATCTATATATCCGCGCTGATAAACGCGCTTATAGATGCAAAAATCACATATTTTTCATTTCTCATAAAGTCCCTGAATATGACCAAACCTCTTAATAGCTAGTATTTGTTTGAATAGGGCATGATTGGATGTATATATGACATAATTACACCTCGATCATACGCTAGGACATGATATATATGTATAGGATCATACGGACATGATATACATGTATAGGGCATATACATGCATAGGACATGATATACATTACCAACTTTACTTCTTTCTGAGTATTACGAATATACATCCAATCATTCAAAGCTAATTATATATATGTGATTTCATACCCTATATACATCCAATCATGCCCTATACAAATGTGACTGGATAGGGCATGATGATTGGATGTATATATAGATCAAAGGTTGACTTGTGCATTTGCAATATATATATATATATATATATATATATATATATATATATATATATATATATATATATAGAGAGAGAGAACTGATCAATACACTCACATGTCTCGTTTGTTGTGCACTTAACCTAGCCATGCATGCCAATTCATAGCATGAGTAGATTGATGTAAATCAGTTGGCTTGTGCATGTGCAAGCTATTCCAATCATATCAAGGTGCACTTATAGCTCACATATAATTTTAGATAAGGTGGACCACATGTAGCCAATGTGCACATGTCCTCTTTTCATCATCTTTAGCTAGTGTGTCCACTTGTTGGTGACTAATACCAACGAGCCAACTACAAATCTCTTATCTATGAAATGTATAAGTAAATTAACTTGGTTAATTTGATGAGGCCAAGTTTTCCTTCCATGGACAGTGTAGTTGGCTAAATAGTACTTCAAGGTTATAGGAACTTACAGAAGTCAATGGAGCATCCTAAAAATGACGATACTTTAATTACTATATCAAGTCACTTCATGTACATATCTTTGATTGATTGATGGATAATATGCCTTTCTCTATCTCTTTCATATACATCTTCATTGCATTATCTTTCTCTAGCTAAAAACCATTCGTGCTTTATCCACCTATTGATACTTGCATGCAATTGTAAGTGGGATGGTCTAGTAAGTCACTACATATGTGCCAATTGACTTGCCAATGCGTTATCTCTTATCCTCAAGCTTTGTCATATATGTCACCACATAGGTCAATTGATTTCCTAAATGCATGCATTGATTCCCTAAATTGTTTCTACGCATCTATAAGCGCGTGTAATGGGCATTATCTGCACATATACACGCGCAATTACAAGCGCTTACAGATGCACCATGTAGGTATAGAAAAATTTAAAAAAAGTTGTGGCTTTCTTTTCAAACCTGTGCTTTCCTGCGTTTTTTGTGTGTTTTCTGCAGTTCGAGCTCGACATTACTACTCGTGTCTATCTATCACTTCATGAAGACAAGGAGGCAAGGAAATAAGATTAAAAAGAGGACAGGAGGAAAGAAGAGCCAAAGAGTAAAGAACAAGAGCCAAACAGCAAGGAAGAGAAGAAGATTCAATCAACTTACCAAGGGAAGGGAGAAGGAGGACAAGGAGCTTGCAACCTAGCCGCCACCCGTTGGAACAAGCAAAGAAGGTGAGTTCTTCTTCTCTCTCTCAATCTTGTTTGCTTTCTCTGTTTGTTTGTCTCTCTCTTCACATGCTAGATCTTGTCATATATGGAGGTTTTTTTGCATGTTTTTTAAGCAAGTTTGAAAAGAAATGGTCCGACTGTGCGCGGCTATCAACGCGTCCAGATGACAGTGTAGACGCAGGTATAGACGCAGAAATAGACGCACTGACAGACGCCCACAGAGACGCAGATATAGACACGCACAGAGACACAGGTATAGACGCTGCATATAATATGTTTTATCTGCACAGGGTAATATGATTTTTCTTGTGTAGATGTGGAATCCTGGATCCTCCAGCACCCCATTCAACAAGGAGCAATTCATGGGGGAGATGACCAATTATCTTGGTCGCCCTCCCACTGAAGAGGAGGTTTTTAGTGTGATGTCTGGGACACCTATCACATCTTTGCCTACACAGGGATCAGCTGAGGTACATGGATTGCCCAAAGCACGTGCATCTGCAGAAGCACATGTATCGAGTGAGGTAGAGGGTAGTGCACGTCGAGGAAGGAGGGAGAGTCGTGCAGGAGGATGAGGAGGTCGAGGGATTTGTGGGGGTTGCCTAGGTGGTGGCTTTCAATCACCCTCACTGGAAAATGAGAGAGGTGAGCCTCCACAAATGTACTACTCTGTCACTGATGTTGGTGGTATCTTGAATGACTTTGAGGGGAAGGAAGTGATAGCCTACTTGAGGAGTGTCGTGCATGCCACATATAAAGATTGCATGATTCCCTTCAAGCACCAAAAAAATGGTTTGTGGCAAGAGGTGTTGTAGGCAGTACATAAAAGGTACCCTAATCCCGAGAATTCACGATTCTCAGATGATTCGGGACGGTCAAAGGTGAGAGACGCGCTTCATAACAAGAGGTCTCACCTTATGACGCGCGCCAAGGAGTCATTGCGGAGACAAGAGCAGGGGTGCCTTGGATATGGCCAACCACCCAATTGCCACCGCAAGGAGTGGAAAGAGGCCAAGAAGAGAGCAGTGGAGAAAATGACAAGTCGCCAGCATGCAGAGGCTTGACGTATCCAGATGGCAACCATGGGATCGTCGCATTATGGATCGGGTGGCAGGGAGTCATGGAAGGCTGAGTTTGTAAGTATTATTTGATTTCTTTTAAAAATAAAATTTTGTAATTTGTTTCACTTCATTATGTAGTGTGTTTTAAGACATTGTATGTTCAAATTGTTTTGTAGTATCATATCGTTGGTAGGATGCCTACTCCTAGAGAGGTAGGCTACCATCGAGGTCATAACCGGGCGTTCACTTGGCAGGATTTCTACGAGGAGGGACTCATCATGGAGGAGTAGATAGATAACTCTAATTTATTGTTTGTAATGGTATTTACATACCTTAATCCTTTGTGTAGGCGAACCCTGATGTAGTTGAGGATAGCGAAGGGGGGACTAGCAATAGCAGTGGCGGCAATGGCAGCAGCACAGGCAGCGGTGGTAGTAGCGATGATGATGCCTCTTCTGAGGAGATATAGAGAAGCCCCATGCATGCATGCCTCCCCTTGGCTTGTAATTTTCATTTTTGATATGTATTACCTTCAGCTAGTGCTTGCGACCATGACGTCACAAGCACTAGAACTCATAATGTAAAAACGTTTCATCTATATATATGAAATTTCCTGTTCTACATACATTGTTTTGTTTTCAGTATCCAATCTTCGAAAATAATCTTTCTCTGTTTTCCCTAAGCATACAATTTGATGTTGATGGGGGAAAAAAAACCAGAGAGCATGTGGCTTGCAAAGCCACATGCTCTCTGGTTTTTTTTTCATACCTCTGTTTTGTGCGTCTATCAGCGCGTCTAAATTGCAGAATAAATGCGTGTCTATTCTCGTCAAAAACTTGCAGAGTAAACGCGGTTTTAGATGCGTAGATACACGCGTGTATAGATGCACAATATGAATATATCCACTTTTTTATAAATATGAATATATATTTACGTAGCGCGTCAATACGCGCGTCTATATGCACGTCTACGTGGGTGTGTAACTCTGACTATAAGCACGCTTTTAGATGCGATACGGTAGACGTAGAAATAGACACGGTAATAAACGCGCCCGATATTTTTTTTTCACAATTCAAATATTGCGTCTACAAGCACGTCTATGGAGCCTTTTTGTTGTGGTGCAATCTGATTTTACATTCAGATAAAACTTTTTTACTACTTTGCATACCTTGATTTAATTGACATAGGTCTCGCTTAGATGCATACACTTACCATTATTTTTGTTTTTATTACAGTTATTTCATTGCTAGACAAACTCTATGCGTTCGCTTTTGATATAGAAGATGGCGACTTTTGCGAGGGGAGTGGATCAATTTGGATCAAGATACACAAGATGAGATACATACAACGCTCATAGATGTGGTAATCTTGTGGAGTGGTCATAATCCTTTCGTAGTCAGCACAAAGAATCATTGGCCCATTTATTTTCTAAGACAAGAAATCCAATTAATGTCCAATGAGCCCCTCTGCAACTTCTCTTTCAAGTTAGATAATAGAAAAGTTAGGACTCGTAGTGAGTAATCCATGACATATAAACAATATGCTTCTCCACATATCCTTGAGATAGTGGAATCCTTGTAAAAAAACTTTATAAAGAGCGAATACATACCTTTTTTGAACTTCCGAGTACTTTAAATTTTAGTTTACTGTGATCCAAGCATGTGATAATACATATTTTTATTACTCAATCGTGCAGGTAAAAATCATAATTAAATTGCAAGCTAGAGGTCTATAATCTATAGAATATTGTCTTTGCACAATGATATATTGTAGCGCATTTCTACTGCTCGTTTCTTAAATTTTAATATTATTTTGGATCCAAAGTGATTTTGAAGGTCTTTTAGATTTATTTTTCTTTAAAAATTTATATATTTTCTCTCATTAGACTTGAATATACTCAGCGATCCAAACATATTCGAGGATATAATAATGTAGAACAAAGCGACGTTTGTCTGTATGAGTAATTTTAACAGTGACTTTAAAGTACTGAAATAAAGAAACTAAGATAAGAGTTTTAATTTGAAACTTTAGGGTTAATAACTTTATAAAGAACCTTTATTTAAAACCCTAGACACATAAAAGCTATAACTCCAAACTCATTTTCACTTTCATTCTCCACTTCCCTACACTTGTGCTCTCCTTCCTTCTCACTTTGTGTGCCATGGATACCACTCCCGCCTTCGCCACATGTATCAGCTCCACATACTACACGCACATAGGGGACCAGATATACCCTAGGTTTTGCATGACCCTGAGTCTAGAGAGCTCGCTTTCTGTTGTAGACTGTGACTCTAGTATATTAGCATCGTTTTGTGATATAGTGAACCCTCTCACTTGCTCTATTCCCGACTCCACTCTCACGTGGGTTCCCATGGATTTTTTGTAAAGTTTGCGTGCCGGATCTAGCCATGCAAAGGTGATAAGTCGAGCCTTGGTGCATGTGGGGCAATATCTCTGCACTAGAGCAGTGCCCACCTCGTCATAGGACCACATCACGATGGATCTCGGATGTCGCCTTTGCCATATATGTTATGTGCACTGAGGTGCAAGAGGACAGTGACGAGGACATCGACGCACCCTCTTGGCCACAACTAGAGTATTTTGAGAGGGAGCGTGAGGAGATCACTCTCGGTCTGAGTGTTGAGGTAGCAGAGAGCTTGCCCATTGTGCACCCACCTCCCTGCCCACGAGCGAACAACCACCCCTCACTTTTGTCCATGCTATCACCATCGAGGGGGTGGAATATCTACTCATGCAGGATGTGCTAGAGTTGTTGGAGCTAAGGGAAGAAGAACTATACTGTATCATGGTGCGTGATGCACCTAGTGATTTCATAGATTTTGATTTGCAGGATGCCCTAGCACATGTTGATGAGGTGGCTCGTTATGATGGCATGAGCATTGATGATATCTTTGCCATTGTGAGCATCCAAGAGCAGATTGAGGATGCGGTGCCACAATATCAGATCTTTGATGAGGAGTTTGAGCGGTTGCACGAAAGCCTTTTTGGTCCTCGACCCAACTATGCAGTGCCTACCCGGGAGAGAGACGAGGGTGGCCCAGTGGCAGGAGCAGACCTGGATGCTCCATTACAGCAACAGATAGATGATGCAAAGAAGGAAATGTTCTCGATTTCCTATGAAAGTTAACCAGTAGGGCCTCTAGGGCATTGGGAGCCAGATTCAGGCCCCCAGACGCGAGCTTCCAGCCAGGGCACATCTGGGTGCCCGATCCCGATAAAAACTGTTGTGTACAGATTCAGGCCCCGAGACGTGAGCCTCCAGCCAGGGCACAGCTAGGAGCCAGATCTCGACAAAAACTGTTGTGTTGGCTCCCAATGCCCTAGAGACCCTACTGGTTAAGTTTCATATAAATATGATGTATATATCTTCACCGCACTCCATGCATAGTGAGTCTGATACTGAACTTGTGTGATGCAGGAGATTGTCTATATAGATGAGTTTTTATCTAGGCAGGGTGGCCGATCTGGTAGCCAAGAAAGGGTGCAAGACTCGGCATTGAAGGAGTACATTGGCCAGCTTGTCAACGACATTATTGTATTTCATAAGACATGCTTCCTTTCTTTTGCTGAGAACTTCTTGAAGTTGAGGGCATTAACAAAGGATGGGCCCTTCAAGACCATCCCGACCAACTCCAACCTGGAGAAAGTAGTGTTGCTTTGACGTTCAAAGCTACTCTACTTATTCACAAGTACTACATCTGGCCCACTTTTCTCCATGGTGGCCTGTGGCATGGTTTCTAGTGCTGAAGACCCCACTGTCATTAGACAGGAACTATTGGGGAAAAATGTATTGTTGCCTATGATCAAGAATAGCTTTGACCATGCTCGAAGAAGCCTAGGAGAGACTAGATGTACTTATTGCCTGATGATATCGCATCACTGATGTAATGCACTTTGTAATCTTCTCTTCAAGTAATGAAAACCGATGTTTGTTGGATTCGCGTGCAATGTAGTTTGTGATACGTGTCTTTTACTATTGTTTTTACTTGAATGTTACATTTATTTGTCGAATTTATACGCAACACGATTTGTACCCTAAATTTAATACGTAGTGCTTTATCAAATTCATGCGCAACATGTATTTGTTCAAACGCATGTAACGATAACTCAATGATGTAAATAAAATAAATAACAAGCGACTAAACAAAAATAAGACGTGCCAAAAAATTTGTATTCATATTAATAAAAATTTACATGGGATCCATTACAACCAAAGCTTTACAAAATGTCTTCAGGAGCTACATTCCATGTGTTTTAGAGTTGTACACCCCTATCCTTGTTGACCTCCACGAGAACTATCTTTCCATCGCCGAAAGAACTTCACTATCTGCAGATCCCTGTCGGTGAGGGTGACCCTCCTTGCATGCACCGCTGCATAGACCAAGTCTCCAAACAAGTCGATGATGTAGGCTTTAGCAGCTTCTTGTAGTGCAAGGAGGGCCTGGGCAGTCTAGTGATCGGGTTGTTTCACGTGTGATGTATCTGGAAACTAGGTCATGTTGTTCCTAATCACTATGCCCTCCATGATCTCCCACACCAACTTCTAGAATGGAGCCTTCGGTATCAGGAGGTGAGCAGTCTTCTGGTAGTGGCAGATCTCGTGAAGAGCCACTGTGCCTCGCTTCCATTGGCGCTTGCACTGCTAGCGTCATGGTGGTGGTGGTGGAACTAGAGGACGTGGCTGCCATATGGAATTTCCAAGGGGTATTTGCGGGGCGCTTGCTTGGTGCGTACCATGTCTTCTAGGAGAGAGAACTCAGAACTCAAAAGAGAAATGTGTAAAATGAGGTGAAACTTTAAACTTATAGCTAAACTTTTCAAAAACCCTAAAAGTTTAATTAATGAATCCAAACTTTGGAAAAATATCACCAGTGCTCTAATTGACATGAAATTTTACATGTGGACTCCTCAAGGACACATTAACCACCCAAATTTTTTTTTGTCCCAACAGAAGCCTCTGGGTAACCTGTCTGAAGGCTCGCGTCTGGGGCCCTGAATCCCATTCTGATGGTGCCAAATTTTTAATATAAATCAGTTTTTCTGATGCCCAGCATGAGGGTGAAGTTTCACCAGATTCTGATTTACAAATTTGACGGTTCAATCTTTTTTTGAAAATGCGTTAACTGGATTATACTGCACTGATAATAGAAAAACTCACCAAGCACAGCAAGCTCACCAGTGAGATTTTTCCATGCCTTGAGTTGATCATATTGCCAAACTTCCTTGATCTGCAAAGTATGGACCATGTGCTTCAAGTATATGCTACACAAGAAAAGAGATTAGAAACACAAAGTAATTCGAAATGATGATTTTTTTTTGTAATGATGATAATACTGACCATGTAGTGTGTTATGCTATTTTTAGTCCATGCCTCCACCATGGACTTATGAAATTTAGTAGCTATCTCTTTAAAAGCTTGAGTATTGGCCCCCCCATTCAAACTGCCCAAATAGTCATCATGCCTTTGTGAAGCTTCTCCTACTTCATACTGACTATTTGGAATGCCTCTTCTTCCAATGCATTGGCATCACCGTCCATAAACCTCAACTTCTGTAAGAGAGTTGCTAATCTATCTAGGTGTATCCACACTTCTGCCTTCGCAATCCTCGTTCGTCCCCCATTGCTCCAATCTGAAACAACAAGGTGCAACTTTTTGCATGCTTCATACTTCTCTGGTTGTTTTACTAGTATATTGCCTTCCTCATCTCAAGGTGGAGATAAAAACTTCCTAGCCTTGGGTCCGCCAAAGCATGGTTTACAAGGAACATTTCCACTCTTCCCTGATTTTTACTCGTCCTTTTTTATTTCTACTTGGCCTCCGTGCAATCCAACTTCAGAGAGGACTTGTTCTTCCTTCTTGCATGTAGCATCAGATTCTAACACGGGCTGCATCTTGTATGCAAAGCATATATGTTCATATAATAGCTTCTCAATTATTCTAACCAAACAATGCAATGTGTAAAAGTGAACCCTTGTTAGTGGTATTTCCAAAATAGGGCACCAGTTTTGATCCACTGGAAATTTTGCATTCACTGCATTTGATAAACCAAACATACAATTCAATGTTTTTAAATCACCTACAAGATGCCATTCAACTTGATAGTCCCCAAACCCCTCAACGTGTAAAAGTGCTCTAATATTTTGCTGTTGAATAACACTGGGTATATTAGTGAGGTTAAAAAAAAATTTAAGTACTTCATGGTCCTCCTTTGGTACTTCAAATGCTATAAGCCACCATATTTCATTCTCCGATTGTACACTGAAGTATAAAGGATGTTTTTCATCGATGTTGGGATCCAATGCTCGATTCATAAGTGTTATACTCACACGCTCAAGTTTTTGCCCCTTGATAATCTCACTCTCATCAAGTTTGAGGACAAACTTAAGCTTGCCTTTACATTCTTCCATAGACATATTGTAGAACTTGACCATAGGAATCTGAACCCTACATATATCCAATACAAAGTTGTTGGATGCATTCAATACAAAGGCAACTTCTTTGGAACCATACTTCAATATGTGTGTGTATTCCAGATGCGTAGGATCACCAATTAGTTCTAAAACTTTCTCATTTAGTTGTTTTCAAGCCTTCTTCACATGAAATGGTTTTGGCAGAGGCATTACTCACTTAGTATTGAAGACTTGCTTAAAGCCTGTATCCAATTGTTGATAGATAATACTATATGACTGAGATCTCATTCCCACCTTGTCACATAATCCTTGAGCATCTGTAGTAGTAAACAAGTTGCTCACATTCCTAAGACGTTCACTAGCAACACCATCCACAATGTCCCTGAATTTAGGATTTTCCAATGCATTTTTGGCCATATGCTTGCTAAGGACTTTGGCAATAATATCATTCTCTGCATGAGGAAACATTTTTCTCATTGTAGCAGATTGAGCATATATCCGTCTATGATATTGGTCACTTCCTTTGGTTAATTGGTGAATTCGTTTAACTCATCGAATGCGCCGACGTGCCTCTTTGGTTTTTAAAGTGGGCCCAATCTCCAAAGTTTTTGTGAGCTTCCTCTCTATATTTCGATTCTCCTTCTCCAAGTCATTGACTTTAGACTGCAACTCCATATTCTGCACATGTGTAGCATGCATAGCATCTTCAATGAATGACATTGCTTGTTGTAGGTTCTGGTTCTCCCTATCCTTCTCAGCCAATAATCTATCCTTTTCCATCAAAGACTGTATATTCCCTTCTAATCTTGTGTGCATATTTGTCAAGGTTTGATGAACCCCTACTAATCCTTGTGTGACAAGTCTGCATGTGTATCCATACAATCCTTCATTGCCTTCACAAGCAAACTTTACAAATGATGTAAGCCCTTCAAATTGTGGTGGCCTTCGAGTGAGTGGATCAGGTGGATAAATGCAACCATCAACCCAAAGGTCCACATTTTTTTTCCCTACATTTCTTTCTTGCTGCATCCTATATCTTATTGCATAATCTCTTTCCATAGTTCTTTTGAACATTTATGCATATTCATCCTCCAATTGAAAGTGAATATCTCTCTTTCTCTTGGTATATCCTGCACCTGCATTCTGCAAAAAAAAACAAGTATGCACATTTTAACTTGGATTAACATTCAAATCACAGAACTACACCCCTTTGATTCACTATATCTGCGTCTTTTTTAAAAACCCAGTTGGTTCTTGTCTCTTTCTCTTGCTTTCAGTCTTGATAGACCCTAATCAACCCCTAATCAACCTGTAATATTGGCTTTTAATCTACCTCTAATTAGCATCAAATCTTATCTTCTGTTCTATCTAAAATATTCTCTCTCTCTCTCTCTCTCTCAACTAAAATTCATCATGGAAACCCTAAACACATTCATACCAAAGCTTGGCTAGTGGAAAACAATAACATCATCTTATCTTTTGCCCTAATTTACTATTTGTCACTCTATCACTTATTTTCTTTGTTCATCTCACACAGTCCTCTCTGTCCCCCCTTCTCCCCTCCTGTCTCTCTCTCTCTCCCCGTCTCTCTCTCTCTCTCTCTCTCTCTCTCTCTCTCTCTATGAATTGATGCTTAAGGACTGAACAACAATTATGAAGAATAATAACATCACAGAGATTAAAAAAATAAAGATACCTCCATTATCACTTGATTGCTTGTAGTATAGACTATTGAAGACAGAGATTTCTTACTGCATATTTCTGAAGAGGGAGAGGGCTTGTAGCAGGGTAGAGTGTGTTGTAGGTAGAGATTATTTGATTTCAACAAACGGTATCAAAACTACTCCTCAATGCTGCTTCAGGAGAACTCGTATGCAAGAAACCATATTCTAGAGGGAAAGAGAAGAATACACAAAATTTGGGACAAAACTAGAGCTTTTTGAGGGAATGAAAAAATGCCTAGAAATAAGTATATACTTTTCCAAAAAAGATGAAAATTTACAAGGAAAATCTCGAGTCAAAAAGGTGTCTTTGGGTAAAAACTAATCTTAAAATATGATGTGTACGTCATTTTATATCGTTTTTTATCTTCCGCCCTTTTAAGAAGCAAGAATGAGAATGATTCTAATATATTTTAATGTTAAAAATTCATGAGGGCATTAAAGAGTCATGTATCAATGATTGGCTTCATTTTTAGAAAAAATAGAATTTTATTTTTTTGATTATGAGGATTTTGAGAAAAAGTGACCTTATCCTGCAGTTTGGGAATAAAATAATAGGTGAAATCTATTGAAAATACAAATACGAGATTTGCTTGATTTTAGAAGATCTCTTTTTATAATATTATTTTGGAATCTCTTTTTAGAGAGAGAGAGGTGAGAGAAACCCCTTAAGGGGCAAAAAAGAGAGTCCATATTTCTCCTAATGCTTAGAGGGAAAGGGGTGAAGGGGGTGTTTAAATTGCCCATGGATTTTCGATACAACAAATTGGTATTGGTTAGTGAAGAGAATTTCATTAAAAAACCGTAATACTAGATTAGGTCAAGTTATGAATGATCAAATGTCAACTATCCTAGTGTGTCATCTTAGATTCAAATCAATGTTATTTTAGGGGGCCTAAGTTGAGACTATACCTTATTAATAAAGTTACTGATGCATATTAATTTGGATGAAAAATGGATTAATTTGTGCACACCTTAGATTAACTTTATGATCTTTTTGCATTATGAAAGGTTTTGGATATGGAATGGCATATATTGCATTATCAATGCCGATCATCTTCCCTATATTAGAGCCAACGTTAAGTAGATGTAGTGGATAGAAAATCTAAAAGTTGTTTAATGTTTATTTTGAAGGAATCTATGGTTAACCATACTATTAATGTGTCTAATTTCCATGTATCTAAAGTTGTTATGTATTGTAAACCAAGACGTTTCAATTGACGTTAATTTTATTGAGTTATAAGAGAAGAAACCCCTTCTCAAAGAACTTAAAAAAGAAAAAGAGAATGAGAACAAAAATCAATTGTTTGTTGTAATGTAGACAAAATGAAAAATGATGATGGTCGTGATGTTCAAGATCACGAGGCATATCTTAATTAGCATGTCCCATGTCCTTGCTCTCAATGCAAGCTGGCAATCCGATGAAAGCATCGCTTGTCTATAGAATACGTATGATGCTTCGGTAAGTTCCAATCAGAGATCATTGATCATATGATCTCAAACTTTGAGAAAATGGTAAGAAAAAGTGTATCAATCATGTCTTATATTCGTAAAATAATTGAATATCATATACAAAAACATTAGATGTGGTCGTAAAATTTATACAAGAAGGTGACATCTCATCCCAAGAAAAAATGCACCTATTGCGACTAATTCAAAGAGTTTGTGGGTGTGCAACGGATGGAGTGACTAAGCCAATCCACCACTTGGAAGGCATGACCCAGTCTATACCATCAATGCCAGAGGAGACATGCATCCTTTTAGACTTTTCTACAATCTTGGAGCTTGAGATGGAGGCAATGATAATTGCATTGATGCCCATTGATGTGGAGACATCTAATCCGCTAAGAGAAGAAGCATCCATACCATTATATGATGGGCGCAGAGTATCTTGCCTAAAGATGTTACTTGCACTTCTAAGTGTGTAAGCAAAATACAGGTGGAGGGATGCAAGTGTGGCCAAGTTGTTCAAATACATTCTCACTAGAAGATACAGGCCTTATACCAACGTTCAAAGTGATGAAAATGTTCATAAAGAAAATTTTTCCCGTAGTCACAAAAAACATTGGTATTAGCGATGCCATAGAACAGTCGCTATCAGTGTCGCTCTTTGCATCGATATCAGCTAATATAATCACAAATAATGACGATGCTAGCATCAACGTAAATAGTGATGCTTTGCGATGCTAATAGCGACGCGTGCAGTAAATTTGCGATGCTAATAGCAATGGTAACAGGGAAAAAAATTTGTAGCAGGGCAGTAAGTTGCCCTGCCACAAATAGCACTATGTGGTTTATTTGGGCCATACAAAAGAGCTTCAGTAATGTGTACAATGCTTGTTTAAATAAAGGTAAAGTGTATTTGAATCATAAGACTGATACATAAAATAAATACAATATCGCATAATGAAAGCGATGGTACAATCATGGCAAGATACAAAGGATTTAATAACATAGTGCATAGAAAATGCCTACATAAATCACATGACAAAAAAAAAGAGTATGTGTGCTCCACGGATCCAAGCGTGAGCTATAGATCCTCGCCATCCGAAAGCTTGTCCTACCGCAAAGAAGCATCGAAAAGGCTCTACAAAAAAAAGCAAACTACACACTATTCCACCATACAATAATGCATTTCAATTAAAATTAGTAACTACGGATAAGAAAGATGAGTGATTTATAGGGCCGTTGCGTCCACACAAACGGTCAATCAATGTAGTGAGACTGTGTCTCTCTGCATATCAAGTCTCACTATAAGAGAAAGGCCCTATAGACGCGCGTTGTACACGCGAAAAAGCGGGCGCATTTATAAGCGTATGTATTAGCGCGTCTATTCACGCTAGTATAAAAAACACGTCTATATATCTGCGCTGATTAATGCGCTTATAGATGCAAAAATAAAGACACATATTTTTCATTTCTCATAAAGTCCATGAATATGACCAAACCTCTTAACAGCTAGTATTTTTTTGAATAGGGCATGATTGGATAGGGCATGATTGGATGTATATATGATATAATTACACCTGGATCATACGCTAGGACATATATGCATGATATACATGTATAGGATCATACGGACATGATATACATGTATATACGACATGATATACATATATAGGGCATATACATGTACAGGACATGATATTTATTACCAACTTTACTTCTGTGTCTGTAAGTGCATGTAACAAGAATTATCTGCGCATATACACGCGCAATTACACCCGCTTACAGATGCACCACGCAAGTAAAGAATTTTTTTTAAAAAAGTTGTGGCTTTCTTTTCAAACCTGTGCTTTCCTGCGTTTTTTGCGCGTTTTCTGCAGTTCGAGCTCGACATCACTACTCGTGTCTGGGACTTTGAGGGGAGGGAAGTGATAGCCTACTTGAGGAGTATCCTACTTTGAGACCCGAGTTCAGTGTGATGTCTGGGACACCTATCACATATTCTTTGCCTACACAGGGATCAGCTGAGGTACATGGATCGGCCGAAGCACGTGCATCTGCAGAAGCATGTGTATCGAGTGAGGTAGAGGGTAATGCACGTCGAGGGAGGAGGGAGAGTGGTGCAGGAGGACGAGGAGGTCGAGGGCTTTGTGGGGGTTGCCTAGGTGGTGGCTCTCGATCACCCTCACCGGAAAATGAGAGAGGTGAGCCTCCACAAATGTACTACTCTATCACTGATGTTGGTGGTATCTTGCATGACTTTGAGGGGAGGGAAGTGATAGCCTACTTGAGGAGTATCGTGCATGCCACATACAAAGATTACATGATTCCCTTCAAGCACCAAAAAAATGGTTTGTGGCAAGAGATGCTGCGGGCAGTACATAAAAGGTACCCTAATCCCGAGAATTCATGATTCTCAAATGATTGGGGACGGTCAAAGGTGAGAGACACGCTTCATAACAAGAGGTCTCACCTTATGACGCGCACCAAGAAGTCATTGCGGAGACAAGAGCAGGGGCGTCCTCGATATGGCCAACCACCCAATTGCCACCGCAAGGAGTGGAAAGAGGCCAAGAAGAGAGCAGTGGAGAAAATGACAAGTCGCTAGCATGCAGAGGCGCGACATATCCAGATGGCAACCATGGGATCGTCGCATTATGGATCAGGTGGCAGGGAGTCATGGGAGGCTGAGTTTGTAAGTATTATTTGATTTCTTTTTTGAAATTAAATTCTATAATTTGTTTCACTTCATTATGTAGTGTGTTTTAATACGTTGTATGTTCAAATTGTTTTGTAGTATCATATCGTTGGTAGGATGCCTACTCCTAGAGAGGTAGGCTACCATCGAGGTCATAATCGGGCGTCCACTTGGCAGCATTTCTACGAGGAGGGACTCATCACGGAGGAGCAATATAATCGCACCATGAGGATTCCACCACCAGAAGAGGTATGTTTTATTTTTTACATGAAAAGTATAGATAACTCTAATTTATTGTTTGTAATGGTATTTATATACCTTAATCCTTTGTGTAGGCGAACCCTGATGCAGTTGAGGATAGCGAAGGGGGGACTAGTAGTAGCGGTGCCGGCAACGGCAACGGCACAGGCAGCGGTGGTGGTAACGATGATGATGCCTCTTCTAAGGAGATATAGAGGAGCCCCATGCATGCATGCCTCCCCTTGTCTTGTAATTTTCATTTTTGATATGTATTACTTTCAGCTAGTGCTTGCGACCATGACGTCACAAGCACTAGAACTCATAATGTAAAAATATTTCATCTATATATATGAAATTTCGTGTGCTACATACATTGTTTTGTTTTCAGTGTCCAATCTTCGAAATAGTCTTTCTCTGTTTTCCCTAAGCATACAATTTGATGTTGATGGGGGGAAAAAACCAGAGAGCATGTGGCTTGCAAAGCCACATGCTCTCTGGTTTTTTTTTATACCTCTGTTTTGCATGTCTATCGGCATGTCTAAATTGCAGGATAAATGCGCGTCTATTCTCATCAAAAACTTGCAGAGTAAACGTGGTTTTAGATGCGTAGATACATGCGTGTATAGACGTATACTATGAATATGTCCATTTTTTTATAAATATGATTATATATTTACGTAGCGCGTTTATATGCGCGTCTATATGCGCGTCTAAGTGTGCATGTAACTCTGATCATAAGCGCACTTTTAGATGCAATTTTGTAGACGCAAACATAGACGCGTTAATAAACGTGTCCGACATTTTTTTTCACAATTCAAATAGTGCATCTACAAGCGCGTCTATGGAGCCTTTTTGTTGTAGTGAGATCTTTAGGCCGGTGGGATCACGATTTGTAATGGAGTGCTTTAAAGAAAATAAAATATAACTATTAGAAACATGATTTTTAGTACAAGGGATATTACAAAAAAATAAGAAAACAAAAAAAAAAAAGCTTACAAGGTCCTCTAGATAAGTCCTATGGCCACTACTTCCAAGATGATGTACCACTCCTACCTCCAGTCATGCCCTTGCTGCCTTGTGCTACTGTCTCAGACATCCTCGAGAATTTGTAGCCTCCTTCTTGAGTCGGCACTAGTCATCCGCATCTAACCACTTGGGCTTTGTAGCCCTACTCTTAAGTGCCTTGTGTGCATCTGGTCGTCTGTGTGACATATACACACACATGCACTCCATCATCCAGCCTGTGGAAAAACTATTTGTTGTAGTGGGTACCGAAAACTCCTCATGCAAGGATGCTACTATGTAGTCCTTGCTCCCCTCCAGTATGTTCTTCCAATGATCTAAGACATTGTGTTGAAAAACTTATTGGCACAACTCTTTCATACAAGCCATCGCCCTCCTCCTCTCATCATTCATGATGATGACTCTTGTCCTATCATATACAAGGTATCCATACCCCTCTAGGGTATGCCTAAGATGTGTCCTCTCCCACCTGCGACCATATTCCTGGGCATATCCAAGAGACCCATGTACATCTGGTTTACCTATGGGGGTAGTACCTCTTGGAGTAGCACGCATAAGGGTGCCACCTACGTACAGCTGTTAGAGTGACTGGAGTAGACGTCCCCATAGGTGTGATATATCCCATAGGTGACACAACTCCAGCAGAACGACGAGAGCGAGACACTGCGTCGGTACCTCCACAACAACCACCTAAGGCACCCTCTCTCAAACTTGCATGAGAGTGAGAAGTAGCACCTGTATCACGAGGAAACCATGGGCTCATTGTATCCACATCTCTACAGCATCCCTTAGAACCACTCCCTCTGTCCGGCCCAAGTCTGGAGCGTCGACCTCATCTACCGAAAACTGAAGCATTAAAGCGCACCAAAGTAGACCTAACAGAACCATCTGATGGTGCATGAGACAACTCCTAGTAGAATCGAGCCATCTGATTTGGAGACATACACGTGAAGATCTCTTGTAGCTCCTCATCGCTCATTCCTCTACTCATCGTGCTAATCTAAATATCCACAAAGGTCACATAAACAGACAAAAATTGATGTTAGCATAATCAATATAAATCAAGCAAAGCATGGTAATGTAAATCTTAAAAGAATAATCTTACTTAAAATGCATATCTTATGTATCCTTATAAGTGATTCGTCAATGAATTGAGTAGGTTGAGACCTCCATCCCTTCGCAAGATGCTCTGGTCAAAGCTTCATGCAACCATCACCTAGACATAAACTGCAGCATCTCCTCCATGCCCTTGGGATATCAAATCGGTTAATGGCATATACTACATCAAAATTTAAATCGCGCTTCTTCCCGATCTTTCTTGGCTTGCTCATACCTAGCGAGCCACGTCTCCATGGAGACATGTTGCAACATACAGAACTGATTCACTTTCCCCTCCATTGCAACATCCATTCTTTTTTCTACCCCATTTCCAACCACCACATCTCTGGTCAGTCTATCATCATCCTTCAGCGACCATAGCATACTATTGTTTGAATCCACCTTTGGTAGCCACTGTGAAATATGCACTAACGCTTTAGACACCAACCAACCTTCAACCATACTACCTTCTGGCCGATCTCATTGTCGCACAAAGCCTTTCAAGGTTTTTATGAAGTGCTCCAAGAAGAACATCCATCACATATGGATAGGTTTAGCAATCTCCACTTCATCTACAAAATGCTCAAGAAGGTGGATTTATATCGTGAGCATATTGGTGGGCAAGTATTTCTCAAAGAGACAGACCATCTCCATTGCTCTCGACCTTGCAGATTCAATAGAGGATGTCTTGATCTCCCTCTGTGAAATCCATTGTACCAAAATTTGACAACCTGTAAATTGCCCCATGTATTTCTGGAGTAAGGCATCCTACGATTGCGATTGGTAGTACAAACTGCCACAAATGAGGAAGCATTATGAACAATGACTACACTCCAAATAGCAAAATACGCAGGCCACTTACAATCCATTCATAGTACAAACCTGGCATATCTTATGTCAATCATGGGATTTTAGCCCTGATAATTGGTCGTCTATGGAAAATGCAGACTTGAGAGAACGCATAATACCTGTCGAAGTGCGGATAGACTTGATAATTTGCTTCACAATGCGCTCTTCTTTAGTGGAAAAAACCCAAATAGTGTGAGGTAGCTGCAAGCGACCATTAGCGCTTGACTACAGCCAAAGCGCCTCCATCTTGCCTGCCTTCTTCAAATCCATTCGTTACCCTGCTGTGTCTCTCTTTCCTGTGATGTGGTCCCATAGTAAGCTGCCCATGTTCTTGAAAATATGCATGGGATTCAACAAGTGGTTGATCCGTAAGTAGGTCTAATACACCAACTCATAGAAAACTAAGAACTGTCACATTTCATTTGGATGTGACTCCATGTGGACCATTTTCAGCTCGTACCAGCTATGGGTGTTCATACGTACTGAAGGTCATCTAAGAAAACCTTCCCTAAGTTCATGACCCTCTGGCAAGAAAGTGGCGTATCCTTGATATACTATCTTATTCATGGTTCTGACCTTCAAGAGTCTAATTGTGGCCCACACAATGGACATGCATGATTACCTGAGGTAACTAGACACGTCCATATACCTCTATCCAGTGAATATAAACTTAAACGAGATATGATAGATATTACCAATGAAAACAGAAGCCTACTTATCTGAGCACTCTCCGAATCCTGAAAAGTCATACATGGTCCACATGAGAATGGCTCGGACCGTTGACCATTGCGCTTGCTCATATCTTCCACGGTGACCCCCTCCTCCCACTAAATCTTAAGCTCATTGACTAATGGACGAAGATACACATCCATATTTTTAACTTTGTATCAGCTAGAAACGAGCAAGCTAAAGATGAGATGTCCTTTCTTCATAGAAAGCCATGGAGGGATATTGTAATTGAAAAGGACTATAGGCCACACACTGTAAGAAGTTGAGCGCATACCGAATGGGTTCACACCATCCATAGCAAGACCGATTCGAAGATACCTTGGCTCTCGAGCAAATCTTGGAAAGGTAGAGTCAATGTGACTCCATGTACGTGAATGCGTTGATATTTGTTGAACTCCATCTATGGATCTATTCTGCACATGCCACGTTGTCAAGCTCGCCATACCAGACGTACAAAACATGTGGTTTATGCGGAAGATAAGCAGAAAGTGTCTAAGAACTTTTTGAGGGTTGGTTTTTCCTTGCAAGTCTTGTCAATACCTGTGAGTATCACACTTTGGACATGTCTCCATAGTCTCCATTCTCCTCGAAACAGTATGCAATCATTGATACATGCATGGATGCTATTGTAGTCCATGCCAAGCTTTCGTAAAACATATCGTGCATCATCAGAGACTCATGTATGGTATTTACAAGTGAAAAAAATCATAAAATACATTGAAAAAGCACAAATATTTTTTGTGATAGTGCCGAAAATAAATCAACGAAGCATATGTACAAGGTACCTGAACAACTAAGTCACACTAGCATTACTCCATCCGTATTTTGCTTGCACACTTAGGAGTGCAAGTAGTGACTTCAGGTGAGATACTCGGCACCCATCATATAATGGTATGGATTCTTCCTCTCTAAGCAGATCGGATGTCTCAACATCCATGGGCATCAATGCATTGATCATTGCCTCCATCTCAGGCTTCAAGTTTGTAGGAAAGTCTGGAAGGCTGCCTGTCTCCTCTGGTATTGACGGTATAGATTCGGTAGTATCTTCCAAGTGGTGGATTGGCTCAGGCACTCCATCCATCGCACATCCACGAACACTTCTAACTGGCTGCAAAGGATGTACTTCTCCTTGGGACAAGACATCACCTCTGTGTAATAAATTTTCCGACCACACCCAATGTTTTTGTATATGATATTCAATTAGTTTGTGAATACAATGCATGATTGATATACACTTTTCTTACCGTTTGCTCAAAATTTGAGATCACCTACTTAATGATCTCTGATTGAAACTTGCCGAAGCATTGTACGTGTTCTATAGACAATTGACTTTTTCGACTAATTGCCAGCTTATATTGAGAGCAAGACATGGGACATGCTGATTAAGATATGCCTCACAATCTTGAACATTAAGACCTTCATCATTTTCCATTTGATCTACGTTTCTTGTAACTCAACAAAATTAACATATGTAAAGTCTCCACCCACCCACAAATTAACGTATGTCGAAGTGTTTCCTGTCTCGTGGTATTACACCGGACCTCGCTGCCACCACCACCACTACTACTACTACTATTACTACCACTACTACAACTACAAATAAGAAAAGAAGAAGTTAAAGAACAAGATCTTACCCTGTCTTTGTTTTTTATCCATTCATTCTCTTCTCTCCCTCCCTCTCTCTCTCCTTCTCTCTTTCTTTATTATATTGTATGTTTATTCCCTCTCTCTCTCGTTCCTTCTTGCTTTTTCTCTCTTTCTCTCACTCTCTCATTTCCTTTAACAAAATCTCTCTCTCTCTCTCTCTCTCTCTCTCTCTCTCTACTACTACTATTGCTACTGCTACTGCTACTGCTACAGTTGCTGCTGCTACTACAACTACTACAACATTAAATAAGAAAATAAGAAAAAACAAGAACAACAATAACTACTACTACGACAACAACAACAACAAATAAGAAAAATACTACTACTACTACAACATTTACATTAAACAAGAAAAGAAGAAAAACAACAACAACAACAACAACAACAACAACTACTACTACAACAACAACAACAACAACAACAACAACTACTACAACTACAACTACAACTACAACTACAACTACAACTACAACTACAACTACTACAACTACTACAACTACTACTACTACTACTACTACTACTACTACTACTACTACTACTACTACTACTACTACTACTACTACTACTACTACTACTACTACTACTACTACTACTACTACTACTACTACTACTACCACTACTACTACTACCACTACTACTACTACCACTACTACTACAAACAAGAAAAGAAGAAAAAACTACTACTAATACAACAACAACAACTACTACTACAACAACAACAACAACAACAACAACAACAACTACTACTACAACTACAACTACAACTACTACTACTACTACTACTACTACTACTACTACTACTACTACTACTATAAACAAGAAAAGAAGAAAAAACTACTACTAATACAACAACAACAACTACTACTACAACAACAACAACAACAACAACAACAACAACAACAACAACTACTACTACAACTACAACTACTACTACTACTACTACTACTACTACTACTACTACTACTACTACTACTACTACTACTACTACTACTACTACTACTACTACTACTACTACTACTACTACTACTACTACTACTACTACTACTACTACTACTACTACTACTACTACTACTACTACTACTACTACTACTACTATAAACAAGAAAAGAAGAAAAAACTACTACTAATACAACAACAACAACAAACAAGAAAACTACTACTACTACCACTACTACTACAACGCCTACGACTAGGACTAGGACTAGTACGACTATGACCTTTACGACGACCACCACTACCACTACCACTACCACTACAACAAAAAATAAGAAAAGAATAAATTAAAGAACCACTACTACCACTACTACTACTACAAATAAGAAAATAAGAAATTAAAGAACGACTACTACTACTACCACCACTACTACTACTATCACTATAAACAAGAAAAGAAGAAATTAAAGAACTACTACTACTAACTACTACTACTGCTACAACAAACAAGAAAAGAGGAAATTAAAGAACATGATCTTACCCTCTCTATGTTTTTTATCCATTCATTCTCCTCTCTTCCTCCCTCTCTCTCTCTTTCTCTCTTTCTCTATTATGTTTAATGTTTTTTCCCTCTCTCTCTCGTTCCTTCTTTCTTTTTCTCTCTTCCTCTCCCTCTCTCATTTCCTCTCTTTCTCTCTTAGTACGCATCATTTTTAACAAAACAAGCAAAAGAAAAGGAGAAAAAATAAAAACAAACCAAGAGGAAACAATCCACTCACCGCAAAGGCTCGAGGATGGATTTGGCGGCTCCTCTTTGCGATGATGGCTCCTCTTTGCCCTCCGTACACTTCCTCCTCTTCTTCGCAAATGGCGGTATGTAATATTCCCGTTGAAAATATTGCGAGGCCGTGTGAAGTCTCGGGCAAATGATAATGCCAGCATTATGTTCGCGGACGGTGCGATTGTATACGATGTTGGCAGAAACGACGACTAATGGTTTAAAGAAACCTGCATATCTTCGTATGAACCTCCTCTTGGGAGGAGGTTAAGAGGATAATATTGGATTTATTGTAATTTTAATTTTTATTCCTCTTTCCCCCAGCCGAAGCGTGGCTGAGGGAAGAGGATGGGGGCTATGTTGGGAAATAGGAGAGGTGGAGGAAGAGGAGCCATGCAGGCACCACGTGAGGGAGGGAAACCTTACCCCCCTTCCTATAAATACCCCCTCAAGGGGTGAGAGGGGGGGAGTCGTGGAGAAGCTGAGAGGTCGTGAGGATGTTGAAGATGGGCGGGGACAAGGGAGAGGATAGAGGAGGAGATCACGCTACACATTGAGGAGAGAGAGGGTAACGTTGCAGTCACCCCCATAGATCGTGAGGAAGGAGGAGCTGAAGCAACAACATACTGTGCCAGCTGCCGCTGAAGGTGGAGCACTGTAGTCGTGAGGTTGAGGGAAGGAGAAGGGAATAGTTTAAAAGCTCCTACGCCGTCGTTCAAAGAGGGAAGGCTGCCGCCGTGCTGGTGGGATCGAAGGGAGAGGAGGACTAGAGAGAAAAAGGGAGGCCGCCGTGCTGGTAGGATTGAAGGGGGGAGGAGAAGGTTGCGTGAAGGAAGAGGATCCTGAGAAGCTGCTGTGCCTCACGATTGTGAAGGGAGGAAAGAAGGGGACGCTGCCATAGCCACCGTGCTGGGACGAAGCCGTCGTGAGGACTGCCCAAACCTATCGCCAGCGCCACACCATTTGCCACTAGGCCACCGTGAAGGCCGCGCTGCCACACCCAACTCGTCAAGCCGCCGCCATAATGCCATATTCCCCCCCTCTTCATTCGTGCCATACTCCTTCCTAAACTTGCCTTTTCTTCCATGTGGGAAGTAGAAGCTTCCAAGAAGCTTCTTGGAAGCTTCCAAAGGCAAGGCTTAAGGCCTTGTGCGCATGGATTGACCCCGAGGGTAAAAGAATTCCAGCCTCCTTAGGCCCTGTGCGTACATTTCATTCGTGGGGTTCAAGACCCAAGCTTCCAAGGGACTAATCCCGCGCAGGAGAGAAAATTCGCAGAGCATAAGTCTTCGGGACACGTGTATAACTCAAGGAAAGCCACTACAACCAGAGTGCGCTGCCTAACGATGGCTCTGAAGAAGTGGCAAGGCGCACGTGCAGGAGGTTCCTCCCCGAGCTTACACGTGGACATCTTCCTGAGCCCACAAGCCCAGGTTTTACGATTCTGTTTCCACGCGAAAGAAATGCATTAAGCAGGATAACTTTCATGGAATAGGAAGCACCTATGCATGTTCAAATTCACCTAGCCTAGTTAAAATGCAATTGAGAAAAAAATTGCCTATTTGATCGATTACTAGAATTAATTCATGACATGCAATTGGGTTATTGGTATTTTCAATATAATGAACGCAAATTGTCTATCCATCTTACGACCTTAGTAGCATGTTGCCTTGTCGTACATTTCAAAGTGAGGAGCCTAAAACACCTATTGCCTATCATTATAAGGTTGAAATTATTAAGTGCACTTTTGATTATGCATGGAAGGAATAAATCACATGTCGCATTTTAGGAAAAATCTTCATTCTAATAACTCATGAGGAAAAGTCGTTAACAACCATAGGATGTTATCCGAAATGAAATGGCAGAGCACAAAAATGATTCTTTGGACTTGCATGTGGCATGTGCTTGAAAAATGTAAAAAGCCAACACTAATCACTTTGCATGAACTTCATTAACTATGTTGTAGTTAGGAAGGGGTTGCATGTTGCACATTTGTCATATGAAAAATTTCATTTATCAAGAGTTGTATTTAGGAAAAGGCTGCATGGTTTATTGAAGCATGAAATCTTAAAAGCTTAGAAAAAAAGTTGTAGGTATGATTCTTTGATGTAAGTCCTAGTAGGCCCTATGAAAGTTATTCTACAAATTATCATGCGTTTTGATTTTAGCAAGAAAGGATAGGGCTATTGCGAATCTAGCGGCACATAGTAGAAGCAATGAATCACATGTTTACGTGTATTGTGACATTTTGCAACTATTCTTCTCCTTTAGATCAAGTTTATCATCTTTAGGAAAGGCTCGTCCTCGTCGCAAGACAAGTAGATGAAATTATCTAAATCACCTAACCCACAAGGTATTCGTATAGGCATGGTTTAGTGGATACGATAAATACCCCAAGTGCTAACTAGGGTTTAGCACGTTAAGGATTCGGCCTAGTTTTGCACTTGTTGCCAACTCAAAACCCTCAAACCCAAAGGTCCTACCCACATTCACAGAATGTTGGGGTCAATTGGACACTCATGCAAATAACGATCTAGGAGCTCTACCCTAAGGATCGACCGACTTAATGTTAAAACTCGGGTTCAGTTTGGAATCCCTAGGACCGTTGTCGGCCTAGTGCAATTAGGATTGGGTTGGGTATGAAGACACCCTAAACCCTGCTTCTTGTCTAAACATAATTCCCTGACCAGGAAACACCATTCAATGGGTGAAATGATCCCATGGAATAGATGCGACACTTGTGCAACAAGTTGCAATGTCGCTTGAACACAAGAGAGTTTTGCCATTCCTTGGAATGAGGTTGGCAGGTTCTTGTGCAAGTTTAACTTACAAGAGGATGAGTAGTCATCCTATTACATCACCTTTCTTGGGGAAATTTGCCAACTTAAGGGAAGTTATGTATTTACTTGGAAGCAAAGGATCAATCAAGTTAGAGCGACATGGTCACCAGGATTTACTGTTGATTTATGAAACCTAAGGTGTTGGTTAGGTTGGATTAACAGGGTATGGCCCTAACCCAAGGACAAAAGGGTGGACAAACAAACCCTTGGAAATCTTGCCAAGTCGAAATTGATCCTGGATCGAGTGCTGGATGCATTCGGAGAGAAAGATTCACTCCTTAGTAATTGGCCAAATAAACGACCACTGGAAATTGATTGTGCTTGTAACAGTTTAGAAAGCACTGTTTGCATTGTTTGCTCAAGGAACTAAAGGATGAAAAGATATCTAATGCTTCAGGTTGAAGGCCTGAAGGGAGGGGCAGCTTCAGTTACTCCCGACTGCCTGCCTGACCCTAACCAAGGGGGTTGTTGACCACGCTGGGAACGTGGACCGAACCCGCTGCGAGAGGTCTCTCCGTTGAGCTCTACTTGGAGCAGGAGGACGCTTGGGTGCCAGGGGGGGCTCTGGCCGTAAATCCCTCACCTTCCGGGTCCTGCACAAGAGGCTAACGTGACTCGGGATTGGATCTCGAGGCCCGCATACTAGTCTACGAGCAGAAGCTTGGAATAGTGATCACTGTGGATTACTGGATAGCCTTCGGGCGGATTATGGACAAGCCTACGGGCGGAACTCCTTGTATTTCAAAGATAAAATGATGAAATGATAATAAAGAATTTGTTTGATATTGTTTTTCTATGTCACGTGATAATATTACGTGAAGGAACCAGTGCTTAACGGATTAATTAAAGAAGCTGATTGTTACATGTCAAAATTAATGTGTTAGATAATTACATAACTAAAACAAACCGAGGAAAGTGCGGAGGATAGGCCATAGGTCCGTCCTACGGTTGGGTGGTCCCGGTTAGCCGGGAACTTTTCTCAAAAAAAAATCTCGAAGAACAGCGGGATGATCATCCTCATCATCAAAACGAATAACGAATGCAATGACCTAGAGTTATGTCTTAACCGATTTACGATGTTTTAGGGGAACGGAATGGGACTATGCCTTATGGCAGAGAGGTTGAGCTTTGCATCCCCCTCGTTTCCCATTCTCCTTGAACCAAGTGCAGCGTGAATCTGCTTTGGACCTGGCGTTTCTACATAAAGTAGTTCACTCAGGTCTGACGCTAGTTGCTATTAGCTAATGACCAAATCAGGAAAATCCTAATTCAGGTCGATCCTAAGTGGGAACGGCCAGGATACTTCTACTACGTGGCAGACGCGGGAAGACCTAGATTGCAAGTCCCATAACATTCCATGGGAATGCCGGGCAGAGCTTTCTAGACATCCTTTCCGATGGACTGCTAAGACGTGTCCTGGATGATTCTAGTGGGCACGTTACACGGTAGCAGTGTGAGAAGATCTCTTTCTCCCTCTTACTCTCTTTCTCTCCCTCTCCCTCTCAAACACAAGATGCAGTTCTCTCTCCCTTTCACTTCCTCTTTCATTCATTTACACAAAATGATGCACTTGGGTTTTGTCCTGCTTTTTTTTGCTTGGGTACCGATGCCACTAATTTGCATTGGAAATGGCCGTCGTTATACTCCTGTATCCCTGTAGTGTCTACGTACACTTTATCGATTTCTTCTCTGCACCATTTTAAAAAACAATTGTGCTTTTTCAAGGCATTTTATGATTTCTTTTCAGGTTGCTAAAGTATCATATATCACCACTTGGAAATACCATGCCGTCGGAGTCTTGTGATGATGCCCAACATATTTTACGAAAGCTTAGCATGGACTACGACAACATCCATGCATGTGTCAATGATTGCATGTTTTTTTAAGAAGAGTATGGTACTATGGAGACATGTCCAAAGTGTGGTGCTCATAGGTATCGATAGGATTTGCAAGGGAAAAACAACTGTCAGAAAGTTCTTAGATGGTTTTGCACTTATCCCTCGTATATGTCACACACTTCGTATATTAGGCATGGCGAGCATGATAATGTGGCATGTGCAGAATAGATCTACAGATGGAGTCTAATGAATATCAGCGGATTCACGCACATGGAGCCACATTGACTCTTCCTTTCCAGGCTTTGTACGAGAGCCAAGGAATCTTCGGCTCGTGTAATATTCCCACCCGTGAATATTGACTTCCCGCATACTGCGTAAACCTCGTGCAAAGGTTATCTGTCATATTGGAATCACCGGCAGGGTAATCTGTGACCTGCACTCGAGAAATTGAGACCTCCGCATTGGCAAAGCAAGCCCGAGGGTTCAAATCTGAAATTCACACGTAAACACCCTCTTGGGAGGGGCAAAATGGATATAAATAAAGCAAATTTTTTTTATATTTATCCCTTTTCCCCAGCCGATGCACGGCTGGAGGAGAGGGAGTGTGGGGGGATGGGCTTGGTGGAGTCGTGGGCTGCATGGGGAGGGGGGGGAACCCATGCAGAGGGCCACGTGGTGGAGCTCTTCTCTCCCCCCCCATGCTATATATATACACCCTCTAAGGTGTTGAAGAGGGAGGAGAGAGGGACGAATGCTGCTGCCATCGCCGTTGCTGAGGAAGGAAGGGAGGCCTGATATGCTGGGAGAAAGCGCCGTGAGGACGCCCTGATTCTGTCGCCGCTGCTGTCAGAAACCGGCGCCACCTTGACCAGCCGTCGAACTGCCGCCATGACATCACGAATCCCCTCCCTGTTTCGACGTTAACTTTCCCCCCCTCCTCAACCTTTACCTTTAATCCACGTGATTTTGTGGGGAGCAACAGCTTCCTAGAAGCTTTTGGAAGCTTCTAAAGTACAAGGCTTAAGGCCTTGTGCACACGGGCTCCACCTCGGGGTTAAAAACCTTCCCTTGAAGCCCATTTCCACATGCTTCTAAGGGATAAGGCTTTGGCCTTGTTCCTGTGGTCTTCTCGGGAATATCCTGCGTATGAGGGAAAAAGGGGAAAGATCTTGAAGCTGCTCACAATGGTTAGAGAAGACTCACCGATCACGTAAGAGTAAAGGCAAACCGGAAGTCCGTAAGCACGCTAGCGATGGCTCCCAAGAAGTCGCAAGGCGCGCCTGCGGGAGGTTCTTCTCCTAGCATTCACGTGGACATCTCCCCGAGCCCACAGACCCAGGTTTTTTTTGAAGTAATGCATTAAGCATGACAACTCCA
Source organism: Lygodium microphyllum (assembly GCF_053477565.2). Classification (NCBI taxonomy): domain Eukaryota; kingdom Viridiplantae; phylum Streptophyta; class Polypodiopsida; order Schizaeales; family Lygodiaceae; genus Lygodium; species Lygodium microphyllum. The sequence continues at coordinate 27,303,843 of NC_141146.1, read as the reverse complement.
TGGATTAGGAAGCACCCGTGCATGTTTAAACTCACCTAGCCTAGTTAAATGCAATTGGGAAAAATTGGTATTTTCAATATAAACGCAAATTGTCCATCCATCTTACGACCTTAATAGTAAATTGCCTTGTCATGCATTTTCAAAGGAAAGCCACTTATTGCCTAGGGTTAAAGAGGAAATTGTTAAGTGCATTGGTCATGAAGGAAAGGAGTATTTTTTTTGCAATAACTTCCTTCGTTATGATTCGCATGAGGAAATTGTTAATTTCTGTTGCACGGCATGAAAAAGAACCCCGATCTTATATAAGTTGCATGGGAAAAGATGCTTGCAAATGGATTAAATCGACACTTGCCTTAGTATTACATGAACTTCATTCACGATGTTGTTGTATCTAAGGGTCGCACTTATACTTTCGCAAATTTCATTTCATCAAGTTGCATTTAGGAATGATTGCATGGCTTATAAAAGCATGAAATTCAAATACTTAGACAAAAGGTTGTAGGCGTTATTCCTTGATGTAAATCCTAGTAGACCCTATGTAAGTTATTCTTCAAATTATCATGCCTTTTGACTTTAGCAAAAAAGGGATAGGGCTATTGCGGATCTTATGGTGCGTAGAAGTAATGAATTACATGTTTACATGTATTGTAACATTTTGCAACTATTTTTCTACTTTAGATCAAGTTTATCATCTCTAGGAAAGAATTGTCCTTGTCATAAGACAAGTAGGTCAATTTACCCAAGTCATTTGTGGTATCATGACTGTTAGGGTTTCGTATAGGCATAATTAGCCGATTCAATAAAAACCTCAAGTACTAGCTAGGGCTTGGCACGTTAGAAATGCAGCCAAGTATCGTACTTGGACGCCAAGTCGAAGCCCTCAAACCCAAAGGTCCTACCCACCTTCCCAGAATATTGAGTCAATTGGATGCTCACGCAAATAATGATCTAGGGTTTCTACCCTAAGGATCATTCGACCTAATGCTAGAACTTGGATTGAGTTGGGATCCCTAGGACCGAACGTTGTCGGCCTAGTGCGATTAGGATTGGGTTGAGTAAGAAGACACCCTAAACCCTACTTCTAGCCTAATCATAATTGCTTGACCAGAAAACTACGTTCAATGGGTGAAATGATCCCTTGGAATAGAGGCGACACTTGTGCAAACAAGTTGCAACGTCGCATAGACTTGGGGTTAGTTCACAAGAGAGTTTTGCCATTTCTTGAAATGAGGTTGGCAAGTTCTTGCGCAAGTTTAACTTGCAAGAGGATGAGTAGTCACCCTGTTACATCACCCTTATTGGGAAAATTTGCCAAGTTAAGGGAAGTTAGGTATTTGCTTGGAAGCAGTTGATCAATCAATAAATTAACGCGACATGGTCGCTAGGATTTACTATTAATAAAACCTAAGGTATTGGTTAAGTTGGGTTAACAGGGTATGGCCCTAACTCAAGGACAAAAAAAAGGTGAACGAACAAACCCTTGAGGTTCTTGCCAAGTCGCAATTGATCCCAGATCGAATGCTGGATGCATTCGAAGAGAAGGATTCACTCCTTAACAGTTGGCCAAATAAACGACCACTGGAAATTGATTGTGCTTGTAATAGTTTAGAAAGCACTGTTTGCATTGTTTGCTCAAGGAACTAAAGGATGAAAAGATATCTAAATGCTTCAGGTTGAAGGCCTGAAGGGGGAGGCAGCTTCAGTTACCCCCGACTGCCTGCCTGACCCTAACCAAGGGGGTTGTTGACCGCGCCGGGAACGTGGACCGAACCCGCCGCGAGAGGTCTTTCCGTTGAGCTCTACTTGGAGCAGGAGGACGCTTGGGTGCCAGGGGGGCTCTGGCCGTAAATCCCTCGCCTTCCAGGTCCTGCACAAGAGGCTAACGTGACTCGGGATTGGATCTCGAGGCCCGCATACTAGTCTACGGGCAGAAGCTTGGAATAGTGATCCCTAGCAGATTACTGGATAAGCCTTCGGGCGGATTATGGACAAGCCTACGGGCGAAACTCCTTGTATTTCAAAGATAAAATGATGAAATGATAATAAAGAAGTTGTTTGATATTGTTTTTCTATGTCACGTGATAAGATTACGTGAAGGAACCAGTGCTTAACAGGGTTAATTAAAGAAGCTGTTTGTTATATGTCAAATTAATGTGTTAGATAATTACATAACTAAAATAAACCGAGGAAAGTGCAGAGGATGGACCATGGGTCCGTCCTACGGATGGGTGGTCCCGGTTAGCCGGGAACTTTTCTCAAAAACCTCGAAGAACAGCGGGATGATCATCATCATCAAAACGAATAACGAGAACGATGACCTAGAGTTACATCTTACCAATTTACGTTGTTTTAGGGGAACGGAATGGGACTATGCCTTATGGCTGAGAGGTTGAGTTTTGCATCCCTCTCGTTTCCCATTCTCCTTGAACCAAGTGCAGCGTGAATCCGCTTCGGACCTGGCGTTTCTGCGTAAGGTAGTTCGCTCGGGTCTGACGCTAGTTGCTGATAGCTAATGACCGAACAGGAAAACCCAAATTCAGGTCGTGTAATATTTCCACGTAATCGTACCGTAAATATTAACCTTCCGCACGCTGTGTAAACCCCGTACAAAGGGTATCTCCTGCATTGAAATTATTGACCGCGTAATGTGTGACCGCGCGCGTGAAATGGGGTCCTCCGCTTTGGTAAATCAAGACCGGGAGATCAAAACCGCAAGCCGCACGTAAACACCCTCTTGGGAGGGACAATTTTAATTAAATTAAGGCAAATTTTTTTACTATTATCCCTTCCCCCAGCCGATGCATGGCTAGAGGAGAGGGAGTGTGGAGGGGGGGATGGCCAAGTGAGGGTTGCATGAGGAAAGCTCTCCACGTGGGTGGAGCCCCTCTTCCCCACCCCCCATTCCTATATAAACACCCCCCATCAAGGGGGTGTGCTAAGGAGGAGGCTGTGAGAGGAGATTGTGGAGAAGGGAGGGAGAGAAGAGAGGCCGTGAAGAAGGAAGGCTGTGAGGGAGGGCCGTGCTGAAGAGGGAGGGCCGTGCTGGCCGCCGTGGAGGGAATCACCGACGCCGCGCTGCCGTTGCTGCCGCCCCCAGTCCGCCCTGTCCGCCAGCAGCCGTTGCTGCCGCCACAGCCGCCAAACAGCCCGCCCACCACGCTGATCGCGACCCCACGTGGGACTGAAGAAGCAGAAGCTTCTTAGAAGCTTCTTTGGAAGCTCCTAAGAGGGGCCTCCTTAAAGGCCTTTCCCACCACCTGTTCCGAAATCCCCTTCCCACCACAATTCCGAATAAGCCATTAATACCCCCTTCCCGGGATTTGAAGAGGGGCCATAAGGACCCCACTAGACCGTCGAAAAAGGCTTCCCGCAATAAGTCTTTAAAGCCCCTTCACCGCAAGCGACATTCCGTAAAAGAATCTTCCGCCTACGAGGGAAGGCAAAGGCTGGAAGGTTGCATGTCAAGGCAAAACAATCCGTAGACGACGAAAGCGAATCCAGAAACCGAACCTACGTGTACGATGGCCCCAAAAAGATCGCAAGGTGCGACCGCGGAAGGCTCATCTCCGAATGTACAAGTGGACATCTCCCCGACTCCACAAGTCCAGGTTCTTTCGAGTTATTTCCGCATAAGGAAAAGATTAGGCGCGCTTAGCCCATAGAAAGGAATTGCATTTTTACGTTTAATTTTAATGCATACGGAAATTGGAAAGAAATACATGTGACAAAGCATCTCCTGAAACATTAGGTAAGATTGAAATATGTCGTGAATTTGAACGAGTAGAAGGCTAGTTGCATGTAGTTCTGGTACCTTATCAAGGTAATGAGTCTAAACTTAGGCAAAGAAATGGAATTTATAAGTACATTATCTTCCGTCCTAGACATGGTAGAAATAAGCGTGTGCCGCACATTAGGCAACATACTTCTCGTAATGATTTCATAGGAAAAGGTTAGCACCTTAAGGTATCATCCGGAAAGAAATAATGGAGTACTAAAGTGAACGTATGGACTTGCAAATAGCTTGTAAGATGGAATAAATTAACACTAGTTTTGTATGAGTTTCATTGACTACTTCGTAGCTAGGAGAATGTTGTGTATTGCGTAGTCGTCATGCGAAAAATGACATTCATTAAGAGCCGCATTTAGGAGTCAAAGCATAAGATGCCAAAGGGTAGACAACAAGGTTGTAGGTATGACTATTGATGTAAGACCTAGTAGTCCTAGGAAAAGTTAGTATCCAGATTATCGTGCACCAAGGAAAGATAAAGTTATCGTGGACCATGTGATGCGTAAAAGCAATAAATCGCATGTTTACGCGTGTTGGTGGAGTCATAACTATTGTTCTCCGTTAGATTTAGTTTATTACCTTTGGAAGGATCATCCTCATCGCAAGACAAGTGTAATTGAATTGACTAAGTAACCTAAACCACAAGGGACTCATATGGGCATGGCTCAGACGATATGATAGGTATCCCAAGTGTTAACTAGGGGTTAGTGCAATAAGAATTCGACCTAGTTTTACACTTGTTGCCAAGTCAAAACTCGCAAACCCAAAGATCTTACACACATTCACTAAATGATGAGTCAATTGGATGCTCATGCATAAAATGGTCTAAGGCTTCATCCTAAGGATCACTCTTACAGATGATGAAACTCCGACTGAGTTGAAAATTCCTAGGGCCATGGGCCAATATAATTAGGAATGGATTGGGTAAGAGGATACCCTAAACCCTGCTACTCGTCTGGAGGTAACTCCGTGACCGGATAACGCCATTCAATGGGTGAAATGATCCCATGGAATAGATGCAACTCATGTGCAAAGGTTGCAACACCGTATAGACTTGAGATTTGTCCACAGGAGAGTTTTGTCATCTCTCGAAATGAGGTTGGCAAGTTATTGAAAGAATTTAACTTACAAGAGGATGGAAAATCATCCTGTTACTCACTTTCCTTGGGGAAATAACTGCCAAGGAAAAGGAAAGGTTAGGTGTTTGCCTTGAAGCAAATGACCAGACAATAAACTAAAGCGACATGGTCGCTGGATCCTGCCACAACAAAACCTAAAGTATTGATAGGGTATGACCCTAACCCAAGAATGATAGGAATCTTGCCAAGTTGCAATAGATTCCGGATCGAATGTGGGTTGCATTCGGAGAAAAGGAGTCACTCCTTAACAGTTTGCCAGCTAAACGACCATTGAAATTGATTGTGTTTGTAACAGTTTAGAAAAGACTGTTTGCATTGTTTGCTCAATGAACTAAAGGATGAGAATATATCTAAATACTTCAGGTTGAAGGCCTGACCTGAAGGGAGTGGCAGCTTTAGTTACCCCCGACTGCCTGCCTGACCCTAACCAAGGGGGTTGTTAGCCGCGCCGGGAACGTGGACCGAACCCGCCGTGAGAGGTCTCTCCGTTGAGTTCTGCTTGGAGCAGGAGGACGCTTGGGTGCCAGGGGGGGCTCTGGCTGTAAATCCCTCGCCTTCCGGGTCCTGCGCAAGAGACTAACGTGACTCGGGATTGGATCTCGAGGCCCGCATACTAGTCTACGGGCGGAAACTTGGGATAGTAGTCACTGAAGGATTACTGGATAGCCTTCGGGCGGATTATGAATGCGCCTACGGGCGAGAACTCCTTGTATTGCAAAGATAAAAGGATTAAATGATAACAAAGAAGTTGTTTGACTTTGTTTCTTTATGTCCTGTGATAAGATTACGTGAAGGAACCAGTGCATAACAGGGTTAATCAAAGAAGCTGTTTGTATATGTCAAACTAATATGGTAGGTAATTACATAACTAAAACAAACCGAGGAAAGTGCAGAGGATGGACCATGGGTCTGTCCTATGGACGGGTGGTCCCGGTTAGCCGGGAACTTTTCTCAAAGTCTTCGACGAACAGAGGAGGATCGTCATCATCAAAACAAGTAACGAGAACGATGACTTAGAATTAACTATTACCCGATTCACGTTGTTTTAGGGGAACGGAATGGGACTATGCCTTGTGGCAGAGAGGTCGAGCCTTGCATCCCTCTCGGTTCCCATTCTCCTTGAACCAAGTGCAGCTTGAATCCGCTTCAGACCGGGCGTTTCTACGTAATGTAGTTCGATCGGGGCTGACGCTAGTTGCTGCTAGCTAATGACCAAACAGGAAAACCCAAATTCAGGTCGATCCTAAGTGGGAACGGCCAGAATACTTCCGCTACGTGGCATACGCGGGAAGACCTAGATCGCAAGTCCCGTAACATTCCATGGGAGTGCCGGGCGGAGCTTTCTAGACACCCTTCCCGATGGACTGCTAAGACGTGTCCGGAATGATTCTAGCGGACACGTTACAGGTCGATCCTAAGTGGGAACGGCCAGGATACTTCCGCTACATGGCAGACACGGGAGGACCTAGATTGCAAAACCCGTAACATTCCAAGGGAGTGCCGGGCGGAGTTTTCTAGACATCCTTTCCGATGGACTGCTAAGACGTGTCATGGATGATTCTAGTGGACACGTTACAGCTCGGTCTTGATATGGATGGTGTGAACCCATTCGATCTCCGCTCAAATTCTTAGAGTGTGTGGCATGTAGTCCTTGTTAACTACAACATCTTGCCATGGCTTTCTACAAAGAAAGGATACATGATCCTTAGCTTGCTTGTTCTTGGCCACTACAGAGTAAAAAATATGGATGTCTATCTCTGTCCATTAGTCGATGAGCTTAAGATTTTGTGGGAAGAGGGGGTGGCCATGGAAGATATTAAGAAGATGGTTGAAAATCTACCAATATACGAGCCATTCTCATATGGACCATGCATGATTTTCTGAGATTCAGGGAGTTCTCAGGTAAGTAGACTTTCATTCTCATTGGTCATATCTGTTACAACTATATATATCATCTCTCACTTGACTTGGGTCTCACCTATATATACTAACTCTACATCAATATGAATCATTCTTTGGGAGCATGTCTTGTGTATCTCTCTCGTACTCTCTCTCTCTCTCTCTCAACATGGTATTAGAGCTATGGATGCATAGCAACAACAAGGAAGATAAGTTGGTTCATTATTTATACTTGATTGAATTCTTTGCACAAGTGGTGATTTGATCCATGAACTTGTTTAAATTAGAAGTATTAGTTAATTTTGTCAAAACCGCTTGTCAATCGGAGTTTTGGATCAAAAGTTATGACAGTTCAGGATTCAAGACAACAATTCTGCTCAAATCTACGATTCTTTACTTAAAACTGTAACTCTAATTATATTTCGTTAATCCCCAATTACAGTTCGTTAATCACTCATCTTCGTTAATGACGTTGACTACAAAATAGCACTTTTCTTATATGCATAATCTCATCTTGAGCGTTACGTCTCTCTATTTCGGACTTTCCTTTTAGTCACTCAATACTTTTCATCGTTCTTACGTGCATCTCCCTATTTTGATTGTCACGCGTCTCAATTACACTCGTCTTGTTCATGGTTTGCAGATTTTGTGATCTCATCTTATTTTTTTTCTCTCGAGACATAGGCATGGCCAATTGCGTAATTGTTAATGGATATTTGTCTGGCCAGCATTCTGTTTCCTTCTTCCAAGGACAAGGCTTTCCTGGGTGGAAAGCAAAGATGATGCTAATTCTTGAAGGTGACGAATTATTTGATATTGTTTTGGGTGACCTGTCTTCCCCAGTTCAACCTATTGATGTGATGAATAACAATTCTCTGATTATTGATGGCCCGTTATTTGAACAATGGAAAATTGATCATACTGATTGGATTCGTCGTGACAAAGCGGCTCGTCGTTATATATTGTCTACACTTCCTGACTCACTTATGTTGGATGTCTTTCATCTGGAAACCTCTCATGCTGTTTGGGAGTATCTTATCTCAACATTTGAGAAGAAATCGGTCACCCAAATTTTATATCTCCAAACTTGTTTGAAGAATCTTCAATATAAGGTTGGTACTTCTATGCACTCTCATATTGAGGCTTTTAAAGACATTATCAGCTTGGTGTTGCCGACACTCTCGTTGCTAAAAATCAGATTGTTACTCAACTTCTTCATACCATCAAAGATCCTTTACATGGCAATATCATCACTATTTTGTCTAACAAGGATGATATGCACTTTGACAAAGCATGTATATCTCTTATTGAATATTCTCAACGTCATGAGCATCATTTGGAAAAATCTGATGCTGTTTTGGTCACTCGTGAACAAAGGGATTTTGATGCTGCTTTTGTTTCTCGCAAGCATCCCGCTTCACGGTTTCAGCAGGGTGGACGCCCTAATCAAGGTAGTAAATCTTCTCTTCTTGCTTATCCTAACAAACATTGTTCTTAGTGTGATAAGAAAGGCCATGTGGCTTCTGATTGTTGGGCATGTCAATATGATGAGGAGCATGCAGTTACTACAAAGCAACCTTGCTCGTCCAAAAGTTTTCCTCCTTGTGATTATTTTGCACATACAGATCATCCATCTCGTCGTTGTTATAAATGCAGATATAATGAAGAACGTTCTCGAGCTTATATTTTTCAACAAACTACAACTTATGATGATCATACTCATCAAGAGCTCAATTTTGTTCATCATGATAATTCTCCAGAAAAGGTACTTCATGTTCATGATGGTTCTCTATTCATCGTTGATTCAAGTGCCACTGAAAACGTGACATACCAATCGCAATGGCTTCACAATTATCATTCTCTTCCTGTCAAGAAGTTTGTTTACCTTGTGGATGATACGACTTGTCAAGTCAAAGGAGTGGGTGATTTATATCTGGGGACTGTTTCATCCACTAGAATATTAAGAGGAGTTCTTCATGTTCCAGATTTGCAAAGAAATCTTCTTTCTATTTCTCGTCTAGTTGATCTTGGTTAGTTTGTTGGCTTTGATCATAATCAATGTCGTATAGAGAAAGACGGACATACTATAGCAGTGGCTCCTCGACATGGTAATCTATTTGAGCTATCATTGAACGATACGGTTGCAAATTTTGTTACTGCCCCTGAAGATGCAGATTGAAAATTATGTCATCAATGATTTGCACACTCCGATTTTGCCAAAATTCTTGATCTTTATTCTCATGGTCTTGTGCAGGGTATGGATCTTAAATCTCATCCATGTATGGGAATATGTGAGTACTGTGCACTTGGAAAACACCATCGTTCGCCTTTCCACACTTCTACTTCATCACATTCCTGTACTCTCTTGGATTTGGTTCATACCGATATTTGCGGTCCTTTTCCCGGCTCAAAGTCTTAATATCGATATTTTATAACTTTCATTGATGATTTCTCACGGTACACACATATCTATCTTCTTCGACATAAGTCTAAGGCTTTATCTATATTTAAACAATACAAGATAAGTGTGGAGCTTCAAACTGGATTCTCTATAAAGACTCTTCACAGTGACAATGGCAGTGAATATGTATCCAATCTATTTGATGACTTCTGTAAGGATCAAGGTATTCATCATGAGTTTACAGTTCCTTATTCTCCTCCACAAAATGGTGTTGTTGAGCGCAAAAATCACACTATTCTTAATACTATACATTGCATGCTTATACACTCTGGTTTGTCTCAAAAGTTTTGGACTGAAGCACTTCTAACAACCGTTTTTATTCAAAATCATCTTCCAAAAACTGCACCCGTTGGTAAAATTCCTATAACAATCTAGACAGGGAAGACACCTTCAGTCTCTCACTTTCACACATTTGGCTGCATTGCTTATATTCATGTGCCCAAGGACACTTGACATAAGTTGGATCCTCCAGGTTTGAAGGTTACTTTTCTTAGTTATTTAGATCATTCCAAAGGTTACAAATTTTATGATCCTTCTACTCAAAAGGTTATCATTAGTCGTGATGCTATATTTGATGAGAAGACTATGGGTGGCACATGGTCGTCAGATGTTTCAGATGATACACAGTCTTTTCTTAGTGCATTTCCTTACTTGCTTTGTGAGTCTACTAATTCTGATGATCATAAACCTCCTTCACCTCCAAAGAAGATTGATGAAAATTTGGAGATATATGTCGATCTTCCTATTGAGATAGAGCATGGATTCTATTCTATTGAATATGATGTCTTTGATGATGCTATGTATGTCCAAGAGGATCCAATATCGTATATGGAAGCTATCAATTCGTCTCAAAGGGATCAATGGCAAGAAGCTATGCAAGCTGAGTACGATTCTTTAATCTCCAAAGGTACATGGATTCTTGCTGAACTCCTCCCAAATCGTGTTCCTATCAAATGTAAATGGGTTTATAAAACCAAGACCAAAGCTGATGGCTCGTTTGATAAGTTCAAAGCTTGACTTGTTGCAAAAGGTTACTCACAGATTGTAGGAGTAGATTATCAAGAAACATTTTCTCCCGTTGTGTGCTCCACAACTGTTCGTATGCTTTTGGCTTTTGCAACACTATTTGATCTAGAAATTCACCAAATGGATATTAAAATGGATTTTCTCAATGGAGATCTTGAAGAAGAAATCTATATGGAGCAACCTAAAGGTTTTATGATTGCAGGAAAGGAGCATCTTGTATGCCAGCTTCATCGTGCATTATATGGATTGAAGCAAGCCTCTCGTGCTTGGTATATTAAGATTGATCAATTTCTCACTCTAAAGGTTTTGTTGCATGTTTTGTTGACCCAAATCTTTACATCAAAAGGGAGGACAAATGTTTTATTATTCTTGCTCTATATGTTGATGATACTATTCTTGTGTCAAATAATATTGCTTTATTGGATGCTATAAAGAAGCTTTTATCGACTGCATTTGAAATGGTGGATCTTGGTGAGATACATTCTTGTTTGGGTATTCAAGTTCAACGACACTGACAACAAGGCATTCTTCTTCTTCGCCAGACAAAGTTTATTAATGATATTGTTAAGAAGTTTGGGTTGACAAATGCACACTTTGCTAACACTCCCATTCTTTCGAGCTCTACCAAGGGTACATCTACAACACGAAATGAAGAATCAGCCATTCATCAACCTTTTGCTAATCTTATTGGTTGTCTTCAATTTATTGGTTTAAACACAAGACCAGATATTTTATTTGCAGCTAACGTTTTGGGACAGTATCTTTCTTCCCCTTCCACTATTCATTGGAGTGCTGCAAAACGTATTCTTAAGTACCTCAAGGGTACTAAGGAGTTTGGTCTTATTTATCGTCATCGAGAGGATTCTTCTTTATCTTCTTCAACTTCTCTTGGCCTTATTGGATATACAGATGCTGATTGGGTAAGTTCACATTTATCCATGCGATCTACAAGTGGGAATTGTTTCTTTGTAAATGGATGTTTGGTTTCTTGGTCCACCAAGAAACAACGATGTGTTGCGGTTTCTACAACTGAGGCCGAATATGTTGCTGCATCATTAGCAGCTCGTGAGCTAGTTTGGCTTCGACAACTACTTGCAGATTTGGGACATCCTTCATCATCTAGTACACCTCTTTGATGCGACAATCAAAGTGCTATTAGTCTTACCAAAGACTATATACAACATAGTAAATCAAAGCATATTGCTATTCATTATCATTATGTTCGACATGAAGTCAAGAAAGGTTCCATTATGGTGGAGCATTGTCCTAGTGATCAAATGGTTGTAGACATCTTCACAAAAGATCTTAGTGAAGCTTTCTTTAGTTCATTAAGACATGCACTTGCACTACAACAAAAAGGCCTCATAGATGCACATTTAGACGCGATTTTTGAATATAGAGAAATTCTTACGGGTGCATCTATCCGCCCGTCTATTTGCGCGTCTACCGTTTCGCATCTATAATTGCATGTATCAATGAATTTACACGCACAAATAGCTGCGCAATAGACGCACATATACACGCGCATATAGACACGCTGGTAGACGCGCTTTTACAAGCATTGGTAGACGTGAACGAAAAACAAAAAATGTCATTTTTTAAAAAAGATATTTATTTTTTTTTTAAATTTGAAATATGAAGCGCGTGTAGTCTGCATTATAGACGTGTGTATAAACGCGAATTATCTGCAATTTAGACGCACGGATAGACGTGCAAAACAGAATTGGAAAAAAAAAACATCAGATTATGTATTTGGAAAAAAACTTTTAATAGGAAAGTAAGAAAAACATACGTCCTCTGGCTGTCGAATCCTTGTGGCCCGGTTGTATTGGTCCTCAGTGATGAGACCCTCCTCATAAAAGTGAAGCCATGTCGCTGCGCGGTTATGGCCTCGATGGTAACCTGCCTCTCTAGGAGTAGGTGTCCTACCAACGATGGTAGTCTGCAAAACATTTAGAGATATACAAACAATTATGAGTCACAATATATTAGAATAAAATATATAAAGAAATGAAAGAAATATAAATTAAAAAAAACTAAAAATCAAAATATACTTACAAACTCTGCCTCCCACGACTCTCTGCCGCCCAATCCGTAATGCGATGATCCCATTGTTTCCATTTGGATCCGTCACGCCTCTGCGTGCTGGCGACTCTTCACTTTCTCTACTACTTTCTTCTTGGCTTTCTTCCACTCTATGCGGTGGCACATAGGTGGTTGGCTATAGGCTCCATGCCCCTCCTCCAGCCTCCGCAATGAGTCCCTGGCCCGTGTCATGAGGTGGGATCTTTTGTTGTGAAGCATGTCCCTCACTTTTGTACGTCCCCAATCATCCGAGAATCACTGACCTTCAGGATTTGGGTACCTCCTATGGACTGCCCTCAACACCTCCTGCCACAAGCCGCTTTTCTCATTTTTGAAGGCAATGAAACAATCTTTATATGTCGCATGCATGACGCTCCTCATGTACGCCATTACATCCCTTCCCTCATCATCATGAAAGATGCTACCAGCATCTGTAACTCTATAGTACTGGCATACAACCTCCTCTACGTGATCTAATGGTGAGGGTGATCGCTCGCTACCTCCTAGGCAACCTCCAGACAAGCCTCGTCCTCCCCCTCGACTCTCCCTCCTCCTTCTCTGTCGACTACCCTCTGCCTCGCTGGACGCATGAGCTTTTGCAGATGCACGTGCTTCTGCAGATGCTTGTGCTTCAGCCGATGCACGTGGAGCACGTGGAGTACCTACATATGGAGTACCTGCATATGGAGTATCTGCATGTGGAGTACCTGCATGTGGAGTCTGGGAAGTAGTGCCAGGAAAAAACGTCAGAGGCGTCCCAGACATGACACTGAACACCTTGTCCGTTGTGGGAGAGTGACCAAGGTGTCTAGTCATCTCTCCCATGAATTCTTCCCTACTAGGAAAACCTCCAAAAAATGCATTGACCCCCCTGCCAAAGGAGGCCAATGTATTATTCATGCGATCCACATCTGCGTCATTGCTAGATGAACCAGGATACGAATCTGCAAAAAAAAACACAAGAAAAAGACAAATTTATTTGCATACAAAAAATCATATATTACCTACATTTTCAAAGAGCTTTCTTTAGTCATTGAGCATAACACTTAAGTGCTAATGCTTCTCTTAAACAAGAAAACTGATAAACACAAACATGGGATTGGTCACATTCATCATTGCAAAAATATATTGTTTACTATCAGAACTGGGAGACCTGGCGCGTGTATCCCCGCATCTAAATTGCAGGTTAGACGCGCTTTAGACGCGCTCCAGAGTGAACCTTCTGTCTAGCACGTCTATCTGCGCATCTAAGATGCGGCACAGACACGCTGTCAGAGGCACATTCCAGGTCAATGCGCGTGTATAATCGCGTGTAGACTGTAGTTCAACCTTCTGTGCAGCGTGTGTATCATTGTGTATACACTATAGAGCACACGGGCTAGCACACGCGCTCTAAGATGCGCCCTCAGACGCTATGAGAAGAAACATTTATCGCATCTATATCTCCGTCTACACTGAGATGTAGACGCGCTATTAGATGCACTCGGTCGGCTGATTTTAGGCCGACGACCGCCATTGATGATTTACAAAATGCAATAAATAATGGAATCACAAATCCTAAATACACAGACAGAGCAGAGAGAAACAAAGAGAGAGAGAGAGAGAGAGAGAGAGAGAGATAGATAGAGAGACTCACCTTGGGTATTTGGTGTGGTGGGTGGTGGCGCTTCTTCCTTCTCCTTCTTCCTCTCCTTGGTAAGTTACCCTCCCTTGATGCTTGCTTGCTGCTTCTTCTTGTTCTCCTCTTTCTTGTTCTCTCTTTCTTCCTCTCCTTGGCTTTCCTTTTTCCCTTTTTGTGTGTTTGAAATGAAAGAAGAGGTGAGTCATGAGGAGGTGAGGCATGAAGAGACTAGGTGAGGCATGAAGAGACTGCATGTCGGCTAAACTCAAGCTTCAAAACTGCAAAAAATGCAAGAAAGGAAAGGCGCAGTTTGAAAAGAAATGATTTAAGTATGGTTTGAATTTTGACATGTGCGTCTATTTTTGCGTTTATATGCGTGTCCATTGTTCAGATAGACGGGAGTATAGACACGAACATAGACACGGAAATAGACGCCAATATAGACGCGTAGGTAAACGCGGATATAGACGCGCATTTGGGCTTTATCATAATTTTTTGTTTTTAAGATAAGTTTTGATAGTGAACTCTTATCATAAGTTTTAATGTATTTATGATGATTTTTGTGTATTTAAAATTGAGATCTTATGTAAACATATGAATGACAAATATTTTGATGTTGTCATGAATTAGGTTTAATCATGTCGACGTCGTCATCACCTAGTGCGGTGCAAGCTGATGAGTCAATGAGCACATCCTCAAGTGAGGATGAAACACTACGTCTTCATAATCGAGATGCATGGCTACGACGAAAAATTAAATGCATGCGTGATCGTTGTCGAGGGTGTATTTTTCGAGCACGTTGAATTGCAATGTCACACCTCAGCTTGTATGGAGAATGGGACCGAGAAAAATCACCGATATTCATTGTTTTTTTTTACCACTAAGATTGCATGTCTATGTTACGGGACTTATATATCAACGTACATGAAACTCCCTTTTGTGGTTAAGCAGGATGCGGTGCCACATCCTCGGATGCTTCCTCCCGGGCATCGAGAGGCTGCAAAATGTCGACGCGAGGAGGCAGAGTCTTCAAGAAGAGTAGAGACTGACGACCATGATAGTAGCCCTCATGAAATGCCCCATCAAGTCTTAGAGGATGAGATTTTGGACAACATGGTACACCATCTATTTTCGCAACTGGTTCAGGGAGAAGGTCACTCTACGAAGCCAGATGATCCACTATATGTAGCATCATCTACTCTGTTGTATGAAAGTTGTACGTACTCCGTTCTTGGTGCGTCCCTCGAGATACTTAACTTGCAAACAATTTATGGATGGAGTAATGTCAGTTTGGATGCGTTATTGAAGTAGGTATCAATTCAGTTTGGCTTATGAATCATAATATTAATTGTTAGTTCTATTTTGAAATCAGTCAGAAATATATGTTGGTGGTTTTTTAACTCACTTTTAAAAATATATGTAGGTTATTATCACAAATGCTTCCAAAAGAAAACAAATTTCCAACTAAGAGAGAGCAAGCAAGACATTACTTGACATCTCTGGGAGGCCTCGATTATGTCAAGATCCATGCATGTGTCAATGATTGTGTCTTATTTCGTGGGATTCATAAGTTCGCACAAGAGTGTCTTGTTTGTGGCAAATCAAGATACGAAGTGGAGATGAAGTCAATGGAGGTGCCTCGTAAGGTTTTGCGGCATTTTCTGATTGTTCCACGTATAAAACTTATGTTCAAGTGTAAGTCTATTGGAAAGCTCATGTCATGGCATGCTAGTCATCGTTCAAGTGATGGAAAATGGAGGATACCTACAGACACACCGGCATGGCAACATATAGATAATTTGTGGTCCATTTTCAAAGAAGAGCCAAGAAATTTGAGATTTGGTTTAGGTATGGATGTAATCAATCCATTTGGCATCAAAAGCACATCATACAGTGTATGGCCAGTGGTATTGGTGAACTATAATATTCCTCTATCCATGGCAATTAAAAAGGGACATGTAATGTTGTCCCTTCTGATTCCTGGAAAGCACAAGGTAAAAAACATGGACATTTACTTAGAGCCTTTGATTGAAGAGTTAGAAATGTTATGGAAAGGTATTGAGGTGTAAGATACAAGTGCATCTGCATCCTCTAGAGATTTCACATTGAAGGCCATGTTGTTGTGGACTATGCAAGACTTTCCAGGATACGGAGAGTGTTCAGGTACATGTATATAACTCTATATTTGAAATTCAAGACTTGAATCAATTGCATTTTATTAATTCACTTGTTTTTTGAGGTTTAACCACGTTAGGATATCATGCATGTCCTATTTGCGGTCCCTCTCTAGTTTCCTCTAGGCCGGCACGTTTAAAGAAGGTTATTTACGACAATCATCATCGATTCCTTCCTATTGACCATCCCAAATATGTTCTCCCTACTAATGGAATGACTCCACAATCTCTAACCAGTCGAGATTGGAAGGAGAGATGGATTAATGCCGACAGCCACCCTCCACTCGGCATGAGTCGGTAAGAAGTGCATTTCTCTCGATTGACTTTAAAGTATTTAGCGTGATGAATTGTTTACATAATATATTGTTTGTTTGTTAAGTTCTATATATTATTTCATCTTCCGTACTAGACTGAACTCAAGATCAATCACCTGTTGGACCCCATGCACATATTCAAAAATGTTGTATCTACATTTTGGGATCACTTGATAGGGGCTCGTGATTCAGTTAATGTAAGGGAGGATTTACGTAACATTGGTCGCATGAGACGAGCCTGGCCACGCATTGGACCCAGAGGAAAGATTGAGCTACCCCATGCACCTTGGATGTTGTCAAAGAACGAGGAAAAAATAGTGAAGGAACAAATATATAGCTTTCGAACACCCACAGGATGTATGAGATGTCTCAAGGGAGCCTTCATAAAGAAAAAGAAAAGAGGTGTGGAGCAACTATCTGGTTTGAAGTCCCACGATTGGCACAAAATGATTCAAGTAAGGTTATCTCTAACCATGAATATAGTAATTAGTGGAGTAACTATGTGTAAAGTTTGTTGTGGTTGATGTGGGCAGAGCCACTATTTATTTGCTGGTGGGTGAGAATTTGCGAAAAATCTGAGGCTGATGCTGCAGCGTTAGATGCGACCTTATTGTGGCTTCAAAACTAATGAATGATCTGCATTTTAATAATTATCCTTGGACCTAATGCCAGTCCGGTTGTGCAGCTCACTTGTGAAATGGTCTTGGTCCAAGTTGCTTATATTGTTAGCCCATGCCAGTACCCAAAAAGTGTCACCTGATTGATAGCTACCTTTTTACAGACTCCTCTACCCTGTAGTGTTCTGACTTTGCATTGTAAGCCTTGTGTATTCCAACCTCCCATGCCAATGCGAGAGGGAGAGGAGAGAGAAAAAGGAATGAGAGAGGGCAAGAAAGGGAGAGGAATGAGAGAGAGAGGAGAGAGAAAAAAGAGAGAGAGAAGGAGAGGAATGAGAGGGAGAGGAGAGAGAAAAGGAAATGAGAGAGGGAGAGGAGAGAGAAAAAGGAATGAGAGAGAGAGAGGAGAGAGAAAAATAAATGAGAGAGGGCAAGGGAGGGAGAAGAATGAGAGAGAGAGGAGAGAGAAAAAGAGAGAGGGAGAGGAATGAGAGGGAGAGGAGAGAGAAAAGGAAATAAGAGAGAGAGAGAGAGGAGAGAGAAAAAGAGAGAGCGATGAGATAATTTGCTTATTGATTCAATGTGTATTCCTAATTCTATGGTTTTTATCATGCGCACACGTGCATACTCAAGAATCAACAGTCAATTTTAAAGCTAAATTGAATTTTCCATAATAAAAAGGAAGTATCTTTTATCATCTTCAAGTACGTAGAGAAATTACGAGATACATATTGCAATGCTTGCTACTAATTGTAAGGTTTCTGTCGCTTGCCGCTAATTACTTATATCAGGCTTGTCAACTGGAGGAACTGCCATTCATTAGAGAGCAATGAAAAAGTAATTATTAACTCTATTTTTTTAATTCAATGATTCAATGTGTATTCTTAATTCTATGGTTTTTATCATGCGCACATGTGCATGCTAAAGTTCTTGTCTCACTGATTGAGGCATGTATCATTGTATTCAAGAAAACTTTATAGTAAATCATTTTTGTATTGTAGGTATGTGTAGGGCTTTATAGTAAATTATTTTTGTATCATAGGTATGTGTAAGGGCTCTGTGTGTAGGGATTTATAGTAAATCATTTTTGTATGGTAGGTATGTGTAGGGGCTCGGGTTTTTTCCTTGTTCTCCCCAAGGGTTTTTTCACTTGCAGCCAGAGACCTTTGTTTGAGTGGGGATGTTACAACTATATATATCATCTCTCACTTGACTTGGGTCTCACATATATACTAACTTTACATCAATATGAATCATTCTTTGGGAGCATGTCTTGTGTATCTCTCTCGTACTCTCTCTCTCTCTCAACAATATCTATCATAGCTCATTTAAGTTTGTGTTCACTAAATAGGGATGTTGGGAGAGGTTTGGTTACCTTAGGTTTGTGTCCACCTACTAGTGCATCTTGTAGATGAAGTAGAGATTGCAGTACATGTCCATATGCAATGGATGTTCTTCTTGGAGCACTTCATGAAAACCTTGAAAGGCTTTGTGCGACAATGAGCAAGAAGGTAGCATGTATGAAGGTTGGTTGGTGTTGGAGGCGTTAGTGCATATTTCAAAGTGGCTACCAACGGTGGATTTAGACAACAGTATGCTATGGTCACTGAAGGACGATGATAGACTAACCAAAGATGTGGTAGTTGGAAATAGGAAAGAAACAAGGATGGATGATGCAATGGAGGAGAAAGTGAATCATTTATGTATGTTGCACCCTGCATCCATGGAGACATGGCTTGTTAGGTACGAGCAAGCCAAGAAAGATAGGGAAGAAGTGCAATCGAAATTTCGATGCAGTATACCCCATTGAACAATTTGACATCCTGAGGGCATGGAGGAGATGCTGTGGTTTATGTCTATGCGATGATTATATGGCGCTTTGATTGCAGCCTCTCGCGAAGGGGTAGAGGTCTCTATTGAGGAGTTGGAATTCTCGAGGGGATGTAGTCCAAAGGTGACCACATGTTTTATAAGCTGTAATATCTAGATTTTATATGTGACAACTAGCTAGTCTAACTATTTCAAATTATAGTACAAAATATACAGTGCGGCATGATCGCATGGGCGATATTTCCGCATCAAGCGCATCGACAAAATGCACTCCACAATGGATTATGGTGTCATTGCAAGGTTCGAGCAAGAGAGTTGATGGCAAGCCACAGATCCAAATACTATTATAGATGAGATGGAATATTTTTGGAGCTTACAAAGTGCTATATCAGTGGGTTAACATAGCTTTTCAATGATCATATTTGATGTGCAGTGGGTCAAAGCGGTATTGGAAGGAGTCAGGACAATTGTTTGACGAAGTCTATCTGAGTTTCTCAAAATAGTTTCTGAGAAAAGATGGACGAATCTGTGTGACACGTTTGTGAGAAAAGAAGAACTATTTTTTAAAATTTTATTATGACACACATATGCCACAAATGTTGAATCTCTCTTGTATGTGATTTTGAAAAAGTAATTTTCTATTCAAACCCCTAACAACCTTGATGGTGGTATATTGTGCCTTCAGCTCCCCAAAGTGTGAGAGTATATGATAAAAGAAATGCTCCTAGCATAGATAAGGATAGTATATAAATGGAGGGATCGATATTGTAAGAGATGGAGGTCAAAGATAGCTTGGAGCATATAGAGGAGGCAAAATTGGGTAACGATGATGATAGAAAGACAGGAGGCAACGAATTCTTGGAGAACGAGGTGGACTCATCCTTTTGTGGTGACATATCTATTGACCTTTCAGTATTTGTGGAGTTGTGCCAAGATATTGACATGGGACCATAGGATACGTCATACTTGCAGTATTCGCCCACTCAATTTGTTGATGAATCACTTATAAGGGTACCCTAGAATATGCATTTTGAGTATCCTCATTTTTTTCATAGTTATATTACCATGCTTTGTGTGATTCTTTATATTGATGATGTTAACAGTACTTTCTATTTGTGTAGGTGACCTTTGATGATATTTGGAGAGCATGATGAGTCAAGGGATGAGAAACAAGGAGTTGCAGGAGATATTCACACATATGTCTTTTTATCAGATGGCTGGATTCAGATATATAGTTGTCTCAGACACCATCAGGCTGTTTCATTAGATCTATTTTGGCATGCTCTGATGCTTTGGTTTCCAGTAGTAGGTGAGGGTGATGCTCCAAACCTAGGTCGGATGGAGGGAGTGGTTCTGGGGGATGCTGTGGAGACATAGATGCGGTAAGCCCATGGTCGAGTCAAGATACAGGTGCTACTCCTCACTCTCATGCAAGTTCGAGAGAGGGTGGCTTAGGTAGTTGTTATGGAGGCACCCATGATGTGTCTCCGTGTCATCGTGGTCAGCTCAAGATACAAGTGCTACTCCTCGCTCTCATGTAGGTTTGAGAGAGGGTGGCTCAAGTGGTTTGAGAGACGGTGCTGCCTCCACAACAACCACTCCATTACAAACCACGATCTTATCAGCCTAGAGACTCGATATGTAGAGAGACATGGTCTCACTACATTGATCGATAGACTGTATGCATGCGAGAGCCTAGTAAGTCACTCATCTCTCTTGTTCATAGTTCCTATTTTTATTAAAATGCATTATGTATAGTGGACTGATGTATAGTTGTTTTTCTTTGCAAACTTTGTTTGATGCTTCTTTAAATCGGGACGAGCTTTCAAATGTAAACGATCTATAGCTCACGTATGGATTTGTGGAGCACACATCCTCTTCCTTTTTGGTCATGTAATTTATGTCGGCATCTTCTATGTACTATGTTATTATCATCCTTTGTATCCATGTCCTATGTAATTTTCTCATTTTCCTTTAGTTGTACACTCATTTACAATATTTTTATGGATAACCATCTTGAAATTCAATTTTTGAGCAATTTCTTTGAGAGCACACACTTTTATTGCATAATTTGTACATTTTGCTTGTGGAAAGCAGTGTATTGGCTCATTATGCTCTTATTATATGCTTTTTTTTTCTTAGTTTTGGGAATTTTTTTTGTTATTATAGTAGCTCCTACTCTCTTGGTTGATAGACATAATGTTTGTTTTTCAATTGTTCCAATGATATTGCCATCTTTGACATAAAGAATGCAGTAATTTCCAATAATGAAACACTCAGATTTGGTAGATATTCCTATAAATAAAGAAAGTGAGGCCATTGAAAACCAACATAATAAAGCCAAAAGATTAAAATAAAGATAATTGGAAGAGCTTCATGAGTATGCAAGCCCATCATTATCTTGTATTTGTCTAAGTAGGTTTATTTCAATGTTATTACAACTAAACTTGGTGCTTATGATTTATGGAAAAAAATGTGGTCTCTATGAGAAGTAGTACCTCGGATCAAAGTCGTATTAGTTGAAGAAGGTTATGTATCTTCATATGAAGGAGGATGCTTGTATGTCTATTAATTTTAATGCATTCCATTTCATTTTTGGCCAATGTAAGTTGCACCACATTCAATTTTAGGATAGCATAAAGTCTTTATTCTTCTTGGTCACACTACTACAATCTTAATATACATTTCATACTACTATAAATGCTAATCCTACTAAATATTTCTCTAAAATACCATATTGAGGAATATGGGAATTTCCCATAAGTTTGGGACACATGGTCAAATCTTTGGACTTGTCATAACTTGAACACTATAACTCCAAATTGAGCGCTCTATAGCTCATTAGATTTCATTTTCCAAGTGCTTTCCAATGATAGGCTATATCATATGGATTTGAAAAACTTATGGGCATGTTATCTGGGTGCCACCTTTTTAGTATTCAAAAAATTGGAATTGGGAGATTCCCAAACTCACTAATATTGTGTTCTAAATGCTTTGATTTAGAGTGCACTTTTCTTGTTATAGAGGAAGTGATCAGGAAAAACATTGATGTAGCCTATACTTCTCATGAACTTATAATTAGAGGTAGACATGATGGAAAATAAAATAACATCCCTAGTTATTAGCGACACAAACTAATAGGGCCAAGTCCTCAGGTAAGTTTCTCATGAATATATGTGTGCATCACGTGGGTTCAAAATAATGTATTTTTAAAACACATTTTTTACATATAGAAGGGTGTAATAAAAAGGGGTTATTTACAAAGTGAATAAAAAAGGGTTATGTTTTATTCAAGAAAAATTCACCAATAAGGATATTTATAAATAGGCCTTGAACGCATGTGATGTAGAGGATATATATATATAGTAACTTCGTCGAGGCCAAGTCCAAGTCTCATAGGTAGCCACCCAATAAATCCCATGGTCCCAAGTCCTCTCTTACTTGTGATATTGTTACAAGTAGCAAGGTCATATAAGGCCACATTTTCATAAGATGCACAATGCTAGGTATGAAAAAGGAAAAGAAAAAGTGTGGGATGATACTAGATCTTCTAATTATTGTAGCATTGTTATATCCACTATTAAGATTGAAGAGATAAATGTCTTAGAGTATAATCCAAATGTTCATATTCTTGCTCTTATTCACTTGATTCTACTTAGTTGATTGATGTTACATCTGGTAATTCTTAGTCACTATAAGATATAGGCCTTATACTGACGTTTAAAGCGACGAAAATGCAAATAACAAAATTTTCCCCTGTCGTCGTAAAAAGCGTCGTTATTGGCGACGCCATAGAATTGGCATCGGTAAATGTGACACTAATATCGACGCCAATACCGATGCTGATAGCGACGGTTTGCGACGTAAATAACGACGCCAATAACGATGCGAGTAGTAAAATTTGCGATGTTAATAGTGACGGTAATAGGAAAAAAAAAATTGTGGCAGGGCAGCAAAGCTATACAAAATAGTTTCTGCACTACTATGTACAATACGCTTGCAAACAAAAACAATGTATACTGAAATCATAAAACTGATATATGAAATAAATACATGATCGCATAATAAGCGATTGGTACAATCATGATAGGATATCACTAATACATAGAAAATGTCTGCATAGATCGAGCGACTCAAAAATAAAGGTGTGTGAGCTCCAGGGATCCAAGGGCGAGCTACATATCCTCATCCCCCGAAAGCTCATCCCGCCGCAAAGGAGCATCGAACGGACTTTGTAGAAAAAGAAACAACACATCAGTCCACCATACAATAATGCATTCAAATATCTCATGGTAACTACGGGCAAGAAAGATGAGTGACTTACAGGGCCGCCATGTCTATACAATCGGTCGATCAATGCAGTGAGACCGTGCCTCTCTACATATCGAGTCTCAAGGCCAGTCGGATCGCAATTTGTAATGGAGTGCTACAAAGAAAACAAAATGCTAACTGTTAGAAACATGATTGTCAGTACAAAGAGTATTTCAAAAAAATAAACAAGCAAAACAAAATAAAAACTTACAAAGTCCTCAAAATATGTCCTGTGGCCGCTACTCCCAAGATGATGGACCAACTCTGGCCTCGAGTCGTACCCTCGCCGCCTCGCACTGTTGACTCCAACATCCTAGAGAATCTGTAGCCTCCTCCCTCAGTTGGCGCCAGTCGTCTGTATCTAACCACTCGGGCTTTGTAGCCCCACTCTTGATTGCCTTGCGCGCGTCGGATCGTCTATGTGACATGTATGCATGCATGCAATCCATCATCCAGCCCGTAGAGAATCTATCTACTGAGGCTGGCACCGAAAACTCCTCGTGCAAGGATGCTACTATGTAGTCCTTGCTCCCCTCCAGTATGTTCTTCCAATTATCCAAGACGTTGTGTCAAAAAAATTGTTGGCACAACTCTCTCATGCGAGCCATCACCCTCCTCCCCTCATCATTCATGATGATGGCTCCTGACCTACTATCGACTAGATATCCATAACCCCCTGGAGTCTGCCTAAGATCAGTTCTCTCCCATCTGTGCCCATGCTCCTGGGTATATCCAGGAGACCCCTGTGCATCCGGTGTACTGACCGGGGTAATATCTCTCGGAGTGGCACCCACAGGGGTGCCACCTGCTCACAGCTGAGCAAAAGCCGGAGTAACTGGAGTAGACATCCCCACAGGTGTGACAAATCCCTGAGATGATGTAGCTCAGTTGAATGATGAGACAGAGACACCGCGTCCGTGTCTCCACAGTATCCACCTGAGCCTGAGCCACGCTCCCTAGAAGGGTCACGAGAGCGAGGAGTCGCATCTATATCCCATGTTGACAGTGGGCTCACTGCCTCTGTATCTCTGCAGCATCCCCTTGATCCCGATGCACTTCCTCCCTCTGGCCCAAGTCATGAGCGTTGAGCTCGTCTCCTCGAAGCTGAAGCATCCGATCGCGCTGAAGCAGATCTAGGAGAGCGCCTTGACGAAGACTGAGACAGCTCGTGGTCTGCCATCTCTCTGAATCTTGCGATCTGTTCTAGAGACATGCATGCGAAGATGTCCTATAACTCCTCATCTCTCATCCCTCGACTCATCCTGAAAATGTCACCTGCACAGATAAAAAATGATGTTAGAATAATTAATTTAAATCATACAAAGCACAATAATATAAATCATTTAAAAAAAATTCACTTAAAATACATATCTTATGTACTCTTATAAGCGATTGGTCAACGAATTGAGTAAGTGGATGCTCCAAGTATGAAGTATCCTATGGTCCCATATTAATCTCCTGACACAACTCTACATATACTAGAAGGTCGATAGACATGTCACCACAAAAGAATGAGTCCACCTCGTTCTCAAAGAATTCTTGGACTCCTATATTTCCATCATTGTTAGCCGATGCTAGCTCCAAGCTTTTGACGGTCTCCACCCCTTGCAATATCGATCCCTCTATTTACATATTATGTTCATCTATGCTTGGAACATCGCTTTGATTATATACTCTCGCACTTCGAGGAGTTGAAGGTATAACATACCACCATCGAGGTTGCCGGGGGTTTGGATAGAAGATTACCTATTCACAAACACGTACAATAGAGTTCAAACCATTGTGACATAAATCATGTCATAATACAATTAGCAAGCAAATGAGTCCATGCGCCTGTTCACAATGGGCCGGCAACACAAAGGTATTGCGCAAATCTGTCCATTTTTTTTTGGAATCTATTTCGAGAAATCCAGATGGACCTCGTCGAACTGTTGCTCTAGCTCCTCCAAGTACCACTTTGAACCACTACACATCGAATAGTATCATGGAGAAGCTACGGTAATTCACCGTAACAATACTTTGCAAGTTCTCAAAATACTCCATCTCATCCACAACGGTTATTGGATCCATTGCTCGTCACCGGATCTCTTGTTCGAACCTTGCCATGATACTAGAGTCCATTGTGGAGCGCATTTTGCCAATACACTCCACGCGAAAATACCGTATGCGCGACCATGCTGCACTATATATTTTGTATTGTACATTGAAACACTCAATTTAGATGTCGCATATAATTTAGATACGACAGATTCTAAACCCCTCATCACCTTTGGACTACATCCCCTTGAGAATTCCCACTCCTCCATTGAGAGCTCTATCCCTTCGCGAGACGCTGCGGTCAAAGCTCCATGCAACCATCGCGTTCACATAAACCACTGCATCTCCTCCATGCCTTCGGGATATCGAATCAGTTGATGACACGTACTACGTCGGAATTCAGCTCGCGCTCCCTATCGATCTTGCCTAGCGATTTGGTACTTGGCGAGCCATGTCTCCATAGAGGCATGATGCAACATACAAAAGTGATTCACCTTCTCTTCCATTGAGGCATCCATTCTTTTTTCTACCCCATTTCCAACCACTACATCTCCAGTTAGTCTATCATCGTCCTTCAGCAACAATAGCATTTCATTGTCGCACTAGCGTCTCAGACACCAACCAACCTTCGGCCATGCTACCTTCTGGCCGAGCTCGTTGTCGCATAAAGCCTTTCAGGGTTTTCATGAAGCGCTCCAAGAAGAACATCCATCACGTATGGACATGTCCAGCAATCTCCACTTCATCTACAGATGTACAAGAAGGTGGATTTGTATCATGAGCATGCTCGTGAGCAGGTATTTCTCAAAGAGACAGACCATCTCCACTACTCCCCACCTCGCAGATTCAATAGAGGACGTCTTAATCTCCTTTTGTGAGATCCATTGCACCAAAATCGACAACCTGTAAATGGCCCCACATGTTTGTGGAGTAAGACATCCTGCGATCGCGATCGGTAGTACAAATGCCACAAATGAGAAAGCATTATGAATAATGGCTACATTCCAAATAGAAAAATGTCCACGCTAATTACAATCCATTCGTAGTACAAACCTGACATATCTTATGCCAATCATGGGCTTTTTGCCTTGATAATTGATCGTCTTTAGAAAATGTGGACCTGAGAGAAGGTATCATACCCATTGGAGTATAGATAGACTTGATTACTTGCTTCACAATGCGCTCTTCTTTAGTGGACAAAACCCAAGGAGCGCAAGGAAGCTGTATGCGACCATCAGCACTCGACTGCGGCCAAAGCACCTCCATCTTTCTGGAAAATATGCATGGGATCCAACAAGTGGTTGACTTGTAAGTGGGTCCAATATGGCAACTCATAGAAAACTGAGAACTGCCGCATTCCATTTGGATGTGATTCCACATGGACCATTTTCAGCTCGTACCAGCTTGTGGCGGTCATATGTGTTGGAGGTCGTCCAAGGAAACCTTCCCTGAGTTTATGATCCTCTGGCAAGAAAGTAATGTGTCCTTGATATACCATCTTCTTCATGGTTCGTGACCTTCAGGAGTCTAACTTTGGCCCGCACAATTGACATTCTTAATAACCTGAGGTAACCAGACCTATTCCAACACCATGACTTAGTAAATACTTGCTTGAACGAGATAAAATATAGATATTACTAGCGAGAACGGAGGCCTGCTTACCTAAGCACTCTCCGAATCTCGGAAAGTCATGCATCGTCCACATGAGAATGGCTCGAATATTGGTTGATCGCCGACCATTGCGCCTGCTCATATCTTGCATGGTGACCCCATCCTCCCACAAAATCTTAAGCTCATCGACTAATGGACGAAGATACACGTCCATATTTTTGACTTTGTAGTGGTCGGGGATGAGCAAGCTAAGGATGAGATGTCCTTTCTTCGTAGAAAGCCATGGAGAGATATTGTAGTTGACAAGGACTATAGGCCACACACTGTAAGAAGTTGAGTGCAAACCGAATGGGTTCACGCCATCCTTTGCAAGACCGAGTTGAAGATTCCTTGGCTCTCAAGAAAAGCCTGGGAAGGTAGAGTCAATGTGGCTCCATACGCGTGAATCCGCTGATATTCGTTAAACTCCATCCATGGACCTATTCTGCGCATGCCACATTGTCAAGCTCGCTATGTCGGACGTACGAAACATGTGGCTTATGCGGGGATAAGCGAAAAGTGTCTGAGAACTTTTTGAGGGATGGTTCGCTCTTGCAACTCCTGTCGATACCTGTGAGCACCACACTTTGGACATGTCTCCATAGTCTCGTATTCTACTCGAAACAATATGCAATTGTTGATACATGCATGGATATTATTGTAGTCCATGCCAAGCTTCCGTAAAACATGTCGTGCATCATCACAAGACTCAGACATGGTATTTGCAGGTGGTAATATATGATATTTCAATAACTTGAAAAAAATCATAAAACACCTTGAAAAAGCATAAATGTTTATAATAATAGTACCGAAAAAAATTTCAATGAAGCCTATTCAATTAGCTTGCAAGTACAATGCATGATTGATATTAACTTCAAATTACCATTTGTTGAAAATCTGCAATCGCCTGATCAATGATCTCAGATTGAAACTCGCCAAATCGTCGTACATGTTCTATAGACAATCGGTGCTTTTGTCTAATTGCCAGCTTGCATTGAGAGCAAGGACATGGGACACATTGATTAAGATATGCCTCGTGATCTTGAACAACAGGACCTTCTTCGTTTTCCATTTTGTCTACGTTACAACAAACAATTTGTTTTTGTTATCATTCTTTTCTTTTCTTAGATTATTATCCTCTCCTTCCATCTCTCTCTTTTTCTATGACCTAGCATATAGTATCATAGAATACTAGTATTTAGTACCTAGGACTCAGTACCTAGCACATAATATTTTGTTTTCTCTCTTCCTCTCCCTCTCTCATTTCCTCTTCCTCCCTTGCCCTCGCCCTCTCTTTCTCTCTTTCCCTATTAGGTTTAATGATATTTCTCTTTTTCTCTCTCCTCTCTCTCTCTCTCTCATTCCTTTTTCTCTCTCCTCTCCCTCCCTCGCCCTCACCCTCTTTCTCTCTTTTCCTATTAGGTTTAATGGTTTTTCTCTCTTTTTCTCTCTCCTCTCTCTCTCTCATTTTTTTCTCTCTCCTCTCTCTCTCATTTCCTCTCTCTCCCTCACCCTCATCCTCTCTTTCTCTCTTTTCCTATTAGGTTTAATGATATTTCTCTTTTTCTCTCTCCTCTCTCTCTCATTCCTTTTTCTCTCTCCTCTCCCTCTCTCATTTCCTTTTTCTCTCTCCTCTTCCTCCCTCGCCCTCATCCTCTTTTTCTCTCTTTCCCTATTAGGTTTAATGGTTTTTCTCTCTTTTCCTCTCTCCTGTGTCTCTCATTTTTTCTCTCCTCTCCGTCTCTCATTTTTTTTCTCTCTTCCTCTCCCTCCCTCGCCCTCACCCTCTCTTTCTATCTCTCTTTCCCTATTAGGTTTAATGATTTTCTCTCTTTTTCTCTCTCCTCTCTCTCTCATTTTTTTCTCTCTCCTCTCCCTCTCTCATTTACCTTTCTCTCTTTCTCTCCCTCTCTTATTTCCTGTCCCTTCCTCACCCTAACCCTCCCTTTTTTTCTTTCTCTATTATATTTAATAATTTTTTCTCTTTTTCTCTCTCCTCTCCCTCTCTCATTTTTTCTCTCTCCTCTCCCTGTCTTTCTTTCTCTCCCTCTCTCATTTCCTCTCCCTCCCTCACCCTGACTCTCTCTTTATCTATTTTTCCATTAGGTTTAATGATCTTTCTCTCTTTTTCTCTCTCTGCTCTCTCTCATTTCTTTTTCTCTCCTCTCCCTCTCTCATTTCCTTTTCTCTCTTCCTCTCCCTCTCTCATTTCCTCTCCCTCCCTTGCCCTCACCCTCACCCACACCCTCTCTTTCTCTATTTGCCTATTATGTTTAACATCTTATCTCTTTTTCTCTCTCCTCTCATTCTCTCTTTTTTTCTTTTTCCTCTCCCTCTCTCATTTCCTTTTGCTCTCTTCCTCTTCTTCTCTCATTTCTTCTCCCTCCCTCTCTCTCTCTCATTTCCCTATTATGTTTTCGTCTCTCCCCTCTCTCCCTCTTCCTCTCTTATTCCCTCTCCCTCTCCCTCTCCCTCTCTCATTTTCTCTCTCTTCCTCCCCCTCCCTCTCTCATTTCCTCTCCCCCTCCCTCTCCCTCTCTTTAATTTCCCTCTATTGCTCCCTCTCCCTCTCCCTCATTTCTTCTGCCTCTCTCATTATATACAAATTATACAAAAAATAAATAAAAAAGAGAGAGAATACACTCTCCCTTTCTCTCGTTCTCTCATTTCATCCCCCTCCCTCTTCCATTTCCTCCCTGTCCCTGTCCCTCTCCCTCTCACTCCCTTTCCCTCTCCCTCTCTTTCTCTCTCTCTCCCTCCCTCCCCCTCTCAATATATATACACAAATCATATAAGCAAAAGTAAAAGATAGAGAGAATGCACTCTCCCTCCCTCTCCCTCTCTCATTTCCTCCCCATCCCTCTCCCTCACCCCCACCCTCTCTTTCTCTTTCTCTCCCTCTCTCATTTCCTCCCCCCTCCCCCCTCCCTCTCCCTCTCTCATTTCCTCCCCCTCTCCCATTTCCTCCCTCTCCCTCTCTTTAATTGCACTCTCTTTCTCCCTCTCCCTCTCCCTCATTTCTTCTCCCTCTCTCATTATATACAAATTATACAAAAAATAAATAAAAAAGAGAGAGAATACACTCTCCCTTCCTCTCTTTCTCTCATTTCATCCCCCTCTCTCTTCCATTTCCTCCCTCTCCCTCTCCCTCTCCCTCTCCCTCTCCCTCTCCCTCCCTTCCCCTCCCTCTCCCTCTCCCTCTCTTTCTCTCTCATTTCCTCTCCCTCTCTCAATATATATACACAAATTATATAAGCAAAAGTAAAAGAGAGAGAGAGAATGCACTCTCCCTCCCTCTCCCTCTCTCATTTCCTCCCCATCCCTCTCCCTCTCCCTCTCCCTCTCCCTCTCTTTCTCTTTCTCTTTCTCTCCCTCTCTCATTTCCTCCCCCCTCCCTCTCCCTCTCTTTGTCTTTCTCTCCCTCCCTCTCCCTCTCCCTCTATTTCTCTCTCATTTCCTCTCCTAAACAAGAAAAAGAATGAGAGAATTAAACCCTAAACAAGCAAAAGAAGGAGAGAATGGTTTGACCAATCTGATATGGCGAGGGTCTGGCGGCTCCTCTTCGCGATGAAGGCTCCTCCTCTCCTTCCCAAACGGCGGCGGCGGCGGCGGCAAGCCTTCTTCCTCTCCCTCTCTCACCCTATGCAAGACGGTTGCTCTCTCTCTCGCTCTCCCTCTCGAAATGTTCGATGAAAATGCGCAAAATGAATCCGCGCTCGGGTTTCGGCCTGTTTTGTTTCCCTGTGGGGCGTCACTATTTGCATCGATGCCTTTTTTACCTGCGTCGCTACCCGTTGTCGCTATGCGTTACAATCCTTGCAGTGAGTGTTGGCTTCTTGATTCAGGGGCTTTCTTTCATGTGACTCTACATAATCATTGGTTTTGTATCGACCACAGTATTAGAAGTTCATTTAGACTATGTGATGATAATATGTGTGATATTCTTGGAAAAGTTGATGTGAGACTATCGTTTGGTACTAGTACTTCTTTTATGTTGTACGATGTACATCATATCCTAGCTTTGATTAAAACCCTTACCCCAACTTGAAAATTGGATGATGACATATATCATGTATCTTTTAGTGATTTTGCATGGAAAAACATACATACAAAACTTATTTTTTCTAGACGCTCCAAAGTTGGCACCCTGTATCCCTTGCTTGTATTTGGTTATGTTGTTTGTGTTTTGGTTGTTACTGATCTTGCACATGTATCTCTTTGGAATCCCCATCTTTGGCATTTGTCCCTTAAAGGAATGAAAGTATTGACTATTTCTAGTACTTAATTTCCTCTTGACTACTCATGTTTTGATTCATGTGATCATTGTTTATATCACATGTAAACTTGTAATTGTATAAAAAGTATGGTTCTACATGTGTGGGTGAGTTGTTGGCTATTGTGTATTCAGATGCGTCTACTCCCGTTTCCTATCAGACATTACATTTTGCAAAGTATTTTGTTATATTAATGAATAATTATTTTTAAAAATATCTAGGTATATTTAATAAAGCAAAGGTGAGAAATTTTACATACTAAGAAATTTTTGAGGGAATGGTTTTTCCTTGCAAGTCCTGTTAATATCTGTGATACCACACTTTGGACATGTCTCCATAGTCTCGTACTCTCCTCAAAACATCACACAATCATTAACACATGCATGGATGTTGTTGTAGTCTATGCCAAGCTTTCATAAAACATATCGTGCATCATCACGAGTCTCAGGCATGCTATTTCCAAGTGGTAATATATGATACTTTAATAACTTGAAAAACAATCATAGAACACCTTAAAAAATGACAAGTGTTTTTTTATAATGGTGTCGAAAAAAAATCAAGGGAGTGTACGTAGAATGTACTTGAACAACTTGGTCACACTCACATCGCTCCACCCATATTTCACTAGTACACTTAGGAGTGCAAGCAACATCTTCAAATGAGATACTTGATACCTCGGGGGGTTCACTACATATATATTCTCTATATAACGTGCATTCATGGCCTATTTATGAATATCCTAATCTGTGAATTTTTCTTGAATAAAACCCTTTTTTATTCAATCTGTAAGTAACCCCTTTATATGACACCATTCTATATGTAAAAAATGTATAAAAATGGTGTTTTAAAAACCCCTTATTTTGAACTCACGTTATATTTACATATATTCATGAGTGACCCCCCCGAGCTTGATACCCATTATATAATGGTATGGATTCTTCCTCTCTTAGCATATCAAATGTATTGGTATCCATGGGTATCAATGCATCGATCATTGCCTCTATCTCAGGCTCCATGATTAAAGGAATGTCCGAAAGGCTACGTGTCTCCTCTTATATTGACGCTATAGACTAAGTCATACCTTCCATGTGGTGGATTGGCTTAGGCACTCAATCCATCGCATGCCCACGAAATCTTCTAGCTGGTTGCAATAGGTGCATTTCTCCTTGGGATGAGATGTCACCTCCCTATATAAATTTTACGACCACGTCTAATGTTTTTTAATATGATATTCAATTAGTTTACAAATATAAGGCATGATTGATACACACTTTTCTTACTATTCGCTCAAAGTCTGAGATCAACTAATCCATGATCTCCGATTAAAACTCGCTGAAATGTCATACGTGCTCTATAGACAAGTGATATTTTTTTCTTATTGCCAGCTTGCATTGAGAGCAAGGACATGGGACATGCTGATTAAGATACACCTCGTGATCTTGAACATCATGATCTTCATCATTTTCCATTTGGTCTACTTTTCGACAAACAATTGGTTTTTTTTCTCATTCTCTTTTTCTTTTTAAATTTGTTTGAGAAGGGATTTCTTCTCTTGTAACTCAATAAAATTAAGGTAAACTAAAATGTCTTGGTTTACAATACATAATGAACTAGTTTAATATACATTATAAAGATTCCATATAAACCTTCTTACATTTTAGCATAAATTTTTAGGAGTTATTGAGCTTACACAAGTAGAAGGAAAAGAGTTATCTTTTATTCAAGTTTTTCCATCTGTACTAACCCCAAGGGAGTCTTCATGATTGTGATATCTGTTCTCTCAACTCTAAGCTGAAATTGATCATACCCCAAGTAAAGATCATCCAAAGAATATATCGCTCTACTTGCAAAAGCCTTTGCAAATTCATCTACCACAAGAGTTGCACCCACATTTCTTATGGTCACTTTATTCACCAGTTGCATGTCTTGAATAAATCTCAAAGCCCCATTCTTTTTGGGCACAGTAAATCAGCAATTTGAGTATTGGGCTGAGGAGGCCTCCAAAATCTTCATGCAAATCTTTTCAGTTAGAAAATCCATGAGCTTTGGAAAGTAAGTTTTAGGCACTGGAATAGGCCTCACGTTCCATGATACATGTGGCACAGTAAATATTACTATAGGAGAGACAATATTTGGATCCACACAACCTATTTTAGTTGGCTAAAATGCAAATGATTTTCCATGCCTAGCCAATATCTACAGAAAATAGTCTCTTTCATCAGTTGAAAGAAACCCTTGTGCACCTCTTCTGCACCAACTTTCAATTCCTGTAATTTTTTAGTTGTAAACTGATGACCTATATCTTTAGGATCTCGTAAGGTTGGCTGCCTTGAAATGTTTTCATTTAGATCCTCACTTTCTAAGGGAAGCGGCAAAGCAACTAGTTTTACCTTTTTGTCAACTGTCTTATACTTTGTCTCCATGTCAAGTGCTTCAGTCCATTGTCATCCTTCCTACTGAGCAAACAATGCTATAATATCATACATGTCCAAAGACACATACTGACAACACTCTATTTTTAGCCTCATTTTCTGCATGTATAGTTGCTGAAATTTCAGCCATAGTGTCATTAATATTCAGCCCATAAAAGATGCATGAAATATCTTCATTTTTAGCTAACAACCCTAGTGCTCTCAGTTCCTTAGTAGCTTGTTTCATAGATATGCATTCAGCCTTGCACATAGCTTGCATAGGCTTAAACCAACATGAAATGTTGGTTGTAAACTTAGATTAACCAATAGCAAATACATGCTTCATTCCATCAAGAGGTGAGTATGTCCTCTTAATAGCACTACTATAGCCCCACATTACAACAATGCTTAATGAAAATCCAAGTCTTTCAATTCCCTTGCATTTGAAAGCAAAGGAGACTCTCGAAGCATATCCCGATTCCTAGGATGATTAACATAAAATATAAGAAATTGGATTGCTTTCCTTCCATCCTTGCTTGTGACTCTTACATAAGCACAACCATCATCAAGCACCTTTGTATCCATACACACTCCTGTAATATAGGGTTGTCCCAAAGTCACTGCATATAAGGAACTATCTTGTACAAAGAAGTGTTGCTCTTCTTGTACATCACCAATCGTCATTTTTACATTAGGACATGCAACATAAAGCTCCCTTGAAGAATTATTTGCAGCCTTCATATGCCAACCATGATCAGTGTCCACACGCTATGCACCATTCTCATACAATCCATGCTCAATGACATTAATCTCAGACCCATGGTCAAGCAAAACAACACAAGGAGTTTCACACTCTTCTATTTTCACTATTGTTTCAGTGGTAGCCCTGGCCCAGCGATTTCTTATATAATATGACTTCGAGTAATAAATTCTAGATTCTCTTCCCCATGTTCTTGTATTTGCCTTACTCCACCATGCATATCGCTACAAGACAATGCATTTTCAACCACTTTCTTCTCTTTTCCACATGTCATCCACCAGTAATTAGTAGCATCCTACATAGATAAACTAGTACTTACATCATCTCATATTCAGCCCGAGAACCCAATAAACCAGTTTTCTCTTCAAATTGCAACGATGCACTAGTGGTATTACAAAGAAACTAATGCTTCCTCTTAATTATGTTGATGATTTCATCATGAAATTCGTGCTTGGTGATGCTAAGAACCTCTCCCAAGGTGAATTCCATCCGACTGTTTAAGATCCATTCTTCAAGAACCTTCTTAAGATTTGTGGTTGTCTAAATATAAGACTACAACTTATACCCTAGCTACTTGCCCTTCTTTTTGCTCTCTTGTTTGCTATCTTATTTTTGCTCTTAACAGACCTCTTCCATAACATGCTTGGGAGGTGGCTGATTTATAGCTTTAGGCAGATCCATGCTTCTTCTTATTACTATTTTAGATATCCCTGTATTATCTTTATCTCTCTCTTGATTCTCTTCCATAAGCCATATTTTTCACCTTTGCTAAATATATATACACTAAATATGCATCTACTGGTGATTCCCAACCAGTTATGTCTTGAGTATCTTGCCCTGCATGAGACATTTCACTATCAACAACCTTTCTCTTTTCATCTACATGTAAAGCATGTATCCATATTGTGGCCTTTGGACTGGCCATGCATTCTATCCAAAAGTACAAGCATGTGTAGGTGTATAAGCATTTCAGACAACCTTGTCTTCCAACAACTTTTGCATATCTCTCTCTCCAAAATTCAAAGCAAGAGGCAATCATGTTTCTTATGCACATGAATCTTGCCATCTTTCCAAAAGATGAGTTATCATGCCAAGGCCTCTTGATAACCAACACAATCCTTTCTCTCAAGATGCAAACTATCACACCACATATATCTTTTCTCTAAATTAGAGGCTGTTGCATGTCCCCTTTCCTCTTTCCCTTTTCATCCTATTTTTCAACCTTCAACTACAGATCACGCATGCTTTTCGCCAATTTATCTAATACATCTTTCCTAACAGTGAGACAATAGGTATAACCATACGTTTAGCCCTAGAAGTGAGTGGCTTACTAGATACATCAACTGTTTTACCTGAACAATGGGCAAGCTAGAGACATGCAATCTTTCTCTTCTTCTATGCTTTTTCACCATTGCAGTAATATCCTTCTTAATATGCCTCCACTTTGTTTTAAGACACATACAAGATACACACCTCATACCGACGTTCAAAGTGACAAAAATGTTTACAATTTTTTTTTCCCTATCATCACTAAACACGTCGGTATTAGCGACGCCATCAAACCATCGCTATCGGTTTTGCTATTTAGGTCATTATTTGCATCACTATTTCCATCATTATTTGCAAATGACAATGCAAATAGTAACATTTTGCGATGCAAACTGCGACGATAATAGCGAGACGTGTAGGTAAAATTATGATGCTAATATTGATGTTTATAGAGAAAAAGAAATTTGTGTGCTATATTTAGGCCATACAAAAGGGTAACAGTAAAGTGTATAATGGTCATCAAAATGAAGGCAATGTGTACTGGAATCTAGAAGACTGATACATAAAATAAATAAAGAATCTCTTTATGAAAGAACTCATGGAATCATGGCAAGATACAAAGGATGATAATAACATAGTGTATAGAAAATAACTACATAAATCACAAGACCAAAAAAGAATTCTTGCTTGAACTTTGCCATGATATCACAATTCATTGTGGAGAGCATTTTATCAATACGCTCCATGCGAAAATGTCATCCGTGTGACCACGCCGCACTATATATTTTGTATTATACATTAAAATGGTTAATTAGTTGTCACATATAAAATCTAGGTACAACAGCTTATAAAACATGTGGCCACCTTTAGACCACATCCCCTCGAGAAGTTTCACGCCTCAGTTGAGACCTCCATCCTTTCACGAGAGGTTGCGATCAAAGCTCCATCTAACCATCGCAATGACATGAACCGTGGCATCTCCTCCCTACCATCGAGATATCAAATCGGTCAATGGCTTATACTACATCGAAATTTGGATCTCACTTATTCTTTCCGATCTTTCACAGCTTGCTCGTACCTAGCGAGCTAGGTCTCCATGGAGGAATGGTGCAACATACAAAAACGATTCACTTTTTCCTCCATTGCAGCATCCATTCTTTTTTCTACCCTATTTCCAACCACCACAACTCTGGTTAGTTTATCATTGTCCTTTGGTGACCGTAGCATACTATTGTGTGAATCTACCATTCGTAGCCACTACGAAATATGCACTAACCCCTTAGAAACCAACCAACATTTAGCCATGCTACCTTTTGGCCGAGCTTGTTGTCGCATAAAGCCTTTCAAGGTTTTCATGAAGCGCTCCAAGAAGAACATCCATTGCGTATGGACAGGTCCAACAATCTCCACTTCATCTAAAGATACACCGAGAGGTTGGTTTCTATCGTGAGCATATTGGTGGGCAGGTACTTCTCAAAGAGACAGACCATCTCCACTGCTCCTCGCCTTGAAAACTCAATAAAGGATGTCTTGATCTTCTTCTATGAGATCCATTGCACTAAATTTGACAACCTCTAAATCATCTCGCATACTTCTAGAGTAAGGCATCCTGCGATCGCGATAGGTAGTACAAACTGCCATAAATGAAGAAGCATTAGGAACAATGACTACACTCCAAATAGCAAAATACGCAGGCTACTTACAATCCTTTCGTAGTACAAATCTAACATATCTTATGTCAATGATGGGATTTTAGCCTTGATAGTTGGTCATCTTTAGGAAATGTGGATCTAAGAGAATACATCATACCCATCAAAGTGTGGATAGACCTAATAATTTGCTTCACAAAATTCTCTTCTTTAGTGGACAAAACCCAAGGAGTGCCAGATAGTTGCAAGTGACCATCAGCACTTGTCAACTGCCACCAAAGTGCCTCCATCTTGTCTACCTCCTTCAAATCCATTTGCTCCCGGATAGTATCTCTTTCTTTTGATGTTGTCCTATAGTAGGTTTCCCACATTCTTAAAAATATGCATAGGATCCAACAAGTGGTTGATCTGTAAGTGGGTCCAATATAGCAACTCATAGAAAACTAAGAACCGCTGCATTCCGTTTGAATGTGACTTCATGTGGACCATTTTCACCTCGTACCAACTTTGGGCATTCATTCGTATTGGAGGTCGTTCAAGAAAACCTTTCCTTAGTTCATAAACCTTCGACAAGAAAGTGACTTGTCCTTGATATACCATCTTCTTCATGGTTTTTCACCTTCAGGAGTCTAATTGTGGCCCACATAATGGACATGTATGATAACCTGATGTAACCAGACCTATCCATACACCTCTATCCTATAAATACAAACTTGAAGGAGCGATGATAGATATTACCAACTAGAACAAAAGTCTACTTACTTGAGCACTCCCCAAATCTCGGAAAGTCATGCATGATCAACATGAGAATGGCTTGTATATTGGCGGACCATCGACCATCGTGCTTGCTCATATCTTCCATGGCGACCCCCTCCTCCCACAAAATCTTAAGCTCATTGACTAATGGACAGAGATAGATATCTATATTCTTGACTTTGTAGCAGCCAAGAACGAGCAAGCTAAGGATCATGCATCCTTTCTTCGTAGAAAGCCATGGTGGGATGTCGTAGTTAACAAGGACTACAATTTAAACACTGTAAGAAGCTGAGCGGAGACCGAATAGGTTCACGCAAGCCGAAGATTCCTTGGCTCTCATGCAAAGCCTGAAAAGGTAGAGTCAATGTGGCTCCATGTGTGTGAATCGAGTGATATTTTTTGGACTCTATTTATGGATCTATTCTGCGCATGCTACATTGTCAAGCTCACCATGCCTGATGTACAAAACATGTGATGTATATGGGGGATAAGTGGAAAGTGTCTAAGAACTTTCTGAGGGATGGTTTTTCCTTGCAATTCCTATGGATACCTGTGAGCACTACACTTTGGACATGTCTCCATAGTCTCATATTCTCCTTAAAACACCACACAATCGTTGACACATACATTGATGTTGTTGTAGTCCATGCTAGGCTTTCGTAAAACATGTCGTGCATCATCACGAGACTCGGGCATGGTATTTGTAAGTGGTAACATATGATACTTTAGCTACATGAAAAGAAATCATAAAATACCTTGAGAAAGCACAATTTTTTTTTATAAGGGTGCCGAAAAGAAATCAATGAAGTATATGTAGAAGGTACTTGAACAAATCGGTCACACTTGCATCGCTCCACCCATATTTTGCTTGCATACTTAGAAGTACAAGCAATGTCTTCAGTAAAGATACCTGGCATCCATCATATAATGGTATGGATTCTTTCTCTCTAAGCGAATCAGATTTCTTGGCATCCATGGGCATCAATGCAATATCGGTCATTGTCTGCATCTCAAGATCCAAGATTATAGGAAAGTTTGAAGGGCTATCTGTCTCCTCTGGTATTAACAATATAGACTGGGTAGTGCCTTCCAAGTGGTAGACTGGCTTAGGCACTCCATCCATTGGATGCCCACGAACTCTTCTAATTGGCTGCAATAGGTGCACTTCTCCTTAGGATGAGACGCCACCTCCATGTAATAAATTTTACGACCACATCCAATGTTTTTGTATATGTGCCTATTCAATTAATTTGTGAATTCAATTTATGATTTATGTACACTTTTCTTAGCGTTTGTTCAAAGTTTGAGATCGCTTGATCAATAATCTCTGATTGAAACTCGCTGAAGCATTGTACATGTTCTATAGACAATCCACATTTTCATCTAATTGCTAGCTTGCATTGAGAGAGGACATGGGACATGCTAATTAAGATACGCATTGTGATCTTGAACATCACGACCTTCATCATTTTCCATGTGGTCTACATTATGACAAACAATTTGTTTTTGTTCTCATTCTCTTTTTCTTTCTTAAATTTTTTGAGAAGGGATTTCTTCTCTTGTAATTCAACAAAATTAACGACAACTAAAGTCTTGGTTTTCTCCCCTTTTCTTTGCACATTTCTTTAGGCTCTTTTTTTTATCCTCTCTCCCCTTTATCTTTCATATTTATTCTCTCTTTCTTATTTTCTCTTCCTCTTTCTTCATTCTTCCCTCTCTCTTATTTTTTATCTTTCTTTCTCTCTCTCTTTCTCTTTCTTTGTTGCCTCTCTCTTTGTTTATCTCCACCCCCTTACGGGTGGGCCTACAATATGTAAAGTCCAATATGCTATGCACGGGGGCGAGGGACTAGCTACCCTATGTCAGAGTGTTCCCCATCCCGTGGTATTGCATCGGACCTCGCCACCTTTTTTCCTTTATGTGTGACTCAATATGCAGAGCATAGGAGGAGGTAGCACAAAGAATGTCAAGAAAACCATCCATTCACCTCCAAGCCCAATCTTGCTTTTGCTTTACCAAGCCTGGAGACATAGGCCATCCGTGCCTTCCTGAGAAGTGTTGAACATGCCCAAGGTGCACCTTTAACAAAACCTCTCTCTCTCTCTCTCTCTCTACGACTACTACTACCACTATTACTACCACCATTCCACCTTTAATATATTTCTCAACAGTTTCAAGACATGAGACTACAACAGACGTGATGGCCATTTCTCTCTTCCTCTTCATTTCTTCTTCTCCCTCTCTTATTTTCTATCTTTCTCTCTCTTTCTTTGTTTCCCCTCTCTTTGTTTCTCTCCATCCCCTTATGTTTTCTCACTTATTCTCCTCTATCTCTCCCTCTCTCTCTCTCTTTTCCCATTTCTTTGTTATCTTTAATGTTTATTAATCTCTCTCTCTCTCTCTCTCTCTCTCTCTCTCTCTATTCTTCTCCCTCTCTTGTTTCCTATCGTTCTCCCTCAATGCACCACATTATCCACTCTCTCTCATTTCTCATCTCATTTCCTCTCTTTCTCCCTCTCAATGCACATCATTGTAAAAAAGAAAACAAGAAAAAAAAAACAAGAAACCCTCTCTTTGTTTTTCTCTACCCCCTCGTGTTTTCTAATTTAATATTCTCTTCTCTCTCTCTCTCTCTTTATTTCTCTTTTTCTTTATTATGTTTCATACTTATTCCCCCCTCTCTCTCATTCTTTCTTCCTTTTTCTTTCTTCTTCTCCCTCTCTCATTTCCTATGTTTCTCCCTTAATGTATATCATTGTAAAAAAAATAAACAAAAAAAAGAAATTAAAGAACAAGAATAAACCCTCTCTTTGTTTTTCTCCACCCCCTCGTGTTTTCGCATTCATTCTCATCTCTCCATCCCTTTCTCTCTCTCTCTCTCTCTCTCTCTCTTTCTATTTCTCTCTTTCTTTATTATGTTTCATGTTTATTCCCTGTCTCTCTCATTCATTCATTCTTTTTCTTTCCTTTTCTCCCTCTCTATTTCCTCTCTTTCTCCCTCAATGCACCTCATTCTCAACAAAAACAAACAAAAGAAAAGGAGAAAGAACAAGAACAAGCCAAGAGGGAGCAATGCACTCATCGCAAAGGCCCGAGGATAGATTCTTTGTCTTCTCTTTATGACAGCAGCTCCTCTTCTCCCTTCGTGCACTTCCTCCTCTTCTTTGCGAATGGCAACGGTGATAGTGAGAAGCTCTCTTTTTTTCTTTCTCTCCCTCTCCCTCCCAAACCTACGATTTATTTTTCTCTCTCATTCACTGTTTGCGGAAAAATGCTGTACTCGGGTTTCGGCCTGATTTTTTTTTAAGTACCATCGCTATTTGTGTTGCTATTTGCGTCGCTATAGCCACGCCGCTAATATGCGTCGAACCTGTCTGTCACGATTTCCCTATATCCTTGTAGTGATATGTCTTTGTAGTCTGATTCTCTAGCAAATCATCAAGCTTCTCTTGAAGCTCAGAATTTTCTGGTTGTAGAAACAATTCAATTTTTTGACTTACAAGAGCTTACTACTTTGCAAGATCTAACTGCTCAAATCAACTTTCAATTTCTCTTAATAATTTTGAAACCCACTCTTGGAAAGTCTTGTGCATTATCCAACTAGTGTCTTCAATGTAAAATTCTTCCCTAAGTGTATTCTTGAAAGCTACCCTGTCAGCATGCTGCATATACAATTAAGTCATTCATGCTTTTAATTCATGTACAGTAATCTGTACAAAATATCAACGCCATGCAAATTGAGCCACCCCAAAGAGTTCAATCTTTTGAGCATAGGTATGCACATATGCAGATAGATTCTTGCCATTGAACAACTACTACCTGTAGAGCATTCATCACAACAATTTCTGTTTGAGCAGAAGCTTGCATCACCTATTGTTATTTTGTACCCGCATAAGCATGTTCATATTCTGCACTAATTGTTGTAAAACATCACTAGAAATTGTGCTCGAAGTTTCTCCCATATTGTCTTTTCTTCTAATGACCTTTCACATCAGGTTCACCAATGTTGGAAGGATTTTAGTCAAAAGGAAGTAGAGAATATGAGATGGAAGAGAAGAAAAAGAATAGACAAGAGGTACACAAGATAAAAACAAAGCCTAATGAATCAAAGCAATATATATTGATAGAACTTGAAATTCCTTGTCTAGCACTACTTAGAAGAAATCTCCAAGCATTAGATCTCCTGGAGCTCCCTTGTAGACAAAAAAAGTGCATCAAACAGCAACTTTTTCTCTGCTACTCAAACCGCAAATATGATGGTT
Organism: Lygodium microphyllum; assembly: GCF_053477565.2. NCBI lineage: Eukaryota > Viridiplantae > Streptophyta > Polypodiopsida > Schizaeales > Lygodiaceae > Lygodium > Lygodium microphyllum. Next base: position 27,261,511 of record NC_141146.1, on the reverse strand, counting down.
CCATTGACTCCAAAAAGGGGGTAAAATTGTAGGACACCTACTGAACTTTCTTCTAGATCACTCCTTCTTCTTCTAGTTCTTTAGAGTGTTGTTTGTTGCCTGTAAACTGCGCTCGCGAAGCACGCGATTTCACCAATCCTTCTTTTTTCTTAAAATCTCAAAAATTTATTGAAAAAGTAACTTGCTTTTTGTATGTCACCCTATTCTAGAAGTTCTCATAGCTTTTTAGGACATTTACAAGAAATAATATCCAAAATATTTAAAAAATACTAGTTTTATCCAAATTTCTAGTATTTTTGAACCATCCATACTATAGATATTGACATTAATAACTAATATGACATTGACTCTCTAGATCAATATAAGAAATAAAGATGATGATGCACTCTAGAGCTTTTCACACTGTGTCTGTGTATCAAAATTATTTGCCAATATGATGGTACTTTGAATATATTGTGTAATAATGGCATGCCTTCCCCAAGGTCCAAAGCAGGAGCTGGCAGCCTTCTTTGCAAACGTCGCCCACGAGACTGGCAGTAAGCAGCTGCGGCTTATGAGTTGTAAATTTTTTCTTTTCTAGAAACAAATTATTGGTTATAATTAATTAAAAGCTTCCCTTTACCCTATAATTAGCGCCATTATTATACTGTCAAATTTTGATCATCTGTCGCGACAATAGCTAGCATGAACAGCAATCGTTAGCATCATTACTACTGATTACATGAGCATCACTCTGCGCTGTCATGGTCAACAGGCGGCTGCTATTTAGAGGAGATTAACAAGGACACTTACTGTGACCCGTCCACAGTACCTTGTGCATCAGGCCAGCAGTACTACGGGCGGGGTCCTCTGCAGCTCACATGGTAAATTAACTTAATTCCATGTATGTATATGTGGAGCCAGTGTTATATTATATGTTCGAGTAGCTAGCAAGTAAGCCACTGGGCAAACGTGCTTAATCGTGGTTTTTATATTATTCCACATTATGAACCTGATGATCTCTCGCACAATTATATGCAGGAACTACAACTACCAGGCAGCAGGCCAGGCTGTGGGCTTCGATGGCATCAACAACCCAGGCATCGTTGCCCAAGACCCCACTATCTCCTTCAAGACAGCACTGTGGTTCTGGATGACCCAGCAATCGCCCACGTGCCACGATGCCATGGCCAACAACCAAGGTGGCTTCGGCGCCACAATCAAGGCTATCAACGGTGGGTTGGAGTGCGGCAGCTCGGCCAATGTTGACCAGCAGCAGGATCGTATCTCCCGCTACCAGTCCTGCTCCATCCTAGGGGTTGACCCAGGCAGCAATCTTACCTGCTAATTAGCAACAGTTCAGCAATCAGCTCAACCTGCAATTAAATATTTGTGTGTGACTTGTATTAAATAATATGGCAAACCCACGGATCGACACAGCTAGCCAGCATTTCTTTCTGCGGCAATTCGTTGTAGCCGTTCATGTAATCGAAATCAAAGGAAATAAAAGACGATCCAGTACAAGTGCAAAAGTTGGCTCTAATTTATTCTTAGATTTTGCCCTATGAAACAACAAAATGTGAGACTTGAGGGAAGTTGAGGCGCGTTGAAACATCTGGTCATGGAATTTTGTGAAACAAATGGGATCCTCCAATTATGAGAGCGTACTCCTAGGGATCAGAAGAGCGTAATCTCCATTGGTAATACGAATGAAATCCCGAGTTGCATCATCCGCAAGAGCATTGCAATTTGCCCTTCTATGTTCTTTCTTTTTCTCCTTTCTAAACATAAAAGACTAATGGAAGTAGATAGAAACCCTTAGAATGTGAGAAATTCTCTAACTTTTCCTAGGTATGTGTATATAGAATCCCAATGTATAACTAGGGAATTACTTTGCCCACATCCCATGCTAGAGAATCCTACGCATGCATGTATGAACTCCTTATATATAACTAGGAAATTTATTCTGCACATCTTAAACTAGGGATTTGTAGGTCATATAGCTAGAGAATCATGTTTCCCATACAACATAGTAGGGAATTCTACGCCACACAACTAGGAAACTCGGTTCCTCACATTTCATACTGGGCAATTACAAATAGCCATATCAAGAACATATATATACTTCATGCAAAATTACAAATAGTTTATGGAAAACGGTTGCCAAGCAAATTAGGCCTAAACTAAGTAGTCACTCAATAACACAACATTGCTTCTCATCCTTTTCTAAAACATTTTGCAAGATTCTTTTATTTATTTCTCTATAGATTAATTGGTAATGCACTAGTACTATAAAGGTAACTATGTTGATCAATAATTTAATATTGAGAACCATGTGACCTAGCTCAATACTTATGGAAATTAGGAACCAATTGTAGCGTATCATTTGTGCATATTCTTTAACACATTTCTAATACATGTGCATTATAAAAGGAGATGAAAATGATCCTCTTTCTCATAAGGTAAATTTCCTAAAATAAGCATTAACATGCTAAGTCCACCTCTGAAAAACTTTAAAAAAACTAGATTCCAAAGAAGCATATTAAAACTTATAGAAAGATGTGACATTCTATATTGATAACTTGGTTAATTTTTTGCATTTTGCTCACATATGTAAGTTTATTGTACTTACTATGATTATCCCAAATTAGGTTTGAGTTTAAAAACATATTACACATGTCACTTGTAATCAAGCCTACTTGAGGTTGAGTTAAAGGACACATTGCCCATGTCACCTATAATCAAGCTGAATTGAGGTTAGAAATACTAAGGATTGTAATCACTACAACAAAAAGGCTCCATAGACGTGCTTGTAGACGCAATATTTGAATTGTGTTTAAAAATGTTGGGCACGTTTATTACTGTGTCTACTAGCGCGTCTAAAATTTCGCGTCTGCAACCGCGCTTATAGTAAAAACTACATGTGCATATAGATGCGAAAACAGACTCAAATATAGATGCAGCTATTGATGCACTCTGTAAATATATAATCATATTTATAAAAAAGTAGATATATTCAAATTGTGCATCTATAGAGGCATGTAACTAAGTGTCTAAAAATGTGTGTAATCTGTCATTTTTTGATGATTATAGACGCACATTTTTCTTACAATTTAGATGCGTGGATAGACGCGCAAAATAGAGTATGTAAAAAAAAAACCAGTCCCTCTATCAAATTGTATGCTTAGGGAAAACAAAGAAAGATTATTATACTAAAAGCAAAAGAATGTGGAGAGCCAAAGTCCATATATTGATAATAACACATGATGAGCGTACTGTGCTAAAATATTTGTACATATTTTGAAGATGTCTGTACTGAAAACAAAATAATGTAGAACACGAAATTTCATATATAAAGATGAAACGTTTTTACATGGCGAGTTCTAGTGCTTGTAACCTCAAGCATGATCATGGTCGCAAGCACTAGCTGAAAGTAATACATATCAAAAATGAAAACTACAAGGCCAAAGGGAGGCATGCATGCACGGGGCTCCTCTACATCTCCTCAGAAGAGGCATCATTGTCACTACCACCACTGCTGCCGCCATCGCTACTGCTAGTCTCCCCTTTGCTATCCTTGACTGCATTAGGGTTCGCCTATACAAAGGATTAATGTATATAAATACCATTACAAATAATAAATTAGAGTTACCTATACTTTTCATGTAAAAAATAAAACATGTCTTTTCTCGTTGTGGAATCCTTATGGCACAATTGTATTGCTCCTCTGTGATCAGTCCCTCCTCGTAGAAACGCTGCCAAGTGGATGCCCGATTATGACCTCGATGGTAGTCTATCTCTCTAGGAGTAGGCATCCTACTAACAATATGATACTATAAAACAATTTTAACATACAACGTATTAGAACACAATACATAATGAATTGAAACAAATTACAAAATCTAATTTTTAAAAAAATCAAATAATACTTACAAACTCAGCCTCCCATGACTCCTTACCACTCGATCCATAATGCGATGATCCCATGGTTGCCATCTGGATAAATCGCACCTCTGCATGCTAGCGACTTGTCCTTTTCTCTGCTGCTCTCTTTTTGGCCTCTTTCCACTCCCTACGGTGGCAATTGGGTGGTTGGCCATATCCAGGGCGCCCCTGCTCTTGTGTCCGCAATGACTCCTTTTGGCGCGCATCATAAGGTGGGACCTCTTGTTATGAACTGCGTCTCTCACCTTTGATCGCCCCCAATCATCTGAGAATCATGAATTCTCGGGATTAGGGTACCTTCTATATACTGTCCTTAGTACCTCTTGCCACAAACCACTTTTTTTGTGCTTAACGCAAATCATACAATCTTTGTGTGTGGCATGCATGACACTCCTCAAGTAGGCTATCACTTCCCTCCCCCTGAGAGTTATGCAAGATACCACCAACATTTGTGATAGAGTAGTATATTTGTGGAGGCTCACCTCTCTCATTTCCCGACGAGGATGATCTAGAGCCACCTCCTAGGCAACCCCCACAAAGCCCTCGACCTCCTCGTCCTTCCGCACGACTCTCCCTCCTCCCTCGAGGGGCACTATCCTCTACCTCACTCGATGCACGTGCTTTTCCAGATGCACATGCTTTGGCCTATCCATGTACTTCAGCTGATCCCTGTGCATCAACTGATCTGTGTGTATGCATAGCACATGGAGTACCTGTTAGAGGTGTACCAAGGTTTGGTATTTGTACGGCAGTGCGAGGCAAAGATGTGATAGGTATCCCAAACATGACACTAAAAACCTCCTCTGCAGTGGGAGGGCGACCAAGATAACTGGTCATCTCCCCCATGAATTGCTCCTTGTTCGGAAAACCTCCAAAAAAACTACTAACACCTCTAGAAAACTCAGCTAACGTGTTGTTCATGTGTCCCAAATTATCAAGATCAGTGCTGGAAGATCCAGGATTCCACATCTACACAATAAAAAATCCATTACTACCTGCGCCTATAACCGCATCTATATCCGCGTCTATACATGTGTCTGTTAATACATCTATACCTGCATCTACTCTGCATTCTCGACGCGCCAACAGATGCAAAAGCATAATACTAAACAAACAAAAAAGCTCAGACCTTAACTCTAATTAGTTATGCCGATAGCGCATCTATATATGAGTCTAAAAACGCGTCCAGACTGTCATCCAGACGTGCTTATAGACGCACAAAGTCGAACTATATTTTCAAAAACTGTTATAAAAAACGGCGTGAAGCCTCTATAGATTGTCTGAAGTATGTAAAGAGAGAGAGAGAGAGAGACAGATAGACAAAGAGAAAGCAAAGAAGATTGAGAGAGAGAAGAAGAACTCACCTTCTTTGCTTGTTCTGATGGGTGGCGGCTAGGTTACAAGCTCCTTATCCTCCTCCTCCCTTCCCTTGGTAGGTTGCTTGATTCTTTTTCTCTTCCTTGCTGTTTGGCTCTTATTCTGTACTCTCTGGTTCTTCCTTCCTCCTCATTTTACTCTTATTTCCTTCTCTCCTTGTCTTCATGAAGTGATAGATAGACATGAGCAGTGATGTCGAGCTCGAACTGCAGAAAACGCGCATAAAACACAGGAAAGAACTGGTTTGAAAAGAAAGCCACAACTTTTAAAAAATATATATATATTCACATGGCGCATTTGTAAGTGTGTGTGCCATCAGTATCCAAGAACATCACTTTCCTTTCACCTTCCACTTCACGGATAAATGTCCCACGGATTGCTTTTGGATAGAGGTCTGACTCCTTCAAGGGAGTAGTGTCATCGTCTGATGTTCCACTAGAACCAGTGTCCTCCTTCTGAACAATTGACTCATTTTTCTGGTGATATTTCTAGAAGGGTATCAGAGCTTTGTTTGTTTCTGTGTGAGTGGTGATTTCTTTTGGACTTAGGGATTCATCTTCAGAGGATGCATCTAGGAATGTCACATAACACGGACCTTCTATAAGCCATGGCTTTGATGGCTTTGGATTCTGTTGACAAGGGGCATCATCATCATCTTTTCTCCAAAATAAATGGTCAGGGCGACATGAGCCACTAGTGAACTTAATTTTTATACCTTTGATCCATTGCTTATGCACATTCTACATACTTTGTGGTCCATTGGTCAACCCAAATGCACTGCCATAGCCTCCATTTATAGCAGCGCTACCCGAAAACCCTTAAATTCTCGGGCATTAGGAGGAACAAAATGATCTCTCAATCGATCCCTATTTCGATGGTGATTAACACAGACAGTTAGGAATTGAACAGCTTTATCATTATCCTTGCTTCTTATCCGAGCATATGATGAACCATCATCAAGAGCCTTTGTCTCTAAACGAGACTCAGAAATAAATGGTTGTCCAAGAATGATTGGATAACTGCAAGAATCTTGAACAAAGAAATGGAATTCATCTTTTACATTACCAATAGTAACTTGTACATAAGGACTTGCTGCATAAAGATCGCCAGAAGAGTTATTGGCTGCCTTCATGTGCCATCCTGGGTCCACATCAATGGGCCAACCACCATTCTCATAGAGACTTCTTGACATAACATTAATTTCTGAACCATGGTCTATAAGGGTAATGCATGGAAATTCTTTCTCATCGATTTTAACAACAGTTTCAGTAGTCACCCTTGCCCAATGCGTACGGGAATAGTGACTACTTGGAATAAAGTGAGTTTCACTTTCTTCTTGCATGTTGTGAAGAAGAGTCTCTTTCTTATGCATGGGCTATACTTTAGATTGAGAAGTTTCCACCATTATGGCTTCTTCAGCTTCTGCTTCATAAATGTCTTCTTCTTTGGCTTCTATGGCTGCAATAAATTCTTTGATTGCCTCCAGTTGAATCCCTTGGGTTTTCAGCTTTTCTTCATCCTGCAAATACACATGAAGTACTTGCAAAAAAGCATGTACAGATTCTTCAATTTCCTCACCAACATATTGTCTTTTTCGTTTAATTACATCAATTATTACATCATGAAACCCTCATTTTGCAATACCGAGAATTTCACCTAATGTAAATTTAATTCTGCTTCTAAGAATCCTTTCTTCTAGGATCCGTTTAAGATCCGTTGCAGTCTCTATGTCAGACTGCAACTTGTAACTGGGATGTTTGCTTTTTCTTTTTTCTTCCATTTTCTTTGCTTGAGGGGCTTCTCCCATGTCAAATTCTGGTGGTGGCATATTTTCAGCAGCCTCCTGTTGGTCTGGTTTGCTTCTTGTTATGCGTTTAGTCCTGAAGAGGAAGGACCGGCAACATCTTCTTCTCTTTTCTTCTATCATGGGTTCTTGATTATTAATTTCAGCTAACTGGGCAAAAGCTGAAAATGAATCCACAGGCTCGGACCATCTTGTTCTTCCTCCAATACATTGGCTAGCAGTGGTTAAATCATCCTTAGTTGCCTTGCCTTGCTCCATGCGTTCGAAGGCCTGCGTCCACACTTTAGATTTTGCATTAGTTTTACATGTTTTAACAATTTCATTAGTTGGCTCAATTTGCAACCCATAAGTTGCAGCATCAACAGCTGCATACGTCGTTCTTGTTGCCAAATCCTCCTATCTTGTCTTCATGCCACCGTTGCCGAAGTTTGGCTCAAGAGGAAGCCCGATTTCGGTTGCATGAATTTTTCTATCCTTCCAAAAGACTAATTTTTGTGCTTCAGCTTCACGGAATGCACCGCACTCCCTCTTGTCATGCTGAAGGCTATCACACCAAATGCAACGTCTTTTGAAGCCTTCTCGTGCAGGTCTTTGGGCGGTTGACCGACCCCTTTCTTCTACTTTAACATCAAGCCTTTCTACTTTAGAATTAATTTCTGTTAAATTAAGATGGAGATCCCGCATGCTTTTAATTAACTCTTCCATGACATCCTTCTTTGGAGAAGGAACAGCAGAATTTCTTGATTGCTCGGCCATAGAGACAAGAGGTCGAGAAACTGGAACAGGCTCCTTCATAGAATCAGTTGTTACAGGGGTTGATCCCCATCTTAGGCGCAATCGCTCTCTTCGAGCAATCATATTAACTGCTTCAGTGACATCACTCCAAGCAGTCTTCAATCCTGACTCAGAGTTAGGGTCTTTAAGTCGGTCAGTCAATTTCTCCTGAAGAGAAGAATCTGCAGCTTTTAAAAATAATTCAATCTTTTGACTTTCCATACCTTGTTGGTCATCGAGATCTAGTTGGGCAAATTTTCTTTCAAACTCTCGATGAAGAGCAGTAGCAGTTAGACCCTCATTAGGCCTTTCGACCCATTCGGTGAAGATTTTCTTTGTCATAAGGCCAGAATCTTCAAGGAAAAATTCTTCTCGAAGAGCCTTTTTGAACACAGTCCATCCAGCGTCTTTTTGGGAAAGACCATGAATTCGGTCCTGGAGACCATGCATAGCCAGGTGGGCAAAGTAACGGCTCCAGGCATGTTGAGGAACTCCAAAGAAGACCATCTTGTCAGTGTAAAGGTGGATAAAAGAGGACACATTTTGCCCATTAAATTGCTTGAGCTCATGCCCAACTGCTTCTAAGTCCTTAATGGCAGCAACATCAATCCGCTCTTCTTCTTGTCTACGTTGTTGTTGCAATTGCAACTGCTGCTAAAATTGCAGCTGTTGTTGTTGGCTCTCTTGCTTTAGACGAACCAACTGTTGCAAAGCATCTCCTCCCGAGCTTGATGATTCTCCCATTGGACTTCTTCTTCCGCAGCGGCCCTTCACGTCGGGTTCACGATTGTCGTCACGTTAAGAGTTGAAGGTCTACCACCGGGGCTTTTAGTGCAGAAGAAGAGTTTAGGATTCAAGATTTGGAAAGGGAAAATTGATTGAGGTTTAATAAGATCCAGGATTTAGAAATGATTTAGGTACGGAAGAAGAGTTCAAGCCTTCTCACTATGTACTTAGCATACATGAATAGAAGGAATAAGTCTAACTTTATTACATCAAATGCCTCAGGATACATATATCATTTCATAAAGGATATTTTCAGATTCCCAATTCATTTATAAATGTCAAATGCAAGCTCTAATGGCATTTATTTCATGTACATAGATGGATTTCAATCCTTTGGAACAAGTATATTGTTGATAGATTCAAATGCATCCAAGATTTGGGCCAAAGATACATGAAATGAATTGAAAAAGTATAATTTTAGCTTCAGCCTTGTTTTAAAACAGAAAATTCCAGCCCATAATCAAGTTCAAAATGAGTGCATAAACTCAAGAAGAAACACTTTTGATCATCTATGAACAATGTCCTGAAGAAAAGAGGTCATTTCCCTCCATTACAACCATAAAAAACCCATGTTTGCTCATAAAAATGGATCAAAACAGTGGGCTGCCCTATTTATGACTGGTTATTACAGCCCATAATAGTCCATAAGTCTTCAATATCCTCACCCTTTTCTTGCCCCAAAGTCACTCAAGTACTTGGATACAAGTCGGGCTTCATTGGACCAAGAATAAGATAAACAACATGAGAGAAGTCGTGCATAAAAGCAGGCTGAATACTCTTCTCTCAGATTTCCCTCTTTTAAAAATTGTTTCAGCATGCATTTTCGTCAAACCAAAGAGGGAGAGAAGTGGAGCTCTCACCATGTTTACATCTTCAGTAGTTGGGCCTGTTAATCTTCAGTTTGCATGCTCCATTTCATGCACCATAGCTCCAGCTCTCTCCAGTTTGCCTCAGACAATGCAGCCCGCATTTTGCGTCGAAAAATGCGGGCTGCTCTTTGCTCAGTCCCTGGTCACTTTTTGACCAGCCTAGGTCACTTGCTGGTCACTTAAGTCAGTTACTTCTGGTCCCATGTGGACCTAGTGGACTTTTGACAGTTTTTGGCATCATTCTTGGGTTCTGACCATATTTTTGTACCTGAATTAATGTGATTTATCATGCAGTTTGTCAATTACTTCCAGATGTCCAAGTTGTAGGTTCCCATAGACTTATTTTTCATAAATGTACATGGTATAACTGAAAATTATATGCTAAATACAAAAGAACTTGTATAACTAAGGTGGTTATTGGATAACAATGCCTGAATTTTGTATGCAAATATCTCATATATCTTCCAGTGAAACTCTTCTGTGTTCATAAGAATCCCATGATTTATATCATGGACAGTAAACTCTTTGACAACGAGGCTTCTTTTCTTTTCTAGTGGTAATGGCCCAGAGGCCCTTCTTCATCAAAATCAATTTGATGCGGGTCTGCCAGGTATGAAACCCGACTCCTTTGAAACGGGAAGTTGGAGAATCTTTGCCCATGTTCAACTTGAGAGACTAGCAGCAAATTAGCTTCAAATGACTGAGAATAACGAGGAATGAGTTGATCTTTATATGTGTCAAAAGACACAAGCAATGGCAGTGACGTATCAAAAGATACTAGTTTGAAATTTGATGTTTGTTGCTTGAGTTTAACTTGATGATCTTCAAAAAATATTCATAGCTTTGCTTATTTGATGGTTGAATAATTGCTGGAAACTTCATATTAGAGTGGCCTTGCCTTGGTTTAAGTGGCAGGAGAGAGAAAATGAAGGGAAAATGAGCTTAAAGGTAAGTGGCTATGGGTTGTCCTGTCAAAACAGGAACCAGCAACTAGTAAATGAGCTGCCATGCACTCGACAGGTTGAATCTTCTCAAACCCTTTGAGATGGAGGACTCTCACTAATAGGTCTAACTCCCCCTAAGAGGGTTTGTACTCATTATGCTCCAATTGAGAGATCTAAGCCTTCAAAGTGGTCGCTGTCAAAACTGCGCCCAGATTTGGGAAAATGCAAATGTGGGGCATGGTGTGCATCAATCTCCTTGATTTTTGTGCCAATAAGTTGCATCTTGACCTGAAGAACAACTCTCGAGAAGAAAGCTTGAAGATATATGGCCTTATTGATGAGATACAACTGCTCCAACAGAGGTAGATAGGTGCTGTCCACAGACAATTATGACAGCAACTCTAAAAGGAGGCAATGTTGAAGCTATAGTTGCCCAATCTCAATGATTGAGGTGCCAAGAAGGAGCTTTGGAAGTAGAGAAACACTTATCTAAAAGGAAGTTCAGAGAGATTTGGCCTGTGGAGAGAGATATGAAAGCTTCAAACTGACAGGGTGCTGCTGTCGATGGCTACCATGGAAGCTTCATTGAAGGTAGGAATGCAAATGAAGTTGGAGATAGGGTCCAGTACTCAAACTGAGCTGAGAAGAGATGGAAAGGATCTGAGAGGAGTTTAAGGAGAGTTGGGCCATGCTCAACTGAGCTCTAATACCATGTGAAATACGTGGGATCTAGAGCATTGCAGATGCGGAAGTTATGGAAGTTGAAAGAGGAAAAAGAAACTCATGAAGATATTGACCCTGACTAGGTTACACAAGTGAATTAGGTTCCAAGATTGAGACTTGGACTCATAAACACAATCTTGTGTATTGACAGTGACATGACACTTTACTGGAAAGAAAAGAGTACTATCATTGCATTAAAAAAAGAGTGCATGTACAATGCTTTATAGGAATTGAGTGGTGGTACTTTCTCCTACTATGCATATGGAATTCTTGTCCTGAGCCCTCACTGCTCCTCACAAAGGGACTGAAGTAGGTGTGATTGCAAATATCTCAACAATTTTCATTCAAAAGTGAGCACTTAAAGAGCTTTTTTTGTTTTAGGTTGGGGTGGGGGGTTGGGTTTTAGCATTGGCAAGCCATTTTTATAGACTTTGATGCAAGAAACAAAACTTTGAGAATAAAGAAGAATGACTTTTGTGGCTTGGATAATTTAATATTTGTGTAGAATAGTGCAATCAGCTAAAAAATTTGCTGAGACATTTCAAAAGCAAGGAAGCTTCTCTTATTACAAAGTTGGAACTCTTGCCCTGGGACTACTTGAGGCTCCTTTTTTACACATATTTTACTTCAAGCAGTGCTGGGATAAATTCAAAGTACTCTAAGGGTTTACTTTTTTGAGCTATGTGTAAAATGTAATAAAATAGTTGGGTTTTAATACTAGTTTTTCCTTATGGGATGTATTGAAGGGTGGGAAGGCTATAACATCGAAGGGCTTGAAGGCCCTTGAGTATGTTGGGAGGGAGGCTAGAGATCTTGATGATAGTATTCTACCATGTTGTAGAGCCTTGATATGAGTGATTTTTTATAGTCCTTCAGTATGTTCTAGAATGCAATAGTTCTCCTTACCATAGAAAGTCATTTGAACTTGATGACAATATCCTACCATGTTGTAGAGTCTTGATGTGAGTGATTTGTTGTTACATCATTACCTTATCCCAACTTGAAAAATATTAGAGATGAGAGCCATTTAAGAAGCTATTTGCTCATTCACTTTTCCTCTCTTTTGGTCTTGCTCCTCAGAAGCTTCTCTTTTTATGCTTGGATCTTCAATAAAAACAATCCTAGGCATCTTTGGTTCTCATATTCCATCTTGCTGCGGAGAGGCCTAAATCCCTCCTTAGAGAGAGATGTGTGTGTGTGTGTGTGTGTGTGTGTGTGCGTGTGTGTGTTAGAGTGCAATGAGTGTGGTAGCCTATGGACAAGACTGAGAGACAATGAACATGAGAGAAGAGGGAGAGAGAAGATAGACAATAGAACGCAAAAATCTGTAGTAGATGAATGAAATTGGAATGAAAAATATTAATATACAAACAGGTTGTCAAAAGTATCTTGACGAGCTGATCTCTCTGCCCACTTAAAAATGACAAATGAATTGGCCTAGCCAAAGGCTACACTAAATAGCTAAAAATAGCCTAATAAAATGACTAGGTGTGGCAAGCAACTATTGAAAATAACTAACCACACATAAGACAAGTAGAAAATATGTGATTTGTGTCGCCGCACTACTGCTTACCCAACAAATGACCTGCACAGTGCATAGTGCCTCCTTTGTTTGCTTAACCTTTTGGGCATGGTCACTTATCAAGATGAGATCAACTATATAAAGCACAAACAATGCGTACCCTCCAACTAAGATGTGACATACAATTGGGGATCGAAAGATAAACACCAATATTCTAATGTCCCTTGGAGAAACAAGTCTACCTTCTCATTTCACGCATACGGAGCCAATTTGAGGGTGTAAAGAATCTTCTTCAATCTACATACCTTGCCATTGGATGAGAAAAAGTGATGAGGTTGCTTAACATAGATCTTCCCTTGCAAATCTCTATTAAGGAAAGCAAACTTCACATGAAACTATTAAATTGGCCAACTCCTATAATGGCTAGCTAAGGCAAGAATGGCTCTAATGGTAGCCATCCGAACTATAGGTGCAAAGGAATTATGGAAATCCACCCTCCCATTTCTGATAGGGAACGTAGCAGGGAACATGCCTCCTACTGTGTTTCTTGTCAAGAACATGGACAGGAAATGCCATGTGGCACCAACTTACTCTTGTAAGTTGGCCAATTTTTGATATTAAAGATATTATCTCTTGTAAATATCCAAAAGTTGTAGAGAACTTCTAGAATAGGATGACATGTAAAATAAAAAAAGTGGCTTTTAGCCATTTTTGGGGGATTTTTTGAAAAAAGAAGAGTGGGAAAATCACGTAATGCATGATCACAGTTTTCAGGCAATGAACAACACTTTGAACTAGGAGAAGGAGTGATCCGAGAGAATTCCGGCCAGGTGTCCTAGTATTTTACTGTAGATTGGCGGTCTGAGTAGTATAGAGAAAGATATTGTTTTATGCACGTTTTTGGTTTATAAGAGATTAATCTTCTGAGGATGCAGAAATAAATTGACAAGTTTCACCTCTATGAGTATTTCTTCTACATCTTCCATTTCTTTAAACCCCTTCTCTTCCCTCTACTCCTCTCCCTAAATCTCCCTTCATCCTACTGTAAAATAAAGAAAGTGGCTTTTAGCCATTTTTGGGGGATTTTTTGAAAAAAGAAGAGTGGGAAAAATCACGTAATGCATTATCACAGTTTTCAGGCAATGAACAACACTTTGAACTAGGAGGAGTGATCCGAGAGAATTCCGGCCAGGTGTCCTAGTATTTTACTGTAGATTGGCGGTCTGAGTAGTATAGAGAAAGATATTTTTTTATGCGCGTTTTTGGTTTATAAGAGATTAATCTTCTGAGGATGCAAAAATAAATTGACAAGTTTCACCTCTATGAGTATTTCTTCTACATCTTCCATTTCTTTAAACCCCTTCTCTTCCCTCTACTCCTCTCCCTAAATCTCCCTTCATCCTACTATCTCTTACCCTTGTGGTAGACTTTCGACCCCAAATGCTCCAAGAGTGGTAAACCCGACGTGAAAGTTGATAATAGGTGTGTAAAGATGGGGGATTCTGCAGATTCAAGTAGTGGTGATGCTTTACAATATCTTTTCTTCATATACAACCGGATGAAGGCCAAAACATTTTGACATTTAAACTGCAATTTCCCATCCCACTTTGTGCAAGCAATGCATGTTATGGAGGATGTATCTCAAGAGAAGAAACAAGAAGGGAAGAAAAGGGGCAAGCAGCCTAGTTTTACATGTTACAATCGGATCTAAGATTGCCACAAACCTTAAAAAGGTCTTGGAAGATCGCATACTTTGTAGTAGAGTGGGATTCACACTTGGCAAATTTCTTGGAATCATGAAGCATGAATTTCATGATGTAGTCATTTATATAATAAAATAAAAAAGACAATTTGATGGTGAAGTTTTGCAAGCATTGATGTAGGTTGACAAAGACATAGAGAAACAACTTCAGAGGGAATTTGATGATGCATGTAATGCTAATTTGGAGCAGGTTGATGTTGACAGTGGGTAAAATGGGAGTGTAGACAGCAAGCTTGTGCTAAAAATGATATTATGGGCAGCAATAAGCATAGAGAGAAGGCTATGTATAATGGGGATGTCCATCAATAAGCACATGAAGAAGAAGATGCTCATTTTATTCCAAGTAGTCATTATTTGCAAACTCATTGGGCTCATGCTAGAACAAAGACAATTGTTAAAGTGGAAGAAAGAGAGACACCTTGCATAGCTCTCTTAGATCATGGTTTTGAAATCAATGTTATGGCATGCAAGATCTTGTATGAGAATGGAGGCTGGCCAATTGATGTAGATATAGGATGGCACATACGGGTAGCAAACAATTCATGAGGGGATCTTTTTGCCGCTTGTCCAAATGTACCCATGACTATTGGAGATGTTAGGGATGAATATCATTTTTTTGTGCAAGATTCATATAGTTATCTAGTGATTTTGGGGTAGCCCCATATTTCAGAATCAAGACTAGAAACAAAAGCCTTGGATGATGGTTCTTCATATGCTCGGGTTCGAAGTAAAGACAATACAAACGCAGTACAGATTCTCACTATCTATGTGAATCATCCCCACAATCGAGATAAGCTATAGGATAATCCCATGCCACCTAATGCACGAGAGTTTAAGGGTTTCTAGATAGCAGTGATGTAAGTGGAGGCTATAGGAGTGCCTTTAGGAAAATAATTACGCCTCCAAGAAAGGGGGAATCTGTGTTTGTGTCTGGATTACAAGAATGGACAGCATGTAGTCTTGACAGTTTTAAGAATATTTTAGCCATGTGCAAGACTAAAAAGAAATATGTAGCATGGGTTGAAAAAGAGCTAAAGACATATGGTTTGATGGCTACAAACGAAGGTATTTCAAGGTTGTTTTTAGGGCTGGTTGATGTTGATATAGTGGCTGAAATTTCTATAGCAATTAATGCTAAAAACAAGGCAGAAAAAGAGGTTATTTATATTCACACTTTAGAGATGTATAAAGTCATTCAAGAGTTTGCTGAGCATGAATGCTATGGCTACAAAATAGGGATAAAGCAAGGGTGGATAAAAAGTACAAAACAGTTGCAAACAATGTTAAGCATGTGGCTTTGCCTTTACCACCTAAAAGTGATGGGTTGTTGAACAAGTGACTCAATAGCCTTGTTTACGGGATCCACATGGAGTAGGACATAAATTTACACTGAAACTTTATAAAAGTTGAAAATCAAGGATACAAGCTTTCTTTGCGCACAAAGAGCTTGTTTTTGCAGATGTTGGTAAGGCATGGAAAAGCCTTTGCATTCCAACTAGATGAAATTGGATGTGTCAATCGAACCATAGTTGCACCTATGGTGATCTTTACAGTACCTCATGTGCCATGGAATTTAAAGCCTATTTGAGTGTCTTGGGCATATTTTCCTAAGCTACTAGAGCTTTTGAACAAGAAGATGAGAATGCAGATTTTGGAGCCTTGTTTAGTTACATATTTGAATCGGTGGTTTACTGTTCCAAATAAGAATGGTTCTTTGAGGTTTATACAAGATTTATAGCAAGTTAAAAAGGTCACCATAAGGAATGTTGGATCAAGCTTAATAGTGGATGAATTTGTAGAAGCGTTTGCAGTTAAGGCAATTTACTCTATGGGAAATCTATATTCATGATATGATTAGTTACAGCTTGCATTAGAAAGCTTGGATATCACTACCATGAAGACATTACTTGGGTTGGTTAGGATGTGTATGCTTCCACACGGAGAAACCAATTTAGTGGCGCATATGATGAATGTTATGTTTAGAGTTTTAAGGAAGTATATTCCTCAATTGACCTTACCCTTTTTCTTGATGATGTGCCAATCAAATAATGTGATATCCATGAGAAGAATGAAGAGTTGAATGAGGAGGGATACAAAAGTTTCGTGCTTGATCATATTGCTGATTGTGATAGGATTTTGAGCCATCTTGAAGAAGTGCATTTGACTCTGTCAGGAGAAAAGTCAAATTTTGAAGTGGAGGAAGTATTAATTGTTGGGCACATGTGTGGACCATATGGAAGAAAGCCCTCGCGAGTAAAGATTGATGTAATAAGCAAGATGTGGAAGATATGTTTGAATGTATCCAAGGTGAGAAGATTTTTGGATGTGTGTCTCTTTTACTTGATATGGATTCCACATTTTTCTCATGTAGTTGGGAGTTTATATTAGCTCTTGAGAAAAGGGAAAAAAATTTGGTGTGGTAAATAACATACGAAAGTTAAAGAGCTTATTGAATTCAAACCTAACATTAAAGAGATAAAATTATGAGAATGGGTAGCCTATTATTCTCACCATAGATACAAGCCCAATTGGCATTGGTAAGATGATGTTGATGGGAATAGGTATGACATTTGGTTTGAAGCAAAGGTCCTTAATGAATGGCAATGGCAGTATTCTCAAGTCAAGAGAGAGCTTTGGGTTGTAGTGACAGCCCTTAAGTGTGATAAGGAGTATTTTATTGGAGCCCATGTAGTGGTAGAGACTGATTTTCTACCTCTATTGGGCATGATAGTAAATTGCTCAACTCCTGATATTGCCATGTTGCGGTGGATTGCATATATAAAGTCACTTAACCCTGATTTTCAGCATATTGTAGGTAGATAAAACCCTATGGTTTACATGCTATCATGAGAAAGGTTTGAAGATGAAGAGGAGATGATGGAAGATGAAGAGGATGACATGATAGGTGTTGAAAATGAATTTATGACAATAGGAAATGAGTATGCAGTTGTTGTTACCATAGGTACAACTGTTGAAAAAGGGATTCTAGCAGTAAGAAAAGAACTTACAACCATGGAGAGGAGATGGACAATAGAGAGAAAGCATCATCAATGTTATGCTTTTGTGAGAACACAATTTTTGGAAGAGTTGTATGAGGATGATTGGCTTAAAATAGGCCAATATCATAGCCTCATGAAAAAGAAGGTTGAGTGGTCTGAAGCTGCACTCAAAAGGATTAAAAGAAAATCTTATGTCTTTTTTAAAAAGATTAATATTTTTGAAAGTATGCAAAGAAAAAGAGAGGAGCTCCATTACGTGTATTGGGAGATAGGGCTTCTCAACAACAGGTGATGCAAGAGTTTCATGAAAGCTTATGGGCTAGACATAGAGAAGTTTGGGACACATTTTCCAATATCAAAGAGAAGTATTGGTGGCAAAACATGTATAAATATGTGAAGCATAATGTGGAATCATGTAGTGTCTGTCAGGTGTATTCCATGGTAAAGCATAGAGATGGGTTGCAACTGACCTATGAATTGTCTATGTATTACAAATGGGTAGTTAATTTGGTTACCATGCCTATAGGTTTCTGGAATATGAGATTACTTGTGCTTGCACGAGAAGACTTGACAAATCAAGTGGAAGGTTGAGCTCTTAGAACAAAGACTACTTAAGCAGTTTGCAGGTTCTTATTGGAAGAAGTCTTTTGCAGGTATGGTTCTGTTGGTAAAGTGGTTGTTGATAGAGGAGAATTAGATGCAGATGAGGCTTGTGACTTCTTTTCACGATTGGGTATAAAGCTAGCTTTAACTTCAACCTACAATCTTGAAGCAAATGGAAAAAGTGAAAGAGGTCATGAGCCTATCATTAAGGCATTACCAAAGCCATGCAAGGGCAAGATGAAAGAGTAGCCAAGAATATTACCCTTTTCTTTATGGGCTGATAGGACCACTCATAGTGCAGTTACAGGGTATATGCCTACTAAATTAATGTATGGACAACAGTCAAGAATACCTATTGAGGAGACTATTGCTACTTGGAGTATTCTGCCATGGGAAGAGGGTTTGAATAGAGAAGAGTTACTGGTCCTATGCATTAGACTATTTGAAATAAGGCCTAAAGGCATTGAGACAGTCATGAAAAAGCTAAAGACTACAAGGATCAGGAACAAGAAGAGGTTTGACAAGCGACACACAGACTTCGACCTCACGAGCTATATAGAAAGGGGAGTGGATGCTCGTTTATGACAGCAAGTTGGAAAATCAACATAGTACTAGTTAGAAGATGGAAAATTGGCGGTTTGGTCCATATGTGGTAAGGTCTATTTTTTATAATGCTATCCATGCATTAAATGAGATGGATGAGACAACTCTAAGAATTCCCGTGGCTAGAAAATGTATCAAGCTCTTTAAACATAGGGAGTCTTCAGCATATGAGTTGAAGGAGTTGGATATTGAGCATGAACATGAGAATATGGAAGAAGAAGAGGTAGAAGATGAAGATATTGACATGGTAGATGATACTTCTTTTGACACCACAGATCCGTATGACTTGGGCACATGCTAGAGAATGTGTAGGTTAGAAGGGGGTGGATGTCGTGCCGCTACATGAACACAGTGTGAAAAATTCTAGAGTGCATCATCATTCGACTTTCTTGTTGATCTAGGAGCCAATGCCATATTAGTTATTAATCTCAGTGTCTGTAGTGTGTGTAAATGGTTCAAAAATACTAGATTTTTGGACAAGTTTGGAAATTTTTTGATATTATAGATATTATCTCTTGTAAATATCCAAAAGCAGTAGACAACTTCTAGGATAGGATGACATGTAAAAGAAAGCAAGTGGCTTTCATTCATTTTTGGGGGATTCTATGCAAAAAGAAGGATGGGCGAAATCGCGCGATGCATGATCATAGTTTTCAAGTAGTGATGAACGATACTCCAGACAATTGGGAGAAGGAGTGATCAGGGGGAATTCTTGCCAAGTGTCCTAGTATTTTACCCCCCTTTCGAAGCCAACAAAAGCATCACATTGGCGGTCTGAGCAATAGAGAGAAAACTATTGTTTTATGCATGTTTTTGGCCTATAAGAGATTTATCTTCTCAAGATGCACAAATAAATTGATAGATTTCATCTCTATGAGTATTTCTTCTACATCTTCTATTTCTTTGAACCCCTTCTCTTCCATCTACTCCTCTCCCTGAATCTCCCTTCACCCTATTGTCTCTTATCCTTGTTGTAGAGTATTGACCCCAAACACTTCCGACAACAGTTGAAGGAGAAAGGAGCTTACTGGATGGTTCACTATTATGTTCTTCTCCTTCTCCTTTGTAATTATCTCCTTCACCCTCATGTTGTTCTCCTTTGTGTTCTGGTCTCTCTCTCTCTCTCTCTCTCTCTCTCTCTCTCTCTCTCTCTCTCTCTCTCTCTCTCAAAACATGCAAAGATCACCATGGAAGAATTACAACAAAGATTTTATGTTTTTTTCCCCTAGTATAGCATCGCTATTAGTATTATGCATTTCTTGACAAAGCTGTGTCTACCAAAATAAGTCACGAGATCCCCCTAGGTAGGTAAAGATAGTAGGCATTGGTGCTTGCAAAAATACTTTAAACACCCGAGACCTATCCTCAAAGTTCATATGGAATTCCACAATTGCAATTAGCATTGATGTGGCTTAAGTGCATTATCAACCAAGGGAATGACTTGGAGTAGTGAGGGAACCACTAATAGTACTACATGAAGTTTACCATCAAAATTTGTATTAAAATCAACTACTATGGTAAATTCATACTCAAGTATTTTGAATAATTTCTGGCCTAAAGCCTACTAGTTTCATTTTCTAACAAAGGGAAAATGTAAATAATTTATATAGTTTGAAAATCAAAGCTGTATGTTTAGTTTTTTCATTCAAAAAAAAAAGTAGTAAAAAGTTTGTCACAATAAAATCATGGGGCTAAAGAAAAAGCTTTAGGAAAGCTAAGATAAAGGCAAAATAATGGCAATGATGGAAAGCTTTATGAGAGTCAAAGGTGCTGCATAATAAGGATTGATGGAGAATGTGGCATAGTCTATAAGAGAGGTTGTCTGCACGCAATGCAAAGTGCTGAAGATTGCATGATAGGAGGAACATAAAGGCTTTATGAGGGATGATCATCTAACTTTCTAGCAAATCAATGTCTGCTTGGAATGGGGCTTATGATGAGGACCAATACTACAATTGGTAGCCCAAGAGATGATCATATATTGCAATTCTTGATATTAAGGATTTGAACATCTCTTTCGAATGGTACCAGTGTCATCCTGAGGAGCAGGATTTCATGACAGAACACACATTCCAACCTACATGTGTAAAAAATGGCACCTCTATTATGGCACGCAGAGAAATGTTTCTATGCTGTAGCCACAAAACGAGACTATTAGTTTCTGAAGTGTCATCAAGAGCTTGCACTAGACCGTCTTTTTCGTGGAAAGAGGGAGTAGTACTAGCAATATTTTAACTAATAATTTCTCATTAGAGTCTCATTAGTTCTTTACGAAAAGAATGGCTTCTACGATAGAGAGTAAGCCCTTCATCCCCTGATCTTGGATCTCTTTGGTCTACTTATGCTCATTATAGCTTTATAATGTTGTTGTTAAAAGCTTTTATTGGTAGGGCTCTTTTCCTCACTATAATCATCTTGTGCTTCTTTGATGTCAGATGTATACAATACCTTGGTTATATGTTCTTGCTAACTAAGCCAATATGGTGATGGGTGAGTCAAATCAAAGAATATTGTTTGTCATACTATAGAACATGGAGAGGCTCATGGGTTCTCTTAATACATTGAGAATTGTTGAATTATGTTGATAGCTTATGCTATGACAATACCTCTTGTGTGATCTTGAACATTGAAAATAAGTTTTAGTAATTTTCATTTTTAATATGAAAAACTTGAGCTTAATATTATACATGCTTGATTACATCATTGAGCTATGATACTTTGATATTATAGTTGAGACCATTAATGGGGATTTGGTGGAGGACAATATTTTTTTCTTCTTTGACTCAACTTGGATGTACAATGAAGTTAATAACACAAGGTTGTTCAATTCTCTATATGTGATTGTTGTACCTTGGTGAGATTGCATGTATTGTTTAGGTGGAGAAACCCATGGGCCTATTTAGCCTACCACCAAGCCATGAGACCCTATTGGTGCTCCTTTGTGTCTTCTTATTGGGTTGTAAGGTTTTCTTTCTTCACCACTTGCATGAGAGTATCGCTATTCACAGTGCTATAAGTATTGTTGTTAGCATCGTTAATGTAGCAGCATTAAGAGTGATGCTAACTGTGATGCCAAAAAAGAAGTCACTAACTAACCTTCAGTATGCTCGTGTGTTATGGAAATTCTTAAATCAGCATGATAGCTTCTTTTTTGACTATTTACTCTTGTTGGGGGTTAGAGGCCACATGTGCCTAGCCACCTACACTTACTTTGCACATAGTGCTTACATACCTTATATTGCAGGTGACATTCTCAATCACTATCACTTTATTCTTTATTCATTCTACGACAATAGAACAAGGAAAGGAAATTCAAACATTGTGACTATTGGAGTTCCCACATATCGTATTACTCTCTCTTACATGAACCTCCATAGCTCTTGCTTTCTCTTGCTTTCACTTTTTCTCTCAGTCTAGCTCTACATTTTCAGTGGGATCAAAGAGAGCATTTGTGGAGCTTTAGGATGTTCACTTCAGCTTGGGAAAATAGCTTCATTCACAACTTCTATGGCAATTACTCATAGAGATAAATATCAATCCCATTACTCCTAGATTAGCTCCCTATCTTCTTGGCTTATTTCTCAACCTTCTCCAAATCATTGGTGAGTGCTAGGAGCTTTAGCACATTCACTACTAGCAAGGAGAGAGTAGGGAATAGCCCACGAATTTTGGTGCATCTCCCACCTCATCTACTTTATTTTGTACTTCTTGCTAGACTTTGCCTGTAACTTGATGGGTCTTTCCAGCTTCCTTTGGCTCCTTATTTAATATCATTTGAAGAGTTTTGGATTGACCATTGTTGTACCGTTTAGAGTAGACTGTTGTTCACTATTTGGATAAGTATTTGACTAGTTAATGCTCAAATAATGGTTATGGGGCAAGTTTGTAATTCCCAAACGACATATTGATGCTCGAGAAAGACTTTGGGATTGATTAGGGCTTCTTTAGCTCAACATTTGGAGGGTTCTTTATTGTAACACCCTATGGCTAGCAAGCATTCAGTGTGATTGAATGCCTATGAAAATTTTGGAGATGCTACATGGATGTATTGATGATTTTGGTACATTTAGCGGCACTGAATCTTATTGGCATATAGCCCTAGATGTATTTCTTCATGTCTTTGGACACTTGTTGTTATAAGGCACATGTATTGAGCTTTGGTTTAGTCTTGGACATTTTGAATTTATTTCCATGGGAGCACTTTAATATTTTCATTATTGTAGATCTTGAACTCTTGAGTTAGTGGGAGACTCTTACATGCTTATTGCATCATGCTTACAATGTCCTTATCACAAATATTGATGATTGTGGGCTCATTTAGCTTTGGTTTGTATACCTAAGACTTCCTCTTATTAGATGGGTTTGTCAGCTTTGATATATTCTTGGTTATGTACTTGAGCTTCATTTTTCATATGCAATGAGTTAGTTGGAGATTGGTGGATCTCCATTATTTTTTTGAAGATCTCTTATGCACAATTGGCTTATGTATAAGCTAATATTTGGTTTGGGATTGCATCTATGTCTTTGGCATATTTCTATTTTTGAAAAGATTTGGTACCTTGTTGGTTTCACTATAAGGATATAGGGGCATAACAATGGGGCGTCTATGACACAAATTACCGGAGTTGCTATTTGTGTTGCCAATGTGACGTAAATAGCGACGATACTCAGAGAAAAGAAAAGCGGGCAAAACCCGAGCGTAGCATTTTTCTGCAAAGAGTTTGAGAGAGAGTAAAGAGATCGTGGCTTTGGGAGGGAGAGAGGAAGAGATAACGAGAGAGAAGGAGAGCTTCTCACCCTCGTTGTCACCACCGTCGCTGTTCACGAAGAAGGGAAAGAAGTGCACGAAAGAATAAGAGGGGCTATTGCAAAGAGGAGACGAAGAATCCATCATTGGGCCTTTGTGGTGAGTAAATTTTCCCCTCTTAGTTTGTTCTTGTTCTTTCTTCTTTTCTTTTGTTTGTTTTTCTTGAGAATGAGGTGCATAGAGGGAGAAAGAGAGGAAATGAGAGAGGGAGAAGAAGAAAGGAAAAGGAAGAGAGAACGAGAGAGAGAGAGAGAGAGAATAAACATAAAAGATAACATAGAAAGAGAGAGAGAGAGAGAGAGAGGGAGAGAGGGAGAGAGGGAGGAAGAGAGAGAGGAGAATGAGTAAGAAAACACGAGGGGGTGGAGAGAAACAAAGAGAGGGTTTGTCTCATGAAGAGAAGACGAAGAATCCATCCTCCTCTTAGTTTGTTTTTGTTCTTTCTTCTTTGTTTTGTTGTTTTTTTTTAGAATGAGGTGCATTGAGGGAGAAAGAGAGGAAGTGAGAGAGGGAGAAGAATCAAAGAAAATGAAGAGAGAATGAGAGAGAGAGAGAGAGAGAGAGAGAGAGAGAGAGAGAGGAAGGAAGAGAGGAGAATGAGTAAGAAATTGTGAAGGGGTGGAGAGAAACAAAGAGAGGGGCAACAAAGAAAGAGAGAGAGAGAAAGAAAGATCGGAGAAGGGGGAGAGAACATAAAATGAAGAGTGGAAAGAAAGGTGGATAAGTTGTATTAGGTTAGTTAGAAAACTAAAGCTACTCTTCGAGGGAAAGGGGTCAAGGGGGTGTTTAAATTGCCTATGGATTTTTTTTACAGCAAAGCGGTCTTGGTTAGCAAAGAGAATTCCATTAAAAATCTGAAATGCTAGATTAGGTCAAGTTAGGAATGATCGAATGTCAACTATCCTAGTGTGTCATCATAGATCCAAATCAATGTTATTTTAGGGGGCCTAAGTTGAGACTATACCTTGTCAATAAAGTTGTTGATGCATATTAATTTGGATGAAAAGGGATTAATTTGTGCACACCTTAGATTAACTTTATAATCTTTCTGCATTATGAAAGGTTTTGGATATGGAATGGCATATATTGCTTTATCAATGCCGATCACCTTCCCTATATTGGAGCCAACATTAAGTAGATGTAATGGATAGAAAATCTAAAAGTTGTTTAATGTTTATTTTAAAGTAATCTATGGTTAATTATACTATTAATGTGCCTAATTTCCATGTGTCTAAAGTTATTATGTGTTGTAAACCAAGATGTTTCAGTTCACGTTAATTTTATTGAGTTATAAGAGAAGAAATCCCTTCTCAAACAAATTTAGAAAGAAAAAGAGAATGAGAACAAAAACCAATTGTTCGTGGTAATGTAGAAAAAAATGGAAAACGATGATGGTCATGATGTTCAAGATCCCGAGGCGTATCTTAATCAGTGTGTCCCATGTCCTTGCTCTTAATGCAAGCTGGCAATCCGACGAAAGCGTCGGTTATCTATAGAACATGTACGACGCTTTGGCGAGTTCCAATTGGAGATCATTGATCAAGAAATCTCAGACTTTGAGTAAATTGTGAGAAAAAGGTGTATCAATCATGCCTTATATTCACAAACTAATTGAATATCATATATAAAAACATTAGATGTTGCCATAAAATTTATACAAGGAGGTGACATCTCATCCCAAGGAGGAATGCACCTATTGTGGCCAGTTATAAGAGCTCGTGGGTGTGCGATGGATGGAGCGCCTGAGCCAATTCACCACTTAGAGGCCATGTTGAGAGTGGAAAAAGTCTGAATTTTGACTAATTTTTGTTATTTTTGAGGTTTGAATGATTGATTTTTGATGGATTTAGAGTGATGTATAGTTGATAAAGGAAGTGTTTGAGAGTTTTTTGGATGATATTGATTATGTTTTGGAAGTTCATGGTAATTTTAGTAGAGATATGAAGCTCTGTGATGTACTGATAGGTTTTGTTGAGGTTTTGATTGGTTCTGTATACCTTCTGTATAGCTTCTGTTTTGTTCTGATTTTCTTCTGTATGAAGCATGGATTGATGATTGATAAAGATTGAGGTCTTTTTGAAGCCTATTGAATAGTTTTTGATAGTTTGGAATGGTTTTAGTATGAGTTATGAGGTTTTGATAACCTTCGGTAACCCTATGTAAACCTTCTGTAGAGCCTCTGTCTCTGCTCTATAACTATTCTGTAGCTGCTTTGGTACTGTACTATACTGTTATGTAGATCTTCTGTAAGTTTTTTGTAGAATGTATGTGTGAATTTGAAAAAGTTTTCTAACTTTTGGAAAGGATGAATCTAAGTTCAAAAGAGCTAAAACAAATGGAAGAAGCAGCTGCTGAAGACTGAAGTGACAGTGACAGTAGTGAGCTATGAAGAGACACTGTAGTGGCTCTGGTACCTCTTCATATCAGACATACCTCTTAGGAGGTGCATCCACGATCTAATAATGATTATTCAGAATTATTATGAGAGTATTGTAGTGAGGAGATGATGTACTATTGATGGAGAGAGAGAGAGAGAGAGAGAGAACCAGAGATAGCCAATTCTATCAAAACAGTGTGACTATATATGAGAGATTGAGAGAGAGAACTATGAAGACATTGAAGATGAATACTATGTGATTGATTTTCATTAAAATATGGTGCATTCTTCTATGTTCTTTGTTATATTGATGGATTCTATGAAGATGTTGAAGAATATGGTTGATTTTATCAAATCCGTGGGAGATATCAACTATGATGTTGCGTGAAGATTTACTATTTTCTTTGTTTTCATGATCAAAAGAATGAAATAAAAGCTTGTTGATGTTACAAGATAGATTTTCTTGCAGTAGAATCCCCTTTTCCTTTGTGTTCCTCTTGGGACTCCATGTTTTTGGTGCGCAGCCAGGAAAACTTGCCATCAAAAAGCATCAAAAGAGGCTGAAAACGAAAGAAATGGCATTGCCAAGAAGAGAAAAATTCAATGGAAGTTTGCAAAGTTCCTGCTTCCACTAAAGAGTTGAAGATTCTCACTATCAAAGCCACTTTCCACAAAAATTTCATCCCACAATGGCGGAAACATATCACCATCATGATGCATGCTCTATGTGGTGGACTATTTCCTCTTCCTGTTGAAGTAGTAGAAACTTGCATCTTGGTGGCAAACTGTTTGGAAATAAACTGAAGAGCAGAAACTGAGAGAATGGACATCCATGGAAGATTTGGCATTCATTGAGAATTTTTCAGACATCATCAAGTGGGAGATTGTGAAGAAGCTTCAAGAATCATGGTTTGTAGAGATTCACGAAAACAAGAAGGAAAAGAGTTGGAATTTGTTCGTGGATGCTCAACAACAAGATACGTGGGATGCTTGGTGCACTGACAATCTTCTGTTTGTCCAATTAGCAACCCACTGGAAGCTGGTAGACATAGTGTTTTTCACAACATATACTATTGAAACCCTCAAAAGCTGGCATTATTATAATGGCACAACAACAATCCTAAGAAGAATGAGTTTTGATACTTTCAGAACTGAATATCTCCCCCTTTGTAGTGGTTTGAAAACCTAATTCAGAGATGTTGAAAAGAAGGAAGTACAAAAGATGTTGGCCAGAGAATCCATCAGAGATTGAAGCCCTCCCTGATACTATCCTGTTGAGTACAGACCAACTTGTTGGAGCCAACCCCCTGATGAATGATGCAATCAAAAGGCAAGCGTTAGAACAAGTCTAGAGGTACGTGAGAAAAGAGAAGGCAAAAATCAAGGATGAGAACGAGCTTGCAGCAGAAGCCTCCTTTGACGCCCTAAAAGCACTCTTTACAGAAGTTCCCATGGTAACTCAAGGTCATCTTCCTAGTCAAATTCGTCCTAAAAATATTGATGACATGCCAGCAAATATAGTCCCATTGCCAGTTTTTAAGGGAGAGTACAATGAAGACCCTGATCTTCATGTAGCAGAATTTATGGTAGCATGTGTGGCTAACAATGCCAGAACCCCTGAGCATTGGTTAGCAGTATTCTCTGCCACTTTCAAGGGCGCAGCATTTCAGTGGTATGAGAGACAAGCAGTAGGAACTTTTGGCACATGGGACGACCTGAAGTTGGCCTTCCTCTCTAAATTCATGTGTGAAGGTTTCGAAGAGCAGATGCGAGAGGAGTTCATGAACCTAAGTCAGACCTCTGGAGAAAGAGTAGAAGCTTATGTCTCGCGAATGGAATCCATCCTAAAGAGATGGACTAACAATCATTTGGACGAAGGTATCCAGAAAGGAGTGTTTCTCAGAGGCCTACAACCAAAAGTTCGAAAGTTCGTGGAATTGAGAAGACCAGTCAATCTACAAGCTACAGTGGAAGGTGTAAGATTGTATGACGAAGTTGAAGCAAGGCTGTCAATGACTCCAGGAAGAGGAGTTTTACCTCCTCCCATGCCAAGAATGGTATACCCACCAAATGCAGTCCCAGGGACAGTTCCCTACCCCTATCCCCATATGCAAACAGTGCCGCAGTATAATGCACCTAACCCACTGTGGTCGCCATAAATGACAGTGCCTCAAATGATGGTTCAACCACAACAACAGTGGCCTCAAACAGTTCCTCCAATGGTGACTCAACAGCAGTGGAGCCCTACCAACTCGAATCAACAACCCCAAGTCCCAACAGGAGCTTTGAATCAGAACCAAAAAAGAGGACCTTCTGGATCGACCCAATCACTGTATGTAGTAGTTACAGAAGCTTCCCAAAACCCTACTACAAGCACTTTAGGAGGTGAAAATCTGAAGGACTACTTATTCAACTCAGTTGCAAGTATCAAGAAAGAGCTTCTCGATGTGATTACAGAGCAGTTATAGACACTGAAGGTGAATACCGCCAATATATCCACTCATGTGGGAGCTGGAAGAGATGTGATGTGCTGTAATACATGGTGTGGAAAGTGTCAAGCGGGACATTTAGCCACTGAATGTACTCGAAAACCAACCATTCCTGGGGCCTTCTATTCCTACTGTTTGCGGAAGAACCATACAGAGGATATTTGTCTCTGAAAGAGATGCATGAACGAAGACAGAAAGATTCAACTTGCTGGAATCCAAAATAACAACACAAGATATTGGACCAAAGCCTAGGGAGTTTGGTCCTAATTTTGGTCCAAGGAGGCATCCCTCTCAAAGTTATAGAGGACAACAGTGTGGTGGTGGTTAGAGATCAAAGGTGGAACGTAACAGGTGTGGAGAAAAGGGACATATCTCCCCGAATTGTCCAAACCCTAGATGATCTATGGATTACAAGCTCTTATGCAACTGATGCAAAGGTGAAGGTCACACTGCAAAGGATTGTCCGAGTCCAGCCCCTGTAAAGGCCAATGGCACTGATAGCCAACAGAAGGTACAAGAGCCTGTCTCCAATTTTGTAGAGTTGGAAGTTGCTGTTGTTACACACACCAAGAAGAAGGAACCAGTTGTTTAGAATGAAAATAACTCTCCTGCCAAGACTATGAAGTTCAACCTGCCAATAGAGGGACAAAGCTATACATAACATAACAATGCAGTACAGAGCACTTAGTGCTACAGAGAGTCACAAAGACAGTCCTAGAAGCAGGACCAGAGGCCCAGGAGATAGATGATACAGAAGCCCTTCCAAAAATAGAGGATTTGCCGATGCTGCAATTATTAGAAGAAAAAGGAAAGATGAAAATGGGTATATCCCCATTCCCCAACCGGCTCTGGAGAAGCCTGTGGATCCTATCAAAGATTATGAATTGGTTAAAGACCTAGACACTTTTAAACCAAATCTAACATTCCGACAGTTACTGATGTTTTCTCCCAGCTATCGAAAGAAATTCAAAAGCATCTTGATAAGAAGACGTGGACTAAGGATCGCTCCTTCAACAGCAACAAAGACTAATAAAGCCCCGGAGCTTGTAAAGGAAGTAGATATGGCTAGATCCTAGAACCCCAGAGATTAGTGTATGGATAGAAGGATGCTTCATTTCAGATGCATTGACTGATGGAGGCTCATTAGTAAACATAATGATAGATGTGACAATGAAGGACTTAGGGTTGCAAGGAATTCAACCTACACAGTGGCTTATTAGATTGGCAGACCAAAGCAGAATTAAACCATTGGGCATCCTCCCATATGTAAAAACAACCCTTGTAGGAAGAGACTATTGGCTGACCTATCTGGTGGTCAAACCAAATTCTTATGGGACTTCATATCGTCTACTGTTGGGAAGACCTTGGCCCTTTGAAGCAAGAGCTAGGATGGACTCGTTCAAAGGAACCCTGACCCTAGGCAGAGGACCCAACAAGGTGGTGTTGAAGTTGTATGGATCGCAAAAAGGCAATGAATCCACATCCATCGAAGTCATAACTGACTCCTCCAACGAGGTAACAGATGGTACAACAGGAGATAAAGAGACTGTTAAACATATCTTTCCCAAGAAAACAGAGACACAGTCCCTAACAGTGGACACTGTAAGCTAAATGCTAAGGGAAGCAAACTCCTTGTCCATGGGAGAATACCTCCTGCCTCAACTAGAATTAACTTTTGAAATCACCTCTGACAGTGAAATAGAAGTATGGATGTATTGTTCTCCCTGTTATATGACAACCGCAGAGACAGAACAGAGGCAGAACAGATATAGAGTAGAGAGAGATATAGAGACAGAGCAGAGAGAGTACATATACAGAGCAGATATAGAGTAAAGGCAGAACAGAGACAGAGCGGATACAGAAACAATCACAAAGACAGTAACAGACACAAAACTAGAGCCAGAGCCAGAGGCAGAAGTAGAGTCAGAAGCTGTGTGACAGAAGCAAAAGCAGATGGAAAGGTAGAAGATCTGTTCTTCTCCTACAGAGCCTCTACAGAAGTAGAGACAGAGCCTCCAGAGAAAAAGGATAAAAATGATGAGAAAGAAAATGAAATAGGTTATGAAAGTGCAGATGAAGAATTTCCTCTGATAGCGGATTATCTTGTTGATGTCCCTATAGAGACCTCAGAGGCCGAAGATGTCAAGGTGCTGGATGGAATGACCATGGTTCCATTTGGGTTGGCCAATGGACCACAAAGTATACAGAATCTGTATAAGCAATGAATTAAAAGCATAAAAATTAAGTTCACCAGTGACTCTTGCTGCCCTAACTGTTCAGTCTAGAGAAAAGATGATGATGATGCCCCCTGCCAACAGAAGTTAGAGCCATCAAAGCCTCGGCTTCTAGAAGGTCCGTGCTATGTGATATTCTTGGACGCATCCTCTGAAGATGAATACCTGAGCCCAGAAGAAATTACCACTCACACAAAAGAAAACAAAGCTCTAATACCCTTTCAAAAACCTCAATAGACAAATGAGTCATCTGTTCAGAAGGAGGACACTAGTTCTAGTGGAACATCAGACGAGGACACTACTTCCTTGAAAGAGTCACAGATCTCTACCCAGAAGTAATCCATGGTACATTCATTCGCAAAGTGGAAGGTGAAAGACAAGTGACATTCTTGGATATTGATGGTACTGAACGTCACCTGAAAGTGGGCCTCAATCTTCCAGAAGAAGAACTAGTGGTCCTGCGAGACCTAGTCAAAGAGAACTTAGACGTGTTTGCCTGGTCGTACAAAGACCTAAACGGGATTGATCCCACAATATGCCAACATCACATTGACCTAGATCTTGATGCCAAACCTGTAAGGCAAAGACAAAGGCAAATGAATCCGAATTACTCTGTTCTGGTGAAAGACGAATTATTGAAACTTCTTGAAGCAGAGTTCATTTATCCCGCGGCTAATAGTGAATGGGTTTCGCCCATTGTGGTAGTACCCAAGAAGAACAGGAAACTTCGAATATGTGTCGACTTTCGAAAGCTCAATTCGAAGATGAAGAAGGATCATCTCCCTATCCCTTTTACAGACCAACTGTTGGATACAATGGCAGGCCATGAGCTCTATTCCCTCTTGGATGGATTCAGTGGATATAACCAAGTCCAAATCGCAGAAGAGGACCAATCTAAAACAACCTTCACCACAGAATGGGGGACCTATGCCTATAGAGTGATGCCATTTGGGCTTTGTAATGCTCCTGCCACCTTCCAACGAGTAATGATGGCTACCTTCCAGAACCATCTGCATGATTTCATTGAGGTGTAACTTGATGACTTCTGTATCTATAGCTTTATCCAAGAGCACTAGGGACACCTAGAGCAATGTTTTGAAAGATGCCGAGAGTATGTGATTTCTCTCAACCCCGACAAATGTGTCTTTGGCGTCTCCTCAGGAGTCCTTCTGGGCCATATTATCTTGGCACAAGGGATTGCAATAGACCCGGCGAAGATTGAGAAGATTGAGAAGATTGAGAAGATTGCCCTATCTGTAACCCTGTAAAATTTCATTTGCTCTGCACAAGCATAGAGAGATTTTCACGTGTTTTATGAGAGCAGAGCTTGTTTTACCAAATCCCTAAGATTCTCTTCACAAAACTCTACAGGTATATTTTTCTCTTCCATGGATGTTCTATGGTAAAGTTTTATCTCGTTTGGAGAAAACCTGTGCAAGTTATGTGCATTCTCTAACATGTAATTTCTTTTGTTTTGGTACTCTAGGAGTCTCTTACAGTCAAGAACAGTGATATTTTGAACACTCAACTTCTTCTTCAACATCTTAGGGTTTCTCTGTAAACAAAGTTACAGGTATATTGTCTTGTTTTTTTGTTGCTCCACTATTAAATTTTATCTCGTTTGGACAAAATGTATACAAGTTATATGCATACTGAGTTTTCCTTTGTTTTTGTACTCCAAGAATCTCCGAGGGTGAAGAACAATGATTTTTTAAAAACTCAACTTCTACAACATCTTTGGGCTTTTTTGCAGAGAAATCCACAGGTATATTGCCATTTTTTATTCCTGTTCCATGGTTAAATTTCAATTCATTTGGACAAAGCCTATATAAGTTATATGTATGCTTTGACCCAAGATTTCTTTTGTTTTTGTACTGCAAGAATCTCAGTGAAGGAACAATGTATGCTTTGACCCAAGATTTCAACATATCTAGGGATCTTTGTGAAAGAAATTATAGGTACAATGTTTCTTTTTTAAATTGATCCATTTAAATGTAATTTCTTTTGGAGAGAATATTTGCAAATTATACACATGTTGATAGGTAACTTTTGTATTTGGTTGTTACAGATGTCTTAACGGAGGAAAAACATCAGTAGCATACTTGGAGTGGAGGTCTTTAACAAGAAAGGTAATGGTAGTAATTGGATTTGTGATAAGTATTATAAGTTGGATTGGATTTTGATGCACCCAAGTACTCGAGAGAGTTTCAAGGTTAAGCGTAAGGATGTTGCAAACCCTAGCAAATATTGGAAAGGTAGAATTCTAGAGTTCAGAAAAGTGTTTAATGGCACAAGTGCAGTAACAGAAGTGTTGATTCAACATGTTTATACACACAAACAAATCTCTGTACACGACGAGAACAACATTGCAAATTATAAACAAAACAGTAAGTTGTTAAATTTTATCATTGATTATTATTTTGTATCAGAGTTGTTTTTAAAAGTGTTTGCAGTATTCTAATTCAGTCTTGTTTGATTGACAGCTCTATATCCATCAACTTTGCATGAATGGTAGAATGTGGAATGTTTAAGCAGCAAGATACACGTTTGGCATGAAGAGATAGGTTCTTTGATCTATGATTATAATTTTGCAAGTCAACTTGCCACTCAAAATATCTTTTTTTATAATTCATTGTATGTGGTAGAAAGCCAGAGATTGCAGCATGTCCCATTGCCGCCACTGTCTAGTGGTGAATGGTTGATTGGTAGCTTGGAGTTGTCAGGATCTTGTAAGTCGAAGATAAAATCTGACATCAATAGTGTTATGAAACCCATCACAGGCTCCAAAGATGTGCATCCTAGTTGGTTTATTCCATTCTCATTGTTTGCACATTTGTTTGGTTCATGTGATGTTTTGAAGAAAACAAAGATTACTTATCAATGCAAGTGTCCATCCGAGGAATGGATGAGTCAACTATTGGGTGAGTCTTGGCAAGTCAAAAGAACACATTTTAATGAGATGATTGAGTGTAGGGTCAACCAACACTACAAGAGAAAGGCCCTATAGACGCGCACTGTACACGCAAAAAAGCGGGCGTGTTTATAAGCGCGTGTATCAGTGCGTCTATTCACGCTAGTATAAAAAGCGCATCTATATATCCGCGCTGATAAACGCGCTTATAGATGCGAAAATCACATATTTTTCATTTCTCATAAAGTCCCTGAATATGACCAAACCTCTTAATAGCTAGTATTTGTTTGAATAGGGCATGATTGGATGTATATATGACATAATT
Organism: Lygodium microphyllum; assembly: GCF_053477565.2. NCBI lineage: Eukaryota > Viridiplantae > Streptophyta > Polypodiopsida > Schizaeales > Lygodiaceae > Lygodium > Lygodium microphyllum. Next base: position 27,227,678 of record NC_141146.1, on the reverse strand, counting down.
ACACCTCGATCATACGCTAGGACATGATATATATGTATAGGATCATACGGACATGATATACATGTATAGGGCATATACATGCATAGGACATGATATACATTACCAACTTTACTTATTTCTGAGTATTACAAATATACATCCAATCATTCAAAGCTAATTATATATATGTGATTTCATACCCTATATACATCCAATCATGCCCTATACAAATGTGACTAGATAGGGCATGATGATTGGATGTATATATAGATCAAAGGTTGACTTGTGCATTTGCAATATATATATATATATATATATATATATATATATAGAGAGAGAGAGAGAGAGAGAACTGATCAATACACTCACATGTCTCGTTTGTTGTGCACTTAACCTAGCCATGCATGCCAATTCATAGCATGAGTAGATTGATGTAAATCAGTTGGCTTGTGCATGTGCAAGCTATTCCAATCATATCAAGGTGCACTTATAGCTCACATATAATTTTAGATAAGGTGGACCACATGTAGCCAATGTGCACATGTCCTCTTTTCATCATCTTTAGCTAGTGTGTCCACTTGTTGGTGACTAATACCAACGAGCCAACTACAAATCTCTTATCTATGAAATGTATAAGTAAATCAACTTGGTTAATTTGATGAGGCCAAGTTTTCCTTCCATGGACAGTGTGGTTGGCTAAATAGTACTTCAAGGTTATAGGAACTTACAGAAGTCAATGGAGCATCCTAAAAATGACGATACTTTAATTACTATATCAAGTCACTTCATGTACATATCTTTGATTGATTGATGGATAATATGCCTTTCTCTATCTCTTTCATATACATCTTCATTGCATTATCTCTCTCTAGCTAAAAACCATTCGTGCTTTATCCACCTATTGATACTTGCATGCAATTGTAAGTGGGATGGTCTAGTAAGTCACTACATATGTGCCAATTGACTTGCCAATGCGTTATCTCTTATCCTCAAGATTTGTTATATATGTCACCACATAGGTCAATTGATTTCCTAAATGCATGCATTGATTCCCTAAATTGTTTCTACGCATCTATAAGCGCGTGTAATGGGCATTATCTGCACATATACATGCGCAATTACAAGCGCTTACAGATGCACCATGTAGGTATAGAAAAATTTAAAAAAAGTTGTGGCTTTCTTTTCAAACCTGTGCTTTCCTGCGTTTTTTGTGTGTTTTCTGCAGTTCGAGCTCGACATTACTACTCGTGTCTATCTATCACTTCATGAAGACAAGGAGGCAAGGAAATAAGATTAAAAAGAGGACAGGAGGAAAGAAGAGCCAAAGAGTAAAGAACAAGAGCCAAACAGCAAGGAAGAGAAGAAGATTCAAGCAACTTACCAAGGGAAGGGAGAAGGAGGACAAGGAGCTTGCAACCTAGCCGCCACCCGTTGGAACAAGCAAAGAAGGTGAGTTCTTCTTCTCTCTCTCAATCTTGTTTGCTTTCTCTATTTGTTTGTCTCTCTCTTCACATGCTAGATCTTGTCATATATGGAGGTTTTTTTGCATGTTTTTTAAGCAAGTTTGAAAAGAAATTGTCCGACTGTGCGCGGCTATCAGCGCGTCCAGATGACAGTGTAGACGTAGGTATAGACGCAGAAATAGACGCACTGATAGACGCCCACAGAGACGCAGATATAGACACGCACAGAGACGCAGGTATAGACGCTGCATATAATATGTTTTATCTGCACAGGGTAATATGATTTTTTTTGTGTAGATGTGGAATCTTGGATCCTCCAGCACCCCATTCAACAAGGAGCAATTCATGGGGGAGATGACCAATTATCTTGGTCGCCCTCCCACTGAAGAGGAGGTTTTTAGTGTGATGTCTGGGACACCTATCACATCTTTGCCTACACAGGGATCAGCTGAGGTACATGGATCGGCCAAAGCACGTGCATCTGCAGAAGCACATGTATCGAGTGAGGTAGAGGGTAGTGCACGTCGAGGAAGGAGGGAGAGTCGTGCAGGAGGATGAGGAGGTCGAGGGATTTGTGGGGGTTGCCTAGGTGGTGGCTTTCAATCACCCTCACTGGAAAATGAGAGAGGTGAGCCTCCACAAATGTACTACTCTGTCACTGATGTTGGTGGTATCTTGAATGACTTTGAGGGGAAGGAAGTGATAGCCTACTTGAGGAGTGTCGTGCGTGCCACATATAAAGATTGCATGATTCCCTTCAAGCACCAAAAAAATGGTTTGTGGCAAGAGGTGTTACAGGCAGTACATAAAAGGTACCCTAATCCCGAGAATTCACGATTCTCAGATGATTCGGGACAGTCAAAGGTGAGAGACGCGCTTCATAACAAGAGGTCTCACCTTATGACGCGCGCCAAGGAGTCATTGCGGAGACAAGAGCAGGGGTGCCTTGGATATGGCCAACCACCCAATTGCCACCGGAAGGAGTGGAAAGAGGCCAAGAAGAGAGCAGTGGAGAAAATGACAAGTCGCCAGCATGCAGAGGCTTGACGTATCCAGATGGTAACCATGGGATCGTCGCATTATGGATCGGGTGGCAGGGAGTGATGGAAGGCTGAGTTTGTAAGTATTATTTGATTTTTTAAAAAAAATAAAATTTTGTAATTTGTTTCACTTCATTATGTAGTGTGTTTTAATACGTTGTATGTTCAAATTGTTTTGTAGTATCATATCGTTGGTAGGATGCCTACTCCTAGAGAGGTAGGCTACCATCGAGGTCATAACCGGGCGTTCACTTGGCAGGATTTCTACGAGGAGGGACTCATCACGGAGGAGTAGATAGATAACTCTAATTTATTGTTTGTAATGGTATTTATATACCTTAATCCTTTGTGTAGGCGAACCCTGATGTAGTTGAGGATAGCGAAGGGGGGACTAGCAATAGCAATGGCGGCAATGGCAGCAGCACAGGCAGTGGTGGTAGTAGCGATGATGACGCCTCTTCTGAGGAGATATAGAGGAGCCCCATGCATGCATGCCTCCCCTTGGCTTGTAATTTTCATTTTTGATATGTATTACTTTCAGCTAGTGCTTGCGACCATGACGTCACAAGCACTAGAACTCATAATGTAAAAACATTTCATCTATATATATATGAAATTTCATGTTCTACATACATTGTTTTGTTTTCAGTATCCAATCTTCGAAAATAATCTTTCTCTGTTTTCCCTAAGCATACAATTTGATGTTGATGGGGGGAAAAAAACCAGAGAGCATGTGGCTTGCAAAGCCACATGCTCTCTGGTTTTTTTTTCATATCTCTGTTTTGTGCGTCTATCAGCGCGTCTAAATTGCAAAATAAATGCGTGTCTATTCTCGTCAAAAACTTGCACAGTAAACGCGATTTTAGATGTGTAGATACACGCATGTATAGACGCACAATATGAATATATCCACTTTTTTATAAATATGAATATATATTTACGTAGCGCGTCAATACGCCCGTCTATATGCACGTCTACGTGGGTGTGTAACTCTGACTATAAGCACGCTTTTAGACGCGATACGGTAGACGTAGAAATAAACACGGTAATAAACGCGCCCGACATTTTTTTTTCACAATTCAAATATTGCGTCTACAAGCGCGTCTATGGAGCCTTTTTGTTGTGGTGCAATCTGATCTTACATTCAGATAAAACTTTTTTACTACTTTGCATACCTTGATTTAATTGACATAGGTCTCGCTTAGATGCATACACTTACCATTATTTTTGTTTTTATTACAGTTATTTCATTGCTAGAAAAACTCTGTGCGTTCGCTTTCGATATAGAAGATGGCGACTTTTGCGAGGGGAGTGGATCAATTTGGATCAAGATACACAAGATGAGATACATACAGCGCTCATAGATGTGGTAATCTTGTGGAGTGGTCATAATCCTTTCGTAGTCAGCACAAAGAATCATTGGCCCATTTATTTTCTGAGACAAGAAATCCAATTAATGTCCAATGAGCCCCTCTGCAACTTCTCTTTCAAGTTAGATAATAGAAAAGTTAGGACTCGTAGTGAGTAATACATGACATATAAACAATATGCTTCTCCACATATCCTTGAGATAGTGGAATCCTTGTAAAAAAACTTTATAAAGAGCGAATACATACCTTTTTTGAACTTCCGAGTACTTTAAATTTTAGTTTACTGTGATCCAAGCATGCGATAATACATATTTTTATTACTCAATCGTGCAGGTAAAAATCATAATTAAATTGCAAGCTAGAGGTCTATAACCTATAGAATATTGTCTTTGCACAATGATATATTGTAGCGCATTTCTATTGCTCGTTTCTTAAATTTTAATATTATTTTGGATCCAAAGTGATTTTGAAGGTCTTTTAGATTTATTTTTCTTTAAAAATTTATATATTTTCTCTCATTAGACTTGAATATACTCAGCGATCCAAACATATTCGAGGATATAATAATGTAGAACAAAGCGATGTTTGTCTGTATGAGTAATTTTAACAATGACTTTAAAGTACTGAAATAAAGAAACTAAGATAAGAGTTTTAATTTGAAACTTTAGGGTTAATAACTTTATAAAGAACCTTTATTTAAAACCCTAGACACATAAAAGCTATAACTCCAAACTCATTTTCACTTTCATTCTCCACTTCCCTACACTTGTGCTCTCCTTCCTTCTTACTTTGTGTGCCATGGATACCACTCCCGCCTTCGCCACATGTATCAGCTCCACACACTACACGCACATAGGGGACCAGATATACCCTAGGTTTTGCATGACCCTGAGTCTAGAGAGCTCGCTTTCCATTGTAGACTGTGACTCTAGTATTAGCATCGTTTTGTGATGTAGTGAACCCTCTCACTTGCTCTATTCCCGACTCCACTCTCACGTGGGTTCCCATGGATTTTTTGTAAAGTTTGCGTGTCGGATCTAGCCATGCAAAGGTGATAAGTCGAGCCTTGGTGCATGTGGGGCAACATCTCTGCACTAGAGCAGTGCCCACCTCGTCATAGGACCACATCACAATGGATCTCGGATGCCGCCTTTGCCATATATGTTATGTGCACTGAGGTGCAAGAGGACAGTGACGAGGACATCGACGCACCCTCTTGGCCACAACTAGAGTATTTTGAGAGGGAGCGTGAGGAGATCACTCTCGGTCTGAGTGTTGAGGTAGCAGAGAGCTTGCCCATTGTGCACCCACCTCCCTGCCCACGAGCGAACAACCACCCCTCACTTTTGTCCATGCTATCACCATCGAGGGGGTGGAATATCTACTCATGCAAGATGTGCTAGAGTTGTTGGAGCTAAGGGAAGAAGAACTATACTGTATCATGGTGTGTGATGCACCTAGTGATTTCATAGATTTTGATTTGCAGGATGCCCTAGCACATGTTGATGTGGTGGCTCGTTATGATGGCATGAGCATTGATGACATCTTTGCCATTGTGAGCATCCAAGAGCAGATTGAGGATGCGGTGCCACAGTATCAGATCTTTGATGAGGAGTTTGAGCGGTTGCAGGAAAGCCTTTTTGGTCCTCGACCCAACTATGCAGTGCCTACCCGGGAGAGAGACGAGGGTGGCCCAGTGGTGGTAGGAGCAGACCTGGATGCTCCATTACAGCAACAGATAGATGATGCAAAGAAGGCAATGTTCTCGGTTTCCTATGAAAGTTAACCAGTAGGGCCTCTAGGGCATTGGGAGGCAGATTCAGGCCCCCAGACGCAAGCTTCCAGCCAGGGCACATCTGGGTGCCCGATCCCGACAAAAACTGTTGTGTACAGATTCAGGCCCCCAGACGTGAGCCTCCAGCCAGGGCACATCTAGGAGCCAGATCTCGACAAAAACTGTTGTGTTGGCTCCCAATGCCCTAGAGGCCCTACTGGTTAAGTTTCATATAAATATGATGTATATATCTTCACCGCACTCCATGCATAGTGAGTCTGATACTGAACTTGTGTGATGCAGGAGATTGTCTATATAGATGAGTTTTTATCTAGGCAGGGTGGCCGATCTGGTAGCCAAGAAAGGGTGCAAGACTCGGCATTGAAGGAGTACATTGGCCAGCTTGTCAACGACATTATTGTATTTCATAAGACATGCTTCCTTTCTTTTGCTGAGAACTTCTTGAAGTTGAGGGCATTAACAAAGGTTGGGCCCTTCAAGACCATCCCGACCAACTCCAACCTAGAGAAAGTAGTGTTGCTTCGACGTTCAAAGCTACTCTACTTATTCACAAGTACTACATCTGGCCCACTTTTCTCCATGGTGGCATGTGGCATAGTTTCTAGTGCTAAAGACACCACTGTCATTAGACAGGAACTATTGGGGAAAAATGTATTGTTGCCTATGATCAAGAATAGCTTTGACCATGCTTGAAGAAGCCTAGGAGAGACTAGATGTACTTATTGCCTGATGATATCGCATCACTGATGTAATGCACTTTGTAATCTTCTCTTCAAGTAATGAAAACCGATGTTTGTTGGATTCCATGCAATGTAGTTTGTGATACGTGTCTTTTACTATTGTTTTTACTTGAATGTTACATTTATTTGTCGAATTTATACGCAACACGATTTGTACCCTAAATTTAATACGTAGTGCTTTATCAAATTCATGCGCAACATGTATTTGTTCAAACGCATGTAACGATAACTCAATGATGTAAATAAAATAAATAACAAGCGACTAAACAAAAATAAGACGTGCCCAAAAATTTGTATTCATATTAATAAAAATTTACATGGGATCCATTACAACCAAAGCTTTACAAAATGTCTTCAGGAGCTACATTCCATGTGTTTTAGAGTTGTACACCCCTATCCTTGCTGACCTCCGCGAGAACTATCTTTCCATCGCCGAAAGAACTTCACTATCTGCAGATCCCTGTCGGTGAGGGTGACCCTCCTTACATGCACCGCTGCATAGACCAAGTCTCCAAACAAGTCGATGATGTAGGCTTTAGCAGCTTCTTGTAGTGCAAGGAGGGCCTGGGCAGTCTAGTGATCGGGTTGTTTCACGTGTGATGTATCTGGAAACTAGGTCCTGTTGTTCCTAATCACTATGCCCTCCATGATCTCCCACACCAACTTCTAGAACGGAGCCTTCGGTATCAGGAGGTGAGCAGTCTTCTGGTAGTGGCAGATCTCGTGAAGAGCCAATGTGCCTGGCTTCCATTGGCGCTTGCACTGCTAGCATCATGGTGGTGGTGGTGGAACTAGAGGACGTGGCTGCCGTATGGAATTTCCAAGGGGTATCTGCGGGGCGCTTGCTTGGTGCGTACCATGTCTTCTAGGAGAGAGAACTCAGAACTCAAAAGAGAAATGTGTAAAATGAGGTAAAACTTTAAACTTATAGCTAAACTTTTCAAAAACCCTAAAAGTTTAATTAATGAATCCAAGCTTTGGAAAAATATCACCAGTGCTCTAATTGACATGAAATTTTACATGTGGACTCCTCAAGGACACATTAACCACCCAAAAAAAATTTGGTCCCAACAGAAGCCTCTGGGTAACCTGTCTGAAGGCTCGCATCTGGGGCCCTGAATCCCATTCTGATGGTGCCAAATTTTTAATATAAATCAGTTTTTCTGATGCCCAGCATGAGGGTGAAGTTTCACCAGATTCTGATTTACAAATTTGATGGTTCAATCTTTTTTTGAAAATGCGTTAACTGGATTATACTGCACTGATAATAGAAAAACTCACGAAGCACAGCAAGCTCACCAGTGAGATTTTTCCATGCCTTGAGTTGATCATATTGCCAAACTTCCTTGATCTGCAAAGTATGGACCATGTGCTTCAAGTATATGCTACACAAGAAAAGAGATTAGAAACACAAAGTAATTCGAAATGATGATTTTTTTTTGTAATGATGATAATACTGACCATGTAGTGTGTTATGCTATTTGTAGTCCATGCCTCCACCATGGACTTATGAAATTTAGTAGCTATCTCTTTAAAAGCTTGAGTATTGGCCCCCCCATTCAAACTGCCCAAATAGTCATCATGCCTTTGTGAAGCTTCTCCTACTTCATACTGACTATTTGGGATGCCTCTTCTTCCAATGCATTGGCATCACCATCCATAAACCTCAACTTCTGTAAGAGAGTTGCTAATCTATCTAGGTGTATCCACACTTCTGCCTTCGCAATCCTCGTTCGTCCCCCATTGCTCCAATCTGAAACAACAAGGTGCAACTTTTTGCATGCTTCATACTTCTCTGGTTGTTTTACTAGTATATTGCCTTCCTCATCTCAAGGTGGAGATAAAAACTTCCTAGCCTTGGGTCTGCCAAAGCATGGTTTACAAGGAACATTTCCACTCTTCCCCGATTTTTACTCGTCCTTTTTTATTTCTACTTGGCCTTCGTGCAATCCAACTTCAGAGAGGACTTGTTCTTCCTTCTTGCATGTAGCATCAGATTCTAACACGGGCTGCATCTTGTATGCAAAGCATATATATTCATATAATAGCTTCTCAATTATTCTAACCAAACAATGCAATGTGTAAAAGTGAACCCTTGTTAGTGGTATTTCCAAAGTAGGGCACCAGTTTTGATCCACTGGAAATTTTTCATTCGCTGCATTTGATAAACCAAACATACAATTCAATGTTTTTAAATCACCTACAAGATGCCATTCAACTTGATAGTCCCCAAACCCCTCAACGTGTAAAAGTGCTCTAATATTTTGCTGTTGAATAACACTGGGTATATTAGTGAGGTTAAAATTTTTTTTAAGTACTTCATGGTCCTCCTTTGGTACTTCAAATGCTATAAGCCACCATATTTCATTCTCCGATTGTACACTGAAGTATAAAGGATGTTTTTCATCGATGTTGGGATCCAATGCTCGATTCATAAGTGTTATACTCACACGCTCAAGTTTTTGCCCCTTGATAATCTCACTCTCATCAAGTTTGAGGACAAACTTAAGCTTGCCTTTACATTCTTCCATAGACATATTGTAGAACTTGACCATAGGAATCTGAACCCTACATATATCCAATACAAAGTTGTTGGATGCATTCAATACAAAGGCAACTTCTTTGGAACCATACTTCAATATGTGTGTGTATTCCAGATGCGTAGGCTCACCAATTAGTTCTAAAACTTTCTCATTTAGTTGTTTTCAAGCCTTCTTCACATGAAATGGTTTTGGCAGAGGCATTACTCACTTAGTATTGAAGACTTGCTTAAAACCTGTATCCAATTGTTGATAGATCATACTATATGACTGAGATCTCATTCCCACCTTGTCACATAATCCTTGAGCATCTGTAGTAGTAAACAAGTTGCTCACATTCCTAAGACGTTCACTAGCAACACCATCCACAATGTCCCTGAATTTAGGATTTTCCAATGCATTTTTGGCCATATGCTTGCTAAGGACTTTGGCAATAGTATCATTCTCTGCATGAGGAAACATTTTTCTCATTGTAGCAGATTGAGCATATATCCGTCTATGATATTGGTCACTTCCTTTGGTTAATTGGTGAATTCGTTTAACTCATCGGATGCGCCGACGTGCCTCTTTGGTTTTTAAAGTGGGCCCAATCTCCAAAGTTTTTGTGAGCTTCCTCTCTATATTTCGATTCTCCTTCTCCAAGTCATTGACTTTAGACTGTAACTCCATATTCTGCACATGTGTAGCATGCATAGCATCTTCAATGAACGACATTGCTTGTTGTAGGTTCTGGTTCTCCCTATCCTTCTCAGCCAATAATCTATCCTTTTCCATCAAAGACTGTATATTCCCTTGTAATCTTGTGTGCATATTTGTCAAGGTTTGATGAACCCCTACTAATCCTTGTGTGACAAGTCTGCATGTGTATCCATACAATCCTTCATTGCCTTCACAAGCAAACTTTACAAATGATGTAAGCCCTTCAAATTGTGGTGGCCTTCGAGTGAGTGGATCGGGTGGATAAATGCAACCATCAACCCAAAGGTCCACATTTTTTTTTCCCTACATTTCTTTCTTGTTGTATCCTATATCTTATTGCATAATCTCTTTCCATAGTTCTTTTGAACATTTATGCATATTCATCCTCCAATTGAAAGTGAATATCTCTCTTTCTCTTGGTATATCCTGCACCTGCATTCTGCAAAAAAAAACAAGTATGCACATTTTAACTTGGATTAACATTCAAATCACAGAACTACACCCCTTTGATTCACTATATCTGCGTCTTTTTTAAAAACCCAGTTGGTTCTTGTCTCTTTCTCTTGCTTTCAGTCTTGATAGACCCTAATCAACCCCTAATCAACCTGTAATATTGGCTTTTAATCTACCTCTAATTAGCATCAAATCTTATCTTCTGTTCTATCCAAAATATTCTCTCTCTCTCTCTCTCTCAACTAAAATTCATCATGGAAACCCTAAACACATTCATACCAAAGCTTGGCTAGTGGAAAACAATAACATCATCTTATCTTTTGCCCTAATTTACTATTTGTCACTCTATCACTTATTTTCTTTGTTCATCTCACACAGTCCTCTCTGTCCCCCCCTTCTCCCCTCCTGTCTCTCTCTCTCTCCCCTTCTCTCTCTCTCTCTCTCTCTATGAATTGATGCTTAAGGACTGAACAACAATTATGAAGAATAATAACATCACAAAGATTAAAAAAATAAAGATACCTCCATTATCACTTGATTGCTTGTAGTATAGACTATTGAAGATAGAGATTTCTTACTGCATATTTCTGAAGAGGGAGAGGGCTTGTAGCAGGGTAGAGTGTGTTGTAGGTAGAGATTATTTGATTTCAACAAACGGTATCAAAACTACTCCTCAATGCTGCTTCAGGAGAACTCGTATGCAAGAAACCATATTCTAGAGGGAAAGAGAAGAATACACAAAATTTGGGACAAAACTAGAGCTTTCTGAGGGAATGAAAAAATGCCTAGAAATAAGTATATACTTGTCCAAAAAAGATGAAAATTTACAAGGAAAATCTCGAGTCAAAAAGGTGTCTTTGGGTAAAAACTAATCTTAAAATATGATGTGTACGTCATTTTATATCATTTTTTAACTTCTGCCCTTTTAAGAAGCGAGAATGAGAATGATTCTAATATATTTTAATGTTAAAAATTCATGAGGGCATTAAAGAGTCATGTATCAATGATTGGCTTCATTTTTAGAAAAAATAGAATTTTATTTTTTTGGTTATGAGGATTTTGAGAAAAAGTGACCTTATCCTGCAGTTTGGGAATAAAATAATAGGTGAAATCTATTGAAAATACAAATACGAGATTTGCTTGATTGTAGAAGATCTCTTTTTATAATATTATTTTGGAATCTCTTTTTAGAGAGAGAGAGGTGAGAGAAACCCCTTAAGGGGCAAAAAAGAGAGTCCATATTTCTCCTAATGCTTAGAGGGAAAGGGGTGAAGGGGGTGTTTAAATTGCCCATGGATTTTCGATACAACAAATTGGTATTGGTTAGTGAAGAGAATTTCATTAAAAAACCGTAATACTAGATTAGGTCAAGTTATGAATGATCAAATGTCAACTATCCTAGTGTGTCATCTTAGATTCAAATCAATGTTATTTTAGGGGGCCTAAGTTGAGACTATACCTTATTAATAAAGTTACTGATGCATATTAATTTGGATGAAAAATGGATTAATTTGTGCACACCTTAGATTAACTTTATGATCTTTCTGCATTATGAAAGGTTTTGGATATGGAATGGCATATATTGCGTTATCAATGTCGATCATCTTCCCTATATTAGAGCCAACGTTAAGTAGATGTAGTGGATAGAAAATCTAAAAGTTGTTTAATGTTTATTTTGAAAGAATCTATGGTTAACCATACTATTAATGTGTCTAATTTCCATGTATCTAAAGTTGTTATATATTGTAAACCAAGACGTTTCAATTGACGTTAATTTTATTGAGTTATAAGAGAAGAAACCCCTTCTCAAAGAACTTAAAAAAGAAAAAGAGAATGAGAACAAAAATCAATTGTTTGTTGTAATGTAGACAAAATGAAAAATGATGATGGTCGTGATGTTCAAGATCACGAGGCATATCTTAATTAGCATGTCCCATGTCCTTGCTCTCAATGCAAGCTGGCAATCCGATGAAAGCATCGCTTGTCTATAGAATACGTACGATGCTTCGGTAAGTTCCAATCAGAGATCATTGATCATATGATCTCAAACTTTGAGAAAATGGTAAGAAAAAGTGTATCAATCATGTCTTATATTCGTAAAATAATTGAATATCATATACAAAAACATTAGATGTGGTCATAAAATTTATACAAGAAGGTGACATCTCATCCCAAGAAAAAATGCACCTATTGCGACTAATTCAAAGAGTTTGTGGGTGTGCAACGGATGGAGTGCCTAAGCCAATCCACCACTTGGAAGGCATGACCCAGTCTATACCATCAATGCCAGAGGAGACATGCATCCTTTTAGACTTTTCTACAATCTTGGAGCTTGAGATGGAGGCAATGATAATTGCATTGATGCCCATTGATGCGGAGACATCTAATCTGCTAAGAGAAGAAGCATCCATACCATTATATGATGGGCGCAGAGTATCTTGCCTAAAGATGTTGCTTGCACTTCTAAGTGTGTAAGCAAAATACAGGTGGAGGGATGCAAGTGTGGCCAAGTTGTTCAAATACATTCTCACTAGAAGATACAGGCCTTATACCAACGTTCAAAGTGATGAAAATGTTCATAAAGAAAATTTTTCCCGTAGTCACAAAAAACATTGGTATTAGCGATGCCATAGAACAGTCGCTATCGGTGTCGCTCTTTGCATCGATATCAGCTAATATAATCACAAATAATGACGATGATAGCATCAACGTAAATAGTGATGCTTTGCGATGCTAATAGCGACGCGTGCAGTAAATTTGCGATGCTAATAGCAATGGTAACAGGGAAAAAATTTTGTAGTAGGACAGTAAGTTGCCCTGCCACAAATAGCACTATGTGCTTTATTTGGGCCATACAAAAGAGCTTCAGTAATGTGTACAATGCTTGTTTAAATAAAGGTAAAGTGTATTTGAATCATAAGACTGATACATAAAATAAATACAATATCGCATAATGAAAGCAATGGTACAATCATGGCAAGATACAAAGGATTTAATAACATAGTGCATAGAAAATGCCTACATAAATCACATGACAAAAAAAAGAAGATGTGTGCTCCACGGATCCAAGCGTGAGCTATAGATCCTCGCCATCCGAAAGCTCGTCCTACCGCAAAGAAGCATCGAAAAGGCTCTACAAAAAAAAGCAAACTACACACTATTCCACCATACAATAATGCATTTCAATTAAAATTAGTAACTACGGATAAGAAAGATGAGTGATTTATAGGGCCGTTGCGTCCACACAAACGGTCAATCAATGTAGTGAGACTGTGTCTCTCTGCATATCAAGTCTCACTATAAGAGAAAGGCCCTATAGACGCGCGTTGTACACGCGAAAAAGCGGGCGCATTTATAAGCGCATGTATTAGCGCGTCTATTCACGCTAGTATTAAAAACACGTCTATATATCTGCGCTGATTAATGCGCTTATAGATGCAAAAATAAAGACACATATTTTTCATTTCTCATAAAGTCCATGAATATGACCAAACCTCTTAACAGCTAGTATTTTTTTGAATAGGGCATGATTGGATGTATATACGATATAATTACACCTGGATCATACGCTAGGACATATATGCATGATATACATGTATAGGATCATACGGACATGATATACATGTATATACGACATGATATACATGTATAGGGCATATACATGCATAGGACATGATATTTATTACCAACTTTACTTCTGTGTCTGTAAGTGCGTGTAACAAGAATTATCTACGCATATACACGCGCAATTACACGCGCTTACAGATGCGCCACGCAAGTAAAGAATTTTTTTAAAAAAAGTTGTGGCTTTCTTTTCAAACCTGTGCTTTCCTGCGTTTTTTGCGCGTTTTCTGCAGTTCGAGCTCGACATCACTACTCGTGTCTAGGACTTTGAGGGGAGGGAAGTGATAGCCTACTTGAGGAGTATCCTACTTTGAGACACGAGTTCAGTGTGATGTCTGGGACACCTATCACATATTCTTTGCCTACACAGGGATCAGCTGAGGTATATGGATCGGCCGAAGCACATGCATCTGCCGAAGCACATGCATCTGCAGAAGCATGTGTATTGAGTGAGGTAGAGGGTAATGCACATCGAGGGAGGAGGGAGAGTGGTGTAGGAGGACGAGGAGGTCGAGGGCTTTGTGGGGGTTGCCTAGGTGGTGGCTCTCGATCACCCTCACCGGAAAATGAGAGAGGTGAGCCTCCACAAATGTACTACTCTATCACTGATGTTGGTGATATCTTGCATGACTTTGAGGGGAGGGAAGTAATAGCCTACTTGAGGAGTATCGTGCATGCCACATACAAAGATTACATGATTCCCTTCAAGCACCAAAAAAATGGTTTGTGGCAAGAGATGCTGCGGGCAGTACATAAAAGGTACTTTAATCCCGAGAATTCATGATTCTCAAATGATTGGGGACGGTCAAAGGTGAGAGACACGCTTCATAACAAGAGGTCTCACCTTATGACGCGCGCCAAGAAGTCATTGCGGAGACAAGAGCAGGGGCGCCCTCGATATGGCCAACCACCCAATTGCCATCGCAAGGAGTGGAAAGAGGCCAAGAAGAGAGCAGTGGAGAAAATGACAAGTCGCTAGCATGCAGAGGCGCGACATATCCAGATGGCAACCATGGGATCGTCGCATTATGGATCAAGTGGCAGGGAGTCATGGGAGGCTGAGTTTGTAAGTATTATTTGATTTCTTTTTTGAAATTAAATTTTGTAATTTGTTTCACTTCATTATGTAGTGTGTTTTAATACGTTGTATGTTCAAATTGTTTTGTAGTATCATATCGTTGGTAGGATGCCTACTCCTAGAGAGGTAGGCTACCATCGAGGTCATAATCGGGCGTCCACTTGGCAGCATTTCTACAAGGAGGGACTCATCACGGAGGAGCAATATAATCGCACCATGAGGATTCCACCATCAGAAGAGGTATGTTTTATTTTTTACATGAAAAGTATAGATAACTCTAATTTATTGTTTGTAATGGTATTTATATACCTTAATCCTTTGTGTAGGCGAACCCTGATGCAGTTGAGGATAGCGAAGGGGGGACTAGCAGTAGCGGTGCCGGCAACGGCAACGGCACAGGCAGCGGTGGTGGTAGCGATGATGATGCCTCTTCTGAGGATATATAGAGGAGCCCCATGCATGCATGCCTCCCCTTGTCTTGTAATTTTCATTTTTGATATGTATTACTTTCAGCTAGTGCTTGCGACCATGACGTCACAAGCACTAGAACTCATAATGTAAAAACATTTCATCTATATATATGAAATTTCGTGTGCTACATACATTGTTTTGTTTTCAGTATCCAATCTTCGAAATAATCTTTCTCTGTTTTCCCTAAGCATACAATTTGATGTTGATGGGGGGAAAAAAACCAGAGAGCATGTGGCTTGCAAAGCCACATGCTCTCTGGTTTTTTTTTATACCTCTGTTTTGCATGTCTATCGGCGCGTCTAAATTGCAGGATAAATGCGCATCTATTCTCGTCAAAAACTTGCAGAGTAAACGCGGTTTTAGATGCGTAGATACATGCGTGTATAGACGTATACTATGAATATGTCCACTTTTTTATAAATATGATTATATATTTACGTAGCGCGTTTATATGCGCGTCTATATGCGCGTCTAAGTGTGCATGTAACTCTGATCATAAGCGCACTTTTAGATGCAATTTTGTAGACGCAAACATAGACGCGTTAATAAACGTGTCCGACATTTTTTTTCACAATTCAAATAGTGCATCTACAAGCGCATCTATGGAGCCTTTTTGTTGTAATGAGATCTTTAGGCCGGTGGGATCACGATTTGTAATGGAGTGCTTTAAAGAAAAGAAAAGAAAACTATTAGAAACATGATTTTTAGTACAAGGGATATTACAAAAAAATAAGCAAACAAAAAAAAAGCTTACAAGGTCCTCTAGATAAGTCCTATGGCCACTACTCCCAAGATGATGTACCACTCCTACCTCCAGTCATGCCCTTGCTGCCTTGTGCTACTGTCTTAGACATCCTCGAGAATTTGTAGCCTCCTTCTTGAGTTGGCACTAGTCATCCGCATCTAACCACTTGGGCTTTGTAGCCCTACTCTTAAGTGCCTTGTGTGCATCTGGTCGTCTGTGTGACATATACGCACACATGCACTCCATCATCCAGCCTGTGGAAAAACTATTTGTTGTAGTGGGTACCGAAAACTCCTCATGCAAGGATGCTACTATGTAGTCCTTGCTCCCCTCCAGTATGTTCTTCCAATGATCTAAGACGTTGTGCTGAAAAACTTATTGGCACAACTCTTTCATACAAGCCATCGCCCTCCTCCTCTCATCATTCATGATGATGACTCTTGTCCTATCATATACAAGGTATCCATACCCCTCTAGGGTATGCCTAAGATGTGTCCTCTCCCACCTGCGACCATATTCCTGGGCATATCCAAGAGACCCCTGTACATCTGGTTTACCTACGGGGGTAGTACCTCTTGGAGTAGCACCCATAAGGGTGCCACCTACGTACGGCTGTTAGAGTGACTAGAGTAGACGTCCCCATAGGTGTGACATATCCCATAGGTGACACAACTCCAGCAGAACGACGAGAGCGAGACACTGCGTCGGTACCTCCACAACAACCACCTAAGGCACCCTCTCTCAAACTTGCATGAGAGTGAGAAGTAGCACCTGTATCACGAGGAAACCATGGGCTCATTGTATCCACATCTCTACAGCATCCCTTAGAACCACTCCTCTGTCCGGCCCAAGTCTGGAGCGTCGACCTCATCTACCGGAAACTGAAGCATTAAAGCGCACCAAAGTAGACCTAACAGAACCATCTGATGGTGCATGAGACAACTCCTAGTAGAATCGAGCCATCTGATTTGGAGACATACACGTGAAGATCTCTTGTAGCTCCTCATCGCTCATTCCTCTACTCATCGTGCTAATCTAAATATCCACAAAGGTCACATAAATAGACAAAAATTGATGTTAGCATAATCAATATAAATCAAGCAAAGCACGGTAATGTAAATCTTAAAAGAATAATCTTACTTAAAATGCATATCTTATGTATCCTTATAAGTGATTCGTCAATGAATTGAGTAGGTTGAGACCTCCATCCCTTCGCAAGATGCTCTGGTCAAAGCTTCATGCAACCATCACCTAGACATAAACTGCAGCATCTCCTCCATGCCCTTGGGATATCAAATCGGTTAATGGCATATACTACATCAAAATTTAAATCGCGCTTCTTCCCGATCTTTCTTGGCTTGCTCATACCTAGCGAGCCACGTCTCCATGGAGACATGTTGCAACATACAGAAGTGATTCACTTTCCCCTCCATTGCAACATCCATTCTTTTTTCTACCCCATTTCCAACCACCACATCTCTGGTCAGTCTATCATCATCCTTTAGCGACCATAGCATACTATTGTTTGAATCCACCTTTGGTAGCCACTGTGAAATATGCACTAACGCTTTAGACACCAACCAACCTTCAACCATGCTACCTTCTGGCCAATCTCATTGTCGCACAAAGCCTTTCAGGGTTTTTATGAAGTGCTCCAAGAAGAACATCCATCGCATATGGATAGGTTTAGCAATCTCCACTTCATCTACAAAATGCTCAAGAAGGTGGATTTATATCATGAGCATATTGGTGGGCAAGTATTTCTCAAAGAGACAGACCATCTCCATTGCTCTCGACCTTGCAGATTCAATAGAGGATGTCTTTATCTCCCTCTGTGAAATCCATTGTACCAAAATTTGACAACCTGTAAATTGCCCCATGTATTTCTGGAGTAAGGCATCCTACGATTGCGATTGGTAGTACAAACTGCCACAAATGAGGAAGCATTATGAACAATGACTACACTCCAAATAGCAAAATACGCAGGCCACTTACAATCCATTCATAGTACAAACCTGGCATATCTTATGTCAATCATGGGATTTTAGCCCTGATAATTGGTCGTCTATGGAAAATGCAGACTTGAGAGAACGCATAATACCTGTCGGAGTGCGGATAGACTTGATAATTTGCTTCACAATGCGCTCTTCTTTAGTGGAAAAAACCCAAATAGCGTGAGGTAGCTGCAAGCGACCATTAGCGCTTGACTACAGCCAAAGCGCCTCCATCTTGCCTGCCTTCTTCAAATCCATTCGTTACCCTGCTGTGTCTCTCTTTCCTGTGATGTGGTCCCATAGTAAGCTGCCCATGTTCTTGAAAATATGCATGGGATTCAACAAGTGGTTGATCCGTAAGTAGGTCTAATACACCAACTCATAGAAAACTAAGAACTGTCACATTTCATTTGGATGTGACTCCATGTGGACCATTTTCAGCTCGTACCAGCTATGGCTGTTCATACGTACTGAAGGTCATCTAAGAAAACCTTCCCTAAGTTCATGACCCTCTGGGAAGAAAGTGGCGTATCCTTGATATACCATCTTATTCATGGTTCTGACCTTCAAGTGTCTAATTGTGGCCCACACAATGGACATGCATGATTACCTGAGGTAACTAGACATGTCCATATACCTCTATCCAGTGAATATAAACTTAAACGAGATATGATAGATATTACCAATGAAAACAGAAGCCTACTTATCTGAGCACTCTCCGAATCCTGAAAAGTCATACATGGTCCACATGAGAATGGCTCGGACCGTTGACCATTGCGCTTGCTCATATCTTCCACGGTGACCCCCTCCTCCCACAAAATCTTAAGCTCATTGACTAATGGACGAAGATACACATCCATATTTTTAACTTTGTATCAGCTAGAAACGAGCAAGCTAAAGATGAGATGTCCTTTCTTCATAAAAAGCCATGGAGGGATATTGTAATTGAAAAGGACTATAGGCCACACACTGTAAGAAGTTGAGCGCATACCGAATGGGTTCACACCTTCCATAGCAAGACCGAGTCGAAGATACCTTGGCTCTCGAGCAAATCTTGGAAAGGTAGAGTCAATGTGACTCCATGTACGTGAATGCATTGATATTTGTTGAACTCCATCTATGGATCTATTCTGCACATGCCACGTTGTCAAGCTCGCCATACCAGATGTACAAAACATGTGGTTTATGCGAAAGATAAGCAGAAAGTGTCTAAGAACTTTTTGAGGGTTGGTTTTTCCTTGCAAGTCCTGTCGATACCTGTGAGTATCACACTTTGGACATGTCTCCATAGTCTCCATTCTCCTCGAAACAGTATGCAATCATTGATACATGCATGGATGCTATTGTAGTCCATGCCAAGCTTTCGTAAAGCATGATAAATTTGCATATCATGCATCATCAGAGACTCATGTATGGTATTTACAAGTGAAAAAAATCATAAAATACATTGAAAAAGCACAAATATTTTTTGTGATAGTGCCGAAAATAAATCAACGAAGCGTATGTACAAGGTACCTGAACAACTAAGTCACACTAGCATTGCTCCATCCGTATTTTGCTTGCACACTTAGGAGTGCAAGTAGTGACTTCAGGTGAGATACTCGGCACCCATCATATAATGGTATGGATTCTTCCTCTCTAAGCAGATCGGATGTCTCAACATCCATGGGCATCAATGCATTGATCATTGCCTCCATCTCAGGCTTCAAGTTTGTAGGAAAGTCTGGAAGGCTGCCTGTCTCCTCTGGTATTGACGGTATAGATTCGGTAGTATCTTCGAAGTGGTGGATTGGCTCAGGCACTCCATCCATCGCACATCCACGAACACTTCTAACTGGCTGCAAAGGATGTACTTCTCCTTGGGACAAGACATCACCTCTATGTAATAAATTTTCCGACCACACCCAATGTTTTTGTATATGATATTCAATTAGTTTGTGAATACAATGCATGATTGATATACACTTTTCTTACCGTTTGCTCAAAATTTGAGATCACCTACTTAATGATCTCTGATTGAAACTTGCCGAAGCATTGTACGTGTTCTATAGACAATTGACTTTTTCGACTAATTGCCAGCTTATATTGAGAGCAAGGACATGGGACATGCTGATTAAGATATGCCTCACAATCTTGAACATTAAGACCTTCATCATTTTCCATTTGATCTACGTTTCTTGTAACTCAACAAAATTAACATATGTAAAGTCTCCACCCATCCACAAATTAACGTATGTCGAAGTGTTTCCTGTCTCGTGGTATTACACCGGACCTCGCTGCCACCACCACCACCACCACCACCACCACTACTACTACTACTATTACTACCACTACTACAACTACAAATAAGAAAAGAAGAAGTTAAAGAACAAGATCTTACCCTGTCTTTGTTTTTTATCCATTCATTCTCTTCTCTCCCTCCCTCTCTCTCTCCTTCTCTCTTTCTTTATTATGTTGTATGTTTATTCGCTCTCTCTCTCGTTCCTTCTTGCTTTTTCTCTCTTTCTCTCACTCTCTCATTTCCTTTAACAAAATCTCTCTCTCTCTCTCTCTCTCTCTCTCTCTCTCTCTCTCTCTCTACTACTACTACTATTGCTACTGCTACTACTACAGTTGCTGCTACTACTACAACTACTACAACATTAAATAAGAAAAAACAAGAACAACAATAACTACTACTACGACAACAACAACAACAAATAAGAAAACTACTACTACTACTACTACTACTACAACATTTACATCAAACAAGAAAAGAAGAAAAACAACAACAACAACAACAACAACAACAACAACAACAACAACAACTACTACTACTACTACTACTACTACTACTACTACTACTACTACTACTACTACTACTACTACTACTACTACTACTACTACTACTACTACTACTACTACTACTACTACTACTACTACTACTACTACTACTACTACTACTACTACTACTACTACTACTACTACTACTACTACTACTACTACTACTACTACTACTACTACTACTACTACTACTACTACTACTACTACTACTACTACTACTACTACTACTACTACTACTACTACTACTACTACTACTACTACTACTACTACTACTACTACTACTACTACTACTACTACTACTACTACTACTACTACTACTACTACTACTACTACTACTACTACTACTACTACTACTACTACTACTACTACATTTACATCAAACAAGAAAAGAAGAAAAACAACAACAACAACAACAACAACAACTACTACTACTACTACTACTACTACTACTACTACTACTACTACTACTACTACTACTACTACTACTACTACTACTATAAACAAGAAAAGAAGAAAAAACTACTACTAATACAGCAACAACAACAAACAAGAAAACTACTACTACTACCACTACTACTACAACGCCTACGACTAGGACTAGGACTAGTACGACTATGACCTCTACGACGACGACCACTACCACTACCACTACCACTACAACAAAAAACAAGAAAAGAATAAATTAAAGAACCACTACTACCACTACTACTACTACAAATAAGAAAATAAGAAATTAAAGAACGACTACTACTACTACCACCACTACTACTACTATCACTATAAACAAGAAAAGAAGAAATTAAAGAACTACTACTACTACTACTACTACTACTACTACTACTACTACTACTACTACAAACAAGAAAAGAGGAAATTAAAGAACATGATCTTACCCTCTCTATGTTTTTTATCCATTCATTCTCCTCTCTCCCTCCCTCTCTCTCTCTTTCTCTCTTTCTCTACTATGTTTAATGTTTTTTCCCTCTCTCTCTCGTTCCTTCTTTCTTTTTCTCTCTTCCTCTCCCTCTCTCATTTCCTCTCTTTCTCTCTTAGTACGCATCATTTTTAACAAAACAAGCAAAAGAAAAGGAGAAAAAATAAAAACAAACCAAGAGGAAACAATCCACTCACCGCAAAGGCTCGAGGATGGATTTGGCGGCTCCTCTTTGCGATGATGGCTCCTCTTTGCCCTCCGTACACTTCCTCCTCTTCCTCGCAAATGGCGGTATGTAATATTCCCGTTGAAAATATTGCGAGGCCGTGTGAAGTCTCGGGCAAATGATAATGCCAGCATTATGTTCACGGACGGTGCGATTGTATACGATGTTGGTAGAAACGACGACTAATGGTTTAAAGAAACCTGCATATCTTCGTATGAACCTCCTCTTGGGAGGAGGTTAAGAGGATAATATTGGATTTATTGTAATTTTAATTTTTGTTCCTCTTTCCCCCAGCCAAAGCGTGGCTGAGGGAAGAGGATGGGGGCTATGTTGGGAAATAGGAGAGGTGGAGGAAGAGGAGCCATGCAGGCACCACGTGGGGGAGGGAGACCTTACCCCCTTCCTATAAATACCCCCTCAAGGGGTGAGAGGGGGGGAGTCGTGGAGAAGCTGAGAGGTCGTGAGGATGTTGAAGATGGGCGGGGACAAGGGAGAGGATAGAGGAGGAGATCACGCTGCACATTGAGGAGAGAGAGGGTAACGCTGCAGTCGCCCCCATAGATCGTGAGGAAGGAGGAGCTGAAGCAACAACATACTATGCCAGCTGCCGCTGAAGGTGGAGCAGTGTAGTCGTGAGGTTGAGGGAAGGAGAAGGGAATAGTTGAAAAGCTCCTACGCCGTCGTTCAAAGAGGGAAGGTTGCCACCGTGCTGGTGGGATCGAAGGGAGAGGAGGACTAGAGAGAAAAAGGGAGGCCGCCGTGCTGGTAGGATTGAAGGGGGGAGGAGAAGGTTGCGTGAAGGAAGAGGATCCTGAGAAGTTGCTGTGCCTCACGATTGTGAAGGGAGGAAAGAAGGGGACGCTGCCATAGCCACCGTGCTGGGACGAAGCCCTCGTGAGGACTGCCCAAACCTGTCGCCAGCGCCACACCATTCGCCACCAGGCCACCGTGAAGGCCGAGCTGCCACACCCAACTCGTCAAGCCGCCGCCATAATGCCATATTCCCCCCCTCGTCATTCGCGCCATACTCCTTCCTGAACTTGCCTTTTCTTCCACGTGGGAAGTAGAGGCTTCCAAGAAGCTTCTTGGAAGCTTCCAAAGGCAAGGCTTAAGGCCTTGTGTGCATGGATTGACCCCGAGGGTAAAAGAATTCCAGCCTCCTTAGGCCCTGTGCGTACATTTCATTCGTGGGGTTCAAGACCCAAGCTTCCAAGGGACTAATCCCGCGCAGGAGAGAAAATTCGCAGACCATAAGTCTTCGGGACACGTGTATAACTCAAGGAAAGCCACTGCAACCAAAGTGCGCTGCCTAACGATGGCTCTGAAGAAGTCGCAAGGCGCACGTGCAGGAGGTTCCTCCCCGAGCTTACACGTGGACATCTTCCCGAGCCCACAAGCCCAGGTTTTACGATTCTGTTTCCACGCGAAAGAAATGCATTAAGCAAGATAACTTTCATGGAATAGGAAGCACCTATGCATGTTCAAATTCACCTAGCCTAGTTAAAATGCAATTGAGAAAAAAATTGCCTATTTGATCGATTACTAGAATTAATTTATGACATGCAATTGGGTTATTGGCATTTTCAATATAATGAACGCAAATTTTCTATCCATCTTACGACCTTAGTAGCATGTTGCCTTGTCGTGCATTTCAAAGTGAGGAGCCTAAAACACCTATTGCCTATCATTATAAGGTTGAAATTATTAAGTGCACTTTTGATTATGCATGGAAGGAATAAATCACATGTCGCATTTTAGGAAAAATCTTCATTCTAATAACTCATGAGGAAAAGTCGTTAACAACCATAGGATGTTATCCGAAATGAAATGGCAGAGCACGAAAATGATTCTATGGACTTGCATGTGGCATGTGCTTGAAAAATGTAAAAAGCCAACACTAGTCACTTTGCATGAACTTCATTAACTATGTTGTAGTTAGGAAGGGGTTGCATGTTGCACATTTGTCATATGAAAAATTTCATTTATTAAGAGTTGTATTTAGGGAAAGGCTGCATGGTTTATTGAAGCATGAAATCTTAAAAGCTTAGAAAAAAAGTTGTAGGTATGATTCTTTGATGTAAGTCCTAGTAGGCCCTATGAAAGTTATTCTACAAATTATCATGTGTTTTGATTTTAGCAAGAAAGGATAGGGCTATTGCGAATCTAGCGGCACGTAGAAGCAATGAATCACATGTTTACGTGTATTGTGACATTTTGCAACTATTCTTCTCCTTTAGATCAAGTTTATCATCTTTAGGAAAGGCTCGTCCTCGTCGCAAGACAAGTAGATCGAATTATCTAAATCACATAACCCACAAGGTATTCGTATAGGCATGGTTTAGTGGATACGATAAATACCCCAAGTGCTAACTAGGGTTTAGCATGTTAAGGATTCGGCCTAGTTTTGCACTTGTTGCCAACTCGAAACCCTCAAACCCAAAGGTCCTACCCACATTCACAGAATGTTTGGGTCAATTGGACACTCATGCAAATAACGATCTAGGAGCTCTACCCTAAGGATCGACCGTCTTAATGTTAAAACTCGGGTTGAGTTTGGAATCCCTAGGACCGTTGTCGGCCTAGTGCAATTAGGATTGGGTTGGGTATGAAGACACCCTAAACCCTGCTTCTTGTCTAAACATAATTCCCTGACCAGGAAACACCATTCAATGGGTGAAATGATCCCATGGAATAGATGCGACACTTGTGCAACAAGTTGCAATGTCGCTTGAACACAAGAGAGTTTTGCCATTCCTTGGAATGAGGTTGGCAGGTTCTTCTGCAAGTTTAACTTACAAGAGGATGAGTAGTCATCCTGTTACATCACCTTTCTTGGGGAAATTTTCCAACTTAAGGGAAGTTATGTATTTACTTGGAAGCAAAGGATCAATCAAGTTAGAGCGACATGGTCACCAGGATTTACTGTTGATTTATGAAACCTAAGGTGTTGGTTAAGTTGGATTAACAGGGTATGGCCCTAACCCAAGGACAAAAGGGTGGACAAACAAACCCTTGGGAATCTTGCCAACTCGAAATTGATCCTAGTTCGAGTGCTGGATGCATTCGGAGAGAAAGATTCACTCCTTAGTAATTGGCCAAATAAACGACCACTGGAAATTGATTGTGCTTGTAACAGTTTAGAAAGCCTTGTTTGCATTGTTTGCTCAACTAAAGGATGAAAAGATATCTAATGCTTCAGGTTGAAGGCCTGAAGGGAGAGGCAGCTTCAGTTACCCCCGACTGCCTACCTGACCCTAACCAAGGGGGTTGTTTACCGTGCCGAGAACGTGGACCGAACCCACCGCGAGCGGTCTCTCCGTTGAGCTCTACTTGGAGCAGGAGGATGCTTGGGTGCCAGGGGGGGCTCTGGCCCTAAATCCATCGCCTTCCGGGTCCTGCACAAGAGGCTAACGTGACTCGGGATTGGATCTCGAGGCCCGCATACTAGTTTACGGGTAGAAGCTTTGAATAGTGATCACTGTGGATTACTGGATAGCCTTCGGGCAGATTATGGACAAGCCTACGGGCGGAACTCCTTGTATTTCAAAGATAAAATGATGAAATGATAATAAAGAATTTGTTTGATATTGTTTTTCTATGTCACGTGATAATATTATGTGAAGGAACCAGTGCTTAACGGATTAATTAAAGAAGCTGATTGTTACATGTCAAAATTAATGTGTTAGATAATTACATAACTAAAACAAACTGAGGAAAGTGCGGAGGATAGGCCATAGGTCCATCCTACGGTTGGGTGGTCCCGGTTAGCTGGGAACTTTTCTCAAAAAAAAATCTCCAAGAACAGCGGGATGATCATCATCATCAAAACGAATAACGAATGCAATGACCTAGAGTTATGTCTTAACCGATTTACGCTGTTTTAGGGGAACGGAATGGGACTATGCCTTATGGCAGAGAGGTTGAGCTTTGCATCCCCCTCGTTTCCCATTCTCCTTGAACCAAGTGCAGCGTGAATCTACTTCGGACCTGGCGTTTCTGCGTAAAGTAGTTTGCTCGAATCTGACGCTAGTTGTTGTTAGCTAATGACCAAATCAGGAAAACCCTAATTCAGGTCGATCCTAAGTGGGAACGGCCAGGATACTTCCGCTACGTGGCAGATGCGGGAAGACCTAGATCGCAAGTCCCGTAATATTCCATGGGAATGTCGGGCGGAGCTTTCTAGACATCCTTTCCGATGGACTGCTAAGTCGTGTCCTGGATGATTCTAGTGGGCACGTTACAGTTGGTATCAGAGCAAACCAACAAAAGACTGGTTTTTAAGAAATTTTAATAAGAAGAAGTAAAGCAAATGTTACTGTCCCAAACATTTCCTTACTTTCAATGCTGTCTTGCAGAATTATGAAGCATGGAACAGGTTCTTAGTGTTCCGAGTCATGTTTATGACCACGATGCATTCTAGAAAATATCGACAAAGGGTTGAGTTGATGAACATCCTAGACCGCATTTTACAATCCATCGCCTGTGTACGTGGAACGGAGATGGATGGGTGTTTCAGGGATCTATTACATAGCTTCCCATCGACCTGCGTACCTTCAAATTAACTTGAAGAGAATCAAGTGGATGGAGGATTTGAAGATCGTGAAGCTGTTCGTCTTTGTTGAGGCTCACGCAAACGCGATCCTACAGGTCGGAGGTCGAAGGGTTAACTAGAATAAGTATGTGTAGGGGGAAGTGATTCAAAGAATCCCTGTCGACCGAATCAAGGTTTTGGGACGTCATGAGAAGAATGGATATCAAAGGAAAAGATACCCTAATCTTCCAATGAACTATCGATTCCTGAAAATCGATGACCCCAATCCGTACTACTACTCAGTTCCTGTAGCTGAATGCAACAACATCTTATTCTCCTGGAATTAATGTAGTAACTTGTCCCATCGCCCCAAGAAATAATTGTACCTCGAAAGGGCTATGGTGATATAAATGGAATAAAACTTTTTAAGTGAATGATTGTCTTGACCATGAATATTGATAAAGAAGTAAAGTAATTTGGTCACTTGGCTAAAGGAATACGCGGACATAGTTTGTGAAGAGTTAACAAAACTCCCGCTTCAAAGAGAAGTAGATCATGAGATCAAGCTAGTAATAGGAGCTGCACCAATTGCGAAGAGACCCTATAGAATATCTATACCGGAAGCAATTGAGCTGAAGGAACAGCTCAAGCAACTGCCAGATCAGGGCTACATCCGTCCTAGCAGTTCACCATGGGAAGCACCAGTACTGTTCCAGAAAAAGAAAGATGGAGCACTTCGGCTATGTATTGATTACAGTGGGTTGAATAAATCAACAAATCAAGAACAAATATCATATTCCTAGAATAGATGAGCTTCTTGATAGTCTTCAGGGTGCCAAGATCTTCTCCAAGATTATCTTAGGTCTGGTTACTATCAGATAAGAATCAAGGAAGAAGATATCCCAAAGACGACTTTCAACACTAGATAAGGACACTGAATTCTAGTTATGTCATTAGGGCTTACGAATGCGCCTGCCACCTTCAATAGGTTAATGTAGGATATCTTTAAGACCATATCTTGATAACTTCGTGCTCGTTTTCTTTGATGACACTCTAGTCTATTCCAAACAGGAAGGAGATCATGAACCCCAACTTTGGATTTTCCTTGAGACAAGGAGGTCACACAAGCTATATGCTAAGATGACAAAATATGCATTCCTCAAACATCAGATTGGTTATCTGGGATTCATCATATGGGCAGAAGGAATCTCAGTGGAGCAGGCCTAAGTCAGAAATGTTCTAGGATGGCCAAATACCAACAACTGTCAAAGAAATACACAGCTTCCTTGGAGTGACAAGATGGTATAAGGTTTTCATCAAAAACTATGCTTTGATTGCAGCACCTTTGACAGACTTACTAAAGAAGCAAACCTCCATTGCATGGTCAACTACCGAACAAACTAGCTTTGATAGGTTGAAGCAAAGTTTGGTATCAGCACTGAACCTAAAACTTCTAGACCACAGTAAGGAGTTTGAACTGATACTAGCATGCTTGCTTTAGGATATGTGCTCATAGCATAATCTTCAAGAAACTGAAGAGCCATGAGAAGAATTATGCTACCCACGATCTTGAACTTTTAGTTGTCAAGATTTGGAGACACTACCTGCTGGGTAACAAGTTTACACTAGTGATTGATCATAAAAGTCTCAAGTGGAACTTTACCTAGAACAAGCTCAACATGAGGCAATGTCAGCAAATTGAAGTGCTGAAGGAGTATGACCTTGAGATCAAGTACCGACCTGGAAAGGAGAATGTAGTTGCTAATGCACTCAACCGCAAGGCATTCCTTAATCCAGTAATCTTGCAAAATCCATCAATAGCTAGATCTCTGGCTACAAAAGTATCTATGCCAAACAACCCTATACTTGAACTAGCTAGAGAGGAAGTATGCCATGATTTGGCCTACCAAACAATGATAAAGGAAATATCTACCAAGGAGCAGAATCAGAAGTTGCAAGCTAAGTATCAGGAATTTTCCATTGATAATAGACTTGTCTACTACAGAACAAGGCTGTGTATACCCGCAAGCTAGTCATTTAAGTAGAAGATATTGTGGGAAGTTCACGATTCCCCTTTCTCAGGACATTCTGGCTATGCCAAGACTCTCAATGCAGTTAGGAAAAGCTACCATTGGGAGAGGCTTAAAAGTGACCTTCTCAAATATATCACCGAGTGTTTGTCTTGTAAATGTATCAAAGTCGAACATGTCAAGATGCCAGACAAATTGCAACCGCTTGACATTCCCCAAATGAAATGGGAATTCATCAGTATGGATTTTGTTGTTGACCTACCCCCAAGTTCAGGGGGGATACAACTCCATCATGGTTGTGGTTGACATTCTTACTAAAGTTGCACACCTTATTCCAGTTAAGACAAATTATAAAGCCTCCGACATTGCAAGATTGTTTATCAAGGAGATATTCAAGCTACATGGGTTACCTAGAAGAATCATTAGTGATCGAGATTCTCTCTTCACATCACACTTCTGGAGAGCTATCTTTGAAGCTATTGAGACTCAACTCTGTTTTAGCACCGCCTATTATCCCCAAACTGATGGTCAAACAGAGCAAGTCAATCAAGTCATCGAGGATATACTAAGGGCACACTGCTACTATGAACCAAAAAGGTGGATTCAATACTTGCCTTTGGTTGAATTTGCCTACAATGCTTCTTACCAACAAAGTATTCAGATGACCCTTTTCAAGCATTGTATGGTCATGACTGTTGAAGTTCCCTAAACTTCTCAGATCCAACCTTGAGGGTTTAAACTTCAAGGCAGATGTTGGAAGAGATGGATGACCAAGTAAAGTCAATAAACAGGACATCCAAGCCGCCAAGGATAGACAAAAGGCATACGTAGAATTGAAGCTTCAATCTTCGAGAAAGGAGACATGGTCTTCATTTGCGTACGCCCAAAGAAGAGTTCCCTATCCTTAGAAGATTGCAGGAAGCTAAGTCCAAGGTATTGTGGATCATACAAGATCCTCAGGTGCTTAGGACCTAATGCGTTTAGACTGCAACTCCCTGAGAACCTAAGGGTTCATAATGCATTCCATATCAGTCTATTGAAAAAGTATATACCTAATCCTAACCATTTACTTGATGATCAACAAGTTGTAATACCTAGTCAAGGAGTCCTTGAGCTACGGCCTGATAGGATCTTAGATGTTAGAGAGAAACAACTGAGAGAATGCCTCGTCTAGTGGAAAGACTATCCTGAGGAGGATGCCACTTGGATCGATGAAACACCTCTCAACCATCAATATCCCAGTTTATCTCGAGATGAGGACATCTCGATTCCTCCAAGGGGGAGAGAATGTAATATTCCCGTTGAAAATATTACGAGGCCGTGTGAAGTCTCGGGCAAATGATAATGCCTGCATTATGTTCACGGACGGTGCGATTGTATACGATGTTGGCAGAAACGACGACTAATGGTTTAAAGAAACCTGCATATCCTCGTATAAACCTCCTCTTGGGAGGAGGTTAAGAGGATAATATTGGATTTATTGTAATTTTAATTTTTATTCCTCTTTCCCCCAGCCAAAGCGTGGCTGAGGGAAGAGGATGGGGGCTATGTTGGGAAATAGGAGAGGTGGAGGAAGAGGAGCCATGCAGGCACCACATGGGGGAGGGAGACCTTACCCCCCTTCCTATAAATACCCCCTCTAAGGGGTGAGAGGGGGGGAGTTGTGGAGAAGCTGAGAGGTCGTGAGGTTGTTGAAGATGGGCGGGGACAAGGGAGAGGATAGAGGAGGAGATCATGCTGCACATTGAGGAGAGAGAGGGTAACGCTGCAGTCGCCCCCATAGATCTTGAGGAAGGAGGAGCTGAAGCAACAACATACTGTGCCAGCTGCCGCTGAAGGTGGAGCAGTGTAGTCGTGAGGTTGAGGGAAGGAGAAGGGAATAGTTGAAAAGCTCCTACGCTGTCGTTCAAAGAGGAAAGGCTTCCGCCGTGCTGGTGGGATCAAAGGGAGAAGAGGACTCGAGAGAAAAAGGGAGGCTGCCGTGCTGGTAGGATTGAAGGGGGGAGGAGAAGGTTGCGTGAAGGAAGAGGATCCTGAGAAGTTGTTGTGCCTCACGATTGTGAAGGGAGGAAAGAAGGGGACGCTGCCATAGCCACCGTGCTGGGAGGAAGCCGTCGTGAGGACTGCCCAAACCTGTCGCCAGTGCCACACCATTTGCCACCAGGCCACCGTGAAGGCCGCGCTGCCACACCCAACTCGTCAAGCCGCCACCATAATGCCATATTCCCCCCCTCGTCAGTCGCGCCATACTCCTTCCTGAACTTGCATTTTCTTCCACGTGGGAAGTAGAAGCTTCCAAGAAGCTTCTTGGAAGCTTCCAAAGGCAAGGCTTAAGGACTTGTGCGCATGGATTGACCCCGAGGGTAAAAGAATTCCAGCCTCCTTAGGCCCTGTGCGTACATTTCATTCGTGGGGTTCAAGACCCAAGCTTCCAAGGGACTAATCCCGTGCAGGAGAGAAAATTCGCAGAGCATAAGTCTTCGGGACACGTGTATAACTCAAGGAAAGCCACTGCAACCAAAGTGCACTGCGTAACGATGGCTCTGAAGAAGTGGCAAGGCGCACATGCAGGAGGTTCCTCCCCGAGCTTACATGTGGACATCTTCCCGAGCCCACAAGCCCAGGTTTTACGATTCTGTTTCCACGCAAAAGAAATGCATTAAGCAGGATAACTTTCATGGAATAGGAAGCACCTATGCATGTTCAAATTCACCTAGCCTAGTTAAAATGCAATTGAGAAAACAATTGCCTATTTGATCGATTACTAGAATTAATTCATGACATGCAATTGGGTTATTGGCATTTTCAATATAATGAACGCAAATTTTCTATCCATCTTACGACCTTAGTAGCATGTTGCCTTGTCGTACATTTCAAAGTGAGGAGCCTAAAACACCTATTGCCTATCATTATAAGGTTGAAATTATTAAGTGCACTTTTGATTATGCATGGAAGGAATAAATCACATGTCGCATTTTAGGAAAAATCTTCATTCTAATAACTCATGAGGAAAAGTCGTTAACAACCATAGGATGTTATCCGAAATGAAATGGCAGAGCACGAAAATGATTCTATGGACTTGCATGTGGCATGTGCTTGAAAAATGTAAAAAGCCAACACTAATCACTTTGCATGAACTTCATTAACTATGTTGTAGTTAGGAAGGGGTTGCATGTTGCACATTTGTCATATGAAAAATTTCATTTATCAAGAGTTGTATTTAGGGAAAGGCTGCATGGTTTATTGAAGCATGAAATCTTAAAAGCTTAGAAAAAAAGTTGTAGGTATGATTCTTTGATGTAAGTCCTAGTAGGCCCTATGAAAGTTATTCTACAAATTATCATGCGTTTTGATTTTAGCAAGAAAGGATAGGGCTATTGCGAATCTAGCGGCACATAGAAGCAATGAATCACATGTTTACGTGTATTGTGACATTTTGCAACTATTCTTCTCCTTTAGATCAAGTTTATCATCTTTAGGAAAGGCTCGTCCTCGTCGCAAGACAAGTAGATCGAATTATCTAAATCACCTAACCCACAAGGTATTCGTATAGGCATGGTTTAGTGGATACGATAAATACCCCAAGTGCTAACTAGGGTTTAGCACGTTAAGGATTCGGCCTAGTTTTGCACTTGTTGCCAACTCGAAACCCTCAAACCCAAAGGTCCTACCCACATTCACAGAATGTTTGGGTCAATTGGACACTCATGCAAATAACGATCTAGGAGCTCTACCCTAAGGATCGACCGACTTAATGTTAAAACTCGGGTTGAGTTTGGAATCCCTAGGACCGTTGTCGGCCTAGTGCAATTAGGATTGGGTTGGGTATGAAGACACCCTAAACCCTGCTTCTTGTCTAAACATAATTCCCTGACCAGGAAACACCATTCAATGGGTGAAATGATCCCATGGAATAGATGCGACACTTGTGCAACAAGTTGCAATGTCGCTTGAACACAAGAGAGTTTTGCCATTCCTTGGAATGAGGTTGGCAGGTTCTTGTGCAAGTTTAACTTACAAGAGGATGAGTAGTCATCCTGTTACATCACCTTTCTTGGGGAAATTTGCTAACTTAAGGGAAGTTATGTATTTACTTGGAAGCAAAGGATCAATCAAGTTAGAGCGAAATGGTCACCAGGATTTACTGTTGATTTATGAAACCTAAGGTGTTGGTTAAGTTGGATTAACAGGGTATGGCCCTAACCCAAGGACAAAAGGGTGGACAAACAAACCCTTGGAAATCTTGCCAAGTCGAAATTGATCCTGGATCGAGTGCTGGATGCATTCGGAGAGAAAGATTCACTCCTTAGTAATTCACCAAATAAAAGACCACTGGAAATTGATTGTTCTTGTAACAGTTTAGAAAGCACTGTTTGCATTGTTTGCTCAAGGAACTAAAGGATGAAAAGATATCTAATGCTTCAGGTGGAAGGCCTGAAGGGAGGGGCAGCTTCAGTTACCCCCGACTGCTTGCCTGACCCTAACCAAGGGGGTTGTTGACTGCGCCGGGAACGTGGACCGAACCCGCTGCGAGAGGTCTCTCCGTTGAGCTCTACTTGGAGCAGGAGGACGCTTGGGTGCCAGGGGGGGCTCTGGCCGTAAATCCCTCACCTTTCGGGTCCTGCACAAGAGGCTAACGTGACTCGGGATTGGATCTCGAGGCTCGCATACTAGTCTATGGGCAAAAGCTTGGAATAGTGATCACTGTGGATTACTGGATAGCCTTCGGTCAGATTATGGACAAGCCTACGGGCGGAACTCCTTGTATTTCAAAGATAAAATGATGAAATGATAATAAAGAATTTGTTTGATATTGTTTTTCTATGTCACGTGATAATATTACGTGAAGGAACCAGTGCTTAACGGATTAATTAAAGAAGCTGATTGTTACATGTCAAAATTAATGTGTTAGATAATTACATAACGAAAACAAACCGAGGAAAGTGCGGAGGATAGGCCATAGGTCCGTCCTACGGTTGGGTGGTCCCGGTTAGCCGGGAACTTTTCTCAAAAAAAAATCTTGAAGAACAGCGGGATGATCATCCTCATCATCAAAACGAATAATGAATGCAATGACCTAGAGTTATGTCTTAACCGATTTACGCTGTTTTAGGGGAACGGAATGGGACTATGCCTTATGGCAGAGAGGTTGAGCTTTGCATCCCCCTCGTTTCCCATTCTCCTTGAACCAAGTGCAGCGTGAATCTGCTTCGGACCTGGCGTTTCTACATAAAGTAGTTTGCTCGGGTCTGACGCTAGTTGCTGTTAGCTAATGACCAAATAAGGAAAACCCTAATTCAGGTCGATCCTAAGTGGGAATGGCCAGGATACTTCCGCTACGTGGCAGACGCGGGAAGACCTTGATCGCAAGTCCCGTAACATTCCATGGGAATGCCGGGCGGAGCTTTCTAGACATCCTTTCCGATGGACTGCTAAGACGTGTCTTGGATGATTCTAGTGGGCACGTTACACAGTAGCAGTGTGAGAAGATCTCTTTCTCCCTCTTACTCTCTTTCTCTCCCTCTCCCTCTCAAACACAAGATGCAGTTCTCTCTCCCTTTCACTTCCTCTTTCATTCATTTACACAAAATGATGCACTTGGGTTTTGTCCTGCTTTTTTTTGCTTGGGTACCGATGCCACTAATTTGCATTGGAAATGGCCGTCGTTATACTCCTGTATCCCTGTAGTGTCTACATACACTTTATTGATTTCTTCTCTGCACCATTTTAAAAAACAATTGTGCTTTTTCAAGGCATTTTATGATTTCTTTTCAAGTTGCTAAAGTATCATATATCACCACTTGGAAATACCATGCCGTCGGAGTCTTGTGATGATGCCCAACATATTTTACGAAAGCTTAGCATGGACTACGACAACATCCATGCATGTGTCAATGATTGCATGTTTTTTTAAGAAGAGTATGGTACTATGGAGACATGTCCAAAGTGTGGTGCTCATAGGTATCGATAGGATTTGCAAGGGAAAAACAATTGTCAGAAAGTTCTTAGATGGTTTTGCACTTATCCCTCGTATATGTCACACACTTCGTATATTAGGCATGGCGAGCATGATAATGTGGCATGTGCAGAATAGATCATATGGATGTCTGTTACAACTATATATATCATCTCTCACTTGACTTGGGTCTCACCTATATATACTAACTCTACATCAATATGAATCATTCTTTGGGAGCATGTCTTGTGTATCTCTCTCGTACTCTCTCTCTCTCTCTCTCTCAACATGGTATTAGAGCTATGGATGCATAGCAACAACAAGGAAGATAAGTTGTTTCATTATTTATACTTGATTGAATTCTTTGCACAAGTGGTGATTTGATCCATGAACTTGTTTAAATTAGAAGTATTAGTTAATTTTGTCAAAACCGCTTGTCAATCGGAGTTTTGGATCAAAAGTTATGACAGTTCAGGATTCAAGACAACAATTCTGCTCAAATCTACGATTCTTTACTTAAAACTGTAACTCTAATTATAGTTCGTTAATCCCCAATTACAGTTCGTTAATCGCTCATCTTCGTTAATGACGTTGACTACAAAATAGCACTTTTCTTATATGCATAATCTCATCTTGAGCGTTACGTCTCTCTATTTCGGACTTTCCTTTTAGTCACTCAATACTTTTCATCGTTCTTATGTGCATCTCCCTATTTTGATTGTCACGCGTCTCAATTACACTCGTCTTGTTCATGGTTTGCAGATTTTGTGATCTCATCTTATTTTTTTTCTCTCGAGACATAGGCATGGCCAATTGCGTAATTGTTAATGGATATTTGTCTGGCCAGCATTCTGTTTCCTTCTTCCAAGGACAAGGCTTTCCTGGGTGGAAAGCAAAGATGATGCTAATTCTTGAAGGTGACGAATTATTTGATATTGTTTTGGGTGACCTGTCTTCCCCAGTTCAACCTATTGATGTGATGAATAACAATTCTCTGATTATTGATGGCCCGTTATTTGAACAATGGAAAATTGATCATACTGATTGGATTCGTCGTGACAAAGCGGCTCGTCGTTATATATTGTCTACACTTCCTGACTCACTTATGTTGGATGTCTTTCATCTGGAAACCTCTCATGCTGTTTGGGAGTATCTTATCTCAACATTTGAGAAGAAATCGGTCACCCAAATTTTATATCTCCAAACTTGTTTGAAGAATCTTCAATATAAGGTTGGTACTTCTATGCACTCTCATATCGAGGCTTTTAAAGACATTATCAGCTTGGTGTTGCCGACACTCTCGTTGCTAAAAATCAGATTGTTACTCAACTTCTTCATACCATCAAAGATCCTTTACATGGCAATATCATCACTATTTTGTCTAACAAGGATGATATGCACTTTGACAAAGCATGTATATCTCTTATTGAATATTCTCAACGTCATGAGCATCATTTGGAAAAATCTGATGCTGTTTTGGTCACTCGTGAACAAAGGGATTTTGATGCTGCTTTTGTTTCTCGCAAGCATCCCGCTTCACGGTTTCAGCAGGGTGGACGCCCTAATCAAGGTGGTAAATCTTCTCTTCTTGCTTATCCTAACAAACATTGTTCTTATTGTGATAAGAAAGGCCATGTGGCTTCTGATTGTTGGGCATGTCAATATGATGAGGAGCATGAAGTTACTACAAAGCAACCTTGCTCGTCCAAAAGTTTTCCTCCTTGTGATTATTTTGCACATACAGATCATCCATCTCGTCGTTGTTATAAATGCAGATATAATGAAGAACGTTCTCGAGCTTATATTTTTCAACAAACTACAACTTATGATGATCATACTCATCAAGAGCTCAATTTCGTTCATCATGATAATTCTCCAGAAAAGGTACTTCATGTTCATGATGGTTCTCTATTCATCGTTGATTCAAGTGCCACTGAAAACGTGACATACCAATCGCAATGGCTTCACAATTATCATTCTCTTCCTGTCAAGAAGTTTGTTTACCTTGTGGATGATACGACTTGTCAAGTCAAAGGAGTGGGTGATTTATATCTGGGGACTGTTTCATCCACTAGAATATTAAGAGGAGTTCTTCATGTTCCAGATTTGCAAAGAAATCTTCTTTCTATTTCTCGTCTAGTTGATCTTGGTTAGTTTGTTGGCTTTGATCATAATCAATGTCGTATAGAGAAAGACGGACATACTATAGCAGTGGCTCCTCGACATGGTAATCTATTTGAGCTATCATTGAACGATACGGTTGCAAATTTTGTTACTGCCCCTGAAGATGCAGATTGAAAATTATGTCATCAATGATTTGCACACTCCGATTTTGCCAAAATTCTTGATCTTTATTCTCATGGTCTTGTGCAGGGTATGGATCTTAAATCTCATCCATGTATGGGAATATGTGAGTACTGTGCACTTGGAAAACACCATCGTTCGCCTTTCCACACTTCTACTTCATCACATTCCTGTACTCTCTTGGATTTGGTTCATACCGATATTTGCGGTCCTTTTCCCGGCTCAAAGTCTCAATATCGATATTTTATAACTTTCATTGATGATTTCTCACGGTACACACATATCTATCTTCTTCGACATAAGTCTGAGGCTTTATCTATATTTAAACAATACAGGATAAGTGTGGAGCTTCAAACTGGATTCTCTATAAAGACTCTTCATAGTGACAATGGCAGTGAATATGTATCCAATCTATTTGATGACTTCTGTAAGGATCAAGGTATTCATCATGAGTTTACAGTTCCTTATTCTCCTCCACAAAATGGTGTTGTTGAGCGCAAAAATCACACTATTCTTAATACTATACATTGCATGCTTATACACTCTGGTTTGTCTCGAAAGTTTTGGACTGAAGCACTTCTAACAGCCGTTTTTATTCAAAATCATCTTCCAAAAACTGCACCCGTTGGTAAAATTCCTATAACAATCTAGACAGGGAAGACACCTTCAGTCTCTCACTTTCACACATTTGGCTGCATTGCTTATATTCATGTGATCAAGGACACTTGACATAAGTTGGATCCTCCAGGTTTGAAGGTTACTTTTCTTAGTTATTCAGATCATTCCAAAGGTTACAAATTTTATGATCCTTCTACTCAAAAGGTTATCATTAGTCGTGATGCTATATTTGATGAGAAGACTATGGGTGGCACATGGTCGTCAGATGTTTCAAATGATACACAGTCTTTTCTTAGTGCATTTCCTTACTTGCTTTGTGAGTCTACTAATTCTGATGATCATAAACCTCCTTCACCTCCAAAGAAGATTGATGAAAATTTGGAGATATATGTCGATCTTCCTATTGAGATAGAGCATGGATTCTATTCTATTGAATATGATGTCTTTGATGATGCTATGTCTATCCAAGAGGATCCAATATCGTATATGGAAGCTATCAATTCGTCTCAAAGGGATCAATGGCAAGAAGCTATGCAAGCTGAGTACGATTCTTTAATCTCCAAAGGTACATGGATTCTTGCTGAACTCCTCCCAAATCGTGTTCCTATGAAATGTAAATGGGTTTATAAAACCAAGACCAAAGCTGATGGCTCGTTTGATAAGTTCAAAGCTTGACTTGTTGCAAAAGGTTACTCACAGTTTGTAGGAGTAGATTATCAAGAAACATTTTCTCCCGTTGTGTGCTCCACAACTGTTCGTATGCTTTTGGCTTTTGCAACACTATTTGATCTAGAAATTCACCAAATGGATATTAAAACGGATTTTCTCAATGGAGATCTTGAAGAAGAAATCTATATGGAGCAACCTAAAGGTTTTATGATTGCAGGAAAGGAGCATCTTGTATGCCAGCTTCATCGTGCATTATATGGATTGAAGCAAGCCTCTCGTGCTTGGTATATTAAGATTGATCAATTTCTCACATCTAAAGGTTTTGTTGCATGTTTTGTTGACCCAAATCTTTACATCAAAAGGGAGGACAAATGTTTTATTATTCTTGCTCTATATGTTGATGATACTATTCTTGTGTCAAATAATATTGCTTTATTGGATGCTATAAAGAAGCTTTTATCGACTGCATTTGAAATGGTGGATCTTGGTGAGATACATTCTTGTTTGGGTATTCAAGTTCAACGACACTGACAACAAGGCATTCTTCTTCTTCGCCAGACAAAGTTTATTAATGATATTGTTAAGAAGTTTGGGTTGACAAATGCACACTTTGCCAACACTCCCATTCTTTCGAGCTCTACCAAGGGTACATCTACAACACGAAATGAAGAATCAACCATTCATCAACCTTTTGCTAATCTTATTGGTTGTCTTCAATTTATTG
Organism: Lygodium microphyllum; assembly: GCF_053477565.2. Taxonomy (NCBI): domain Eukaryota; kingdom Viridiplantae; phylum Streptophyta; class Polypodiopsida; order Schizaeales; family Lygodiaceae; genus Lygodium; species Lygodium microphyllum. Next base: position 27,188,872 of record NC_141146.1, on the reverse strand, counting down.
GTTTAAACATAAGACCAGATATTTTATTTGCAGCTAACGTTTTGGGACAGTATCTTTCTTCCCCTTCCACTATTCATTGGAGTGCTGCAAAACGTATTCTTAAGTACCTCAAGGGTACTAAGGAGTTTGGTCTTATTTATCGTCATCGAGAGGATTCTTCTTTATCTTCTTCAACTTCTCTTGGCCTTATTGGATATACAGATGCTGATTGGGTAAGTTCACATTTATCCATGCGATCTACAAGTGGGAATTGTTTCTTTGTAAATGGATGTTTGGTTTCTTGGTCCACCAAGAAACAACGATGTGTTGCGGTTTCTACAACTGAGGCCGAATATGTTGCTGCATCATTAGCAGCTCGCGAGCTAGTTTGGCTTCGACAACTACTTGCAGATTTGGGACATCCTTCATCATCTAGTACACCTCTTTGATGCGACAATCAAAGTGCTATTAGTCTTACCAAAGACTATATACAACATAGTAAATCAAAGCATATTGCTATTCATTATCATTATGTTCGACTTGAAGTCAAGAAAGGTTTCATTATGGTGGAGCATTGTCCTAGTGATCAAATGGTTGTAGACATCTTCACAAAAGATCTTAGTGAAGCTTTCTTTAGTTCATTAAGACATGCACTTGCACTACAACAAAAAGGCCTCATAGATACACATTTAGACGCGATTTTTGAATATAGAGAAATTCTTATGGGTGCGTCTATCCGCCCGTCTATTTGCGCGTCTACCGTTTCGCATCTATAATCGCATGTATCAACGAATTTACACGCACAAATAGCTGCGCAATAGACGCACATATACACGCGCATATAGACACGCTGGTAGACGCGCTTTTACAAGCATTGGTAGACGTGAACGAAAAACAAAAAGTGTCATTTTTTAAAAAAGATATTTAATTTCTTTTTTAAATTTGAATTATGAAGCGCGTGTAGTCTGCATTATAGACGCGTGTATAAACACAAATTATCTGCAATTTAGACTCACGGATAGACGTGTAAAACAGAATTGGAAAAAAGAAACATCAGATTATGTATTTGGGAAAAAACTTTTAATAGGAAAGTAAGAAAAACATACGTCCTCTGGCTGTCGAATCCTTGTGGCCCGGTTGTATTGGTCCTCAGTGATGAGACCCTCCTCATAAAAGTGAAGCCATGTCGCTGCGCGATTATGGCCTCGATGGTAACCTGCCTCTCTAGGAGTAGGTGTCCTACCAACGATGGTAGTCTGCAAAACATTTAGAGATATACAAACAATTATGAGTCACAATATATTAGAATAAAATATATAAAGAAATGAAAGAAATATAAATTTAAAAAAACTAAAAATCAAAATATACTTACAAACTCTGCCTCCCACGACTCTCTGCCGCCCAATCCGTAATGCGATGATCCCATTGTTTCCATTTGGATCCGTCACGCCTCTGCATGCTGGTGACTCTTCACTTTCTCTGCTACTTTCTTCTTGGCTTTCTTCCACTCTATGCGGTGGCACATAGGTGGTTGGCTATAGGCTCCACGCCCCTCCTCCAGCCTCTGCAGTGAGTCCCTGGCCCATGTCATGAGGTGGGATCTTTTGTTGTGAAGCATGTCCCTCACTTTTGTACGTCCCCAATCATCCGAGAATCACTGATCCTCAGGATTTGGGTACCTCCTATGGACTGCCCTCAACATCTCCTGCCACAAGCCGCTTTTCTGATTTTTGAAGGCAATGAAACAATCTTTATATGTCGCATGCATGACACTCCTCATGTACGCCATTACATCCCTTCCCTCATCATCATGAAAGATGCTACCAGCATCTGTAACTCTATAGTACTGGCGTACAACCTCCTCTACGTGATCTACTGGTGAGGGTGATCGCTCGCTACCTCCTAGGCAACCTCCACACAAGCCTCGTCCTCCCCCTCGACTCTCCCTCCTCCTTCTCTGTCGACTACCCTCTGCCTCGCTGGACGCATGAGCTTTTGCAGATGCACGTGCTTCTGCAGATTCTTGTGCTTCAGCCGATGCACGTGGAGTACCTACATATGGAGTACCTGATATGGAGTATCTGCATGTGGAGTACCTGCATGTGGAGTCTGGGAAGTAGTGCCAGGAAAAAACGTCAGAGGTGTCCCAGACATGACACTGAACACCTTGTCCGTTGTGGGAGAGCGGCCAAGGTGTCTAGTCATCTCTCCCATGAATTCTTCCCTACTAGGAAAACCTCCAAAAAATGCATTGACCCCCCTGCCAAAGGAGGTCAATCTATTATTCATGCGATCCACATCTGCGTCATTGCTAGATGAACCAGGATACGAATCTGCAAAAAAAACACAAGAAAAAGACAAATTTATTTGCATACAAAAAATCATATATTACCTACATTTTCAAAGAGCTTTCTTTAGTCATTGAGCATAACACTTAAGTGCTAATGCTTCTCTTAAACAAGAAAACTGATAAACACAAACATGGGATTGGTCACATTCATCATTGCAAAAATATATTGTTTACTATCAGAACTGGGAGACCTGGCGTGTGTATCCCCGCATCTAAATTACAGGTTAGACGCGCTTCAGACGCGCTCCAGAGTGAACCTTCTGTCTAGCACGTCTATCTGCGCATCTAAGATGCAGCACAGACGCGCTGTCAGAGGCACATTCCAGGTCAATGCGCATGTATAATCGCATGTAGACTGTAGGTCAACCTTCTGTGCAGCGCGTGTATCATTGTATGTACACTGTAGAGCACACGGGCCAGCACACGCGCTCTAAGATGCGCCCTCAGACGCTATGAGAAGAAACATTTATCGCATCTATATCTGCGTCTACACTGAGATGTAGACGCGCTATTAGACGCACTCGGTCGACTGATTTTAGGCCGACGACCGCCATTGATGATTTACAAAATGCAATAAATAATGGAATCACAAATCCTAAATACACAGAGAGAGCAGAGAGAGGAAGAGAGAAACAAAGAGAGAGAGAGAGAGAGAGAGAGAGAGAGAGAGAGAGAGATAGATAGAGAGACTCACCTTGGGTATTTGGTGTGGTGGGTGGTGGCGCTTCTTCCTTCTCCTTCTTCCTCTCCTTGGTAAGTTACCCTCCCTTGATGCTTGCTTGCTGCTTCTTCTTGTTCTCCTCTTTCTTGTTCTCTCTTTCTTCCTCTCCTTGGCTTTCCTTTTTCCCTTTTTGTGTGTTTGAAATGAAAGAAGAGGTGAGTCATGAGGAGGTGAGGCATGAAGAGACTAGGTGAGGCATGAAGAGACTGCATGTCGGCTAAACTCAAGCTTCAAAACTGCAAAAAATACAAGAAAGGAAAGGCGCAGTTTGAAAAAAAATGATTTAAGTATGGTTTGAATTTTGACATGTGCGTCTATTTTTGCGTGTATATGCGTGTCTATTGTTCAGATAGACGGGAGTATAGACACGAACATAGACACGGAAATAGACGCCAATATAGACGCGTAGGTAAACGCAGATATAGACGCGCATTTGGGCTTTATCATAATTTTTTGTTTTTAAGATAAGTTTTGATAGTGAACTCTTATCATAAGTTTTAATGTATTTATGATGATTTTTGTGTATTTAAAATTGAGATCTTATGTAAACATATGAATGACAAATATTTTGATGTTGTCATGAATTAGGTTTAATCATGTCGACGTCGTCATCACCTAGTGCGGTGCAAGCTGATGAGTCAATGAGCACATCCTCAAGTGAGGATGAAACATTGTGTCTTCATAATCGAGATGCATGGCTACGACGAAAAATTAAATGCATGCGTGATCGTTGTCGAGGGTGTATTTTTCGAGCACGTCAAATTGCAATGTCACACCTCATCTTGTATGGAGAATGGGACCGAGAAAAATCACCGATATTCATTGTTTTTTTTTACCACTAAGATTGCATGTCTATGTTACGGGACTTATATATCAACGTACATGAAACTCCCTTTTGTGGTTGAGCAGGATGCGGTGCCACATCCTCAGATGCTTCCTCCCGGGCATCGAGAGGCTGCAAAACGTCGACGCGAGGAGACAGAGTCTTCAAGAAGAGTAGAGACTGACGACCATGATAGTAGCCCTCATGAAATGCCCCATCAAGTCTTAGAGGATGAGATTTTGGACAACATGGTACACCATCTATTTTCGCAACCGGTTCAAGGAGAAGGTCACTCTACGAAGCCAGATGATCCACTATATGTAGCATCATCTACTCTGTTGTATGAAAGTTGTACGTACTCCGTTCTTCGTGCGTCCCTCGAGATACTTAACTTGCAAACAATTTATGGATGGAGTAATGTCAATTTGGATGCGTTATTGAAGTAGGTATCAATTCAGTTTGGCTTATGAATCATAATATTAATTGTTAATTCATGTTGGTGGTTTTTTAACTCACTTTTAAAAATATATGTAGGTTATTATCACAAATGCTTCCAAAAGAAAACAAATTGCCAACTAAGAGAGAGCAAGCAAGACATTACTTGACATCTCTGGGAGGCCTCGATTATGTCAAGATCCATGCATGTGTCAATGATTGTGTCTTATTTCGTGGGATTCATAAGTTCGCACGAGAGTGTCTTGTTTGTGGCAAATCAAGATACGAAGTGGAGATGAAGTCAATGGAGGTGCCTCGTAAGGTTTTGCGGCATTTTTTGATTGTTCCACGTATAAAACTTATGTTCAAGTGTAAGTCTATTGGAAAGCTCATGTCGTGGCATGCTAGTCATCGTTCAAATGATGGAAAATGGAGGATACCTGCAGACACACCGGCATGGAAACATATAGATAATTTGTGGTCCATTTTCAAAGAAGAGCCAATAAATTTGAGATTTGGTTTAGGTATAGATGTAATCAATCCATTTGGCATCAAAAGCACATCATACAGTGTATGGCCAGTGGTATTGGTGAACTATAATATTCCTCTATCCATGGCAATTAAAAAGGGACATGTAATGTTGTCCCTTCTGATTCCTGGAAAGCACAAGGTAAAAAACATGGACATTTACTTAGAGCCTTTGATTGAAGAGTTAGAAATGTTATGGAAAGGTATTGAGGTGTAAGATACAAGTGCATCTGCATCCTCTAGAGATTTCACATTGAAGGCCATGTTGTTGTGGACTATGCACGACTTTTCAGGATACGGAGAGTGTTCAGGTACATGTATATAACTCTATATTTGAAATTCAAGACTTGAATCAATTGCATTTTATTAATTCACTTGTTTTTTGAGGTTTAACCATGTTAGGATATCATGCATGTCCTATTTGCGGTCCCTCCCTAGTTTCCTCTAGGCCAGCATGTTTAAAGAATGTTATTTACGACAATCATCATCGATTCTTTCCTATTGACCATCCCAAATATGTTCTTCCTACTAATGGAATGACTCCACAATCTCTAACCAGTCGAGATTGGAAGGAGAGATGGATTAATGCCGACAGCCACCCTCCACTCGGCATGAGTCGGTAAGAAGTGCATTTCTCTCGATTGACTTTAAAGTATTTAGCATGATGAATTGTTTACATAATATATTGTTTGTTTGTTAAGTTCTATATATTTTTTCATCTTCCGTACTGGACTGAACTCAAGATCAATCACCTGTTGGACCCCATGCACATATTCAAAAATGTTGTATCTACATTTTGGGATCACTTGATAGGGGCTCGTGATTCAGTTAATGTAAGGGAGGATTTACGTAACATTGGTCACATGAGACAAGTCTGGCCACGCATTGGACCCAGAGGAAAGATTGAGCTACCCCATGCACCTTGGATGTTGTCAAAGAACGAGGAAAAAATAGTGAAGGAACAAATATATAGCTTTCGAACACCCACAGGATGTATGAGATGTCTCAAGGGAGCCTTCATAAAGAAAAAGAAAAGAGGTGTGGAGCAACTATCTGGTTTGAAGTCCCACGATTGGCACAAAATGATTCAAGTAAGGTTATCTCTAACCATGAATATAGTAATTAGTGGAGTAACTATGTGTAAAGTTTGTTGTGGTTGATGTGGGCGGAGCCACTATTTATTTGCTGGTGGGTGAGGATTTGCGAAAAATCTGAGGCTGATGCTGCAGCGTTAGATGCGACCTTATTGTGGCTTCAAAACTAATGAATGATCTGCATTTTAATAATTATCCTTGGACCTAATGCCAGTCCGGTTGTGCAGCTCACTTGTGAAATGGTCTTGGTCCAAGTTGCTTATATTGTTAGCCCATGCCAGTACCCAAAAAGTGTCACCTGATTGATAGCTACCTTTTTACAGACTCCTCTACCCTGTAGTATTCTGACTTTGCATTGTAAGCCTTGTGTATTCCAACCTCCCATGCCAATGAGAGAGGGAGAGGAGAGAGAAAAAGGAATGAGAGAGAGGAGAGAGAAAAAGGAATGAGAGAGGGCAAGAAAGGGAGAGGAATGAGAGAGAGAGGAGAGAGAAAAAAGAGAGAGGGAAGGAGAGAAATGAGAGGGAGAGGAGAGAGAAAAGGAAATGAGAGAGGGAGAGGAGAGAGAAAAAGGAATGAGAGAGAGAGGAGAGAGAAAAATAAATGAGAGAGGGCAAGGGAGGGAGAAGAATGAGAGAGAGAGGAGAGAGAAAAAGAGAGAGGGAGGGAGAGGAATGAGAGGGAGAGGAGAGAGAAAAGGAAATAAGAGAGAGAGAGAGGAGAGAGAAAAAGAGAGAGCGATGATATAATTTTCTTATTGATTCAATGTGTATTCCTAATTCTATGGTTTTTATCATGCGCACACGTGCATACTCAAGAATCAACAGTCAATTTTAAAGCTAAATTGAATTTTCCATAATAAAAAGGAAGTATCTTTTATCATCTTCAAGTACGTAGAGAAATTACAAGATACATATTGCAATGCTTGCTACTAATTGTAAGGTTTCTGTCGCTTGCCGCTAATTACTTATATCAGGCTTGTCAACTGGAGGAACTGCCATTCATTAGAGAGCAATGAAAAAGTAATTATTAACTCTATTTTTTTAATTCAATGATTCAATGTGTATTCTTAATTCTATGGTTTTTATCATGCGCACATGTGCATGCTCAAGAATCAATTTCAGGTGGTTAAATAATTATTAACTTTGGTTTTTTAATTATATGAATTGCTAATTTTAGGTGGTTAAATAATTGTGCATCTGCTGGCGCGTCTATATTAGTGTCTATTTGCGCGGATATATAGATGCAAAATTTGCATCTATTTACACGCACGTTTACACGCACTTATAGACGTTGTGATAGACGCGCCCGACTTTGCGCGTCTAACATGCGCGTCTATGCCTCGTTTGTGTTGTAGTGTTGGTATTGTTCCAAGTTCTTGTCTCACTGATTGAGGCATGTATCATTGTATTCAAGAAAACTTTATAGTAAATCATTTTTGTATTGTAGGTATGTGTAGGGCTTTATAGTAAATTATTTTTGTATCATAGGTATGTGTAAGGGCTCTGTGTGTAGGGATTTATAGTAAATTTTTTTTGTATGGTAGGTATGTGTAGGGGCTCGGGTTTTTTCCTTGTTCTCCCCAAGGGTTTTTTCACTTGCAGCCAGAGACCTTTGTTTGAGTGGGGATGTTACAACTATATATATCATCTCTCACTTGACTTGGGTCTCACCTATATATACTAACTTTACATCAATATGAATCATTCTTTGGGAGCATGTCTTGTGTATCTCTCTCGTACTCTCTCTCTCTCTCAACAATATCTATCATAGCTCATTTAAGTTTGTGTTCACTAAATAGGGATGTTGGGAGAGGTTTGGTTACCTTAGGTTTGTGTCCACCTACTAGTGCATCTTGTAGATGAAGTAGAGATTGCAGTACATGTCCATATGCAATGGATGTTCTTCTTGGAGCGCTTCATGAAAACCTTGAAAGGCTTTGTGCGACAATGAGCAAGAAGGTAGCATGTATGAAGGTTGGTTGGTGTTGGAGGCGTTAGTGCATATTTCAAAGTGGCAACCAACGGTGGATTTAGACAACAGTATGCTATGGTCACTGAAGGACGATGATAGACTAACCAAAGATGTGGTAGTTGAAAATAGAAAAGAAACAAGGATGGATAATGCAATGGAGGAGAAAGTGAATCATTTATGTATGTTGCACCCTGCATCCATGGAGACATGGCTTGTTAGGTACGAGCAAGCCAAGAAAGATAGGGAAGAAGCGCAATCGAAATTTCGATGCAGTATACCCCATTGAACAATTTGACATCCTGAGGGCATGGAGGAGATGCTATGGTTTATGTCTATGCGATGGTTACATGGAGCTTTGATTGCAGTCTCTCGCGAAGGGGTAGAGGTCTCTATTGAGGAGTTGGAATTCTCGAGGGGATGTAGTCCAAAGGTGACCACATGTTTTATAAGCTGTAATATCTAGATTTTATATGTGACAACTAGCTAGTCTAACTATTTCAAATTATAGTACAAAATATACAGTGCGGCATGATCGCATGGGCGATATTTCCGCATCAAGCGCATCGACAAAATGCACTCCACAATGGATTATGGTGTCATTGCAAGGTTCGAGCAAGAGAGTTGATGGCAAGCCACAGATCCAAACACTATTATAGATGAGATGGAATATTTTGGGAGCTTACAAAGTGCTATATCAGTGGGTTAACATAGCTTTTCAATGATCATATTTGATGTGCAGTGGGTCAAAGCGGTATTGGAAGGAGTCAGGACAATTGTTTGACGAAGTCCATCTGAGTTTCTCAAAATAGTTTCTGAGAAAAGATGGACGAATCTGTGTGACACGTTTGTGAGAAAAGAAGAACTATTTTTTAAAATTTTATTATGACACACATATGCCACAAATGTTGAATCTCTCTTGTATGTGATTTTGAAAAGGTAATTTTCTATTCAAACCCCTAACAACCTTGATGGTGGTATATTGTGCCTTCAGCTCCCCAAAGTGCGAGAGTATATGATAAAAGCAATGCTCCTAGCATAGATAAGGATAGTATATAAATGGAGGGATCGATATTGTAAGAGATGGAGGTCAAAGATAGCTTGGAGCATATAGAGGAGGCAAAATTGGGTAACGATGATGATAGAAAGACAGGAGGCAACGAATTCTTGGAGAACGAGGTGGACTCATCCTTTTGTGGTGACATATCTATCGACCTTTCAGTATTTGTGGAGTTGTGCCAAGATATTAACATGGGACCATAGGATACGTCATACTTGCAGTATTCGCCCACTCAATTCGTTGATGAATCGCTTATAAGGGTACCCTAGAATATGCATTTTGAGTATCCTCATTTTTTTCATAGTTATATTACCATGCTTTGTGTGATTCTTTATATTGATGATGTTAACACTACTTTCTATCTGTGTAGGTGACCTTTGATGATATTTGGAGAGCATGATGAGTCAAGGGATGAGAAACAAGGAGTTGCAGGAGATATTCACACATATGTCTTTTTATCAGATGGCTGGATTCAGATATATAGTTGTCTCAGACACCATCAGGCTGTTTCATTAGATCTATTTTGGCATGCTCTGATGCTTTGGTTTCCAGTAGTAGGTGAGGTTGATGCTCCAAACCTAGGTCGGATGGAGGGAGTGGTTTTGGGGGATGCTGTGGAGACATAGATGCGGTAAGCCCATGGTCGAGTCAAGATACAGGTGCTACTCCTCACTCTCATGCAAGTTCGAGAGAGGGTGGCTTAGGTAGTTGTTATGGAGGCATCCATGATGTGTCTCCGTGTCATCGTGGTCAGCTCAAGATACAAGTGCTACTCCTCGCTCTCATGTAGGTTTGAGAGAGGGTGGCTCAAGTGGTTTGAGAGAGGGTGCTACCTCCACAACAACCACTCCATTACAAACCACGATCTTATCAGCCTAGAGACTCGATATGTAGAGAGACATGGTCTCACTACATTGATCGATAGACTGTATGCATGCGACAGCCTAGTAAGTCACTCATCTCTCTTGTTCATAGTTACTATTTTTATTAAAATGCATTATGTATAGTGGACTGATGTATAGTTGTTTTTCTTTGCAAACTTTGTTTGATGCTTCTTTAAATCGGGACGAGCTTTCAAATGTAAACGATCTATAGCTCACGTATGGATTTGTGGAGCACACATCCTCTTCCTTTTTGGTCATGTAATTTATGTCGGCATCTTCTATGTACTATGTTATTATCATCCTTTGTATCCATGTCCTATGTAATTTTCTCATTTTCCTTTAGTTGTACACTCATTTACAATATTTTTATGGATAACCATCTTGAAATTCAATTTTTGAGCAATTTCTTTGAGAGCACACACTTTTATTGCATAATTTGTACATTTTGCTTGTGGAAAGCAGTGTATTGGCTCATTATGCTCTTATTATATGCTTTTTTTTCTTAGTTTTGGGAATTTTTTTTGTTATTATAGTAGCTCCTACTCTCTTGGTTGATAGACATAATGTTTGTTTTTCAATTGCTTCCAATGATATTGCCATCTTTGACATAAAGAATGCAGTAATTTCCAATAATGAAACACTCAGATTTGGTAGATATTCCTATAAATAAAGAAAGTGAGGCCATTGAAAACCAACATAATAAAGCCAAAAGATTAAAATAAAGATAATTGGAAGAGCTTCATGAGTATGCAAGCCCATCATTATCTTGTATTTGTCTAAGTAGGTTTATTTCAATGTTATTACAACTAAACTTGGTGCTTATGATTTATGGAAAAAAATGTGGTCTCTATGAGAAGTAGTACCTCGGATCAAAGTCGTATTAGTTGAAGAAGGTTATGTATCTTCATATGAAGGAGGATGCTTGTATGTCTACTAATTTTAATGCATTCCATTTCATTTTTGGCCAACGTAAGTTGCACCACATTCAATTTTAAGATAGCATAAAGTCTTTATTCTTCTTGGTCACACTACTACAATCTTAATATACATTTCATACTACTATAAATGCTAATCCTACTAAATATTTCTCTTAGTAAATGCTTTGATTTAGAGTGCACTTTTCTTGTTATAGAGGAAGTGATCAGGAAAAACATTGATGTAGCCTATACTTCTCATGAACTTATAATTAGAGGTAGACATGATGGAAAATAAAATAACATCCCTAGTTATTAGCGACACAAAATAATAGGGCCAAGTCCTCAGGTAAGTTTCTCATGAATATATGTGTGCATCACGTGGGTTCAAAATAATGTATTTTTAAAATACATTTTTTACATATAGAAGGGTGTAATAAAAAGGGGTTATTTACAAAGTGAATAAAAAAGGGTTATGTTTTATTCAAGAAAAATTCACCAATAAGGATATTTATAAATAGGCCTTGAACGCATGTGATGTAGCGGATATATATATATAGTAACTTCGTCGAGGCCAAGTCCAAGTCTCATAGGTAGCCACCCAATAAATCCCATGGTCCCAAGTCCTCTCTTACTTGTGATATTATTACAAGTAGCAAGGTCATATAAGGCCACATTTTCATAAGATGCACAATGCTAGGTATGAAAAAGGAAAAGAAAAAGTGTGGGATGATACTAGATCTTCTAATTATTGTAGCATTGTTATATCCACTATTAAGATTGAAGAGATAAATGTCTTAGAGTATAATCCAAATGTTCATATTCTTGCTCTTATTCACTTGATTCTACTTAGTTGATTGATGTTACATCTGGTAATTCTTAGTCACTACAAGATATATGCCTTATACTGACGTTTAAAGCGATGAAAATGCAGATAACAAAATTTGCCCCTGTCGTCGTAAAAAGCGTCGTTATTGGCGACGCCATAGAATATTCGGTATCACCATCGCTACTAGCGTCGGTATTGGCATCGGTAAATGCGACACTAATATCGACGCCAATACCGATGCTGATAGTGACGGTTTGCGACGTAAATAACGACGCCAATAACGATACGAGTAGTAAAATTTGCGACGTTAATAGTGACGATTATAGGAAAAAAAAATTTGTGGCAGGGCAGCAAAGCCATACAAAATAGTTTCTGCACTACTATGTACAATGCGCTTGCAAACAAAAACAATGTATACTAAAATCATAAAACTGATATATGAAGTAAATACATGATCGCATAATAAGCGATTGGTGCAATCATGATAGGATATCACTAATACATAGAAAATGTCTACATAGATCGAGCGACTCAAAAATAAAGGTGTGTGAGCTCCAGGGATCCAAGGGCGAGCTACATATCCTCATCCCCCGAAAGCTCGTCCCGCCGCAAAGGAGCATCGAACGGACTTTGCAGAAAAAGAAACAACATATCAGTCCACCATACAATAATGCATTCAAATATCTCATGGTAACTACGGGCAAGAAAGATGAGTGACTTACAGGGCCGCCGCGTCTATACAATCGGTCGATCAATGCAGTGAGACCGTGCCTCTCTACATATCGAGTCTCAAGGCCAGTCGGATCGCAATTTGTAATGGAGTGCTACAAAGAAAACAAAATGCTAATTGTTAGAAACATGATTGTCAGTACAAAGAGTATTTCAAAAAAATAAACAAGCAAAACAAAATAAAAACTTACAAAGTCCTCAAAATATGTCCTGTGGCCGCCACTCCCAAGATGATGGACCACTCTGGCCTCGAGTCGTGCCCTCGCTGCCTCGCACTGTTGACTCCAACATCTTGGAGAATCTGTAGCCTCCTCCCTCAGTTGGCGCCAGTCGTCTGTATCTAACCACTCGGGCTTTGCAGCCCCACTCTTGATTGCCTTGCGCGCGTCGGATCGTCTATGTGACATGTATGCATGCATGCAATCCATCATCCAGCCCGTAGAGAATCTATCTACTGAGACTGGCACCGAAAACTCCTCGTGCAAGGATGCTACTATGTAGTCCTTGCTCCCCTCCAGTATGTTCTTCCAATTATCCAAGACGTTGTGTCGAAAAAATTGTTGGCACAACTCTCTCATGCGAGCCATCACCCTCCTCCCCTCATCATTCATGATGATGGCTCCTGACCTACTATCGACTAGATATCCATAACCCCCTGGAGTCTGCCTAAGATGAGTTCTCTCCCATCTGTGCCCACGCTCCTGGGTATATCCAGGAGACCCCTGTGCATCCGGTGTACTGACCGGGGTAATATCTCTCGGAGTGGCACCCACAGGGGTGCCACCTGCTGACAGCTGAGCAAAAGCCGGAGTAACTGGAGTAGACATCCCCACAGGTGTGACAAATCCCTGAGATGATGTAGCTCAGTTGAATGATGAGACAGAGACACCGCGTCCGTGTCTCCACAGTATCCACCTGAGCCTGAGCCACGCTCCCTAGAAGGGTCACGAGAGCGAGGAGTCGCATCTATATCCCGTGTTGACAGTGGGCTCACTGCCTCTGTATCTCTGCAGCATCCCCTTGATCCCGATGCACTCCCTCTCTCTGGCCCAAGTCATGAGCGTCGAGCTCGTCTCCTCGAAGCTGAAGCATCCGATCGCGCTGAAGCAGATCTAGGAGAGCGCCTTGACGAAGACTGAGACAGCTCGTGGTCTACCATCTCTCTGAATCTTGCAATCTGTTCTAGAGACATGCATGCGAAGATGTCCTATAACTCCTCATCTCTCATCCCTCGACTCATCCTGAAAATGTCACCTGTACAGATAAAAAATGATGTTAGAATAATTAATTTAAATCATACAAAGCACAATAATATAAATCATTTAAAAAAAATCTCACTTAAAATACATATCTTATGTACTCTTATAAGCGATTGGTCAACGAATTGAGTAAGTGGATGCTCCAAGTATGAAGTATCCTATGGTCCCATATTAATCTCCTGACACAACTCTACATATACTAGAAGGTCGATAGACATGTCACCACAAAAGAATGAGTCCACCTCGTTCTCAAAGAATTCTTGGACTTCTATATTTCCATCATTGTTAGCCGATGCTAGCTCCAAGCTTTTGACGGTCTCCACCCCTTGCAATATTGATCCCTCTATTTACATATTATGTTCATCTATGCTTGGAACATCGCTTTGATTATATACTCTCGCACTTCGAGGAGTTGAAGGTATAACATACCACCATCAAGGTTGCCGGGGGTTTGGATAGAAGATTACCTATTCACAAACACGTACAATAGAGTTCAAACCATTGTGACATAAACCATGTCATAATACAATTAGCAAGCAAATGAGTCCATGCACCTGTTCACAATGGGCCGGCAACACAAAGGTATTGCACAAATCTGTCCATTTTTTTTCGGAATCTATTTTGAGAAATCCAGATGGACCTCGTCGAACTGTTGCTCTAGCTCCTCCAAGTACCACTTTGAACCACTACACATCGAATAGTATCATGGAGAAGCTACGATAATTCACCGTAACAATACTTTGCAAGTTCTCAAAATACTCCATCTCATCCACAACGGTTTTTGGATCCATTGCTCGTCACCGGATCTCTTGTTCCAACCTTGCCATGATACTAGAGTCCATTGTGGAGCGCATTTTGCCAATACACTCCACGCAAAAATACCGTATGCGCGACCATGCTGCACTATATATTTTGTATTGTACATTGAAACACTCAATTTAGATGTCGCATATAATTTAGATACGACAGATTCTAAACCCCTCATCACCTTTGGACTACATCCCCTTGAGAATTCCCACTCCTCCATTGAGAGCTCTATCCCTTCGCGAGACGCTGCGGTCAAAGCTCCATGCAACCATCGCGTTGACATAAACCACTGCATCTCCTCCATGCCTTCGGGATATCGAATCAGTTGATGACACGTACTACGTCGGAATTCAGCTCGCGCTCCCTATCGATCTTGCCTAGCGATTTGGTACTTGGCGAGCCACGTCTCCATAGAGGCATGATGCAACATACAAAAGTGATTCACCTTCTCTTCCATTGAGGCATCCATTCTTTTTTCTACCCCATTTCCAACCACCACATCTCCAGTTAGTCTATCATCGTCCTTCAGCAACAATAGCATTTCATTGTCGCACTAGCGTCTCAGACACCAACCAACCTTCGGCCATGCTACCTTCTGGCCGAGCTCGTTGTCGCATAAAGCCTTTCAAGGTTTTCATGAAGCACTCCAAGAAGAACATCCATCACGTATGGACATGTCCAGCAATCTCCACTTCATCTACAGATGTACAAGAAGGTGGATTTGTATCATGAGCATGCTCGTGAGCAGGTATTTCTCAAAGAGACAGACCATCTCCACTGCTCCCCATCTCACAGATTCAATAAAGGACGTCTTAATCTCCTTTTGTGAGATCCATTGCACCAAAATCGACAACCTGTAAATGGCCCCACGTGTTTGTGGAGTAAGACATCCTGCGATCGCGATCGGTAGTACAAACTGCCACAAATGAGAAAGCATTATGAATAATGGCTACATTCCAAATAGAAAAATGTCCACGCTAATTACAATCCATTCGTAGTACAAACCTGACATATCTTATGCCAATCATGGGCTTTTTGCCTTGATAATTGGTCGTCTTTAGAAAATGTGGACCTGAGAGAAGGTATCATACCCATCGGAGTGTAGATAGACTTGATTACTTGCTTCACAATGCGCTCTTCTTTAGTGGACAAAACCCAAGGAGCGCAAGGAAGCTGTATGCGACCATCAGCACTCGACTGCGGCCAAAGCACCTCCATCTTTCTGGAAAATATGCATGGGATCCAACAAGTGGTTGACTTGTAAGTGGGTCCAATATGGCAACTCATAGAAAACTGAGAACTGCCGCATTCCATTTGGATGTGATTCCACGTGGACCATTTTCAGCTCGTACCAGCTTGTGGCGGTCATATGTGTTGGAGGTCGTCCAAGGAAACCTTCCCTGAGTTTATGATCCTTTGGCAAGAAAGTAATGTGTCCTTGATATACCATCTTCTTCATGGTTTGTGACCTTCGGGAGTCTAACTTTGGCCCGCACAATTGACATTCTTGATAACCTGAGGTAACCAGACCTATTCCAACACCATGACCTAGTGAATACTTGCTTGAACGAGATAAAATATAGATATTACTAGCGAGAATGGAGGCCTCCTTACCTAAGCACTCTCCGAATCTCGAAAAGTCATGCATCGTCCACATGAGAATGGCTCGAATATTGGTTGACCGCCGACCATTGCGCCTGCTCATATCTTGCATGGTGACCCCATCCTCCCACAAAATCTTAAGCTCATCGACTAATGGACGAAGATACACGTCCATATTTTTGACTTTGTAGCGGTCGGGGATAAGCAAGCTAAGGATGAGATGTTCTTTCTTCCTAGAAAGCCATGGAGAGATATTGTAGTTGACAAGGACTATAGGCCACACACTGTAAGAAGTTGAGTGCAAACCGAATGGGTTCACGCCATCCTTTGCAAGACCGAGTTGAAGATTCCTTGGCTCTCGAGAAAAGCCTGGGAAGGTAGAGTCAATGTGGCTCCATGCGCGTGAATCCGCTGATATTCGTTAAACTCCATCCATAGACCTATTCTGCGCATGCCACATTGTCAAGCTCGCTATGCCGGACGTACGAAACATGTGGCTTATGCGGGGATAAGTGAAAAGTGTCTGAGAACTTTTTGAGGGATGGTTTGCCCTTGCAACTCCTGTCGATACCTGTGAGCACCACACTTTGGACATGTCTCCATAGTCTCGTATTCTACTCGAAACAATATGCAATCGTTGATACATGCATGGATGTTATTGTAGTCCATGCCAAGCTTCCGTAAAACATGTCGTGCATCATCACAAGACTCAGACATGGTATTTGCAGGTGGTAATATATGATATTTCAATAACTTGAAAAAAATCATAAAACACCTTGAAAAAGCATAAATGTTTATCATAATAGTACCGAAAAAAAATTTCAATGAAGTCTATGTACAAGGTACCTGAACAACTCGGTCACACTCGTATCGCTCCACCCGTATTTTGCTTGCACACTTAAGAGTGCAAGCACTGTCTTCACCCGAACACGGCACCCATCATATAATGGTATGGATGCTTCCTCTCTAAGCGGATCAGAAGTCTCGACATCCATGGAAATCAATGCATCGATCATTGCCTCCATCTCAAGCTCCAAGATTGTAGGTAGGTCTAGAAGGTTGCCTCTGTCCTCTGGCATTGACGGTATAGATTGGCCTTGCGAGTGGTGGATTGGCTCCTACACTCCATCTATCACACGCCCACATACTCTTCTAATTGGCTGCAAAGGGTGCACTCCCCCTTGGGACGAGACATCACCTCCCTGGATAGAAAATTCACCAGCGAGACCCAATCTTATTGTATATGGTATTCAATTAGCTTGCGAGTACAATGCATGATTGATATTAACTTCAAATTACCATTTGCTGAAAATCTGCAATCGCCTGATCAATGATCTCAGATTGAAACTCGCCAAATCGTCGTACATGTTCTATAGACAATCGGTGCTTTTGTCTAATTGCCTGCTTGCATTGAGAGCAAGGACATGGGACACATTGATTAAGATATGCCTCGTGATCTTGAACAACAGGACCTTCTTCGTTTTCCATTTTGTCTATGTTACAACAAACAATTTGTTTTTGTTATCATTCTTTTCTTTTCTTAGATTGTTATCCTCTCCTTCCATCTCTCTCTTTTTCTATGACCTAGCATATAGTATCATAGAATACTAGTATTTAGTACCTAGGACTCAGTACCTAGCACATAATATTTTGTTTTCTCTCTTCCTCTCCCTCTCTCATTTCCTCTTCCTCCCTTGCCCTCGCCCTCTCTTTCTATCTTTCCCTATTAGGTTTAATGATATTTCTCTTTTTCTCTCTCCTCTCTCTCTCTCTCTCATTCCTTTTTCTCTCTCCTCTCCCTCCCTTGCCCTCACCCTCTTTCTCTCTTTTCCTATTAGGTTTAATGGTTTTTCTCTCTTTTTCTCTCTCCTCTCTCTCTCTCATTTCCTCTCTCTCCCTCGCCCTCATCCTCTCTTTCTCTCTTTTCCTATTAGGTTTAATGATATTTCTCTTTTTCTCTCTCCTCTCTCTCATTCCTTTTTCTCTCTCCTCTCCCTCTCTCATTTCCTTTTTCTCTCTCCTCTTCCTCCCTCGCCCTCATCCTCTTTTTCTCTCTTTCCCTATTAGGTTTAATGGTTTTTCTCTCTTTTCCTCTCTCCTGTCTCTCTCATTTTTTCTCTCTCCTCTCCGTCTCTCATTTTTTTCTCTCTTCCTCTCCCTCCCTCGCCCTCACCCTCTCTTTCTATCTCTCTTTCCCTATTAGGTTTAATGATTTTCTCTCTTTTTCTCTCTCCTCTCTCTCTCATTTTTTCTCTCTCCTCTCCCTCTCTCATTTACCTTTCTCTCTTTCTCTCCCTCTCTTATTTCCTGTCCCTTCCTCACCCTAACCCTCCCTTTTTTTCTTTCTCTATTATATTTAATAATTTTTTCTCTTTTTCTCTCTCCTCTCCCTCTCTCATTTTTTCTCTCTCCTCTCCCTGTCTTTATTTCTCTCCCTCTCTCATTTCCTCTCCCTCCCTCACCCTGACTCTCTCTTTATCTATTTTTCCATTAGGTTTAATGATCTTTCTCTCTTTTCTCTCTCCGCTCTCTCATTTCTTTTTCTCTTCTCTCCCTCTCTCATTTCCTTTTCTCTCTTCCTCTCCCTCTCTCATTTCCTCTCCCTCCCTTGCCCTCACCCTCACCCACACCCTCTCTTTCTCTATTTGCCTATTATGTTTAACATCTTATCTCTTTTTCTCTCTCCTCTCATTCTCTCTTTTTTTCTTTTTCCTCTCCCTCTCTCATTTCCTTTTGCTCTCTTCCTCTTCTTCTCTCATTTCTTCTCCCTCCCTCTCTCTCTCTCATTTCCCTATTATGTTTTCGTCTCTCCCCTCTCTCCCTCTTCCTCTCTTATTCCCTCTCCCTCTCCCTCTCCCTCTCCCTCTCTCATTTTCTCTCTCTTCCTCCCCCTCCCTCTCTCATTTCCTCTCCCCCTCCCTCTCCCTCTCTTTAATTTCCCTCTATTGCTCCCTCTCCCTCTCCCTCATTTCTTCTGCCTCTCTCATTATATACAAATTATACAAAAAATAAATAAAAAAGAGAGAGAATACACTCTCCCTTTCTCTCGTTCTCTCATTTCATCCCCCTCCCTCTTCCATTTCCTCCCTCTCCCTCTCCCTCTCACTCCCTTTCCCTCTCCCTCTCTTTCTCTCTCTCTCCCTCCCTCCCCCTCCCTCTTCCTCTCCCATTTCCTCCCTCTCCCTCTCTCAATATATATACACAAATCATATAAGAAAAAGTAAAAGATAGAGAGAATGCACTCTCCCTCCCTCTCCCTCTCTCATTTCCTCCCCATCCCTCTCCCTCACCCCCACCCTCTCTTTCTCTTTCTCTCCCTCTCTCATTTCCTCCCCCCTCCCCCCTCCCTCTCCCTCTCTCATTTCCTCCCCCTCTCCCTCCCTCTCCCATTTCCTCCCTCTCCCTCTCTTTAATTGCACTCTCTTTCTCCCTCTCCCTCTCCCTCATTTCTTCTCCCTCTCTCATTATATACAAATTATACAAAAAATAAATAAAAAAGAGAGAGAATACACTCTCCCTTCCTCTCTTTCTCTCATTTCATCCCCCTCCCTCTTCCATTTCCTCCCTCTCCCTCTCCCTCTCCCTCCCTTCCCCTCCCTCTCCCTCTCCCTCTCTTTCTCTCTCATTTCCTCTCCCTCTCTCAATATATATACACAAGTTATATAAGCAAAAGTAAAAGAGAGAGAGAGAATGCACTCTCCCTCCCTCTCCCTCTCTCATTTCCTCCCCATCCCTCTCCCTCTCCCTCTCCCTCTCTTTCTCTTTCTCTTTCTCTCCCTCTCTCATTTCCTCCCCCCTCCCTCTCACTCTCTTTGTCTTTCTCTCCCTCCCTCTCCCTCTCCCTCTCTTTCTCTCTCATTTCCTCTCCTAAACAAGAAAAAGAATGAGAGAATTAAACCCTAAACAAGCAAAAGAAGGAGAGAATGGACTGACCAATCCGATATGGCGAGGGTCTGGCAGCTCCTCTTCGCGATGAAGGCTCCTCCTCTCCTTCCCAAACGGCGGCGGCGGCGGCAAGCCTTCTTCCTCTCCCTCTCTCACCCTATGCAAGACGGTTGCTCTCTCTCTCGCTCTCCCTCTCGAAATGTTCGATGAAAATGCGCAAAATGAATCCGCGCTCGGGTTTCGGCCTGTTTTGTTTCCCTGTGGGGCGTCACTATTTGCATCGACGCCACTACCTGCGTCGCTACCCGTTGTCGCTATGCGTTACAATCCTTGCAGTGAGTGTTGGCTTCTTGATTCAGGGGCTTTCTTTCATGTGACCCTACATAATCATTGGTTTTGTATCGACCATAGTATTAGAAGTTCATTTAGACTATGTGATGATAATATGTGTGATATTCTTGGAAAAGTTGATGTGAGACTATCATTTGGTACTAGTACTTCTTTTATGTTGTACGATGTACATCATATCCTAGCTTTGATTAAAACCCTTATCCCAACTTGAAAATTGGATGATGACATATATCATGTATCTTTTAGTGATTTTGCATGGAAAAACATACATACAAAACTTAATTTTTCTAGACGCTCCAAAGTTGGCACCCTGTATCCCTTGCTTGTATTTGGTTATGTTGTTTGTGTTTTGGTTGTTACTGATCTTGCACATGTATCTCTTTGGAATCCCCATCTTTGGCATTTGTCCCTTAAAGGAATGAAAGTATTGACTATTTCTAGTACTTAATTTTCTCTTGACTACTCATGTTTTGATTCATGTGATCATTGTTTATATCACATGTAAACTTGTAATTGTATAAAAAGTATGGTTCTACATGTGTGGGTGAGTTGTTGGCTATTGTGTATTCAGATGCGTCTACTCCCATTTCCTATCAGACATTACATTTTGCAAAGTATTTTGTTATATTAATGAATAATTATTTTTAAAAATATCTAGGTATATTTAATAAAACAAATGTGAAAAATTTTACATACTAAGAAATTTTTGAGGGGATGGTTTTTCCTTGCAAGTCCTGTTAATATCTGTGATACCACACTTTGGACATGTCTCCATAGTCTCGTACTCTCCTCAAAACATCACACAATCATTAACACATGCATGGATGTTGTTGTAGTCTATGCCAAGCTTTCATAAAACATATCGTGCATCATCACGAGTCTCAGGCATGCTATTTCCAAGTGGTAATATATGATACTTTAACAACTTGAAAAACAATCATAGAACACCTTAAAAAATGACAAGAGTTTTTTTATAGCAACGTCTTCAGATGAGATACTTGATACCTCGGGGGGTTCACTACATATATATTCTCTATATAACTTGCATTCATGGCCTATTTATGAATATCCTAATCTGTGAATTTTTCTTGAATAAAACCCTTTTTTATTCAATCTGTAAGTAACCCCTTTATATGGCACCATTCTATATGTAAAAAATGTATAAAAATGGTGTTTTAAAAACCCCTTATTTTGAACTCACGTTATATTTACATATATTCGCGAGTGACACCCCCGAGCTTGATACCCATTATATAATGGTATGGATTCTTCCTCTCTTAGCATATCAAATGTATTGGTATCCATGGGTATCAATGCATCGATCATTGCCTCTATCTCAGGCTCCATGATTAAAGGAATGTCCGAAAGGCTACGTGTCTCCTCTCATATTGACGCTATAGACTAAGTCATACCTTCCATGTGGTGGATTGGCTTAGGCACTCAATCCATCGCATGCCCACGAAATCTTCTAGCTGGTTGCAATAGGTGCATTTCTCCTTGGGATGAGATGTCACCTCCCTATATAAATTTTACGACCACGTCTAATGTTTTTTAATATGATATTCAATTAGTTTGCAAATATAAGGCATAATTGATACACACTTTTCTTACTATTCGCTCAAAGTCTGAGATCAACTAATCAATGATCTCCGATTAAAACTCGCTGAAATGTCATACGTGCTCTATAGACAAAATATTTTTTTCTTATTGCCAGCTTGCATTGAGAGCAAGGACATGGGACATGCTGATTAAGATACACCTCGTGATCTTGAACATCATGATCTTCATCATTTTCCATTTGGTCTACTTTTCGACAAACAATTGGTTTTTTTTCTCATTCTCTTTTTCTTTTTAAATTTGTTTGAGAAGGGATTTCTTCTCTTGTAACTCAATAAAATTAAGGTAAACTAAAATGTATTGGTTTACAATACATAATGAACTAGTTTAATATACATTATAAAGATTCCATATAAACCTTCTTACATTTTAGCATAAATTTTTAGGAGTTATTGAGCTTACACAAATAGAAGGAAAAGAGTTATCTTTTATTCAAGTTTTTCCATCTGTACTAACCCCAAGGGAGTCTTCATGATTGTGATATCTGTTCTCTCAACTCTAAGCTGAAATTGATCATACCCCAAGTAAAGATCATCCAAAGAATATATCGCTCTACTTGCAAAAGCCTTTGCAAATTCATCTACCACAAGAGCTGCACCCACATTTCTTATGGTCACTTTATTCATCAGTTGCATGTCTTGAATAAATCTCAAAGCCCCATTCTTTTTGGGCACAGTAAATCAGCAATTTGAGTATTGGGCTGAGGAGGCCTCCAAAATCTTCATGCAAATCTTTTCAGTTAGAAAATCCATGAGCTTTGGAAAGTAAGTTTTAGGCACTGGAATAGGCCTCACGTTCCATGATACATGTGGCACAGTAAATATTACTATAGGAGAGACAATATTTGGATCCACACAACCTATTTTAGTTGGCTAAAATGCAAATGATTTTCCATGCCTAGCCAATATCTACAGAAAATAGTCTCTTTCATCAGTTGAAAGAAACCCTTGTGCACCTCTTCTGCACCAACTTTCAATTCCTGTAATTTTTTAGTTGTAAACTGATGACCTATATCTTTAGGATCCCGTAAGGTTGGCTGCCTTGAAACGTTTTCATTTAGATCCTCACTTTCTAAGGGAAGCGGCAAAGCAACTAGTTTTACCTTTTTGTCAACTGTCTTATACTTTGTCTCCATGTCAAGTGCTTCAGTCCATTGTCGTCCTTCCTACTGAGCAAACAATGCTATAATATCATACATGTCCAAAGACACATACTGACAACACTCTATTTTTAGCCTCATTTTCTGCATGTATAGTTGCTGAAATTTCAGCCATAGTGTCATTAATATTCAGCCCATAAAAGATGCATGAAATATCTTCATTTTTAGCTAACAACCCTAGTGCTTTCAGTTCCTTAGTAGCTTGTTTCATAGATATGCATTCAGCCTTGCACATAGCTTGCATAGGCTTAAACCAACATGAAATGTTTGTTGTAAACTTAGATTAACCAATAGCAAATACATGCTTCATTCCATCAAGAGGTGAGTATGTCCTCTTAATAGCACTACTATAGCCCCACATTACAACAATGCTTAATGAAAATCCAAGTCTTTCAATTCCCTTGCATTTGAAAGCAAAGGAGACTCTCGAAGCATATCCCGATTCCTAGGATGATTAACACAAAAGATAAGAAATTGGATTGCTTTCCTTCCATCCTTGCTTGTGACTCTTATATAAGCACAACCATCATCAAGCACCTTTGTATCCATACACACTCCTGTAATATAGGGTTGTCCCAAAGTCACTGCATATAAGGAACTATCTTGTACAAAGAAGTGTTGCTCTTCTTGTACATCACCAATCGTCACTTTTACATTAGGACATGCAACATAAAGCTCCCTTGAAGAATTATTTGCAGCCTTCATATGCCAACCATGATCAGTGTCCACATGCTATGCACCATTCTCATACAATCCATGCTCAATGACATTAATCTCAGACCCATGGTCAAGCAAAATAACACAAGGAGTTTCACACTCTTCTATTTTCACTACTGTTTCAGTGGTAGCCCTGGCCCAGCGATTTCTTATATAATATGACTTCGAGTAATAAATTCTAGATTCTCTTCCCCATGTTCTTGTATTTGCCTTACTCCACCATGCATATCGCTACAAGACAATGCATTTTCAACCACTTTCTTCTCTTTTCCACATGTCATCCACCAGTAATTAGTAGCATCCTACATAGATAAACTAGTACTTACATCATCTCATATTCAGCCCGAGAACCCAATAAACCAGTTTTCTCTTCAAATTGCAACGATGCACTAGTGGTATTACAAAGAAACTAATGCTTCCTCTTAATTATGTCGATGATTTCATCATGAAATTCGTGCTTGGTGATGCTAAGAACCTCTCCCAAGGTGAATTCCATCCGACTGTTTAAGATCCATTCTTCAAGAACCTTCTTAAGATTTGTGGTTGTCTAAATATAAGACTACAACTTATACCCTAGCTACTTGCCCTTCTTTTTGCTCTCTTGTTTGCTATCTTATTTTTGCTCTTAACATACCTCTTCCATAACATGCTTGGGAGGTGGCTGATTTATAGCTTTAGGCAGATCCACGCTTCTTCTTATTACTATTTTAGATATCCCTGTATTATCTTTATCTCTCTCTTGATTCTCTTCCATAAGCCATATTTTTCACCTTTGCTAAATATATATACACTAAATATGCATCTACTGGTGATTCCCAACCAGTTATGTCTTGAATGTCTTGCCCTGCATGAGACATTTCACTATCAACAACCTTTCTCTTTTCATCTACATGTAAAGCATGTATCCATATTGTGGCCTTTGGATTGGCCATGCATTCTATCCAAAAGTACAAGCATGTATAGGTGTATAAGCATTTCAGACAACCTTGTCTTCCAACAACTTTTGCATATCTCTCTCTCCAAAATTCAAAGCAAGAGGCAATCATGTTTCTTATGCACATGAATCTTGCCATCTTTCCAAAAGATGAGTTATCATGCCAATGCCTCTTGATAACCAACACAATCCTTTCTCTCAAGATGCAAACTATCACACCACATATATCTTTTCTCTAAATTAGAGGCTGTTGCATGTCCCCTTTCCTCTTTCCCTTTTCATCCGATTTTTCAACCTTCAACTACAGATCACACATGCCTTTCACCAATTTATCTAATACATCTTTCCTAACAATGAGACAATAGGTATAACCATACGTTTAGCCCTAGAA
Source organism: Lygodium microphyllum (assembly GCF_053477565.2). Lineage (NCBI taxonomy): Eukaryota > Viridiplantae > Streptophyta > Polypodiopsida > Schizaeales > Lygodiaceae > Lygodium > Lygodium microphyllum. Next base: position 27,163,833 of record NC_141146.1, on the reverse strand, counting down.
GTGAGTGGCTTACTAGATACATCAACTGTTTTACCTGAACAATGGGCAAGCTAGAGACATGCAATCTTTCTCTTCTTCTATGCTTTTTCACCATTGCAGTAATATCCTTCTTAATATGCCTCCACTTTGTTTTAAGACACATACAAGATACACACCTCATACCGACGTTCAAAGTGACAAAAATATTTACAATTTTTTTTCCCTATCATCACTAAACACGTCGGTATTAGCGATGCCATCAAACCATCGCTATCAGTTTTGCTATTTACGTCATTATTTGCATCACTATTTCCATCATTATTTGCAAATGACAATGCAAATAGTGACATTTTGCGACGCAAACTGCGACGATAATAGCGAGACGTGTAGGTAAAATTATGATGCTAATATTGATGTTTATAGAGAAAAATAAATTTGTGTGCTATATTTAGGCCATACAAAAGGGTAATAGTAAAGTGTATAATGGTCATCAAAATGAAGGCAATGTGTACTAGAATCCAGAAGACTGATACATAAAATAAATAAAGAATCTCTTTATGAAAAAACTCATGGAATCATGGCAAGATACAAAGGATGATAATAACATAGTGTATAGAAAATAACTACATAAATCACAAGACCAAAAAAGAATTCTTGCTTAAACTTTGCCATGATATCACAATTCATTGTGGAGAGCATTTTATCAATACGCTCCATGCGAAAATGTCATCCGTGTGACCACGCCGCACTATATATTTTGTATTATACATTAAAATGGTTAATTAGTTATCACATATAAAATCTAGGTACAACAGCTTATAAAACATGTGGCCACCTTTAGACCACATCCCCTCGAGAATTTTCACTCCTCAGTTGAGACCTCCATCCTTTCACGAGAGGTTGCGATCAAAGCTCCATCTAACCATCGCAATGACATGAACCGTGGCATCTCCTCCCTACCATCGAGATATCAAATCAGTCAATGGCTTATACTACATCGAAATTTGGATCTCACTTATTCTTTCCGATCTTTCACAGCTTGCTCGTACCTAGCGAGCTAGGTCTCCATGGAGGAATGGTGCAACATACAAAAACGATTCACTTTTTCCTCCATTGCAGCATCCATTCTTTTTTCTACCCTATTTCCAACCACCACAACTCTGGTTAGTTTATCATTGTCCTTTAATGACCGTAGCATACTATTGTGTGAATCTACCATTCGTAGCCACTACGAAATATGCACTAACCCCTTAGAAACCAACCAACATTTAGCCATGCTACCTTTTGGCCGAGCTTGTTGTCGCATAAAGCCTTTCAAGGTTTTCATGAAGCGCTCCAAGAAGAACATCCATTGCGTATGGACAGGTCCAACAATCTCCACTTCATCTAAAGATACACCGAGAGGTTGGTTTCTATCGTGAGCATATTGGTGGGCAGGTACTTCTCAAAGAGACAGACCATCTCCACTGCTCCTCGCCTTGAAAACTCAATAAAGGATGTCTTGATCTTCTTCTATGAGATCCATTGCACTAAATTTGACAACCTCTAAATCACCTCGCATATTTCTAGAGTAAGGCATCCTGCGATCGCGATAGGTAGTACAAACTGCCATAAATGAAGAAGCATTAGGAACAATGACTACACTCCAAATAGCAAAATACGCAGGCTACTTACAATCCTTTCGTAGTACAAATCTAACATATCTTATGTCAATGATGGGATTTTAGCCTTGATAATTGGTCATCTTTAGGAAATGTGGATCTAAGAGAATACATCATACCCATCAAAGTGTGGATAGACCTAATAATTTGCTCACAAAATTCTCTTCTTTAGTGGACAAAACCCAAGGAGTGCCAGATAGTTGCAAGTGACCATCAGCACTTGTCAACTGCCACCAAAGTGCCTCCATCTTGTCTACCTCCTTCAAATCCATTTGAGCCCGGATAGTATCTCTTTCTTTTGATGTTGTCCTATAGTAGGTTTCCCACATTCTTAAAAATATGCATAGGATCCAACAAGTGGTTGATCTGTAAGTGGGTCCAATATAGCAACTCATAGAAAACTAAGAATTACTGCATTCCGTTTGAATGTGACTTCGTGTGGACCATTTTCACCTCGTACCAACTTTGGGCATTCATTCGTATTGGAGGTCGTTCAAGAAAACCTTTCCTTAGTTCATAAACCTTCGACAAGAAAGTGACTTGTCCTTGATATACCATCTTCTTCATGGGTTTTCACCTTCAGGAGTCTAATTGTGGCCCACATAATGGACATGTATGATAACTTGATGTAACCAGACCTATCCATACACCTCTATCCTGTGAATACAAACTTGAAGGAGCGATGATAGATATTATCAACTAGAACAAAAGCCTACTTACTTGAGAACTCCCCGAATCTCGGAAAGTCATGCATGATCAACATGAGAATGGCTTGTATATTGGCGGACCATCGACCATCGTGCTTGCTCATATCTTCCATGGCGACCCCCTCCTCCCACAAAATCTTAAGCTCATTGACTAATGGACAGAGATAGATATCTATATTCTTGACTTTGTAGCAGCCAAGAACGAGCAAGCTAAGGATCACGCATCCTTTCTTCGTAGAAAGCCATGGTGGGATGTCGTAGTTAACAAGGACTACAATTTAAACACTGTAAGAAGCTGAGCGGAGACCGAATAGGTTCACGCAAGCCGAAGATTCCTTGGCTCTCATGCAAAGCCTGAAAAGGTAGAGTCAATGTGGCTCCATGTGTGTGAATCGAGTGATATTTTTTGGACTCTATTTATGGATCTATTCTGCGCATGCTACATTGTCAAGCTCACCATGCCTGATGTACAAAACATGTGATGTATATGGGGAATAAGTGGAAAGTGTCTAAGAACTTTCTGAGGGATGGTTTTTCCTTGCAATTCCTATGGATACCTGTGAGCACTACACTTTGGACATGTCTCCATAGTCTCATATTCTCCTTAAAACACCACACAATCGTTGACACATACATTGATGTTGTTGTAGTCCATGCTAAGCTTTCGTAAAACATGTCGTGCATCATCACGAGACTCGGGAATGGTGTTTGTAAGTGGTAACATATGATACTTTAGCTACATGAAAAGAAATCATAAAATACCTTAAGAAAGCACAATTTTTTTTTATAAGGGTGCCGAAAAGAAATCAATGAAGTATATGTAGAAGGTACTTGAACAAATCGGTCACACTTGCATCGCTCTGCCCATATTTTGCTTGCATACTTAGAAGTACAAGCAATGTCTTCAGTAAAGATACCTGGCATCCATCATATAATGATATGGATTCTTTCTCTCTAAGCGAATCAGATTTCTTGGCATCCATGGGCATCAATGCAATATTGGTCATTGTCTGCATCTCAAGATCCAAGATTATAGGAAAGTTTGAAGGGCTATCTGTCTCCTCTGGTATTAACAATATAGACTGGGTAGTGCCTTCCAAGTGGTAGACTGGCTTAGGCACTCCATCCATTGGATGCCCACGAACTCTTCTAATTGGCTGTAATAGGTGCACTTCTCCTTAGGATGAGACGCCACCTCCATGTAATAAATTTTACGACCACATCCAATGTTTTTGTATATGCGCCTATTCAATTAATTTGTGAATTCAATTTATGATTTATATACACTTTTCTTAGCATTTGTTCAAAGTTTGAGATCGCTTGATCAATAATCTCCGATTGAAACTCGCTGAAGCATTGTACATGTTCTATAGACAATCCACATTTTCATCTAATTGCTAGCTTGCATTGAGAGAGGACATGGGACATGCTAATTAAGATACGCATTGTGATCTTGAACATCACGACCTTCATCATTTTCCATGTGGTCTACATTATGACAAACAATTTGTTTTTGTTCTCATTCTCTTTTTCTTTCTTAAGGGATTTCTTCTCTTGTAATTCAACAAAATTAACGACAACTAAAGTCTTGGTTTTCTCCCCTTTTCTTTGCACATTTCTTTAGGCTCTTTTTTTTATCCTCTCTCCCCTTTATCTTTCATGTTTATTCTCTCTTTCTTATTTTCTCTTCCTCTTCCTTCATTCTTCCCTCTCTCTTATTTTTTATCTTTCTTTCTCTCTCTCTTTCTCTTTCTTTGTTGCCTCTCTCTTCGTTTATCTCCACCCCCTTACGGGTGGGCCTACAATATGTAAAGTCCAATATGCTATGCACGGGGGCGAGGGACTAGCTACCCTATGTCAGAGTGTTCCCCATCCCGTGGTATTGCATCGGACCTCGCCACCTTTTTTCCTTTATGTGTGACTCAATATGCAGAGCATAGGAGGAGGTAGCACAAAGAATGTCAAGAAAACCATCCATTCACCTCCAAGCCCAATCTTGCTTTTGCTTTACCAAGCCTGGAGACATAGGCCATCCGTGCCTTCCTGAGAAGTGTTGAACATGCCCAAGGTGCACCTTTAACAAAACCTCTCTCTCTCTCTCTCTCTCTCTCTCTCTCTCTCTACGACTACTACTACTACTACTACTACTACTACTACCACCATTCCACCTTTAATATATTTCTCAACTGTTTCAAGACATGAGACTACAGCAGACGTGATGGCCATTTCTCTCTTCCTCTTCATTTCTTCTTCTCCCTCTCTTATTTTCTATCTTTCTCTCTCTTTTTTTGTTTCCCCTCTCTTTGTTTCTCTCCATCCCCTTATGTTTTCTCACTTATTCTCCTCTATCTCTCCCTCTCTCTCTCTCTTTTCCCATTTCTTTGTTATCTTTAATGTTTATTAATCTCTCTCTCTCTCTCTCTCTCTCTCTCTCTCTCTCTCTCTATTCTTCTCCCTCTCTTGTTTCCTATCGTTCTCCCTCAATGCACCACATTATCCACTCTCTCTCATTTCTCATCTCATTTCCTCTCTTTCTCCCTCTCAATGCACATCATTGTAAAAAAGAAAACAAGAAACCCTCTCTTTGTTTTTCTCTGCCCCCTCGTGTTTTCTAATTTAATATTCTCTTCTCTCTCTCTCTCTTTCTCTCTCTCTCTCTCTCTTTATTTCTCTTTTTCTTTATTATGTTTCATACTTATTCCCCCCCTCTCTCTCATTCTTTCTTCCTTTTTCTTTCTTCTTCTCCCTCTCTCATTTCCTATGTTTCTCCCTTAATGTATATCATTGTAAAAAAAACAAACAAAAAAAAGAAATTAAAGAACAAGAATAAACCCTCTCTTTGTTTTTCTCTACCCCCTTGTGTTTTCGCATTCATTCTCATCTCTCCATCCCTTTCTCTCTCTCTCTCTCTCTCTCTCTCTCTCTTTCTATTTCTCTCTTTCTTTATTATGTTTCATGTTTATTCCCTGTCTCTCTCATTCATTCATTCTTTTTCTTTCCTTTCTCCCTCTCTATTTCCTCTCTTTCTCCCTCAATGCACCTCATTCTCAACAAAAACAAACAAAAGAAAAGGAGAAAGAACAAGAACAAGCCAAGAGGGAGCAATGCACTCATCGCAAAGGCCCGAGGATAGATTCTTTGTCTTCTCTTTATGACAGCAGCTCTTCTTCTCCCTTCGTGCACTTCCTCCTCTTCTTTGCGAATGGCAATGGTGGTAGTGAGAAGCTCTCTTTTTTTCTTTCTCTCCCTCTCCCTCCCAAACCTACGATTTATTTTTCTCTCTCATTCACTGTTTGTGGAAAAATGCTGTACTCGGGTTTCGGCCTGATTTTTTTTTAAGTACCATCGCTATTTGTGTTGCTATTTGCGTCACTATAGCCACGCCGCTAATATGCGTCGAACCTGTCTGTCACGATTTCCCTATATCCTTGTAGTGATATGTCTTTGTAGTTTGATTCTCTAGCAAATCATCAAGCTTCTCTTGAAGCTCAGAATTTTCTGGTTGTAGAAACAATTCAATTTTTTGACTTACAAGAGCTTACTACTTTGCAAGATCTAACTGCTCAAATCAACTTTCAATTTCTCTTAATAATTTTGGAACCCACTCTTGGAAAGTCTTGTGCATTATCCAACTAGTGTCTTCAATGTAAAATTCTTCCCTAAGTGTATTCTTGAAAGCTACCCTGTCAGCATGCTGCATATACAATTCAGTCATTCATGCTTTTAATTCATGTACAGTAATCTGTACAAAATATCAACTCCATGCAAATTGAGCCACCCCAAAGAGTTCAATCTTTTGAGCATAGGTATGCACATATGCAGATAGATTCTTGCCATTGAACAACTACTACCTGTAGAGCATTCATCACAACAATTTCTGTTTGAGCAGAAGCTTGCATCACCTATTGTTATTTTGTACCTGCATAAGCATGTTCATATTCTGCACTAATTGTTGTAAAACATCACTAGAAATTGTGCTCGAAGTTTCTCCCATATTGTCTTTTCTTCTAATGACCTTTCACATCAGGTTCACCAATGTTGGAAGGATTTTAGTCAAAAGGAAGTAGAGAATATGAGATGGAAGAGAAGAAAAAGAATAGACAAGAGGTACACAAGATAAAAACAAAGCCTAATGAATCAAAGCAATATATATTGATAGAACTTGAAATTCCTTGTCTAGCACTACTTAGAAGAAATCTCCAAGCATTAGATCTCCTGGAGCTCCCTTGTAGACAAAAAAAGTGCATCAAACAGCAACTTTTTCTCTACTACTCAAATCGCAAATATGATGGTTCCATTGACTCCAAAAAGGGGGTAAAATTGTAGGACACCTACTGAACTTTCTTCTAGATCACTCCTTCTTCTTCGAGTTCTTTAGAGTGTTGTTTGCTGCCTGTAAACTGCGCTCGCGAAGCACGCGATTTCACCAATCCTTCTTTTTTCTTGAAATCTCAAAAATTTATTGAAAAAGTAACTTGCTTTTTGTATGTCACCCTATTCTAGTAGTTCTCATAGCTTTTTAGGACATTTACAAGAAATAATATCCAAAATATTTAAAAAATACTAGTTTTATCCAAATTTCTAGTATTTTTGAACCATCCATACTATAGATATTGACATGAATAACTAATATGACATTGACTCTCTAGATCAATATAAGAAATAAAGATGATGATGCACTCTAGAGCTTTTCACACTGTGTCTGTGTATCAAAATTATTTGCCAATATGATGGTACTCTGAATATATTGTGTAATAATGGCATGCCTTCCCCAAGGTCCAAGTCTCCCATTGGACAAGTGATCCATATGGCTTCATTGCATGTCTCTATGGCCACAATATACTTAGCTTCACTCGTATAAGACCATGCCTTGCATTTCTCCAAATGAGACATTCATGAGATCTCACCACCATACAAGGTAAAAATATATCTTCTAGTTAGCTTTCTACTGTTAAATTTTCTTATATAGTCTTCATCCATGTATGCAAATATACCACTACTACTCGTCAACAAAGCATATGTATATATCTCTTACAGCACTTAAGTATCTCACGATACTTTTCACTACTCCACAATGCTTCTTGGTAGTATTTGACATGAATCTCCTTACTACTTCCACTATAAAAGCAATGTTCGACATTGAGTTTCACGTATGGAGGAAACAGAGTACTATTTGCCTTTTCTCCCTCCACATTCAAATGATGCAACACTTTATTAACATTGAGTTTCACCTATAGAGGAAATGGAGTACTATTTTCCTTTTCTTCCTCCACATTCAAATGCTATAATACATTACTAACATAATCCTTTTGGGACAAATAAACCAATCTCTATTTTCAATCCAGAAAGTATGTATATGCCAAGAATATGATTTTCATGTCCCAAATCCTTCAATTGAGAGGTTTCCATTAACCTTTTTTTCAAGGTTCTAATCTCATATAACTTATTTTTTCCAGCTATCAATATATCATCCACATAAAGGACCAACCCTATTAAGCTACCATCTTTAGCTTTTTTTAGTGTATAAGAAGTGGTCTATCTCACTTATTTTATAGCTATGAGACTCCATAAAGGTAATAAAATTAGTATGCTATTCTTGTGGGACTCTCTTTCGTATTCTTTTTTAGCTTGCCATAAGTTTTTCTTTGTAGTGTTCCACAAAACACTTTGACTGTTGCATGTAGATCTCATCATAAATATCACCATGCAAAAATGTTGTCTTGATATCCAATTATACAAGTTCCCATATCATTCTTACCTATCAAGACAAGCGTAGTATTAAGAGCAGTGAATTTCATCACAGGTGAAAAGATCTCATCAAAGTTAACACGTTTTTCTTAATTAAAACAATTGGCTACTACCTTGCACTGTACTTTCATTTAGCATCACTTGTAACCTTCAACTTATAGATCAACTTCAAAGGTGGAGCATTTTTTACCTTTGGCAAAGCAACCAACTCCCAAATCCCATTCTTCAAAATGGAATTCATTTTAGAGTGTGCAGCTAGTTACTTAAGTTTATCATCATGACTCGTGGTCTCTTTGTAACAAGATCGATCCCGATAACCTATCAATATCACATAGTCAACACCAAGTTGAAATCTCTTAGGGGAATGAGAGGTATAAGTAAATCTGTGTAGAAAATGGGTCGATTTGGATGGGAATTTTTTTTCCTCAAGTACCATAGGTCTCTTAGCCTATTGCTTAATAAATCTCCCTACATGTTACTCACTATCTCAAGCACTGTATGCCCTCTTTTTATACACTTAGTGTTCTAAAACTTCTCCTACATGGCAAAATAATAAGTTGCACTACATCTTGAAAGTAACCTATCATGTTGCCATTTTCTTAAGAGGTTTTGTATGCATCTTCTTCTCAATGAATAGGTTATCATTCTTACAAACAATCTTTCTAACTTGTGGATCCCAATGGTGATAATCCATCTTGTCACTTCAACTATAGCCTTAAAAAATGCATATAGTGTATTTTGGATCTAACTTGTCACATTTTCCTTTGGTACATATAGATAAGCTTCACAACCTAATAATCTTTAGTGATCATAAGAGGGCTTCTTGTTTGACGTTACCTCTTCAAGAATGCTACCATACAAAGTAGTATTAGGCAAACTTTTTATTAAATGTACAATTGTTGTCATACCCTCAACCCAAGATACTTGAGTTAAGGCCATCATTCGATAGCATATTCAACCCCCCTTCATTTATTGTCCTATTCATATACTTTGCAAAACTATTTTGTGTAGGATTAGTAAGTGCAATGAGTTGTATTTTGATCCAATATTTTTGCAAATTTTTGAACTCATGAGAGATATTTTCTCCACCATTATCACTCTTGAGACAAGTCTCTTTCCAAACTAAGTTTTTGTAAGTACCAAAATTTTCTCTAAACCAGACAGAAGCCTCATCCTTTGTATTCATAGTGAAAGCCTACTCTTTTCTAATTGCATCATCAATGAATGTGAAAAAATAAGATGTCCTCCCATAGATTGCTTGATACATTTGGTTGCTTGATTATCTCAATTATATGATTTTTGAAAATAGAAACATGAAGAGGATATCAAGTGGCACATTTAGCAAGTTTAGAAACAACAAATGATTCCTTGTGGACTTTCCTTCTTCAGTAACAACAACAAATGATTACTTGTGGACTTTCCATTGTGATGCATTTTCACAAAACTAAAAAACCCTAGGTCCGCATAGGGTGTAATGATTTTAGGACCTTGTCTAAACATGTGGTTGTCGTTTTTTGGGCTTGATAATCAAATAAGACGTGAGTTCTTGATAGGCAATGAGTTCAAGTCTTGTTTTAAGTTTTGCTTTTTCATAATACATATAACTTTGTGTGCTAAAATTGGTTGTGTGTATAGGTTGAAAAGATGAAAAAGAGGCTGAGCAAACATGAAATGAGGTAAAGCTTTCCAAGCCCCAACTCATGCACTTTTTCACAAGGGATACGAGTAGTACACTTCACTTTGTTCCAATCATTACACTAGGGACTTTGTATATCCCTACATCACAACTACTTCTACAATGTGAAGGGACACTTAACTACATCATCTTGATACACAACACAACATTTGGCCCACTAGAGCTTTATCTAGTAACCCTAGTTGCATGAGCACTTTTTGTGTGCATCATACATGCACATACCTCTCACCGCATCACTTTTGAAAATGCTAACTTTCAATACGAATAAATGGGGATAGAGGGTAAGTTGGGCTAGTGACCTAAGGGTTGTATAGGGTTGCCATCATTGAGAATTTGGGTTTAAACTTAGCTTGCTACGCATGGCCAACCATTTGAGTAATGGTGGTTAAGGGGGTGTTGAGTGGAGAGGAGACCTTCCATCGACATTATGAGAGGGTGAGGTTGTGAGAGGAGAATAATTAAAAAAGAAATGTGTTGGCATGTCCATACAATACTAGCACTGGTAGAGGCTAGACACAATGAGCTTCCTTGCAACCACCTTTTTTATGTGAGTATTGTGTGCTTGAATTGCATGACATGATCGATCAAGTTGCACAATTTCCCAATGCATAAGTTCATGATTACAAGTTTATCAATTGCAAGTATGTCTCCTCATATGATGCGTTGAGGGTCGTGCAAGACCCTTTGGGAATGGGCCTAGTATCAAAGTTGGGTTTTTGTAATCTTCCACAACATCATTGAGAGGTGAGAGGGTGAGGACTAAGTGTAGATCCTAAAGAACATGGAGAGGTGAGAAACTGGAGTGTATATACACTTATTTATGTTTATGTGTTTACTTTATATTTGGTGGCCCCTTCTGTATAGAAAGTGAGATGGTTTATATATATATATATATATATATATATATATATATATATATATATATATATATATATATATATATATATATATATATATATGCATGTATGTATGTATATATATGCATGTATGTATGTATGTATGTATAGATGTATTTTTGAGTGTGTATATATATGTTTTATTTATATATATATATATATATATTGGTTGTTTATTTATATATGTGTGGGCCCTATGGGCAAAGACCATCACCAACAAAAATAGACGGGATTGATAGAATGCAAGATGTATACACGAACGCATCAAAGGTGCATAGATTCTTGGGTGCATGTGTGTTCTATTTGATATGGATCCCTCACTTTGCACATGCAGCTGATGCTCTATATCGACTCTTAAGGAAAGATCAGAGAATTCATTGGGAAAGGAAGAATTAGAAAGCAATGAAGAAATTGAAGCAACTCTTGAAATCATATCCCACATTGAGAAAGGTTGATTATTCACATAGAAAGCCTATCATTATTACTGTTCATATGATCCCAATCGAGATTAGATGGGAAATTGAGCAAGATGACGAGCAAGGGCAAAGATATGCAATTCACTTCGGTGCTAAAATATTGACTGAACGATAGAGAAGGTATCCATAGGTAAAAATAGAATTATGGGGAATTGTGACAACCCTTTAATGTAATAAGGAGTATTTTATGGGCGCTCGTGTAGTCATTGAAACTGATTGTTTGCCGGTATTGGGTATGATTACTAGTTGTGCTACTCCAGACATTGCTATGCTCTGGTGGATTGCATACATCAAATATTTGAACCCTAAATTTCAACATATTGCAAGATGAGATAATCCAGTGGCAGACATGTGATTTGTTGCACACTATGAGAATGAAGATGGGATGATGGATGAGGAAGAAGAACATGACTTTCTTGCAACAACTGAAAATGATATTGTAAGAGTGAATTTAGCAAATATGCAAGGAGTTGCTACAACACTACAAGAAGCATGGACAACAAAGTGAAGACACTTTAGATGTTATATATCTTGTGTAGAAGTGTTTCAGGAAGACAAATATGCAGGACAGTGGTTGAGAATTGGTCAATATCTCTATACATTAACAAAGAGAGATGAGTGGTCGGATGAGGAGTTTAAGAAGAACAAAAGGAAAGACTATGGGTTTTTCTTAAAAGATGGATACTTGTGGAAACCTGCTGAAAAGAAACAACGTATGACATTGCAAGTTTTGGGTGACAAAGCTTCACAAGTAAATGTTATATGGGCTGGCCATAGAGGTGTTTGGGGTACTTTTGCAAAGATCAAATAAAGATATTCATGGTAGGGTATGTATAGGGATGTTATTCATTTTGTGAAAACATGTATGACATGTCAAATGTATTTATCTCTGAGACATTGGGATGGATTGCAGCCCACATATCCATTGTCTCTTCATTTTAAGGGATGGTGGATTTAGTCACAATGCCTACAGGTCTTTGGCAAATAAGAAATCTTGTATTTGCTCGTGAAGACTTGACTAATAAAGTGGAAGGGAGAGCTCTACATGTTAAAACAACGAATGCAGTGTGTACTGAGATCTTTTTCGGTATGGCTGTGTGGGCAAAATTATAGCAGATAGAGGTAAGCTAGATACATATGAAGCTCATGATTTCTTTTCGCAGTTGGGGATAAAGCTTACTTTAACTTCAACTTATAACCCTGAAGGAAATAGCAAAAGTGAAAGAGTTCATCCACCTATTGTGAAGACATCGGAAAAAGCATGTGGAGAGAGGGTAAAAGAGTGGCCACGATTGCTCCCTTATGCTTTGTGGGCTAATCAAACAATTCATAGTGCTCTTATAGGGTATTTACATGCTAAATTGATGTATGGTTAAAAACCTATTATGCCTATAGAAGAGATGAGAGTCACATGGAGTGTGCTACCTTGGGAAGAGGAGTTGAATCGAGAGGATTTGTTGGCCTTACGTATTAGACAATTGAAAAGAAAGTTAGAAGACCTAGAGGCAGCAATTGCAAAGTTAAGGGCAACAATGATACAAAACAAAAAACAGCTTGACAAAATACATAAGTTGAGGCCAAGAACCATACAAGATGGGGATTGGGTATTGGTTTTTTATAGCAGCTTCTACTAGCATAATGCCATGCGTAAAGTTTCTAACAAATGGTTTGGACCCTATGTGGTAAGATATGTGTTTGATAATGCTACTTATGCATTGAATGAGCTGGATGGGATAGCCATAAAAGTTTTCGTAGCAAGGAAAAGAATCAAATTATTCAAGAGGTGGGAATCTATTGCTTATGATTTACCAGAATTGGAAGAAAATAGTAGCCATGATACAGGGGCTAGGCATGAAGATATGGAAGATGAAGAAGCAAAGGATATGGTTGTAGAGGATGAGAACTCAAAATTTGGTGACAACTAGGATTTTGGCACATACTGGAGGATGTGCACATTTAGAGGGGGTGGATATCATGACGCTACACGGACATAGTGTGAAAAACTCTAGAGTGCATCGTCATCCAGCTTTCTTATTGATCTAGAGAGTCAATGCCATATTAGTTATTAATGTCAATGTCCATAGTATGGATGGTTCAAAAAATACTAGATTTTTGGAGAAAACCAGTATATTTTTAATATTATTTCTTGTAAATATCCCAAAAAACTATGGAAACTTCTAGAATAGGGTGACATGCAAAAAGCAAGTTGCTTTTTTAGTCAGTTTTGGAGAGTTCAAGAAATTGAAGAATTGGAGAAATCGGTGCTTCCCAATCCCAGTTTACAGGCAACAAACAACACTTCAAACCAGGAGAAGGATTAATCTGGAAGAATTTTGAGAAGGTGTCCCAGGGTTTTACCCCCCTTTCAAAGCCAACAGAACCATCAATTTGCAGTTTGAGCAACAGAGAAGAAGTTGTTGTTTGATGGACTTTTTTTGTCTACAAGGGAGCTCCATGAGATCTATTGCTTGGAGATTTCTTCTGAGTAGTGCTAAATAAGGAATTTCAGGTTCTATCAATACATAATGCTTTGATTCATTAAGCTTTGTCTTTATCTTGTGTATCTCTTGTCTATTCTTTTCTTCTCTTCCATCTCCTATTCTCCACTTCCTTCTACCTCAAATCCTTGGTGAATACGACCTTTCGACGAAAACCCCTCTGACATCGTGTTTCATGCGAAAATGAAGCACATAGAAGTGAGATATTAGATTCTCATATGGCTAGGTTAACGTGTCAACAAGTAGATTAAAATTACTTGGAATCCAAAAACTTTGAGCATCATGCATAAAATTTAAAGGTTGCAATAGTAGGGGTTTTAGGGAAGGGCAAAAATAATATTATCCTTCCAATGAAAGGTAATAAATTTGAAAAAATAGTTATATGCAGTTCGAACCTCGGAGCTTTAAGACCTTCCAAATGAAAAGCTGACAGCCCTTCAATTTTGAGGCTTGGTGGGAGACAAGAGACGCCCACGGCGGGGAAGAGAGACTTAGACTTTGCCCAAGACGTGGAATTTCTTACCTTCTCCAACATGCGAGACAAGTTCAACACGCAATACCTTCAATAACATGTGCAACGAAGTTAAAGTTCACCAATCTGACCCGGATCTCCGCTTCCATCCACGATTCCATCCCTCTCTCTATATATACTTCTAAAGAACGGCTCCTCGGACAACAGGTTCGGCGTTATCACCTGTTAGCTAATTCGTACAGGGCTTGCTTCGATCCGGTTTTCCACTTATAATCTCAATTCAATCTCCATCTGATCTAGCATAGCGTAGTATTCGGCCAGGCAGTTCCGTGCGCGCAGCAGCTTTAACCATGAGGACGTACAGGATCAATAACTACCCGGTGCGCCAGCTAGGATCGGCTGCAGCTCTCTTAGTACTCATCGTGTGCTTACACAGCGGCTTCAGCTGGATGGCTGTGCGGGCGCAGGAGCAGTGTGGGAGCCAGGCTGGAGGCGCCACGTGCGCCAACAACCTGTGCTGCAGCCAGTTCGGCTTCTGTGGCAGCACGAGCGATTACTGCGGCGATGGCTGCCAGAGCGGCCCTTGCACCACCGGGGGCTCACCTAGTTCTGGCGGCGGCAGCGGCAGCGTGTCGTCGATCGTGACCAGCGACGTGTTCTCGCAGTTCTTGTCACAGAACAGCGCCTCCGGCTGTCCCTCTAATGGCTTCTACACTTACGATGCCTTCATCGCAGCTGCAGCCTCGTTCAGCGGCTTCGGCACCACAGGCAGCTCGGACGTGCAAAAGCAGGAGCTGGCAGCCTTCTTTGCAAACGTCGCCCACGAGACTGGCAGTAAGCAGCTGCGGCTTATGAGTTGTTTTTCTTTTCTAGAAACGGATTATTGGTTATAATTAATTAAAAGCTTCCCTTTACCCTATAATTAGCGCCATTATTATACTGTCAAATTTTGATCATCTGTCGCGACAATAGCTAGCATGAACAACAATCGTTAGCATCATTACGACTGATTACATGAGCATCACTCTGCGCTGTCATGGTCAACAGGCGGCTGCTATGTAGAGGAGATTAACAAGGACACTTACTGTGACCCGTCCACAGTACCTTGTGCATCAGGCCAGCAGTACTACGGGCGGGGTCCTCTGCAGCTCACATGGTAAATTAACTTAATTCCATGTATGTATATGTGGAGCCAGTGTTATATTATATGTTCAAGTAGCTAGCAAGTAAGCCACTGGGCAAACGTGCTTAATCGTGGTTTTTATATTATTCGACATTTTGAACCTGATGATCTCTCGCACAATTATATGCAGGAACTACAACTACCAGGCAGCAGGCCAGGCTGTGGGCTTCGATGGCATCAACAACCCAGGCATCGTTGCCCAAGACCCCACTATCTCCTTCAAGACAGCACTGTGGTTCTGGATGACCCAGCAATCGCCCACGTGCCACGATGCCATGGCCAACAACCAAGGTGGCTTCGGCGCCACAATAAAGGCTATCAACGGTGGGTTGGAGTGCGGCAGCTCGGCCAATGTTGACCAGCAGCAGGATCGTATCTCCCGCTACCAGTCCTTCTGCTCCATCCTAGGGGTTGACCCAGGCAGCAATCTTACCTGCTAATTAACAACAGTTCAGCAATCAGCTCAACCTGCAATTAAATATTTGTGTGTGACTTGTATTAAATAATATGGCAAACCCACCGATGGACATAGCTAGCCAGCATTTCTTTCTGCCGCAGTTCGTTGTAGCCGTTCATGTAATCGAAATCAAAGGAAATAAAACACGATCCAGTACAAGTGCCAAAGTTGGCTCTAACTTATTCTTAGATTTTGCCCTATGAAACAACAAAATGTGAGACTTGAGGCGCGTTGAAACATCTGGTCATGGAATTTTGTGAAACAAATGGGATCCTCCAATTATGAGAGCGTACTCCTAGGGATCAGAAGAGCGTAATCTCCATTGGTAATACGAATGAAATCCCGAGTTGCATCATCTGCAAGAGCATTGTAATTTGCCCTTCTATGTTCTTTCTTTTTCGAACTTTCTTTTTCTCCTTTCTAAAACATAAAAGACTAATGGAAGTAGATAGAAACCCTTAGAATGTGAGAAATTCTCTAACTTTTCCTAGGTATGTGTATATAGAATCCCTATGTATAACTAGGAAATTACTTTCCCCACATCCCATGCTAGAGAATCCTACGCATGCATGTATGAACTCCTTATATATAACTAGGAATTTTATTTGGCACATCTTAAACTAGGGATTTGTAGGTCATATAGCTAGAGAATCATGTTTCCCATACAACATAGTAGGGAATTCTAGGCCACACAACTAGGGAACTCGATTCCTCACATTTCATACTGGGCAATTACAAATAGCCATATCAAGAATATATATATACTTCATGCAAAATTACAAATAGTTTATGGAAAATAGTTGCCAAGAAAATTAGGCCTAAATTAAGTAGTCACTCAATAACACAACATTGCTTCTCATCCTTTTCTAAAAGATTTTGCAAAATTCTTCTATTTATTTCTCTATAGATTAATTGGTAATGCACTAGTACTATAAAGGTAACTATGTTGATCAATAATTTAATGTTGAGAACCATGTGACCTAGCTCAACAATTATGGAAATTAGGAACCAATTGTAGCGTGTCATTTGTGCATATTCTTTAACACATTTCTAATACATGTGCATTATAAAAGGAGATGAAAATGATCCTCTTTCTCATAAGGTAAACTTCCTAAAATAAGCATTAACATGCTAAGTCCACCTCTGAAAAACTTAAAAAAAACTAGATTCCAAAGAAGCATATTAAAACTTATAGAAAGATGTGACATTCTATATTGATAACTTGGTTAATTTTTTGCATTTTGCTCACATATGTAAGTTTATTGCACTTACTATGATTATCCCAAATTAGGTTTGAGTTTAAAAACATATTACACATGTCACTTGTAATCAAGCCTACTTGAGGTTGAGTTAAAGGACACACTGCCCATGTCACCTATAATCAAGCCAAATTGAGGTTAGAAATACTAAGGATTGTAATCACTACAACAAAAAGGCTCCATAGATGCGCTTGTAGACGTAATATTTAAATTGTGTTTAAAAATGTCGGGCGCGTTTATTAATGCGTCTACTAGCACGTCTAAAATTTCGCATCTGCAACCGTGCTTATAGTGAAAACTACACACGCATATAGACGTGGAAACAAACACAAATATAGACGTGCCTATTGACGTGCTCCGTAAATATATAATCATATTTATAAAAAAGTAGATATATTCAAATCCTACGTCTATAGAGGCATGTAACTACGTGTCTAAAAAGACGTGTAATCTGTAATTTTTTTATGATTATAGACGCGCATTTTTCCTACAATTTACATGCGCGGATAGACGCACAAAATAGAGTATGCAAAAAAAAACCAGTCCCCCTATCAAATTGTATGCTTAGGGAAAACAGAGAAAGATTATTATACTAAAAGCAAAAGCATGTGGAGAGCCAAAGTCCATATATTGATAATAACACATGATGAGCGTACTGTGCTGAAACATTTGTACATATTTCGAAGATTTTTGTACTGAAAACAAAACAATATAGAACACGAAATATCATATATAAAGATGAAACGTTTTTACATGGCGAGTTCTAGTGCTTGTGACCTCAAGCGTGATCATGGTCGCAAGCACTAGCTGAAAGTAATACATATCAAAAATGAAAACTACAAGGCCAAGGGGAGGCATGTATGCACGGGGCTCCTCTACATCTCCTCAGAAGAGGCATCATCGTCACTGCCACCACCGCTGCCGCTCTGCCATTGCCGCCACCGCTATTACTAGTCTCTCCTTCACTATCCTCGACTGCATCAGAGTTCGCCTACACAAAGAATTAAGGTATATAAATACCATTACAAACAATAAATTAGAGTTACCTATACTTTTCATGTAAAAAATAAAACATACCTCTTCTAGCTGTGGAATCCTCATGGCACGATTGTATTGCTCCTCCGTGATCAGTCCCTCCTCGTAGAAATGCTGCCAAGTGGACACCCGGTTATGACCTCGATGGTAGTCTACCTCTCTAGGAGTAGGCATCCTACCAACGATATGATAATACAAAACAATTTTAACATAACAACGTATTAAAATACACTACATAATGAATTGAAAAAAATAAAAAAATATAATTTAAAAAAAATCAAATAATACTTACAAACTTAGCCTCCCATGACTCCCTGCCACCCGATCCATAATGTGACGATCCCATGGTTGCCACATCTGGATACGTCGCACCTCTGCATACTGGTGACTTGTCCTTCTCTCTGCTCCTTTTTTTTTCCCCTCTTTCCACTCCTTGCAGTGGCAATTTGGTGGTTGGCCATATCCAGGGCGCCGGTGCTCTTGTGTCCGCAGGTGACTCCTTTTGGCGTGCATCATAAGGTGAGATCTCTTGTTATGAAGCACGTCTCTCACCTTTGACCATCCCCAATCATTTGAGAATTGTGAATTCTCGGGATTAGGGTACCTTCTATATACTGTCCTTAGCACCTCTTGCCATAAACCACTTTTTTTGTGCTTAAAGGGAATCATAATCTTTGTGTGTGGCATGCACAACACTCCTCAAGTAGGCTATCACTTCCCTCCCCTAAGGGTTATGCAAGATACCACCAACATTTGTAATAGAGTAGTACATTTGTGGAGGCTCACCTCTCTCATTTCCCGATGAGGGTGATCGAGAGCCACCTCGATTGAACCATCATTTGAGGTACTGTCATCTGTGATGACCACAGTGGATTAGGTGCACTATACTACGGCACTGTTTGCATCTCGGGATAGGGGTAGGGAACTGTCCCTGGGATTGCATTTGGTGGGTATACCATTCGTGGCATGGGAGGAGATAAGACTTCTCTTCCTAGAGTCATTGACAACCTTGCTTCAACTTCATCATACAATCTTGCACCTTCCACTGTAGCTTGCAGATTGACTAGTCTTCTCAATTACACGAACTTGCAAACTTCTAGTTGTAGGCCTCTGAGAAAAACTCCTTTCTGAATACCTTCGTCCAAATGATGGTTAGTCCATCTCTTCAAGATAGATTCCATTCGTGAGACATAAGCTTCTATCTAGGCAACCCCCACAAAGCCCTCAACCTCCTCGTCCTTCCGCACGACTCTCCCTCCTCCCTCGACGGGAACTACCCTCTACCTCACTCGATGCACGTGCTTTTGCAGATGCATGTGCTTTGGCTGATCCATGTACTTCATGTGATCCCTATGCATCAACTAATCTATGTGTATGCATAGTGCATGGAGTACCTGTTAGAGGTGTACAAAGGTTTGGTGTACCAAAGTTTGGCGTGCCAAGGTTTGGTGTTTGTGCGGCAATGCTAGGCAAATATGTGATAGGTGTCCCAAAAATGACACTAAAAACCTCCTCTGCAGTGGGAGAGCGACCAACATAACTGGTCATCTCCCCCATGAATTGCTCCTTGTTCGAAAAACCTCCAAAAAAACTACTAACACCTCTAGAAAACTCCGCTAACGTGTTGTTCATGCATCCCAAATCAAGATCAGTGCTGGAAGATGCAGGATTCCACATCTACACAAGCAAAAATCCATTACTACTCGTGTCTATACCCGCGTCTATTAGTGCATCTATACCCACGTTTACTTTGCATTCTGGACGCGCCAACAGATGCAAAAGATAAACAAAAAAACTCAGACCTTAACTCTAATTAGTTATGCCGATAGCGCGTCTATATACGTGTTTAAAAACGTGTCCAAATTGTCAGCTAGACGCACCTACAGACGTGCAAAGTCGGACTATATTTTTAAAAACTATTATAAAAAATGGCATGAAGCCTCCATAGATTGTCTAAAGTATGTAGAGAGAGGGAGAGAGAGAGAGAGAGAGAGAGAGAGAGAGACAAACAGACAAAGAGAAAGCAAAGAAGATTGAGAGAGAGAAGAAGAACTCACCTTCTTTGCTTGTTCTGATGGGTGGCGGCTAGGTAGCAAGCTCCTTATCCTCCTCCTCCCTTCGCTTGGTAGGTTGCTTGATTATTCTTCTCTTCCTTGCTGTTTGGCTCTTATTCTTTACTCTCTGGCTCTTCTTTCCTCCTCATTTTACTCTTATTTCCTTCCCTCGTCTTCATGAAGTGATAGATAGACATGATTAGTGATGTCGAGCTCAAACTGCAGAAAACACGCAAAAAACACAGGAAAGAAATGGTTTGAAAAGAAAGCCATAACTTTTTTTTAAAAAAATTTACATTCACGTGGCACATCTCTAAGTGCGTGTACTGTCAGTATCCAGGAATGTCACTTGCCTTTCACCTTTCACTTCACGGATAAATGTCCCACGGATTGCTTCTAGATAGAGGTCTGACTCCTTCAAGGAAGTAGTGTCATCGTCTGATGTTCCACTAGAACTAGTGTCCTCCTTTTGAACAATTGACTCATTTGTCCAGTAAGATTTCTGGAAGGATATCAGAGCTTTCTTTCTTTCTGTGTGAGTGGCAATTTCTTTTGGACTTAGGGATTCATCTTTAGAGGATGCATCTAGGAATGTCACATTGCACGGACCTTCTATAAGCCATGGCTTTGATGGCTCTAGATTCTGTTGTCAAGGGGCATCATCATCATCTTTTCTCCAAAATAAATGGTCAGGGCGATATGAGCCACTAGTGAAATTAATTTTTATACCTTTGATCCATTGCTTATGCACATTCTACATACTTTGTGGTCCATTGGTCAACCCAAATGGAACCATAGTCATTCCATCTAACACCCCAAGATCTTTAGCCTCTGAGGTCTTTGTAGGGACATTAACAAGATCATCTGCTACCAAAGGAACTTCTTCATATGCACTTCCATAACTTGCTTCTTTTTCTTCCTCATCATTTTCATCCTTTTTCTCTGGAGGCTCTGTCTCTGCTTCTGTAGAGGCTTTATAGGAGAACAATAGGTCCTCCGTCTCTGTGTCTTCTTCTGCTTCTACCTTTGTCTCTGGCTCTATCCATGTCTTTGACTCTTCTTTTGTCTTTGCAACTGCCATGTAACAGGGAGAACAGTACATCCATGCTTCTATTTCGCTGTTAGAGGTGATTTGAAAAGTCAATTCAAGTTGAGGCAGGAGGTATTCTCCCACGGACAAAAACTTTGCTTCTCTCGGTAGTTGTCTTACAGTGCCCACTGTTAGGGACTGTGGCTCTGTTTTCTTGGGAAAGATCTATTTAACAGCCTCTTCGTCTCCTGATGTACCATCTGTTACTTCATTAGAGGAGTCTGTTATAACTTGGATATAGATGTGGATCCATTACCTTTTTGCGATCCATACAATTTCAACACCACTTTATTGGGTCATCTGCCTAGGGTTAGGGTTCCTTTGAACCAGTTTGTCCTAGCTCTTGCTTCAAAAAGCTAAGGTCTTCCCAGGAGTAGAGGATATGAGGTCCCATAAGAATTTGGTTTGACCACCAAATATATCAGCCAATAGTCTCTTTCTACCAGGGTTATTTTTACGTATGGGAGGATGCCCAAGAGTTCAATTTTGCTTTGGTCTACCAATCTGATAAGCCACTGTGTAGATTGAATTCCTTGCAAACCTAGATTCTTTATTGTCACATCCATCATTATGTTTACTAATGAGCCTCCATCAATCAATGCATTTGAAATAAAGAATCTTTCTATCCATACACTAATCTCTGGAGTTCCAGGATCTAGGAAGGCGTTAGTCACATCTACTTCCTTCACAGGTTCTGAGGATCTATTGGACTTTGTTGTTATTGGGGGAACAATCCTTAGGCTACGTCTTCTTGTCAAGATGCTTTTAAATCTCTTTTGACAATTGGGAGACAATATCAATGATTTTCAGAATGTTAGGTTTGGTTTAAAGGTGTCTAGGTCTTTGACCAAATCATACTCTTTGATAGAATCCACAAGCTTTTTCAATCGACTGGAAAATGGGGCCACGCCCACTTTTATCTTCCCTTTTTCTTCTAAGAGCATCAACATATGTGCTTCATCTTCATGAGAAGGGACTTCCGCATCTATTTCCTGGACCTCTAGTCCTACCTCTGCAACTGTCTCTGTAGCTCTCTGTGGCTCTATGGTGCTCTGTACTTCCTTATTTTGGACTGCATTGTTATGTTTTTCTCGAGGATAGTTGAACTTCACAGTCTTGGCAAAAGGAACGTTCTCTTTTGGAACTACGGATTCTTCTTTCTTTGCTCATGTTATTGTGGCCACTTCAAATTCGACCAAATTGGAAGCATGTTCTTGGATCTTTTGTTGGGTATCAGAAGTAGATTTGATAGGGGCTAGGCTTAGACAATCTTTTGCAGTATGGCCTTCTTCTTTGCATCGACTGCATAAGGGCTTGTAATCCACAAATCTTCTAGGGTTTGGACAATTTGGTGAGATATGACCCTTTTCTCCACATCTATAACATTCCATCTCGGATCTTTGGCCATCGCCAGACTCGTGTTCTCTATAACTTTGAGAGGGAAACCTCCTTGGATCGAAATTGGGACCAAAATCCCTAGCCTTTGGTCCAATGTCCTGCATTGTCATTTTAGATTCTTGTAAGTTGAATCTTGCGTTTTCATATTTCTGTCTTTGTTCGTGGATCTCTTTCAAGGAGCAAATATCCTCTGTATGATTCTTCCTCAAACAATATGAACAGAAGGCTCCAGGAATAGTTGGTCTTTGGGTACATTTCGTGGCTAAATATCCCGCTTGATGGAACTTTCCGCACCATGTATTAGAACCTATCATATCTCTCCTACCTCCCATAGGAATGGATATATTGGTAGTATTCACCTTCAGCATCTGTAGCTGTTCTATAATCACATCCATAAGCTCTTTCTTAATACTTGCAACTGAGTTGGATAGGTAGTCCTTCAGATTTTCACCTCTTGATGTACTTGTAGTAGGGTTTTAGGAAGCTTCTGTAATTACCACTACAACAAAAAGGCTCCATAGACGCGCTTGTAGATGCAATATTTAAATTGTGTTTAAAAATGTCGGGCGTGTTTATTACCATGTCTACTAGCACGTTTAAAATTTCACGTCTACAAGTGCACTTATAGTGAAAACTACACGCACACATAGACGGAAAAACAAACACGATTAGTGATGTCGAGCTTGCACTGCAAAAAACGCGCAAAAAACGCAGGAAAGCACTGGTTTGAAAAGAAAGCCATAACTTTTTTATATATATATATATATTCGCATGGTGTGTCTGTAAGTGTGTGTAATTGCACGTCTATATACGCAGATAAAAGATATTACATGCACTGAAAGACGTGATTACAATTAAACTTATTAAAATGCTAGCTTATGGTTGTTTTTGGATCAATAGAACTTTCCTAGTCTTTCAATATCAAAATGTTTGTCTCCATGTTGTAAGTATCAAAATATTTAGGGAATATGACATATATGCCAAATGAAATCATTTATGTCCTTATGATTCAAGTGTAATTATGTCGCCATCTTCTACTAGTATGGGACATGCTGAGTCAACAAACAGTACATCCTCCAGTGAGGATGAGACATTGCGTCTTCACAATCAAGACGCTTGGATATGACGGAAAATAAAATGTATGTGTGATCGTTGTCGAGGATGTTTTTTTCCGAGCACGTCGAATCACAATGTCACACCTCAGCATGTACGGAGAGTGGGACCAAGAAAAAGACCCAGTAATTTTTACTACTTTATTTGCACAAATATTATTGGTCTATGTTGTGGCTTCACCATTAAACAAAACCTTCTTTTTGTTATTGAGAAGTATGCGGTACCACATCCTCAAATGGTCCCTCCAGGGCGTCGAGAGACTGCGAAGCGTCGATGCAAGGATGCAGAGTCCTCAAGAAGAGTAGAGACTCATGACGACGATAACGGCCCTCTTCAAATGCCCCATCAAGTTTTGGAGGAAGAGATTTTGGACAACATGGTGCAGGATTTATTTTTCCATGAGGTTCGGGGAGAGGGCGCCACTAGAGAGACAGATGACTCGCTACACATATAGCGTCAAAAACTCCATTGTACGAAGGTTGCACATACTCCGTTCTACGTGTATCTCTCGAGATACTGAACCTACAAACCATTTATGGATGGAGTAATGCTAGCTTGAATGCATTATTGAAGTATGTATCATTTGATATTAATTCATAAATACTTCTAGACAATATTCGCGGTTTGTTAACTCTGTTTGCACAATATATGCAGGTTATTGTCACAAATGCTTCCAAATGGAAATAAATTACAAAATAGAAGGGAGCAAGCAAGGCATTTCTTGACATCTCTTGGAGGTATCAATTACGTTAAAATCCATGCATGTATCAATGATTGCATCTTGTTTCGTGGGGATCATGCATATGCATGACAGTGTCCTATTTCTAATGAACCAAGATACAACCAGGAGATGAAATCAATGGATGTGCCTCGTAAGGTTTTGCGACATTTTCCTACTATTCCACATATTCAACTTATGTTTAAGTGTGAATCTATCGTGAGACTCATGTGATGGTATGCTAGTCACCATTCAAGTGATGGAAAGTGGAGGTTTCCTTCAGACACACCAGCTTGGCAACACGTAGACAATTTGTGGCCTACTTTCAAAGAAGAGCCCAGAAATGTGAGATTTGGTCTAGGATTAGATATAATAAATCCATTTGGCATCAAAAGCACCTCATATAGTGTATGGCTAGTGGTATTGGTGAACTATAATATCCCTCTGTCCATGGCAATAAAAAAAGGACATGTAATGTTGTCCCTTTTGATTCCTGGAAAACACAAAGTAAAAAACATGAACATTTACTTAGAGCCTTTGATCGAGGAGCTAGAAATGCTATGGAGAGGTATTGAGGTGCAAGATGTGAGTGCATCATTGTCCTCTAGAGATTTCACTTTAAAGGGCATGTTGTTGTGGACCATGCGTGACTTTCTAGGCTATGGAGAGTGTTTAGGTAGTTGCGTAATCTATTTTATTCATTATTACCCATAATCAAATATATGTCATCATTAACCCACTTATTTCTACATATTTAACTACATCAGGATATCATGCATATCTAATTTGCGGTCCCTCTCTGGTTTCTTCTAGACCGACACGCTTGAAGAAGGTTATCTATGACAATCATCATCGTTTTCTTCCTATTTACCACCCCAAATATGCACCCCCCACTAATGGAAGAACTCCACAATCTTT
This sequence comes from Lygodium microphyllum, assembly GCF_053477565.2. Lineage (NCBI taxonomy): Eukaryota > Viridiplantae > Streptophyta > Polypodiopsida > Schizaeales > Lygodiaceae > Lygodium > Lygodium microphyllum. The sequence continues at coordinate 27,138,475 of NC_141146.1, read as the reverse complement.
GACCATTCAAGATTGAAAGGACACTTGGACACACGCCAATTATCATCCTCCACTTAGCATGAGTCAGTAACTAGTTTACTTCTTTTGTTTATTTTTAAAGCATTATGAGAATGAGAAATAATATATTGTTTGTGCCTTAGATTCTCTATATTTTTTCGTCTCCCACATTGGACTGAACTCAAGATCAATCACGTGTTGGACCCCATGCATATATTCAAGAATGTTGCCTCTACATTATGGGATCACTTAATCGGGGCTCGTGATTCTGTCAATGTAAGGGAGGATTTACGTAGCATTGGACGTATGAGATGAGCTTGGCCACGCATCGGACCTAGAGGAAATATCGAGTCACCGCGTGCACCTTGGATGTTGTCGAAGAACGAAGAAAAGATGGTGAAGCAGCAGATATGTAGCTTTCGAACTCCCATAGGATATATGAGATGCCTCAAGGGAGCCTTCATAAAGAAAAAGAAAAGAGGTGTGGAGCAACTATCCGGTTTGAAGTCTCATGATTGGCACAAAATGATTCAAGTAAGAATATTCATAGCCATAAATATATTAATTAGTGAAGTAACTATGTAGAATAATTAACAATGTATGAATATTTACATATAATTCATCCTTCCTACTAGCATATCCCATTGTGTTTCGAAAGATGTGCATGATATCATTTACAAGATGGGTGAGCTCGCGATGTCGAAGGGTTTGTGAAAGCAATGTCGCAACCACAGAGGTTATTGGTCCAAGATAGAAGATCAATCAAACAAGATCAAGATTCAATTTGTGAATGCAATGTCAGAAAATGACCCTATAATCAATTTGTTCAAGCCTTTAGTCTCTTGAATGTGGCAAACAGACTTGTTGGGCTAGTTCTTCGGAAAGGAAAAAGCTTGATAAATCATGGAGAACTTCCAAAATGTCTTCATGAGTCATTTTCCCCTCTCCATCTATATATGTTCAGCTTTTATGAGTCACTGATCCATCTTGAATTTCCAAACAGAAATTTCACACAATCACACGCCCATGATTTAAACAAGTGGTGTTGTAATCATCAATGTGAGGCTTTTGCAGAGTCAATCGTCCTTGCTGCTTTCAAAGCAAGATTTTTCATATCCTCGTTAGTCATGTCCTTCATCTCTGCGTCTCTCACGTATTACTTTGTATTGCCTTTGAGACCATGTAGCTTGTGCAATTTGATCCTTCAAGTCAAAGGCCTCCTTTGAGAGCCATCTGAGAGGCTCAGACTGTTTTCAACAACAGTTAATGAATCACCATACACTCTTCTAAATTCTTCATCGGTATCTGATTCCCAAGGAGACATACCAATCCAATATCTTCATCCTTTGTCACTTGACTAACGTCAATTCAGTTTCAGGACGTCCAGATAACACTCCTACTTCATCTTTTCTAAGCTCACCAAAGTTCCTCTGTTCACCTGTTTTCACTTTTGATCCGTTTCTCCTCAGTCGCAGCAACGTGTGCACTTTATAATTCCTCTGATTCAACATCTCCTTGTACTGTCGCTCACAGTGAAGTCATCTGGCTCATTAATGCTACCCTCTTCGTCATCCTTGTACTGTTTCAAGATAGCTGCAGCCTTGTGTAGGGTCTCAGCTCTTTTCCACAGTGGTGTTTTGGCCCAGAGCTTCTGCGCTGCCTTCGCACTTTCAAGAGCTTTATTGACCTCTTCCTGATTACAAGCTTGAACTTTGTACTGAGGCTGGCGCGTTGCTGGATTTGTGATGGTCACAGATTTTCCCGAAGAAGAGACCCTTCACTCACCATCGGCATAGTATTTGTACATATCTTTGTCAACAATTTCTTCAAAAACTCCTGAACCTGCCATGTTCTGCAGGAAGCGAAGCCAACGGTTGGCGGACTTGAAGCTAGTGTGATACAGCACAAGGCAAGGCGACAGCTCGATAGACGGATAGGGAGACAAGCCGCGCAAATGAGCTTCTTCTTCGTGCACGGAGCAGGTGATCAAGAGGCTAGATGATCATCCAACGTTGGCAGAAGAAGAAGAAGAAGAAAAAAAAGCTGATGTAGAAGAAGGAGAAGAGAAGAGACAGAGGGGTGAGCGCCTCTTGTTCTTCCAAAACTCACTCACACCTGTTTTTCTGCTGCTGCTGCCGCTTCCCAGTGAATCCTTCCTTGCCCGCCAGTCCAGAATAGTCCTCCTTCTCTTCCCTTGGCACTGTTCTGCTGGATCTTCTCTACACACCGCTGATCAATCGTCATGGAAACGAGCGCAGACAGGGTGTGGCAGCTAATGCGGTCTCCTGGTGCCGTGTCGTCCAATCGGAATTGCCCATTTTACACACTCTCCTCGCAGTACTGCAGTGCCAATGAGCTATTCGTCTTCAAATCCTCGATTGGATGACTGTCGATGATACTATTTCGAGCTCCCTGTTTTCTGCTTCTCTCTCACCACAAGAGATGATCAGTCGAGACCTCCTTCTTCATCTTAGTCTTTAGCTGCACCATGGCCTCTTTGTTCTCTGCATCTCCTTCTGCTACAGTGCTCACCATCCGATAGCTCCGTTCATGGCGTTCCTCCCTCATCTATTTTCTTTCCTCCTTCCTCTATTTTTCCTCTCTCCCCCCAATTCGTCCCGCACTCTCCTCCCCTGTTTCAGCCTGTTCGTCCCGCCCAAAATGCCTCCTTTTAAAAATAGCTCAAAAGCTTTTTCTTTCCAGCCTGATCCACATCTTCTTTATCCCCTTTTTCTAAAGACTCTATCCTTGGCAATTCTTTTGCAGTTCCGTTACAACTAGTAGAGACAGTGCTACCAAGTATATGTTTACCATCCTCTGCAACCTTTTGATTCTTTCCAAACGCATTCTTCTTTTCTTTCTTTTCAGCCAGACCATTACCTAAAGCAGGATAACTCGCACGTGCATCAGCTTGCTTGCCTTCAGTATTTGCCACTAATTCTCCTGAGGTAAACCTCAAATAACACTAGGTTCAGCATCAGTTACTTTGGTTCCTGATTGACCAGAAAAAATCTGAATTTCCCCTTCCTTTGGGCCAAGATCTGCAGGTAAGCTTTCCACACCTTTATTTGCATGTTTCTTCTTCCTTTTTGGGCAGTTGCATCTCGGGTTACCAGTCTACCAAAATTACTTATTCTTCTCCGTCTTCGGCATAGAATGAAAGATCAAACATAACAACTAAGTATGTACAAAGTATTAAATCATACACATGACTTTTGGGTGGTTTGCACACCTCGAATGCGCAGCAATACGACATCCACCCCCTCTAATCCTGCGCATCCTCCGGATGGGCCAACTACCCATGATCATTATCATCAAGATCCACAAACAAATCAATCTCTTCGTTATGCATTTCCGGTAGATCAACAAGATATCTAGCCATATCATCTGTCTCTTCCATTGGAGTTTCTTGTCGTTGCTCTTCTCTCGAAAATTCTTCCAATGCGTAATCCTCATCATCTCTTTTCTTGAAAATCTTGATTCTTTTTCCAGCAATAGGCACTCTAAGCACTGTTCCATCCAATTCTGTCAACTCATATGTTGCATTATCAAAGACATGTCTGACTATGTATGGCCCAAACCATCTTTTCACCATCTTCCGAAGTGCAGTATGCTGATTTTCAAGGCTGCTATCAAAGACCAATACCCAATCTCCATCTTCTATTGCTCTAGGCCGCAAGCGATGCCTGCTATCAAACCTGTCCTTGTTCCTTAGTCTAGCAACTTTCAACCTGTCAATAGCTAGCTGAATATCCTCAGGTCTCCTCTCCAACTGTCGAATCCGAAGAGCTAAGAGCTCCTCTCTCGTCAAATCCTCCTGCCATGGTAAAACTGACCAAGTCAAAGCACAAGTCTCAATCGGCATAACAGGTTTCTGACCATACATCAACTCTGCAGGCATATATCCTGTAGTAACACTATGAGTCGTACGATCAGCCCATAAAGCAAATGGTAGAAGTCTCGGCCATTCTCCAATCCGTCCTCTGCATGCTTTGGCTAATGCTTTCACTATCGACGGATGCCCTCTTTCACTCTTCCCATTTCCCTCTGGATTGTATGCTGTGGTTAGAGCCAATTTGATTCCTAGCTGAGAGAAAAACTCCCTAGCTTCATCTGCATCCAATTCACCACGATCCGCAGTGATCTTACCCACACATCCATACCTGCAGAAAATTTCCTCCAATAAGAACTTACACACTGCACTAGTGGTCTTCGTTCTCAAAGATCTGCCCTCAACATGATTAGTAAGATCCTCTCTAGCCAAAACAATGTACCTCATCTGCCATAGACCCATAGGCATGGTAACCAAATCAACTACCCACTTATAATGAATGCATAGCGGATAGGTCGGATGAAGCTCATCTCTATGACGCACTACTGAATACATCTGGCAGTCTCTGCAAGTCTCAACAAAGTGAGAAACATCTCTGTACATGCCTTTCCACCAATATTTCTCCCTGATCTTCTCATAAGTAGCCCATACTCCTCTATGACCAGCCCAAGGACTCTCATGAAACTCCCTCATCACCTGTAATTGTGACTCTCTATCGCAGACAACCCGCAAAGGTAATCCGCCTCTTTTCTTCGGATGCTTCCAAAGAAATCCATCCTTGAGAAAATAATCATAGGCTTTCCTTCTGATCTTCTTGAACTCTTCATCTGTCCATTCATCTCTTTTGCTTAGTGTACTAAGGTACCTGCCAATCTGCAACCAATCCCCAACATAGAGCTCTTCTGTGAAAGCCACAATATCATAAACATGACAAACATGATCAACCATAGTGGCTGAAATTTCTGCATCATCCTCTTCTGCAAGTAGAGTCTCCTCATCATCATACCTGGCTCTAGACAACATATCTGCCACTGGATTATCCTTCCCTGCTATGTGTTTAAATTCCGGATTTAATGACTTGATGTATGCAATCCATCTCAACATAGCTATATCCGGAGTAGAGCAACTCGTAATCATACCAATCAATGGCAAGCAATCTGTCTCTACCACAACTGAAGCTCCAATAAAGTACTCCTTGTCACATTTGAGAGCCGTGGCAATCCCCAATAACTCCCTCTTGATTTGCGGATATCTCCTCTGTCTCTCGTTTAGGACTTTCGCCCCAAACCGAATAGCATACCTATTTCCATCTACATCATCTTGACCCACAGCCCAACCTATGCCAATTGGACTAGTGTCAACTGTCAATACAATAGGCCTATCACAATTATAATCCGCTTTCCTGAGAGTAGGAGCATTCTGCAATAACTTCTTCAATTTCCGCATGGCTTTAGTGTGGCTCTCATCCCAATAGAATTTCTGCCCCTTTCGAAGCAGCTGATACAAACAATCTGCAATGTGTGCAAAATGAGGCATCCAAATCATATAAAACACACAAGCACCAATGAATCTCCGTACCTCTGAAGTGGTAGAACAATACTCTGCAATCTTGCCTATAGCATTCACCTTATCAGGTGAGGGTTTCCTGCCATAATATCCACACATATGCCCAACAATGACAACCTCATTCACTCCAAAAACAGATTTTTGCCCTGAAAGTGTCAAGTTCACTTCTTCTAACCTGGCCAAAATCTTCTCACATGTTGAAATATGATCAGCCACAAAGTATCTGCATCCCTGCTCATTTAGGCTCTCATTCTTCTCTTCTTCTGCACACCCCTTAATGGGCACATCATCCAAGAAAGGCATAGTAAGCTGAGGTATGTAATCACGAAGGACCTTATGCATGGCATTCATCATATGCGCAACAGAATTAGTGGCACCTTGAGGCAAGGTACACATCCTGACAAGCCCAATAGGAGTTCTCATGGTGGTTATATCCCTGCTTTCCAAAGCCAGCTGAAACTGATCATAACCTGAATACAAATCACCCAAAGAATAGATGGCACGTCCAGTAAATGCCTCTGCAAACTCATCCACAACTGGACCAATACCAACATTCCTGATAGTAACCCTGTTCACTGGCTGCATGTCCTGAATAAATCGAAGAGTACCATTCTTCTTTGGAACTGTAAACCACCTGTTTGAGTATGGTGCAGATGAAGGCTCAAGGATTCCCATCCTGATCTTCTCATTCAATAAATCAATCAGCTTTGGCAAGTGTGCTTTAGGCACTGGAATAGGTCGGAGATTCCATGGAATATGAGGAATAGTAAAAATAACCATAGGAGCAACAATATCAGGATTCACACATCCAATCTCATGTGGGACAAAAGCAAATCCCCTTCCATGACGCTCAAGCATCTCCTGAAAGCATTGCTTCTCCATGGGTAACAAGAAATCACCATTTCCAATTTTCAATTCAGCAAGTGTCTCTGCTGAAAATTTATGACCAATATGCTCCGGATTCCTCAAAATTTGCTGTTTAGCAGCCCTCTCTATTTGCTGATCACTGTCAAGTGGAAGCGGTACAGCAACCGGCTTCACCTTCTTATCCACAGTTTTGTATTTCGTGTCAACCCTGGCTTCATTATGCTCTTCTGCATTACATAAACCTTGCTGTAAATCAGCAATTCTGCACTCCAATGGCTGAATATTCTCAGCCCTCTGCTCTATGGACTGCATAGGAACAGCCCCAAACTCTGAATGCTGAAATATTTCAGCAGTAAACTCTGTTGGCTGAAATTTTTCAGCCCTCTGTCTCTCTGAAAGCTGATCATAACTAGCTGGAAACTCTGTTTGCTAAATTTCTTCAGCACTCAACACTCTTTGCTGAGTTACCTCAGCCTCTGACTCAATCTGTGACATAAAATCTGCAATTTCATGAAACATGTCCAGGGATTGCACTAATACATTACCATGACAATTCAGCATATCAGTTTTCAGCATATCTCCCATCTCTGCCATCGTATCTGCACAAATCACACTGTCATACATACCATCTATGTGCTCATCATCCTCCAAAATTCCTGCATTTTTCAAATTTTTCTCCTTCCTGCATATATACTGCCTGGCGGCTCTAGGCAACCTAGAAGTCTTCTGATAACTCATTGAACTGTTTGCTGAAATCCCAACATAACCGGAGGAGAAAACACCGCTGCTAGGAGGTGAGAACTCCAATCTCCTCTCCTCTGTACCACCGTCGTCTCGCGAAACGGCGGTACCTAATGAAAACCCGAATCCCTCACAGTGGGTAAGGGTGCATCTCTGAGAGTATCCCTGTTTCTAACATGGTTCACACATACAGTCATAAACTGAACTGCTCTCATACCATCTTTACTGCGAATCCGTGCATAAGCAGATCCATCATCCATGACCTTTGTCTCCATGCGCATCTCTGTAATGAATGGTTGTCCAAGAATTATAGGATAAGAGCATGAATCCTGCACAAAGAAATGAAAATCCTCCTCTACATCACCAATCGAAACCCTGACACTAGGGCAAGCAGCATATAAATCACCTGCAGTGTTATTGGCAGCTCTCATACGCCACCCATGCTCTACATCCATAGGCCATCTGTTACTCTCATAAACTCCACGAACAATGAGATTAATCTCTGAACCATGATCAACCAATGCAACATAAGGCACCTGTTTTTCTCCAACCTTTACCATCGTCTCTGTAGTTGCCCTAGCCCAATGGCTCCGCGAAAAGTGACTACGCGGTATCAAAACAGGTTCATCAATTTCAGCATAATGCATAGGTTGAACCCTCTTCTCTACCTACGGCAAAACAGAAGCATTATCAACCATAACCTCATCATCATCCTCATCCAACTCTCCAATCAAAATTCCCTGTGTATCAGTGGTAGACAATGCATGTCTTTTCCTCTTCAGGACCTCCTGAAACTGATCCTGAAACTCTCTTTTTGAGATGCCCAAAATCTCGGAAATAGTGAAAGTCACCTCACTGCCAAGTATCTTATCATTAAAGATTTTCTTCATGTCTGTAGATGTCTCAATATCGGACATCAATCTGAATCCTGGCTGCTTTCTCTCTCTAGGCTCTTGCCTCTTTTCCCTCTTTTGAGCATCCTCCATCTGTCGATCTGGCCCTGGTCGTGAAGACGGTCCTGCAGTAGGTGGAGTAACAAACTCACCCCCTCTAGTCTTCTTAGCTGCAATTGGATTTTCTTCATCCCTCTTACGCTTCTCCTCAACAAATACATCTGCACCATGAGATTTAGCCAAATAAGCATAAATAGAATACCTGTCAACAAGCGAGTCCCATCCTGTCTCTGATCTGATGCTAGAGCCTGCGCTAGTCAAAACAGTTTGCTGAATTTTCCCCTTGTTTGCAGTCTCCATAGCATAAGTCCATAGTGCGGACTGAGTCTCTAATCCCTTCTCAATCTGTACTCCATATGCAGAAGCATCACCTCTAGCCATCACATAAGAAGTACGCGCAGCCATGTCCTCCACTAACTTCTTCATTCCACCTTTACCAAAGTTGGTAGCAAGTGGAGCTCCTGTCTCAGTCAACCAAATCTTACCATCTTGCCCCCAATATACCAAATTCTGCCTCCTTGCATCCTGGAAAGAGTCACAATCCCTGCAATGCTGATGCTCCATACTATCACACCAAATACATCTCTGATCTCTCCTAGGAGCACTAGGAGCACTCCTAGGTGCAGTAGGAGCACTGGAAGAAGTAGTAGGCATAGTCGAAGTAAACTGCTCCTTCAACTTACCCACCAACTCCGCTTTGACTGACTCAAGTGTCAAATCTGTGATTCCTTTGATTATATCATCAATAGAGGTAGGCACCGATGGAGCGGATGGTTTTGGAGCAGAAGGTGTAGGCATCGGTCGTGGAACAGGAGGAATAGGTGGAGTAGAAACAGTAGGCACTGGCATAGGCCAAGAAACTGGCTGAGGAGGAGAAGAAATAACAGGGATAGAAGTAGGCATAGGAGCAGATGATGGTGTAGGTGTCATGGAACCATTCTGTAGGCGAGTCTTCCATATCCTCCTCTTGGTCAAAGTCGAGACTGCATCCTGAGCATCCTGCCAATCAGTTTTAAGACCCATAGGCTTTGTGCGATCTTCAAGAAGCTCACCCAATTCTTCTTGAAGAGCACGATCTGCAGCTTGCAAGAAAATCTCAACTTTTTCAACATCCAATGCTCTTTGTTCAATGGCATCAAGCTGACTATACCTTTCTTCAAATTCTCGAATCAACTCCGAAGCAGCAAGACCCTTGTTTGGCATGTAGACCCACTCTTGGAATGACCGCCGAGTAGCCATACCAAAGTCCTCAAGGAAGTATTCTTCTTTTAGAGCCTTCTTAAAATCTTGCCAATGTGTATTTTGAATAAATAAATCAGTCACCTTTGTCCTCAAAGCAGGTGTGACAAGACGAAGGAAGTACTTACTCATAAGTCCAACAGGAACTCCAAAGAACCCCATCTTGATCTCATATGTCTTCAAATATGCTGAAACATTACGCCCGTCAAATAGCTTCTTCTCACTCTCAACTGCTTCAATAGCCTTAGTCGCGCTGTTTGCATTCTCCTGCTCCGAATAGAGTTGCCTTTGCTGAGACAACTGTTGTTGATGCAATTGTTGTTGTTGCTGCATATACATTTGTGTTTGCTGATTTTGGAGCTGCATATATATGGACATATTCTGCAAAATCTGTTTTAGATCCTCCGTTGAAGTACTTGACGCAGCAGTCATTGATGGAGCTGAAGTAGAGGCAGCAGGAGTTGTAGAGGAAGCTGAAATAGAGGCTGAAGTATCTCCCATCCTGAAATTTCTGCGACGCTTTCACGTCGGGTTCACCAAAGTTGTCGAAGGGTTTGTGAAAGCAATGTCGCAACCACAGAGGTTATTGGTCCAAGATAGGAGATCAATCAAACAAGATCAAGATTCAATTTGTGAATGCAATGTCAGAAAATGACCCTATAATCAATTTGTTCAAGCCTTTAGTCTCTTGAATGTGACAAACAGACTTGTTGGCCTAGTTCTTCGGAAAGGAAAAAGCTTGATAAATCATGGAGAACTTCCAAAATGTCTTCATGAGTCATTTTCCCCTCTCCATCTATATATGTTCAGCTTTTATGAGTCACTGATCCATCTTGAATTTCCAAACAGAAATTTCACACAATCACACGCCCATGATTTAAACAAGTGGTGTTGTAATCATCAATGTGAGGCTTTTGCAGAGTCAATCGTCCTTGCTGCTTTCAAAGCAAGATTTTTCATATCCTCGTCAGTCATGTCCTTCATCTCTGCGTCTCTCACGTATTACTTTGTATTGCCTTTGAGACCATGTAGCTTGTGCAATTTGATCCTTCAAGTCAAAGGCCTCCTTTGAGAGCCATCTGAGAGGCTCAGACTGTTTTCAACAACAGTTAATGAATCACCATACACTCTTCTAAATTCTTCATCGGTATCTGATTCCCAAGGAGACATACCAATCCAATATCTTCATCCTTTGTCACTTGACTAACGTCAATTCAGTTTCAGGACGTCCAGATAACACTCCTACTTCATCTTTTCTAAGCTCACCAAAGTTCCTCTGTTCACCTGTTTTCACTTTTGATCCGTTTCTCCTCAGTCGCAGCAGCGTGTGCACTTTATAATTCCTCTGATTCAACATCTCCTTGTACTGTCACTCACAGTGAAGTCATCTGGCTCATTAATGCTACCCTCTTCGTCATCCTTGTACTGTTTCAAGATAGCTGCAGCCTTGTGTAGGGTCTCAGCTCTTTTCCGTAGTGGTGTTTTGGCCCAGAGCTTCTGCGCTGCCTTCGCACTTTCAAGAGCTTTATTGACCTCTTCCTGATTACAAGCTTGAACTTTGTACTGAGGCTGGCGCGTTGCTGGATTTGTGATGGTCACAGATTTGCCCGAAGAAGAGACCCTTCACTCGACATAGTATTTGTACATATCTTTGTCAACAATTTCTTCAAAAACTCCTGAACCTGCCATGTTCTGCAGGAAGCGAAGCCAACGGCTGGCAGACTTGAAGCTGGTGCGATACAGCACAAGGCAAGGCGACAGCTCGATAGACGGATAGGGAGACAAGCCGCGCAAATGAGCTTCTTCTTCGTGCAGGGAGCAGGTGATCAAGAGGCTAGATGATCATCCAACGTCGGCAGAAGAAGAAGAAGAAGAAAAAAAAGCTGATGTAGAAGAAGGAGAAGAGAAGAGACAGAGGGGTGAGCGCCTCTTGTTCTTCCAAAACTCACTCACACCTGTTTTTCTGCTGCTGCTGCCGCTTCCCAGTGAATCCTTCCTTGCCCGCCAGTCCAGAATAGTCCTCCTTCTCTTCCCTTGGCACTGTTCTGCTGGATCTTCTCTACACACCGCTGATCAATCGTCATGGAAACGAGCGCAGACAGGGTGTGGCAGCTAATGCGGTCTCCCGGTGCCGTGTCGTCCAATCGGAATTGCCCATTTTACACACTCTCCTCGCAGTACTGCAGTGCCAATGAGCTATTCGTCTTCAAATCCTCGATTGGATGACTGTCGATGATGCTATTTCGAGCTCCCTGTTTTCTGCTTCTCTCTCACCACAAGAGATGATCAGTCGAGACCTCCTTCTTCATCTTAGTCTTTAGCTGCACCATGGCCTCTTTGTTCTCTGCATCTCCTTCTGCTACAGTGCTCACCATCCGATAGCTCTGTTCATGGCGTTCCTCCCTCATCTATTTTCTTTCCTCCTTCCTCTATTTTTCCTCTCTCCCTCCAATTCGTCCCGCACTCTCCTCCCCTGTTTCAGCCTGTTCGTCCCGCCCAAAATGCCTCCTTTTAAAAATAGCTCAAAAGCTTTTTCTTTCCAGCCTGATCCACATCTTCTTTATCCCCTTTTTCTAAAGACTCTATCCTTGGCAATTCTTTTGCAGTTCCGTTACAACTAGTAGAGACAGTGTTACCAAGTATATGTTTACCATCCTCTGCAACCTTTTGATTCTTTCCACACGCATTCTTCTTTTCTTTCTTTTCAGCCAGACCATTACCTAAAGCAGGATAACTCGCACGTGCATCAGCTTGCTTGCCTTCAGTATTTGCCACTAATTCTCCTGAGGTAAACCTCAAATAACACTAGGTTCAGCATCAGTTACTTTGGTTCCTGATTGACCAGAAAAAATCTGAATTTCCCCTTCCTTTGGGCCAAGATCTGCAGGTAAGCTTTCCACACCTTTATTTGCATGTTTCTTCTTCCTTTTTGGGCAGTTGCATCTCGGGTTACCAGTCTACCAAAATTACTTATTCTTCTCCGTCTTCGGCATAGAATGAAAGATCAAACATAACAACTAAGTATGTACAAAGTATTAAATCACACACATGACTTTTGGGTGGTTTGCACACCTCGAATGCGCAGCAATACGACAGCGAGATATGTATACATTATACTTATTTTTTAGTTTATATATTACGTACATCACATAGTAACCCGCTTGAATTTATGGACAAAACTAATCATCGTTCTCAATTGCATGTTGGTAGATTTGTGAGTTTGAAGGAAATTGATCCAAATACATTGCAAGAGGCTCAAGTATTGTCCATTGACGTGGTTTGTTTGGTGGAGGAAACTTTTCCTCACTCCATTTTGACTACTCAAGTAAACTTACTCGTACATCTGATTGATGAGATCGCAATTTGTGGGGTAGTTCATGTAAGGTGGATGTTTTTTCTAGAGTGCTTTATGAAAATCCTAAAAGATTTTGTAGGGAAAAACACACGGCCCGATGGAGGCATGGCTGAGGGTTGGTTAGTGCAATCATTCCTTGTACAAATATCTGAATATCTTACTAAAATGGACCCCTCTTTACCACAAATATTGTAATATCCCGAAGGCACGCATAAACTACCTCAATAGAGGATAATGGAATTGGATAATTCTTTAGATAAAAGCAAAAAATTTTAATTATTTCCCCTCTCCTCCAACCGACTGTCGAGCTGGAGGAAGAGGGGAATAGTATGGTAGGCAAGCTCCAATAAGGAGCTTGCCTACCATTGAGGGCTAAAATGATGAACGGGTTGCCTCTTACCCATCCAACCTCCAATCCTCACTAAGAGAACTAAAGAGGGGCACCACCTAGCCAAACGGAGGATGGGCTAGGACATCCATTTTCTCAAAGAGAATCAAGAGAACCAAGACACAAATTTACAAGAGAGAATATATGTACTAGACACCATATTGAAATATAAGAGAGAGAGAGATGAGAGGAGAGGGAGACAAGAGGAGAAGAGGTAGAAGAAGCTTGCCATTATGCTACATGGGATGAGAAGATGAGAAGAGAGGGAGATAATAGGAGAAGAGGTAGAGGAAGCTTGCCATTATGCTACATGGGATGAGAAGATGAGAAGAGAGGGAGATAATAGGAGAAGAGGTAGAAGAAGCTTGCCTTATGCTACATAATAAAAGAACTCACTCATAGCTTCCCTCAAAGAGATGAGGGTATTCTAGAATGCTCTCATGGACTTGACATTCTTCTTCTCCTTCCTCTTCTCAAAAAGAATCAAGAGAACCAAGACACAAATTTACAAGAGAGAATATATGTAATAGACACCAATTGAAATATAAAAGAGAGAGAGATGAGAGGAGAGGGATACAAGAGGAGAAGAGGTAGAAGAAGCTTGCCATTATGCTACATAATAAAAGAACTCACTCATAGCTTCCCTCAAAGAGATGAGGGTATTCTAGAATGCTCTCATGGACTTGTCATTATCCCTCCTTCCTTCCTCCTTCCCTCATTCTCCATGGGCTCTTTATATAGCCTCCATGAGGGATTAGATTAAGCTAATCTTCTTGATTAACATAATCCTAGATGATGTATGGCATCTTTGAAAATATGGAGCATAGTGGATGGGACAAGTCCCCACCTTGGTCATCATGCAAGAAGCCAAGGGCGGTGGTAGACAAAATAGAGAAATTGAGCTAGATTACAAGAGGTGGGTGCCCAAAGCACATTATTATAATATATTTACAAGAAGGATAGAGTGGAAAGTTGGTGTGGTGAAAGAGAGAAGAAAATTGCATGTAGCCAGCAGTCTGCGCCTTCGTAACTTCAAATCCGTGAGGAATTTGGAAAAAGTTTCTTCTGCAACTTTGTAGACCAGGTCGAAATCGATCGGGCTTCGTGGGAATTTTCTTGAAATTCGATTTTTCTTGGGAGTTATTGAGATTATAAAAAATGGCTTCTAAAAGCTGCTTTGACTTTAGTCCCCCATATGTATATAAATACATATAAGCATGTGACAAAAGGGGTCCATGCTTGTAAGCTTTTGTGCAAGATCCAAATGACACCATGATGTGGATATTGACTTGTGTGCTAGTGTGAGGTGTCCTCTAATGATAGTGATAGATTCCAAATCTTAGTGATGCAGACGGGGCCCATGTGTAGTTGGAGGCTAGTTCTTTGAAAAATATATGCATTCACTCAACTCCTAAGTGTAATCCATTTTCATCTTCACTAAGATAACCATCCCTTTGACCCTTTACATTGACATGCCTTCTAAGAACTTGTTCCCCCCATTTGCTAGAGTTATTGTAATCGAGAAGCAATGTAGTATACCTAGTGCTTGAAGAGTAAACCCAAAGTGATATGGTAAGCTCTTGATAGGGGCTTTGGCCAAAATTTTGTGGTAATAATCCGGGTTGTTAAAAACCCGGATCATTAGCCCTCCCCTTAGACTAGAGGTATTCATGCCTCTAGCTTGAAAATGATGGTCCAATAGAGCAAGGAGGACTGCACCCCCTCATTGGTGGCTCTTCATTGAATGACTGCTCCAAAGTGTTCATATTTCTTTAAAAATAAGGCTTCAATCGCCATCCATTTACCCTTGTCTTGTGAACCTTCCCATCCATGTCACCGAGTTTATAGCTGCCATTTGAATATCTCCTTATGACCATGAATGGCCCTTCCCACTTGAACACAAGTTTAGCATCCTTTCTGTTATCAAAGCGGTTATCATAGCGTAGCACAAGTGATCCTTCCCTTATATGTTTGCTAGCCAACTTCTTATTAAAGGTCTTCCTCCTCTCTTCAGCCTGGATGGAATAGTGTTGGATGCTGCTTCTCTATCTAATTCCAGCCTCTCTAGATCCAAGATCCTTTCCTCTAACTTCGTATCTTGATTCTTCTCTTGACTCGCTACTAAAACACACAAATTGGCCAGTTCCACCTCTATAGGAAGCAAAGCCTCTTGGCCATAGATAAGGTGAAATGGAGTATAGCCAAGTGAGGTTCTGAATGAAGTCCTGTAGGCCCAAAGAGCTGCATTTAATTTTTTCATGAGTGAAGACTACTTAAGGGAGTAGAGGGAATGCACTTTCTTGAATTATGAAGAATTTTTCCCAGAGTGTTTCTTTTTGGAACCCACCAACTTTGCTATACGGAGAATTTGCTCACCAGTGATTGTTCTTGCCTTGGTGTGTCCATCCTCGGCGACATATATTTCATAAGGTGTGATGGCCACCTTTTCAACCACACCCAACCTTCGAGCTAACAACAGTTGAAGGTAGTCTCCATACTTTGCACTTCTACAAAACTCCACACCGTTCATGCATATTTGTCCTCCTTTGATGTGGATTAGGCTAGAGAGAGAAAGGGATTTGATGATTTGGAGACGAGGACCTCTCGGAAGGGCTTTCACTTTGTTTGCAAAACACTCACCACAGTTACGAGAACCTAGCAATTGATGGCAACATATTTTTTTCCCTTGTGAGATAATGGAATTTCTAAAGTGAACATCTTTTACCCGCATGCGTGCCGTCATCCGATAGGCATACTTTCTTTCTTGAGCTTCTTTAGGAGACAATTTTGGGAGTCGTGGACTTGGACCAGCTTCACAAAAAGTTGGTGAAGGCGTTGAGGAAGAGCCACTTGGGGAACTTGTTGTAGAGGATGCACCAGCATGTGTTGTATCATTCCACATAAGGAGGTAGAGAATTGTGGTTGCGAATGTCCTCAGCGGGGGCACCAAAAATGAGGGCTGAAATGATGAACGGGTTGCCTCTTACCCATCCAACCTCCAATCCTCACTAAGAGAACTAAATAGGGGCACCACCTAGCCAAAGGGAGGATGGGCTAGGACATCCATTTTCTCAAAGAGAATCAAGAGAACCAAGACACAAATTTACAAGAGAGAATATATGTACTAGACACCATATTGAAATATAAGAGAGAGAGAGATGAGAGGAGAGGGAGACAAGAGAAGAAGAGGTAGAAGAAGCTTGCCATTATGCTACATGGGATGAGAAGATGAGAAGAGAGGGAGATAATAGGAGAAGAGGTAGAGGAAGCTTGCCATTATGCTACATGGGATGAGAAGATGAGAAGAGAGGGAGATAATAGGAGAAGAGGTAGAAGAAGCTTGCCTTATGCTACATAATAAAAGAACTCACTCATAGCTTCCCTCAAAGAGATGAGGGTATTCTAGAATGCTCTCATGGACTTGTCATTCTTCTTCTCCTTCCTTTTCTCAAAGAGAATCAAGAGAACCAAGACACAAATTTACAAGAGAGAATATATGTACTAGACACCATATTGAAATATAAGAGAGAGAGAGATGAGAGGAGAGGGAGACAAGAGGAGAAGAGGTAGAAGAAGCTTGCCATTATGCTACATAATAAAAGAACTCACTCATAGCTTCCCTCAAAGAGATGAGGGTATTCTAGAATTCTCTCATGGACTTGTCATTGGCCTTCTTCTTCTCTGCCTCTTCATTCTCCATGGGCTCTTTATATAGCCTTCATGAGGGATTAGATTAAGCTAATCTTCTTGATTAACATAATCCTAGATGATGTATGGCATCTTTGAAAATATGGAGCATAGTGAATGGGACAAGTCCCCACCTTGGTCATCATGCAAGAAGCCAAGGGTGGTGGTAGACAACATAGAAAAATGGAGCTAGATTACAAGAGGTGGGTGCCCAAAGCACATTATTATAATATATTTACAAGAAGGATAGAGTGGAAAGTTGGTGTGGTGAAAGAGAGAAGAAAATTGCATGTAGCCAGTAGTCTGCGCCTTCGTAACTTCAAATCCGTGAGGAATTTGGAAAAAGTTTCTTCTGCAACTTTGTAGACCAGGTCGAAACCGATCGGGCTACGCGAGAATTTTCTTGAAATTCGCTTTTTCTTGGGAGTTATTGAGATTATAAAAAACGGCTTCTAAAAGCTGCTTTGACTTTAGTCCCCCATATGTATATAAATACATATAAGCATGTGACAAAAGGGGTCCATGCTTGTAAGCTTTTGTGCAAGTTCCAAATGACACCATGATGTGGATATTGACTTGTGTGCTAGGGTGAGGTGTCCTCTAATGATGGTGATAGATTCCAAATCTTAGTGATGCAGACGGGGCCCATGTGTAGTTGGAGGCTAGTCCTTTGAAAAATCTATGCATTCACTCAACTCCTAGGTGTAATCCATTTTCATCTTCACTAAGATAACCATCCCTTTGACCCTTTACATTGACATGCCTTCTAAGAACTTGTTCCCCCCATTTGCTAGAGTTATCGTAATCGAGAAGCAATGTAGTATACCTAGTGCTTGAAGAGTAAACCCAAAGTGATATGGTAAGCTCTTGATAGGGGCTTTGGCCAAAATTTTGTGGTAATAATCCGGGTTGTAAAAAACCCGGATCACCATACTATTCCCCTCTTCCTCCAGCTCGACAGTCGGCTGGAGGAGAGGGAAAATAATTAAAAAAAATTTGCTTATATCTAAAGAATTTATCCAATACCATTATCCTCTATTGAGGCAGTTCACGCGTGCCTTCGGGATATTACATTCTCTCCCCCTTGGAGGAATCGAGATGTCCTCATCTCGAGATAAACAAGATGGACACTGATAGGACACCATTATAGGACACTGAGCTAGAGGAATGGTGTCCTACACTATAATGGTATAGGACACCATTTCTTGACATCCAGCTGGAGCTTGCCTAGGCTAGTGCCCATCGCCGCTGACACGCGAGGGGGAATCCCCCTCCCCTTACCTATATAAATGATGGGGGGGGCGGTGCAAGCGGAACGGGAGAGAGAGGTGCTGCCATTAATGCATAAGGGGAGACTCTAGAGCATTGTGAGGAAGAGGGAGATTGATGACGTGCTGCTGCTGCCGCGATAGGGATAGGAGGATTGGAGAGGAGGTATTGCAGAGGCCGTTGTCTTCCATCTGCCGCCCCAGCAGGCTGATATCTGCCGCCGTCTGTCGACGGCCTCCAACCCCCACGTGTAGAAGCACTAAAGCTTCTAGAAGCTCCTAAGGGGGCTTCATAAGCCCCTTTCCCCCTCCCCCCCCCCAAAAAAAAAAGTTGACCTTAAAGGTCCTTGTTATCCCCGTGTTTTTTAAACCCCCCCTAAGGACCCCCTTAGGCCCCCCTTTCCTATAGCCTTTAAGGCTACTTGTTTCCCCCTTAAAATTCCTCCCCTAAGGGTTCCCTTAGGGTCTCTTTTCCCCCTTGGAATTTCCCCCTTATGGCTTTATAAAGCCCGCTTTTCCCCCCCAAGAAAGGATTTTACCCAAAAATCCCTTGAGAGGCCTTAAGTGGTCTTTAAGGCTCTTCACCCCCCTGGAATTTTCCCCCTTGAAGCTCTATAAGCCCTTTTTCCCCCAAAAGATTTTACCTTAAGCCCTTCATCCGACCCCCTCGAATTTTCCCTAAGGGCTCCCTTATGCCCTTTTTATACCCTTTTGTTTACCCCCTTTCAGAAAGAAAATAGGGTGTTAAGGGTCTTTTGACACTTTTTTTTCCCCGTACAAAAGCCGTCGTAAGGGTTTTTACACCTTTTATTCCCTGTTTGTGTTAGCCTTTATAAGGCCATTAAGCATTTCCCATGGCTTTCATGGGCCTTATTCACAAAATATTTTGAAACACCCCCTTTTTCGAAATCCCTACTTCAAGGAGGAAGCCTTCTAAAATCGCTTCCGACGGACAGTGCAAGTTATCGCAAAGGGAATTGCAAAGCTGCATCCACAACGAAAAGGCTGCATTCGTGATGCCTCCTAAGAAAGCCCAAGGCACAGCCCGCTGGAGGCTCGTCTCCTAGCATCCACGTGGACATCTCACCCCAAGTCCAGGTTTTCCTTCCTAATTTTTATTTGGTATTGTTATAATTCAATCATGCAAGGATAATTGTTGGAAATAGGATGCATTTTTTGTCTAAAATGCTTTAGAAAAATTAGCTCACGACGGAGGAATTTAGTCATTGATATTTTCAATAAAACAAGTAAAATAAAGGCAGCATAAATGCATTTCTAGCAAAATAGCTTTATGCACTGCAATGAATTAAAATTAGATTAATGTCCATTGTTATAAAACAGAATTAAAATAGTCATTGAGCATGCACATTTCTTGCACGCACGATATTTGGGATGCTCATCAGAAAGCTAGGAACCTCTGGTTGAGTGTGTAAGGAGGTTGGGTGAGTTTAGAGGGTCGTGAAGGACGCCACCAATTGTGAGATGGATTGTTCTTATTTGGTCAATATCTTGAGGGCCATCATTTTCTAGAGTGATTGTGAGATTTTGGATGGGTAGAGTGGACTATATCATATCTTCTTTATGAGAGTAGAG
The DNA here is from genome assembly GCF_053477565.2 of Lygodium microphyllum. NCBI lineage: Eukaryota > Viridiplantae > Streptophyta > Polypodiopsida > Schizaeales > Lygodiaceae > Lygodium > Lygodium microphyllum. The sequence continues at coordinate 27,118,989 of NC_141146.1, read as the reverse complement.
AGGTGAGGATAAGGAATTTTAAATTAATAAGGAATTTTGTTTGCATTTTGCATGACGCACAAGCACATGTAGATAGGCCAGGCACATTTCTTCAATGCATTTATAATTTTTCGTGTATAGCATCAATTGATTGATTGTATATCATGGTTCCGATATTGCATATTTCTCAAATCAAGAGTGGATGAGCACAAAGTTCTATTCCAAAGCATATTTCTGTTAGGACACACTGCATAAAAGAAATAGGTTCATATCCAGCGAATATTTATTTTGAAGACTCAAGGATCAAAGGAAAAGGATCGTACGTTTTACATCGTCAGCAAGTATTTCTTGAAGGAAAAGAGGACATGTGTGGTGATAGTGTGTGCAATTACAAGAACAATAGGCCAAGGAAGGGAATAAGTCGTCCAAGATAAAAGATGGAAAAAAATGATACGATTTCCGAATATCGGTATTGTTTTTCGATTTTGATGGATTTTTGTAATTCTGCCCACTTTGGCTTGTTGACCAGATACCTTTCAATCGTTTTAAGTACCCGAATGTCTATATTCGGAGTACAAATGACGAAGTTATGATCCAAACAAGTTGCAAACATGCATACAGCAGAAAAAACGAAAATAGTGAAAAGCAGTAGAAAAGCAAAAGCCAAAAGTTGAAAGAAAAAAGCCTAATGTGTGTGAGTGTGGATAGAAAACTATATAAGGAGTGGAGATTGAAGAGTTAAGGGCCTTTCCCCTTGCTTACAATTGTACTATGTGAGAGAGGAGAGTGGAGGGTCGCATGCTAGAGTGAGCACTTGTCCTGCCAATTTAGAAGTTAGAGATTTTGGGTATCAAAGCGCCGAGCATCGGCTCAAGGTTGTTAAGGTAGGAAAATATATCTCACTTGGTTTGTTTTCGAAGTATTGGTATTTTCATTGTGTTGTGGTTGTGTGATGCTCTACCCGCATACGGGTTTTAAATTTTCTTGAGCTATAAGAGGCATTGTGTGTTTTCTTGTTATTGTGTGTAGTTCGTGGTGTATTATCAAAGATTTGAATTTTTCAAGTTGTGTTGTGCATTCGACAAAGTCAATTACCCTAACTGGCACACCTTCATATCTCGTTATCAGGTTGCGAGTGAGGTTTGTTCTCGATCACCGCTCGCATAACATGTCTTTTTTGGTGCCCCCACTAAGGAGTGCCGAAATTGACATTGTTGTTATTTTGAATGTGAGTTTGTTTTGATTTCTTGTGATTGTTGAAAATGGTTGATAATTTTCTTGAGTTCCATGGTAATCATACTAAAGATCCCGAAAGATTTTTAGAAAAAATAGAGATGTGTTGTTTGATAGGGAGAGTAACCAATCCTGAGGATAAACTCCAAATTCTTAGGTATCAATTACAGGGAGAAGCACGAAATTGGTTGCTTGATTTTGAGAGAAGCCTGAAGTTTAAGAGACAAAATTTGGACTATGAGACCATTAAAAATGCATTTCTATCTAGATTTAGAAAAAGAGAAAGTCAAAGAGAGATTTGGGCAAAAATAGAATCTTGTGTTCAAAAGGATGATCAATGTGTTGAGGATTTTGCTAGGGAGTTTCAAAGATTGTGGAATAGATGGAGTTTAACATCGTCAGAAGGTGAGATAGCCCCAGTTATGTTGGAAAAAATGTATTTTGTAAATGGGTTGAAATTAGAAGATTGGAGAGTGAAATTAGAGGTAAAAAACCCTAAGACTTTTGAGGAAGCGGTGAAGATAGCTCAATATCAAGAGAGGAAGACCAAAAGAAAAAACGAGTTAGGGTTTGATGAACCAAGGGAAAAGTTGAGTTCAAGGCGAGTTGAGAGAAAAGTTTTTGAGGAGAAAAGAGTTAGTTATGTCTATCCTAAGAAAGGTATACTATATTCTCTATTTAGAAGAGATGAGTTGACTTGTGAGAAATCAATTGAAGTATGTGAGGAGAAACTCCCTAGGGTGGTTGAGGGGAAAAATACTTGTTTGACTAATTGGAGTGAAGAGTCTAGGAGTGTGAATTCATACCCATTGACCACGGATACTTCTAGTCCAGTGATTAATGATTTAACTAAAGATGAGGGATCGAGTGATGATACTTTGGAGCTTAAGGACTTTAGAGATGAGCTAGATATGGATCTAAGTTGTAAAGAAGAAAATAAGAGACCATATTGTTTTAAGGATGAAGAGTTTTCATGTTCCTTGGGAGAGGATGAGAGTCAAGAAAGTTTTGATATTTCTGATGAGGGAAGGTGTGATGAAAGTTTTTATAGTCATGGCAGTGTTGCAGAGAGTAAAGACAATTTAGAGAGTGAGCTTGTTTGCCTTGGTGATAGTATAGATGGATCTGACTGCTTGAAAGATGAAGAGAGAATTGAGGATGAATTTTTGAGTTTGTTAGAAGACCATGACGGGGAGGGCTTAGAAACTATGAGTTTTCAAGATGAAGTTACGAGTTCGAATTTGTTGCCTAATGAGTTTGTGGAGATTTGTTGTGAGTTTGATTATGAGTTTTTTGATCAAGAGAGTATGGAGGTTTTAGGTTCTGACTCATGTTGTGATTTGGTGTTGGTGCTGTTGACTCTGATGAGTCTTGTCAGTTATCTGGTGATGTTTTGAGTAGCCCTGGAGAGGCTTTTGTTTTTGGTGTTGATGACGTGGTTTTGACTAGACCTAATCTCTTACTCCTTGATAGTTGTGATGATGATTGTTTGGTTGTTTTAGGCAACAATGACGAAGAGAAAACTTCATTTGATAGTCTTGTAGTTTCTTTGAATTCTCCAGAAGTTTTTGATGAAGTTGGTGATGATTCTGATTGGGGTTTTAAGGATCTTGAGAGTGACATTGAAGAGGATCTGGGAGAGAATTCGAGTAAGGCTTTAAAAAGGATTGAGAATTTGAGGGAAGAGCGGTTTAAAATCAAGAAATTAGAGTTGAAAGGTATTTGTGAGGAGGTATTCAAGGAGTCTTTGGTTGAGGTTTTAGACCCAAAATTGTTGTATTGTGAAGATGTTATTCGTGATGATGTAAAGGTGAAAGTTTCTTCAGTTTCTTATGAGGTTTCTTGTAAGGATACTATGGAAGGTATTTACCACTCTTTGTGTGTGAAAGACTCGATGGAGTCTTGTATTGTTGATGAGTTGAGTGATGTCGCTGGGTGTACTCGAGTGACCCCATTTGTGGATGTTGTTGGTTTTTGTGGTGTTATGAGTGCGAAGTTGACTCCTTTTGATGTTGTGTTTGATTTGGAGATTGAGTTGGGAGATCCTTACATAGTATCTTTAGGATAGGTTGTAATGAATCATTAGATGAATATGAGATTGGCAACAAAGAAAGGGTCAAAATTTTATTTAGAGACTCTAAAAATAACATGGTTTTTCCTAGGGAGGATGGGTGGGATATGAAGATTTTGGATTATGGTTGGGATTTGAAGAATTTGGAGGATGATGTATTTTCCTTACATGGAGAGGATTGTCTCAAGGACTTTGATGAGAATTTCATGGATGAGTTCTGTCTACCTATAAAGGAGTTGTTTGAGAGAAATGTGCCATTTGTGTTTGTCGAGAAGATTGTGGATAGGTCGTTGGATTTGATTTTTGATTGGATCATAAATGTTGCATTGTTTTATGAAAACAACTGCTGCACATGAATGTTTGCAGACTAGGGGGAGGGCTAAATATGTCAAGCACTTTTTTTGAAACTAAAAATCCCTAGTCTAACTCTAGTTAGGATTGATTTTTGCTAGCCTAGTTATTTGCGTGACAGTTTGTTTTGTTATTTCGTAGTTGGATTTCTTGTGTTTGTCTAGCTTAGAATTTGTTTCTGTCATTTTGTTTAATTTGTTGAGTGTGAAACTTGATAGCCTTGGTCGAGATTGGTATTTCTTTGAACAGGATGAAGCTTGCGTTTGCCAATAGCTACAGAACATTGAGGAGCTAGGTATGTTATCTTGTCAAGGCTCTTGCACATCACAGGGGATAATGGGTTCACGAGCACTTCACGTTGCACTTGTTGATGCACTGCACTAGGGGGTGGTCTCCTGTTCTTATCAAATACTTCCATGCCATGGGTTGGGATTATGGAGGTTTTGCACCATCATTGAGCACTAGCACGGCATGAGATCCGCTGCAACTATATGTAGTAAATTTTAGATGCACGCGCACTTGAGAGAGCACTTGTCATTGAGCACGCACATTTCTTGTACGCACGATATTTGGGATGCTCATCACAAAGTTAGGAACCTCTGGTTGAGTGTGTAAGGAGATTGGGTGAGTTTAGAGGGTCGTGAAGGACGCCACCAATTGTGAGATGGGTTGTTCTTATCTGGTCAATATCTTGAGGGCCATCATTTTCTTGAGTGATTGTGAGATTTTGGATGGGTGGAGCGGACTATATCATATCCTCTTTATGAGCGTAGAGAGGTGAGGATAAGGAATTTTAAATCAATAAGGAATTTTGTTTGCATTTTTCATGACACACAAGCACATGTAGATAGGCTAGGCACATTTTTTCAATGCATTTATAATTTCTCGTGTGTAGCATCGATTGATTGATTGCATATCATGGTTTCGATATTGCATATTTCTCAAATCAAGAGTAGATGGGCACAAAGTTCTATTCCAAAGCATATTTCTGTTAGGGCACACTGCATAAAAGAAATAGGTTCATATCCAATAAATATTTATTTTGAAGAATCAAGGACCAAAGGAAAAGGGTCGTACATTTTACATCGTCAGCAAGTATTTCTTGAAGGAAAAGAGAACATGTGTGGTGACAGTGTGTGCAATTACAAGAACAATAGGCCAAGGAAGGGTATAAGTCGTCCAAGATAAAAGATGGAAAAAAATGATACGATTTACGAATATTGGTATTGTTTTCCGATTTTCATGGATTTTCGTAATTTTGCCTGCGTTGGCTTGTCGACTAGATATGTTTCGATCATTTTAAGTATTCGAATGTCTATATTCGGAGTTCAAATGACGAAGTTTTGATCCAAACAAGTTGCAAACAGGCATATAGCAGAAAAAACGAAAATAGTGAAAAGCAGTAGAAAAGCAAAAGCTGAAAGCTGAAAGCAAAAAGCCTAATGTGTGTGAGTGTGGATAGAAAACTATATAAGGAGAGGATATTGAAGAGTTAAGGGCCTTTCCCCTTGCTTACAATTGTAGTATGTGAGAGAGGAGAGTGGAGGGTCGCATGCTAGAGTGAGCACTTGTCCTGCCAATTTGGAAGTTAGAGATTATGGGTGTCAAATCGCCGAGCATCGGCTCAAGGTTGTTAAGGTACGAAAATATATCTCACTTGGTTTGTTTTCGAAGTATTGGTATTTTCATTGTGTTGTGGTTGTGTGATGCTCTACCCGCATACGAGTTTTAAATTATTTTGAGCTATAAGAGGCATTGTGTATTATCTTGTTTTCGTGTGTGGTTCCCGGTGTATTATTGAATATTTGAATTTTTAAAGTTGTGTTGTGCATTTGACAAAGTCAATTACCCTAACCGGCACTCCTTAATATCTCGTTATCGGGTTGTGAATGAGGCTTGTTCTCGATCACCGCTCGCATAACATCTCTTTTTTGGTCCCCCACTGAGGAGTGCCGAAATTGACAATGTTGTTATTTTGAATGTGAGTTTGTTTTGATTTCTTGTGATTTTTGAAAATGGTTGATAATTTTCTTGAGTTCCATGGTAATCATACTGAAGATCCCGAAATATTTTTAGAAAAAATAGAGCTGTGTTGTTTGATAGGGAGAGTGACTAATCCTGAGGATAAACTCCAAACTCTTAGGTATCAATTGCAGGGAGAAGCACGACATTGGTTGCTTGATTTTGAGAGAAGCCTGAAGTTTAAGAGACAAAATTTGGACTATGAGACCATTAAAAATGCATTTCTATCTAGATTTAGAAAAAGAGAAAGTCAAAGTGAGATTTGGCAAAAATAGAAACTTGTGTTCAAAAGGATGATCAATGTATTGAGGATTTTTCTAGGGAGTTTGAAAGATTGTGGAATCGATGGAGTTTAACATTGTCAGAAGGTGAGATAGCCCCAGTTATGTTGGAAAAAATGTATTTTGTAAATGGGTTGAAATTAGAAGATTGCAGAGTGAAATTAGAGGAAAAAATCCTAAGACTTTTGAGGAAGCGGTGAAGATAGCTCAATTTCAAGAGAGGAAAACCAAAAGAAAAGAAGAGTTAGGGTTTGATGAACCAAGGGAAAAGTTGAGTTCAAGGCCAGTTGAGAGAAAAGATTTTGAGGAGAAAAGAGTTAGTTATGTCTATCCTGAGAGAGGTATAGTGTATTCTCTATTTAGAAGAGATGAGTTGAGTTGTGAGAAATCAATTGAAGTATGTGAGGAGAAACTCCCTAGGGTGGTTGAGGAGAAAAATACTTGTTTGACTAATTGGAGTGAAGAGTCTAGGAGTGTGAATTCATACCCATTGACCATGGATACTTCTAGCCTAGTGATTAGTGATTTAACTAAAGAAGAGGGATCGAGTGATGATACTTTGGAGCTTAAGGACTTTAGAGATGAACTAGAGATGGATCTAAGTTGTAAAGAAGAAAATAAGAGACCACATTGTTTTAAGGATGAAGAGTTTACATGTTCCTTGGGAGAGGATGAGAGTCAAGAAAATTTTGATATTTCTGATGAGGGAAGGTGTGATGAAAGCTTTTATAGTCATGGCAGTGTTGAAGAGAGTAAAGACAATTTAGAGAGTGAGCTTGTTTGCCTTGGTGATAGTATACATGCATCTGATTGCTTGAAAGATGAAGAGAGAATTGAGGATGAATTTTTGAGTTTGTTAGAAGACCATGACGGGGAGGGCTTAGAAACTATAAGTTTTCAAGATGAAGTGAAGGGTTCGAATTTTTTGCCTAATGAGTTTGTGGAGATTTGTTGTGAGTTTGATTATGAGTTTTTTGATCAAGAGAGTATGGAGGTTTTAGGTTCTTACTCATGTTGTGATTTTGGTGTTGGTGTTGTTGACTCTGATGAGTCTTGTGAGTTATTTGGTGATGTTTTGAGTAGCCCTGGAGAGGCTTTTGTTTGTGGTCTTGATGATGAGGTTTTGAGTAGACCTAATCTCTTACTCCTTGATAGTTGTGATGATGATTGTTTCGTTGTTTTAGGCAACAATGAGGAAGAGAAAACTTCATTTGATAGTCTTGTAGTTTCTTTGAATTCTCCAAAAATTTTTGATGAAGTTTGTGATGATTCTGATTGGGGTTTTAAGGATCTTGAGAGCGACATTGAAGAGGATCTGAGAGAGAATTTGAGTAAGGATTTAAAAAGTATTGAGAATTTGAGGGAAGAGCGGTTTAAAATCAAGAAAATAGAGTTGAAAGGTATTTGTGAGGAGGTATTCAAGGAGTCTTTGGTTGAGGTTTTAGACCCAAAATTGTTGTATTGTGAAGATGTTATTCGTGATGATGTAGAGGTGAAAGTTTCTTCAGTTTCTTATGAGGTTTCTTGTAAGGATACTATGGAAGGTATTTACCACTCTTTGTGTGTGAAAGACTCGATGGAGTCTTGTATTGTTGATGAGTTGAGTGATGTGGCTGGGTGTCCTGGAGTGACTCCATTTGTGGATGTTGTTTTTTTTTGTGGTGCCATGAGTCCGAAGTTGACTCCTTTTGATGTTGTGTTTGAATTGGAGATTGAGTTGGGAGATCCTTACATAGTATCTTTAGGAGAAGTTGTAATGAATCATTGGCTGAATATGAGATTGGCAACAAAGAAAGGGTCAAAATTTTATTTAGAGACTCTAAAAATAACATGGTTTTTCCTAGGGAGGATGGGTGGGATATGAAGATTTTGGATTATGGTTGGGATTTGAAGAATTTGGAGGATGATGTATTTTCCTCAAATGGAGAGGATTGTCTCAAGGACTTTGATGAGAATTTCATGGATGAGTTTTGTCTACCTGTAAAGGAGTTGTTTGAGAGAAGTGTGCCATTTGTGTTTGTCGAGAAGATTGTGGATAGATCGTTGGATTTGATTTTTGATTGGATCATAAATGTTGCATCGTTTCATGAAAACAACTGCTACACATGAATGTTTGCGGACTAGGGGGAGGGCTAAATATGTCAAGCATTTTTTTTGAAACTAAAAAGCCCTAGTCTAACTGTAGTTAGGATTGATTTTTGCTAGCTTAGTTATTTGCGTGACAGTTTGTTTTGTTATTTCGTAGTTGGATTTCTTGTGTTTGTCTAGCTTAGAATTTGTTTCTGTCATTTTGTTTAATTTGTTGAGTGTGAAACTTGATAGCCTTGGTCGAGCTTGGTATTTTTTTGAACAGGATGAAGCTTGTGTTTGCCAATAGCTAGAAAACATTGAGGAGCTAGGTATGGTATCTTGTCAAGACTCTTGCACATCACAGGGGATAATGGGTTCACGAGCACTTCACGTTGCACTTGTTGATGCACTGCAGTCGGGGGTCGTCTCCTATTCTTATCAAATACTTCCATGCCATGGATTGGGATTATGGAGGTTTTGCACCATCATTGAGCACTAGCACGGCATGAAATCTGCTACAACTATATGCAGTAAATTTTAGCTGCACGCGCACTTGAGAGAGCACCTATCATTGAGCACGCACATTTCTTGCACGCACCTTATTTGGGATGCTCATCAGAAAGTTAGGAACCTCTGGTTGAGTGTGTAAGGAGATTGGGTGAGTTTAGAGGATCGTGAAGGATTCCACCAATTGTGAGATGGGTTGTTCTTATCTGGTCAATATCTTGAGGGCAATCATTTTCTAGAGTGATTGTGAGATTTTGGATGGGTGGAGCGGACCATATCATATCTTCTTTATGAGAGTAGAGAGGTGAGGATAAGAAATTTTAAATTAATAAGGAATTTTGTTTGCATTTTACATGACACACAAGCACATGCAGATAGGCTAGGCACATTTTATCAATGCATTTATAATTTTTCGTGTGTAGCATCGATTGATTGATTGCATATCATCGTTTCGATATTGCATATTTCTCAAATCAAGAGTGGATGAGCACAAAGTTCTGTTCCAGCATATTTTTGTTAGGGCACACTGCATAAAAGAAATAGGTTCATATCCAACGAATATTTATTTTGAAGACTCAAGGATCAAAGGAAAAGGGTCGTACGTTTTACATGGTTAGGAAGTATTTCTTAAAGGAAAATAGGACATGTGTGGTGACAATGTGTGCAATTACAAGAACAATAGGCCAAGGAAGGGAATAAGTCGTCCAAGATAAAAGATGGAAAAAAATGATACGATTTACTAATATCAGTATTGTTTTCCGATTTTCATGGATTTTCGTAATTTTGCCTGCGTTGGCTTGTCGACCAGATATGTTTCGATCATTTTAAGTATCTGAATGTCTATATTCCGAGTTCAAATGGCGAAGTTATGATCCAAACAAGTTGCAAACAGGCATACAATAGAAAAAACGAAAATAGTGAAAAGTAGTAGAAAAGCAAAAGCCAAAAGCTGAAAGCAAAAAGCCTAATGTGTGTGAGTGTGGATAGAAAACTATATAAGGAGAGGATATTGAAGAGTTAAGGGCCTTTCCCCTTGCTTACAATTGTACTATGTGAGAGAGGAGAGTGGAGGGTCACATGCTACAGTGAGCACTTGTCCTGTCAATTTGGAAGTTAGAGATTTTGGGTGTCAAAGCGCCGAGCATCGGCTCAAGGTTGTTACGGTACGAAAATATATCTCACTTGGTTTGTTTTCGAAGTATTGGTATTTTCATTGTGTTGTGGTTGTGTGATGCTCTACCCGCATACGGGTTTTAAATTATTTTGAGCTATAAGAGGCATTGTGTATTATCTTGTTTTTGTGTGTGGTTCGTGGTGTATTATTGAATATTTGAATTTTTCAAGTTGTGTTGTGCATTTGACAAAGTCAATTACCCTAACCGGCACTCCTTAATATCTCGTTATCAGGTTGTGAGTGAGCCTTGTTCTCGATCACCGCTCGCATAACATCTCTTTTTTGGTGCCCCCGCTAAGGAGTGCTGAAATTGACATTGTTGTTATTTTGAATGTGAGTTTGTTTCGATTTCTTGTGATTTTTGAAAATGGTTGATAATTTTCCTGAGTTCCATGGTAATCATACTGAAGATCTCGAAAGATTTTAGAAAAAATAGAGCTGTGTTGTTTGATAGGGAGAGTGACCAATCCTGAGGATAAATTCCGAATTCTTAGGTATCAATTGCACGGAGAAGCACAAAATTGGTTGCTTGATTTTGAGAGAAGCCTGATGTTTAAAATACAAAATTTGGACTATTAGACCATAGAAAATGTATTTGTATCTAGATTTAGAAAAAGAGAAAGTCAAAGTGAGATTTGGGCAAAAATAGAAACTTGTGTTCAAAAGGATGATCAATGAGTTGAGGATTTTGCTAGGGAGTTTGAAAGATTGTGGAATCGATGGAGTATTATTGAATATTTGAATTTTTCAAGTTGTGTTGTGCATTTGACAAAGTCAATTATCCTAACCGGCACTCCTTAATATCTCGTTATCGGGTTGTGAGTGAATTTTTTCTCAATCGCCGCTCGCATAACATCTCTTTTTTGGTGCCCCCACTGAGGAGTGCCGAAATTGACAATGTTGTTATTTTGAATGTGAGTTTGTTTTGATTTCTTGTGATTTTTGAAAATGGTTGATAATTTTCTTGAGTTCCATGGTAATCATACTGAAGATCCCGAAATATTTTTAGAAAAAATAGAGCTGTGTTGTTTGATAGGGAGAGTGACTAATCCTGAGGATAAACTCCAAACTCTTAGGTATCAATTGCAGGGAGAAGCATGACATTGGTTGCTTGATTTTGAGAGAAGCCTGAAGTTTAAGAGACAAAATTTGGACTATGAGACCATTAAAAATTCATTTCTATCTAGATTTAGAAAAAGAGAAAGTCAAAGTGAGATTTGGCAAAAATAGAAACTTGTGTTCAAAAGGATGATCAATGTATTGAGGATTTTTCTAGGGAGTTTGAAAGATTGTGGAATCGATGGAGTTTAACATTGTCAGAAGGTGAGATAGCCCCAATTATGTTGGAAAAAATGTATTTTGTAAATGGGTTGAAATTAGAAGATTGGAGAGTGAAATTAGAGGAAAAAATCCTAAGACTTTTGAGGAAGCGGTGAAGATAGCTCAATATCCAGAGAGGAAGACCAAAAGAAAAAAAGAGTTAGGGTTTGATGAACCAAGGGAAAAGTTGAGTTCAAGGCGAGTTGAGAGAAAAGTTTTTGAGGAGAAAAGAGTTAGTTATGTCTATCCTGAGAGAGGTATACTATATTCTCTATTTAGAAGAGATGAGTTGACTTGTGACAAATCAATTGAAGTATGTGAGGAGAAACTCCCTAGGGTGGTTGAGGAGAAAAATACTTGTTTGACTAATTGGAGTGAAGAGTCTAGGAGTGTGAATTCATACCCATTGACCACGGATACTTCTAGTCCAGTGATTAGTGATTTAAGTAAAGAAGAGGGATCGAGTGATGATACTTTGGAGATTAAGGACTTTAGAGATGAACTAGAGATGGATCTAAGTTGTAAAGAAGAAAATAAGAGACCATATTGTTTTAAGGATGAAGAGTTTACATGTTCCTTGGGAGAGGATGAGAGTCAAGAAAGTTTTGATATTTCTGATGAGGGAAGGTGTGATGAAAGCTTTTATAGTCATGGCAGTGTTGCAGAGAGTAAGGACAATTTAGAGAGTGAGCTTGTTTGCCTTGGTGATAGTATACATGCATCTGATTGCTTGAAAGATGAAGAGAGAATTGAGGATGAATTTTTGAGTTTGTTAGAAGACCATGACGGGGAGGGCTTAGAAACTATAAGTTTTCAAGATGAAGTGAAGGGTTCGAATTTTTTGCCTAATGAGTTTGTGGAGATTTGTTGTGAGTTTGATTATGAGTTTTTTGATCAAGAGAGTATGGAGGTTTTAGGTTCTGACTCATGTTGTGATTTTGGTGTTGGTGTTCTTGACTCTGATGAGTCTTGTGAGTTATTTGGTGATGTTTTGAGTAGCCCTGGAGAGGCTTTTGTTTGTGGTCTTGATGATGAGGTTTTGAGTAGACCTAATCTCTTACTCCTTGATAGTTGTGATGATGATTGTTTGGTTGTTTTAGGCAACAATGAGGAAGAGAAAACTTCATTTGATAGTCTTGTAGTTTCTTTGAATTCTCCAAAAAATTTTGATGAACTTTGTGATGATTCTAATTGGGGTTTTAAGGATCTTGAGAGCGACATTGAAGAGGATCTGAGAGAGAATTTGAGTAAGGCTTTAAAAAGGATTGAGAATTTGAGGGAAGAGCGGTTTAGAATCAAGAAAATAGAGTTGAAAGGTATTTGTGAGGAGGTATTCAAGGAGTCTTTGGTTGAGGTTTTAGACCCAAAATTGTTGTATTGTGAAGATGTTATTCGTGATGATGTAGAGGTGAAAGTTTCTTCAGTTTCTTATGAGGTTTCTTGTAAGGATACTATGGAAGGTATTTACCACTCTTTGTGTGTGAAAGACTCGATGGACTCTTGTATTGTTGATGAGTTGAGTGATGTGGCTGGGTGTCCTGGAGTGACCCCATTTGTGGATGTTGTTAGTTTTTGTGGTGTTATGAGTGTGAAGTTGACTCCTTTTGATGTTGTGTTTGATTTGGAGATTGAGTTGGGAGATCCTTACATAGTATCTTTAGGAGAAGTTGTAATGAATCATTGGATGAATATGAGATTGGCAACAAAGAAAGGGTCAAAATTTTATTTAGAGACTCTAAAAATAACATGGTTTTTCCTAGGGAGGAGGGGTGGGATATGAAGATTTTGGATTATGGTTGGGATTTGAAGAATTTGGAGGATGATGTATTTTCCTTACATGGAGAGGATTGTCTCAAGGACCTTGATGAGAATTTCATGGATGAGTTTTGTCTACCTATAAAGGAGTTGTTTGAGAGAAATGTGCCATTTGTGTTTGTCGAGAAGATTGTGGATAGGTCGTTGGATTTGATTTTTGATTGGATCATAAGTGTTGCATCGTTTTATGAAAACAATTTCTGCACATGAATGTTTGCAGACTAGGGGGAGGGATAAATATGTCAAGCATTTTTTTTGAAACTAAAAAGCCCTAGTCTAACTGTAGTTAGGATTGATTTTTGCTAGCTTAGTTATTTGCGTGACAGTTTGTTTTGTTATTTCGTAGTCGGATTTCTTGTGTTTGTCTAGCTTAGAATTTGTTTCTGTCATTTTGTTTAATTTGTTGAGTGTGAAACTTGATAGCCTTGGTCGAGCTTGGTATTTTTTTGAACAGGATGAAGCTTGTGTTTGCCAATAGCTACAAAACATTAAGGAGCTAGGTATGTTATCTTGTCAAGACTCTTGCACATCACAGGGGATAATGGGTTCACGAGCACTTCACGTTGCACTTGTTGATGCACTGCACTCGGGGGTCGTCTCCTGTTCTTATTAAATACTTCCATGCCATGGGTTAGGATTAAGCAGGTTTTGCACCATCATTGAGCACTAGCACGGTATGAGATCCGCTCTAACTATATGCAATAAATTTTAGATGCACACGCACTTGAGAGAGCACCTGTCATTGAGCACGCACATTTCTTGCACGCACGATATTTGGGATGCTGATGACAAAGTTAGGAACCTCTGGTTGAGTGTGTAAAGAGGTTGGGTGAGTTTAGAGGGTCGTGAAGGACGCCACCAATTGTGAGATGGGTTGTTCTTATCTGGTCAATATCTTGAGGGCCATCATTTTTTAGAGTGATTGTGAGATTTTGGATGGGTGGAGCGGACTATATCATATCTTCTTTATGAGAGTAGAGAGGTGAGGATAAGGAATTTTAAATTAATAAGGAATTTTGTTTGCATTTTGCATGACGCACAAGCACATATAGATAGGCTAGGCACATTTCTTCAATGCATTTATAATTTTTTGTGTGTAGTATCGATTGATTGATTGCATATCATGGTTCCAATATTGCATATTTCTCAAATCAAGAGTGGATGAGCACAAAGTTCTATTCCAAAGCATATTTCTGTTAGGGCACACTGCATAAAAGAAATAGGTTCATATCCAACGAATATTTATTTTGAAGACTCAAGGATCAAAGGAAAAAGGTCGTACGTTTTACATCGTCAGCGAGTATTTCTTGAAGGAAAAGAGGGCATGTGTTGTGACAGTGTGTGCAATTACAAGAACAATAGGCCAAGGAAGGGAATAAGTCGTCCAAGATAAAAGATGGATAAAAATGATACGATTTATGAATATTAGTATTGTTTTTCGATTAGGATGGATTTTCATAATTCAACATGCGCTAGCTTGTCAACCAGATATGTTCCCATCATTTTAAGTACCCGAATGTCTATATTCAGAGTTCAAATGATGAAGTTATGATCCAAACATGTTGCAAACAGGCATAGAGCAGAAAAAACGAAAATAGTGAAAAGCAGTAGAAAAGAAAAAGCCAAAAGCTGAAAGCAAAAAGCCTAATGTGTGTGAGTGTGGATGGAAAACTATATAAGGAGAGGAGATTGAAGAGTTAAGGGCCTTTCCCCTTGCTTACAATTGTACTATGTGAGAGAGGAGAGTGGAGGGTCACATGCTAGAGTGAGCACTTGTCCTGCCAATTTAGAAGTTAGAGATTTTGAGTGTCAAAGCGTCGAGCATCGGCTCAAGGTTGTTAAGATACGAAAATATATCTCACTTGGTTTGTTTTTGAAGTATTGGTATTTTCATTGTGTTGTGATTGTGTGATGCTCTACCCGCATACGGGTTTTAAATTTTTTTGAGCTATAAGAGGCATTGTGACTTGTTTTCGTGTGTGATTCGTAGTGTATTATTGAATATTTGAATTTTTCACGTTGTGTTGTGCATTCAACTAAGTCAATTACCCTAACCGGCACTCCTTAATATCTCGTTATTGGGTTGTGAGTGAGGCTTGTTCTCGATCACCGCTCGCAGAACAATGTGTCCTGAAGATAACATGTGGACATGTTACAGTTGGTATCAGAGGGAACGAACGAAGGATTTGTTTTTATAAAATCTTAATAAGATAAGGTAAAGAAAATGTTGCTGTCCAAACATTTCCTTACTTTCAATGCTGTCTTGCAGAATTACGAAGCGTGGAACATGTTCTAAGTATTCCGCGTCATGTTTATGACTGCGATGCATTCCCCGGATTATCGATAAAGTGTTGAGATGATGAACATCCTAGAGCGAATGTATAATCCATCGCCTTTGTACATAGAACGAAGATGGGCAGGTGCCTCAGAAATCTACTATATAGCTGCCCACCGATTTACTCACCTACAAACCAACCTAAAGAGGATCAAGTGGTTGGAAGACCTGAAAGTCGTGAAGCTGTTCATTTTTGTGGAAGCTCACATAAACTCAACTTTACATATTCGAGGTCAAAGGGTTGAGATGAACTCATATGTATATGAGGAAGTAACCCCTGTGATCCCCGCCGATAGGATTGAAGTGTTGGGGCACCATGAGAAGAATGGATTCCAAAGGAAAGGATACCCTGAACTTCCAATGACTTACCGATTCATGAAGATCCATGACCCGAAACCATACTATTATACAGTTCCTGTAGATAAATGTAATACAACGTTATTCTCCCCAAACTAAATGTAACAGTTGGCTTATCATCGCAAGAAATGTTGTATTCCGAAAGGGCTATGCTCATATAAATAGAAATAAGACTTTTTTTTATCAATGTCTGATTGTGCATGAGAATTGATAAAAAGTTAAGTGGTTAGATTGCTTGGGTGATAATGGAATTGAATATGTAATATAAATCAATAACATTTATCGTATAATAACGTTAAAAAACCTTTATCTAGGCACAACCGCAGGTATACAGGTTCGTAGTTCGCCTCCTACATCAAGTACTATTGTAATCCAGGAGAAGAAGTTTCTTCTCAAGCAGATTAAGCCGCCCGAATTTGATGGGAGAGGCAGGTTCGTCCAAGCAGATGCCAAAATTTGGATTGAATCCATGGAGGATTATTTCGAAGCAGTCGGTACTGCACCCGCCAATCAGGCTATGCTCGCCAAGTTGAAGCTCACTGGCGAAGCCAGGCTTTGGTGGAAGCAATGGTGCGGGGATCAAGGGATCACGGAAGGATCCGTTACTTGGGAGAAGTTGAAGAAAGCCATGCAGGAAAGGTACTTAACACCTGCATATCGCACGCAGAAAATGAATGAGTTCTACGAGCTAAAACAACTAGGGCTCACTCTTGACACATACTACTCTAAATTCGTCTCACTTCTAAAGTATGCGCCATAGATGGACATGACACAGCAGGTGCCCAAATTTTGTGCTTGTTTAAATACCCCAGTAAATACTCGTCCTGAATCTATGCATCCATCAAATCTTTAGGACACTCTCATTCGAGCTGCGCCTATAATTGAGGAGATGTACGCTAGACCAAGGGGTAACAAAACTTGGTCTTATAATGACCCGAATAGAGGAGCGTTCAAACCTCACATGAAGAGAGTTCAAGATCAGAATCAGGGACAAAGAAAGAAAGCAAGGACTAATAATGTCAACAACTTTGTTCCTACTCAAAGCAATGGCCGAAACCTCCGTTGTTTCAACTGCAACGAGCATGGTCACTTCAAGAGGCAATGTCCCAAACTTGGAGGAGGACATCGCCAAGCACCTTTCCAAGGAACGGGCCGTGGTCAAGGAGCCGCTACTCGAGGCAGAGGAGAAACCGCCTGTGTTGCCAATAGGAAAATGTGCAAAGAAGAAGAAGATCCCACCATGGAAGCAGAGTTTGAAAGGGCAACAGTCCATGCC
Organism: Lygodium microphyllum; assembly: GCF_053477565.2. Lineage (NCBI taxonomy): Eukaryota > Viridiplantae > Streptophyta > Polypodiopsida > Schizaeales > Lygodiaceae > Lygodium > Lygodium microphyllum. Next base: position 27,102,198 of record NC_141146.1, on the reverse strand, counting down.
GCTCTACACAAGAAAGGCCTGAATCGCCAGTTCTCGGTGATTCAGACACTGTCGAACTATCAAGGTAAAAGTTTCAAGACCTTGATTGATTGTGGTAGTAAACATTCCTTTATCTCACCATTTTTACAAAAAGATTAGGAATAGCCATAGTAGAAGCACCTATCTTGCATGTGGAATTGGCAAATGGTCGTGAGGTTACGTGTACTAGGAAAACTGCTAAGGTGGAATTCTTTCTGGGAGGAAAGACGACTTCGGTCAAATTCAGAGTCATGAATTTAGGTATCCATGAGTGCCTACTCAGAATGGATTGGCTTAAGCCTAATGATGCTCACATTCATTATGGAAAAGGTCAAGTTTCCTTTCGGAACTCTGAAAGGGAATTAGTCACAACTCAAGGAGAGTCTGGAGTGCCAAAAATCCAATTGGCCAAAGCATCTCGGATCATAAAAGGAGTCAAAAAAGGATTATATGTCTACTTGATTAAGCTCAACAAGTTAGATCAGAGGCAAAAGTCCAGTGAAGGACCTTCTTGGCTAAGAGAATACGTGGACGTATTTCCTGAAGAGTTGACGGAACTCCCGCCGCAAAGAGAAGTGGATCATGAGATCAAGCTAGTACCAAGAGTTGCGCCAATTGCAAAGAGACCTTATGGAATGTCTATACCAGAAGCAATTGAGCTAAAGAAGCAACTCAAGCAACTACTAGATCAGGGCTACATCCGTCATAGCAGTTCACCGTGGGGAGCTCCAGTACTGTTCGAGAAAAAGAATGATGGAACATTTCGACTATGTATTGATTATAGAGGATTGAATCAATCAATGGTCAAGAACAAGTACCCTATTCGTAGAATAGATGAGCTTCTTGATTGCCTTTAGGGTGCAAAGAACTTCTCCAAGATTGATCTCAGGTCACGTTACTATCAGATAAGGATCAAGGAAGAAGATATTCCCAAGACGGCCTTCAATACAAGATATGGGCACTTTCAGTTCCTAGTTATGTACTTCGGGCTTACAAATGCACCTGCCACTTTCAATAGGTTAATGCAGGATATCTTTAGGCCATATCTTGATGATTTCGTGCTTGTCTTCTTCGACGACACTTTAGTCTATTCTAAACAGGAAGAAGATCATGAACCCCAACTTCGGATTGTCCTTGAGACAATGAGGGCACATAAGCTGTATGCTAAGATGAAGAAGTGTGCATTCTTCAAACATCAGATTGAATATCTGGGTTTCATCGTATCAGTAGAAGGAATCTCAGTGGACCCAGTCAAGGTCAGAGATGTGCTAGAATGGCCAATACCAACATCTGTCAAAGAAATACGCATCTTTCTTGGATTGACAGGATGGTATAGGGTCTTCATAAAAAACTATGCTTTGATTGCAGCACCTCTGACGGACTTATTGAAGAAGCAAACTTCCAGTGCATGGTCAACTCCCGAACAAACTAGCTTTGATAGGTTGAAGCAGAGTTTGGTATTAGCACCTATCCTGAAACTTCTAGACCTCAGTAAGGAGTTTGAGGTGGTAACTGATGCTAGCGCACTTGTCTTGGGATGTGTGCTCATGCAAGAAGGTCATCCTGTAGCATAGTCTTCAAGGAAACCAAAGAGTCATGAGAAGAATTATGCTACGCATGATCTGGAATTGTTAGCTGTCATCCATGCTCTAAAGCTTTGGAGGCACTACCTGTTGGGTAACAAGTTTACCCTAGTGATCGATCATAAGAGTCTCAAGTGGATCTTTACCCAGAACGAGCTCAACATGAGGCAACGTCGGTGGATTGAAGTACTGGAGGAGTATGACTCTGAAATCAAGTATCGACCAGGAAAAGAGAATGTAGTTGCTGATGCACTCAGTCGCAAGGCATTCCTTAATTCCCTAATCTTGCAGAATCTATCAACAGCTAGGTCTCTAGCTACAAAAATATCTATGCCAAATAATCCAGTACTCGAGTTAGCTAGAGAGGATGCATGCCATGATCCAGCCTACCAAACTATGCTAAGGGAGATCTCTATCAAGGATCAGAACTAAAAGCTGCAGGCTAAGTATCATGAATTCTCTATCAATAGCAGACTTGTCTACTATAGAACGAGGCTGTGTATACCGGCAAGTCAGTCAATATAGCAATATTTACCTCCCCTTTTAGGGGAAAACTCTCTCCGCTACAAAAAATAGATCAATCATAGTTATGATTCCAGCCTCTAGGCTGTGATACCATACTACAACTCATCCTTTCATAGTTATATTAAAGAACATCGTCAAGTGTTCTTCATCTTGGATTCGACAATTAAACATTAACCTTTGGAACTTGTTAATATAAAGTTCTATATCTTCCTCTACTAAACCATTAAAAATGGGTACATGAACTCCTGAGGCTAGCAAGTCCAATGTTCTTGCTGGGATTGCAATGGGTTGCACCATAATAACAATCAGATTCACTAAGGGTCCCTAAACTATGGGAACTATAACCCCACTCAAAGTGGGCTAACCAAGTGGGAGAGGGAAAGTACTAGAACTTCCTCCTAATGAACTATTCATGGAACTAGGGTAAGCTACCATTGGGAGAGGCTTAAAGGTGGTGTTCTCAAATATGTCACCGAGTGTTTATCTTGTCAACGTATCAAAGCCAAACATGTCAAGATGCCAGGGAAGCTGCAACCGCTTGAAATTCCCCAAATGAAATGGAAATTGATTAGCATGGACTTTGTTGTTGGCCTACCCAAAGTTCAGGGAGGATACAACTCCATCATGGTTGTGGTTGACATGCTGACCAAGGTTACACACCTTATTCCAGTAAAAACCAACTATAAAGCCTCGGACATTGCAAGATTTTTTATCAAGGAGATATTCAAGCTACATGGGCTACCAAGAAGAATCATTAGTAATCATGATTCTCTCTTCACATCACACTTCTGGAGAGCTATCTTTGAAGCCATTGGGACTCAACTCTGCTTTAGCACAGCTTACCATCCCCAAACGGAGGGCCAAACAGAGCGAGTCAATCAAATCATCGAGGATATGCTTAGGGCATACTACTGTCCTGAGCCGAAAAGGTAGATTCAATACTTGCCTTTAGTTGAATTTTCCTAGAATGCTTCTTACCAACAACGCATTCAGATGACCCCTTTCCAAGCATTGTATGGTCATGACTGTCGAAGTACCCTAAACTTCTCAGATCCAACCTTGAGGGTTGAAGCTTCAAGGCAGATGTTGGAAGAGATGGATGACCAAATCAAGTCAATAAGACAGGACATCCAAGCCGCCAAGGATAGACAGAAGGCATATGCGGATTTGAAGCGTCAAGATAGAATCTTCGAAGAAGGAGACATGCTCTTCATTCACGTATGCCCTAAGAAGAGTTCCCTATCCTTAGGTGATTGCAAGAAGCTAAGTCCAAGGTATTGTGGACCATACAAAATCCTCAAGTACCTAGGACCTAATGCTTATAAACTGCAACTCCCTGAGAACCTGAAGGTTCATAATGTATTCCATATCAACCTATTGAAGGAGTATATACCTAATCCTAACCATGTACTTGATGACCAACAAGTTGTAATGCATAGTCAAGGAGTCCTTGAACTAAGGCCTAAGAGGATCTTAGATGTTAGGGAGAGACAACAGAGATCCAGAACCTTGAGAGAATGCCTCGTCCAGTGGAAAGATTATCCCGAAGACGATGCGACTTGGATAGATGAAAGCACTCTCAACCATCAATATCCCCAATTTATCTCGAGATGAGGACATCTCGATTCCTCCAAGGGGGAGAGAATGTAATATCCCGAAGGCACGCATGAACTGCCTCAATAGAGGATAATGGAATTGGATAATTCTTTAGATAAAAGCAACATTTTTTAATTATTTCCCCTCTTCTCCAGCCGACTGTCGAGCTGGAGGAAGAGGGGAATAGTATGGTAGGCAAGCTCCTTGCTAGAGCTTGCCTAGGCTAGTGCCCATGGCCGCTGACATGCAAGGGAGGGAGGATCCCCCTTCCCTTACCTATATAAATGGGGGTGGTGCAAGCGGAACAGGAGAGAGAGGCGTTGCCATTAATGCATAAGGGGAGACTCAGGAGCATCGTGAGGAAGAGGGAGATTGACGATGCCGCTGCGGCGATAGGGATAGGAGGATTGGAAAGGAGGCACTGTAGAGGCCGCTGTCTTCCATTTGCCGCCCCAGCAGCCTGATTTCCACCACCGTCTGTCGACGGCTTCCAACCCCCACGTGTAGAAGCATTGAAGCTTCTAGAAGCTCCTAAGGGAGCTTCATAAGCCCCCTTTCCCACCCAAAAAAAAAGTTGACCTTAAAGGTCCTTGTTATCCCCGTGTTTTTTAAACCCCCCCCTAAGGACCCCCTTAGGCCCCCTTTCCTATAGCCTTTAAGGCTACCTTTTTCCCCCTTGAAATTCCTCCCCTAAGGGCTCCCTAAGGGTCTCTTTTCCCCCCCTAGAATTTCCCCCTTAGGGATTTATAAAGCCCCCTTTTCCCCCCAAGAAAGAATATTACCCAAAAATCCCTTGAGAGGCCTTAAGCGGTCTTTAAGGCTCTCCCCCCCCTTGAAATTTCCCCCCTTGAAGCTCTATAAGCCCTTTTTCCCCCAAAAGATTTTACCTTAATCCCTTCATCCGACCCCCTCGAATTTCCCCTAAGGGCTCCCTTAGGCCCTTTTTATACCCTTTTGTTTACCGCCTTTCAAAAAGAAGATAGGGTGTTAAGGGTCTTTTGACACTTTTCTTTCCCCATACAAAAGCCGTCGTAAGGGTTTTTACACCTTTTATTCCCCGTTTGTGTGAGCCTTTATAAGGCCATTAAGCCTTTCCCATGGCTTTAATGGGCCTTATTCGTGAAAGATTTTGAAACGCCCCCTTTTTCGAAATCCCTACTTCAAGGAGAAAGCCTTCTAAAACCGCTTCCGACGGACAGTGCAAGTTATCGAAAAGGGAGCCACGGTGGAATTTCAAAAAGGAGTTGCAAAGCTGCATCCATGATGGAAAGGCTGCATTCGCGATGCCTCCTAAGAAAGCCCAAGGCGCAGCCGCAGGAGGGTCGTCTCCTAGCATCCACGTGGACATCTCACCCCAAGTCCAGGTTTTTATTTCTAATTTTTATTTGGTATTGTTATAATTCAATCGTGCAAGGATAATTGTTGGAAATAGGATGCATTTTTTGTCTTAAATGCTTTAGAAAAATTAGCTCACGACGGAGGAATTTAGTCATTAATATTTTCAATAAAATAAGCAAAACAAAGGAAGCATAAATGCATTTCTAGCAAATAGCTTTATGCATTGCAATGAATTAAAATTAGATTAATGTCCATTGTTATAAAACGGAATTAAAATAGTATACTTTGTTTAAACATGGAAGTATAAGCTGCATATCGCATTATTAAGCTATATCCTCTTTGCAATGAATCATCATGGGAAGTGCTAGGAATCCTTAGGAAAGTGCAAGGAATGAAATGATTCTTCCGATGCATAACTCTAGGCAATTATCGTTTGTCAACTGCATAAATTATCAAGTAAAAGGTTGCTTGTTTAGCATGAATTTTGTTCGCAAGTTATAGGAAGATTAGTTGGAATTAACCTAACCTATGCGTGACCTTAATTGATAAGTTAGGGTTGAAAGGTCAATTTACACATAGACAACGAGTCATGTGTTTATGAAATGATAACGTAACTATCTTCAAGAGTTAAACAAATTAGCATAAACCTAAACACCTAAACCACGGAATACTCGTTTAGAATGAGTTAAATTCCAAGAAATTCACTAGGAATTAATACGTGACCTAATCGTACATATTGCTAAAACTGAAACTCCTATACCCTAAATACTTGCCCACATTCACCGAATGTAGGGACAGTGAAACGTATTTGGGAAGTGATCTAGGGTTTGTCCCTAAGAATCTTACGAGGTTGAACTTGGAACCCTAGGACTGACGATGTCAGCCTAATGTAACCAGGAACAGATTGTTTCATGACTCCATTCGATGAGTAGAATAGTCTCATAGTTTGATGCGACACTTGTGCAACAAGTGCGGAGTCGTATGATCTTGTGATTGGATCACAAGGGAATGGCCAATTCTCGCAATGAGGTTGGCAGGTCCTTACGCAAGTTATCTTGCAAGAGGATGAATAATCATCCTAATATAGTATCTTTCTTGAGTAAAGATAATTGTTCGGAAGCAAAAGACCAACCGATAAACTGAAATAACCTATAAACTTAAGGTTTGACCAAGTCGGGTTAGTAAGGTACGCCCTAACCCAGGATATAGGGGATCTTGCCAAGTCGTAAGTCATCTCGTATCGAGTGCTAGACTCATTCGAAAGGAAGGATTCATTCCTTAACAGTTTGCTAACAAAAACGACCAATGGAAATGTTTGTGCTTGTTACAGATTTAAGAGCACTGTTTGGCTTTGTTTGGTCAATGAATTATAAGATAAATGGATATCTAATACTTCAAGTTGAAGGCCTGAAGGGAGAGGCAGCTTCAGTTACCCTCGACTGCTTGCCTGACACTAACCAAGGGGGTTGTTAACCGCACCGGGAAAGCGGATCGAACCCGCCGTGAGAGGACTCTTCGTTGAGCGCTACTTGAAGTAGGAGGATGCTTGGGTGCCACGGGGCTCTAGCCATAAATCCCTCGCCTTCCAGGCCCTACACAAGAGGCAAACATGACTCGGGATTGGATCTCAAGGCCCGCATACTAGTCTACGAGCAGAAGCTTGGATTAGTGATCACTGTGGATTGCTGGATAGCCCTCAGACGGATTGTGGATAAGCCTACAGGCTGGACTTTATGTATTTCAAAGATAAATATGATAACCTGTTAATAAGAAACTTGTTTGACATTGTTTTTCTATGTTAAGTGATATGATTACGTGAAAGAACCAGTACCTAACGGGCTAATTAAAGAAGCTGATTGTTACATGTCCAACTTAATGTGTTAGGTAAATAGATAACTAAAACAACTCGAGGAAAGTGTGGTGGATGTGACCATAGGTCCGTCCTACAGATGGGTGGTCCCGGTTGGCCGGAAACGTTTCTCAAAATCACGATGGACAACAGGAAGATCGTCAAAAAATACGAACAACAAAAGCATTGACCTAGAGTTATAATTGATCCCGATTTACGCTGTTTTAGGGGAACAAAATGGGACTATGCCTTATGGTAGAGAGGTTGAGCTCCGCATCCCTCTCGTTTCCCATTCTCCTTGAACCAAGTGCAGCGTAAATCCACTTGAACCTAGCGTTTCTGTGTAAAGTAGTTCGCTTGGGTTCGACATTAGTTGCCATTAGGAAATGACCAAAAGGAAAACCGTAATTCAGGTCGGTCCTAAGTGGGAACGGCCGGAATACTTCTGCTACATGGCAGATGTGGAAAGTCCTAGATTGCAAACCCCGTAACATTCCATGGGAGTGTTGGGCGGAGCTTTCTAGATGTCCTTTCCGATGGACTACTAAGACGTGTCCTAAAGATAACAGGTGGACAAGTTACAACTATGGAAAGATGATGAAGATTTGAGGATGACCTCTATAATACCTCAAGGAAAAGGAAGGAGCAAAGTGCTAATGAAAGAGGAACTTTGTAAGTTAAATGTATTTTGTGTGCTTAACAGCGAAGTAATGAGCAAATGGGTGACACTATATAAAGAAGCCAGGGCTAGAAGAGTAAGTAAAAGGAAAGCATTTCGTGCTAGACATGGACATAATGTCCCATATCAAGAACATTTAAGTGCGCTTCCACGTCATATTGATATAGATTGTCTACATGAAAAAATAGAGAAGATGGAAAAAGAGGAGGCGATGGATATATCGTAAAGAGGAGTGGGAATACGCACGATGTTGCTTATTAAAGGTGAGACATACTTATAATTAAATTATCTTTAGTTATATATGATATAATAATTTCACATGTTTCATCTTTAACTAAATCATTAATATGATCTCAACAATGTACTACTAGTGCACGTTGTTCAATGCTATTTGGTGTGAAGCAAACACTTTCGAACTCAATGTACAGATGATAAGAGAAATACCCAGGATTGTGATATCCTTGCAAACTTCTAGGATAACAATGGCACCATGGAAGGTTATGGTGGCTTGATCCAAGATATTTTAAAGCTTGACTTTAGGCGATTTTTTATATATGTACTAGATGTGAAGTGGTTTAAAGAAGTAGTAACAACGGGTGAGCATTGCACAATTCGACGTCATCCAAGTGGTTTTGTAGTGATTGACTCTACAAAATTTCACCAAGGCAAGAATGACACATTCGTACTACCTCAACAATGCAAGCAAGTATATTAGAAGCTATTTATTTTCATATATATTACTTGTTGATACATTCTCAAAATAAAATAAATATCTAAGTTGCTTACTTTTTGTTTTTTAAATGTAGGTTGTGTATCACCCACCAATGGTAAACAATAATCGATGGTGGTATGTCATCCCCATATCTAATCGTTCAAAACCAATATATGGCAATGCTACCAACATAGAGATAGTTGATGACAATCCAACAATCAATGATGATGTACATGATGATGTCATGATTGATGATATACATGATGTAGTGCAAGATGATCCCCGTGAGGATGTTCAAGGAAGCGCAGAAGAGGATAACAATATGGTTGCAGATGATGATGAAGAAATTGAGCATAGCAATACATCTGACATTGGGATAGACTTATTTGTTTCATTGCCTATTGGTAACATAGACTTAGAGGTAGATAGTCTAGCAAGGGCCAATCTCATTGAAGATGAGATTGATCATTCATTGTAGCATATAATTAGCTTTGAATGATTGGATGTATATTTGTAATACTAAGAAAAAACTAAAAAATCAATTAAGATCCGTTTACTTTTGTGATACATATAACGTTTGTTGTGTTATAGACATCATTCTTAGCTCTAATGTACAGGGCAGTCAACTAAGGCTTAATACTCCTATCATCATGAAATTCTTATATACCTTAGAAATATGTAATATTTCTACCCAAAATATATTATGAGGCCATGTGAAGTCTTGGCAAAAGACAATGCCGGCATTGGGTCCCAGATGGTACAAAATTAGATACGATGTATCATTATCTTCTTTTGCAAAAACTGGGACTATGAACCACATATGTTGCATGAATCCCCTCTTGGGAAGAGATCATGGGGATAATATTTGAATTGGATAATGGCAAATTTTTTTATTATTCCCCTTACCCCCCAGCCGATAGTCGTGCTGGAGGGGAGGGGAATAGCATGTATGAGAAACCTCCTTGCTGGAGCTTGTTGAAGGTAGGAGGCCATGCATTATGGCCGCGTAGGGGCGAGAAGAATCCCTCCCTCAAGTATAAATACTATGGGAGGGACCGTCGAGGAGGAGGCCGACACACACTGATGCTGCCATAGTGGTGAGAGGGAGGGAAAAGATTGCCTCGCTATGACAAAGAAATTATAGCTCTGAGGGAGAGTGTGGGTGTGGAGAGACGTGGAGGGACACACTACTGTCATTGCCACTGGGGAAGGAGTCGAGACTGCTACGCAGTGGTGAAGGAGGGAGAGATTGACAGATGCCGCCATGGAGATTCTGCGCTGCCGCCACCGCCAGAGGGAAACGTGTCAGCTGCCGCCCAAAAACCTTTTTTTTTCTTCCTCTCCTCCACATGAGCCACGTTGCAGAAGCTCTCTAGAAGCTTCCAAGGGGACTTCCTAAGCCCCCTTTCATACCCTTTCCTCCCACCCTCTCAAAATTCCCTCCTAAGGGCTCTTAAGCCCCTTCCCCCCCCCCCCCCCCACAAAAAAATTCCCTATATCATAAAGGGTTTTCTACACCCTTTTTCCCCTCTTTCCTGTGGGTCTTCAAAAGGCCTTCCAAAGTGCTTTGATAAATCCCCCTCCCTGGGTTTTAAAACCCTTCTCGTGGGTTTTTCCCACCCCCGCAATCCAAAGTCCCTTAATCCTTTCTTGTGGCCCTTTCCCAAAAGCCCTATCATCGTTCTTATACCCCCTGCCCTCTGGGGACTTTTTTCCACCCATTTTCGTGCAAATTCCACCTAATTCCCTTCCCCTGAGGTTTCCCACAAGTCCTCAAAGCCTTCTTGTGGATTTTTCCTCCCCTAGCCGGTTTTAAGGTCTTCTAAAGCCAACTCACAAAGGGAGTTCACGTACGAAGGAGACGGACAAGATCATAACTCTGCGTCCAAGGTGAAAAGGCTGAATTCGTAATGGCTCCTAAGAAAGCACAAGGCACAGCGGCAGGAGGATCGTCTCCTAACATCCACGTGGACATCTTACCACAAGTCTAGGTTTTTCTTCCTAATTTTTATTTACGTCGTTATAATTCGATGGTGCGTGGATGATTTTTGGAGATAGGATGCATTTTTTGTCTTAAATACTTTGATTCATTTAAAAGAATTAGCTCACAACGGAAGAGTTCAATCGTTAGAATTTTTCAGTAAAATGAACAAAATAAAGGGAGCATTTCTAGCAAGTAGTTTTATGCATTGCAATGAATTGAAATTAGTTTAATGTCCATTTTTACAAAACGGAATTATGATAGTGCACTTTGATTAGGCATGGGATTATAAATTGCATGTCACATTATTAAGACATATCTTCTTCGCAATGAGTCATTATGGAAAGTGCTAATAATCCATAGGAAATTGCATGGCATGAAATGGTTCTTGAGCTGCATAACTTTAGTCAATTGGTATAAATATCATTTCAATTGCATAATTGTTAGAAAAGGATGCATGGTTCAAAGGGAAAAAAACCCTAAAGTTTAGAAGCATGAATGCATGTTATAAAGAGATCAAATAGAATTATGCTATAACTTATCATATGTTTTGATTTTAATCCGAAAAGTTACGATTGAAATTCAACTTATACATAGGTAATGAATCATGTGGTTACGGAAATGATAGCGTAATTACCTTCGAGAATAGACAAGTTAAATTGGTTTAAACCTAAACACCTAAAAACTACGAAGGGACCCGTTTAGAAAGAGTTAATTCAATGCAACGTATCCCAAAGAACTGACTAGGGTTAGCGCATTGAAGACATTTACCTTGTCACTTGTATTACCAAAACTGAAACTCCTATACCCTAAACACTTGCCCGCATTCGCGAAATGTAGGGACATTGGAATTTACTTGCGAGAAGTGATCTAGGGATTTCCTAAGAATCTCTCGCTAAAAAGATGGAACTCGGAACCCTAGGACCAACAATGTTGGCCTAATGCAATGAGGAACTGATTGTTATATCTAATCATAATACCGTGATTAGAAGACACTGTTGATGGGTAGAATAGTCCCATAGTTTGATGTGACAATAGGCAATAAGTTGCAGAGTCGCATGATCTTGTGATTTGATCACAAGGGAATAGCCAATTCCTCGGAATGAGATTGGCAGACTCTTACGCAATCTTATCTTGCAAGAGGATGAATAATTGTCCTGATATAGTGCCTTTCTTGGGTAAAGATGATTGCTTGGAAACAAAAGATCAATCAAAAAAATGAGAATAACATATGAACTTAAGGTACTAATCAAGTCGGGTTAATAGGGTATGCCCTAACCTAGGATATAGGGGATCTTGCCAAGTCGCAATTGATCCCGGATCGAGTGCTGAATGCATTCGGAAAAAAGGATTCACTCCTTAGCAGTTGGCCAAAAATAATGACCAATGGAATTGTTTGTGCTTGTAACAATTTTAAGAGTACTGTTTTGCTTTGCTTGCTCAAAGAATTAAAGGATAAATGGATATCTAATGCTTCAGGTTGAAGGCCTAAAGGGAGAAGCAACTTCAGTTACCCCCAACTGCCTGCCTGACCCTAACCAAGGGGGTTGTTAAAAACGGCGCCGGGAAGGTGGACCGAACTCACCGCGAGAGGTCTTTTCGTTGAGCGCTACTTGGAGCAGGATGACACTTGGGTGTCAGCGGGGGGCTCTGGCCATAAATCCCTCACCTTTCGGGCCGTGCACAAGGGGCCAACGTGACTTAGGATTAGATCTCGAGGCCCGCATACTAGTTTACGGGCGAAATCTTGGATTAGTAATCCTTGTGGATTACTGGATGGCCTTCGGGCGGATTATGGATAAGCCTACGAGCTAGAATTTATGTATTTCAAAGATAAATATGATAACCTATTAATAAGAAACTTGTTTGACATTGTTTTTCTATGTCAAGTGCTATGATTACGTGAAGGAACCAGTGCCTAACCGATTAACTAAGGAAGCTGATTGACACATGTCCAACTAAATGTGTTAGGTAATTAAATAACTAAAACAACCTGAGGAAAGTATGGAGGATGTGGCCATAGGTCCATCCTATGGATGGGTGGTCCCGGTTGGCTGAGAACTTTTCTCAAATCACGATGGACAACTAGAAGATCGTCAAAGAATATGAACAACAAGAGCATTGACCTAGAGTCTAAGTTATAGATAATCCCGATTTACGTTGTTTTAGGGGAACGGAATGGGACTATGCCTTATGGCAGAGAGGTTGAGCTTTGCATCCCTCTCGTTTCCCATTCTCCTTGAACCAAGTGCAAGGTGAATCCGCTTCGGACCTGGCGTTTCTGCATAAAGTAGTTTGCTCGGGTTCGACGCTAGTTGCCGTTAGGAAATGACCAATAGGGAAAATACTAATTCAGGTTGGTCCTAAGTGGGAATGGCCGGAATACTTCTGCTACGTGGCAGACGTGGAAAGTCCTAGATCGCAAACCCCGTAACATTCCATGGGAGTGCCAGGCGGAGCTTTCTAGACATCCTTTCCGATGGACTGCTAAGACGTGTCCTGAAGATAACAAATGGACACGTTACAGCTGGTATCAGAGCCAACCAACGAAGGATTTGTTTTTATGAAATCTTAATAAAATGAAGGAAAGCAAATATTGTTTTTCCAAACATTTCCTTACTTTCAATGCTGTCTTGCAGAATTACAAATCATGGAATAAGTTCTTAGTATTCCGAGTCATGTTTATGACTGCGATGCATTCCTCGGATTTTCGGCAAAGGGTTGAGATGATGAACATACTAGAGCGTATCTATAATCCATCACCTTTGTACATGGAATGAAGATGGATGGGTGCCTCAGGAATCTACTATATAGCCGCCTACCGGTTTGCATACCTTCAAATCAACCTAAAAAGGATCAAGTGGTTGGAAGACCTGAAAGTCGTGAAGCTGTTTATTTTTGTGGAGGCTCACGTAAATTCAACTTTATATATTCAAGGTCGGAGGGTTGAGCTGAACTCATATGTATATGAGGAAGTGACCCGTGTAATCCCCACCGACAGGATTAAAGTGTTGGGGCGCCATGAGAAGAATGGGTTTCAAAGGAAAGGATACCCTGAACTTCCAATGATTTATCGATTTCTGAAGATACATGACCCGAAACCATACTATTATACAATTCCTATAGATAAATATAATACAACATTATTCCCCCCAAACTAAATATAAACAGTTAGCTTATATCCCAAGACATGTTGTATTCGGAAAGGGCTATGCCCATATAAATATAAATAAGACTTCTTTTTATCAATGTCTGATTGTGCATGAGAATTGATAAAAAGTTAAGTGGTTAGATTACTTGGTTGATAGCGGAAATGGAGATGAAATATAAATCATAATGATTATCATGTAATAACATTAAGAAACCTTTATCCAGGCATAACCCCAAGTACAGGTTCCCAGTTCGCCTCCTACATCAACTACTGCTGTAATCCAGGAGAAGAAGTTTCTTCTCAAGCAGATTAAGTCGCCCGAATTTGATGGGAAAGGCAGGTCCGTCCAAGCAAATGCTGAAATTTGGATTGAATCCATGGAGGATAACTTTGAAGCAGCCGGTACTGCACCTGCCAACCAAGCTATGCTCGCCAAGCTGAAGCTCACCGGCGAAGCCAGGCTTTGGTAGAAGCAATGGTGCATAGATGAAGGGATCGTGGAAGGATCCGTTACCTGGGAGAAGCTGAAGAAAGCCGTGCAGGGAAGATACTTACCACCTACATATCGTACGCAAAAAATGAATGAGTTCTACAAGCTAAAACAGCTAGGACTCACTCTTGACGCATACTATTCTAAATTCGTCTCACTTCTTAAGTATGCACCACAGATGGACATGACACAGCAGGTGTCAAAATTTTGTGCTAGTTTAAATCCACTAGTGAATACCCATCTCGAATCGATGCGCCCATGAGATCTTCAGGATGCTCTCATTCGAGCTGCCCCTATAATTCAGGAGGTGCAGGCTAGACCAAGGGGTAACAAAACTTGGTCTTATAATGACCCGAACAGAGGAGCACTCAGGCCTCAGATAAATAGAGTTCAAGGTCAAAATCAGGGACAAACAGAGAAAGCAAGAACTAACAGTGTCAACAACTTTGTCCCTACTCAAAGCAATGGCCGAAACCTCCGTTGTTTCCACTACAATGAGCCCAGTCATTTGAAGAGGCAATGTCTCAAGCATTGTAACGTGTCCACTAACATCCTCTAGGACACGTCTTAGCAGTCCATCGGAAAGGTTGTCTAGAAGACTCCACCCGGCACTCCCATGGAATGTTGCGGGTTTTGTAATCTAGGACTTTCCGCGTCTGCCCCGTAACGGAAGTGTCCTGGGCGCTTTCCACTTAGGATCGAACGGAATTGTTTGGTCATTTGCTAACAGCGACTAGCGTCAGACCTGATCGAACTACTTTACGCAGAACGCTCGGTCTGAAGCGAATTCATGCTGCACTTGGTTCAAGGAGAATGGGAAACGAGAGGGATGCAAGGCTCGACCTCTCTACCAAAGGCATAGTCCCATTCCGTTCCCCTAAAACAGCCTGAATCGGTAATCGGTACTTCCAAGTCATTGTTCTCCTTGCTTGTTTTGGTGATGACGATCATCCTTCTGTTCGTCGAAGACCTTGAGAAAAGTTCCCGGCTAACCGGGACCACCCATCCGTAGGACGAACCCATGGTCCATCCTCCGCACTTTCCTCAGTTTGTTTTAGTTATGTAATTACCTACCACATTAGTTTGACATATAACAAACAGCTTCCTTGATTAACCCTGTTAAGCACTGGTTCCTTCACGTAATCTTATCACAGGACATAAAGAAAACAATGTCAAACAACTCCTTTATTATCATTATATCCTTTTATCTTTGAAATACAAGGAGTTTCCCGCCCGTAGGCGCTTTCATAATCCGCCCGAAGGCTATCCAGTAATCCTTCCTGTGATTACTATCCCAAGTTTCCACCCGTAGACTAGTATGCGGGCCTCGAGATCCAATCCCGAGTCACGTTAGTCTCTTGTGCAGGGCCCGGAAGGCGAGGGATTTATAGCCAGAGCCCCCCCTGGCACCCAAGCGTCCTCCTGCTCCAAGCAGAACTCAACGGAGAGACCTCTCACGGCGGGTTCGGTCCACGTTCCCGGCGCGGTTCACAACCCCCTTGGTTAGGGTCAGGCAGGTAGTCGGGGGTAACTGAAGCTGCCTCTCAGGCACCAACCTGAAGCTTTAGATATATTTTCATCCTTTAGTTCATTGAGCAAACAATGCAAACAGTCCTTTCTAAACTGTTACAAGCACAATCAATTTCAATGGTCGTTTAGCTGGCAAACTGTTAAGGATTGACTCCTTATCTCCGAATGCAACCCGCATTCGATCCGGAATCAATTGCAACTTGGCAAGATTCCTATCATTCTTGGGTTAGGGTCATACCCTTCCAATACTTAAGGTTTTGTTGTGGCAGGATCCAGCGACCATGTCACCTTAGTTTATTGTCGGTCATTTGCTTCAAGGCAACGCCTAATCTTCCTTTCCCTTGGCAATTACTTCCCGAGAAAAGTGAGTTAACAGGACGATTACTCATCCTTTTGTAAGTTAAAATCTTTCAATAACTTGCCAGCCTCATTTCGAGAGTTGACAACACTCTTTGCGGACAAATTCCAAGACTATACAATGTTGCGGCTGGTGTGCAAGTATTGCATCTATTCCACGGAATCCTTCTATCCATTTCTTAACGTTCCGATCACGGAATCTAACCCTAGCCGAGTAACAGGATTTTGGTTATCCTTCAAGTCATTTCTAATTAGGTTTGGCTCATGATTCTAGATTATGCAACTCCGTCGGAGTTCCTTCATTAAGACGACTGATCCTTAGGATAAAACCTTAGATCCTTTCATGAATAAACAACCGATCGCTTTGACATTTTGTGAATGCATGTAAGATCCCTAGATTCACAGTTTTTGTCTTAAGCGAGGTCGAATTATCCTTGCACAAAATCCTAGTTATCTCTTAGGATTCCTATCATATTGACTCAGTCATGTTTATACGAATCCTTGATGTTTATATTACCTGGTCAATTTCAATTATGCTTGTTCTGCGATAAGAATGATCCTTCTAGGGTGATAAACCAAATCTAACGGGATCCAATTCGCGTAAACATGCGATTGATTGCCGTTTCCTTGGTGAGGTAAAATTACTTGCTAATCTGTACGCTAACTTTCCTAATTAATCAAGCCTATACTTTGTAGTCTATACTCTCGAAACTTATGCATTGGCGAATCATACAATCTTTCCTTGGTGCACGATAATTTGGTTACTAACTTTTCCTAGGACCTCCTACTAGGTCTTACATCAATAGTCGTACCTACAACCTTGTTGTTTATCCTTTTTCATCCTATGCTTTTACACCTAATTACTGCTCTTAATGATTGACCTTTTTCTCATGACGACTACGCAATTTCTAACATTCTCCTAGCCACGAAGTCGTTGGTGAAACACAAGCGAAACTAGTGTTATTCTATTCCATCTTATAACTATTTTGCAAGTCATACGTTCACTTTAGTACCCTATTAATTCTTTCCGAATGAAACCTTATGGCGCTTAACCTTTTCCTATGAAATCATTACGAGAGGTATGTTACCTAATGTGCAGTATACGCTTAATCTACCATATCTAGAATGACAAATAATGCACATATAAATTCCGTTTCCTTGCTTAGGATTAGATTCCTTACCTTGATAAGGTACCAGCTACATGCATCTAACCCTCTAATCGTTCAATCTTTCATAATGTTCAAAAGATGCATTTCTTTCAATTTCCATATGCAAATTAAACGTAAAAGTGCAATTTCCTTTCTAAGCGCGCCTAATCATTTCCTTATGCGGAATTAACACGGAAGAACCTGGACTTGTGGAGTCGGGGTGATGTCCACTTGCACATTCGGAGTCGAGCCTCCCGCGGTCGCCTCTTGGGATCTTTTTGGAGCCATTGCACACGTAGGTTAGGTTTCTGAACTCGCTTTCGTCGCCTACGGATTGTTCTGCTTTGACACGCAACCTTCCGGCCTTTGCTTTCCTCGTAGGCGGAAGATCCTTTTACGGTAGGTCGCTTGCGGAGAAGGGCCTTAAAGGACTTCGCGGGACCCTTTTCGTCGGTCTAGTGGGATCCTTATAGACCCTCTTCAATTCCCGAAAAAAAAAGTGTTAATGGTCCTTCCTCGAAATTGTGGTGGGAAGGGTATCTCGGGACAGTGGTGGGAAAGTGCCTTTGGAAATGGGTGGAAAAGTGCCTTTTGGGCCAAGTGGTGGGAAAAGGGGTTATGGAGGCCTCCTTTTTACAAATGGTGGAAGAGGGCCGTGTGAAGAGGGGTTATTGAGGCCCCTTTTTGGAAGCTTCTAAAGAAGCTTCCAAAGAAGCTTGCTTCAGGGAGCACGTTGGCGATCAACGTGGCGGACGGGATGGTGGCAGCTACAGGAGCCTGGCGGCCAGGGCGGCAGCAGAGACGGACTGGGGCGGAGTTGGGCGGCAGCACGGCGGACTGGCGGACCCAGCGGCAGCGAGGCGGCGGTCTTCTATACAGCGGCGACTCATGCTCTCTCTCTCTCTCACAGAGCCTCTCCTTCACAGTCTTCCCTCCTCTCTCCTCTTACCTTCCACACCCCCTTGATGGGGGTGTTTTTATAGCCTTGGGGGTGGGGAAGGGGGTCTCCACCCACGTGGTGATCTTCCCCATGCAACCCCCACTTTGCCATCCTCCCCCCCACACTCCCTTTCCTCCAGCCATGCATCGGCTGGGGGAAGGGATAAATATAAAAAAGTTTGCATTAATTTAATTAAATTGCCCCTCCCAAGAGGGTGTTTTCGTGTGGCTTGCGGTTTTGAACACCCGGTTTGATTTACCATTTGCAGAGGACCCTATTTCCCGCATGCGGCTGACACATTACGCGGTCAATGATTTCAATGCAAAGAGATACCCTTTGTGCAGGGTTTACACGGCGTACGCAAGGTTAATATTTATGGTACGATCACGCGGAAATATTACAAGCATGGAGGAGTACATTGCCAAGCACCTTTCCATGGAATGGGCCGTGGAGAGGGAGCCACTACCCGAGGGAGAGGAAGAACCGCCTGCATTGCCAATAGATAGATATGCAAAGAAGAAGAAGATCTGACCATGGAAGGTAAAGGTTTTAAATCCTTGATTGATTGTGGCAGTACACATTCCTTTATCTCACCAGCTTGTGCAAAAAGATTAGGAATAGCCATAGTAGAAGCACCTATCTTGCTTGTGGAATCGGAAAATGGTCGTGAGGTTACTTGTACCAAGCAAACTGCGAAGGTGGAATTCTTTCTGGGAAGAAAGATGACTTCGGTCAAATTCAGAGTCATGAGCCTAGGTATCCATGAGTGTCTACTCGGAATGGATTGGCTTAAACCTAATGACGCCCACATTCATTGCGGAAAGGGCCAAGTTTCCTTTCGAAACTCTGAAAGGGAATTAGTCACAACTTAAGGAGAGGCTGGAAATCCTAAAATTCAATTGGCCAAGGCATCTTGGATTATAAAGGGAGTCAGAAAATGACTACTTGTCTACTTAATTAAGCTCAACAAGTTAGATCAAAAGCAGGAGTCTAGCAAAGGACCTTCTTGGCTAAAGGAATACGCGGATGTATTTCTTGAAGAGTTGACTGAACCCTCGCCTCAAAGAGAAGTGGATCATGAGATCAAGCTAGTACCAGGAGCTGCGCCAATTGCAAAGAGACCTTATAGAATGTCTATCCCAGAAGCAATCGAGATGAAGGAACAACTCAAGAAACTGCTAGATCAGGGCTACATCCGTCCTAGCAGTTCACCATGGGGAGCTCCAGTACCATTCCAGAAAAAGAAAGATGGAACACTTCGACTATGTATTGATTACAGAGGATTGAATCAATCAACTGTCAAGAATAAGTACCCTATTCCTAGAATAGATTAGCTTCTTGATCATCTTCAGAGTGCGAAGATATTCTCCACGTTTGATCTCAGGTCTGGTTATTATTAGATAAGGATCAAGGAAGAAGATATCCCAAAGACGGCCTTCAACACAAGATATGGGCACTTTGAGTTCCTAGTTATGTCATTCGGGCTTACGAATGCGCCTGCCACCTTCAACAGGTTAATGCAAGATATTTTTAGGCCATATCTTGATGACTTCGTGCTCGTCTTCTTCGACGACACTTTAGTCTATTCTAAATAGGAAGAAGATCATGAGACCCAACTTCGAACTATGCTTTGATTGCAGCACCTCTAACGATGGACTTACTGAAGAAGCAAACATCCATTGCATGGTCAACTCCCGAACAAACCAGCTGTGATAGATTCAAGCAAAGTTTGGTATCAGCACCTATCCTAAAACTTCCAGACCTCAAAAAGGAGTTTGAGGTAGTAACAGATGCTAGCATGCTTGCCTTACATTGTGTACTCATGCAGGAAGGTCATCCTGTAGCATACTCTTCAAGGAAATTGAAGAGTCATGGGAAGAATTATGCTACGCATGATCTGGAATTGTTAGCTTTCATCCATGCTCTAAAGCTTTGGAGACACTACCTCTTGGGTAACAAGTATACTCTAATGACTGATCATAAGAGTCTCAAGTGGATCTTTACCCAGAACAAGCTCAACATGAGGCAACGTCGGTGGATTGAAGTGCTGGAGGAGTATGACTTTGAAATCAAGTACCGATCAGGAAAAGAGAATGTTATTGCCAATGCACTTAGTCGCAAGACATTCCTTAATTCTCTAATCTTGCAAAATCCATCAACAGCTAGATCTCTAGCCGCAAAGATATCCATGCCGAACAACCCAATACTTGAGTTAGCTGGAGAGGAAGCATGCCATGATCCAGCCTATCAAAAGATGCTAAGGGAAATCTCTATTAAGGATCAGGACCAAAAGCTGCAGGCTAAGTATCATGAATTCTCTATCAATAGTGGACTTGTCTACTATAGAACGAGGCTATGCATACCGGCAAGCCAGTCACTTAAGCAGAAGATATTGTGGGAAGCTCATGATTCCCCTTTCTCAGGACATCCTAGCTATGCCAAGACTCTCAATGCAGTTAGGAAGAGCTACCATTGGGAGAGGCTTAAAGGTGACGTTCTCAAATATGTCATGGAGTGTCTGTATTGTCAACGTATCAAAGCCGAACATGTCAAAATGCCAGGGAAGTTGCAGCCGCTTGACATTCCCCAAATGAAATGGCAATTCATCAGTATGGATTTTGTTGTTGGCCTACTCCAAGTTCAGGGGGAATACGACTCCATCATGGTTGTGGTTGACATGCTGACTAAGGTTGCATACCTTGTTCCAGCTAAGACAAACTATAAAGCCTCAGATATTGCAAGATTGTTTATCAAGGAGATATTCAAGCTACATGGGCTACCAAGAAGAATCGTTAGTGATCGTGATTCTCTCTTGACATCACACTTCTAGAGAGCTATCTTCGAAGCCATTGGGACTCAAGAACAGCTTACCATCCCCAAACTGATGGCCAAACAGAGCGAGTCAATCAAATCATCGAGGATATGCTTAGGGCATACTTCTGTCGTGAAACAAAAAGGTGAATTCAATAATTACCTTTAGTTGAATCTGCCTACAATGATTCTTACCAACAAAGCATTCAGATGACCCTTTCCAAGAATTTATGGTCATGACTGTCGAAGTTCCCTAAAATTCTCAGATCCAACCTTGAGGGTTGAAGCTTCAAGGCAGATGTTGGAAGAGATGGATGACCAAATAAAGTCAATAAGACAGGACATCCAAGCTGCCAAAAATAGACAGAAGGCATACGCGGATTTGAAGCATCAAAATAGAGTCTTCGAAGAAGGAGACATGGTCTTCATTTGCGTATGCCCAAAGAAGAGTTCCCTATCCTTAGGATATTGCAAAAAGCTAAGTCCAAGGTATTGTGGACCGTACAAAATCCTCAAGTGCCTAGGACCTAATGCTTATAGACTGCAACTCCTTAAGAACCTAAAGGTTCATAATATATTCCATATCAGCCTATTGAAGAAGTATGTACCTAATCCTAACCATGTACTTGATGATCAACAAGTTGTAATGCCTAGTCAAGGAGTCCTTGAACTAAGGCCAAACAGGATCTTAGATGTTAGGGAGAGACAACTGAGATCCAGAACCTTGAGAGAATGCCTCGTCCAGTGGAAAGATTATCCTGAGGAGGATGCCACTTGGATTAATGAAAGTACTCTCAACCATCAATATCCCCAGTTTATCTCGAGATGAGAACATCTCAAATCCTCCAAGGGGGAGAGAATGTAATATTTCTACCAAAAATATAGTATGAGGCCATGTTAATTCTCGGCAAAAGACAATGCCAACATTGGGTTCCGAACGGTACGAAATAAGATACGATGTATCATTATCTCCTTTGGCAAAAACCGGGACTATGAAACCGCATATGTCGCATGAATCCCCTCTTGGGAAGATGTCATGGGGATAATGGCAAATTTTTTATTATTCCCCTTACCCCCAGCCGACAGTCATGTTGGAGGGGAGGGAATAGCATGTATGAGCAAGCTCCTTGCTTGTTGAAGGTAAGAGGCCATGCATTATGGCCGCGTAGGGGCGGGAAGAATCCCTCCCTCAGCTATAAATACTATGGGAGGGACCATCGAGGAGGAGGCGGACACACACTGATGCTCCCATAGTGGTGAGAGGGAGGGAAAAGATTGCCTCACTATGGCAAAGAAATTAGAGCTGTGAGGGAGAGTGTGGGTGTGGAGAGAGGTGGAGGGACATGCTACTGTCATTGCCACTGAGGAAGGAGTCAAGACTGCTGCACAGTCGTGAAGGAGGGAGAGATTGACCGACGCCGCCATGGAGATTCTGCGCTGCTGCCGCCGGCACAGGGAAACACACCAACTGCTACCCAGAAACCTTTTTTTTCTTCCACTCCTCCACGTGAGTCACGTTGCAGAAGCTCTCTAGAAGATTCTGGAAGCTTCCAAGGGGGCTTCCTAAGCCCCCTTTCATACCCTTTCCTCCCACCCTCTCAAAATTCCCTCCTAAGGGCTCTTTAAGCCGCTTCCCTCCAAATTAAAAAATTTCATATATCGTAAAGGGTCTTCTACACCCTTTTTTTCCCCTTTACTATGGGTCTTCAAAAGGCCTTCCAAAGTGGTTTGATAAATCCCCCTCCCTGGGTTTTAAAACCCTTCTCGTGGGTTTTCCCCACCCCCGCAATCCAAAGTCCCTTAATCCTTTCTTGTGGCCCTTTCCCAAAAGCCCCTATCATCGTTCTTATACCCCCTGCCCTCCCGGGATTTTTTTCCGCCCATTTCCATGCGAATTCCACCTAATTCCCTTCCCGTGAGGTTTTCCACAAGCCCTCAAAGCCTTCTTGTGGATCTTTCCTCCCCTAGCTGGTTTTAAGGTCTTCTAAAGCCAACTCACAAAGGGAGTTCGCGTACGAAGCAGACGGACAAGATCATAAATCTGCGTCCGCGAAAAGGCTGAATTCGTAATGGCTCCTAAGAAAGCACAAGACACAGCCACAGGAGGATCGTCTCCTAACATCCATGTGGACATCTCACCACAAGTCTAGGTTTTTCTTCCTAATTTTTATTTACGTCATTATAATTCGATCGTGCGTGGATGATTTTTGGAGATAGGATGCATTTTTTGTCTTAAATACTTTGGTTCATTTAAAAGAATTAGCTCACAACGGAAGAGTTTGATCATTAGAATTTTTCAGTAAAATGAACAAAATAAAGGGAGCATAAATGCATTTCTAGCAAGTAGTTTTATGCATTGCAATGAATTGAAATTAGATTAATGTCCATTTTTACAAAACAGAATTATGATAGTGCACTTCGATTAGGCATGGGTGTATAAATTGTATGTCGCATTATTAAGACATATCTTTTTCGCAATGAGTGATTATCGAAAGTTCTAATAATCCGTAGGAAATTGCAAGGCATGAAATGGTTCTTGAGCTGCATAACTCTAGTCAATTGGTATAAATATCGTTTCAACTGTGTAATTGTTAGAAAAGGTTGCATTGTTCAAAGGGAAAAAAACCCTAAAGCTTAGAAGCATGAATGCATGTTATAAAGAGATCAAATAGAATTATGCTATAACTTATCATATATTTTGATTTTAATCCCAAAAGTTAGGATTGAAATTCAACTTATACATAGGTAATGAATCATGTGGTTATGGAAATGATAGCGTAATTATCTTCGAGAATAGACAAGTTAAATTGGTTTAAATCTAAACACCTAAAAACCGTGAAGGGACCTGTTTAGAAAGAGTTAATTCAATATAACGTATCCCAAAGAACTGACTAGGGTTAGCACGTTGAAGACATTTACCTTGTCGCTTGTATTGCCAAAACTAAAACTCCTATACCCTAAAGACTTGCCCGCATTCGCGGAATGTATGGACATTGGAATTTACTTGCGAGAAGTGATCTAGGGATTTCCTAAGAATCTCTCGCTAAAAAGATGGAACTTGTAACCCTAGGACCAACAATGTCGGCCTAATGCAATCAGGAACAAATTGTTATATCTAATCATAATACCGTGATTAGAAGACACCGTTGATGGGTAGAATAGTCCCATAGTTTGATGCAACACTAGGCAATAAGTTGCAGAGTCGCATGATCTTGTGTGCCATTTCTCAGGCTCATTTGCCACCCTCCAAACTGTACAAGCTTATCTTGCAAGAGGATGAATAATTGTCCTGATATAGTGGCTTTCTTGGGTAAAGATAATTGCTTGGAAACAAAAGATCAATCAAAAAAATCAGAATAACATATGAACTTAAGGTATTGATCAAGTCGGGTTAATAGGGTATGCCCTAACCCAGGATATAGGGGATCTTGCCAAGTCGCAATTGATCCCGGATCGAGTGCTGGATGCATTCGGAAAAAAGGATTCACTCCTTAGCAGTTGGCCAAAAATAACGACCAATGGAATTGTTTGTGCTTATAACACTTTTAAGAGCACTGTTCTGCTTTGTTTGCTCAAAGAATTAAAGGATAAACGGATATCTAATGCTTCAAGTTGAAGGCTTGAAGGGAGTGGCAGCTTCAATTACCCCCGACTACCTGCCTGACCCTAACCAAGGGGGTTGTTAATCGTGCTGGGAAGATGGACCGAACCCACCGTGAGAGATCTTTCCGTTGAGCACTACTTGGAGTATGAGGACGCTTGGGTGCCAGAGGGGGCTCTGGCCATAAATCCCTTGCCTTCCGGGTCCTGCACAAGAGGCCAACGTGACTCCAGATTAGATCTCGAGGCCCGCATACTAGTTTACGGGCGGAATCTTGGATTAGTAATCCTTGTGGATTACTGCATAGCCTTCAGGCGGATTATGGATAAGCTTATGGGTTGGACTTTATGTATTTCAAAGATAAATATGATAACTTTTTGAAAAGAAACTTGTTTGACATTGCTTTTCTATGTCAAGTGCTATGATTACGTGAAGGAGCGAGTGCCTAACAGGTTAATTAAGGAAGCTGATTGACACATGTCTAACTAAATGTGTTAGGTAATTAAATAACTAAAACAACCTGAGGAAAGTACGGAGGATGTGGCCATAGGTCCGTCCTACGGATGGGTGGTCCTGGGAACTTTTCTCAAATCACGATGGACTGCGAGAAGATCGTCAAAGAATACGAACAGCAAGAGCGTTAATCTAGAGTCTAAATTATAGATGATCCCAATTTACACTGTTTTAGGGGAATGGAATGGGACTATGCCTTATGGCAGAGAGGTTGAGCTTCGTATCCCTCTCATTTCCCATTCTCCTTGAAGCAAGTGCAGCGTGAATCCGGTTCGGACTTGGCGTTTCTGCGTAAAGTAGTTTGCTCGAGTTCGACGCTAGTTGCCGTTAGGAAATGACCAATAGGGAAAACACTAATTCAAGTCGGTCCTAAGTGGGAACGGTCGGAATACTTCCGCTACCTGGCAGACACGGAAAGTCCTAGATCGCAAACCCCGTAGCATTCCATGGGAGTGCCGGGTGGAGCTTTCTAGACATCCTTTCCGATGGACTGCTAAGATGTGCCCTGAAGATAACAAATGGACACGTTACAAAATATGTCAATGTATTTATCTTCTACCTCTTCTTCTTCCATATTCTCATGTTCATGCTCAGTAAACTCTTGAATTATTTCATACATCTCTAAAGTGTCAACATAAATTACCACTTTTTCTGCCATGTTTTTAGCATTAATTGTTGTAGAAATTTTAGCCACTATATCAACATCAACCAACCCTAAAAATAGCCTTTAAATACCTTCATTTGTAGCCATGAAACCATATGTCTTCAGTTATTTTTCAGCCCCTCCTACAGGGCTGAAATATTCTTAAATTTGCCAAGACTACATGCTCTACATTCCTACAATCCAGACACAAACACAGTTTTCCCCTTTCTTGGAGGCATAATTGTATTCCTAGAGGCACTACCATAGCCTCCACTTATAACGGTGCTATCTAAAAACCTTTAAATTATCGTGCATTCGGTGGCATTAGATTATTCCATAGCCTATTCTGATTGTGGGGATAATTGACACAAACATTGAGAAACTGTACTGCTTTTATATTGTCTTTACTCACTACAAGGATACAGAGGCATAGCGACAGCGCTTTTCGATACAAATTAGCGGCATTGCTATTTTCCTCGCAAATGTGACGCAAATAGTGATGTACTTAGGCGAAAAAATGTGGACCAAAACCCGAGTACGTCATTTTGTGCGAACGAATGAAAGAAAGAGTGAAAGGGAGATCGAACTCCATCTTGCATTTGAGAGGGAGAGGGAGATAAAAAGAGAAAGAGGGAGAAGGAAAGCTTCTCACTGCCATCGCCGCCATTTGCAAAGAAGAGGAGGAAGTGTACGGAGGGCGAAGAGGAGCTGTTGTCGTGAAGAGGAGCCGCCAAACCCATCCTTGCACCTTTGCGGTGAGTGCATTGTTCCCTCTTGCTTTGGTTTTTATTTTTTATCATTTTCTTTTACTTTTTTTTGTTAAAAATCATGTGTATTGAGAGAGAAAGAGAGAAAATGAGAAAGGGAGAGGAAGAGAGAAAAGGAAAGAAGGAACAAGAGAGAGAGGAAGAAAACATTAAACATAATAGGGAAAGAGAGAAAGAGAGGGAGAGAGGGAGAGAGGGAGAGATTGTTGTTATTGTTGTTGTTGTTTTATTACTTCTTTTCTTTTTTTGTTGTTTTTTGTTGTTGTGGTAGTGGTAGTGGTAGTGGTAGTGATAGTAGTAGTAGTTGTTGTTTAATTTCTTCTTTTCTTATTTGTTGTTGTTGTGGTAGTCGTAGTCATCACAGTTGTGGTTGTAGTAGTAGTAGTTTTCTTATTTGTTGTTGTTGTAGTAGTAGTTTTTTTTCTTTTCTTGTTTATTGTTGTTTAGTTTTCTTGTTTGTTGTTGTTGTTATTATACTTTTTTCTTCTTTTCTTATTTGTAGTAGTAGTAGTAGTAGTAGTAGTAGTAGTAGTAGTTGTTGTTTTTTTTTCTTCTTTTCTTGTTTATTGTTGTTGTAGTAGTAGTAGTTGTTGTTGTTGTTGTTGTTTTTTTCTTTTCTTTTCTTGTTTATTGTTGCTTAGTTTTCTTGTTTCTTGTTGTTGTTATTGTTGTTGTTGTAGTTTTTTCTTCTTTTCTTGTTTGTAGTAGTAGTAGTAGTAGTAGTAGTAGTAGTAGTAGTAGTAGTAGTAGTAGTAGTAGTAGTAGTAGTAGTAGTAGTAGTAGTTGTTGTTGTTGTTGTTATTGTTGTTGTTGTTGTTTTTTCTTCTTTTCTTGTTGATTGTAGTGGTAGTGGTAGTGTTAGTGGTAGTAGTAGAGAGAGAGAGATGTTTTGTTAAAGGAAATGAGAGAGGGAGAGGAAGAGAAAAAGAAAGAAGGAACGAGAGAGAGGGAATAAACATACAACATAATAAAGACAGAGAAAAAGAGAGAGAGATGGAAGGAGAGAAGAGAATGAATGGATAAAAAACAAAGAGAGAGTGGTGGCAAGGTCCGGTGCAATACCACGAGACGGAAACACTCCGACATACGTTAGTTTGTGGGTAGGTGGAAACTTTATATACGTTAATTTTGTTGAGTTACAAGAGAAAAAATCCCTTCTCAAACAATTTAAGAAAGAAAAAAAGAATGATAACAAAAACAAAATGTTTGTCGTAACGTAGATCAACTGGAAAACGATGAAGGTTGTGATGTTCAAGATCACGAGATGTATCTTAATCAGTGTGTCCCATGTCCTTGCTCTCAGTGTAAGCTGGCAATTAAACGAAAATGTTGATTGTCTATAGAACACATACAACGCTTCGGCGAGTTTCAATCTGAGATCATTGATCAAAGGATCTCAGATTTTGAGCAAACGGTAAGAAAAATGTATATCAATCATGCATTGTGTTGGCAAGATAATTTAATACTATATACAAAAACATTGGGTGTGGCTGGTAAATCTTCTATCCAAGGAGGTGACGTCTCATCCCAAGGTGGAGTGCATCCTTTGCGGCCAGTTAGAAAAGTTTATGGGCATGCGATGCATGGAGTGCCTGAGCCAATCCACCACTTGAAAGGTACTACCCAATATATACGGTCTCAATATCAGAGGAGACAGACAGTCCTCCAGACTTACCTATAATATTGGAGCTTGAGATGGAGGCAATGATCGATGCATTGATACCATGGATGTCGAGACTTCTAATCCGCTTAGAGAGGAAGCATCCATACCATTATATGATGGGTGTCAAGTATCTCACCTGAAGACACTGTTTGCACTCCTAAGTGTGCAAGCAAAATATGGGTGGAGTGATGCAAGTATGACCGAGTTGTTCATGTACCTTTGTACATATGCTTCGTTGATTTCTTTTTGGCACTATCATGAAAAACATTTGTGATTTTTCAAGATGTTTTATAAATTTTTTTTAGGTTACTGAAGTATCATATATTACGAGAAGGGATATTGTAGTTGACAAGAACTATAGGTCACACACTGTAAGAAGTTGAGCGTAGACCGAATGGGTTCATGCTATCCATAGCAAGAGCGAGCGGAAGATTCCTTGGCTCTTGGGAAAAGCCTGGGAATGTGGAGTCAATGTGGCTCCATGCACGTGAATCCAGTGATATTCATTGAACTCCATCTCTAGACCTATTCTTGCACATACCACATTGTCAAGTTTGCCATGTTGGACATACGAAACATGTGGTTTATGCGGGGGATAAGTGGAAAGTGTCTAAGAAAGTTTTGAGGAATGGTTTGCCCTTGCAAGTCCTGTCGATACCTCTGAGCACCACACTTTGGACATGTTTCCATAGTCTCGTATTCTCCTTGATGAGCTTAAGATTTTGTGGGAGGAGAAGGTCACCGTGCAAGATATGAGCAAGTGCAATGGTCGACAACCCACCAATATTCAAGCCATTCTCATGTGGAACATGCATGACTTTCCGGGATTCCGAGAGTGCGCAGGTAAATAGGCTTCCATTCTCATTGGTAATATCTATCATAGCTCGTTCAAGTTTGTACTCAGTGAATAGAGGTGTTGGGACAAGTTTGGTTACCTCAGGTTATCATGCATGTCCATTGTGTGGGCCACAATTAGAGACTCCCAAAGGTCACGAACCATGAAGAAGATGGTATATCAAGGACACACTACTTTCTTGACAGAGGGTCATGAACTCAGGGAAGGTTTTCTTGGATGACCTCCAGCATTGCTACAAGCTGAAAATGGTCCACATGGAGTCTTATCCAAACAGAATGCGATGGTTCTCAATTTTCTACGAGTTGCCATAGTGGACCCACTTACAGATCAACCACTTGTTGGATCCCAGGCATATTTTCAAGAAGGTGGGTAGCTTGCTATGGGACCACATCACAGGAAAGAGAGACACTATAGAGACACGAATGGATTTAAAGGAGGTAGGCAAGATGGAGGCACTTTGACCGCAGTCGAGTGCTGATGGTCGCTTACAGCTACCTCGCGCTCCTTGGGTTTTTTCCACTAAAGAAGAGCGCATTGTGAAGCAAATAGTCAAGTCTATCTGCACTCCGACAAGTATGATGCATTCTCTCAGGTTTGCATTTTCTAAAGACAACCAATTATCAGGGCTAAAATCCCATGATTGACATAAGATATGTCAGGTTTGTACTACGAATGGATTGTATGTGGCCTATGCATTTTGTTATTTGGAGTGTAGTCATTGTTCATAATGCTTCACCCGTAGGATTTTTCACACATGTGGAGACATCTACTCAAGTCACTCTATCTTTCATTGAGCCGTCTGCAGGTGGCATCCCTATGGGTGCTACTCCGAGAGATACTATCCCTGTAGATACACCACATGTACAGGGGTCTCTTGGATATGCCCAGGAGCATGGTCATAGGTGGGAGAAGACCCATCTTAGGCATACCCCAGAGGGGTACGCCTACCTTGTATATGATAGGACAGGAGCCATCATCATGAATGATGAGAGGAGGAGGGTGATGGCTCGTATGAGAGAGTTGTGCCAACAAGTTTTTTGGCACAACGTCTTGGATCATTGGAACAACATATCGGAGGGGAGCAAGGACTACATAATAGCATCCTTGCATGAGGAGTTTCCAGTACCAACCGCAACAGATAGGTTTTTCATGGGTTGGATGATGGAGTGCATGCATGCGTACATGTCACACAGACGATCGGACGCACGCAAGGCACTCAAGAGTGGGGCTTCAAAGCCCGAGTGGCTAGACGCGAACGACTGGTGCCAACTTAGGAAGGAGGCTATAGATTCTCCAGGACATTGGAGATAGCAGCGCAAGGTGGCAAAGGGCACGACTAGAGGCCGGAGTGGTCCATCATCTTGGGAGTAGCGGCCACAGGACATATCTGGAGGACTTTGTAGGTTTTTATTTTGTTTTGCTTGCTTTTTTTTTGCGATATCCTTTGTACAGACAATCGTGTTTCTGCATGACATGCTCAGGTATGGCTTTTTCAGGCTCTTTCAGCTACTTCATTTTACTTCGTGTTATGCATTTTCAGAGAGGTTTTAGTTGAAAGGTCATATCCAGCGAGGATTAGAGATAGAAGAAAGTAGAGATAAGAGATGGAAGAGAAGGAAAAGAATAGACAAGAGGTGAACACGATAAAGACAAAGCCCAATGAATTGAATCAATATGTATTGACACAACCTGAAATCCTTTGTCTCGCACTACTGAGAAAAAATCTCTAGGCATTAGATCTCCTGGAGCTCCCTCATAGACCAAAACGTGGGTCAAAATAGAAACTCCTTCTCTACTACTCGGAACCCAAATCTGATGGCTCCATTGGCTTCGGAAGGGGGGTAAAACCCCAAGACCTGCTCAAGAATCTCCTAGTTCACTCTTCTTCTTCTTCCAATTTAGGGTGTAGTTTTCATCCTGTCAGTAGCGATCACGACGTGCACGATTTCGCCAATCTTACTTTTTTTAAATGAAAAATCCCATAACTAGCTGAAAAAGCAGCTTGTTTTTTACATGCCATCCTAAACTAGAAGCTTTTCTAACTTTTTTGGATTTTAACAATAAATAATATCAAAAATAGGCTAAAACTATCCAAAAATCTAGTATTTTTGGACCATTCATGCCACTCACACTAGTACTAATGATTCAGATCACATTGACTCTCTTGATCAATAACAAAGTTGGATGATGATACACTCTAGAGTTTTTCAGATTGTGCATGCGTAGTGGCACGACATCCACCTCCTTTGAACGTGTACATCCTCCTGTATGTGCCAAAATACTAGTTGTCATCAAATTTTGAGTCCTCTTGATCCTCTACAACCATATCCTTTGCTTCTTCATCTTCCATATCTTCTTGGCTACCCCCTGTATGATGGCCACTATTTTCTTCCAATTCTGGCAACTCATAGGCATTAGATTTTCGCATCTTGAATAATTTGATTCTTTTTCTAGCTACCGAAAGATTTATGGCTATCCCATCTAGTTCATCTAATGCATCAGTAGTATTATCAAATACATGTCTTACCACATAGGGTCCAAACCATCTTTTGGAAACTTTACACTTGGCACTATGCTGGTTGTCTAAATTGCTATCATAAACTAATACCCAATACCCATCTTGTATGGTTCTTGGACTCAATCTATGTCTTTTGTCAAACCATTTCTTATTCTGTATCCTTGCTGCCCTTAATTTTGAAAATGTTGCTTGTATGTCTCCTGACTTTCTTTTCGACTATCTAATGCGTAGGGCCAACAACTCCTCTCGATTCACCTCCTCCTCTCAAGGTAGCATACTCCATGTGATTGTCATCTCTTCTATTGGCATGATAGGTTTATTATTTAGGAATATATCCTCTAACAACACTATGAATTGTTCTATCAGTCCACAAGGCATAAGGGAATAATTGTGGCCACTCTACTACCTTCTCTCCACATGCTTTTGCCAATGCCTTCACAATAGGTGGATGACCTCTTTCACTTTTTTCATTTTCTTCAAAGTTATAGGCTGAAGTTAAAGCAAGATTATTCCCAACTGTGCAAAGAAATCATGAGCCTCATTTGCATCTAGCTCACCCCTATCTGCTGTAATTTTTTCCACAGAGCCATCTTTTTAGTATTCAAAAAATGGAAATTGGGAGATTCCCAAATTCACTAATATTGTGTTCATCGGGCTATCTCTTCCTGCAATATGCTGTAATTTAAGGTTCAAAGTTTTGATGTATCCAATCCCCCATAGCATAGCAATGTCCAGGTGGGGTAGCACAAGTAGTAATCATACCCAATATCGGCAAACAATTAGTCTCAATGACTATATGAGCACCCATAAAATACTCCTTATCACATTTAAGGGTTGTCACAATCCCCCATAGTTCTCTTTTTACCTGTGGATACCTTCTCTATTGTTCACTCAATACTTTAGCACAAAATCATATTGCATATCTTTGTCGTTTCTCATCATCTTTCCCAATTGCCCATCCAATTCCGATTGGGCTTGTATCAACAATAATAATGATAGGCTTTCCATGTTAATAGTCAGTCTTTCTAAATGTAGCAGCATATTTTAAGAGCTGCTTCAATTTCTTCATTGCTTTCTGATGCTTCCTTTCCCAATGAAATCTCTGACCTTTCCTTAGAAGCTAATCTAGAGCATAAGCTACATGTGCAAAGTGAGGAATCCATATCAAATAGAACACACATGCTCCCAATAATCCACCCACCTCTGATACATTCATGTATACATCTTGCATTCTGTCAATCCCATCTATTTTTGTTGGTGATGGTCTTCACCCATAGGGCTCACACATACGCCCGACAATCATAGCCTCTTCAACTCGAAAGACCCAGAAAGAGTTAAACACACCTCTTCTAGACGCATCAAAATCCTATCACAATCCACAATATGGTCTGCAACAAACTGTCTGCATCCATGAGCATCCATCTCTTCATTGTTTTCATCCACTGTATACCCTTTG
This sequence comes from Lygodium microphyllum, assembly GCF_053477565.2. NCBI lineage: Eukaryota > Viridiplantae > Streptophyta > Polypodiopsida > Schizaeales > Lygodiaceae > Lygodium > Lygodium microphyllum. The sequence goes on along the minus strand of NC_141146.1, from coordinate 27,069,473 downwards.
ATTGGAACATCATCCAAGAAGGGCATTGTGAATTGTGGTATAAAATCCGTGAGTACCCTATTCATAGCATTTGTCATGTGTGCCACTTATTTTGTTGCACCCTATGGGAGAGTACACATTCGTACTAACCCCAAGGGAGTCTTCATGGTTGTGATATCCTTGCTTTCAATGCAAGCTAAAATTGATCATACCACGAGTAAAGATTACCCAAAGAATAGATCACTATGTTTGCAAAAGCCTCTACAAATTCATCAACCATAGCACCTACACCCACATTTCTTATGGTCACTCATTCTTCAAGAACATTGTTAAGATCTATGGCTATCTCAAATGTCAGACTACAACTTATATCCTGACTGCTTGCCCTCTTTTTTGCTATCCTGTTTTTACTCCTCACTGACCTCTTCCACAACATGCTCGGGAGGTGGCTGATTTGTAGCTTTAGGCTAATCCACGCCTCTTCTTTTCACTCTTTTGGATGTCCTTGCATGATCGTCATCTCGTTTCTGTTTCTCTTCCACAAGTACATCTGTATTTTGTACCTTTGCTAAATATGCATACATTGTATATGCATCTACTAGCGATTCCCATCCAGTTATATCATGAATGTCTTGCCTTGCATGAAACATTTCATTATGAGTAACCTTTCTCTTTTCAGCTGCATGTAAAGCATGTCTCCATATTGCATCCTTTGAATAAACTATCACTTGGCCATGCATTCTATCCAACTGTAGAGAAAAAGTAGAAGCATGTGCTGCCGCATAAGCATTTCAAACGGCCAAGTCTTCCAACAACTTCTACATACCTCCCTTTCCACAATTCAAAGAAAGAGGCAATCCCATTTCTTATGCATGGGTCTTGCCATCTTTCTAAAAGATGAGCTATCGTGCTACCAAGGCCTCCTCATAGGCAATACAATCCTTTCTCTCATGTTGCAAACTATCGCACCACATACATCTTTTTCCTTAACTTAGCGGTTGCTGCCTATCCCATATCCTCTTATCCTTTTTCATCCAATTTTGCAACCTTCAATTAAAGATCCCCAATGCCTTTGACCAATTCATGTAAGACATCTTCCCTAACATAGGGAACAATAGCAGGTACAACCAAGCGCAGAAGTGGGTGGCTTACTGGATACTTCAACTTTTTTGCCCGTAATAGTGTGCATGCTAGAGACATGCAATCTTTCTCTTCTTCTCTGCTTTTTCACAAGTGCAGTAATAGCTTCCTTGACATGTCTCCACTCTGTTTTCAAATGTGTCTCTGTAGTCTAATCCTCTAGCAAATCATCAAGCTTCTCTTGAAGCTCAGGATCTACTACTTGTAGAAACAATTCAATTTTCTGACTTGCAAGAGCTTGCTATTTTGCAAGATCCAACTGCTCAAATCGACTTTCTAATTCTCTTAACAATTGTGTAGCCACAAGACCCTTATTGGGTTGTAAAACACACTCCTGAAAAGTTTTGCATGTAATCAAACTGGTATCCTCAGTGTAAAATTCTTCCTTGAGTGTCTAGTTGAAAGCTACCCAGTTAGCATCCTACATGTATAATTCAGTAATTCGCACTTTCAGTTCATGTACAATGACACATACAAAATACTGGCTCCATGTAGGTTGAGCCACCCCAAAGAATTTCATCTTTTGAGCATAGTTATGTATATATGCAAATACATTCCTACCATTGAATAACTTCATCTCACCCTCAACTACTAGTAGAGCATTCATCACAACACTTTCAATTTGAGCAGAAGCATGTATCACCTATTGTTGTTGTTGTACCTGCATAATCATATTCATATTCTGCACCAATTGTTGCAAAACATCACTAGAGATTTTGTTCAAAGTTTTTCGCATCTTGTCTTTCCTTCTTCTAATGACCTTTGAGGTCAGGTTCACTAATGTCGAAGGGGTTTTAGTTGAATGGTCGTATCCACCAGGGATCAAAGATAGAAGGAAATAGAGATATGAGATGGAAGAGAAGGAAAAGAATAAACAAGAGGTAAACACGACAACTAAAAAGTATAATGAATTGAATCAATATGTTTTGACAAAACCTTAAATCCTTTGGTGGCACTACTCAGAAGCAATCATCAAACATTAGATCTCCTGGGTCTCCCTCGTAGACCAAAAACGTGGATCAAAATAACAACTTCTTATCTGATGCTTAGAACCCAAATCGAATGGCTCCGTTGGATTCAGAAGGGGGGTAAAACTCTAGGACACCTACTCCAGAATCTTCTAGTTCACTCCTTCTTTTTCTAGTTCAAAGTGTATTTTTTAGCTTGTGAATAGCGATCACGATACGCGTGATTTCACCAATCTTACTTTTATTATGAAAAGTCTCATAACGGGCTAAAAAAGCAACTTTCTTTTTGCATGCCATGCTAAATTAGAATATTTTCTAAATTTTTTGGATTTTTACAATAAATAATATAAAAAATAGACTAAAACTGTTCAAAAATCTAGTATTTTTGGACCATTCATGCCATTCGCACTAGTATTAATGATTCAGTTCACATTGACTCTCTTGATCAATAAGAGAGTTGCATGGTGATACACTCCAAAGTTTTTCACATCGTGTCCGCGTAGTGGCCCAACAACATTTAGATGGGCCTGAAGAGGAAGGATCAGTAGTGTCCTAATCTCTTCTTCTCTTTTCTTCCACAAGAGCTTCTTGATTATGAACCCACGGGGGATTCACTAGTAATAATAATGAGACGTTACCTACGTGCAAGAAATATATGAAAATACCCCTTATCTACCCCCTATTTATGGGACCTTACCTTATAAAGTGTATCTTCATTCCCTTAAATAACTCCCCTCCCTCACACTCACGTGGTACCATACGATAAACCCTAGTGGACCCCCCCCGAGTATGAACCTTAGTCAAATAACCGTAGGCTAAAACTCCATCTTGTTCTCCCTTGTATACGTTGACTTACATCAGCCAATTCAGACTTTGTTGTTTTTACCTTTTCCATGCAATCTAATGCTTGCATACAAACATGAGATTTTTCTTCAGCCTTTTATGAGCTTCATCAGTCCTTTTAATTATCAATGTATATGTAGCTACATCTATGGCAACAAATATTGTCATTGGATCCATATCTTCCAACATTTTCTACATGCTACCATTTGCAAAATTTGGCTCTATTGGAAGACTAGTTTCTTTTGCATGTATTTTGCCATCTTTCCAAAAGACTAACCTTCTTGCTTCCACTTCACCGTAGACTATACAGTCTCAACTTTCATGATGTAAATTGTCACACCAAATGCATGTCCTTTAATATCCTTCTTTGTACGGTCTTTGGACTGTTGCTCAAGCCTTCTCTTCTACCTTAGTATCCAACTTTTCAACATTTGTATAGATTTCCATCAATTTTAGCCTCAAATCACGTGGTCCTTTGATTAATTCGTCCACAGCATCACCTTCAAGAGCCAAATCAATAGGTATAGCCAGTTGTTCCGCAATAGCTACAAGTACGTTGGCTACAACTTTAGCCCCCTTCTAAGCACTGGCAACTGTCGTGTCTATACCCCCTCTTGATTTCATCCACTCTCTCTTTACCAACATATGCATTTCCTTAATTACATTAGCCCAATCTGATTTTAGCCTCATTTTAGAAGAGGCATCTTCTAAATGATCAGTCCACTTCTCCCGCAAAATGGAATTTGCAGCCTTAATAAACAAATCAATTTTTTAACTCTCCAACAATTGCTACTCATCGGTATCCAATTGCGCATACTAACTTTCAAATTCATGGAGCAAAGCTATAGTAGCCAACCTTTTATTGGTCTTTTCAATCCAATTTGTAAATGTCTTTTTAGTTACCAATCCAGCATCTTCCAAGAAAAACTCTTCTCTCAAAACTTTCATAAAAGTTTCCCTATTAGCATCTCTTCTATGTAACTCATCAATCCCATCGTGCAAAGCATGCATGGTCAAACGTGAGAAATACCGACTCCAAATATACCGCCCCATGAAACAACATCTTTTCTTCATACAATTGGATGAAGATTGTAACATTTTGACCGTTAAACTGCTTTAATTCTTATCTCAGTGCCTGCAAATGCATTCATAGCCAATGAATCAAATATTTTTGCTTCCTACCGAGTTTGTATCTATTGTAACAACAACAATTGTTGTTGTTGTTGTTGCAACAAAGCAATCATCTATTGTAAAGCATGACCACCACTTGAATGAGTAGAGATATCCCCCAGGTTTACACACTTGTTGCTGTTGACTTTCACATCAGGTTCACCACTATCAGATCGTTTGGAGTCAAAAGTCAGGGTGAAGGAAGAATTAAGGAGAGGAGTAGGCGAAAGAGAATGGGCTCAAAGAAATAGAAGATGTAGAAGAATACTCACAGAGGTGAAGACTTTCAATTTATTTTTGCATTATGAGAAGATAAATCTCTTATAATAAAAATATGCATAAAATAATACTTTCCTGTATGCTGCTCAAACCGCCAATCTCATGCTTCCATTGGCTCGGAAAGGGGGGTAAACTACTAGCACACATGGCCATAATACACCTAGATCACTCCTTCTTCTCCTAGTTCAAAGTGTTGTTCACTACCTGAAAACTATGATCACATGTTGTCGGAGGGGTTTTTGTTGAAAGGTCGAATCCATCGAGTATCAAAGATAGAAGGAAGTAGAGATAGGAGATGGAAGAGAAGAAAAAGAATAGACAAGAGGTAAACACAACAAAGAGAAAGAACAATGAATTGAATTGATATGTATTGACAGAACCTAAAATTCTTTGTCTCGCACTACTCAGAAGTAATCTCAAGGCACTAGATCTCCTATAGCTCTTCGTAGACCAAAAACATGTATCAAAATAGCAACTCCTTCTCTACTACTCAGAATCCAAATCTAATTGCTTCGTTGGCTCTAAAAGGGAGGTAAAACCTTAGGGCACCTACTCAGGGATCTCCCAGATCACTTCTTCTTCTAGTTCAAAGTGCAATTTTTAAACTTCTCAACAGCGATTGCGATGCGTGTGATTTTGCCCATTTGTCTTTTTTATGAAAAATAAAAAAACTGATGAAAAAAGAAACTTTCTTTTTGCATGCCATCCTAATCTAGAAGCTTTTCTAACTCTTTGGATTTTTATAATAAATAATATCAAAAATAGGCTAAAATTATCCAAAAATCTAGTATTTTTGGACCACTCATGCCACTCACACTAGTATTAATGACTCAGGTCACATTGACTCTCTTGATCAATAAGAAAGTCAGATGATGATGTACTCCATGCTTTTTTCACAGTGTGTCTGCATAGCATTATGACATCCACCCCCTTTGAACCTGCACATGTGCCAAAATCCTAGTTGTCATCACATTCTGAGTCCTTCTCATCCTCTATAGCCATATCTTTTGCTTCTTTATCTTCCATTTCTTCCTAGCTACCCCCTGTATCATGGCCACTATTTTTTCCTGATTCTGATGACTCATAGGAATTAGTTTTCCTCCTCTTAAATAATTTAATTCTTTTTCTTGCTATCGAAAGATTTATGGTTGTCCTATCCAGCTCATCTAATGCATAAGTAGCATTATCAAACACTTGTCTTACCACATAGGGTCCAAACCATCTTTTGGAAACTTTATGCATGGCACTATCCTGGTTGTCAAAACTACTATCATAAACCAATAACCAATCCCTATCTTGTATGGTTCTTGGTCTTAGTCTATGTATTTTGTCAAACCGTTTCGTGTTTTATATCCTTGCTGCCCTTAACTTTGCAATTGTTGTCTCTATGTCTTCTGACTTTCTTTCGAACTATGTAATGCTTGCATAAGGCCAACAACTCCTCTTGATTCAACTCCTCTTCCTGAAGTAGGCCACTCCATGTGATTGTCATCTCTTCTATCAGCATGATAGGTTTTTGACCATACATCAATTTTGCAAGCATATATCCCATAACAGCACTATGAGTTGTTCTGTCAGCCCAAAAGGCATAAGGGAGCAATCGTGGCCACTCTTTTACCTTCTCTCCACATGCTTTTGCCAAGGCCTTCACAATAGGTGTTTGACCTCTTTAACTTTTTCCATTTCTTTCAGAGTTATAGGCTAAAGTTAAAGCAATATTTTTCCCCAACTGTGCAAAGAAATCATGAGCCTCATTTGCATCTAACTCACCCTTATCTACTCTAATTTTTTTCCCATAGCCATATCAATAAAAGATCTCTTCTAGAGAAAAGTACACACTGCATTTGTTGTCTTAGTATCTAGAGCTCTCCCTTCCACTTGATTAGTCAAGTCTTCATAGGCAAGCACAAGATATCTCATTTGCCAAAGACATGTAGGCATCGTGACCAAATCCACCACCCACTTGAAATGAAGAGACAATGGATATGTGGGCTGCAATCCATCCCTATGTCTCACAAATGAATACATTTGACATGTCATACATGTTTTCACAAAGTAAGCAACATCCTTATACATACTGTGCTACCAATATCTTTCTTTGATCTTTGCAAAAGTACCCCAAACACCTCTATGACCAGCCCATAAGCTTTTACCAAATTCTTGCATAACGTTTACTTGTGAAGTTCTATCATCCAAAACTCGCAATACCATACCCTGTTTCTTTTTAGCATGTTTTCATAAGTATCCATCTTTTTTAAAAAACCCATAGGATTTTCTCTTGATCTTCTTAAGCTCCTCATCTAATCATTCATCTTTCTTTGTTAATGTATTGAGGTATGGACCAATTCTCATCCATTCTCCTACATATTTGTCTTGCAAAAACACTTCTACACAAGATACAAAACATCTAAAGGGTCTTCCCTTTGTTATCCAAGCTTCTGTTAATGCTACAAAAACACCTCGTATTGCTAAATTCACTCTTGCAACATCATTTTCGATTGCAAGAAAGTCATCTTCTTCCTCCTCGTCCATCATCCCATCTTCATTCTCATAGCCTGCCCGAGATAACATGACTGCCACTGGGTTATCTCTTCCTGTAATATGCTGAAATTCAAGGTTCAAAGTTTTGATATATGCAATCCACCAGAGCATAACAATGTTTTGGGGTAGCACAACTAGTAATCATACCCAATACCGGCAAACAATTAGTCTCAATGACTATATGAGCACCCATAAAATACTCCTTATCACATTTAAGGGCGTCACAATCCCCCATAGTTCTCTTTTACCTATGGATATCATCTCTGTTATTCACTCAATACTTTAGCACAAAAGCATATTGCATATCTTTGTCCTTCCTCATCATCTTGCCCAATTGCCCATCCAATTCTGATTCGGCTGGTATCAATAGTAATATTGATAGGCTTTCCATGTGAATAGTCAACCTTTCTAAATGTAGCAGAGCAGATCATTTTAAGAGTTACTTCAATATCTTTATTACTTTCTGATGCTTCCTTTCCCAATGAAATCTGTGACCTTTGCTCAGAAGCTAATCTAGAGTACAAGCTATATGTGCAAAGTGAGGAATCCATATCAAATAGAACACGCATGCTCCCAAGAATCCATGCTCCTCTGATACATTTGTGCATACATCTTGCATTCTATCAATCCCATCTACTTTTGTTGGTGATGGTATTCACCCGTAGGGCCCATACATATGCTCGATAATCAAAATCTCTTCAACTCCAAAGACCTAGAAAGAGTTAAACACACCTCTTCTAGGCACATCAAAATCCTCTCACAATCCACAATATGGTTTGCAACAAACTATCTGCATCCATGAGCATCCATCTCTTCATTGTTTTCATCCAATGTACACCCTTTGATTGGAACATCATCCAAGAAGGGCATTGTCAATTGTGGTATAAAATCCCTAAGTACCCTATTCATAGCATTTGTCATGTGTGCCACTGAGTTTGTTGCACCTTTTGGGAGAGTACACATCCGTATTAACCCCAAGGGAGTCTTCATGGTTGTGATATCCCTGCTTTCAATTGCAAGCTGAAATTGATTATACCCCAAGTAAAGATCACCCAAAGAATAGATCGCTATTCTTTCAAAAGCCTCTACAAATTCATCAACCACAGGACTTGCACCCGCATTTCTTATGGTCATTTTATTGACCGGTTGCATGTCTTGAATAAATCTCAAAGCCCCATTTGTTTTGGGCATAGTAAACCAACGATTTGAGTACGAGGCTAAAGAGGGCTCCAAGATCTTCATGCAAATCTTTTCATTTAGCAAATCCATGAGCTTTGGCAAGTAAGCTTTAGGCACTGAAATGGGCCTCAAGCTCCATGGTTCATGTGGCACAGTAAATATTACCATACGAGAGACAACATTTGGATCCACACAACCTATTTCAGTAAGCTGAAATACAAATGCCTTTCCATGCCTAGTCAACATTTTCATAAATTAGTCTCTTTTAGCAGCAGGAAAAAGAAACCCTTTTGCATCAACTTTCAATTCCTATAATGTTTCAGATGTAAACTAATGACTTAAATCTTTAGGATCCCGTAAGCTTGGCTGCCTTGACACTTGTTTATACAAACCCTAAGTTTCTGGTGGAAGTGGAAAAGCAATTGGTTTCATCTTTTTGTCAACTGTCTTAATCTTTGTCTCCACAAGTGCTTCAGCCCATTTTAATCCTTCCTATTGAGCAAACAATACTATGACAACATACATATCGAAATAATATACTGACAACACTCTGTTTTCAAACTCATTTCCTGCATATATAGTTGCTGAAATTTCAGTCATAGTGTCAATAATATTCAGCCCATAAAAGATGCCTCAAATGCCTTCATTTTCAGCTAATAGCCCCAAAGCTCTTAGTTCCTTAGTAGCCCGTTTCATAGATGAGTTCAGCCCTTGCACATAGCTTCCATAGGCTTAAAACAATATGAATTGTTTGTTGTAAACTGAAAATAACCAGTAATAAATACATGCCTCATTCCATCAAGAAGCGAGTATGTCCTCCGAACAGCAGTATTGTAGCCCCGCATTATAGTAGTGCTTAATGAAAATCCACGTCTTTGAATTCCCTTGGATTTGGAGGCAAAGGAGACTCTTGAAGCGTATCTCGATTTCTAAGATGATTAACACAAACAATAAGAAATTGGATTGCTTTCCTTCCATCCTTTCTTCTTACTCTTGCATAAGAAAAACCATCATCATGCACCTTTGTTTCCATATGCACTCTTGTAATATAGGGTTGTTCCAAAATCATTGCATTCGAAGAATTATCTTGGACAAAGAATTGTTGTTATTCTTGTACATCACCAATTGTCACTTTTACATTAGAACATGCAGCATAGAGCTCCTTTGAAGAATTATTTATAGCCCTCATACGCTAACCATGATTAGTGTCTATAGGCCATGCACCATTTTCATACAATTCATGCTCAATGACATTTATCTCAGACCCATGGTCAAGTAAAGAAACAGAAGGAGTTTCACATTCCCCTATTTTCACTGCCATTTTAGTGGTAGCCCAGGCCTAATGAATTTGTGTATAATGACTTTGAGGAATAAATCCTTGAGTTTCTTTTCCATATTGTTGCATCTGCCTTATTCCGCCATGCATATTGCTACAAGATAATGCATTTTTAGCCACTTTCTTCTCTTTTTCACATGCTGTCCATTGATTAATAGCATCCTACATAGATAATTCAATACTTATTTCATAGTCATATTCAGCCCGAATACCCAAAAAACGAGTTTCCTCTTCAAATTGCAGCAATGCACTAGTGGTATCACCAAGAAACTAGCGCTTCCTCTTAATTATGTCAATGATCTCATCATGAAATTCTCACTTGGTGATGCCAAGAACCTCTCCCAAGGTGAATTCCACCCGACTCTTTAAGATTCAGTCTTCAAGAGCTTTGTTAAGATCTATGGCTATCTCAATGTCAGACTGCAACTTATATCCTGGCTACTTGCCCTCTTGTTTGCTATCCTGTTTTTGCTCCTCAATTACCTCTTCCATAACATGCTCGAAAGGTGGCTAATTTGTAGCTTGAGGCTAGTCCACACCTCTTCTTGTCACTCTTTTGGATGTCCCTGCATGATCTTCATCTCGTTTTTGTTTCTCTTCCACAAGTACATCTGTGTTTTGTACCTTTACTAAATATGCACACACTGAATATGCATCTACTGGTGATTCCCATCTAGTTATGTCATGAATGTCTTGCCCTGCATGAAACATTTCACTATGAGTAACCTTTCTCTTTTCAGTTTCATGTAAAGCATGTCTCCATATTTTATCCTTTGAACAAAGCATCACTTGGCCATGCATTCTATCCAACTGTAGACCAAAAGTAGAAGCATGTGCTGTCGCATAAGCATTTCAAATAGCCAAGTCTTCCAACAACTTCCACATACCTCCCTTTCCACAATTCAAAGAAAGAGGCAATCCCATTTCTTGTGCATGGATCTTGCCATCTTTCTAAAAGATGAGCTATCGTGCTGCCAAGGCCTCCTCATAGGCAGTACAATCTTTTCTCTCATGTTGCAAACTATTACACCACATACATCTTTCTCGTGGCTTAGCAACTGTTTCCTATCCCCTATTCTCTTATCCTTTTTCATCCAATTTTGCAACCTTCCATTGAAGATCCCGCATGCCTTTGACCAATTCATCTAAGACATCTTCCCTAACATAGGGAACAATAGCAGGTACAGTCAAGCACAGAAGTGGGTGGCTTACTGGATACTTCAACTTTTTTGCCCATAATAGTGGGCATGCTAGAGACATGCAATCTTTCTCGTCTTCTTTGCTTTTTCACAAGTGCAGTAATAGCTTCCTTGACATGTCTCCACTTTGTTTTCAAATGTGTCTCTGTAGTCTAATCCTCTAGCAAATCATCAAGCTTCTCTTAAAGCTCAGGATCTACTACTTGTAGAAACAATTCAATTTTCTGACTTGCAAGAGCTTGTTGTTTTGCAAGATCCAACTGCTCAAATCGACTTTCTAATTCTCTTAACAATTGTGTAGCCACAAGACCCTTATTGGGCTGTAAAACACACTCTTGAAAAGTTTTGCACGTAATCAAACTAGTATCCTCAATGTAAAATTCTTCCTTCAGTGTCTACTTAAAAGCTACCCAGTTAGCATCATGTATGTATAATTCAGTAATTCGCACTTTCAGTTCATGTACAGTGATACATACAAAATACTAGCTCCATGTAGGTTGAGCCACCCCAAAGAATTCCATCTTTTGAGCATAGGTATGTATATATGCAAATACATTCCTACCATTGAATAACTTCATCTCACCCTCAACTACTGGCAGAGCATTCATCACAACACTTTCAGTTTGAGCAGAAGCATGTATCATCTATTGTTGTTGTTGTACATGCATAAGCATATTCATATTCTACACCAATTGTTGCAAAACATCACTAGAGATTTTGTTCAAAGTTTTTCCCATCTTGTCTTTCCTTCTTCTAATGACCTTTCAAGTCAGGTTCACCAATGTCGGAGGGGTTTTAGTCGAATGGTTGTATCCACTAGGGAGCAAAGATAGAAAGAAGTAGAGATAGGAGATGGAAGAGAAGGAAAAGAATAAACAAGAGGTAAATACGATAAATACAAAGTATAATGAATTGAATCAATATGTTTTGACAGAATCAGAAATCCTTTGCTGGCACTACTCAGAAGAAATCATCAGACATTAGATCTCCTCGGTCTCCCTTGTAGACCAAAAACGTGGATCAAAATAACAGCTTCTTCTCTGATGCTTAGAACCCAAACTGAATGGCTCCGTTGGATTCGGAAGGGGATAAAACTCCAGTACACCTACTCCAGAATCTTCTAGTTCACTCCTTCTTTTTCCAGTTCAAAGTGCAGTTTTTAGCTTGTCAATATCGATCGCGATGTGCGTGATTTCACCAATCTTACTTTTATTATGAAAAGTCTCATAACTAGTTAAAAAAACAAATTTCTTTTTGCATGCCATCCTAAACTAGAAGCTTTTCTACATTTTTTGGATTTTTACAATAAATAATATAAATGCATAGTCAAGCAAGATAACCACATCAATGTTGGACTGAGGAAATTACTACTATAGTTTATTTAATTAATAGATGTCCATGAGATACTTGTGATGGTAGAGTTGTAGAGAAGGTATGATATGCTAAACCTCCCTTTTATACATATTTGAGAGTCTCTGGATATGAGGCATTTTGCCATATTGCTAGAGATAGATGCAATAAGTTGGATCCAAATTTTTTCAAATGCATCTTTCTTGGATATGGTGATGTAGATGAGTTGTGCTATCACATTTAGGATCTACAGGCTCAAAAGGTTTTCCACAACCATGATGTCATGTTTCATGAGGATAAAATGTATATGAAACCAAAGAAAGTTGTTGAGAAAAGCCTGGTGACACTAAGACTTGCAAGGATGCCCTATGATTAGGTCATTTGGTTAGAAACCATGGTATGACTATGACTCTTATATTGCATGCAAATGCTATGAGTGCTAGCTAATAGGTGTGTAATCCACTCTTTAATTCAATGACCAAGAACATTAAGGTTTGTTATCACTTCATCTGAGAGGTGATTGAGGATAATGAGATACAACAAGAATCCTACAAATTTGTTGATTAAAAGTCTTCCAATGGAACATATATACATTTAGGAGTATATATATTCAATATAACTTCTAGTAGCAAGTGAATAATGGCTAAAGAAAATATCCAAAGCCCAAATACATCCAAGAGAGTTTGAATGAAAAGCTTAAAGTTCAAAATAGGCATATTCAAGCAATGAAACTAATGCCAAGCATCCATCTAAGAATGTAGAGTACGTGAAGCACTTGTGGGCATTCAAAGCAGAAAGTCACTATTACATGCTTCCTATCCAATCTATTATTACAACAATAGACACTTCAACACTAAGCTAAATGAGCTCCATCCAATCAACCTAGTATCTTAAAGTTCTTTGTTTCTTCTTCCTTTTTCTTGTGATTCCACTTCTGTTCCACCTTTCATCCATCTATTAAGATGACTGGTGTGAGGAAGACATAAGAGGATGTTTAAGGAACCTTTTAGTAATCTAGGTCCACGTAGGTCAACAAGAGTAAGAAATCCCATGCACATCAATTAGCATATGATAGCTATGTAGCTCATTGTTATATATACGTGGCTAAGGTTTTGGGTTTTTCATGATATAGACTCGGGTAAGTTACTCATGAATATATGTGTGCATCCATGGGTTCAAAATAAGGTATTTTTAAAATACCATCTTTATACATTTTTTACATACAGAAGGGTGTAGTATAAAGGGGTTATTTACACATTAAATATAAAAGGGTTATATTTTATTTAGAAAATTTCACAGATAAGGATATTTACAAATAGGCCTTGAATGCACATGGTGTAGAGGATATATATATAGTAACTTCCCCGAAGATATAGAGTCCATAAGTTTTGAGGATATAGTGAGTAATGAACATTGCAATAATGCTATGGATAAAGCAATGGCTCCACTTAAGGAAAATGACACATGTGATTTTGTATCCTTACTAGAAGGTACGAAAGCTATTGGATATAGATGGGTCTCCAAAATAAAGCATAAGTTTAATGGATTAGCTGAGCACTATGAGGTAAGCTTGGTTGCCAAAGAATTTGCATGGACTCATGCTATGGATTATGAGGAGACTTTTGCTCCAATTGCTAGAATGGCTATCATGAGGGTTGTCATAATAATGGATGTGTTAAAAGGTTGGATCATGCATCAAATGGATATTAAAAATACCTTCTTGCTTGTAAAGTTGCAAGAAGAAGTTTATATTGGGCAGCCACTTAGTTATGTGAATGACAGTTATCCTTATTATGTATAGAGGCTTCATAAGGTCTTATACAGATTGAAGCAAGCACCCTAGGGTATGTCATGATAGGATTAATAAGGATGTTATACTCATTATATATATATGATTTCATTATCGTGGGTCATAGTGAGCTAAAGATTTACTATGCAAAGAGTCTTCTCAAAGCTAAGTTTGAAATGAAGGACATGGAGGGTTCAACTATGTTATTGGTATAGAAATAATCAATACTCTAGAGGGTATATGGCTGTCACATAGAGAGACCATATACTCTAGATATATTAAAAAGATATGGTATGGCTGGTTGTAAGCCAATCTTGATACCTCTAGATGTCAATGCTAATCTTAGTGTACACGAGGGTGATGGAGTTGAGGATATCAGTATGTTTAGAAAGATTAGATAGACTTATTCATTTGATAATTTCTAAACTACATAGTTGGTTTACAGAGTCATTTCACACAGCTTCCACAAAAGCCACATTTGGATGCAATGTGGCACACATTGTGCTATGTCAAGTCTACATTTAATTATGCCTTCTTCTATCCAACTAGCATACCCTTGGACTTACATGGTTACATAGATGTAGATTGGGTTTGTAGTATTTGAGATAGCATGTCTACTAGTTGATTTACCTTTTCCTTTGGGAGTCATGCTATTACTTGGAGTAGAAACAAACAACCTACAATTGCACTAGCTAGTATTAAGGTAGAGTATATAGGTGCTGCAATTGTAGCATGTGAGGTAGCTTGGCTACACAAGCTACTTGATTTGGTGATCTGGGATTACAGTGGATAGGATTGTTATCATTTAGTTGCCTAAAAACCACGTAGTATGTCATGCATAGACCTAACATATAGAGGTCCATTAATATTTCATTCGAGAGTCGATTCTTAGGTGATATTGAATTGGTTTATGATGAGTACACAAGATCAAGCTATAGATATTTTTACCAAGGCTTTGGAGTTGAGAAACTCCACTGCTTTAGGACTATGCTTGGAGTACATGAGCTCATGCTAAGCGTAAGGGGGAGTGTTCAGATGTCGAGTTCCACATGAACTAACATTCACTACATGCCTTGGTGATATGGTAGTACCTTACACACTATCATGTTAGGTGCCACCTCATCTATTCTTGGCAAGTTCACACTTAGTAACTGCATGTACATAGATTCTAGTATTTTCATATTAGTTATTTATCATGTTGCAAACTAAGTTCTTTTGTGTGGAAGAAGAAGAAAGAAAAGGAAGATGATTTTAGCCTTACTCTATGTGCTAAGGTCTTCATTCTATGTATGCTCTTGATTGCTTCACCTCTCTCTTCTCTTGTCTGTTTACAACATCTTCAATGATAGTTTGAGGCTACTTATTATATACCATGAGACTATTTGTCTTGTGTATCCTAATAGTGGGTATGCCAAGTTACATTAAAGGAAACATTGTGCAATGGTAACATGGCAAGGGCCATTGATAGCATAGTACTAGGGTGACCTCCAATATAGGTAAAACACACCAAATGATCATTCATGCATCTCTTTATCATATTCAACTCATGCATTATGAAGGCAAGAAGCCATCCTTGTGGATAATGGTGAGCATAATACATATGTCATGTGGGAAAAATGATTTATGGTACTATCTACTTTTATAAGTCCTTTGAGTACCTCTATTGAAAGAATATGGGAGTAAAGTCTAATACACATTTCACAAGCACGTCATCTCCCAAAGGCACTTACAAAATGCCAAAATCATACCACACCAAGAATTGTGACAACATAGTCATTGCAATCTTATACCTCTTGGAAGGTAGTCTATATGTTAGAATAAGGTCCTACATGGTCAACTTACCAACACATACAAAGGGTGCCCCTTCCAGATCTCTTGTTCCTATGAAATTGAAGTGAGTCAGTGCACGCTCATTTTTTTCACAAACATCAAGCATTTCATTATCAACAACAAGGCTAAGATCTCAAACATGATGAGACTATTTTTATCTGAATGAGATGTTGCATCTATAGCGAATCTCCTAGAATATTGTGAAACATCTAGGAACCATCATAGTGGTCCTAACCATTTTTTGACATACACTTCAATATCAACACTACCACAGTTGTTGACTCATCCTTCCATAATTGCACCCATTGAAAGTGGTGCATCCATAACCAAGTACACCATCAACATCCATCTTAACATAACCCATATCAACACGATTCACACCAATAATGCCATCAACTAATCTACCTCCTATGCCACTCATTGATCTCATCTTTATGATGACTTTGACTAGTTTGCCAAGAAGCATCAATGGTAGTATATGGCTCCTTATAGTATACCATGAGAGCAATTTTCTTATCTAACTCAATATTCCCTAGGCCTAGTTACATAAAGGGCACCTTGTGTAGTGATAACATCACAAGTTGCACTAATGGCATAGTAGTAGGGTGACCTGCAAGATAGATAAAATAGAACAAATGTTCATTCATGGCACCTCTTTATCCTTTTCAATTCATGCATTAGGAAGGCAAGCAGCCACCTGGAGTGGCTAAATACAAGCATTAACACCATGAACTTTTAAGCATTTCCTACGTAGGAATAAAAAGAGAATTCCCTATCAATTTTCTAGTTAAAAATACACATAATTAGGGAAAGTAAATAATAGTAAAAATGAAACATTTCCTAGTTAGAGAAACTAGGGAATCACACAGGAAATTCCATATGTGATTCCCTACAAATAGGAAATTCCATATGTGATTCCCTAGTTTTTCTAACTAGGAAATGTTCCATTTTCCCTATTATTTACTTTCTCTACTTATGTGTAATTTTAACAAGGGAAATGATAGGAAATTTCCTTTTTTCACTTTTCTATATTTCCTATGTTTCCCTATATAGGGAGATTTCCTTGCATATGGTAATTTTCCTATATAGGAAATTTCTTATGTGATTCTAATTTTTCTCTAACTTGAAAATGTTAAATTTTCCTTAATTTTCTTATTCCTAATTATATGAATTTCTAAGTAGAAAATTATATAGAAAAAGTTCAACTAGAAAATTATATAGAGATTATTTAGTTAATTTTAAATAGGACGACATAATACACATCTAATAGATTAGATAAGAGTTTTTCACTATATAGGCTTTTTTTTCATATGTCAAGATAATATTTTCCTATATAGGATTCTTTTTCCTATGTCAGAAAAAGCTTGTATATACATAATTTTATTGACTTGCTACACGGTCACGAAGCGAGAGCAAGAGCAAGAGCACTACACTCAGGGAGAGTTGAAGCAGACAAAAGTGAGTGTGAGCAAGCGCAAATCAGGTGGGCAATCAACCTAGGTAAGTTGGTGCAACATGGCATTTCTTGTCTATGTTCCTGACAAGAAACACAGTAGGAGACATGTTCCCTACTACGTTCCCTATCAGGAATGGGAGGGTGGATTTCCATGATTCCTTTGCACCTATGGCTCGGATAGCTATCATTAGAGACATCCTTGCCTTAGTTAGCCATTATAGGAGTTGGCCAATTTAATATTTTGATGTGAAGTCTGCTTTCCTTAATAGAGATTTGCAAGGGAAGATCTATGTTAAGCAACCTCATCACTATTTCTCATCCAATGGCAAGGTGTGTGGATTGCAGAAGATCCTTTACTGTAACATGTCCGGTTGTATTTTCAGGACACGTCTTAGCAGTCCATCGGAAAGGATGTCTAGAAAGCTCTGCCTGGCACTCCCATGGAATGTTATGGGGTTTGCGATCTAGGGCTTTCCGCGTCTGCCACGTAGCGGAAGTATTCCGGCTGTTCCCACTTAGGATTGACCTGAATTAGGGTTTTTCCTTATTGGTCATTTCCTAATAGCAACTAGCATCGGACCCAAGCAAACTACTTTACCCAGAAACGCTAGGTCCGAAGTGGATTCACCCTGCACTTGGTTCAAGGAGAATGGGAAACGAGAGGGATGCAAAGCTCAACCTCTCTGCCATAGGGTATAGTCGCATTTCGTTCCCCTAAAACAACGTAAATCGGGTTCACTCATAACTCTACGTCAACGCTTTAGTTGTTCATGTTCATTGACGATCTTCCAGCTGTCCATCGTGATTTGAGAAAAGTTCCCGACCAACCGGGACCACCCATCTGTAGGACGGACCTATGGCCCATCCTCTACACTTTCCTTGGGTTGTTTTAGTTATTTAATTACCTAACACATTAGTTGGACACGTAACAACCAGCTTCTTTAATTAACCTATTAGGCACTGGTTCCTTCATGTAATTTTATCACTTGACATAGAAAAAAAATATCAGACAAGTTCCTTATTAACAGGTTATCATATTTATCTTTGAAATACAAGAGTCCAACCAGTAGGCTTATCCACAATCCACCCGAAGGCTATCCAGCAATCCACAGGGATCACTATTCCAAGTTTCCGCCCGTAGACTAGTATGCGGGCCTCGAGATCCAATCCCGAGTCACGTTAGCCTCTTGTGCAGGGCCCGAAAGGCGAGGGATTTACAGCCAGAGCCCCCCTGGCACCCAAGCGTCCTCCTGTTCCAAGTACTGCTCAACAGAGAGACCTCTCGCTGTGAGTTTGGTCCACTTTCTTGGCGCGGTCAACAACCCCCTTGGTTAGGGTTAGACAGGCAGTCGGGGGTAACTGAAGCTGCCTCTCCCTTCAAGACTTCAACCTAAAGTATAGATATCCATTTATCTTTTAATTCATTGATCAAACAAAGCAAAACAGTGCTCTGAAATCTGTAGCAAGCACAAACATTTCCATTGATTTTTTTTGTTGGCAAACAGCTAAGGAATGAATCCTTCCTTACGAATGCATCCAACACTCGATCCGGGATGACTTGCAACTTGGCAAGATCCCCTATATCCTGGGTTAGGGCGTACCCTATTAACCCAACTTGGTCAGACCTTAAGTTCGTTGGGTACTTCAGTTTATCAGCTGGTCTTTAGTTTCCAATTAATCTTCCTTACTCAAGAAGGATACTAAAGTATTCATCCTCTTGCAAGATAACTTGCGTAAGGATCCGCCAAATTCATTGCGAGAACTTGGCCATTCCCTTATGATTCAATCACAAGATCCACACTTGTTGCGCAAGTGTCGCTTCGAACTATGAGACAATGGAGTCACGAAACAATCTGTTTTAGGTTACTAGGCTGGCGTCGTTAGACCTAGGGTTTCCAAGTTTCATCTTGTAAGATTCTTAGGGACAAACCCTAGCTCCTTTACGATTTCATTTCACTATCCCTACATTCTGTGAATGTGGGCAAGTATTTAAGGTATAGGCATTTCTTGGAATTTAACTTATTCGGAACGAGTACTCCGCGGCTTAGGTGTTTTAGGTTTATGCCAATTTGGTTAGCTCTATAAGATAATTTCAAGATTACTTCCACATGATTTGTTGACTATGTGTAAATTGATTTTTTTAACCCTAACTTATCGGTTTGACGTCCGGCATAGGTTAGGTTAATTTCAACTAATCTTCCCTTTTCTTTGCGAACAAAATTCATGCTAATTAAGCAACCTTTTTCTTGCTAATTTATGCAGTTGACAACGATAATTTCATAGAGTTTATGCATCATAAGAATCGTTTCATGCTTTGCACTTTCCATGATGATTCATTGTGATATGGGTTAATAGTGCGAGATGCAGCTTATACTTCTAGGCTTAACCGAAGTATACTATTTTAATGGATAATAATGTAGTCTTATAATTCATTTCAATGCATAAGCTATTTGCTAGAAATGTGTTTATGCTTTCTTAATTTGCATGTTTCATTTAAAAGTATTGATGACTAAGTTCCTTTGTCGTGAACAACTAGGACAAAAATATATCCTATTTCTAACAATTAACCTTGCATTATTGAATTACAACAATATCAAATAAAAATTAGGAAGGAAAACCTGGGCTTGAGGTGAGATGTCCACGTGGATGCCAGCAGACGACCCTCCCGCGGTAGTGCCTTGGACTTTCTTCGGAGGCATTGCAATTATAGTCTTTCGGATCTGGAAGTAGCTTTACAACTCCTCTTTGAAATTCCACCGTCGCTTCCTTGCACCGTCTACCGAAAGTAGTTTTAGAAGGCTCCCTCGAGGCTTTTTGAATGGAAAAGGGAGGTGTAAGAAAAAACCTTCAACACTCTTCTTCTCTTTTACGAGTGGGGAAAAAGAACAAAAACCCCAAGGGTATTTTGCCTAGGCGAGGAATGGGCTAAGGGGTTTAACCACGGGGGAAAATGGGGAGTAATCCCCAAGTCCAAGGGAAAGGGCTTAAGGAAATTTATAAAACACGGGGGGGGGGGGGGGGGGGGGGGGGGGGGGGGCAGTTTCAAAACCCACGGGAACCATGGGAAGGCTAAGGGGGAAAAAGAGCTTACGAGCTTTTAAACATGAGGGAGGGTGATAAGAGGCACAAGAAGGGGCCCTTGTAAGGTTTTATGACACGGGTGGGGGGAGGGGGGGGTGAAAGGGTTTTCAAGAGATACAACACGGGGGTAATAAGACCTTTAAGGCCTTAGTTCTTCCAGGGGGGAAAGGGGCTTATAAAGGTTAAAAACGGGGGGGGGACTTCAAGGTGAAGGGAAAGGGGTTTAAGGGATTAAGCACGAGGGAAAATGGATGGTTTTCCAACATTCATGGGAAAGGGCCTACGAGGCGTGTGAGGATTATAAACATGGGGGAGGGGGGGTGATAAGCCCAAAAGAAAGGGGGCTTAAGAGGATTTTAAACTCGGGGGGAGGGGATTTGATGAGGCACACGAAGGGGGGTTAAGAAGCCCCCCCCTTGGAAGCTTCTAAACTTCTAGAAGATTACGTGGGGGGGTTATGAGAGCCATTTGTCGACGGAGAAAATGAAGGTGGCGACTCCCGTTGGCTACACGGCAGCCCAGCCCTCTTTCACAGCACGGTGATGAGGCGGCCTCACTCTTGCAGGGCGACATTACGGTAGACCAGGAGGCGGGAGGACTGGCGTAGATGGCGGCATCCCATGACTGAGGGCAGCAATTCCTAGCCCACGATAGCACTGCAGTCCGACGGCCTTCACTCCCTCCTTTTCTCGCGACCACAGTGGTAGGATAGGGTCCACACTTCACTCCCTCATCAAGCTCTCACAGCTGCACCTTCGTCCGTCTCCCTCAGCCTGCACACCCTCCATTTATATAGGTGGGGAAAAGGGGGATCCTCCTTCCCCTGCGTGGCCTCACGCATGAGCCTCCTCCCTCCAAAGCATCCAACAAGGATGCTTAGTCAACCACCATTCCCTCCCTCTCCCCCAGTACGACAGTCGGCTGGGGGAAGGAGGGAATAATAAAAAAAATTGCCTAATTTAAAAGAAAAGTATTGTCCCTACTAATTATCCCAACCTAAGAGGGTATTCATGCGAAATGCGTATTTCTACTACGGAGCTGTTACATTCTCTCCCCCTTGGAGGAATCGAGATGTCCTCATCTCGAGATAAGCTGGGGATATTGATGGTTGAGAGTGCCTTCATCTATCCAAGTGGCATCCTCTTCAGGATAATCTTTCCACTAGATGAGGCATTCTCTCAAGGTTCTGGATCTCAGTTGTCTCTCCCTAACGTCTAAGATCCTGTCAGGCCTTAGTTCAAGGACTCCTTGACTAGACATTACAACTTGTTGGTCATCAAGTACATGGTTAGGATTAGGTACATACTTTTTCAATAAGCTGATATGGAATACATTGTGAACCTTTAGGTTCTCAGGGAATTGTAGTTTATAGGAATTAGGTCCTAGACACTTGAGGATCTTGTACGGTCCACAATACCTTGGACTTAGCTTCTTGCAATCTCCTAAAGATAGGGAACTCTTCTCAGGGCGTATGCGAATGAAAACCATGTCTCCTTCTTCGAAGACTCTAACTTGACATTTCAAATCTGCGTATGCCTTCTGTCTATCCTTGGTAGCTTGGATGTCCTGTCTTATTGACTTTATTTGGTCATCCATCTCTTCCAATATCTGCCTTGAAGCTTCAACCCTTAAGGTTGGATCTGAGAAGTTTAGGGGACTTTGATAGTCATGACCATATAATGCTTGGAAAGGGATCATCTAAATGCTTTGTTGGTAAGAAGCATTTTAGGCAAATTCAACCAAGGCCAAGTATTGAATCCACCTCTTTGTCTCATGACAGCAGTATGCCCTAAGCATGTCCTCCCTGACTTGATTTACTCGCTCTGTTTGTCCATCCATTTGGGAATGGTAAGCGGTGCTAAAGCAGAGTTGAGTCCGAATAGGTTCAAAGATAGCTCTCCAGAAGTGTGACGTGAAGAGAGAATCATGATCACTAATGATTCTTCTGGGTAAACCATGTAGCTTGAATATCTCCTTGATAAACAATCTTGCAATGTCTAAGGTTTTATAGTTTGTCTTTACTAGAATAAGGTGTGCAACCTTAGTAAGCATGTCAACCACAACCATGATGGAGTTGTATCTTCCCTGGACTTGGTTTAGGCCTACAACAAAATCCATACTAATGAATTCCCATTTCATTTGGGGAATGTCAAGCAGTTGCAGTTTCCCTGGCATCTTGACATGTTTGGCTTTGATACGTTGGCAAGACAGACACTCGATGACATATTTGAGAACGTCACCTTTGAGCCTTTCCCAATGGTAGCTCTTCCTAACTGCATTGAGAGTCTTGGCATAGCCAGGATGTCCTGTGAAAGGGGAATCATGAGCTTCCCACAATATCTTCTACTTAAGTGACTGGCTTGCTAGTACACACAACCTTGTTTTATAGTAGACAAGTCCACTATTAATGGAGAATTCATGATACTTAGCCTGCAGCTTTTGGTTCTGATCTCTGATAGAGATCTCCCTCAGCATTGTTTGATAGGCCGGATCATGGCATCCTCTCTAGCTAACTCAAGTATAGGGTTGTTTGGCATAGATACTTTTGTAGCTAGAGATCTGGCTGTTGATGGATTCTACAGGATTAGGGAATAAAGGAATGCCTTGCGACTGAGTGCATCAGCAACTACATTCTATTTTCCTAGTCGGTACTTGATTTCAAAGCCATATTCCTCCAACACTTCAATCCACTGAAGTTGCCTCATGTGGAGCTCGTTCTGGGTAAAGATCCATTTGAGACTCTTATGGTCAGTTACTAGAGTAAACTTGTTAGCCAACAAGTAGTGTCTCCAAAGCTTTAGAGCATGGATGACAGCTAGCAATTCCAGATCATGAGTAGCATAATTCTTTTCATGACTCTTCAATTTCCTTGAAGAGTATGCTACAGGATGACCTTCCTGCATGAGTACACATCCCAAGGCAAGTATGCTAGCATCAGTTACTACCTCGAACTCTTTATTGAGGTCTGGAAGTTTTAGAATAGGTGCTGATACCAAACTTTGCTTCAATCTGTCGAAGCTATTTTGTTCGGGAGTTGACCATGCAATGGAAGTTTGCTTCTTCAGTAAGTCCGTCAGGGGTGCTGCAATCAAAGCATAGTTTTTTATGAAGACCCTATACCATCCTGTCAATCCAAGAAAGCTGCGTATTTCCTTAACAGATGTTGGTATTGGCCATTCAAGCACATCTCTAGCCTTGGCTGGGTCCACTGAGATTCCTTTTGCTGATACTATGAATCCCAAATATTCAATCTGACGCTTGAAGAATGCACACTTCTTCATTTTAGCATATAGCTTATGTGACCTCATTGTCTCAAGGACAATCCAAAGTTTGGGTTTATGATCTTCTTCATGTTTAGAATAGACTAAAGTGTCGTCGAAGAAGACAAGCACGAAATCATCAAGATATGGCCTAAAGATATCCTACATTAACCTGTTGAAGGTGGCAGGTACATTTGTAAGTCCGAATGACATAACTAGGAACTCAAAGTGCCCATATCTTGTATTGAAGGCAGTTTTGGGAATATCTTCTTCCTTGATCCTTATCTGATAATAACCTGACCTGAGATCAATCTTGGAGAAGATCTTTGCACCCTGAAGACGATCAAGAAGCTCATATATTCTAGGAATACGATACTTATTCTTGACCGTTGCTTGATTCAACCCTCGGTAATCAATACATAGTCAAAGTGTTCCATCTTTCTTTTTCTGAAATAGTACTGGAGCTCCCCACGGTGAACTGCTAGGCCTGATGTAGCCCTGATCTAGTAGTTGCTTGAGTTGTTCCTTTAGCTCAATTGCTTCTGGTATGGACATTCTATACAGTCTCTTTGCAATTGACACAACTCCTGGTACTAACTTAATCTCATGATCCACTTCTCTTTGAGACGGGAGTTCTGTCAACTCTTCAGGGAATACGTCCGCGTATTCCTTTAGCCAAGAAGGTCCTTCATTAGATTCTTGCTTCTGATCTAACTTGTTGAGTTTAATCAAGTAGACATGTAATCCTTTTCTGATGCCTTTTATGATCCGAGATACTTTGGCCAATTGGATTCTTGGCACTCCAGCCTCACCTTGGGTTGTGACTAATTCCCTTTCACAGTTTCGAAAGGAAACTTGACCCTTTCCACAGTAAATGTGGGCATCATTAGGCTTAAGCCAATCCATTCCGAGTAGACACTCATGGATACCTAAATTCATGACTCTGAATTTGACCAAAGTGTTCTTTCCTCTGAGAAAGAATTCCACCTTAGGAGTTTGACTCGTACAAGTAACCTCACGACCATTCGCCAATTCCACAAGTAGGGTAGGTGCTTCTACTATGGCTATTCCTAATCTTTTTGCACATGATGGTGAGATAAAGGAATGAGTACTGCCACAATCAATTAAGGTCTTGAAACTTTTACCTTGATAGTCCGACGGTGTCTGAATCACCGAGAACTAGCAATTCGGCCCTTTCTTGTGTAGAGCGGCATGGACTGTCGCCCTTTCAAACTCTACTTCCATGGTCGGATGTTCTTCTTCTTCTTCTTCGCACATTTTCCTATTGGCAACACAGGCAGTTCTTCCTCTTCCTCGAGTAGCGGCTCCTTGACCACGGCCCGTTCCTTGGAAAGACGATTGGTGATGTCCTCCACCAAGCTTGGGACATTGCCTCTTGAAGTGACTGGATTCGTTGCAGTGGAAACAACTGAGGTTTCGGCCATTGCTTTGAGTAGGAACAAAGTTGTTGACATTGTTAGTCCTTTCTTTCTTTCTTTGTCCCTGATTATGACCTTGAACTCTCTTCATTTGAGGTATGAATGCTCCTCTATTCGGGTCATTATAAGACCAAGTTTTGTTACCCCTTGGTCTAGACTGCACTTCCTGAATTATAGGCGCCGCTCGAATGAGTGCGTCCTGAAGATCTAATGGACGCATAGATTCGAGACGGGTATTGACTAGTGGATTTAAACCCGCACAGTTGCGGTGCATACTGAAGAAGTGAGACAAATTTAGAATAATATGCATCAAGCATGAGCCCCAATTGTTTTAGCTCGTAGAACTCATTCATTTTCTGCGTGCGATATGTAGGTGGTAAATATCTTCCTTGCACGGCTTTCTTCAACTTCTCCTAGGTAATGGATCCCTCTACGATCCCTTGATCCCTGCACCATTACTTCCACCAAAGCCTGGCTTCGCCGGTGAGCTTTAACTTGGCGAGCATAGCCTGATTGGTGGGTGCAGTACTGGCTGCTTCGAAGTAATCCTCCATGGATTCAATCCAAATTTCAGCGTCCGCTTGGACGGACCTACCTCTCCCGTCAAACTCGAGTGGCTTAATCTACTTGAGAAGGAACTTCTTCTCCTGGATTACAGCAATACTTGATGTAGGAGGTGAACTAGGAACCTGTACCTGGGGTTGTGCCTGGATAAAGGTTTCTTAACGTTATTATACGATAATCGTTATTGATTTATATTACATCTTCCATTCTGCTATCACGTAAGCAATGTAGCTACTTAACTTTTTATCAATTCTCATGCACAATCCGACATTGATAAAAGGAAGTCTTATTTGTATTTATATGGGCATAGCCCTTTCGGAATACAACATTTCTTGAGATGATAAGCCAACTATTACATTTAGTTTGGGGAGAACAACGTTGTATTACATTTATCTATAGGAACTGTATAGTAATATGGTTTCGGGTCATGGATTTTCAGGAATCGGTAAATCATTGTAAGTTCAGGATATCCTTTCCGTTGGAATCCATTCTTCTCATGGCCGCCCAACACTTTAATCCTGTCGGCGGGGATTACACAGGTTACTTCCTCATATACATATGAGTTCATCTCAACCCTCCGACCTCGGCTATGTAAAGTTGAGTTTACGTGAGCTTCCACAAAAATGAATAGCTTCACGACTTTCAGGTCTTCCAACCACTTGATCCTTTTTAGGTTGATTTGTAGGTAAGCAAACTAGTGGGCGGCTATATAGTAGATTCCTGAAGCACCCATCCATCTTCGTTCCATGTACAAAGGTGATGGATTATAGATTTGCTCTAGGATGTTCATCATCTCAACCCTTTGTCGATAATGCGGAGAATGCATTGCAGTCATAAACATGATTCAAAATACTAAGAACTTGTTCCACGCTTCGTAATTCTGCAAGACAGCATTGAAGGTAAGAAAATGTTTAGACAACAACATTTGCTTTACTTCAACTTATAAAGATTTCATAAAAACAATTCCGTTGTTGGTGGTTCTGATACCAACTGTAACATGTCCGCTTGTATTTTTAGGACACGTCTTAGCTGTCCATCGGAAAGGATTTCTAGAAAGCTCTGCCCAGCACTTCCATGGAATGTTACACAGTTTGTGATCTAGGGCTTTTCGCGTGTGCCACGTAGCGGAAGTATTCCGGCCGTTCCCACTTAGGATCGACCTGAATTAGGGTTTTTTCTTATTGGTCATTTCCTAACAGCAACTAGTGTCAGACCCAAGTGAACTAATTTACGCACATACACCAGATCCGAAGTGGATTCATGCTGCACTTGGTTCAAGGAGAATGAGAAACAAGAGGAACGCAAATCTTAACCTCTCTACCATAGGGCATAGTCCCATTCCGTTCCCCTAAAACAGTGTAAATTGGGTTCACTCATAACTCTAGGTCAACGCTTTAGTTATTCACGGACCTATGGCCCATCCTCCGCACTTTCCTTAGGTTGTTTTAGTTATTTACTTATGTAACACATTAGCTGGACACGTAACAACCAGCTTCTTTAATTAACCCGTTAGGCACTGGTTCCTTCACGTAATTTTATCACTTGACATAGAAAAATAATATCAGACAAGTTCCTTATTAACAGGTTATCATATTTATCTTTGAAATACAAGAGTCCAGCCCGTAGGCTTATCCACAATCCGCCCGAAGGCTATCCAGTAATCCACAGGGATCACTATTCCAAGTTTCCGCCCGTAGACTAGTATGCGGGCCTCGAGATCCAATCCTGAGTCTTGTGCAGGGCCTAGAAGGCGAGGATTTATAGCCAGAGCCCCCTGGCACCCAAGCGTCCTCCTGTTCCAAGTAGCGCTCAACGGAGAGACCTCTCGCGGCGAGTTCGGTCCACTTTCTCGGCGCGGTCAACAACCCCCTTGGTTAGGGTTAGGCAGGCAGTTGGGGGTAACTGAAGCTGCCTCTCCCTTCAGGACTTCAACCTAAAGTATAGATATCCATTTATCTTTTAATTCATTGATCAAACAAAGCAAAACAGTGCTCTAAAATCTGTAGCAAGCACAAACATTTCCATTGATCGTTTTTATTTGCAAACTGCTAAGGAATGAATCCTTCCTTACGAATGCGTCCAGCACTCAATCCAGGATGACTTGCAACTTGGCAAGATCCCCTATATCCTGGGTTAGGGTGTACCCTATTAACCCAACTTGGTCAGACCTTAAGTTCATTGGGTACTACAGTTTATCAGCTGGTCTTTAGTTTCCAATTAATCTTCCTTACTCAAGAAGGATACTAAAGTATTCATCCTCTTGCAAGATAACTTGCGTAAGGATCCGCCAACTTCATTGTGAGAACTTGGCCATTCCCTTGTGATTCAATCAC
Source organism: Lygodium microphyllum (assembly GCF_053477565.2). Classification (NCBI taxonomy): domain Eukaryota; kingdom Viridiplantae; phylum Streptophyta; class Polypodiopsida; order Schizaeales; family Lygodiaceae; genus Lygodium; species Lygodium microphyllum. The sequence continues at coordinate 27,041,737 of NC_141146.1, read as the reverse complement.
AAGATCCGCACTTGTTGCGCAAGTGTCGCTTCGAACTATGAGACAATGGAGTCACGAAACAATCTGTTTTAGGTTACTAGGCTGGTATCGTTAGACCTAGGGTTTCCAAGTTTCATCTTTTAAGATTCTTAGGGACAAACCCTAGCTCCTTTACGATTTCATTTCATTGTCCCTACATTCAGTGAATGTGGACAAGTATTTAAGGTATAGGCATTTCCTAGAATTTACTTATTCTAAACGAGCACTCCGCGGCTTAGGTGTTTTAGGTTTATGCCAATTTGGTTAGCTCTATAAGATAATTTCGAGATTACTTCCACATGATTCGTTGACTATGCGTAAATTGATTTTTTTAACTCTAACTTATCGGTTTGAGGTCTTAGGTTAATTTCAACTAATCTTCCCTTTTCTTTGCGAAAAAAATTCATGCTAATTAAGAAACCTTTTTCTTGCTAATTTATGCAGTTGTTAACGATAATTTCATAGAGTTTATGCATCGTAAGAATCGTTTCATGCTTTGCACTTTCCATGATGATTCATTGCGATATGGGTTAATAGTGCGAGATGCAGTTTATACTTCTAGGCTTAACCGAAGTATACTATTTTAATGGATAATAAACTAGTCTCATAATTCATTTCAATGCATAAGCTATTTGCTAGAAATGTGTTTATGCTTTCTTAATTTGCATGTTTCATTTAAAAGTATTGATGACTAAGTTCCTTCATCGTGAACAACTAGGACGAAAATATATCCTATTTCTAACAATTAACCTTGCATGATTGAATTACAACAATATCAAATAAAAATTAGGAAGGAAAACCTGGGCTTGGGGTGAGATGTCCACGTGGATGCCAGGAGATGACCCACCCACGGCAGCGCCTTGGACTTTCTTCGGAGGCATCGCAATTGTAGTCTTTCCAATGTGGAAGTAGCTTTACAACTCCTCTTTGGAATTCCACCGTCGCTTCCTTGCACTGTCCGTCGAAAGTAGTTTTAGAAGGCTCCCTCGAGGCTTTTTGAGTGAAAAAGGGAGGTATAAAAAAAAACCTTCAACACTCTTCTTCTCTTTTACGAGTGGGGAAAAAGAATAAAAACCCCAAGGGTATTTTGCATAGGCAAGGAACGGGCTAAGGGGTTTAACCATGGGGGAAAATGGGGAGTAATCCCAAGTCCAAGGGAAAGGGCTTAAGGAAATTTATAAAACGGGGGGGGTGGGGGGATTTCAAAACCCACAGGAAGCATGGGAAGGCTAAGGGGGAAAAAGGGCTTATAATCTTTTAAACATGAGGGGGGGTGATAAGAGGCACAAGGAGGGGCCCTTGTAAGGCTTTACGACACAGGTGGAGGGGGGGGGTGAAAGGGTTTTAAAGAGATACAACACGGGGGTAATAAGACCTTTAAGGCCTTAGTTCTTCTAAGGGTAAAGGGGCTTATAAAGGTAAAAAACCGGGGGGGGGGGGGGGGGGGACTTCAAGGTGAAGGGAAAGGGGTTTAAGGGATTAAGCACGAGGAAAAACGGATGGTTTTCCAACATTCATGGGAAAGGGCCTACGGGGCGTGTGAGGATTTTAAACATGGGGGAGGGGGGGTGATAAGTCCAAAAGAAAGGGGGCTTAAGAGGATTTTAAACCCGGGGGGAGGGGATTTGATGAAGCAGAGGAAGGGGGTTTAAGGAGGCCCCCCCTTGGAAGCTTCTGAACTTCCAGAAGATTACGTGGGGGGGTGTGAGAGCCATCTGTCGACGACAAAAATGAAGGCGGCGGCTCCCGTTGGCTGCATGGCAGCCCAGCCCTCGTCCACAGCACAATGATGAGGCGGCCTCACTCTTGCAGGGCGGCATTACGGCAGACCAGGAGGCGGGAGGACTTGCGTAGATGGCGGCATCCCATGACTGAGGGCAGCAATTGCTAGCCCACGACAGCACTGCAGTCCGACGGCCTTCACTCCCTCCTTTCTCACGACCACAGCGGCAGGATAGGGTCCACACTTCACTCCCTCATCAAGCTCTCACGGCAGCACCTCCGTCCGTCTCCCTCAGCCTGCACACCCTCCATTTATATAGGTGGGGGAAAGGGGGATCCTCCTTCCCCTACGTGGCCTCATGCATGAGCCCCCTCCCTCCAAAGCATCCAACAAGGATGCTTAGTCATCCACCATTCCCTCCCTCTCCCCCAGCACGACAGTCGGCTGGGGGAAGGAGGGAATAATTAAAAAATTTGCCTAATTTAAAAGAAAAATATTGTCCCTACTAATTATCCCAACCTAAGAGGGGATTCATGCGAAATGCATATTTCTACTACGGAGCTGTTATATTTATGGCCTCAAAGGCTCCACGTGCCTGAAATGAGAAGATAGACTTTTTTCTCCAAGGGACATTAGAATATTGGCATTCCTCTTTCGATCCCCAATTGTATGTCACATCTCAGTTGGAGGGCACACATTGTTTGTGCTTTATATAGTTGATCTCATCTTGATAAGTGACAATGCCCAAAAAGTTAAGCAAACAAAGGAGGCACTATGCACTGGGCAAGTCATTTGTTGGGCAAGCGGTAGTGTGGCGACACAAATCACATATTTTCTACTTAACTTCTTTGTGATCAATTATTTTCAATAGTTTCTTGCCAGACCTGGTCATTTTATTAGGCTATTTTTAGCTATTTATTGTAGCCTTTAGCTAGCCCAATTCATTTTTCATTTTTAAGTGAGTCGAGAGATCAGCTTGTGGAGATACTTTTGACAACCCGTTTGTAAATAAATATTTTTCATTTCAATGTCGTTCATCTACTAGAGATTTTTGCATTCTGCTGTCTATCTTCTCTCTCCCTCTTCTCTCGTGTTTATTGTCTCTCAGTCTTGTCCATAGGCTTCCACATTCACTGCACTCTAACATATATATATATATATATATATATATATATATATATATATATATATGCATATGTATATATCTCTAAGGAGGGATTTAGGCCTGCTTGCCCCAAAGTCACTCAAGTACTTGGGTACAAGATGGGCTTCATTGGACCATAAATAAGGTAAAAGAATGAGAGAAGACGTACATAAGAGCAGGCTAAATACTTTTTCTCAGGTTTTCCCCTTTTATGGATTGTCATACCATTCATTTTCGTCATACGAAATGGACAGGTAAGAAGAGCTCTCACCTTCCTTGTTTGTATCTCCTTCTTCAGCTCCAGTTTGCCTTGAGTTTGCATGCTTTGGAGCATGCACCATAGCTCACAGCTCCTTCTCCATTTGCCACAGGTATGCAAGCCCAGTTTTAGCACCGAAAAATGCGGGCTACATCCTATTCACCTCCCACTTATCACTTTGACCACTTAGGTCACTTACAAGTCATTTTAGTCCATTATTTCAGGTCCCACATGAACCTAGTGTACTTTTGGCACTTTTCTTGATTTCTAACCAAATCTTCCTCTTGAACCAATGTGACTTAGCCTACAAACTGTCAATTACTTCTAGCTGATCAAGTTGTGCATTCCCATAGACAATTTTTTTTAAAAATTTACATGATACAACTGAAAAGTGTATGACAGATACAAAAGAATTTATGAAACTAAGTGATATCTAAGTTGGTTGTTGGGTAACAATGTCTGAGTTATGTATGAAAATTCCTCATATAAATCCTAGTAAAGTTCTTCTGTGTTCATAAGAATTCCATGTTTTATATTATGAACAATAAACTTTCTGACATTCACCCCCTCCTAACTAGCACATCCTCTGGCATGTGCCATTTCACAAAATTACAGGTTAAGGAGGGTCTTCTTCTGACATATCTTCATCTTCACTCTCTAAGTCTTCTTCATCTTGCTTGTCTTCATGTAGATGGCTCATATCCAAGTCATCAAGCTCATAAGTAGAAGATTTTCTTCGTTTGAAGATCTTGATACGTTTACCAGCTATTGGTACCTTGACCATGGTCCCATCCATTTCAGCCAAAGTATAAGTAGCATTATCATGTACTACTTTCACCACATATGGTCCAAACCATCGCTTGGCTAACTTCCTATGAGCACTATATTGATTGTCCAGGCTGCTGTCATAGACAAGTACCCAATCATTCTCTTGAATAGCTCTTGGACGGAGTCGATGATGCTTGTCAAACCTCTTCTTATTCTTCAATCTTGCTGCCTTCAGCCTTTTAATTGCTGTCTTGACATCTTCTCGCCTTCTTTCAAGCTGCCTTATGTGCAAAATCAGCAACTCTTCTCTATTTATGCCTTCATCCCAAGGCAAGATACTCCATGTGACAATAGACTCCTCAATAGGAATAATAGGTGGCTGCCCATATATTAGTTCAGCCGGCATATAACCTTTTACTGCACTATGGGTAGTTCTATCAGCCCATAATGTGAATGGAAGCATTCTAGGCCATTCTCTCATCTTTCTTCTACAAGATTTCGCCAATGCTTTGAGAATTGGTTGATGACCTCTTTCACTCTTACCATTGCCTTAAGGATTGTAGGCTGATGTAAGAGATAACTTGATTTCCAATTGAGCAAAGAAATGGCGAGCCTCATCGACATCCAATTCTCCTCTATCAGCAGTTACTTTGGCAACACAGCCATACCTGCAAAATACTTCTTCAAGTAAAAATCTACAAACGGCTTGAGTAGACTTTGTTGTCAAGGCTTTTCCTTCCACTTGATTTGTGAGATCTTCTCTAGCGAGTACTAGATATCTCATGTTCCAAATTCCTGTAGGCATGGTTACTAAATCAATAACCCATCTATAGTGAATGGATAAGGAAAGGTAGGTTGAAGCCCATCTCTATGCTTAACCATAGAGTACATTTGACAAACATGACAAGACTCAATACATGTTTTGCCACCAAAATTTCTCTTTTATTTTGGCAAAAGTTCCCCATATGCCTCTATGACCAGCCAATAGGCTTTCATGGAATTCTTGCATGACCTGTCTTTGAGTCTTCTTGTCTCGTAAGACACGAACAGGCACCCTTCCTTTCTTTTTCGCATGCCTCCAAAGGTAACCATCTTTGAGGAAAAAGCCATAGGCTTTTCTCTTGATTCTCTTGAACTCTTCATTAGTCCAATCTTCCTTCTTTGTCATAGTGCTTAGAAATTGGCCAATTTTTAGCCAATCACCTGCATAATATTCTTCTTTAAAGTGCGAACAAACCATAACAAAACATTGAGCATGCTGTCTTTCAGTTGTCCACTGTCCTTCTATGGTTGTTTCTTCTTTCTTTACTGCTGTAAATTTTGTTTCAGCAGCTGAACCTGTTGTACTTGCTGTAGTTAATGTTGTACCTATATTTTTGACAGCGGAACCATCATTAGGTACACCTGTACTTGCTGTTTTCAGATTTGAACCTGCAACTACAGCATTATTTTTAGTAAATATAGACTCTGTTTCTTTCTCATCCATCATCTGTTCTTCATCCTTATATTTGGCATGCGAAAGCATGTCAGCAATTGGATTATCTCTTCCTACAATATGTTTCAAATCAGGATTTAAGGATTTAATATAGGCTATCCATCTTAGCATAGCTATGTCTGGAGTGGAGGAGTTGGCAATCATGCCCAAGAGTGGAAGACAATCTGTTTCAACTATTACATGTGCGCCCATGAAGTACTCCCGGTCACATTTTAATGCAGTTACCACTCCCTAAAGTTCTCTTTTGATTTGAGCATATCTTCTTTGACGTTCATTAAGAACCTTCGCTCCAAAGCGAATTGCATATATGTTGCCCTCAAGGTCATCTTGACCGACTTCCCATCCTATTCCGATAGGACTTGTGTCCACTGTGAGTATGAGAGGCTGTCCATTTGAGTAATTAGCCCTCTTTAAGGTGGGGACTGAAACCAGCAATTTCTTTAATTTCCGAATAGCTTGAGTATGCTCTTTTTCCCATATAAACCTTTGGCCTTTTCTTAGTAGTTGATAAAGATTTTCAGCAACATGAGCGAAATGTGGGATCCAAATAAGGTAGAAGACATGCTCCAAGAAATCTTCTCACCTCCGAAACATTTGTGCATCTTTCCTGCATTTTTCTCATAGCATCAATCTTGGTTGGAGAAGGCTTTCGGCCGTATGGACCACACATATGCCCTACCACAAGAACTTCTTGGACTCCAAAAATAGATTTAGCATCTAAAAGAGTAAGATGGACTTCTTCCAATTTAGACAAGATTTGAGCACAATCATTAATATGATCGGAAAAAAACTTGCGACATCCAAGTTCATTGAGTTCTTCATTCTTCTCATGAACTTCACATCCTTTGATCGGTACATCATAATTCTCTGTATAGCAAAGTTGGTGGGTTCCAGAAAGAAACACTCTGGGGAAAATCCTTCATAATTCAAGAAAGTGCATTCCCTCTACTCGCTTAAGTAGTCTCCACTCATGAGTAATAATAATGGCCCGAATTTCTACACCTTCCACTCTATACAAAACATCCAAGTTAATGTATGCATCAACAGGAAGATTTTCTTCCAGCAGTGTCTTGTCATGTACTTTGGGGCTGAAAGATTAAGGGAGATTCTTGTATCACCAGAACTTATAATCTTCCCAATGCTAAATCATTGACATATGCATGGATATTGTTGTAGTCCATGCTAAGCTTTTATAAAACATATCGCACATCATGACTTGGCATGGTATTTTCAAGTGGAAATATATGATACTTTAGCAACCTGAAAAGAAATCATAAAACACCTTGAAAAAGCACAATTGCTATTTATAATGGTATCGAAAAGAAATCAACGAAGCATACGTAGAATGTACCTAAATAACTCAGTCACACTCGCATCGCTCCACCCGTATTTTGCTTACGCACTTAGAAGTGCAAGAAACATCTTTAGGCAAGATACTCGGCGCCAATCATATAATGGTATGGATGTTTTCTCTCTTAGTGGATCAGATGTCTCTGTATCCATCGGCATCAATGCATCGATCATTGTCTCCATGTCAAGCTCCAAGATTATAGGAAAGTGCGAGAGGCTACCTATCTCCTCTGGTATTGATGGTATAGATTGGGTTATGCCCTAGAGCCCCAAGAGGAACACCAAGGAAAAGGGGATTCTACTGCAAGAAAATCTATCTTGTAACATCAACAAGCTTTTATTTCATTCTTTTGATCATCAAAACAAAGACAACAGTAAATCTTCACGTAGCATCATAGTAGATATCTCCCACGGATTTGATAAAATCAACCATATTCTTCAACATCTTCATAGAATCCATCAATACAACAAAGAACATAGAAGAATACACCATCTTTGAATGAAAATCAATCACATAGTATTCATCTTCAATGTCTTTATAGTTCTCTCTCTCAATCTCTCATATACAATTACACTGTTTTGATAGAATTGGCTATCTCTGGCTCTCTCTCTCTCTCTCCATCAATAGTACATCATCTCCTCACTACAATACTCTCATAATAACTCTCAATAATCCTTCTTAGGTCGTGGATGCACCTCCCAAGACAAATATCTGATATGAAGAGGTACCAGAGCCACTATAGTGTCTCTTCACAGCTCACTAATGTCATTGTCACTTTAGTCTTCTCTTCAGTCTTCATCAGCTCCTTCTTCCATTTGTTTTAGCTCTTTTGAACTTAGATTCATCCTTTCCAAAAGTTAGAAAAATTTCCCAAAGTCACACATAAATTCTACAGAACACTTACAGAAGATCTACAGAACAGTACAATACAATACTAGAGCAGCTACAGAACAGTTACAGAGCAGAGACAGAGTAGAGATAGAGGCTCTACAAAAGGTTTACAGAGGGTTACAGAAGGTCATCAAAACCTCATAACTCATACTAAAATCATTCCAAACTATCAAAAACTATTCAATAGGCTTCCAAAAGACCTCAATATTTATCAATCATCAATCCATGCTTCATACAGAAGAAAATCAGAACAAAACAGAAGCTATATAGAAGGTATACAGAACCAATCAGAACCTCAACAGAACCTATCAGAACATCACATAGCTTCATATCTCTACTAAAAATTACCATGAACTTCTAAAACATAATCAATATCATCTAAAACACTCTCAAATACTTCCTTTATCAACCATACATCACTCTAAATCCATCAAAAATCAATCATTCGGATCTCAAAAACAACAAAAATCAGTCAAAATTCAGTCTTTTTCCACTCTTAACATATCCCCATACTTAGAAAGGAAGCGTCCTTGCGACCTAAGGAAAAGAAGAATATAAGTTTATTAAAGAGCTCAATGTTATCTTTCGTAGGATCTTCAATAATCTCGCCAAATCACGACCCCAACTTATCACCTGTATCTTTAAAAAAACTACTAAAGGAAAACTTTTGTTATTCATTAACTCATTTGATTAATCATTTAAAAGTCATAACAAATTTGTAAAGGATATAAGAGGTTTTTCTTCAGCTTTTCATCATACGCTTTCCATCCACCATCAATAGTTTGAAAAGAGCTCTCGAACAAATTATTCTCAATCAGCACGAACTCATCACATACAATTATTACAACAACACACACACAAAACACAGAACACTAACATAACCATCTGAATGACACCTTCAAAAAGAGAGATATATATAATTAAGAATCATCCAAAATACATTGCAAAGGCATCAATGAAGGTGATCCCTTTTAAAGGCTTGGTGGTTTCGAAAACGATCCATGGAAAAGGACTCATCTACAAATGTCTTTGGAGGATTTTGAAAGAATTGCAGGTAACACATCCTTTCTAGTAAAACAAGGTATCTGCTAGGGAGACATAGGGCATAAAAATATAGGGCATCCAACTGTCGGGAGTCAATGTTCACATTGACATTCATACAAAGCTTTGAAATGGCCTTTTGATCATTATGGGAATGCCTATGCATGTGTGCTAGATACCAAGCAAAATGAGCTGTCAATCTCACTAAAGGATCTAGAGATTGTGAATATTGGTTAGCAAGATGGATGTAATTCTGGTATACTTGACTAGCAGTAGTCCAGTCCCCTTGAATTATTGGCCAGTTTATCTTGGGTCCCGTAAGATAATCGGTTGAGCTCCATCCTCTTCTTCTTGGAATATGCTGATCAAATCCATCGTATCCAGTAACCAACTGAGGGGGTTGAGAAATAGAAGTGGCAGGAGATGGAAGTGGAATAAGTAAAAGAGGATGAAGATATGGGTAGGCAAAATCATAAAAGGAGGAATAAGATAAAGGAGCGGCTGAAAATTTAAGTGAATCGGTTAGGAAATGTATTAATTGATGAACAGGAAAAGTAGAAGGTATATGGATAGATGAAGAAGGACATGGTGGATAAGGTAAAAATACTCGATCTTCAATGAAAGAACAATAGGTAAATATAGGAATTTGAGGAAAACCTTGAGGTTGGAAAAGAATTCATGGATTGCAATCTTTCCACTTTATCTCGAAACAAGGGACACAATGTGGCCTATCTCTGGAGAACTGCCAAGTCTTGCTTAAAGATAGAAGGAATCATAGGATCATTGGGGCTTGGAGGAATGGACCGTGATTGTGCCAGTTGGTCTTGCAACTGCTTAATTTGGGAAGCTTGTGATTCCACTATGTTATGAGCAGTCTGTAAGGCTGAGAGTTTTGCATCTAAAAGAGTCTAAAACTCTTAAGCTTCTTTGGATATTCTCTCTTTCTCCTCCGAGACTTTAGTGACCTTTGACTGAGCTTCTGTTAACTAAATCTTCAAAGAAGATATCTCTTCTCTTTGGGTCTCAATCATTTGGGTCTCCTGCTCCATCTTCTTAAACAGATCAGCAAGTGTGTCTTTAGCAGAGGTTAACTCTGAGGTTGCCTTATGCAACTGGTCTTTGGACTACATCAATTCTTCATGGAAAGAAGCATACAGTTGTTGAACACAAGCTGCCACTAAAAGTTCAATCGAACTTTGGATGTCTTTACAGAGAAATGGAATAGCATCGCTTGACACTAAACTGTTCAGTGAAGGGACTGATATTTCCAAAGGACCCTCTCTATGCGCCCTGAATAAATTTTTACATGTGAGGTAAGCAGGGAGGTCATTGCTAGAAGTAGCAGGAATTGTGACTGAAGGAAGAACTAAGGGAGTTTTATCTGCCACATGCTTCAAGCGCTTCCGCTGAATGACCAATGGAGGAGGAGAATCAAGATCCTCTATGTCAATAGGTTCTGACTCTTCTAGAGGTGGAGGGGGAGGTACTAGATCAGATGGAGGAGGTGGTAGCACACCCTTCTTAAGACCTGAGTATGTCAAGAAAGCATGCACATAGGAACCATAGGTGACATTTGTGATATTTTCTCTAGTTACTTTGACAAAATGTTAATCCATCTTTGTAAGCAAGCAAGTACTCCAATCAATAACCACCCCTTTTAACACCATCCTGGAAGCTGTGAAGAGTTCTTTGGACAAGTAATGGGATGGTGTTTTGACAGGCATAAACCTTTCTTGGAGAAATTGGTAGACTAACTTCCAAAAAGGATCAGTGATCATGGAAAAAGATACTCCTAAAGTGTTTATCACTTTCTTGACATCCAGAATCTCTTTGGCTTGCTTCTATAACAACTTAAAAATCTTATCATTAGAGAATAATTGTCTAGCTGTAATAAAGGGCTCTCCTTTGTAGGGAAGAGACAAAGCCTTCCCTAACCCTCGAGGTGTCAATACCATGAAAGCACCATGAACCAGGTCCGACTTCTTGCTGTATGATGCAAGAAACTCATCACACAAGGATGGATCATCTAGAATCAATGGGAATGAGACAGCCACAAAAGTCACAAGTCCTGCTTTCACTATAGGCTCAAAAGACAATAGGGACGAATAATCCCTACTAACCAGTGGGACATATTGGATAGGAGAAGGAGCGTGAGGCGCCATTCAGATGGAGAACACACACACTACTACACAGACAATCACAAAGAATGCCTGCAAAATGACCAAAATAGTTATAAAAAAGAAGTCAATCAAAATAAGGACATACATACATAGACGTAACTAACCCATCTACCACCCCAAACAACCCATATCCTAGAAAAAATTCGGCATGAGCTCTACACATATGCGACCAAAAACTTCATGTGATGCAACAAGAAGGCACCCAAAACCCCGTATCAAGCAAAAAAGAAAGAAAAACTTCAAACCGTACCCGTAATCGTAACACATAAGCAAACCATAATACCATAAAAATCTAAATCAAGACCTGACCATAACTTTGACCAATAATTTTAACTAAGAGGACTTTACGCGCCCATCCCAGGAAGCGTGTTTATTAAAAAGGGAAAAAAAAGTGCAGTGATGGGAAATGGTTTTAATGAAGGGTTTATTTTAAGAAATTATTAAAAATGGGTGACATTTTATTAGGTTATAAACCTTAAAAAGAAAATGGCGGTTCCTTCTTAAAATTTTAATTGCAATTTATTAGAGTAAAGCGGTGCTTTATCAAAACCCAGACTATGATTCCCATATTGGGGTCTCTAAATGCAAATTCATTAATTAAAAATTAATGGTGATGTAGAGCGCTTTTTTGCCAACATGTCCTTTTTTAATGCCAGGAGGCATATTTCACTGTGGATTCTGTGCCACGATGGATTTCGTGAGGTTTTACGGTGGATTCCGTAAACTTTGTTGACCGGGGCTCATACACAAAGTGGATTCTTTGTGTGAGAAGTCGATGGGGATGCCTATTCTTTTCGGGCGTTTCATTAATTTAGTGTATACATGGGTGATTCCATAGCGGGTGATTCCATAAAATACATATTAAATTAATAAACGTTTATGAGTTTAGAGTGTACACTCGTGATAAATTAAGGTTAGGATTGATTTCTAACCAGTTTATTTATTTATGTAGCTGAAGACTGCTAGGTATTCACTTTTGTCGGTTTAATTGTATTATTTCACTAATGATTGTGAATGCTTCAGTTGATGTGTAGAGATAGCAACAGTGGCGGAGGAAAGAATTAGAGGATAGCATGTATTCGAGTTATCACTTATATTTTGATGGGCGCATACCTTAGGCATGGTGCCTATATTTTGTTGCGCCTATTTATTAAGGCGTTGGATATTTATTTATTATTTTTATATGTGCATGGGCGCACGATTATGATATTTATATTTGGACATTGTATTGGGTATGCCTGACTCTTTGGGCACCTGCCCATTAGCTTTATTTCTATTTAGCACTAAAGCAAACTCAAAAGCCAAAAGCGTGCTATTTTGTAATTTGGGCTATTATTTGAGCTTGAAGATGATTAATACATAAAATACATGCTTTGTGGAGCATTCACACTAGGCATGGGGAGAGATTGCACCCAATTGGTCTCTTATTCAGGTCGTGCATGCTTTCTACCTTGTGTTTTGTGTAAAAAGTAGAGTTCTTTTGTTCTTGCGGACCTTCCGGCGCTCACTACACGAGCATATAGCATCCGATCTGTGCACTAGTGGTATCAGAGCGAAGCTGAGATCGAGAGCTTCCAATCCCTATCCATCTTGTGCGAAGGCGGAGCTCCTGGAACAATCGAGCTCTATAGTCAGTTTCATCGCGAACGGTCGATACGGGTAGATTCCTGGCGGTCAAGAACCTCTGCCTACAGCCTCTGATCGCGAAAGACCAGCCTGAGGAAGTGGAGGACCACTCCTACATCTCTTCTATCAAGTCGTTTTTTTACACAGTTACAGTAAGCTTATCTCCATAACTAAAAAAGTTATTAAGCTTTAAAATAAAGCTTAGCAAGCTTGATAAGAAGCTTAAGAAGCTTCAAGCAAAAATTTCGGTGACAGGCGGCTTCATCCCGTGATTTTCGATGCAGCAAAACGGCCCCCCCTAAAATCCGTCGTCAGTTTTAGCTTAGTTAAAAGCTTAAGTCATATAAGCTTTACAAAGGCTCAATCACTTAAATCCTGCAAGTTTTATCACTTTGCAAGTCACGAAGGTCCATCAAGTTCCCAGAAGTCAAAACTGACTTATTCTAATAACTCTTATAAGGACTGTTCCTGCGCAGAAGCACAGAACTGCAAAGTTGTTCCCTGGAAGACTCTGTTCGCATACGCAGACTTGCTGAACCAGTTTCAGCACATGTAGAAGGTCATACAAAGATTTTACAAAGACTACAAATCCTGCAACCGCAAAAGACAAAGACCATGAAAGCCAAACAAAAATCTATAAGCCTTGTATTCCCGAATTTGAGCTACGCTCATCCCGCTAATTGGATTTTGAGAGTGTGAGGTCTTTTGGATTTTTTACAGGATGACGGAACAAAACATGGATGATCTAATGGCTGAAGGCGATCTTTCCGAACCTACGATGGAACAAAAATTGGATTTAATTATGATGCAGCTTGATGAAGAACGAAGAGCCCGACAAGCTTTGCAAGTTCAATTGGCCAATTTACAACGATCTACCACCGACAAAGATGGACCGCAACCCAAAGATCTTATCCGATGTACCATTGATGCGACTCTCGAAGCTCAATCCATCTACAAGGAAGCAAAGATAAGTAAAAGAAATTTCAAATTCTGTACTTTCAATGGAACTCGAGATGGAAAGACTGTACTTGCATTCATAAGTCAGTTTGATGATTACTTTCATGAAGAGACATACGCTGAAAAAGATAAAATTAAATGTGTCACTAATCACTTAGTCGATCGAGCATCTCTTTGGTGGACCGTGGTTCATAAGAGCATAGATAGTCCCACTACCTGGGAGAGTTTCAAAAAGAAGTTTATGTAGAATTTCCTTCCTCCTCAATTCCATGGAAAAAGCCATAAAGCAATGGGATCTTCTTCAACAACGAGATCGTCAGCCTATTTCTCAGTATACCGAACGTTTTTGGAATGCCCTACTGTAACTCAGAATGCTTGAAGATGTACATGAAGCGACTCACAAGCGCAAATTTATGTCTAGATTACTTGGGCATTACTACACTGAAGTCAATATGTTCAAGCCTACAATCCTTGAAGATGCAATTTCTTTAGCTCATGACATTGAAGACAAGATTCGAGGAAGAGACAAGCATCCACAACAATTTCAAGCAAATGGTAACTATGGTTTTAAGCAATTCAATTCAAAATTTAGAAGATTCAATCAAATTCATTTCCCTTCATCATTTTTCTGTAAGTCTTGGACAAAACCACCTGCTTTGCCATCAAATACCAATCAAAACCCTAAGCCATTCTCACAGCCAAATCCTAATATTCCTAGACTTCTTGCCATTGCAAACAATGTATCTAAAGCCAAACCTATAGTCTGTTACAAATGCCATCAACCTGGACATCTAACAGCCAATTGCCAATCGAAGAAGCCACCTGTCCATATCAACTATCTTAGAGCAATGGAAGATGAAGAACGGGAGGAAATGCCTGACTTTACAGAAGACGAGAACGACATTACTACTCCTTTGGATACTTTACCAGGTATGCCAACTCCACATTCTTTGTTGACAATGAAATGTTTAGTGCATGGAAAAGAAAAGATTATTTTGCATGATGATGGTAGTACACATGATTTTATTTCTGCAAAGTTAGTGAAAGAATTGAAATTACAAACTGTTCCTATGCATTACCACATTAAAGCAGCATTCTTAGGCACAAGATATAATGGAACACAAGAGGTGCATGATTTAGAAATGAAAATTGGTGAATACACTGAACGAAGGAATTTCCTAGTTGTACCTTTATAGTCCAGTGATATTATCCTAGGTATGCCTTGGCGTCATCAGCATAATCCTGACATAGATTATTCCATGCATTCAATTAAAATTCATTTTCAAGAAAAACACATTACATTGTATGGTATGCACGCATCCAATAATTTTCCACTGCTTACTCATACTCAAGCTAAACGTGCATTACGTAAAAGTAGTAAATCTTGTTTAATTTGGGTGAATGAACTTCAAGCTAAAGAAAAACATATGCATCCTAGGCATAAAGAATTCCTTGCACAATTTAAAGATTGTTTTGCTAAAGATTTACTACTTGGACTACCACCTTCACGTCCTGAAGATCACAAAATAGATTTAATTCCTGGCACACAACCACCATGTAAAGCACCATATAGGCATAACTAGATTGAACAGAAAGAAATTCAAAATCAAGTTGAGGAATCGTTAAATAGAGGATTAATTAGACCTAGTAGTTCTCCATTTGGTGCACCTGTTTTATTGGTAAAGAAGAAGAATAATACTTATCGCAGTGCATAGATTATTGTGCCCTATATAAGATTACTGTGAAGAATAGATATCCAATTCCTAGGGTAGATGATCTTATGGATAAACTACAAGGTTCTGCCATATTCAGTAAAATAGATCTTAAATCTGGTTATCATCAAGTGAGATTAGATAAATTTGATATATTCAAAACTGCATTTAGAACACAATTTGGACATTATGAATTTCTAGTGATGCCTTTTAGATTGACTAATGCACCTGCTACATTTAGTCGAATGATGAATCGCATATTTTTGAAATATCAACATTGTGTTATAGTATTCTTTGATGATATCTTGGTATTCAGTAAAAATGAGAAAGAGCATTATGAACATCTATCTTTGGTTTTCAAGTTGTTGAAAGATAATCAATTGTATGCTAATCCAAAAAAGAGTGAGTTCTTTCAAACAGAAATTGAATATCTAGGTCATATTGTGTCATCAGAAGGTATTAAGGTTGACCCTAAGAAGATAGAAGCAATATTAAACTGGCCCATACCCAAAAATGTGCATGAGTTACGTTCTTTTCTAGGTCTTACTAGTTTCTACAAGAAGTTTGTGCAAAATTTTTCATTACTTGCTTTGCCTTTGACTAAACTTTTAAAGCAAGGTATTATTTATCATTGGTCTAATAATCAACAAAAATCTTTTGATTTATTGAAACATGCATTAACCCATGCTCCTATATTACAACTACCTGATTTCAATAGACCATTCTTTTTAGTAGTTACTGATGCTAGCGGATCTGGAATAGGAGTTGTACTTATGCAAGATAATCATCCCATAGCTTATTCTAGTTGTAAATTGAAACCATCCGAACTTAAATATTCCACTTATCATAAAGAATTATTAGTTGTTGTACAAGCTTTAAGACAATGAAAACATTACTTAATGGGTTCTAAGTTTATGATTAAGACTGACCAACAAAGTATTAGACATCTCCTTAGTCAACCCCAAATACTGACCGACATATCAAATGGACAGCCTTCATTCAAAGTTTTCATCCCCTTATCCAATATCAACCAGGAAAAGAAAATGTAGTAGTTGATGCTTTAAGTAGAAGACCCACCATTCATAATATCTCTGTCATATCATTTGATTCTCTTACCCCTATGAAAGATACTTATCATCAGGACATTACTTTTCAAGCTGATTGGAATAAATTAGTTCGAAATAACTGGATTCCTATTGATTCACTGTCTTACAATGATGGATTCATGTTTTATGAAAAGAGATTATGTGTTACAGTTCCATTTAGATCTTTGTTTTTGAATGAGATTCATTGTCCTCCATATCAAGGTCATAGAGGTATTATATCTACTTTGCGTACATTGACTGAAGATTTTTATTGGCCACATATGGACACTGATGTATCTAACTTTGTTTCTGAATGTTTGGTTTGTCAAAGAGTTAAGAGACATCATGGTAAACAATATGGTTTACTATTGCCTTTATCTATTCCATCAAGACCATGGGAACAGATTTCTATGGATTTTATTACTGGTTTACCTAACACTAAAGCTAACCATGATATGATTTAGACTGTTGTAGACACGTTTAGTAAACAAGCATATTTCATTCCATGCAAGAAAAATTTAACAGCATCTCAGGCAGCACAATTGTTTTTGAAAATTGTTTTCACTAATCATGGATTATCAAAAGTTATTATTTCTGATTGTGACTCTAGATTCTATAATAATTTTTGGATTACTTTGTTTGCTAACCCAAGAACAAATATTGATTTCTCATTTGCATTTCATCCTGAAACTAATGGTCAAACAGAAGCTACTAACAGTACTATTTTAGATCTTTTACGTGCTTACACTATTTCTAAACCACAGACATGGGATACACATCTACATTTACTTCAGTTTGCATATAATAATACACCACACACAGCTACAAAGAAAGCACCGTTTGAAGTGATTTATGGTTATAGATTGTCTACACCTGTTGCATCTTTATCAAATAGAATTCAGAGTGCTGATGATATTGCTAACATGCATGCTACTATTTTTGATGAAGTTAAAGACATGACTGCCAAAGCCCAGCAATCATATACAAAGCAAGCCAATAAGAAAAGACAGGCCATGAATTTCAAAGTTGATGACTATGTTTGGTTAAGAATAGAGAAACTTAGATTACAAAGTGTAGATAAACACCCAGTTGTAAAATTAGCACCTAGATTCTATGGACCATTTAAGATCATTCACAAAATCAATGACAATGCATTTAAGTTAGAACTACCACCACATTGGAAAATTCACAATACCTTTTACATTAGTTTATTACGACCCTTTAGAGGCCAATTACCTGTTCACCCTGTTTATGAAAACCCACCTTTGTTAGATGAAGAGACTGAAATCCTTGAGCCTGAAGCTATCATAGATACTCACTTTATGACCACTAGAACTGGCCCTAGATATTCTAGATATTTGGTCAAGTTTAAAAATCATCCTGTTGAAGAGGCCCAATGGATGCACGCTAGAGACTTAAATGCTTTCCCCACTCTGTTAGCTCCAATTGAGCTAATAGAAATTGAGGACAATTGCTATCCCACCCTAGGGGTATGATGCTAGGAGGCATATTTCGCGGTGGATTCCGTAAACTTTGTTGACTAGGGCTCATACACCAAGTGGATTCTTTGTGCGAGAAGTCGATGGGGACGCCTATCCTTTTCAGGCGTTTCACTAATTTAGTGTGTACATGGGTGATTCCATAGTGGGTGATTCTGCAAAATACATATTAAATTAATAAACGTTTATGAGTTTAGAGTGCGCACTCGTGATAAATTAAGGTTAGGATTGATTTCTAACCAGTTGATTTATTTATGTAGTTGAAGACTGCCAGGTATTCACTTTTGTCGGTTTAATTGTATTATTTTACTCACGATTGTGAATGCTTCAGTTGATGTGTAGAGATAGCAGCAGTGGCCGAGGAAAGCATTGGAGGATAGCGTGTATTCGAGTTATCACTTATATTTTGATGGGCGCATATCTTAGGCATGGTGCCTATATTTTGTCACGCCTATTTATTAAGGCGTTGGATATTTATTTATTATTTTTGTACGCGCATGGGTGCACGATTATGATATTTGTATTTGGACATTGTATTGGGTATGCCTGACTCTTTGGGCGTCTGCCCATTAGCTTTATTTCTATTTAGCACTAAAGCAAACTCAAAAGCCAAAAGCGTGCTATTTTGTAATTTGGGCTATTATTTGAGCTTGAAGATTATTAAAACATAAAATACATGCTTTATGGAGTGCTCACACAAGGTATGGGGGGAAATTGTACCCAATTGGTCTCTTGTTTTGATGCCAGGAGGCATATTCCACGGTGGATTCCGTGAGGTTTAACGGTGGATTCCGTAAACTTAGATGACCGGGGCTCATACGCAAAAAGGATTCTTTGTGCGAGAAGTTGATGGGGACGCCTGTCCTTTTCGGGCGTTTCATTAATTTAGTGTGTACATGGGTGATTCCATAGCGGGTGATTCCGCAAAATGCATATTAAATTAATAAACGTTTCTGAGTTTAGAGTGCGCACTCGTAATAAATTAAGGTTAGGATTTATTTCTAACCAGTTGATTTATTTATGTAGCTGAAGACTGCTAGGTATTCACTTTTGTCGGTTTAATTGTGTTATTTTACTAACGATTGTGAATGCTTCAGTTGATGTGTAGAGATAACAGCAGTGGCGGAGGAAAGCATTGGAGTCTAGCGGGTTTCCGATCTTTGGACTATATTTTGATAGGCGCCACGCCTATATTTTGATTATGTCTATAGAGACATCGATTATTTATTATTATTTTGTATGTGCTTATGCGCCTGGATATGTTATTTTTATTTGGACATTGAGATTGGGCGTGCCAGACTCTTTGGGCACCGTCCATTAGCTTTATTTTCCTATTTTTGGTAGAAAGCAAACTCAAAAGCTAAAAGCTTGTCATATTTTTGTAATTGGGCTATTTTTGAGCAAAAAGATTGGAAATATATATTAAATACATGCTTTGTGAAGCGCTCACACAAGGCATGGGGGAGATTCAACCCAATTTGTCTCTTGTCTCATGTCGTGCTTGTTTTTACATTGGTTTTTGTGCTAAAAAGTAGAGTGCTTTGTTCTTGGGGTACCTTTGGGAATTGGGGTATGATGCCAGGAGGCATATTCCACGGTGGATTCCATGAGGTTTTACGGTGGATTCCGTAAACTTAGATGACCGGGGCTCATACGCAAAGAGGATTCTTTGTGCGAGAAGTTGATGGGGACGCCTGTCCTTTTCGGGCGTTTCATTAATTTAGTGTGTACATGGGTGATTCCATAGCGGGTGATTCCGCAAAATGCATATTAAATTAATAAACGTTTATGAGTTTAGAGTGCGCACTCGTAATAAATTAAGGTTAGGATTTATTTCTAACCAGTTGATTTATTTATGTAGCTGAAGACTGCTAGGTATTCACTTTTGTCGGTTTAATTGTGTTATTTTACTAACGATTGTGAATGCTTCAGTTGATGTGTAGAGATAGCAGCAGTGGCGGAGGAAAGCATTGGAGTCTAGCGGGTTTCCGATCTTTGGACTATATTTTGATAGGCGCCACGCCTATATTTTGATTATGTCTATAGAGACATCGATTATTTATTATTATTTTGTATGTGCTTATGCGCCTGGATATGTTATTTTTATTTGGACATTGAGATTGGGCGTGCCAGACTCTTTGGGCACCGTCCATTAGCTTTATTTTCCTATTTTTGGTAGAAAGCAAACTCAAAAGCTAAAAGCTTGTCATATTTTTGTAATTGGGCTATTTTTGAGCAAAAAGATTGGAAATATATATTAAATACATGCTTTGTGAAGCGCTCACACAAGGCATGGGGGAGATTCAACCCAATTTGTCTCTTGTCTCATGTCGTGCTTGTTTTTACATTGGTTTTTGTGCTAAAAAGTAGAGTGCTTTGTTCTTGGGGGACCTTTGGGAATTGGGGTATGATGCCAGGAGGCATATTCCACGGTGGATTCCGTGAGGTTTTACGGTGGATTCCGTAAACTTAGATGACCGGGGCTCATACGCAAAGAGGATTCTTTGTGCGAGAAGTTGATGGGGACGCCTGTCCTTTTCGGGCGTTTCATTAATTTAGTGTGTACATGGGTGATTCCATAGCGGGTGATTCCGCAAAATGCATATTAAATTAATAAACGTTTATGAGTTTAGAGTGCGCACTCGTAATAAATTAAGGTTAGGATTTATTTCTAACCAGTTGATTTATTTATGTAGCTGAAGACTGCTAGGTATTCACTTTTGTCGGTTTAATTGTGTTATTTTACTAACGATTGTGAATGCTTCAGTTGATGTGTAGAGATAGCAGCAGTGGCGGAGGAAAGCATTTGAGTCTAGCGGATTTCCGATCTTTGGACTATATTTTGATAGGCGCCACGCCTATATTTTGATTATGTCTATAGAGACATCGATTATTTATTATTATTTTGTATGCGCTTATGCGCCTGGATATGTTATTTTTATTTGGACATTGAGATTGGGCGTGCCAGACTCTTTGGGCACCGTCCATTAGCTTTATTTTCCTATTTTTGGTAGAAAGCAAACTCAAAAGCTAAAAGCTTGTCATATTTTTGTAATTGGGCTATTTTTGAGCAAAAAGATTGGAAATATATATTAAATACATGCTTTGTGAAGCGCTCACACAAGGCATGGGGAAGATTCAACCCAATTTGTCTCTTGTCTCATGTCGTGCTTGTTTTTACATTGGTTTTTGTGCTAAAAAGTAGAGTGCTTTGTTCTTGGGGGACCTTTGGGAATTCACTACGTGAGCTACCTGCGACCGATCTGCGCACCATGTTTAGGTCGTGCATGGTTTCTACCTTGAGTTTTGTGCAAAAAGTAGAGTTCTTTTGTTCTTGGGGACCTTCCGACGCTCACTACGCGATCATACAACATCCGATCTGTGCATTATTTTTTGTGACGGCTGGTTCATTCTTATTAACAATTAAGGTGCCCCTTAAGCGCACGTAGCACGTGCAAAGTGAACGTCTGGTTGATTTTAAATTATTAGAAAATTGTGTGTTTAGTGCGAATGCGCGTGGAAAAGTGTGTGAATATTGTTCATTTTAGCAATTAATTATGGTTAAGGGATAATGAAAATAAATAAAGATTAAAAAATAAATACCTCGTAGGGGTGTGTATGCAATGGACTAAAGCCACACTAAGTAGTTCCCAAATACAAGAAATCCGCTAAAAAAAAAACACCACTAATTAGAAAAAATAAAGCACCTTAGTGTTTTTGTTTGATTTTTATTTTATTTTTTTTAAATTTTATTATTTATGTTTTTTTTCCCAATTGTATTTTAGGTGTATTTTTATTTTGTATATTGTTTGGTTTTGGTTTGTTTGTTTTATTCTTTTTTTTCTATTTAAAAAAAATTAAATCGGGATACATGACACATGAATATGTTATGAAGTGGAAAAGTGGAATTTCAGCCATCTAGCAAGTGTCAACAATGTGTGTGAATTTATCCATGATTTTTCAACTGATTTTTGAAATTTAAAATGAATTTTTATGAAGTGAAGTATTAAATTTAGGGTTTTTGGCTTCAAATAATATTTTTTCCATTTATGAAAATATTTTTAATTCAAAAATTAGTGGCAAAAGCGGCAAGGGGATTTGTGGAATTTTTTACCATTTTTTGGAGTTTATTCTGAGTTTTTACCAAATTTTAATGAAATTTACTCATTTTACATGTATTTTTGAAGGAATTTTCATATTTTAAATTTTTGGGAATTTATTTTATTGAATTTCCACTTTAAAAATATTCCAAATGATTTCAGCAATATTGATAAATTTTTAGAAAAATTTTAGTAATTTTTTTGAATTTTAAATAAATTTTAATGATTTTTTGGAATTTTTATGTGTTTTGTGTTATTTTTATGTATTTTGGCGGGTTGGAAAATAAAAGGCGGTACCCAGGCTACGTGTGAACAGCGAAGGATGAAAACGTGTGAACGGCTGACTGCAACACTCCACCGCACGCACAAGTCGAAAGCCCGTCGTCGCGCGTGAACGCCCGCTAGCACACCCGTACACAACGGGAAGACAACGGAGGAGAAAGGGCAGGAACGGGGGCTAACTGAGTATGTTAAGTTAATTAGGTTAGCTTTGTCTAAGAAAGTCAATTAAGTTAGTTTAGTGTGGTAAATCAATTAGGTTAGTTAGGTCACTTTAGTTTGTTAAGTTAGGTTAGTGTAAGTAACGTTAGTCTGTTTAATTTGTGTAAGTAATGAGTGAGGTGAGTCTATTAAGTAATGGTAGTCAGGGTAAGCTGTGGTTAGTCTGTGTAAGTAAGGTTAGGTTAGTCCAACTGGGGCTAGGTTAGTCTAACTAGAGTTAGTTGTCTAACTAGAGGTAGTTATGTAGGTTAACTAGGGGTGAGTTAGTCTAACTAGGAGTGAGTTAATTAACCAAGGTGTAGTTAGTTTAACCAAGGGATATTTAAATTAACTGGGGGTGAGATAATTAAGTAGGGGTTAGGGTAATTAACTAAGGGTGAGTTAATTAACCTAGTTAGTTACGGAACTATGGTTAGTGAAACTAACCAAGGTGGTTAGGGTGGAGAGAGGGGGGTGGGCCACCAGTACGACGGAGGAGGAGGAGGAGGAGGAGGAGGAGCAGAAGAAGAAGAAGAAGAAGAAGAAGAAGAAGAAGAAGAAGAAGAAGAGGAGGAGGAGGAAGAAGGGTGAGGAGGAGGAAGGGAAGGAGGAGGGAGGAGGAGGAGGAGGAAGAAAGGGAGGAAGAGCGGGAGGTGGAGGAAAAGGAGGAACAACTGGAGGAGGAAGGGTGGCGGGGTGCGGCTGTCAAGGCGACTGTCGAGGACGGCCGCGTCCCGGACCACGACGGAGGAGGGCAGCGACGGCAGGTTGTGGTGTGGTTTCTATTTGATTATTATTATTTTTTTCTTTTTTTCTTTTTTGTTGTTTTCTGGGTGTGTTTGTTTCGTTTTTCTTTTCTTTTTCATTTTTTGTGTTTCATTTTTTTTGTTTTTTTAAATATTATTTTTTTATTGTGTGTAGTTGGTTGCCTGTGTGATTGATTTGTTTATGTGTGTCTTTATGTAGATTTTTTTAAATAAAAAGAAATTAAATGTGGGTGTGCAAAAGAACGCACCCCCATCTCGCGCGCATGCGCGGGCGGGCGTAAAAAAATTTGTAATGACGAGATCAAACGGGACAGGGATGGCGAGCGCAAACCACAAACGCCATGAGGGCGTCTCAAGGCGCGTAAAACCGAAACAGGTGTGTTCACGCACGACACGAGAAACACGGTCACACGAGAAAAAGGAATAATAAGTAATAAAATCCACACCGTTCGTCAGATCAAAAAACCATAAGAAGGAAAAATGTACTAAGAGATGAGGGGAAAATGATACAAACATGCAACACCATTTCTGAGGCAAAATCAGGGTGTTTTCATGGGAAAAACACAAAAAACAAGTCCGAAAACACATACGTATATTAATAACGAAATATCCGTGCATCGGAATGAAGGGCGGAAAGAAGGAAAATTGTGCAAAACAATGTGTCCAACAACCTATCATGGCAAAACACAGTTCCGATTGAGATAGGATGCGTTCACATGGGAAAAATCCCAAAAATAGACCGAAAAATTGACTCAAAAATTAATACGTGAAGAGCCGTGCACCGAAATAGAGGATGATAAAAAGGAAAAATGTCTAGAAGAAAGAGATTCAGAGGGTTGTTGCATCAAAACCTAGTTGGCAGGGAATTAGGAAGGGTTCACCTGGAAAAAACACGAAAATCACACTCGAAAATACTCAGAAAAATTAATAACTAAAAATCTAGCAGTCGGAAGAGGGAGGAGGAAAAAGGAAAAAGTGGGGGAAAGGCTGGCAGGACATGGCTGTCAAATCAAACTGGAATTCCTATGCAAATAGGGCAAGTTCACATGGAAAAATGTGAAAAATAAGCACGAAAAGGGCCTGAAAACTTGCAAAAATTAATAATGGACCAACCGTGCATCGGAACGATAGGGAGTAAAAGAAAAAAATGTCAGGGGGAATGGGAAGGAGAAGGTTGGCACATCAGATCATGTTTCAAAGCAATAAAGGTACGTTCGTATGGGAAACTGTCAATTTTACGGGAATTGCTTCAAAAATTAATAACTCAACAACCGTCTGTCGGAACAGGGGTTGGTAAAAAGGAAAAATAAACAGTTCGAAGGGACAAACAAGGTTGTAAGGTTGGATGTGATTCCGGTGAATGCAAGGTGCGTTCGTATGAAAAAAGTACAAAACAAAGAATAAAGGACAACGATCAAGGAACAACCCCGGGGACAGGGTGAAATAGAACGGGGATAGGGTGAAATAGAATGGAAGAGTAGGGAAGGGACCCCACTAGGTTAAAATGAAGTCATGGCATAGATGTATGATCATAGCAGAGTATATGCATGGGGGTATGCATCATAAACGCGCAGGGACGCGCCCCACACTTAAAACCTTAGCAGGAAGGGTAAATCGAACAAGAAGGACCTAGTACCCCACATCAAACCAACCACGAATGTCCCCACAAGACATGACCATTACTAAGAAACAGAGGGTGGGTTATAAAAACATAGCCCATATTTCCGAGGAGAAATGTTGACTATCGAGGTTGCGTCTTGTGCCGTTGTCGGCTGCAGGTACCAAGATGTCTTCACAGCTCACGTCCTTTGTCCTTCGTGGCAGGGACCAAGCGGCAGCACCCACGGAGATAGTCGGTTAAAGGAATCGCAGGAAATTCGTCGATGACGAGGGATATTGCACTCAACTCACAATCACTCAAATGGAATGAAAGAACAGTCACTCGCCCCATTACTAACATCACTCGAGGAAATAATGATGAAAACCTATAGCTCACACCTGGTTTAGGAACCGACAAGGGAATGGTGCAGAGAGAGTATGCAAGGGTGCACAATTAATGGTGTATTAGTGCGTCCAACCCCGTCTGGCATAGGTGCAAGAAGAAATGCTAGGGAGCCTTGCAGTACAGTGTACAGAACAGAATGACGTGTTCTGTGCTGATGGCAGAGACCCATCCTGTGGGTGCATAGGGAATTAGAAACGTACATGACTCCAATCGTCGTAACGTCCCTCAATCCTCACCTCTCGATAATTGATTAAAGAAACACCAGTCACACTCAGCCCACCCTCTGTCTCACGCTCTGTTCATACAGAGGGCAACCCATTCCTAAAACCCATTGATGCAATCCTCACCGTCACTTGTGCAGAGGTTGTATGCCTTGTGCACATTTGATGGTGCAACTGTGCATCCCGCCCTCTGCCAGCATACAGTGCAAGAAGGAAGGCCAAGGAGCCTTATGGTGCAGTGCATAGGAACAGATCGTGCATTGTGCATTAAGAGGCCCATCCCGTGCGTGCAACACTCCGTTCACACATCTCACCTCTCATTTGATTTAAAGGGAAAGACTGGTCACTCTCCCCACCCTCTATCTCACTCTCTGATAGATACAGAGGGCAGCCCATACTCACGTCCCCATCCTGTCAGGATGAAAGCTCACATCACTCAAGGGGTTGGTGATGAAGATCATGGCAGTTGTTGTCATGAGGATCTTGAAGACGAGGCATACCCAGGGAGGCAGCTAACAGATCTCATACTTCAATGACTTGTAAGAAGAGTCGTCTGTTAAGAAGGGCAGACGAACTGATATTGCAGAGACAGCGCACCCAGGGAGGTGGCCTCAAATTACTTGCTGGAAAGGTTCTGTTGGTGATGAGTCAGCTATCCTAAATTGCGGGATGTTGCCACCTTTTCCATAGTCAGCTTCCTGCCCAAGGGTGTTTCCACCTTTTCTTGGAACGAGGCCTGTTATGACAAATAATTTCTTCCTTTTCTCCCATAATAATTTTGTTTGTTTGTTTGTTTGTTTTGTTTTTTTTTGTTTTTTGTTCTTTTTTTTTCATGAAGAAAGAGAATGGTAGAAATACCATGTATCAGGACCAACCTCGCCATCGTTGTTGGATCAGATGAGAAGAGAACAAGGTCGGGTTGAGAGGTATCTGCGAAGGGTTAGCAAAACGAGACCACTTCATGAGGAGAATCATAAGGGCTATCAGAAGCATGACAAGAAGGACAGTGCGACACCCAAAAGGGAGAGGGTAGGTCGACTGTTATTGTCAAGATCCCTAAGGAGGGAAGTGCTTTTTCAGACGATAGCCATTGATAAGGAAAGGATCATTAGAGGCATCAACAGTCTGCACCTGAACAGAGCCGTTAGGATTGACAACAAGTACCTTGTACGGACCCATCCACCATTGTTGAAGCTTGCCAGGAAACTTGCTAAATCTCGAATCATAGGCTAGGATAAGATCACTTTCTTTGAACTCCTTGTGCTTGATAAAACTGTCATGATAGGCCTTGCGTCGCGCTTGAGCGGTTTCCATACACTGTAGGGCCATCCGCCATATCTCATCCAAGCATTCCAAGTGCAGGAGACGGCATTGAAGTTACTCATCATCTCCCAAGTGCTCTTTAATGACCACTCGCAAAGAGGGCAATTCCAGCTCAACAGGGAAGACGGCTTCTGTACCATACACTAGCTGAAAAGGGGTTTGTCTTGTAGCTGCCTTATTAGAGGTTCTGTATGCCCAAAGGGCCTCTGTAAGTCGATCATCCTAGTCATGACAATGTGCGGCAATCATGCTTGTCAGGATCGAGCAAAAGATGCGATTGGTGACTTCAACTTGGCCATTGACTCTGGGGTAATAGGGAGTGGACTTGCGATGGTGGATCTTATACAGCTCTGTCAGCTCCTCCATGATTTTGTTAAGAAAATGAGTGCCTCTGTTACTCACCAGATCAAGGGGACTACTAAAACGGGTGATAATATTCTCGTACATGAACAAGGCTACGTTGTCCGAGGGGTTTTTGTCGAAAGGTCGAATCCACCGGGGATCAGAAGTAGAAGAAAGTAGAGATAGGAGATGGAAGAGAAGATAGAGAATACCCAAGTGGTAAACACGACAAAAAAAAATAACAATGAATTGAATCAATATATATTGAAAGAACCTGGAGTCTTTGCACTACTCAGAAGCAATCTCCAGGCATTAGTTCTCCTGGAGCTTCTTCGTAGACCAAAAACGTGGATCAGAAAAATCAGCCCTTTCTTTGCTATCTAGAACCCAAATCTGATTGCTCAGTTGGCTCCGAAAGGGGGGTAAAACGTCAGGACACTTGCTCACAGATCTCCCAGATCACTCCTTCTTCTTCTTTCATTTCAATCTACAGTTTTCAGCCTGTTTACAGCGATCGCAACGCGCGCGATTTCGTCAATCTGTCTTTTTTATGAAAAATCTCCTAATTGGCTGAAAAAGCAACTAGCTTTTTGCATGCCATCCTAATCTAGAAGTTTTTTCTAACTTTTTTGGATTTTTACAATAAATAATATCAAAAATAGACTAAAATTATCCCAAAATATAGTATTTTCGGATAATCCATGCAACTCACACTAGTACTAATGGCCTTAGATCACATTGACTCTCTAGATCAATAGAGAAGTGGAATGATGATGCATTTCATACTTTTTCACAGTGTGTCCTCTTAACATCACGACATCCACCCCCTCTGAACTTGCACATCCTCCGGTATGTGCCAAAATCCTAGTTGTCACCGGATTCTGAGTCCTCCTCATCCTCTGCAATCATATCCTTTGCTTCTTCATCTTCCATATCTTCCTGGCTAGCCCCTATATCATGACCACTATTTTCTTCCAATTATGGCAACTCATAGGCAGTAGATTCCTACCTTTTGAATAATTTGATTCTTTTCCCTACTACTGGAAGTTTTATGGTTGTCCTATCTAGCTCATTTAATGCATAATTAGCATTATCAAACACTTGTCTTACCACATAGGGTCCAAACCATCTTTTGGAAACTTTACGCATGGCACATTGCTGGTCATCTAAACTGCTATACTGCTATCATAAACCAATACCCAATCCCCATCTTGTATGATCCTTGGTCTCAATCTATGTCTTTTGTCAAACCCTTTCTTGTTCTGTATCCTTGCTGCCCTTAGCTTTGTAATTGCTGCCTCTATGTCTTCTGATTTTCTTTCCAATTGTCCAAAGCGTAAGGCCAAAAATTCCTCTCGATTCAACTCCTCCTCCCAAGGTAACACACTCCATTTGATTGTCATCTCTTCTATTGGCATGATAGGTTTGTGACCATACATCAATTCTGCAGGCATATATCCTGTAACAGCACTATGAGTTGTTATGTTAGTCCACAAAGCATAAGGGAACAATCGTGGCCACTCTTTTATCTTCTCTTCACATGCTTTTGCCAATGCCTTCACAATAGGTTGATGACCTCTTTCACTTTTGCCATTTCCTTCAGGGTTATAGGCTGAAGTTAAAGCAATCTTTATCCCCAACTTGCAAAGAAATCATGAGCTTCATCTGCATCCAACTCACCCCTATCTGCTGTAATTTTTCCCACACAGCCATATCGACAAAAGATCTCTTCTAAGAGAAAAGTATATACGGCATTTGTCGACTTAGTACGTAGAGCTCTCCCTTCCACTTGATTAGTCAAGTCTTCACGAGCAAGCACAAGATACCTCATTTGCCAAAGACCTGTAGGCATTGTGACTAAATCCACCACCCACTTAAAATGAAGAGACAATGGATATGTGGTTTGTAATCCACCCCGATGTCTCACAGTTGAATACATTTGACATGTCCTACATGTTTCCACAAAGTGAGCAACATCCTTATACATACCCTGCCACCAATATCTTTCTTTGATCTTTGTAAAAGTACCCCAAACACCTCTATGACCAGCCCACAAGCTTTCATGAAATTCTTGCATTACTTTTACTTGTGAAGCTCTGTCACCCAAAACTCGCAATGGCATACCCTATTTCTTTTTAGCATGTTTCCATAAGTATCCATCTTTTAAGAAAAATCCATAGGCTTTCCTCTTGATCTTCTTAAACTCCTCATATGACCATTCATCTCTCTTTGTTAATGTACTGAGATATTGACCAATTCTCAGCCACTCTCTTGCATATTTGTCTTCCAGAAACACTTCTACACAAGATGCAAAACATCTAAAGTGTCTTCTCTTTGTTGTCCAAGCTTCTGTTAATGCTATAGCAACACCTTGCATTGCTAAATTCACTCTTGCAACATCATTTTCAACCATAAGAAAGTCATATTCTTCCTCCTCATCCATCATCCCATCTTCATTCTCACAGTGTGCTCGAGATAACATGTCTGCCACCATTGGGTTATCTCTTCCTGCAATATGCTGAAATTCAGGGTTCAAAGATTTGATGTATGCAATCCACCAGAGCATAGAAATGTCAAGGGTAGCACAACTAGTAATCATACCCAATACCAGCAACAATCATTCTCAATGACTACATGAGCACCCATAAAATACTCCTTATTACATTTAAGGGCTGTCAGAATTTCCCATAATTCTTTTTTTACCTGTGGATATCTTCTCTGTCATTCAGTCAATACTTTTGCACCAAAGCGTATTGCATATCTTTGCCCCTCCTCATCATCTTGCCCAATTGCCCATCCAATCTCGATTGGGCTTGTATCAACAGTAATAATGATAGGCTTTTCATGTGAATAGTCAGCCTTTCTCAACGTTGGAGCAGATTTTAAGAGTTACTTCAATTTCTTCATTGCTTTCTGATGCTTCCTTTCCCAATGAAATTTCTAACCTTTCCTTAGAAGCTGATAAAGAGCATCGGCTACATGTGCAAAGTGAGTAATCCATATCAAATAGAACACACATGCACCCAAGAATCTACGCACCTCTGATACATTCGTGCATACTTCTTGCATTCTATCAATCCCATCTATTTTTGCTGGTGATGGCCTTCGCCCATAAGGCCCACACATATGCCCAACAATCAAAACCTCTTCAACTCCAAAGATAGACTTTCTCCAGAAAGAGTTAAATGCACCTCTTCTAGACGTGTCAAAATCCTCTCACAATCCACAATATGGTCTGCAACAAACTGTCTACATCCATGAGCATCCATCTCTTCATTCTTTTCATCCACTGCACACCCTTTGATTGGAACATCATCCAAGAAGGGGATAGTCAATTGTGGTATAAAATCCCTGAGTACCCTATTCATAGCATTTGTCATGTGTGCCACTGAGTTTGTTGCACCCTGTGGGAGAGTACACATCGGTACTAACCCCAAAGGAGTCTTCATGGTTGTGATATCCCTACTTTCAATTGCAAGCTGAAACTGATCATACCCCGAGTAAAGATCACCCAAAGAATAGATCGCTTTGCCTACAAAAGCCTCTGCAAATTCATCAACCACAGGACCTACACCCACATTTCTTTTGGTCACTTTATTGACCGGTTGCATGTCTTGAATAAATCTCAAAACCCCATTCTTTTTGTGCATAGTAAACCAACGATTTGAGTACGGGGCTGAATAAGGCTCCAAGATTTTCATGCGAATATTTTCATTTAGCAAATCCATCATCTTTGGCTATGGTACATGTGGCACAGTAAATATGACCATAGAAGAGACAACATTTGGATCCACACAACCTATTTCACTTGGTTGAAATGCAAATGCCTTCCCATGTCTAGCCACCATCTGCATAAAACAGTTTCTCTCAGCAGGCAAAAGAAACCCTTCTGCACCAAATTTCAATTCCTGTAATGTTTCAAATGTAAACTGATAACCTATATCTTTAGGATCCCGTAAGCTTGGTTGCCTTCACACTTTTTCATACATACCCTCACTCTCTGGTGGAAGTGGCAAAGAAATTGGTTTCACCTTTTTGTCAACTGTCTTATATTTTGTCTCCACAAATGCTTCAGCCCATTCTAATCCTTCTTGCTGAGCAAACAATGCTATAACATCATACATATCCAAAGAACATACTGACAACACTCTGTTTTCAGCCTCATTTTCTGCATGTATAGTTGCTGAAATTTCAGCCATAGTGTCAGTAATATTCAGCCCATAAAAGATGCCTAAAATGCCATCATTTTCAGCTAACAGCCCCAATGCTCTTAGTTTCTTAATAGCCTGTTTCATAGATATGCATTCAGCCCTACACATAGCTTCCATAGGCTTAAACCAACATGAACTGTTTACTGTAAACTGAGAATTACCAAGAGTAAATACATGCTTCATTTCATCAAGAGGTGAGTACACCCTCTGAACAGCACTACTGTAGCCCCGCATTACAGCACTGCTTAATGAAAATCCAGGTCTTTGAATTCCCTTGCATTTGGAACCAAAGGAGACTCTCGAAGCGTATCACAATTTCTAGGATGATTAACACAAACAGTAAGAAATTGGGCTTCTTTTCTCCCATCCTTGCTTCTAACTCTTGCATAAGCAGAACCATCATCAAGCACCTTTGTTTCCATACGCACACCTGTAATATAGGGTTGTCCCAAAATCACTGCATATGAGGAATTATCTTGCAAAAAGAAGTGTTGGACTTCTTGTACATCACCAATTGCCACTTTTACATTAGGACATGCAGCATAGAGCTCCCCTAAAGAATTATTTGTAGCCCTCATATGCCAACCATGATCAGTGTCCACAGGCCATGCAGTATTTTCATACAATCCCTGCTCAATGACATTTATCTCATACCCATGGTCAAGTAAAGCAACACAAGGAGTTTCAGTGGTAGCTCTAGCCCAATGATTTCTTGTGTAGTGACTTCGAGGAATAAATCCTAGAGTCTCTTCTCCATATTGTTGCATTTGCCTTACTCCACCATGCATATTGCTATAAGACAATGCATTTTTAGCCACTTTCTTCTCTTTTCCACATGCTGTCCATTGATTAGTAGCATCTTGCATAGACAATCTTGTACTTACTTCATGCTCATATTCAACCCGAATACCCAACAAACTAGTTTCCTCTTCAAATTGTAGTAATGCCTCCCTTTCCAAAATTCAAAGCAAGAGGCAATCTCGTTTCTTGTGCATGGATCTTGCCATCTTTCCAGAAGATAAGCTGTTGTTCCAAGGCCTCTTGATAGGCAGCACAATCCTTTCTCTCGTGCTGCAAACTGTCACACCACATACATCTTTTTCCAGACTTAGGGGCTGCTGCCCATCCCCTTTCCTCTTGTCCTTTTTCATCCAATTTTGCAACCTTCAATTGAAGATCCTGCATCCCTTTGGCCAATTCATCCAAGACATCTTCACTAAAAGAGGGAACAATAGTAGGTACAGCCATAGGGTTAGCCACAGAAGCGGGCGGCTTACTGGATACTTCAACTGTCTTACCCGTAACAGTGGGCAAGCTAGAGACATGCAATCTTTCTCTTCTTCTATGCTTCTTCACAAGCACAATAACAGCTTCCTTGACATGTCTCCACTCTGTTTTCAAATCTGTCTCTGTAGTCTGATCCTCCATCAAATCATCAAGCTTCTCTTGAAGCTCAGGATCAGCCGCATGTAGAAACAATTCAAATTTCTGACTTGCAAGAGCTTGTTGTTCTTCAAGATCCAACTACTCAAATCGACTTTCAAATTCTCTTAACAATTCTGTAGCCACAAGACCCTTATTGGGTTGTATAACCCACTCCTGAAAAGTCTTACGCGTAATCAAACTGGTGTCCTCAATGTAAAATTCTTCCCTGAGTGTGTTCTTGAATGCTACCTAGTCTCTGCATCCTGCAAATATAATTCAGTAATCCGTGCTTTCAGTTCATAAACAGTAACACGTACAAAATACCGGCTCCATGCAGATTGGGCAACTCCAAAGAATTCCATCTTCTGGGCATAGGTATGCACATATGCAGATACATTCTTGCCATTGAATAACTTCACCTCATGCTCAACTGCTTGCAAAGCATTCATCACAACACTTTCTGTTTGTGCTGAAGCTTGCATCACCTGTTATTGTTATTCTACCTATATAAGCATATTCATATTTTGCACCAAATGTTACAAAACATCACTGGAGATTGTATTCAAAGGTTCTCCCATATTATCTTTCCTTCTTCCATGATGACCTTTCACATCGGGTTCACCAATGTTGGAGGGGTTTTTGTCGAAAGGTCGAATCCACCGCGGATCAGAAGTAGAAGGAAATAGAGATAAGAGATGGAAGAGAAGATAGAGAATACCCAAGTGGTAAACATGACAAAAACAAATCACAATGAATTGAATCAATATGTATTGAAGGAACCTGGAATCTTTGCACTACTCAGAAGCAATCTCCAGGCCTTAGTTCTCCTGGAGCTCCTTCGTAGAACAAAAACATGGATCAGAAAAATCAGCCCTTTGTCTGCTATCCGGAACCCAAATCTGATGGCTCCATTGGCTCCGAAAGGGGGGTAAAACCTCAGGACACCTGCTCATGGATCTCCCAGATCACTCCTTCTTCTTCTTTTAGTTCAATCTGCAGTTTTCAGCTTGTTTACAACGATCGCGACGTGTGCGATTTCGTCAATCTATCGTTTTTATGAGAAATCTCCTAATTGGCTGAAAAAGCAACTAGCTTTTTGCATGCCATCCTAATTTAGAAGCTTTTTCTAAATTTTTTGAATTTTTAAAATAAATAATATAAAAAATCGACTAAAATAGTATTTTTGGATAATCCATGCAACTCATACTAGTACTAATGGCCCAGATCACATTGACTCTCTAGATCAATAGAGATGTTGGATGATGATGCATTCCATACTTTTTCACATTGTGTCTTCTTAACATCACGACAACACTGTTACCATCATCCCGCTTCAAGGCTTTAGCTTCACACCACTTTGTGACATAATCCATACATACTAAGATGTATCTGTTCTACTTCCATCTAGTGGGTGGATCAATGGGACCTAGGAAATCAATCTCCCACTTTGCGAACGACTTTAGGGGAAGAATGGGTTGCAGTGGCATGGCACTTGTTTGGTGGGTTTTCCCATTCGCTGACAAGCATCACATCTTTTGCAGTAGTCATATGCATCCTTGTTGAGGGTTGGCCACAAGTATCCCGCCAACAGAGCCTTTTTGGCTGTCGCTTCTTCTGCGAAGTGTCCACCACATGGTTCATCATGGCATGCTTTTAATACTATGCCGATTTCTTCCCCTGCAACACATCTTCGCAACACTTGATCTTTGCCTCTTTTGTACAGTACACCACGTAGCAAATTGTAGGGGGTTGATTCTAATAGAAGCTTCTTTTTCTCATGGCTTGAGATGCCAAGAGGATACTGTTGAGTTGCCAGGAGGTTGGCTATGTCTGCATACCAGGGAGTAACTATTTCAAGTAGAAACAAGGAAGCATTAGGAAGGTCTAGATCATCTTGTTCCTCTTCTTTTGTTTGATGGATCCGTGATAGATGATCGGCAAATGGCCAGGCTTAGTGTCCATTTCAAAATCGAAATCTTGGAAGAGGAGCAACCATCTTATCAGTCGTCCTTTAACATCGGCTTTATTCATCAGGAAGGATAAGGCTTCATGATCCAAGTAGAACTTGAAATGCATTGACAATAGATAGTGTCGAAACTTCTCCAGTGCAAACACAATTGCTAAGCATTCAAGCTCTGTCGCTGTGTAGTTCCATTCTCTATCAGTGACCTTTCGGTTTGCATAATATATTGGTTGATCTAATTTAGAGGGGCCTTTTTGAATTAGGACAGCACCTAGCCCTTCAACTGATGCATCTGTGTGCACATGGAACTCCTTCGTCCGGTTAGGAGGCTGCAAAATAGGTGCTTGGATAAGGCATTGTTTTAGGGCATTAAAGGCTTCTTCACAGTTATCAGTCCAAAGGAAATCCGCATCTTTCCTTAGGAGCTTGTGCAAAGGAGTTGCCTTGGTTGCAAAATGTGCAATAAATCTTCTATAGTAGCCCACATGGCCAAGAAATCCTCTCAATTGCTTGAGGCTTGTTGGTGCTGTTAATGCGGCAATCTTCTCAATCTTCGCCGGGTCTATTGCAATCCCTTGTGCCAATACAATATGGCCCAGAAGAACTCCTGAGGAGACGCCAAAGACACATTTGTCGGGGTTGAGAGAAATCACATACTCTCGGCATCTTTCAAAACATTGCTCTAGGTGTCCCTAGTGCTCTTGGATAAAGCTATAGATACAGAAGTCATCAAGATACACCTCAATGAAATCATGCAGATGGTTCTAGAAGGTAGCCATCATTACTCGTTGGAAGGTGGCAGGAGCATTACAAAGCCCAAATGGCATCACTTTATAGGCATAGGTCCCCCATTCTGTGGTGAAGGTTGTTTTAGATTGGTCCTCTTCTGCGATTTGGACTTGGTTATATCCATTGAATCCATCCAAGAGGGAATAGAGCTCATGGCCTGCCACTGTATCCAACAGTTGGTCTGTAAAAGGGATAGGGAGATGATCCTTCTTCATCTTTGAATTGAGCTTTCGAAAGTCAACACATATTCGAAGTTTCCCGTTCTTCTTGGGTACTACCACAACGGGCGAAACCCATTCACTATTAGCCACGGGATAAATGAACTCTGCTTCAAGAAGTTTCAATAATTCGTCTTTCACCAGAACAGAGTAATTCGGACTCATTTGCCTTTGTCTTTGCCTTACAGGTTTGGCATCGGGCTCTAGGTCAATGTGATGTTGGCATATTGTGGGATCAATCCCGTTTAGGTCTTTGTACGACCAAGCAAACACGTCTAAGTTCTCTTTGAGTAGGTCTCGCAGGACCACTAGTTCTTCTTCTGGAAGATTGAGGCCCACTTTCAGGTGACGTTCAGTACCATCAATATCCAAGAATGTCACTTGTCTTTCACCTTCCACTTTGCGAATGAATGTACCATGGATTACTTCTGGGTAGAGATCTGTGACTCTTTCAAGGAAGTAGTGTCCTCGTCTGATGTTCCACTAGAACTAGTGTCCTCCTTCTGAACAGATGACTCATTTGTCTATTGAGGGTTTTGAAAGGGTATTAGAGCTTTGTTTTCTTTTGTGTGAGTGGTAATTTCTTCTGGGCTCAGGTATTCATCTTCAGAGGATGCATCCAAGAATATCACATAGCACGGACCTTCTAGAAGCCGAGGCTTTGATGGCTCTAACTTCTATTGGCAGGGGGCATCATCATCATCTTTTCTCTAGACTGAACAGTTAGGGCAGCAAGAGCCACTGGTGAACTTAATTTTTATGCTTTTAATCCATTGCTTATACAGATTCTGTATACTTGTGGTCCATTGGCCAACCCAAATGGAACCATGGTCATTCCATCCAGCACCTTGAGATCTTCGGCCTCTGAGGTCTCTATAGGGACATCAACAAGATAATCCGCTATCAGAGGAAATTCTTCATCTGCACTTTCATAACTTGTTTCATTTTCTTTCTCATCATTTTTATCCTCTTTCTTTGGAGGCTCTGTCTCTACTTCTGTAGAGGCTCTGTAGGAGAAGAACAGATCTTCTGCCTCTCCATCTGCTTTTGCTTCTGTCACACAGCTTCTGACTCTACTTCTGCCTCTGGCTCTGGCTCTAGTTCTGTGTCTGTTACTGTCTTTGTGACTGTTTCTGTATCCGCTCTGTCTCTGTTCTGCCTTTACTCTATATCTGCTCTGTATATGTACTCTCTCTGCTCTGTCTCTATATCTCTCTCTGCTCTATATCTGTTCTGCCTCTGTTCTGTCTCTGCGGTTGTCATGTAACAGGGAGAACAGTACATCCATGCTTCTATTTCACTGTCAGAGGTGATTTCAAAAGTTAATTCTAGTTGAGGCAGGAGGTATTCTCCCATGGACAAGGAGTTTGCTTCCCTTAGCAGTTAGCTTACAATGTCCACTGTTAGGGACTGTGTCTCAGTTTTCTTGGGAAAGATATGTTTAACAGTCTCTTTATCTCCTGTTGTACCATCTGTTACCTCGTTGGAGGAGTCAGTTATGACTTCGATGGATGTGGATTCATTGCCTTTTTGCGATCCATACAACTTCAACACCACCTTGTTGGGTCCTCTGCCTAGGGTCAGGGTTCCTTTGAATGAGTCCATCTTAGCTCTTGCTTCAAAGGGCCAAGGTCTTCCCAACAGTAGAGGATATGAAGTCCCATAAGAATTTGGTTTGACCACCAGATAGGTCAGCCAATAGTCTCTTCCTACAAGGGTTGTTTTTACATATGGGAGGATGCCCAATGGTTTAATTCTGCTTTGGTCTGCCAATCTGATAAGCCACTGTGTAGGTTGAATTCCTTGCAACCCTAAGTCCTTCATTGTCACATCTATCATTATGTTTACTAATGAGCCTCCATCAGTCAATGCATCTAAAATGAAGCATCCTTCTATCCATACACTAATCTCTGGGGTTCTAGGATCTAGCCACATCTACTTCCTTTACAAGCTCCGGGGCTTTATTAGTCTTTGTTGCTGTTGAAGGAGCGATCGTTAGTCCACGTCTTCTTATCAAGATGCTTTTGAATTTCTTTCGATAGCTGGGAGAAAACATCAGTAACTGTCAGAATGTTAGATTTGGTTTAAAAGTGTCTAGGTCTTTAACCAAGTCATAATCTTTGATAGGATCCACAGGCTTCTCCAGAGCCGGTTGGGGAATGGGGATATACCCATTTTCATCTTTCCTTTTTCTTCTAATAATTGCAGCATCGGCAAATCCTCTATTTTTGGAAGGGCTTCTGTATCATCTATCTCCTGGGCCTCTGGTCCTGCTTCTAGGACTGTCTTTGTGACTCTCTGTAGCACTAAGTGCTCTGTACTGCATTGTTATGTTATGTATAGCTTTGTCCCTCTATTGGCAGGTTGAACTTCATAGTCTTGGCAGGAGAGTTATTTTCATTCTAAACAACTGGTTCCTTCTTCTTGGTGTGTGTAACAACAGCAACTTCCAACTCTACAAAATTGGAGACATGTTCTTGTACCTTCTGTTGGCTATCAGTGCCATTGGCCTTTACAGGGGCTGGACTCGGACAGTCCTTTGCAGTGTGACCTTCACCTTTGCATCAGTTGCATAAGAGCTTGTAATCCATAGATCATCTAGGGTTTGGACAATTCGGGGAGATATGTCCCTTTTCTCCACACCTGTTACGTTCCACCTTTGATCTCTAACCACCACCACACTGTTGTCCTCTATAACTTTGAGAGGGAAACCTCCTTGGACCAAAATTAGGACCAAACTCCCTAGGCTTTGGTCCAATATCTTGTGTTGTTATTTTGGATTCCAGCAAGTTGAATCTTTCTGTCTTCGTTCATGCATCTCTTTCAGAGACAAATATCCTCTGTATGGTTCTTCCGCAAACAGTAGGAACAGAAGGCCCTAGGAATGGTTGGTTTTCGAGTACATTCAGTGGCTAAATGTCCCGCTTGACACTTTCCACACCATGTATTACAGCACATCACATCTCTTCCAGCTCCCACATGAGTGGATATATTGGCGGTATTCACCTTCAGTGTCTATAACTGCTCTGTAATCACATCGAGAAGCTCTTTCTTGATACTTGCAACTGAGTTGAATAAGTAGTCCTTCAGATTTTCACCTCCTAAAGTGCTTGTAGTAGGGTTTTGGGAAGCTTCTGTAACTACTACATACAGTGATTGGGTCGATCCAGAAGGTCCTCTTTTTTGGTTCTGATTCAGAGCTCCTGTTGAGACTTGGGGTTGTTGATTCGAGTTGGTAGGGCTCCACTGCTGTTGAGTCACCATTGGAGGAACTGTTTGAGGCCACTGTTGTTGTGGTTGAACCATCATTTGAGGCACTGTCATTTATGGCGACCACAGTGGGTTAGGTGCATTATACTGCGGCACTGTTTGCATATGGGGATAGGGGTAGGGAACTGTCCCTAGGACTGCATTTGGTGGGTATACCATTCTTGGCATGGGAGGAGGTAAAACTCCTCTTCCTGGAGTCATTGACAGCCTTGCTTCAACTTCGTCATACAATCTTACACCTTCCACTGTAGCTTGTAGATTGACTGGTCTTCTCAATTCCACGAACTTTCGAACTTTTGGTTGTAGGCCTCTGAGAAACACTCCTTTCTGGATACCTTCATCCAAATGATGGTTAGTCCATCTCTTTAGGATGGATTCCATTCGCGAGACATAAGCTTCTACTCTTTCTCCAGAGGTCTGACTTAGGTTCATGAACTCCTCTCGCATCTGCTCTTCGAAACCTTCACGCATGAATTTAGAGAGGAAGGCCAACTTCACGTCGTCCCATGTGCCAAAAGTTCCTACTGCTTGTCTCTCATACCACTGAAATGCTGCGCCCTTGAAAGTGGCAGAGAATACTGCTAACCAATGCTCAGGGGTTCTGGCATTGTTAGCCACACATGCTACCATAAATTCTGCTACATGAAGATCAGGGTCTTCATTGTACTCTCCCTTAAAAACTGGCAATGGGACTATATTTGCTGGCATGTCATCAATATTTTTAGGACGAATTTGACTAGGAAGATGACCTTGAGTTACCATGGGAACTTCTGTAAAGAGTGCTTTTAGGGCGTCAAAGGAGGCTTCTGCTCCAAGCTCGTTCTCATCCTTGATTTTTGCCTTCTCTTTTCTCATGTACCTCTAGACTCGTTCTAACGCTTGCCTTTTGATTGCATCATTCATCAGGGGGTTGGCTCCAACAAGTTGGTCTATACTCAACAGGATAGTATCAGGGAGGGCTTCAATCTCTGATGGATTCTCTGGCCAACATCTCTTGTACTTCCTTCTTTTCAACATCTCTGAATTCGGTTTTCAAACCACTACAAAGGGGGAGATATTCAGTTCTGAAAGTATCAAAACTCATTCTTCTTAGGATTGTTGTTGTGCCATTATAATAATGCCAGCTTTTGAGGGTTTCAATAGTATATGTTGTGAAAAACACTATGTCTACCAGCTTCCAGTGGGTTGCTAATTGGACAAACAGAAGATTGTCAGTGCACCAAGCATCCCACGTATCTTGCTGTTGAGCATCCACGAACAAATTCCAACTCTTTTCCTTCTTGTTTTCGTGAATCTCTACAAACCACGATTCCTGAAGCTTCTTCACAATCTCCCACTTGATGATGTCTGAAAAATTCTCAATGAATGCCAAATCTTCCATGGATGTCCATTCTCTCAGTTTCTGCTCTTCAGTTTGTTTCCAAACAGTTTGCCACCAAGATGTAAGTTTCTACTACTTCAACAGGAAGAGGAAATAGTCCACCACATAGAGCATGCATCATGATGGTGATATGTTTCCGCCATTGTGGGATGAAATTTTTGTGGAAAGTGGCTTTGATAGTGAGAATCTTCAACTCTTTAGTGGAAGAAGGAACTTTGCAAACTTCCATTGAATTTTTCTCTTCTTGGCAATGCCATTTCTTTCGTTTTCAGCCTCTTTTGATGCTTGTTGATGGCAAGTTTTCCTGGCTGCGCACCAAAAACATGGAGTCCCAAGAGGAACACGAAGGAAAAGGGAATTCTACTACAAGAAAATCTATCTTGTAACATCAACAAGCTTATATTTTATTCTTTTGATCATGAAAACAAAGAAAATAGTAAATCTTCACGCAACATCATAGTTGATATCTCCCACGGATTTGATAAAATCAACCATATTCTTCAACATCTTCATAGAATCCATCAATAT
Organism: Lygodium microphyllum; assembly: GCF_053477565.2. Lineage (NCBI taxonomy): Eukaryota > Viridiplantae > Streptophyta > Polypodiopsida > Schizaeales > Lygodiaceae > Lygodium > Lygodium microphyllum. The sequence continues at coordinate 27,000,965 of NC_141146.1, read as the reverse complement.
AACAAAGAACATAGAAGAATACACCATATTTGAATGAAAATCAATCACATAGTATTCATCTTCAATGTCTTCATAGTTCTCTCTCTCAATCTCTCATATATAGTCACACTGTTTTGATAGAATTGGCTATCTCTGGTTCTCTCTCTCTCTCTCTCTCTCCATCAATAGTACATCATCTCCTCACTACAATACTCTCATAATAATTCTGAATAATCATTATTAGATCGTGGATGCACCTCCCAAGAGGTATGTCTGATATGAAGAGGTACCAGAGCCACTACAGTGTCTCTTCATAGCTCACTACTGTCATTGTCACTTCAGTCTTTAGCAGCTGCTTCTTCCTTTTGTTTTAGCTCTTTTGAACTTAGATTCATCCTTTCCAAAAGTTAGAAAACCTTTTCAAATTCACACATACATTCTACAAAAAACTTACAGAAGATCTACATAACAGTATAGTACAGTACCAAAGCAGCTACATAATAGTTATAGAGCAGAGACAGAGGCTCTACAGAAGGTTTACATAGGGTTACCGAAGGTTATCAAAACCTCATAACTCATACTAAAACCATTCCAAACTATCAAAAACTATTCAATAGGCTTCAAAAAGACCTCAATCTTTATCAATCATCAATCCATGCTTCATACAGAAGAAAATCAGAACAAAACAGAAGCTATACAGAACCAATCAGAACCTCAACAAAACCTATCAGTACATCACAGAGCTCCATATCTCTACTAAAATTACCATGAACTTCCAAAACATAATCAATATCATCCAAAAAACTCTCAAACACTTCCTTTATCAACTATACATCACTCTAAATCCATCAAAAATCAATCATTCAAACCTCAAAAATAACAAAAATTAGTCAAAATTCAGTCTTTTTCCACTCTCAACATGGCCTCTAAGTGGTGAATTGGCTCAGGCGCTCCATCCATCGCACACCCACGAGCTCTTATAAACTGGCCACAATAGGTGCATTCCTCCTTGGGATGAGATGTCACCTCCTTGTATAAATTTTATGGCAACATCTAATGTTTTTATATATGATATTCAATTAGTTTGTGAATATAAGGCATGATTGATACACCTTTTTCTCACAATTTACTCAAAGTCTGAGATTTCTTGATCAATGATCTCCAATTGGAACTCGCCAAAGCGTCGTACATGTTCTATAGACAACCGACGCTTTCGTCGGATTGCCAGCTTGCATTAAGAGCAAGGACATGGGACACACTGATTAAGATATGCCTCGGGATCTTGAACATCATGACCATCATCGTTTTCCATTTTTTTCTACATTACCACGAACAATTGGTTTTTGTTCTCATTCTCTTTTTCTTTCTAAATTTGTTTGAGAAGGGATTTCTTCTCTTATAACTCAATAAAATTAACGTGAACTGAAATATCTTGGTTTACAACACATAATAACTTTAGACACATGGAAATTAGGCACATTAATAGTATAATTAACCATAGATTACTTTAAAATAAACATTAAACAACTTTTAGATTTTCTATCCATTACATCTACTTAATGTTGGCTCCAATATAGGGAAGGTGATCGGCATTGATAAAGCAATATATGCCATTCCATATCCAAAACCTTTCATAATGCAGAAAGATTATAAAGTTAATCTAAGGTGTGCACAAATCAATCCCTTTTCATCCAAATTAATATGCATCAACAACTTTATTGACAAGGTATAGTCTCAACTTAGGCCCCCTAAAATAACATTGATTTGGATCTATGATGACACACTAGGATAGTTGACATTCGATCATTCCTAACTTGACCTAATCTAGCATTTCAGATTTTTAATGGAATTCTCTTTGCTAACCAAGACCGCTTTGCTGTAAAAAAAATCCATAGGCAATTTAAACACCCCCTTGACCCCTTTCCCTCGAAGAGTAGCTTTAGTTTTCTAACTAACCTAATACAACTTATCCACCTTTCTTTCCACTCTTCATTTTATGTTCTCTCCCCCTTCTCCGATCTTTCTTTCTCTCTCTCTCTTTCTTTGTTGCCCCTCTCTTTGTTTCTCTCCACCCCTTCACAATTTCTTACTCATTCTCCTCTCTTCCTTCCTCTCTCTCTCTCTCTCTCTCTCTCTCTCTCTCTCTCTCTCTCGTTCTCTCTTCATTTTCTTTGATTCTTCTCCCTCTCTCACTTCCTCTCTTTCTCCCTCAATGCACCTCATTCTAAAAAAAAACAACAAAACAAAGAAGAAAGAACAAAAACAAACTAAGAGGAGGATGGATTCTTTGTCTTCTCTTCATGAGACAAACCCTCTCTTTGTTTCTCTCCACCCCCTCGTGTTTTCTTACTCATTCTCCTCTCTCTCTTCCTCCCTCTCTCCCTCTCTCCCCCTCTCTCTCTCTCTCTCTCTTTCTATGTTATCTTTTATGTTTATTCTCTCTCTCTCTCTCTCGTTCTCTCTTCCTTTTCCTTTCTTCTTCTCCCTCTCTCATTTCCTCTCTTTCTCCCTCAATGCACCTCATTCTCAAGAAAAACAAACAAAAGAAAAGAAGAAAGAACAAGAACAAACTAAGAGGGGAAAATTTACTCACCACAAAGGCCCGATGATGGATTCTTCGTCTCCTCTTTGCAATAGCCCCTCTTATTCTTTCGTGCACTTCTTTTCCTTCTTCGTGAACAGCGACGGCGGTGACAACGAGGGTGAGAAGCTCTCCTTCTCTCTTGTTATCTCTTCCTCTCTCCCTCCCAAAGCCACGATCTCTTTACTCTCTCTCAAACTCTTTGCAGAAAAATGCTACGCTCGGGTTTTGCCCGCTTTTCTTTTCTCTGAGTATCGTCGCTATTTACGTCACATTTGCAACACAAATAGCAACTCTGGTAATTTGTGTCATAGACGCCCCATTGTTATGCCCCTATATCCTTATAGTGAAACCAACAAGGTACCAAATCTTTTCAAAAATAGAAATATGCCAAAGACATAGATGCAATCCCAAACCAAATATTAGCTTATACATAAGCTAATTGTGCATAAGAGATCTTCAAAAAAATAATGGAGATCCACCAATCTCCAACTAACTCATTGCATATGAAAAATGAAGCTCAAGTACATAACCAAGAATATATCAAAGCTGACAAACCCATCTAATAAGAGGAAGTCTTAGGTATACAAACCAAAGCTAAATCAGCCCACAATCATCAATATATGTGATAAGGACATTGTAAGCATGATGCAATAAGCATGTAAGAGTCTCCCACTAACTCAAGAGTTCAAGATCTACAATAATGAAAATATTAAAGTGCTCCCATGGAAATAAATTCAAAATGTCCAAGACTAAACCAAAGCTCAATACATGTGCCTTATAACAACAAGTGTCCAAAGACATGAAGAAATACATCTAGGGCTATATGCCAATAAGATTCAGTGCCGCTAAATGTACCAAAATCATCAATACATCCATGTAGCATCTCCAAAATTTTCATAGGCATTCAATCACACTGAATGCTTGCTAGCCATAGGGTGTTACAATAAAGAACCCTCCAAATGTTGAGCTAAAGAAGCCCTAATCAATCCCAAAGTCTTTCTCGAGCATCAATACGTCGTTTGGGAATTACAAACTTGCCCCATAACCATTATTTGAGCATTAACTAGTCAAATACTTATCCAAATAGTGAACAACAGTCTACTCTAAACCGTACAACAATGGTCAATCCAAAACTCTTCAAATGATATTAAATAAGGAGCCAAAGGAAGCTGGAAAGAACCATCAAGTTACAGGCAAAGTCTAGCAAGAAGTACAAAATAAAGTAGATGAGGTGGGAGATGCACCAAAATTCGTGGGCTATTCCCTACTCTCTCCTTGCTAGTAGTGAATGTGCTAAAGCTCCTAGCACTCACCAATGATTTGGAGAAGGTTGAGAAATAAGCCAAGAAGATAGGGAGCTAATCTAGGAGTAATGGGATTGATATTTATCTCTATGAGTAATTGCCATAGAAGTTGTGAATGAAGCTATTTTCCCAAGCTGAAGTGAACATCCTAAAGCTCCACAAATGCTCTCTTTGATCCCACTGAAAATGTAGAGCTAGACTGAGAGAAAAAGTGAAAGCAAGAGCTAAGGAGGTTCATGTAAGAGAGAGTAATACGATATGTGGGAACTCCAATAGTCACAATGTTTGAATTTCCTTTCCTTGTTCTATTGTCGTAGAATGAATAAAGAATAAAGTGATAGTGATTGAGAATGTCACCTGCAATATAAGGTATGTAAGCACTATGTGCAAAGTAAGTGTAGGTGGCTAGGCACATGTGGCCTCTAACCCCCAACAAGAGTAGATAGTCAAAAAAGAAGCTATCATGCTGATTTAAGAATTTCCATAACACACGAGCATACCGAAGGTTAGTTAGTGACTTCTTTTTTGGCATCACAGTTAGCATCACTCTTAATGCTGCTACATTAACGATGCTAACAACAATACTTATAGCACTGTGAATAGCGATACTCTCATGCAAGTGGTGAAGAAAGAAAACCTTACAACCCAATAAGAAGACACAAAGGAGCACCAATAGGGTCTCATGGCTTGGTGGTAGGCTAAATAGGCCCATGGGTTTCTCCACCTAAACAATACATGCAATCTCACCAAGGTACAACAATCACATATAGAGAATTGAACAACCTTGTGTTATTAACTTCATTGTACATCCAAGTTGAGTCAAAGAAGAAAAAAATATTGTCCTCCACCAAATCCCCATTAATGGTCTCAACTATAATATCAAAGTATCATAGCTCAATGATGTAATCAAGCATGTATAATATTAAGCTCAAGTTTTTCATATTAAAAATGAAAATTACTAAAACTTATTTTCAATGTTCAAGATCACACAAGAGGTATTGTCATAGCATAAGCTATCAACATAATTCAACAATTCTCAATGTATTAAGAGAACCCATGAGCCTCTCCATGTTCTATAGTATGACAAACAATATTCTTTGATTTGACTCACCCATCACCATATTGGCTTAGTTAGCAAGAACATATAACCAAGGTATTGTATACATCTGACATCAAAGAAGCACAAGATGATTATAGTGAGGAAAAGAGCCCTACCAGTAAAAGCTTTTAACAACAACGTTATAAAGCTATAATGAGCATAAGTAGACCAAAGAGATCCAAGATCAGGGGATGAAGGGCTTACTCTCTATCGTAGAAGCCATTCTTTTCGTAAAGAACTAATGAGACTCTAATGAGAAATTATTAGTTAAAATATTGCTAGTACTGCTCCCTCTTTCCACGAAAAAGACGGTCTAGTGCAAGCTCTTGATGACACCTCAGAAACTAATAGTCTCGTTTTGTGGCTACAGCATAGAAACATTTCTCTGCGTGCCATAATAGAGGTGCCATTTTTTACACATGTAGGTCGGAATGTGTGTTCTGTCATGAAATCCTGCTCCTCAGGATGACACTGGTACCATCCGAAAGAGATGTTCAAATCCTTAATAACTCAAGAACTGCAATATATGATCATCTCTTGGGCTACCAATTGTAGTATTGGTCCTCATCATAAGCCCCATTCCAAGCAGACATTGATTTGCTAGAAAGTTAGATGATCATCCCTCATAAAGCCTTTATGTTCCTCCTATCATGCAATCTTCAGCACTTTGCATTGCGTGCAGACAACCTCTCTTATAGACTATGCCACATTCTCCATCAATCCTTATTATGCAGCACCTTTGACTCTCGTAAAGCTTTCCATCATTGCCATTATTTTGCCTTTATCTTAGCTTTCCTAAAGCTTTTTCTTTAGTCCCATGATTTTATTGTGACTGACTTTTTACTACTTTTGTTTTTGAATGAAAAAACTAAACATACAGCTTTGATTTTCAAACTATATAAATTATTTACATTTTCCCTTTGTTAGCAAATGAAACTAGTAGGCTTTAGGCCAGAAATTTAATCCTTTTGAGTGCAGCTTCAGACCACTCAACCTTCTTTTTCATGAGGCTAAGATATTGGCCTATTTTAAGCCAATCATCCTCATACAACTCTTCCAAAAATTGTGTTCTCACAAAAGCATAACATTGATGATGCTTTCTCTCTATTGTCCATCTCCTCTCCATGGTTGTAAGTTCTTTTCTTACTGCTAGAATCCCTTTTTCAACAGTTGTACCTATGGTAACAACAACTGCATACTCATTTCCTATTGTCATAAATTCATTTTCAACACCTATCATGTCATCCTCTTCATCTTCCATCATCTCCTCTTCATCTTCAAACCTTTCTCATGATAGCATGTAAACCATAGGGTTTTATCTACCTACAATATGCTGAAAATCAGGGTTAAGTGACTTTATATATGCAATCCACCGCAACATGGCAATATCAGGAGTTGAGCAATTTACTATCATGCCCAATAGAGGTAGAAAATCAGTCTCTACCACTACATGAGCTCCAATAAAATACTCCTTATCACACTTAAGGGCTGTCACTACAACCCAAAGCTCTCTCTTGACTTGAGAATACTGCCATTGCCATTCATTAAGGACCTTTGCTTCAAACCAAATGTCATACCTATTCCCATCAACATCATCTTACCAATGCCAATTGGGCTTGTATCTATGGTGAGAATAATAGGCTACCCATTCTCATAATTTTATCTCTTTAATGTTAGGGTTGAATTCAATAAGCTCTTTAACTTTCGTATGTTATTTACCACACCAAATTTTTTTCCCTTTTCTCAAGAGCTAATATAAACTCCCAACTACATGAGAAAAATGTGGAATCCATATCAAGTAAAAGACACACACATCCAAAAATCTTCTCACCTTGGATACATTCAAACATATCTTCCACATCTTGCTTATTACATCAATCTTTACTCGCGAGGGCTTTCTTCCATATGGTCCACACATGTGCCCAACAATTAATACTTCCTCCACTTCAAAATTTGACTTTTCTCCTGACAGAGTCAAATGCACTTCTTCAAGATGGCTCAAAATCCTATCACAATCAGCAATATGATCAAGCACGAAACTTTTGTATCCCTCCTCATTCAACTCTTCATTCTTCTCATGGATATCACATTATTTGATTGGCACATCATCAAGAAAAAGGGTAAGGTCAACTGAGGAATATACTTCCTTAAAACTCTAAACATAACATTCATCATATGCGCCACTAAATCGGTTTCTCCGTGTGGAAGCATACACATCCTAACCAATCCAAGTAATGTCTTCATGGTAGTGATATCCAAGCTTTCTAATGCAAGCTGTAACTAATCATATCCTGAATATAGATTTCCCATAGAGTAAATTGCCTTAACTGCAAACGCTTCTACAAATTCATCCACTATTAAGCTTGATCCAACATTCCTTATGGTGACCTTTTTAACTTGCTATAAATCTTGTATAAACCTCAAAGAACCATTCTTATTTGGAACAGTAAACCACCGATTCAAATATGTAACTAAACAAGGCTCCAAAATCTGCATTCTGATCTTCTTGTTCAAAAGCTCTAGTAGCTTAGGAAAATATGCCCAAGACACTCAAATAGGCTTTAAATTCCATGGCACATGAGGTACTGTAAAGATCACCATAGGTGCAACCATGGTTCGATTGACACATCCAATTTCATCTAGTTGGAATGCAAAGGCTTTTCCATGCCTTACCAACATCTGCAAAAACAAGCTCTTTGTGCGCAAAAGAAAGCTTGTATCCTTGATTTTCAACTTTTATAAAGTTTCAGTGTAAATTTATGTCCTACTCCATGTGGATCCCGTAAACAAGGCTATTGAGTCACTTGTTCAACAACCCATCACTTTTAGGTGGTAAAGGCAAAGCCACATGCTTAACATTGTTTGCAACTGTTTTGTACTTTGTATCCACCCTTGCTTTATCCCTATTTTGTAGCCATAGCATTCATGCTCAGCAAACTCTTGAATGACTTTATACATCTCTAAAGTGTGAATATAAATAACCTCTTTTTCTTCCTTGTTTTTAGCATTAATTGCTATAGAAATTTCAGCCACTATATTAACATCAACCAGCCTTAAAAACAACCTTGAAATACCTTCGTTTGTAGCCATCAAACCATATGTCTTTAGCTCTTTTTCAACCCATGCTACATATTTCTTTTTAATCTTGCACATGGCTAAAATATTCTTAAAACTGTCAAGACTACATGCTGTCCATTCTTGTAATCCAGACACAAACACAGATTCCCCCTTTCTTGGAGGCGTAATTATTTTCCTAAAGGCACTCCTATAGCCTCCACTTACATCACTGCTATCTAGAAACCCTTAAACTCTCGTGCATTAGGTGGCATGGGATTATCCTGTAGCTTATCTCGATTGTGGGGATGATTCACATAGATAGTGAGAATCTGTACTACGTTTGTATTGTCTTTACTTCAAACCCGAGCATATGAAGAACCATCATCCAAGGCTTTTGTTTCTAGTCTTGATTCTGAAATATGGGGCTATCCCAAAATCACTAGATAACTATATGAATCTTGCACAAAAAAATGATATTCATCCCTAACATCTCCAATAGTCATGGGTACATTTGGACAAGCGGCAAAAAGATCCCCTCATGAATTGTTTGCTACCCGTATGTGCCATCCTATATCTACATCAATTGGCCAACCTCCATTCTCATACAAGAACTTGCATGCGATAACATTGATTTCAAAACCATGATCTAAGAGAGCTATGCAAGGTGTCTCTCTTTCTTCCACTTTAACAATTGTCTTTGTTGTAGCATGAGCCCAATGAGTTTGCAAATAATGACTACTTGGAATAAAATGAGCATCTTCTTCTTCATGTGCTTATTGATGGACATCCCCATTATACATAGCCTTCTCTCTATGCTTATTGCTGCCCATAATATCATTTTTAGCACAAGCTTGCTGTCTACACTCCCATTTTACCCACTGTCAACATCAACCTGCTCCAAATTAGCATTACATGCATCATCATATTCCCTCTGAAGTTGTTTCTCTATGTCTTTGTCAACCTACATCAATGCTTGCAAAACTTCACCATCAAACTGTATTTTTTATTTTATTATATAAATGACTACATCATGAAATTCATGCTTCATGATTCCAAGAAATTTGCCAAGTGTGAATCCCACTCTACTACAAAGTATGCGATCTTCCAAGACCTTTTTAAGGTTTGTGGCAATCTTAGATCCGATTGTAACATGTAAAACTAGGCTGCTTGCCCCTTTTCTTCCCTTCTTGTTTCTTCTCTTGAGATACATCCTCCATAACATGCATTGCTTGCACAAAGTGGGATGGGAAATGATGCAGTTTAAATGTCAAAATGTTTTGGCCTTCATCCGGTTGTATATGAAGAAAAGATATTGTAAAGCATCACCACTACTTGAATCTGCAGAATCCCCCATCTTTACACACCTATTATCAACTTTCACGTCGGGTTTACCACTCTTGGAGCATTTGGGGTCGAAAGTCTACCACAAGGGTAAGAGATAGTAGGATGAAGGGAGATTTAGGGAGAGGAGTAGAGGGAAGAGAAGGGGTTTAAAGAAATGGAAGATGTAGAAGAAATACTCATAGAGGTGAAACTTGTCAATTTATTTTTGCATCCTCAGAAGATTAATCTCTTATAAACCAAAAACGCGCATAAAACAATATCTTTCTCTATACTACTCAGACCGCCAATCTACAGTAAAATACTAGGACACCTGGCCGGAATTCTCTCGGATCACTCCTCCTAGTTCAAAGTGTTGTTCATTGCCTGAAAACTGTGATAATGCATTACGTGATTTTTCCCACTCTTCTTTTTTCAAAAAATCCCCCAAAAATGGCTAAAAGCCACTTTCTTTATTTTACAGTAGGATGAAGGGAGATTTAGGGAGAGGAGTAGAGGGAAGAGAAGGGGTTTAAAGAAATGGAAGATGTAGAAGAAATACTCATAGAGGTGAAACTTGTCAATTTATTTCTGCATCCTCAGAAGATTAATCTCTTATAAACCAAAAACGTGCATAAAACAATATCTTTCTCTATACTACTCAGACCGCCAATCTACAGTAAAATACTAGGACACCTGGCCGGAATTCTCTCGGATCACTCCTTCTCCTAGTTCAAAGTGTTGTTCATTGCCTGAAAACTGTGATCATGCATTACGTGATTTTCCCACTCTTCTTTTTTCAAAAAATCCCCCAAAAATGGCTAAAAGCCACTTTTTTTATTTTACATGTCATCCTATTCTAGAAGTTCTCTACAACTTTTGGATATTTACAAGAGATAATATCTTTAATATCAAAAATTGGCCAACTTACAAGAGTAAGTTGGTGCCACATGGCATTTCCTGTCCATGTTCCTGACAAGAAACACAGTAGGAGGCATGTTCCCTGCTACGTTCCCTATCAAAAATGGGACGGTGGATTTCCATAATTCCTTTGCACCTATAGTTCGGATGGCTACCATTAGAGCCATTCTTGCCTTAGCTAGCCATTATAGGAGTTGGCCAATTTAATAGTTTGATGTGAAGTTTGCTTTCCTTAATAGAGATTTGCAAGGGAAGATCTATGTTAAGCAACCTCATCACTTTTTCTCATCCAATGGCAAGGTATGTAGATTGAAGAAGATTCTTTACACCCTCAAATTGGCTCCGTATGCCTGAAATGAGAAGGTAGACTTGTTTCTCCAAGGGACGTTAGAATATTGGTATTTATCTTTCGATCCCCAATTGTATGTCACATCTTAGTTGGAGGGTACGCATTGTTTGTGCTTTATATAGTTAATCTCATCTTGATAAGTGACCATGCCCAAAAGGTTAAGCAAACAAAGGAGGCACTATGCACTGTGCAGGTCATTTGTTGGGTAAGCGGTAGTGCGGCGACACAAATCACATATTTTCTACTTGTCTTATGTGCGGTTAGTTATTTTCAATAGTTGCTTGCCACACCTAGTCATTTTATTAGGCTATTTTTAGCTATTTAGTGTAGCCTTTGGCTAGGCCAATTCATTTGTCATTTTTAAGTGGGCAGAGAGATCATCTCATCAAGATACTTTTGACAACCTATTTGTATATTAATATTTTTCATTCCAATTTCATTCATCTAAAACATATTTTTGCGTTCTATTGTCTATCTTCTCTCTCCCTCTTCTCTCATGTTCATTGTCTCTCAGTCTTGTCCATAGGCTACCACACTCATTGCACTCTAACACACACACGCACACACACACACACACACGCGCGCACACACGCACACACGCACACACACACACACATCTCTCTCTAAGGAGGGATTTAGGCCTCTCCGCAGCAAGATGGAATATGAGAACCAAATATGCCTAGGATTGTTTTTATTGAAGATCCAAGCATAAAAAGAGAAGCTTCTGAGGAGCAAGACCAAAAGAGAGGAAAAGTGAATGAGCAAATAGCTTCTTAAATGGCTCTCATCTCTAATATTTTTCAAGTTGGGATAAGGTAATGATGTAACAACAAATCACTCACATCAAGACTCTACAACATGGTAGGATATTGTCATCAAGTTCAAATGACTTTCTATGGTAAGGAGAACTATTGCATTCTAGAACATACTGAAGGACTATAAAAAATCACTCATATCAAGGCTCTACAACATGGTAGAATACTATCATCAAGATCTCTAGCCTCCCTCCCAACATACTCAAGGGCCTTTAAGCCCTTCGATGTTATAGCCTTCCCACCCTTCAATACATCCCATAAGGAAAAACTAGTATTAAAACCCAACTATTTTATTACATTTTACACATAGCTCAAAAAAGTAAACCCTTAGAGTACTTTGAATTTATCCCAGCACTGCTTGAAGTAAAATATGTGTAAAAAAGGAACCTCAAGTAGTCCCAGGGCAAGAGTTCCAACTTTGTAATAAGAGAAGCTTCCTTGCTTTTGAAATGTCTCAGCAAATTTTTTAGCTAATTGCACTATTCTACACAAATATTAAATTATCCAAGCCACAAAAGTCATTCTTCTTTATTCTCAAAGTTTTGTCTCTTGCATCAAAGTCTATAAAAATGGCTTGCCAATGCTAAAACCCAACCCCCCACCCCAACCTAAAACAAAAAAAGCTCTTTAAGTGCTCACTTTTGAATGAAAATTGTTGAGATATTTGCAATCACACCTACTTCAGTCCCTTTGTGAGGAGCAGTGAGGGCTCAGGACAAGAATTCCATATGCATAGTAGGAGAAAGTACCACCACTCAAATCCTATAAAGCATTGTACTTGCACTCTTTTTTTAATGCAATGATAGTACTCTTTTCTTTCCAATAAAGTGTCATGTCACTGTCAATACACAAGATTGTGTTTATGAGTCCAAGTCTCAATCTTGGAACCTAATTCACTTGTGTAACAATTTGTCCTAGTCAGGGTCAATATCTTCATGAGTTTCTTTTTCCTCTTTCAACTTCCATAACTTCCGCATCTGCAATGCTCTAGATCCCACGTATTTCACATGGTATTAGAGCTCAGTTGAGCATGGCCCAACTCTCCTTAAACTCCTCTCAGATCCTTTCCATCTCTTCTCAGCTCAGTTTGAGTACTGGACCCTATCTCCAACTTCATTTGCATTCCTACCTTCAATGAAGCTTCCATGGCAGCCATCGACAGCAGCACCCTGTCAGTTTGAAGCTTTCATATCTCTCTCCACAGGCCAAATCTCTCTTAATCTAGCTCAATTTCTCTATTTTGTCTACCACCACCCTTGGCTTCTTGCATGATGACCAAGGTGGGGACTTGTCCCATCCACTATGCTCCATATTTTCAAAGATGCCATACATAATCTAGGATTATGTTAATCAAGAAGATTAGCTTAATCTAATCCCTCATGGAGGCTATATAAAGAGCCCATGGAGAATGAGGGAAGGAGGAAGGAAGTAGGGACAATGACAAGTCCATGAGAGCATTCTAGAATACCCTCATCTCTTTCAGGGAAGCTATGAGTGAGTTCTTTTATTATGTAGCATAATGGCAAGCTTCTTCTACCTCTTCTCCTCTTGTCTCCCTCTCCTCTCATCTCTCTCTCTCTTATATTTCAATATGGTGTCTAGTACATATATTCTCTCTTGTAAATTTGTGTCTTGGTTCTCTTGATTCTCTTTGAGAAAAGGAAAAAAAAGGACAATGACAAGTCCATGAGAGCATTTTAGAATACCCTCATCTCTTTGAGGGAAGGAATGAGTGAGTTCTTTTATTATGTAGCATAATGGCAAGCTTCCTCTACCTCTTCTCCTATTATCTCCCTCTTTTCTCATCTTCTCATTCCATGTAGCATAATGGAAAGCTTCTTCTACCTCTTCTCCCCTTGTATCCCTCTCCTCTCATCTCTCTCTCTTATATTTCAATATGGTGTCTAGTACATATATTCTCTCTCGTAAATTTGTGTCTTGGTTCTCTTGATTCTCTTTGAGAAAATGGATGTCCTAGCCCATCCTCCCTTTGGCTAGGTGGTGACCCTCTTTAGTTCTCTTAGTGAGGATTGGAGGTTGGATGGGTAAGAGGCAACCCGTTCATCATTTCAGCCCTCATTTTTGGTGCCCCCACTGAGGACATTCTCAATCACAATTCTCTACCTCCTTATGTGGAATGATACAACACATGGTGGTGCATCCTCTACAATAAGTTCCCCAAGTGGCTCTTCCTCAAGGCCTTCACCAACTATTTTTGAAGCTGGTCCAAGTCCACGACTCCCAAAATTGTCTCCTAAAGAAGCTCAAGAAAGAAAGTATGCCTATCGGATGACGGCATGCATGCGGGTAAAAGATGTTCACTTTAGAAATTCCATCATCTCACAAGGGAAAAAAATATGTTGCCATCAATTGCTAGGTTCTTATAATTGTTGTGAGTGTTTTGCAAACAAAGTGAAGGCCCTTCCGAGAAGTCCTCGTCTCCAAATCATCAAATCCCTCTCTCTCTCTAGCCTAATCCACATCAAAGGAGGACAACTATGCATGAACGGTGTGGAGTTTTGTAGAAGTGCAAAGTATGGAGACTACCTTCAACTGTTGTTAGCTCGAAGGTTGGGTGTGGTTGAAAAGGTGCCCATCACACCTTATGAAATATATGTTGCTGAGGATGGACACACCAAGGCAAGAACAATCACTGGTGAGCAAATTCTCCGTATAGCAAAGTTGGTGGGTTCCAAAAAGAAACACTCTGGGAAAAATCCTTCATAATTCAAGAAAGTGCATTCCCTCTACTCCCTTAAGTAGTCTCCACTCATGAATAATACTAATGGCCCGAATTTCTACACCTTCCACTCTGTACAAAACATCCGAGTTAATGTATTTATCAGTAGGAAGATTTTCTTCCAGCAGCGTCTTGTGATGTACTTTGGGGCTGAAAGATTAAGGGAGATTCTTGTATCACCAGAACCTATAATCTTCCCAATGCTAGACTATAATGCATCCTTCAATGTACATGTCTTTATCCTATTATAATAGTTTCTCATGAATCAGAACGAGTTGTATGGATCTATCCGTCCACTTCCTATGCAAACTGTGCATATTGTAGCTAGCACAAAACTTAGATTTCAAGGCATTATTAGGAGCATACTGGGGCCTAGACGTCTTGCTGAAATCAATGCATCTGTGAACCCATTCATCATTCCCCTTATAAAATACAACTTAAGTCTAGACGTTTTCATCTTCATACTCTACTAAGGCAACATGGCATTTCCAAGTTTTTTTTGGGCACAAAGGGGAGAAAGCTCTAGACTTTTTGGATGACTTGGAAATGGCATTCCTAGTCACAGGCCGGGATGATGAAGCAACCAAAGTATGGGCCTTTCGTTTAGTTCTAAAGGGTGATGCTCGAGTGTGGTGTCAAGCTCTCAGAGGCTACAAGGGGTAATTGGAAGGATCTCAAGACCGCATTCATGCACAAGTACCAAGATGCAGAGCCACCTGAAGATATTTGGAGACAGCTCTTAGATCTTCGCCAAACCATAGTAGGGGAGTACCAATCATATGAAGGCATGTTTATAAAATTGTGGGATAAATGGACAGCATCTTTAGCCGAGGGAGAAAGAGTACCTGATTGCCTTAAGAAAGATTGTTTTCTAGCTGGACTCCATCCTCTACTAAGGGCGAAGGTCAAAGGAAAGTTTCCCACATCCTATGAAGAATCAGTCACTTATGCGAGGGAGAAAGATAGAAAATTGAAGTATCAAGCCCAGTTAAAGGGGGGAGTTGAGCCCATGCAGGTTTTACCAACCATGCCAAGGCCTAGAGAAATAGCAGAGGCCCCACCTGAACCAGAGATACCACAGCAAGAGCTCCTACAACGCATTACTAATCAACTTGAAAGCCTTTCATTAAATTTGGTACAAGGAGTACGACCCCCTCCCCTCATAAATGAAGGCAATTGAGGTCCAAGAAGACAAGAAAGAGAGTATGTTTGCTATAATTGTGGGGAGACTGGCCATGGTATGTACTTTTGCCCTCATCCTAGGCATTTTCCAGGAAATGGGTTGCAACCAAGAAGGAGAGGACAACAAGTGACACCACCTAGGGAAAGGTTTGTTCCACCAAATCCAAGGCCTCCACCACCGGTTCAAGTTCTCCAGCATCCTCGACCACTTGCAGAGGTGCCGCCCTTGCCTGTTCAACCGCCAGAGAATCATGATGTTAGGATAATTAGTTTAGATGAGAGTGATGTCAAAGGGAAGGACAAAGTAGTAGAGGTTGAAGCAATGCCGGTGAAGAAAGCCCGGAGAATTGAGAAAATGGAGCCTACACCACCAAAGGAGGTTGAAAACATGGAAGAGGAGGCAGAGTCATCAATGGCTGCAAAGACACGCAACAGTAAAAAGAGGAGGGCTCGCTCACGCCGACACATTGAGCCAGATGATTTTTCCCTGGGTAAAGGTACTAAAGCTTATGATTTGCTTGTTGATGTGAGGAATCAAGGGCCAAAAATTTCATGGCCACAATTACTACATCTATCTCCAACAGTGCGGCGACAATGGTCAAAGATGGTAAGCATTAGATCCATGAAGAATAGACATGTGAATGCAATCCAGGCTAGAAAGATGAAAGATATTGTGCCTCTAGTGGAAGCCGAAATCAATGGACAGAGAGTGTCAAAGACATATGTGCATGGAGGTGCAGAGATTTGTGTCATGACAGAAAAGTTGATGCATCGTTTGGGATTAGAGGTAAATGAAACTACTAAATTTGGGGCTAAAATGGCTAACAATGTAGTAGTAAATTGTTTGGGAGTTATAAAGAAAGTCAAGGTAACGGTGTGTGGAGTGCAATTGGAGCTTGACATGTATGTGATGCCAGTGAAGGGGGACAGCTATCCGCTCATTCTTGGGCGACCATGGCTAATGGGAATGAAAGCCAGACAAGATTGGGAGACAGGGGCTTTAGAGCTAAGGCCACAAAAGGGGCTGCATAAAAAATGGAAGACCACTATCTATAACATGAAGGAGGGCCGACAGGAGGATCTTGTGTTAGAGACCACCGCTGATGAATGGAGTTCCAGCGAGGGTTGGTCATATATGACAGAGGGAGAGTCTTCTAATGAGGAGGAAGAAAGATCTCTAGAATTGATGGGGATTACATTAAAAGGGCCTTCTAGTAGTGCAATTCCAGAGTAGCTTCCAAAGGTCGAGAAGGAGGGATTAGAAAAAATGTTGGCTAAGGATCTATTAGTTGAGGAGAAGGTAGCCTACATGGAAGTGGTGATAAAACACTCTGCACTTTTTATTTTTGATTATGAACACATCACAGGTGTGACAGTAGTACAACATCACATTAATCTAAAAGAGGGAGCACGGCCAGTGGTGCAGCGACTACGACGATTGGGAGTAGTTCAACAAAACGCTCTACTCACTGAGGTGCAACGACTTTTAAAGGCAGGCTTCATCTATCCAATAGGGGACTCAGAGTGGGTTTCATCTGTGGTGGTGATACCCAAGAAGAATGGAAAATGGAGGATTTGTGTGGATTACAAGCCGCTAAATGCTGCAACTAAGAGAGATCACTTTCCTCTTCCCTTTCAGGATGAAATACTCAACGAGGTGGCCGGGCATGAGAGATACACTGTTTGTGATGGGTATTCAGGTTATTTCCAAATTCGAATAGCTGAGGAGGATCAACAGAAGACCACCTTCATTACACCTTGGGGTTGTTTTGCTTACAAAGTAATGCCATTTGGATTAACAAATGCCCCAGCTACCTTCCAGCGATTCATGAATTATGTCTTCCATCCATATTTTGGGAAATCCATCAGGGTATTTATTGATGATTTTTGTATTTATAGTTCTAAGGCTTTACATCTAGGAAAGGTGGATGAAGCTTTCAACCGCCTTGCACAAATGGGGGGGCAGTTAAACCATGAGAAGTGTCGCATTGGCGAAAGCAGTGTAACTTTGTTAGGGCATGTCGTAAGTGAGAGGGGCATTGAAGCAGATCCAAACAAAGTTAAGGCCCTATTGGCGGTGCCATCACCATCTTCTGTGAAGCAACTAACCTCTTTCATTCAGAAGGTGCGATATATGGGGCGGTTCATTCATCTCCTCTCTCAATTAATATTTCCACTGCAACAGTTAACCCACTCTGAGGAGCTCCTGTGGAGTGACGAAAGCGAAAGGTGCTTTCACGAGGTGAAGAAGGCTCTTAGCACCCTTCCTATAATTTTACAGCCTTGTTGGGATCAAGAGTTTTTTGTCAACCCGAGTTTTGGGGAAGATGCTCTAGGGGCAGCACTAATACAAAAGGATGCTAAAACTGGCCTAATGAGACCGGTTTACTTTTCTAGTAGAGTAATGACAGCATCAGAACGAGGGTACAAGATGGTCGAGCTGATGGTTTTGTCTCTAATGTTTGCTGTAAGGAAGTTTCGTCCTTATCTTCTCCCTAGGCCATTCACAGTGATCACGACAGAAGAGCATTTTCCCTATGCCTTACAGCACATGGATGTTTCAATCGCTAAGTGGGTGATACAACTCCAAGAGTTTGACTACACCTTCAAGGTGGAGGATTCTACTCGAGCTTGCCTAGCTGATTTGTTGACCCATAGATGCCATCAAAAGAAGGAAAAGGAGAAGGGAAAGGTAAAAGAGGAGACACCTCCTCTTGAGGAGCTGCCACAGGTGGAGAATGCCCATGCCCTCTACTTTGACGGAGCCTACAAGCGTATTAAAGACAAAGCGGCAGCAGGAATAGTGGTGTTCAGTCCCGAAGGTGACAAACTTTATGGAGAAGGTATCAGCTTGGAGGATGTCCATTCTAACAATGAGGCAGAATATCAAGCCTTGCTTTTAGGTTTGAGGTGGTGTCTCTCACATGGTGTCACTCGACTGAATGTTTTTGGGGATTCTATGCTAATTGTTAAGCAAATGAAAGGAATCTGGGCTTGTAAAAATGATAACTTAGCAGTGAAAATGAGGGAAGCTAAAACTCTCATGAGAAAGCTACAGAAAGCCCAAATCTATTTTGTGCCAAGGCGCACAAATGGCGACGCAGATGCTCTAGCAGCTGAAAAATTGAAAGAGGTAATGGTGGGCATCATTGTAGTAAAGCTTCCCTTGTTTCAGGCTAAGTTTCAACTACAAGATGTGCTTTATTTTCTTGAGCATGGTGAGGCACCTACACAGATGAGTAAAAGTGAGAAAAGGTGGCTAGCTACTAAGGCCACTGCCATGAAGGGGTTTGTGGCGGACATTTTGCTCAAGAAATAACCAGTAGGAAGATTCTCCAAGCCAGTTTTGTGTGGCCTAGTCTACATCGAGATGTGCAACATTGGTGCCGCACTTGTGACAATTGCCAAAAGGCCGGACCAAGGAAGCTAGTGCATGAGGAACAAAATCCCATAACTACATATGGCCCATTTGAGAAATGGGGGATTGATGCAATAGGGCCACTCCCACGAACTCAATTTGGCAAGGAATACATCATAATCGGAGTAGACTACATGACGAGGTGGGCAGAGGCTTCAGCAACTAGTAGGATCACAGCCCAAGAAGTGGGAAAATTTGTGTTTGAAAATATTTGTTGTAGGTTTGGCACACCTTTGGAAATTATCTCTGATCGGGGTCCTGGTTTTAGGGCAAACCTAGTAGGGGAGCTAATGGAAAGGCTAAAAATCAAGTACAGGCATTCTACTCCCTACTATCCACAGTGTAATGGTTTGGTCGAAAAAGTGAATGGGCTGATTTGTAAGATAATTACCAAGCAGGTACACATGCACCCCAAGCACTGGGATAAAAAATTGAATGTAGCTCTTTGGGCCTACAGGACTTCATTCAGAACCTCACTTGGCTATACTCCATTTCACCTCGTCTATGGCCAAGAAGCTTTGCTTCCTATAGAGGTGGAACTGGCTAGTTTGCATGTTTTAGTAGCGAGTCAAGAGAAGAATCAAGATAAGAAGTTAGAGGAAAGGATCTTGGATCTAGAGAGGCTGGAGTTAGATAGAGAAGCAGCAGTCCAACACTATTCCATGCAGGCTGAAGAGAGGAGGAAGACCTTTAATAAGAAGTTGGCTAGCAAACACATAAGGGAAGGATCACTTGTGCTACGCTATGATAACCGCTTTGATAACAGAAAGGATGCTAAACTTGTGTTCAAGTGGGAAGGGCCATTCATGGTCATAAGGAGATATCCAAATGGCAGCTATAAGCTCGGTGACATGGATGGGAAGGTTCACAAGACAAGGGTAAATGGATGGTGATTGAAGCCTTATTTTCAAAGAAATATGAACACTTTGGAGCAGTCATTCAATGAAGAGCCACCAATGAGGGGGTGCAGTCCTCCTTGCTCTATTGGACTATCATTATCAAGCTAGAGGCATGAATACCTCTAGCCTAAGGGGAGGGCTAATGATCCGGGTTTTTTACAACCCGGATTATTACCACAAAAATTTGGCCAAAGCCCCTATCAAGAGCTTACCATATCACTTTGGGTTTACTCTTCAAGCACTAGGTATGCTACATTGCTTCTCGATTATGATAACTCTAGCAAATGGGGGGAACAAGTTCTTAGAAGGCATGTCAATGTAAAGGGTCAAAGGGATGGTTATCTTAGTGAAGATGAAAATAGATTACACCTAGGAGTTGAGTGAATGCATAGATTTTTTCAAAGGACTAGCCTCCAACTACACATGGGCCCCGTCTGCATCACTAAGATTTGGAATCTATCATCATCATTAGAGGACACCTCACCCTTGCACACAAGTCAATATCCACATCATGGTGTCATTTGGATCTTGCATAAAAGCTTACAAGCATGGACCCCTTTTGTCACATGCTTATATGTATTTATATACATATGGGAGACTAAAGTCAAAGCAGCTTTTGGAAGCCATTTTTTATAATCTCAATAACTCCCAAGAAAAAGCGAATTTCAAGAAAATTCCCACGTTGGCCAATCGGTTTCGACCTGGTCTACAAAGTTGCAGAAGAAACTTTTTCCAAATTCCTCACGAATTTGAAGTTACGAAGGCGCAGACTGCTGGCTACATGCAATTTTCTTCTCTCTTTCACCACACCAACTTTCCACTCTATCCTTCTTGTAAATATATTATAATAATGTGCTTTGGGCACCCATCTCTTGTAATCTAGCTCAATTTCTCTATTTTGTCTACGACCACCCTTGGCTTCTTGCATGATGACCAAGGTGGGGACTTGTCCCATCCACTATGCTCCATATTTTCAAAGATGCCATACATCATCTAGGATTATGTTAATCAAGAAGATTAGCTTAATCTAATCCCTCATGGAGGCTATATAAAGAGCCCATGGAGAATGAGGGAAGGAGGAAGGAAGGAGGGATAATGACAAGTCCATAAGAGCATTCTAGAATACCCTCATCTCTTTGAGGGAAGCTATGAGTGAGTTCTTTTATTATGTAGCATAATGGCAAGCTTCTTCTACCTCTTCTCCTCTTGTCTCCCTCTCCTCTCATCTCTCTCTCTCTTATATTTCAATATGGTGTCTAGTACATATATTTTCTCTTGTAAATTTGTGTCTTGGTTCTCTTGATTATTTTTGAGAAGAGGAGGAAAGAAGGACAATGACAAGTCCATGAGAGCATTCTAGAATACCCTCATCTCTTTGAGAGAAGCTATGAGTGAGTTCTTTTATTATGTAGCATAATGGCAAGCTTCCTCTACCTCTTCTCCTATTATCTCCCTCTCTTCTCATCTTCTCATTCCATGTAGCATAAAGCAAGCTTCTTCTACCTCTTCTCCTATTATCTCCCTCTCTTCTCATCTTCTCATTCCATGTAGCATAATGGCAAGCTTCCTCTACCTCTTCTCCTATTATCTCCCTCTCTTCTCATCTTCTCATTCCATGTAGCATAATGGCAAGCTTCTTGTCAAGATTGTGGGAGAGAAGGAAGGAGTCTCACTTGTAGCTTTCTTGCTTGCACAATGGGGGAATACACACAGAGGTGGAGGCTGAAAACAGTTTTCCTCTTCTTAGTTGTGTAAGCCAAAAGAACTCTCTTACAAAGAAATAGAAGAACCCTATATATGGGTCTCAAACCAAACTCAACTAACTAAGGTGGCATACTAACTGAGCCACGAACTAGAGTAGATAAGGATAGCTGTCATATAGCTATTATTCATGGGCGGTGTACCAACCGCGTCTGCAACTGACAAGTCGGTGACATAAATACACAACGGTCACCCTGGCGTATCACGAGTGGAGCTCGATATCTCAACACTCCCCCTCGAGCTCAATCCCAATTCCTGCACACCAAGCAGGTCTCTGAACTTGCGCAGCTTCTCTGCGCCCAATGCCTTCGTGAATATGTCAGCTACCTGATCCTCTGTGCTGACATAAACTAGATCAATAAGACCTAGTAAAACCCTCTCCCGCACATAGTGATAATATACTTCAATGTGCTTTGTTCTAGCATGATAGACTGGGTTATTTGCCAAGTGTATACTACTCATGTTGTCACAATAAATGACAACTGACCCATCTGTAGACTGATGCATATCATAAAGTAGCTTATGCAACCAAGCTACCTCACATGCAGCCATTGCTGCACCCCTGTACTTAGCCTCTGTGCTCGACAAGGCAACTGTAGGCTGTTTCTTGCTGCTCCAAGTGACTGCAGCACTCCCAAAAGAGAACACATATCCACTGGTAGATCGTCTATCAGAAATACTACCAGCCCAATCAGCATCAGTGTATCCATGCAGCTGTATTTGAACCCCAGTCTCATAAAATAGTCCATACTGCAATGTGGACTTCACATACCTGAGTATGCGTCTAGCCGCATCCAAATGCGATTTCCTTGGAGCCTGCATAAACTGACTTACCAATCCAATAGCATAGCTCAAATCTGGCCTGGTAATAGTCATATAAATCAAGCTTCCTACTATGCGTCTGTACATAGTAGGGTCTTCTAGAAGCTCACCTACATCTGCGCTCAGCTTCACATTCTGCTCCAAAGGAACTGAAATAGGCTTACAGCCTATCATCCCATATTTGGACAGCATGTCCAATCCATACTGCCTCTGCAAGAGCTGTATCCCACTTGGTGATCTAATCACCTCAATGCCCAAGAAATAACGCAGTTCTCCCAAATCCTTCATCTCAAACTTCTGCTTCAATAGCATTTTCACATGAAGGATAGCTTCATCACTGTCACCTGTCATAATCAAATCATCAACATAAATGACAAGTAGCATAATACCTTTCTCTGTTTTTCTCACATAAAGTGAGAAATCTGCCTTGGAAATCTGAAAGCCAATAGTGACAAGATACTGTCCTATCTTGTCAGACCATGCTCTAGGTGCTTGCTTCAAGCCATACAAAGCTTTCTTCAACCTACAAACAAACTCAGGATGAATAGCATGCACATAACCTGGTGGCTGCTCCATATAGACCTCTTCTTGCAAATCACCATACAAGAAGGCATTCTTTACATCCATCTGATGTAAAGACCATTCCTTTGATGCAGCCATAGCAATGACTGCTCTTACGGTTGCCATCCTTGCAACCGGACTGAATGTTTCTTCATAGTCAATGCCATATGTTTGTGCATACCCCTTGACTACTAATCTTGCCTTGTATCTGTTCACATAACCATCTGCATTGTGCTTCACCTTATAAACCCACTTATAGCCAATTGTATTTTTACCTTTAGGCAAAGGTACCAATTCCCATGTAGCATTTGCTTCGAAGGTATCCATTTCTTCATCCATGGCTTTCTCCCATTTTTCTTTTCCCATGGCTTGCTCAAAAGAAGTGGGTTCTGGTTCCTGTATCACTTTGACTATATATGCATAGTGAATGGTTGTAAATCCATCATATTTCAGCCTATCCACAGGATACCTAGCTCTGGTAGACCTGCGCAAAGTAGGTTCACTCCCAGGTGCTCTCAAAACATCCCTGGTCTTCCTTACTCCAGGTGTAACAATAGAAGGAATACCCAACTCATCATCAATGCTCTGTTCTGAGCCACTGGATTCACCATCCACATAAGAGTGACCTGCATTCACATCAAACATGGGCTGATCAACCTTCTCTTTTCCTTTTCGTGATACCTGCATACCACTATCTGCATTGCTTTGAGAAGATTCTCCTGATCTCAATCTGCCTGTCCATGGCGAAGAATGTGAACCACTGCTAGAGGACGCTCCAGGTCCACTAATATTTTGTGACTGCTGCTGTGAATTCTGTGCAGCATTACCATTTTGTGCATCTACATCATCAATCACATTTACTGGTTTATACCAGCTACTCATCTCATCAAAAACAACATCTCTGCTCACTGTAAACTTACGAGTAGAAGGGTTATAGCATCTATACCATTTTTGCTGCAGAGAGTAACCAATAAAGATGCACTTCTCAGCTTTTGGATCCAACTTGGATCTCAACTCATCTGGCACATGTACATAGGCAATGCAACCAAAAATTTTCAAATGAGAAATATCTGGTTTCCTACCAGTATACCTCTCCTCTGGAGTCATCCCATGTATTGCTGCAGTGGGAGTCCTGTTCATTATGTAGACTGCTGTAGCAACTGCTTCAGCCCAATAAAAATCTGGCAGGTCTTTTTCATTGAGCATGGCACGAGATACCTCTCCAATATGCCTATTTTTTCTTTCTGCAATTCCATTTTGTTGTGGGGTATGACTGCATGAATATTGCTGCTTTATGCCATGCTCCTGTAGGAACCTTGCAAACTCATTTGAGAGGTACTCTCCCCCTCCATCTGACCTTAGGCATTTTATTTGCAGACCTGTTTCTTTTTCAGCCATAGCTTTAAGAGTTTTGAAATGCCCAAAAACTTCACTTTTCTTTTTCATAAAATACACCCAAACTTTTCTGCTATAGTCATCAATAAAAGTGACAAAATAATGACAGCCTCCAAGAGATGTAGCTTTAGTAGTCCACACATCAGAGTGGATTAATTCCAATGGCTTCTCACTCTCTTGAACATGTCTAGGAAATGGTTTCCTTGCTTGTTTTCCAAACTGACAGGCTTCACATACCTTATGCATTTCTGCAACCTTGAATTTGGGCAATCCTGCAACAATATTTTAGGCTTGCATTGATTTAAGTCGCTGTACATTAACATGACCAATGCGTTTATGCCAGATATCAATATCTGCAACTACACCGGTCCCATGTGCAAACATTGCTGCACTCAATTCAGACATGTCTGCATCCAACGTAAACATTTTTCCCTTCTTCTTTCCTTTTGCTATCAAGCGACTTTTATTTTTCATATCCTCAACAAAGCATCCATGAGGATTAAATCTGACCTGCAAGCCCTGTTCAACCATTTGACCAACAGAAACCAGATTCTTGGTGATATTCGGGACATGAAATACATCGGACATGTATTTCTTTTTCCCATCCTGCATAGACAAAGGAAATTTTCCAATCTGCACAATCGGATGTGTAGTATCATCACCAGTCTCCACAAATCCTGGTTTTTCCATTTTCCTTGCATCCTCCATCCATTCTGCATGACCTGTCATATGGTTTGATGCACCTGATTCAACATACCACACATCGTTGCTTTCTTCTGCACTTGTCACAAAATTGTTCATGTGCTGCACCATAAATAAATGCTCATTTCTGTCATCACCCTGTCTACTAGAAGATGCATAATTTCCTTATTGCTGTTTTCCATTCATGATGTCATTCTGCTTTTTATAGCAGTCTTTAGCCATATGACCCATTTTACCACAGTAGTAGCATTCAACATTACTGTTTGCATTTTGGCCTCTTTGCCATCCACCACGACCTCTTTGGCTCCCCCTGCCTCTAGAGTTACCACGTCCTCCTCCATAGGACTGGTTTTCTTGAGTTTGCTGCATATTCTGATTTCTACCACGGCCTCCAAATCGGCCTCCTCTACCTCTGCCTCTACCTCTTCCAGCATTTGAGTAGAAGACAGCTTCTTTTGAAGTTCCTCCTGAAGAAGATACACCACCATTTCTCTGCTCCTCAAAAATTAGAAGAGCAATCAACTCCTCAAAATCAGGAAATCTTTCACGAACTGAAATGGATATCCAAAACTGTGCATAATCCTTTCCTAGACCATTCAAGGTCACAGAAACTAAATCATCATCTTCCACTGGCGACCCAATGGAAGCAAGTGCATCTGCAATCTTCTTCACCTTCATATGGTAGTCATTGATGCTCATACTTTCTCTTTGCACATTGTGCAACTCTTTCTTGAGCTGCATTTTCCTGGCTTGCATATTTGTGCTATACATTTTTGACAAAGTATCCCATGCCTCCTTTGGCATACTTGCATCTTGAATATGCACAATCATAGAGTCTAAAATGCTGATAGACAGCCAGTACATAACTTTCGTGGCTCTCTCATGCCATGCTTTAAATGCCTGCATTTGCTGTTGATTGGGAACATCAGGAAGAACTGGTTCTTCTTCATTTCCTGCAACAAATTCCCAATATCCTTTTTCCATAAGGAAATTCGTCATTCTAAACTTCCATGCTTGGAATTTGTTATTGTCAAGCTTTTCAGTTACAATCTGTGAAAGAGAATCAGACGCCATTACAGAACACTGCAAAAAATTCTGTCACTGCAAAAAACACAGCTTCACCCTCACAAGGGAAAATCTGCAAAACTGGCGAAAGTGGTATTTGACCACACAGTCACTTCCTAGTGACGATTTTGCATCAACAGGCAACAGGGATGATTCTGTAACTCCCAATGTCTCTGCGCACAAGCATACGATGCAATTTCTACAATAACTTTTCACTGACCTGTAGAACAGTGGCTGCACAGCATAAAACTGGGCCTTTTCCTGAGTGCATGCAGAAAACTTCCGCCTCCAAAACAGGCCCCGAAATGGCCTCAAATAAAAAAAACAAGGTTGCCAAGGGATAAAGCCCTCTCCCGCAGCATATACTGCCCTCTTGCTTCACCGCGAAGGGCGTCTCAACCTGAGACAATGCACTCCTGCAATTTCCGTCTGTGCTACTTGCAGAGATCTGCTCCCAAAACAGAAAATGAAAGCAACACTGCTCCTCTTACCAAAACACCGCGAGCTTGGCTTGCTTTCTTGAGCTCCTTACCACGAACAAGGCTCTGATACCATGTCAAGATTGTGGGAGAGAAGGAAGGAGTCTCACTTGTAGCTTTCTTGCTTGCACAATGGGGGAATACACACAGAGGTGGAGGCTGAAAACAGTTTTCCTCTTCTTAGTTGTGTAAGCCAAAAGAACTCTCTTACAAAGAAATAGAAGAACCCTATATATGGGTCTCAAACCAAACTCAACTAACTAAGGTGGCATACTAACTGAGCCATGAACTAGAGTAGATAAGGATAGCTGTCATGTAGCTATTATTCATGGGCGGTGTAGCAACCGTGTCTGCAACTGACAAGTCGGTGACATAAATACACAACGGTCACCCTGGCGTATCACGAGTGGAGCTCGATATCTCAACACTTCTTCTACCTCTTCTCCTCTTGTCTCCCTCTCCTCTCATCTCTCTCTCTCTCTTATATTTCAATATGGTGTCTAGTACATATATTCTCTCTTGTAAATTTGTGTCTTGGTTCTCTTGATTCTCTTTGAGAAAAGGAAGAAGAAGGACAATGACAAGTTCATGAGAGCATTTTAGAATACCCTCATCTCTTTGAGGGAAGCTATGAGTGAGTTCTTTTATTATGTAGCATAATGGCAAGCTTCCTCTACCTCTTCTCCTATTATCTCCCACTTTTCTCATCTTCTCATTTCATGTAGCATAATGTAAAGCTTCTTCTACCTCTTCTCCCCTTGTATCCCTCTCCTCTCATCTCTCTCTCTTATATTTCAATATGGTGTCTAGTACATATATTCTCTCTCGTAAATTTGTGTCTTGGTTCTCTTGATTCTCTTTGAGAAAATGGATGTCCTAGCCCATCCTCCCTTTGGCTAGGTGGTGCCCCTCTTTAGTTCTCTTAGTGAGGATTGGAGGTTGGATGGGTAAGAGGCAACCCGTTCGTCATTTCAGCCCTCAGTAGTAGTAGTAGTAGTAGTAGTAGTAGTAGTAGTAGTAGTAGTAGTAGTAGTAGTAGTAGTAGTAGTAGTAGTAGTAGTAGTAGTAGTAGTAGTAGTAGTAGTAGAAGAGAGAGAGAGAGAGAGAGAGAGAGGTTTTGTTAAAGGTGCACCTTGGGCATGTTCAACACTTCTCAGGAAGGCACGGATTGCCTATGTCTCCAGGCCTGGTAAAGCAAAAGCAAGATTGGACTTGGAGGTCAATGGATGGTTTTCTTGATATTCTTTGTGCTACCTCGTCCTATGCTTTGCATATTGAGTCACACACAAAGGAAAAAAAGGTGGCAAGGTTCGATGTAATACCACCAGATGGGGAACACTCTAACATAGGGTAGCTAGTCCCTCGCCCCCATGCATAGCATATTAGACTATACATATTGTAGGCCCGCCCGTAAGGGGGTGGAGAGAAACAAAGAGAGGGGCAACAAAGAAAGAGAAAGAGAGAGAGAAAGAAAGATAAAAAATAAGAGAGAGGGAAGAATGAAGGAAGAGGAAGAGAAAATAAGAAAGAGAGAATAAACATGAAAGATAAAGGGGAGAGAGGATAAAACAAAGAGCCCAAAGAAATGTGTAAAGAAAAGGGGAGAAAACCAAGACTTTAGTTGACGTTAATTTTTTTGAATTACAAGAGAAGAAATCCCTTCTTAAAAAATTTAAGAAAGAAAAAGAGAATGAGAACAAAAACAAATTGTTTGTCATAATGTAGACCACATGGAAAATGATGAAGGTCGTGATGTTCAAGATCACAATGCGTATCTTAATTAGCATGTCCCATGTCCTTGCTCTCAATGCAAGCTGGCAATTAGATGAAAATGTGGATTGTCTATAGAACATGTACAATGCTTCAACGAGTTTCAATCGGAGATTATTGATTAAGCGATCTCAAACTTTGAATAAACTCTAAGAAAAGTGTATATAAATCATAAATTGAATTCACAAATTAATTGAATAGCATATACAAAAACATTGGATGTGGACGTAAAATTGATTACATGGAGGTGACGTCTCATCCTAAGGAGAAGTGCACCTATTGCAGCCAATTAGAAGAGTTCGTGGGCATCCAATGAATGGAGTGCCTAAGCCAGTCTACCACTTGGAAGGCACTACCCAGTCTATATTGTTAATACTAGAGTAGACAGATAGCCTTTCAAACTTTTCTATAATCTTGGATCCTGAGATGCAGACAATGACCGATGCATTGATGCCCATGGATGCCGAGAAATTTTATCCGCTTAGAGAGAAAGAATCCATACCATTATATGATGGATGCCGAGTATCTTTACTGAAGACATTGCTTGCACTTCTAAGTATGCAAGCAAAATATGTGTGGAGCGATGCGAATGTGACCGATTTTCTACATATACTTCATTGATTTCTTTTTAGCACCCTTATAAAAAATAATTGTGCTTTTTCAAGGTATTTTATGATTTCTTTTCATGTTGCTAAAGTATCATATATTACCACTTGCAAATACCATGCCCAAGTCTTGTGATGATGCACGACATGTTTTACGAAAGCTTAGCATGGACTACAACAACATCAATGCATGTGTCAACGATTATGTGCTGTTTTAAGGAGAATATGAGACTATGCAAACATGTCCAAAGTGTAGTGCTCACAGGTATCCATAGGAATTACAAGGAAAAACCATCCCTCAAAAAGTTCTTAGACACTTTCCACTTATTCCCCATATACATCACATGTTTTGTACGTCAAGCATGGTGACCTTGACAATGTAGCATGCGCAGAATAGATCCATAAATAGAGTCCAAAAAATATCACTCGATTCACATACATGGAGCCACATTGACTCTACCTTTTCAGGCTTTGCATGAGAGCCAAGGAATCTTCGGCTCACGTGAACATATTCCGTCTCTGCTCAACTTCTTACAGTGTGTAGACTGTAGTCCTTGTTAGCTACGACATACCACCATGGCTTTCTACGAAGAAAGGACACGTGATCCTTAGCTTGCTCGTTCTTGGCTGCTACAAAGTCAAGAATATAGATATCTATCTCTGTCCATTAGTGAATGAGCTTAAGATTTTGTGGGAGGAGGGGGTCGCCATGGAAGATATGAGCAAAGCGCGATGGTCAACGATCTGCCAATACACAAGCCATTCTCATGTTGATCATGCATGACTTTCCAGGATTCAGGGAGTGCTCAAGTAAGTAGGCTTCCATTTTGGTTGGTAATATCTATCATAGCTCCTTTAAGTTTGTATTCATAGGATAGAGGTGTATGGAGAGGTTTGGTTACATCAAGCTATCATACATGTCCATTATGTGGGCCACAATTTGAATCCTAAAGGTGAAAAACCATGAAGAAGATGGTATATCAAGGACACGTCACTTTCTTGTCGAAGGTTCATGAACTAAGGAAAGGTTTTCTTAAACGACCTCCAGCACAAATGAATGCCCAAAGCTGGTACGAGGTGAAAATAGTCCACACGAAGTCACATTCAAACAGAATGCGGCGGTTCTTAGTTTTCTATGAGTTGCTATATTGGACCCACTTACAAATCAACCACTTGTTGGATCCTATGCATATTTTTAAGAATGTGGGAAACCTACTATGGGACAACATCACAAGAAAGAGAGACACTATAGGGGCGCGAATGGATTTGAAGGAGGTAGGCAAGATGGAGGCACTTTAGTGGAAGTTAACGAGTGTTGATGCTCACTTGCAACTATCTCGTGCTCCTTGGGTTTTATCCACTAAAGACAAGAATTTTGTGAGGCAAATTATTAGGTCTATCCACACTCCGATGGGTATGATGTATTCTCTTAGATCCACGTTTCCTAAAGATGACCAATTATCAAGCCTAAAATCCCATCATTGACATAAGATATGTTAGATTTGTACTACGAAAGGATTGTAAGTAGCCTGCGTATTTTGCTATTTGTAGTGTAGTTGTTGTTCCTAATGCTTCTTCATTTATGGTAGTTTGTACTACCTATCGCGATCGCAGGATGCCTTACTCTAGAAATATGCGAGGTGATTTAGAGGTTGTCAAATTTAGTGCAATGGATCTCATAGAAGAAGATCAAGACATCCTTTATTGAGTTTGCAAAGTGAGGAGCAGTGGAGATGGTCTGTCTCTTTGAGAAGTACCTGCCCACCAACATGCTCACGATAGAAACGAACCTCTAGGTATATCTTGGCGTAGATGAAGTGGAGATTGTTAGACCTGCCCATATGCGATGGATGTTCCTCTTGGAGCGCTTCATGAAAACCTTGAAAGGCTTTATGCGACAACAAGCTCGGCCAAAAGGTAGCATGTCTAAATGTTGGTTGGTTTCTAAGGGGTTAGTGCATATTTCGTAGTGGCTACGAATGGTAGATTCAGACAATAGTATGCTATGGTCACTAAAGGACAATGATTAACTAACCAGAGTTGTGGTGGTTGAAAATGGGGTAGAAAAAAGAATGGATACTGCAATGGAGGAAAAAGTGAATTGTTTTTGTATGTTGCACCATTCCTCCATGGAGACCTAGCTCGCTAGGTATGAGCAAGCCGGGAAAGATCGGAAAGAATAAGTGCGATCCAAATTTCGACGTAGTACAAGCCATTGACTGATTCGATATCCCGAGGGTAGGGAGGATGTAACGTGTCCACCTATTCCCTTCAGGACGCGTCTTAGCAGTCCATCAGAAAGAAGATCTAGAAGGCTCCACCCGGCACTCCCATGGAATGTTACGGGGTTTGCGATCTAGGACTTCCCGCGTCTGCCATGTAGCAGAAGTATTCTAGCCGGTCCCACTTAGGACCAACCGGCATCAAGATTTTTCCCTAATGGTCATTTCTTAAACGGCAACTAGCGTTGAACCTCGAGCGAACTACTTTACGTAGAAATGCCAAGGCCGAAGCGGATTTACGCTGCACTTGGTTCAAGGAGAATGGGAAACGAGAGGGATGTAAGGCTTGACCTCTCTGCCATAAGGCATAGTCCCAATCCGTTCTCCTAAAACAGCGTAAACCAGGATTATTGTAGCTTAGGCTCTAGGTCAGAGCCCTTGTTGTTCGTGTCCTTTGAAATGATCTTCTTGCTGTCCTTCATGATTTGAGAAAAGTTCTCGGCCAACCGACACCGCCCATTCGTGGGAAGGACCCATGGCCACATCCACGGCACTTTCCTCAAGTTGTTTTAGTTATCCAATTACCTACCACATTTAGGTGGACATGCCTCAAACAGCTTCCTTAATTAGTCCGTTAGGCATTGGTTCCTTTACCTAATCATAGCACTTGATATAGAAAAGCAATGTCAAACAAGTTCCTTTTGGAATACATTTCTAAAATCTAGCCCGTAGGCTTATCCATAATCCGCTCGAAGGCTATCCAGCAATCCATAGGAATTACTAATCCAAGATTTTGCTCGTAGACTAGTATGCGGGCCTCGAGATCCAATCCTGAGTCACGTTGGCCTCTTGTGCAGGGCCTGGAAGGCGAGGGATTTACGGCCATAGCCCCCCTGGCACCCAAGCGTCCTCCTGCTCCAAGTAGCGCTCAACGGAGAGACCTCTCACGGTGGGTTTGGTCCACCTTCCGGGTGCAGTTAACAACCCCCTTGGTTAGGGTCAGGCAAACAATTGGGGGTTATTGAGGTTGCCCCTCCCTTCAGGCCTCCAACCTGAAGCATTAGACATCTTTTCCTTCTTTAATTCCTTGAGAAAACAATGCAAAACAGTGCTCTTTAAACTGTTACAAGCACAATCATTTCCAATGGCCGTTTACTTTGGCCAACTACTAAGGAGTGAATCCATCTCTCCGAATGCATCCAGCATTTGATCCGGGATCAATTTCGACTTGGCAAGATTCCCAAGGGTTTATTTGTTAACCCTTATGTCCTTGGGTTAGAGTCATACCCTGTTAACCCAACTTAACCAATACCTTAAGTTCTATTAACAGTAAGTATATTGCTCCAAATTATTAATTGGTCCTTTGCTTCCAAGCAAATATCTAATCCCCTTGTCTTGGTCACTTTCTGCAAGAAAGATACTATATCAGGAGGATTACTCATCCTCTTGCAAGATAAACTTGCGCAAGAATCTGCCAATCCTATTTCGAGGAATTGCCCATTCCCTTGTGATCAAATCACAAAATCATGCGACTCTACAACTTGTTGCCAAGTGTCATACCTAATCCATGGGACTATTTTACATCGAACGACGTCTTCTAATCACGGAATCGTGATTAGATAGGAAATAGGGTTAGGGTGTCTTCATAACAATCCGTTTGTGAATGCACTAGGCTTACATTGTTGGTCCTAGGGTTCCCAAATTCAACCCGAGTTTCATCTTTTTAGCGAGAGATCCCTAGGGTAGAAACCCTAGATCGTTTCTCGCAAGTATGTCCTATTGTCCCTACATTTTGTGAATGTGGGCAAGTTTTTAGGGTATGAGAGTTTTTAGTTTGGAAATAAGAGCGACTAGGTCACGTCCTCAACGTGCTTAACCCTAGTTAGCACTCGGGGTATGTTGCATCGATTTAACCATTTCTAAGCGAATCTTTTGTGGTTTAGGTGTTTAGGGAAAAACCACTACAATACCATTCTTCGTAAGCACACAATTTATTGCCTACGTATGATTAGATTTACAATCCCTAACTTTTCTGGTTAAAATCAAAGCGTATGGTAAGTTATGGCATAATTCCTATTGATTCTTTTATAACATGAAAATCAAGATTCATGCTACAAAGCTTTAGGATTTTATGTTTAAAATGAACCATGCAGCCTTTTCCTAGTTTCATTTCTGAATGAATTATTCGCATGCTGAATTTACACAACCTTTCGTAACTACTTACGTAATTGATTGAGAATTTCCTAGAGGTTAATCTACTTCATGCAGCCCTAGAGTCATTTCCATGCCTTGCGAAGTCCTACGGTTATTAGCAACCTTCTTTAATGAATCATTTTGAAGAAAAGATGTCTGATAATGCGACATGCGATTTATTCTTTCATGCATAATCGAAGTGTACTACCACAATTTCGATTTGTAAAGATGGATCTAAATTCATTACTTTGCAATGCATTAAAAAACCACTTGCTAGGAATGCATAGAAATCTTATGCTCTTTTTTCATTTGTTTATTTGAAAAATACAAATGATCGATTCTTTGATTGTAATCTATTTCCTTAAATTTAGCCAAAGTATTTCAATCGAAAAGTGCATCCTATTTCCATAAATGATCCATGCACAATTGAAATATTATGACGTAAATTAAAAATTAGGAAGAAAACCTGGACTTCTGATGAAATGTCCACATGGATGTTAGGAGATGATCCTCCTGCGGTTGCGCCTTGTGCCTTTTTAGGGGCCATCACGAATTCGACCTTTTTGCCTTGGACGCAGACTGATGATCTTGGCTATCTCCTTCACACGCGAAACTCCCTTTGTGATTCGGCTTCCTTGATCGATTGCACCGTCTTTTGGGATCGGGCTTTAGAAGGCTTCATAGGCTTCCTCCTCAAAAATGGTTTTTAAAGGCTTGTGTGGGAAGGGTATTTTAAAAGAAAACCCGGGGTTAAAACCTTATGGATATGTTATGAAAAAGGTGCTTAAAAACGTGGGGGTAATAAAACCCACTTGATAAGGCCTATGAAAGCCTAAGGAAGGGAGTTATAAATGGGCTTTGTGAAATGCGAAAAGGGGGAAATGGGTGCTTAAAGATTGCTTGGGAAGGGCTTAAGAAAAACCATGGAAGGGGGGTTTAAATGGACCACGGGAAAGGAACTTAAATGGACCACGGGGAATGTGTTTGTGGAAATGCTAAAGAAAGGGTTTTGAAAAACCTAGCTATTGTGTCTAAGGGGGAAAAATATGCTTAAAACCCAGGGTTAAAACGAACTTAAAAGGGGAATTTCAATAGGAAAGGGGCTTGGATGGAATTTGTAATGAGAAAGGGGACTTGGGTAGGAATTTCAAGGGAATGGGTGCTTAAATTTCAGGGGGGTATAAAACCCACTTAGAGAAGGCTTAAAAAAAACCCACAGGAAGGGGGGCTTCCTAAGAAGCCCTTAGAAGCTTCTGAGAGCTTCTGGAGAGGTCATGGAAAAAACCCACGTGGAAGAAAAATGAAGGCCGGAGCTGGCGTAGACTCCACGACTCCTCCTCATGACTATTTCTTACGACTCCTCCTCTGGCGGCAGAAGCTGGCGGACTGATGGCAGTGGTAGTGTCGACTTTTGGTGGCGGCTCAGGCTGCAGGTGGCGTAGCTTTACTCCCTCCCTCATACGGCAGCGTCATGACCCTTTACTCCCCTCCCTTGCTCACCCCATAGAGGGGGTATTTATAGGGTAGGGAGAGGGACCTTCCCTCCCCCCCCCCCCCACGCGGCCTGATTACATGGCCATTCCCTTCCCTATGTCCTCCAGCTAGATGCTTAGTCACAAGCGCATTTCTCCCTCTCCTCCAGCACGACCGTCGGCTGGGGAAAAGAGGCGATAATTTAAAAAAAATTACCATAATTCCAATATTATCCTCATGACATTCTCCCAAGAGGAGGTTCTTATGAAGCTATGCGGGATCTATAGTCCTTACTCGATTTGCCAGTGGAGAGTGTACCAATTAAATCCCACAACATCCGTGACCACAATACCGACATTGTCATTGCATGAGACTCACGCAGCTGATAATATTTTCAACAGAAATATTACATTCTCTCCCCCTTAGAGGAATCGAGATGTCCTCATCTCGAGATAAAGTAGGGATATTGATGGTTGAGAGTTCTTTCATCTATCCAAGTGGCATCCTCCTCGGGATAATCTTTCCACTGGACGAGGCATTCTCTCAAGGTTCTGGATCTCACTTGTCTCTCCCTAACATCTAAGATCTTGTCAGGTTGTAGTTCAAGGATTCCTTGACTAGGCATTACAACTTGTTGGTCATCACGTACATGACTAGGATTAGGTACATACTTCTTCAATAGGCTGATATGGAATACATTATGAACTTTTAGGTTCTCGTGGAGTTGCAATCTATAAGCATTAGGTCTTAGGCACTTGAGAATCTTGTATGGTCCACAGTACCTTGGACTTAGCTTCTTGTAATCTCCTAAGGATAGGGAATTGTTCTTTCGGCGTATGCGAATGAAAACCATATCTCCTTCTTCGAAGATTCTATCTTGATGCTTCAAATCCGCGTATGCCTTCTTCCTATCCTTGGCAGCTTGGATGTCCTGTCTTATTGACTTTACTTGGTCATCCATCTCATCCAACATCTGCCTTGAAGCTTCAACCCTCACGGTTGGATCTGAGAAGTTTAGGGGACTTCGATAGTCATGACCATACAATGCTTGAAAAGGAGTCATCTGCATGCTTTGTTGGTAAGAAGTATTGTAGGAAAATTCAACCAAAGACAAGTATTGAATCCACCTTTTTGGTTCACGATAGCAGTATGCCCTAAGCATATCTTCGATGACTTGATTAACTCGCTCTGTTTGGCCATCAGTTTTTGGGGATGGTAAGCTGTACTAAAATAGAGTTGAGTCCCAATGGCTTCAAAGATAGCTCTCCAGAAGTGTGATGTGAAGAGAGAATCATGATCACTAATGATTCTTCTGGGTAGCCCATGTAGCTTCAATATCTCCGTGATAAACAACCTTGCAATATCTGAGGCTTTATGGTTTGTCCTTATCGGAATAAGGTGTGCAACCTTAGTAAGCATGTCAACCACAACCATGATGGAGTTGTATCCTCCCTGAACTTGGGGTAGGCCAACGACAAAGTCCATACTGATGAATTCCCATTTCATTTGGGGAATGTCAAGTGGTTGCAACTTCCTTGGCATCTCGACATGTTTGGCTTTGATACGTTGACAAGACAAACACTCAGTGACATATTTGAGAATGTCACCTTTAAGCCTCTCCCAATAGTAGCTCTTCCTAGCTACATTGAGAGTCTTGGCATAGCCAGAATGTCCAGAGAAAGGGGAATCATGAGTTTCCCACAATATCTTCTGCTTAAGTGACTGGCTTGCCAGTATACATACTCTTGTTCTATAGTAGACAAGTCCACTATTGATAGAGAATTCATGATACTTAGCTTGTAGCTTTTGATCTTGGTCCTTGATAGGGATCTCCCTTAGCATCTTTTGATAAGCTGGATCTTGACATGCTTCCTCTCTAGCTAGCTTAAGTATTGGGTTGTTTGGCATGGACACCTTTGTGGTTAAAGATCTTGCTATTGATGGGTTTTGCAAGATTAGAGAATCAAGTAATGCCTTGCGAGACTGAGTGCATCAGCAACTACATTCTCCTTTCTTGGTGAGTACTTGATTTCAAAGTCATACTCCTCCAGCACTTCAATCCATCGATGTTGCCTCAGGTTGAGCTCGTTCTGGGTAAAGATCCACTTGAGACTTTTATGATCAGTCACTAGTGTAAACTTGTTACCCAACAGGTAGTGTCTCCAAAGCTTTAGGGCATGGATGACAGCTAACAGTTCTAGATCATGGGTAGCATAATTCTTCTCATGGCTCTTCAGTTTCCTTGAAGATTATGCTACAGGGTGACCTTCTTGCATGAGCACACATCCTAAGGCAAGCGTGCTAGCATCAGTTACTACCTCGAACTCCTTACTGAGGTCTAGAAGTTTTAGGATAGGTGCTGATACCAAACTTTGCCTGAATCTATCAAGACTAGATTGTTCGGTAATTGACCATGCAATGGATGTTTGCTTCTTCAGTAGATCCGTCAGAGGTGCTGTAATCAAAGCATAGTTTTTTAAGAAGACCCTATACCATCCTGTCAATCCAAGAAAACTGTGTATTTCTTTGACAGTTGTTGGTATTGGCCATTCTAGCACATCTCTGATCCACTAAGATTCCTTCTACTGATACGATGAATCCTAGATATTCAATCTGACGTTTGAAGAATGCACATTTTTTCATCTTAGCATACAGCTTGTGTGATCTCATTGTCTCAAGGACAATCTGAAGTTGGGGTTCATGATCTTCCTCCTGTTTGGAATAGACTAAAGTGTCATCGAAGAAAACGAGTATGAAGTCATCAAGATATGGCCTAAAAATATCCTACATTAACCTGTTGAAGGTGGCAGGCACATTCGTAAGCCCGAATGACATAACTAGAAACTCAAAGTGTCCATATCTTGTGTTGAAGGCCGTCTTTGGGATATCTTCTTCCTTGATCCTTATCTGATAGTAACCAAACCTGAGATCAATCTTGAAAAAGATATTCGCACCCTGAAGACGATCAAGAAGCTCATCTATTCTAGGAATAGAGTACTTGTTCTTAGCAGTTGATTGATTCAACCCTCTGTAATCAATACATAGTGGAAGCGTTCCATCTTTCTTTTTCTGGAATAGTATTGGAGCTCCCCATGGTGAACTGCTTGGACAGATGTAGCCCTGATCTCGTAGTTGCTTGAGTTGTTCATTCAGCTCAATTTCTTCTGGGATGGACATTCTATAAGGTCTGTTTGCAATTGGCGCAGCTCCTGGCACTAGCTTGATCTCATGATCCACTTCTCTTTGAGGCGAGAGTCCTGTTAACTCTTCAGGAAATACGTGCGCATATTCCTTTAGCCATGAAGGTTCTTCACTAGACTCCTGTTTCTGATCTAACTTATTAAGCTTAATTAAGTAGGTAGGTAGTCCCTTTCTGACTCCTTTTATAATCCGAGATGCTTTGGCGAATTGAATTTTTGGCTTTCCAGTCTCACCTTTAGTTGTGACTAAATCCTCTGCTAATTCCACAAGCAAGGTAGGTGCTTCTACTGTGGCTATTCCTAATCTTCTTGCACAAATTGGTGAGATAAAGGAATGTATACTGCCACAATCAATCAAGGTCTTGAAACCTTTACTTTGATAGTCCGACGGTGTATTTGAATCACCGAAAACTAGCGATTCGGCCCTTTCTTGTGAAAAGCGGCATGGACTATCGCCCTTTCAAACTCTGCTTCCATGGTCGGATCTTCTTCTGCACACATTTCCTTATTGGCAACACAGGCGGTTATTCCTCTGCCTCAAGTAGCGGCTCCCTGGCCACGGCCCATTCCTTGGAAAGGTGCTTGGTGATGTCCTCCTCCAAGCTTGGAACATTGCCTCTTGAAATGACCGGGCTCGTTGTAGTGGAAACAACGGAGGTTTCGACCATTGCTTTGGGTAGGGACAAAGTTGTTGACATTATTAGTCCTTGCTTTCTTTCTTTGTCTCTGATTCTGACCTTGAACTCTCTTTAGTTGAGGTCTATATGCTCCTCTGTTTGGGTCATTATAAGACCAAGTTTTGTTACCTCTTGGTTTAGCCTGTACCTCCTAAATTATAGGTGCGGCTCGAATGAGTGCGTCCTGTAGATCTCATGGACGCATAGATTCGAGACGGGTATTCACTGTGTGTTTAAACCAGCACAAAATTTTGACACCTACTGTGTCATGTCCATCTGTGGTGCATGCTTAAGAAGTGAGACGAATTTAGAGTAGTATGCGTCAAGAGTGAGTCCCAGCTATTTCAGCTCGAAGAACTCATTCATTTTCTGTGTGCGATACGCAGGTGGTAAGTATCTTCCTTACACAGCTTTCGTCAGTTTTTCCCAGGTAATGGATCCTTCTGTGATCCCTTGATCTCTGCACCATTTCTTCCATCAAAGCCTGGCTTCACCGGTGAGCTTCAGATTGGCAAGCATAGCCTGGTTGGCAGGTGCAGTATCGGCTACTTCAAAGTAATCCTCCATGGATTCAATCCAAATTTCAGCATCTGCTTGGATAGGCCTGCCTTTCCCGTCAAATTCAGGTGGCTTAATCTGCTTGAGAAGAAACTTCTTCTCCTGGATTACAGCAGTACTTGATATAGGAGGCAAACTGGAGATCTATACCTAGGGTTGTGCTTGGATAAAGGTTTCTTAACGTTATTACTCGTTTAATCATTATGATTTATATTACATATCCAAATTCAGCTATCAACCAAGAATCCTAGCCACTTTTTTTTTATCAATTCTCATCGACAAAACAGACATTGATAAAAATAAGTCTTATTACATTCATATGGGCATAGCCCTTTTTGGAGTACAACATTTTCAGAGATGATAGAGCAACTGTTTACATTTAGTTTGGGGACAATAATGTTGTATTACATTTATCTACGGGAACTAGGTAATAGTATGGTTTCAGGTCATGGAATTTGAGGAATCGGTAAGTCATTTGAAGATCAGGGTATCCTTCCTTTTGGAACCCATTCTTCTCATAGCACCCCAACACCTTGATCCTGTCGGCAGCGGGGATTACACGGGTTACTTCCTCATATACATATGAGTTCAGCTCAACCCTCCGACCTTGAATATGTAAAGTTGAGTTTACGTGGGCCTCCACAAAAATAAACCGCTTCACGATCTTCAGGTTTTCTAACCACTTGATCCCCTTTAGATTGGTTTAAAGGTATGCAAATCGGTGGGTAGCTATATAGTAGATTCCTTAGGCACCCATCCATCTTCATTCCACGTACAAAGGCGATGGATTATAGATATGATCTAGGATGTTCATCATGTCAACCCTTTCTCGATAATTTGGGAAACGCATCGCGGTCATAAACATAGCTCGGAACATCAAGAACCTGTTCCATGCTTCATAATTCTGCAAGACAACATTAAAGTAAGAAAATGTTCAGAACAGTAACATTTGCTTTACTTCTTTTTATTAAGATTTCTTAAAAACAAATCCTTTTTTGGTTGGCTCTAATACCAATTGTAATATGTCCACCTGTTCCCTTCAGGACACGTCTTAGCAGTCCATCGGAAAGAAGATCTAGAAGGCTTCGCCTGGCACTCCCATTGAATGTTACGGGGTTTGCAATCTAGGACTTCCCGCGTCTGCCACGTAGCGGAAGTATTCTAGCCGTTCCCACTTAGGACCAACTTGAATTAGGGTTTTTTCCTAATGGTCATTTCCTAAACAGCAACTAGCATCGAACCCTGAGCGGACTACTTTACGTAGAAACTCCAAGGCTAAAGCGGATTTACCTTGCACTTGGTTCAAGGAGAATGTGAAACGAGAGGAATGAAAGGGCTCGACCTCTCTACCATAAGGCATAGTCCCATTACTTTTCTCTAAAACAGTGTAAACTTGGATTATTGTAGCTTAGACTCTAGGCCAGTGCCCTTGCTGTTCATGTCCTTTGAAACGATCTTCTTGCTATCCTTCATGATTTGAGAAAAGTTCCCGGCCAACAAGGACCACCCATCCATAGGACGGACCCATGGCCACATCCATCGCACTTTCCTCAAGTTTTTTTTAGTTAACTAATTACCTACCACATTTAGTTGGACATGCTTCAAACAACTTCCTTAGTTAGTCCGTTAGGCACTGGTTCCTTCACCTAATCATAGCACTTGACATAGAAAAGCAATTTCAAACAAGTTCCTTTTCAACATCTTATCATATTTATCTTTGGAATACATTTCTAAAATCCATTCCATAGGCTTATCCATCATCCGCCCGAAGGCTATCCAGCAATCCACAGGAATTATTAATCCAAGATTTCGCCCGTAGACTAGTATACGGACCTCGAGATCCAATCCCGAGTCATGTTGGCCTCTTGCGCAGGGCCCGCAAGGCAAGGGATTTACGACCAGAGCCCCCCCTGGCACCCAAGCGTCCTCCTGCTCCAAGTAGTGCTCAACGGAGAGACCTCTCACGGTGGGTTCGGTCCACCTTCCAGGTGCGGTTAACAACCCCCTTGGTTAGGGTCACGTAGACAGTCGGGGGTAACTGAGGCTGCCCCTCCCTTTAGGCCTTCAACCTGAAGCATTAGATATCTTTTCTTTCTTAATTCCTTGAGCAAACAAAGCAAAATAGTGCTCTTAAACTGTTACAAGCACAATCATTTCCAGTGGTCGTTTACTTTGGCCAACTGCTAAGGAGTGAATCCTTCTCTCCGAATGCATCTAGCATTCGATCCGGGATTAATTTCTACTTGGAAAGATTCCCAAGGGTTTATTTGTTAACCCTTATGTCCTTGGGTTAGGGTCGTATTCTGTTAACCCAACTTAACCAATACCTTAAGTTCTATTAACAATAAGTATGTTGCTCCAAATTATTGATTGGTCCTTTGCTTCCAAGCAAATATCTAATCCCCTTGTCTTGGTCACTTTTCGCCAAGAAAGATACTATATCAGGACGATTACTCATCCTCTTGCAACATAAACTTGCGGAAGAATCTACCAATCCTATTCCGAGGAATTGGCCATTCCCTTGTGATCAAATCACAAAATCATGCGACTCTACAGCTTGTTGCCAAGTGTCACATCTAATCCATGGGACTATTTTACCCATCGAACGTCATCTTCTAATACGGAATCATGATTAGATAGGAAACAAGGTCAGGGTGTCTTCATAAAAATCCGTTCGTGATTGCACTAGGGTGACATTGTCGGTCCTAGGGTTCCCAAATTCAACCGAGTTTCATCTTTTTAGCGAGCGATCCTTAGGGTAGAAACCCTAGATCGTTTCTCGCAGTTATGTCCTATTGTCCCTACATTCTGTGAATGTGGGCAAGTTTTTAGGGTATGAGAGTTTTCAGTTTGGAAATAAGAGCGACTAGGTCATGTCCTCAACGTGCTAAACCCTAGTTAGCACTCGGGGTATGTTGCATCGATTTAACCATTTCTAAGCGAATCTTTTGTGTTTTAGGTGTTTAGGGTAAAACCACTATGATACCATTCTTCGTAAGCACACAATTTATTGCTTACGTATGATTAGATTTACAATCCCTAACTTTTGTGGTCAAAATCAAAGCATATGATAAGTTATGACATAATTCCTATTGATGTTTTTATAACATGAAAATCAAGATTCATGCTACAAAGCTTTAGGATTTTATGTTTAAAACGAACCATGCAGCCTTTTCCTAGTTTCATTTCTGAATGAATTATTCGCATGCTGAATTTACACAACCTTTCGTAACTACCTATGTAATTGATTGAGATTTATGTCAATTTCCTAGAGGTTAATCTACTTCATGGAGCCCTAGACCCATTTCCATGCCTTGTAAATTCCTACAGTTATTAGCAACTGATCCGGGTTTTTTACAACCCGGATTATTACCACAAAATTTTGGCCAAAGCCCCTATCAAGAGCTTACCATATCACTTTGGGTTTACTCTTCAAGCACTAGGTATGCTACATTGCTTCTCGATTATGATAACTCTAGCAAATGGGGGGAACAAGTTCTTAGAAGGCATGTCAATGCTAAGGGTAAAAGGGATGGTTATCTTAGTGAAGATGAAAATGGATTACACCTAGGAGTTGAGTGAATGCATAGATTTTTCAAAGGACTAGCCTCCAACTACACATGGGCTCCGTCTGCATCACTAAGATTTGGAATCTATCACTATCATTAGAGGACACCTCACCCTTGCACACAAGTCAATATCCACATCATGGTGTCATTTGGATCTTGCACAAAAGCTTACAAGCATGGACCCCTTTTGTCACATGCTTATATGTATTTATATACATATGGGGGACTAAAGTCAAAGCAGCTTTTAGAAGTCATTTTTTATAATCTCAATAACTCCCAAGAAAAAGCGAATTTCAAGAAAATTCTCGCTAGAGCCGATCGGTTTCGACCTGGTCTACAAAGTTGCAGAAGAAACTTTTTCCAAATTCCTCACGGATTTGAAGTTACGAAGGCGCAGACTGCTGGCTACGTGCAATTTTCTTCTCTCTTTCACCACACCAACTTTCCACTCTATCCTTCTTGTAAATATATTATAATAATGTGCTTTGGGCACCCACCTCTTGTAATCTAGCTCCATTTCTCTATGTTGTCTACCACCACCCTTGGCTTCTTGCATGATGACCAAGGTGGGGACTTGTCCCATTCACTATGCTCCATATTTTCAAAGATGCCATACATCATCTAGGATTATGTTAATCAAGAAGATTAGCTTAATCTAATCCCTCATGAAGGCTATATAAAGAGCCCATGGAGAATGAAGAAGGGGAAGAAAGGAGGACAATGACAAGTCCATGAGAGTATTCTAGAATACCCTCATCTCTTTGAGGGAAGCTACGAGTGAGTTCTTTTATTATGTAGCAT
This sequence comes from Lygodium microphyllum, assembly GCF_053477565.2. Lineage (NCBI taxonomy): Eukaryota > Viridiplantae > Streptophyta > Polypodiopsida > Schizaeales > Lygodiaceae > Lygodium > Lygodium microphyllum. The sequence goes on along the minus strand of NC_141146.1, from coordinate 26,957,445 downwards.
AAGGCAAGCTTCTTCTACCTCTTCTCCTATTATCTCCCTCTCTTCTCATCTTCTCATTCCATGTAGCATAATGGCAAGCTTCTTCTACCTCTTCTCCTCTTGTCTCCCTCTCCTCTCATCTCTCTCTCTTTTATATTTCAATATGGTGTCTAGTACATATATTCTCTCTTGTAAATTTGTGTCTTGGTTCTCTTGATTCTCTTTGAGAAAATGGATGTCCTAGCCCATCCTCCCTTTGGCTAGTTGGTGCCCCTCTTTAGTTCTCTTAGTAAGGATTGGAGGTTGGATGGGTAAGAGGCAACCCGTTCATCATTTCAGCCCTCAACAACCTTGTTTAATGAATCATTTTGAAGAAAAGATGTCTAATAATGCGACATGCAATTTATTCTTTCCATGCATAATCGAAGTGGACTACCATAAATTTGATTTGTAAAGATGGGCATTAGTTGATCTAAATTCGTTACTTTGCGATGCATTAAAAAACCACTTGCTAGGAATGCATAGAGATCTTATGCTCTCATTATACACTTTACTGTAACCCTTTTGTATGGCCTAAATATAGCACACAAATTTCTTTTTCTCTATAACCATCACTATTAGCATCGTAATTTTACCTACATGTGTTGCTATTATCGTCGCAGTTTGCGTCGCAAAATGTCGCTATTTGCATTGCCATTTGCAAATAATGATGGAAATAGTGATGCAAATAATGATGCAAATAGCGAAACCAATAGCGATGGTTCTATGGCGTCGCTAATACGGAAGTGTTTAATGATGATAGGGAAAAAAAAATTGTAAACATTTTTGTCCCTTTGAACGTCGGTATGATGTGTGTATCTTGTATGTGTCTTAAAACAAAGTGGAGGAATATCAAGAAAGATGGTATTGCACTGGTGAAAAAGCATAGAAGAAGAGAAAGATTGCATGTCTCTAGCTTGCCCATTGTTTAGGCTAAACAGTTGATGTATCTAGTAAGCCGTGGCATGATAACTCTTCTTTTGGAAAGATGGCAAGATTCATGTGCACAAGAAACATGATTGCCTCTTGCTTTGAATTTTGGAGAGAGAGATATGCAAAAGTTGTTGGAAGACAAGGCTGTCCGAAATGCTTATATACCTGTACGTGCTTGTAATTTTGGATAGAATGCATGGCCAGTCCAAAGGCCACAAATATGGATATATACTTTACATGCAGATGAAAAGAGAAAGGTTGCTGATAGTGAAATGTCTCATGCAAGGCAAGACATTCAAGACATAACTAGTTGGGAATGTATGAGCGATTTCTTATATAATATGAGTGTACAACTAAAGGAAAATGAGAAAAAGATATAGGACATGGATACAAAGGATGATAATAACATAGTATATAGAAGATGCCGATATAAATTATATGACCAAAAAGGAAGAGGATGTGTGCTCCACGAATCCATGCACGAGCTATAGAACGTTTACATTTGAAAGATCGTCCTGATACAAAGAAGCATCAAATGGAGTTTGCGAAAAAACAACAACTATACGTCAGTCCACTATACATAATGCATTTTAATAAAAATAGTAACTACAAACAAGAGAGATGAGTGACTTACTAGGTTGTCACATGCATACAGTCTATCGATCAATGTAGTTAGATCGTGTCTCTCTACATATCGAGTCTCTAGGCTGATAAGATCGTGGTTTGTAATGGAGTGGTTGTTGTGGAGGCAGCACCCTCTCTCAAACCACCTGAGCCACGCTCTCTCAAACCTACACGAGAGTGAGGAGTAGCACTTGTATCTCGAGCTGACCACAATGAGACGGAGACACTTCATGGGTGCCTCCATAACAACTACCTAAGCCACCCTCTCTCGAACTTGCATGAGAGTGAGGAGTAGCACCTGTATCTTGACCTGACCATGGGCTTACCGCATCTATGTCTCCACAGCATCCCCCAGAACCACTCCCTCCATCCGACCTAAGTTTGGAGCATCAACCTCACTACTGGAAACCAAAGCATCAGAGCATGCCGAAGTAGATCTAATGAAACATTCTGATGGTGACTATATATCTGAATTGAGCCATCTGATAAAAAGACATATGTGTGAATATCTCTTGCAACTCCTTGTTTCTCATCTTTTGACTCATCATGCTCTCCAAATATCATCAAAGGTCACTTACACAAACAGAAAGTAGTGTTAACATCATCAATATAAAGAATCAAGCAAAGCACAATAATATAACTTTGAAAAAAATGAGGATACTTAAAATGCATATTCTAGGGTACCCTTATAAGCGATTCATCAACGAATTGAGTGGGCGAATACTGCAAGTATGACGTAGCCTATGGTCCCATGTCAATCTCTTGGCACAACTCCACAAATAATGAAAGGTCGATAGATATGTCACCAGAAAAGGATGAGTCCACCTCGTCCAAGAATTCCTGGCCTCCTATCTTTCTATCATCATCGTTACTCAATTCTACCTTGTCTATATGCTCCAAGCTATCTTTGACCTCCACCTCTTACAATATCGACCCTCCATTTACATACTATCCTTATCTATGCTAGGAACATTGCTTTTATCATACACTCTCGCACTTTGGGGAGCTGAAGGCACAATATACCACCATCAAGGTTGTTAGGGGTTTGGATAGAAAATTACCTATTCAAAATCACATACAAGAGAGATTCAACATTTGTGACATATGTGTGTCGTAATAAAATTTTAAAAAATAGTTCTTGATGCACCCATTCACGATGGACCAGTAAGACAAACGTGTCGCACAGATCCGTCCATCTTTTCTCAGAAACTAATTTGAGAAAATCAGATGGAATTCATCAAACAATTGCCCTGACTCCTTCCAATACCACTTTGACCCACTACACATCGAATATGATCATCGAAAAGCTGTGTTAACCCACTCATATAGCAGTTTTTAAGCTCCCAAAATATTCCATCTCATTTATAATAGTGTTTGGATCTGTGGTTTTCCGTCAACTCTCTTGCTCGAACCTTGCAATGACACCATAATCTATTGTGGAGTGCATTTTGTCGATGCGCTTGAAGTGGAAATATCGCCCACGCGATCATGCCGCACTGTATATTTTGTACTAAAATTTGAAACAGTTAGACTAGTTGTCACATATAAAATCTAGATATTATAGCTTATAAAATATGTGGTCACCTTTGGACTACATTCCCTCGACAATTTCCACTCCTCAATAGAGACCTCCACCCCTTCGCGAGAGGCTGTAATCAAAGCTCCATGTAACCATCGCATAGACATAAACCACAGCATCTCCTCCATGCCCTCAGGATATTAAATTGTTCAATGGGGTGTACTGCATCGAAATTCTGATTGCGCTTCTTTCCTATCTTTCTTGGCTTGCTCGTACCTAGCAAGCCAAGTCTCCATGGATGCAGGGTGCAACATACATAAATGATTCACTTTCTCCTCCATTGCAGTATCCATCCTTGTTTCTTTCCCATTTCCAACTACCACATCTTTGGTCAGTCTATCATCGTCCTTCAGTGACCATAGCATGCTGTTGTCTGAATCCATCGTTGATAGCCACTTTGAAATATGCACTAACACCTCCAAAACCAACCAACCGTTAGACATGCTACCTTCTTGCTCATTGTCACACAAAGCCTTTCAAGGTTTTCATGAAGCGCTCCAAGAAGAACATCCATCGCGTATGGACATGTACTGCAATCTCTACTTCATCTACAAGATGCACTAGTAGCTAGACACAAATCTAAGGTAACCAAATCTCTCCCAACATCCCTATTTAGTGAACACAAACTTAAATGAGCTATGATAGATATGACCAATGAGAATGAAAGTCTACTTACCTGAGAACTGCCTGAATCTCAAAAACTCATGCATAGTCTATATGAGAATGGCTCGTATATTGGTAGATTTTCAACCATCTTCTTACTCATATCTTCCATGGCCACCCCTTCCATCTTCTTACTCATATCTTCCATGGCCACCCCCTCCTCCTAGAAAATCTTAAGCTCATCGACCAATGGATAGAGATAGACATCCATATTCTTTACTTTGTAGTGGCCAAGAACAAGCAAGCTAAGGATCATGTATCCTTTCTTTGTAGAAAGCCATGGCACAATGTTGTAGTTAACAAGGACTACATGCCACACACTCTAAAATGTTGAGCGGAGACCGAATGGGTTCATGCCATCCATAGCAAGACCGAGCCGAAGATTCCTTGGCTCTCGTACAAAGCCTAGAAAGAAAGAGTCAATGTGGCTCCATGCGCATGAATCCGCTGATATTCATTAGACTCCATCTATAGATCTATGTAACGTGTCCACTAGTATCATCCAGGACATATCTTAGCAGTCCATCGGAAAGGATCTCTAGAAAGCTCTGCCCGGCACTCCCATGGAATGTTACGGGGTTTGCGATCTAGGGCTTTCCATGTCTGCCACGTAGCGGAAGTATTCCGGCCGTTCCCACTTAGGATCGACTTGAATTAGGGTTTTCCTTATTGGTCATTTCCTAACAGCAACTAGTGTCGGACCGAAGCGAACTACTTTACACAAAAATGCCACGTCCGAAGCGGATTCACGCTGCACTTGGTTCAAAGAGAATGGGAAACGAGAGGGATGAAAAGCTCAACCTCTCTGCCATAAGCCATAGTCCCATTCCGTTCCCCTAAAACAACGTAAATCGGGTTCACTTTTAACTCTAGGTCAACACATTAGTTGTTCGATCTTCCTGCTATCCATCGTGAATTTGAGAAAAGTTCATGGCCAACCAGGACCACCCATCCGTAGGACAGACCTATGGCCCATCCTCCGCACTTTCCTAAGGTTGTTTTAGTTATTTAATTACCTAACACATTAGTTGGACATGTAACAATCAGCTTCTTTAATTAACCCATTAGGTACTCGTTCCTTCACGTAATCTTATCACTTGACATAAAAAAACAATATCAGACAAGTTCCTTATTAACAGGTTATCATATTTATCTTTGAAATACAAAGAGTCTAGCCCGTAGGCTTATCCACAATCCACCTGAAGGCTATCCAGCAATCTACAGGGATCACTATTCCAAGTTTCTGCCCGTAGACTAGTATGCTGGCCTCGAGATCCAATCCCGAGTCACCTTAGCCTCTTGTGCAGGACCTGGAAGGTGAGGGATTTACGGCCAGAGCCCCCCCTGGCACCCAAGCGTCCTCCTGCTCCAAGTAGCGCTCAACAGAGAGACCTCTCGTGGTGGGTTCGGTCCACTTTCCCGGCGCGGTCAACAACCCCCTTGGTAAGGGTTACGCAGGCAATCAGGGGTAACTGAAGGTGCCTCTCCCTTCAGGCCTTCAACTTGAAGTATAGATATACATTTATCTTTTAATTCATTGATCAAACAAAGTCAAACAGTGCTCTAAAATCTGTAGCAAGCACAAACATTTCCATCAACCGTTTTTGTTGTTGGCAAACTGCTAAGGAATGAATCCTTCCTTTCGAATGCATCCAACACTCGATCCGGGATGACTTGCAACTTGGCAAGATTCCCTATATCCTAGGTTAGGGCGTACCCTATTAACCCAACTCGGTCAAATCTTAAGCTCATTGAGTACTTCAGTTTCTGGTCTTTAATTTCCAATTATCTTCTTTACTCAGGAAGGATACCAAAGCATTCATCCTCTTGCAAGATAACTTGCGTAAGGATCCGCCATCCTCGTTGCGAGAATTTGGCCTTTTTCTTGTGATCCAATCACAAGACCATATGACTCCGTACTTGCTGCGCAAGTGTCACATCGTACTATGCGACAATGGAGTCACGAAACAATCTGTTTCAGGTTCAGTCAACTGGGGGAAGGAGGGAATAATAAAAAAATTTGCCTTAATCTAATAAAAATGAATTATCCCAAAGCCATATTCACGCGTGATAGAATTAGATTTGTTACATTCTCTCCTCCTTAAAGGAATCGAGATGTCCTCATCTTGAGATAAACTGGGGATATTGATGGTTGAGAGTGCCTTCATCTACCCAAGTGGCATCCTCTTCGGGATAATCTTTCCACTAGACGAGGCATTCTCTCAAGGTTCTAGATCTTAATTGTCTCTCCCTAACTTCTAAGATCCTATCAGGCCTTAGTTCAAGGACTCCTTGACTAGGCATTACAACTTGTTGATCGCCAAGTACATGGTTAAGATTAGGTACATATTTCTTCAATAGGCTAATATGGAATACATTGTGAACCTTTAGATTCTCAGGGAGTTGAAATCTGTAAGCATTAGGTCCTAGGCATTTGAGGATCTTGTACGGTCCGCAATACCTTGGACTTAGCTTCTTGTAATCTCCTAAGGATAGGGAACTCTTTTTAGGGCATACGCGAATGAAGACCATGTCTCCTCCTTCGAAGACTCTATCTTGACGCTTCAAATCCACGTAGGCCTTCTCTCTATCCTTGGCCGCTTGGATGTCGTGTCTTATTGACTTTATTTGGTCATCCATCTCTTCCAACATCTGCCTTGAAGCTTCAACCCTTAAGGTTGGATCTGAAAAGTTTAGGGGACTTCGACAGTCATGACCATACAATGCTTGGAAAGGGGTCATTTGAATGCTTTGCTGGTAAGAAGCATTGTATGCAAATTCAACCAAAGGCAAGTATTTAATCCACCCCTTCGGCTCATGACAGTAGTATGCCCTTAGCATATCCTCCATGACTTAATTTGCTTGCTCTGTTTGGCCATCCATTTGGGGATCGTAAGCGGTGCTAAAACAGAGTTGAGTCCCAATAGCTTCAAAGATAGCTCTCAAGAAGTGTGATGTGAAGAGAGAATCACGATCACTAATGATTCTTCTGGGTAAACCATGTAGCTTGAATATCTCCTTAATAAAAAATCTTGCAATGTGTGAGGCCTTATAGTTTTTCTTTACTGGAATAAGGTGTGCAACCTTAGTAAGCATGTCAACCACAACCATGATGGAGTTGTATCCTCCCTGGACTTGGGGTAGGCCTACAACAAAATCCATACTGATGAATTCCCATTTCATTTGGGAAATGTCCAGCGGTTGTACTTTCCCAGGCATCATGACATGTTTGGCTTTGATATGTTGACAAGACAAACACTCGATGATATATTTGAGAATGTCACCTTTGAGCCTCTCCCAATGGTAGCTCTTTCTAATTACATTGAGAGTCTTGGCATAGCCAGCATGTCCTGCGAAAGGGGAATCATAAGCTTTCCACAATATCTTCTACTTAAGTGACTAGCTTGCTGGTATACACAGCCTTGTTCTATAGTAGACAAGCCCACTATTGATAGAAAATTCATGATACTTAGTCTGCAACTTTTGATTCAGATCCTTGATAGAGATCTCCCTTAGCATTGTTTGATAGGCCGGATCATGGCGTGCATCCTCTCTAGCTAGCTCAAGTATAGGGTTGTTTGGCATAGATAATTTTGTAGCTAGAGATCTGGCTGTTGATGGATTTTGCAAGATTAGGGAATTAAGGAATGCCTTGCGACTGAGTGCATGGGCAACTACATTCTCTTTTCCTGGTCGGTACTTGATTTCAAAGTCATACTCCTTTTATACTTCAATCCACCGACGTTGCCTCATGTTGAGCTCATTTTGGGTAAAAATCCATTTGAGACTCTTATGGTCAGTTACTAGAGTAAACTTGTTATGCAATAGGTAGTGTCTCCAAAGCTTTAGAGCATGGATGACAACTAGCAATTCTAGATCATGCGTAGCATAATTCTTTTCATGACTCTTCAATTTCCTTGAAGAGTATGCTGCTGGATGACCTTCCTGCATGAGTACACATCCCAAGGCAACTATGCTAGCATTAGTTACTACCGCAAACTCTTTATTGAGGTCTGGAAGTTTTAAAATAGGTGCTGATACCAAACTTTGCTTCAATCTGTTGAAGCTATTTTGTTCGGGAGTTGACCATGCAATGGAAGTTTGCTTCTTCAATAAGTCCGTCAGGGGTACTGCAATCAAAGCATAATTTTTTATGAAGACCCTATACCATCTTGTCAATCCAAGAAAGCTGCGTATCTCTTTGACAGATGTTGGTATTGGCCATTCTAGCACATCTCTAACCTTGGCTGGGTCTACTGAGATTCCTTCAGCTGATACTATGAATCCCAAATATTCAATTTGACGCTTGAAGAATGCACACTTCTTCATTTTAGCATACAGCTTATGTGCCCTCATTGTCTTAAGGACAATCCGAAGTTGGGGTTCATGATCTTTTTCCTGTTTTGTATAGACTAAATTTTTATCGAAGAAGACAAGCACGAAATCATCAAGATATGGCCTAAAGATATCCTGCATTAACCTGTTGAAGGTGGCAGGTGCATTCGTAAGCCCGAATGACATAACTAGGAACTCAAAGTGCCCATATCTTGTCTTAAAGGCCGTCTTGGGGATATCTTCTTCCTTGATCCTTATCTGATAATAACCTGGCCTGAGATCAATCTTGGAGAAGATCTTTGCACCTTGAAGACAATCAAGAAGCTCATCTATTCTAGGAATAGGGTACTTGTTCTTGACCGTTGATTGATTCAACCCTCGATAATCAGTACATAGTCGTAGTGTACCATCTTTCTTTTTTTGGAATAGTACTAGAGCTCCCCAAGGTGAACTGCTAGGCCAGATGGACATTCTATAAGGTCTCTTTGCAATTGGCGCAACTCCTGGTACTAACTTAATCTCATGATCCACTTCTCTTTGAGACAGAAGTTCAGTCAACTCTTTAGGGAATACGTCCACATATTCCTTTAGCCAAGAAGGTCCTTCATTAGACTCTTGATTCTCTAACTTGTTGAGTTTGATCAAGTAAACATGTAATCCTTTTCTGACTCCTTTTATGATCCGATATACTTTGGCCAATTGGATTCTTGGTACTCCAGCCTCACCTTGAGTAGTGACTAATTCCCTTTCAGAGTTTCGAAAGGAAACTTGACCCTTTCCACAATGAATGTGGGCGTTATTAGGCCTAAGCCAATCCATTTCGAGTAGACACTCATGGATACCTAAATTCATGACTCTGAATTTGATCGAAGTCTTCTTTCCTCCCAGAAAGAATTCCAAGTTAGCAGTTTGCCTAATACAAGTAATCTCACGACCATTTGCCAATTCCACAAGCAGGGTAGGTGCTTCTATTGTGGCTATTCCTAATCTTTTTGCACATGGTGGTGAGATAAAGGAATGTGTACTGCCACAATCAATCGAGGTCTTGAAACTTTTACCTTGATAGTCTGATGGTGTCTGAATCACCGAGAACTGGCGATTCGGTCCTTTCTTGTGTAGAGCGGCATGGACTATTGCCCTTTCAAATTCTGCTTCCATGGTCGGATCTTTTTCTTCTTCTTCTTTGCACATTTTCCTATTGGCAATGTAGGAAATTCTTCCTCTTCCTTGGGTAGCGGCTCCTCAACCACGGCCTGTTCCTTGGAAAGGCGCTTGGCGATACCCTCCACCAAGCTTGGGACATTGCCTCTTGAAGTGATCGGGTTCGTTGCAGTGGAAACAACGGAGGTTTCGGCCATTACTTTGAGTAGGAACAAAGTTGTTGACATTGTTAATCCTTTCTTTCTTTCTTTGCCCCTGATTATGACCTTGAACTCTCTTCATTTGAGGTCTGAATGCTCCTCTTAGTTTTGTTACCCCTTAGTCTAGCCTGCACCTCTTGAATTATAGGCACCGCTCGAATGAGTGCATCCTAAAGATGTGATGGACGCATAGATTCGGGATGGGTATTGATTGGTGGATTTAAACCCACACAAAATTTAGACACTTGCTGTGTCATATCCATCTGCGGTGCATACTTAAGAAGTGAGACAAATTTAGAATAGTATGCATCAAGCGTGAGCCCCAGTTGTTTTAGCTCGTAGAACTCATTATTTTTTTGTGTGCGATATGCAGGTGGTAAATATCTTCCTTGCACGGCTTTCTTCAACTTCTCCCAGGTAACAGATCCCTCCGCAATCCCTTGATCCCTGCACCATTGCTTCCACCAAAGCCTGGCTTCATCGGTGAGCTTTAACTTGGTGAGCATAGTCTGATTGGCGGGTGCAGTACCGACTGCTTCGAAGTAATCTTCCATGGATTCAATCCAAATTTCAGCATCAGCTTGGACGAATCTACCTCTCCCGTCAAACTTAGGTGGCTTAATCTTCTTGAGAAGGAACTTTTTCTCCTAGATTACAGCAGTACTTGATGTAGGAGGCGAACTAGGAACCTGTACCTGGGGTTGTGCCTGGATAAAGGTTTCTTAACATTATTATATGATAATCGTTATTGACATTGATAAAAAGAAGTCTTATTTGTATTTATATGGGCATAGCCCTTTCGGAATACAACATTTCTTGCGATGATAAGCCAAGTGCTACATTTAGTTTGGGGAGAACAATGTTGTATTACATTTATCTACAGGAACTGTATAGTAATATGGTTTCGGGTCATGGATTTTTAGGAATCGGTAAGTCATTGGAAGTTCAGGATATCCTTTCCATTGGAATCCATACTTCTCATGGCGGCCCAACACTTTAATCCTCTTGGCGGGGATTAAACATGTTACTTCCTTATATACATATGAGTTCATCTCAACCCTCCGACCTCGAATATGTAAAGTTGAGTTTACGTGAGCTTCCACAAAAATGAACAGCTTCACGATTTTCAGGTCTTCCAACCACTTGATCCTCTTTAGGTTGGCCTGTAGATAAGCAAACCAGTGGGCGGCTATATAGTAGATTCTTGAAGCACACGTCCATCTTCGTTCCATGTACAAGGGTAATGGATTATATATTTTCTACAGGATATTTATCATCTCAACCCTTTGTCGATAATGCGGAGAATGCATTGTAGTCATGAACATGACTCGAAATACCAAGAACTTGGTTCATGGTTCATAATTCTGCAAGACAGCATTGAAGGTAAGGAAATGTTTGGACACCAATATTTGCTTTACCTCAACTTATTAAGGATTTTTTTTAAAAATTCTGTTGTTGGTCAGTTCTGATACCAACTGTAACGTGTTCGCTAGTATCATCTAGGACATGTCTTAGCAGTCCATCGGAAAGGATGTCTAGAAAGCTCCGCCCAGCACTCCCATGGAATGTTACGGGGTTTGCGATCTAGGGCTTTCCGTGTCTGCCATGTAGCGGAAGTATCAGCCGTTCCCGCTTAGGATTGACTTGAATTAGGGTTTTCCTTATTGGTCATTTCCTAACAACAACTAGCGTCAGACCCAAGCGAACTACTTTACGCAGAAACGCCCAGTCCGAAGTAGATTCACGCTACACTTGGTTCAAGGAGAATGGGAAATGAGAGGGATGCAAAGCTCAACCTCTCTACCATAAGGCATAGTCCCATTCCGTTTCCCTAAAACAGTGTAAATCAGGTTCACTTTTAACTCTAGGTCAACGTATTAGTTGTTTGATCTTCCTGCTATCCATCGTGAATTTGAGAAAGCTTCTCGGCCAACTGGGACCACCCATCCATAAGACGGACCTATGGCCCATCCTCCACACTTTTCTCGGGTTGTTTTAGTTATTTAATTACCTAACACATTAGTTGAACATGTAACAACCAGCTTTCTTAATTAACCCGTTAGGTACTGGTTCCTTCATGTAATCTTATCACTTGACATAAAAAAATAATATCAGACAAGTTCCTTATTAACAAGTTATCATATTTATCTTTGAAATACAAAGAGTCTAGCCCGTAGGCTTATCCAGAATCCGCCTGAAGGCTATCTAGCAATCCACAGGGATCACTATTCCAAGTTTCCACCCGTAGACTAGTATGCGGGCCTCGAGATCCAATCCCGAGTCACGTTAGCCTCTTGCACAGGACCCAAAAGGCAAGGGATTTACGGCCAGAGCCCTCCCTGGCACCCAACCGTCCTCTTGCTTCAAGTAGCGCTCAACGGAGAGACCTCTCGCGGCGGGTTCGGTCCACTTTCCCGGCGCGGTCAACAACCCCCTTGGTTAGGGTTGGGCAGGTAGTCGGGGGTAACTGAAGCTGCCTCTTCCTTCAGGCCTTCAACCTGAAGTATAGATATCCATTTATCTTTTAATTCATTGATCAAACAAAGTCAAACAGTGCTCTAAAATCTATAGCAAGCACAAACATTTCCATCGACCGTTTTTGTTATTGGCAAACTACTAAGGAATGAATCCTTCCTTTCGAATGCATCCAGCACTCGATCCGAGATGACTTGCAACTTGGCAAGATTCCCTATATCCTGGGTTAGGGCATACCCTATTAACCCAACTTGGTCAAACCTTAAGTTCATTGGGTACTTCAGCTTTTGGTCTTTAATTTTCAATTAATCTTCTTTACTCAAGAAGGATACCAAAGTATTCATCCTCTTGCAAGATAACTTGCGTAAGGATCCACTATCCTCGTTGCGAGAATTTGGCCTTTTTCTTATGATCCAATCACAAGACCATATCACTCCGTACTTGCTGCGCAAGTGTCGCATCGTACTATGCGATAATGGAGTCATGAAACAATCTGTTTCAAGTTCTTTAGACTGACGTCATTAGACCTAGGGTTTCCAAGTTTCATCTTTGTAAGATTCCCAGGGACAAACCCTAGTTCACTTTACGATTATAATTCCCTGTCCCTACATTCAGTGAATGTGGGCAAGTATTTAAGGTATAGGGGTTTCCTGGAATTTAACTTATTCCGAACGAGTATTCCACGGCTTAGGTGTTTAGGTTTTATGCCAATTTGGTTAACTCTAGAAGTTAATCTCGAGATTACTTCCACATGATTCATTGACTATGCGTAAATTGATTTTTCAATCCTTAACTTATCGGTTTGAGGTCACGCAAGGTTAATTTCAACTAATCTTCCCTTTTCTTTGCGAACAAAATTCATGCTAAATAAGCAACATTTCTCTTGCTAATTCATGCAGTTGATAATGATAATTTGATAGAGATTATGCATCGTAAGAATCATTTCATGATTTGCACTTTCCATGATGATTCATTGCAAAAATAATAAGGGTTAATAGTGAGAGATGCAGTTTTATACTTTTAGGCTTAACCGAAGTATATTATTTTAATGGGTAATAATCTAGCTCATAATTCATATCAATGCATAAAGCTATTTGCTAGAAATACGTTTATGATTTATTTATTTTGCATGTTCCATTAAATGTATTAATGACTAAGTTCCTTCGTCGTGAACAACTAGGACAAAAATATATCCTATTTCTAACAATTAACCTTGCATGATTGAATTACAACGATATCAAATAAAAATTAAAAAGGAAAACTTGGGTTTGGGGTGAGATATCCACATGGATACTGGGAGATGACCCTCCCGCGGCTACGCCTTAGAATTTCTTAGGAGGCATCGCAATTGTAGTTTTTCGGACCTGGAAGCAGCTTTCCAACTCCTCCTAGGAATTCCACCGTCGCTCCCATGCACCGCCCGTCAAAAGTAGTTTTTGAAAGGCTTCCTCCTTGAAGTCGGGGAATTCGAAAGGGTGTTTCATAATCTTTTATGACTAATACCCATTGAAGCCATGGGGAAGGCTTAATGGCCTTTTAATGACTCATTCAAACGAGGAATGAAAAGGGATGGAAAAGACACAAGGTGTGGGAGAGAACTCCAAGGGAATATAGTAACCATAAAGGTTATAAGTAAGGTGGAAGGACACTTAGGTCAACTTGGAGGAAAGGGGGTTTCAATATGCCACAAGGGAAGGGCTAGGGAAGGTTTAGACACAGAGGAAAGATGGGTGGTTCCAAAGCCAAGGGATAGGGGTTTAAGGGATTAACATGGGGGGTGTGGTTTCAGGATGCCCAAGGAAAGGGTTTAAGGATTAATATACGGCGGGTGTGGTTGAGGATTTATAAAATACGAAAAAGGGGGCTTAAGGAAAGGGGGCTAAGTGACTTTTAAAAGCACGGGGGGAGGGAGTAATAATAGGACCTCTAAGCCCACTCTTTATAGGGGGGGAAAAAAAGGCATATGATCCTTTAAACATGGGGGGGGGGGGGGGGTGAAATCCCCAAGCCCATAGGAAGGGGGGCTTGGAGGAGACCTTTAGAAGCTTCTAAGAAGCTTCTGGGAAAAAGGGTATGGGCTTTCGTGGCACGACATGGAGGGAGATGGCTCCCTAGAGCGGCGTGGTGGCGGGCAGAATCCTCCTCTCCCTTTTCAGCCTGGCGACGATGTAACGTGTCCGCTAGAATCCTCTAGGACACGTCTTGGCAGTCCATCAGAAAGGCTGTCTAGAGAACTCCGCCCGGCACTCCCATGGAATGTTACGGGTTTTGCAATCTAGGTCTTTCCGCGTCTACCATGTAGCGGAAGTGTCCTGGCCGTTTCCCACTTAGGATCGACCGGAATTAAGGTTTTCCTATTTGGTCATTAGCTAGCAGCAACTAGCGTCAGACCCGAGCGAACTACTTTACGCAGAACGCCAGGTCCGAAGCGGATTCACGCTGCACTTGGTTCAAGGAGAATGGGAAACGAGAGGGATGCAATCTCAACCTCTCTGCCATAAGGCATAGTCCCATTCCGTTCCCCTAAAACAGCGTGAATCGGGTAACAGGTAAATCTAAGTCATTGTTCTCGTTATTTGCTTTGGCGATGATGATCATTCCTCTGTTCGTTGAAGATTTTTGAGAAAAGTTCCCGGCTAACCGGGACCACCCATCCATAGGACGGACCCATGGTCCATCCTCCGCACTTTCCTCCATTTGTTTTAGTTATGTAATTACCTACCACATTAATTTGACATATAACAAACAGCTTCTTTGATTAACCCTGTTAAGCACTGGTTCCTTCACGTAATCTTATCACAGGACATAAAGAAAACAATGTCAAACAACTTCTTTATTATCATTTTATCTTTTTATCTTTGAAATACAAGGAGTTCCGCCCGTAGGCTTGTTCATAATCCGCCCGAAGGCTATCCAGTAATCCACCAGGGATCACTAATCCAAGCTTCTGCCCGTAGACTAGTATGCGGGCCTCGAGATCCAATCCCGAGTCACGTTAGCCTCTTGTGCAGGGCCCGGAAGGCGAGGGATTTACGGCCAGAGCCCCCTCTGGCACCCAAGCGTCCTCCTGCTCCAAGTAGAACTCAACGGAGAGACCTCTCACGGCGGGTTCGGTCCACGTCCCCGGCGCGGTTAACAACCCCCTTGATTAGGGTCAGGCAGGCAGTCGGGGGTAACTGAAGCTGCCTCTCCCTTCAGGCCTTCAACCTGAAGTATTTAGATATCGTTTCATCTTTTAGTTCATTGAGCAAACAATGCAAACAATGCTTTCTAAACTGTTACAAGCACAATCAATTCCAGTGGTCGTTTTAGCTGGCAAACTGTTAAGGAGTGACTCCTTTTCTCCGAATGCAACCCGCATTCGATCCGGAATCAATTGCAACTTGGCAAGATTCCTATCGTCCTTGGGCTAGGGTCATACCCTGTCAATACTTTAGGTTTGGTTTATGGTAAATTCCGGCGACCATGTCGCTTTAGTTTATTGATTAATCATTTGCGTCCAAGCAAATGCCTAGCTTCCCTTAACTTGACAAAGTTTCCCTAATGAGGATAGAGTAAAAGGACGACTACCCTTTTCCCCTTGCGAGTTTAAACTGGCGCAAGAACCTGCCAACCTTAATCCACGGAATGGCAAAACTTCTTACGATCAAACCGCAAAGCTAAGTGACGTTGCAATGTATTGCACAAGTGTCGCCTCCATTCTAAGAGATCATTTCTCCTAATGAATGGCGTATTCAGGTCACGGAATTAACTTCAGACGAGAAGGAGGGTTTAGGGTGTCTTTTTACCCACCCATCCTTAATTTCACTAAATCGACAGCGTTTAGTCCAACTCAAATCGAGTTTCATCATCTTGAACGCTTGGTCCATAAGGTAGGAATCCTAGATTATTGTTTACATGAGCATCCAATTAGCCCAACATTTTTGGGAATATGGTCAGGACTATTGGGTTTGAAGGTTCTGACTTAGCGACAATGGGAAAACTTGGCCGAGTCCTTAGCGCGCCAACCCCTAGTTAGTGTTTGGGGTATCTAACGTCTTGACTGAACCATGCTCATATGAAATCCTTTGTGGCTAGGTGATTTGGGTAATTCATTATGCTTGTCTTGCGACAAGGATGAATCCTTCCTAGAGACAATAAACTAGATCTAAAAGAGGAAAAATAGTTGCAACTACCACAATACATGTAAACATGTGATTCATCGCCTCTACGCATCACATGGTTCACAATGACTCTATCTTTCCTTGTATCGTAAAAATGCATGATAATCTGGGTACTAACTTTCCTAGGACCTACTAGGACTTACATCAATTAATCATGCCTACAACCTTGTTGTCTACACTTTAGAATCTCGTGCTTTGATAAACCATGCGACCTTTCCTAAATACGGCTCCTGATGAATGAAATTTCTGCATGATGACTATGCAACACGCAACTTTCCCCTAGCTACAATGTAGTTAATGAAGTTCATACCAAACTAAAGCTAGTGTTAACTTATTCCATGTTACATGCTACTTGCAAGTCCATAAGATCATTATCGTACTCTTCTATTTCTTTTCGGGTAATATCTTATGGGTGTTAACTCTTCCTCACGAATCATTACAAGGAAGATGTTGCCTAAAATGCGGCACACGCTTATTCCTACCATGTCTAGTAACCAAATGCACTTATCAACTTCATTTCTTTGCCCTAAGTAATATATGTTTAGACTCATTACTTTGATAATGTTCCAAAATAGCAACATGCAGCTAGTCTTCTAAGGCGGACAACTCTCGAAATGCAACCGTTTCAATTTCATGACATGCATCAACCTTATCTAATGTTTAAAGAGATAATTTATCAAATGTATTTTTAACGCTGCCACAATGCGTAAAATGCGTTCTTCCTTATGGAATTAAGCGCGCCTAAACATTTCTTTATGCGAGAATAAACTCGAAAAAACCTGGACTTGTGGGCTCGGGGAGATGTCCACTTGTATGCTCGGAGATGCACCTCCTGCAGTCGCGCCTTGCAACTTCTTGGGAGCCATTGTAGTCGTGGTTACGGACTCCTTTACCCTCGCTTTTCGAGACGGCTAGGGGATCGCTATCTTCTCCTTGCGTGGGAATAGGTATTTCCCTAACCGGATTCAAAACCGCGGAGTCGCGTAGGATCAAGGCCTATGGCCTTAATCCTTAGAAGCTTCTTAAGAAGCTTCTAAGAAGCTTCTGGCCTGCGGCAACGTCGGGGGGGGGGGGGGGGGGGGGGTTCGTCGTGAAGAGGGCGGGGATGGCGGACCGTGGCAGTCTGGCGGCCGTGGCGGCGACTATGGCGGCTGGCGGCTGGCGGACTGGGGCGGCAGCGCGGCGGCCTCCCTCTGCGTGGCGACGACGGTAGCCTGGTCTCCTCCTTTCCCCGAACGGCAGCAGCAGGGTCCTCTCCTTCCTCTCACAGCCCGTCCTCTCTTCTTTTTTCTTCTCTCCCTAACGGGAGTTCATATAGGCAAGGGGGGAGGGAAGGGAAGCTCCACCACGTGGAGGACTCATGCCATTCCCTCCTCATGCATTCCCGATTCACTCTTCCTTGGCCATTCCTCCCCACACTCCCTCTCCTCCAGCCATGCATCGGCTGGGGGAAGGGATAAAAAAATTTGCCTAAAATTTATCCAATTGCCCCTTCAAAAAAGGGTGTTCCCTCGCGGCTTTTGCGGTCTTCAACCCTAGCCTCTAATTTACACTGTGGAGGCCTCATTTTTGAGCGTGCATGGTATGGATTAAGCTACCAATAATACGATGTAGGGGATAACCTTGCACAGGATTTACACGACGTGCGGGAAGTCAATATTTACGGTACGCAGTGTGCGGAAATATTACATTCTCTCCCCCTTGGAAGAATCGAGATGTCCTCATCTCGAGATAAACTGGGGATATTGAAGATTGAGAGAGCTTTCATCCATCCAGGTAGCATCCTCTTTAGGATAATCTTTCCACTGGACGAGGCATTCTTTCAAGGTTCTAGATCTTAACTGTCTCTCTCTGACATCTAAAATCTTTTCTGGTCTTAGTTCAAGGACTCCTTGACTAGGCATTACAATTTGTTGGTCATCAAGTACATGATTTGGGTTGGGTATATATTTTTTTAAGAGACTAATATGGAATACATTGTGAACTTTTAGGTTATCCGGAAGTTGCAATTTATAAGCATTGGGTCCTAGGCATTTGAGGATTTTATACGGACCACAATACCTTGGACTTAGCTTCTTGCATTCACCTAGAGATAAAGAGCTCCTCTTGGGGCGTACACGAATGAAAACCATGTCTCCTTCTCCGAAGACCCTCTCTTGGCGTTTCAAATCCGCATATGCCTTTTGTCTATCTTTGGCTACTTGTATGTCTTGTCTTATTGACTTTATTTGGTCATCCATGTCCTCCAACATTTGTCTTGAAGCTTCCACCCTTAGGGTAGGATCAGAAAAGTTTAGGGGACTTCGACAATCATGACCATACAATGCCTGGAAAGGGGTCATTTGAATGCTCTGCTGGTAAGAAGCATTGTAAGCAAATTCTACTAACGGCAAGTATTGAATCCACCTCTTCGGCTCCCGACAGCTGTAAGCCCTAAGCATATCCTCAATGATTTGATTTACTCGCTCTGTTTGTCCATCCGTTTGGGGATGGTAGGCAGTGCTAAAACAGAGTTGAGTCCCAATAGCTTCAAAGATAGCTCTCCAGAAGTGTGAAGTGAAAAGAGAGTCTCGATCGCTAATGATCCTTCTAGGTAACCCATGTAGCTTGAATATTTCTTTGATAAACACTCTAGCAATGTCGGAGGCTTTATAGTTTGTCTTTACTGGAATCAGGTGTGCAACCTTAGTAAGCATGTCAACTACAACCATAATGGAGTTGTATCCTCCTTGGACTTGGGGTAAGCCCACCACAAAATCCATACTGATGAATTCCCATTTCATTTGGGGAATGTCAAGTGGTTGCAATTTTCCTGGCATCATGACATGTTCAGCCTTGATACGTTGGCAAGACAAACATTCAGTGACATATTTGAGAACGTCACCCTTGAGCCTCTCCCAATGATAGCTCTTCCTAACTGCATTAAGAGTTTTTGCATAGCCAGGATGTCCTGCGAAAGGGGAATCATGAGCTTCCCATAATATCTTTTGCTTAAGTGACTGGCTTGTTGGTATACATAACCTTGTTCTGTAATAAACAAGTCCATTATCAGTGGCAAATTCCCGATACTTAGCTTGTGACTTCAGATTCTGCTCTTTGGTAGCTATTTCTTTTATCATGGTTTGGTAGGCCAAATCATGGCATGCCTCCTCTCTAGCTAGTTCGAGTATAGGGTTGCTTGGCATAGATACCTTTGTAGCCAGAGATCTGGCCGTTGATGGATTCTGCAAGATTAGGGAGTTTAGGAATGCCTTGCGACTGAGTGCATCGGCAACTACATTCTCTTTCCCTAGTCGATACTTGATTTCAAAATCATACTCCTCCAATACTTCAATCCATCGACGTTGCCTCATGTTGAGCTCGTTCTGGGTAAAAATCCATTTGAGACTCTTATGATCGGTTACTAGAGTAAACTTGTTACCCAACAGGTAGTGTCTCCAAAGCTTTAGAGCATGGATGACAGCTAATAACTCCAGATCATGCGTGGCATAATTCTTTTCATGACTCTTCAATTTCCTTGAAGAATATGCTACGGGATGACCTTCCTGCATGAGTACACACCCCAAGGCAAGAATGCTGGCATCAGTTACTAGCTCGAACTCCTTATTGAGGTCGGGAAGTTTCAGAATAGGTGCTGATACCAAACATTTCTTCAATTGGTCGAAGCTATTTTGCTCGGGAGTTGACCATGTAATGGAAGTCTGCTTCTTTAGTAAGTTGGTAAGAGGTGCTGCAATCAAAGCATAGTTTTTGATAAAGACCCTATACCATCCCGTCAAGCCAAGAAAACTGCGTATTTCTTTGACGGATACTGGTACTGGCCATTCAAGCACATCTCTGACCTTGGCTGGATCTACTGATATTCCTTCTGATGATACTATGAATCCTAGATACTCAATCTGACGTTTGAAGAATGCACACTTCTTCATTTTTGCATATAGCTTATGAGACCTCATTGTCTCAAGGACAATCCGTAGTTGAGATTCATGATCTTCTTCCTGTTTAGAATAGACTAAAGTATCATCGAAGAAGACAAGCACAAAATCATTAAGATATGGTCTAAAAATATCCTGCATTAATCTATTGAAGGTGGCAGGTGCATTTGTAAGCCCGAATGACATAACCAAGAATTCAAAGTGCCCATATCTTGTATTGAAGGCCGTTTTTGGAATATCTTCATCCTTGATCCTAATTTGATAGTAACCTGACCTGAGATCAATTTTGGAGAAGATCTTTGCACCTTGAAGGCGATCAAGAAGCTCATCTATTCTAGGAATAGGATACTTGTTCTTGACTGTTGATTGATTCAACCCACGGTAATCAATACATAGTCGAAGTGTCCCATCTTTCTTTTTCTGGAATAGAACTGGAGCTCCCCATGGTGAGTTGCTGGGCCGGATGTAACCCTGGTTTAACAGTTGCTTGAGTTGTTCCTTCAACTCAATAGCTTCCGGAATGGACATTCTATAAGGTCTCTTTGCAATTGGCGCAGCTCCAGGTAATAGCCTTATTTCATGGTCAACTTCCCTTGGAGGTGGAAGTTCAGTTAATTCCTCAGGGAATACGTCAGCGTATTCTTTTAGCCAAGAGGGTCCCTCATGAGACTCTTGCTTTTGATCTAACTTGTTGAGTTTGATCAAATAAACAGGTAATCCTTTCCTAACCCCTTTTATGATCCGCGATACTTTGGCTAACTGGATTCTTGGCACTCCTGCTTCACCTTGAGTCGTAACAAACTCTCTTTCAGAGTTTCGGAAAGAAACTTGACCCTTTTCACAGTGGATGTGAGCGTCATTAGGCTTAAGCCAATCCATCCCGAGTAGGCACTCATGGATACCTAAATTCATGACTCTGAATTTGACTGAGGTTTTCTTTCCTCCCAGATAGAACTCCTCCTTAGCAGTTTGCCTAGCACAAGTTACCTCACGACCGTTTGCCAATTCCACAAGTAGGGTAGGTGCTTCTACTGTGGCTATTCCTAATCTCTTAGCACACGCTGGTGAGATAAAGGAATGAGTACTGCCACAGTCAATCAAGGTTTTGAAACCTTTACCTCGATAGTCCGACGGTGTTTGAATCACCGAGAATTGGCGATTCGGGCCCTTCTTATGTAGAGCGGCATGGACTGTCGCTCTTTCGAATTCCGCTTCCATAGTCGGATCTTCCCCTTCTTCTGCTTCACATCTTTGCCTATTGGTAATGCAGGCAGCTCTTCCCCTTCCACGGGCGGCGACTCCCTGACCGCACCCTACACCTTGACGGAGTCCTTCGCTAAGCTTGGGACATTGCCTTTTGAAGTGACTGAGTTCATTGCAGTGGAAACATCGGATGTTTCGGCCATTATCGTGAGTAGGAACAAAGTTGTTGACGTTATTTGTCCTTGCTTTCTTCCTTTGTCCCTGATTGTGGCCTTGAACTCTCTTAACCTGGGGTCTGAATGCTCCTCTGTTCGGGTCGCTATAAGACCAATTCTTAATACCCCTTGGTTTAGCTTGCACTTCCTGAATTATAGGTGCCGCTCGAATGAGTGCATCCTGAAGATCTGATGGACGCATAGATTCGAGACGGGTATTTACAGGTGGATTTAAGCCCGCGCAAAATTTGGACACCTGCTGTGTCGTGTCCATTTGTGGCGCATACTTTAAGAGTGAGACAAATTTAGAGTAGTACGCGTCAAGAGTGAGTCCTAACTGTTTTAGCTCATAGAACTCATTCATTTTCTGTGTACGATATGCAGGCAGCAAATATCTCCCTTGCACGGCTTGCTTTAACTTCTCCCAGGTAACGGACCCCTTTGAAATCCCTTGATCCCTGCACCATTGTTTCCGCCATACTCTGGCTTCACCGGTGAGTTTTAATTTGGCGAGCATGGCCTGATTGGTAGGTGCAGTGCCAGCTGCTTCGAAGTAGTCCTCCATAGATTCAATCCAAATCTCAGCATCCGACTGGGCAAATCTGCCTCTCCCGTCAAACTCGGGTGGCTTTATCTGTTTGAGGAGGAACTTCTTCTCCTGGATCACAGTAGTACTTGATGTAGGGGGTGAATTTGGAACCTCTACCTGGGGTTGTGCCTGAGTAAAAGTTTTCTTAACATTATTGTATGGTAATTGACATTAGCTTATCTTTAGTTCAGCTATCTCGTAAATCATGAAGCTACTTAACTTTTTGTAATAACCCTGATGCACAATCGGATAGTGATAAAAAGAAGTCCTTATTTATATTTATATGGCGTAGCCTTATACAACATCTCGTGTGATGATAATCCAATCATTACATTTAGTTTGGGGAGAACAACATTGTATTGGATTTGTCTACAGGAACTGTGTAATAGTAGGGTTTTGGGTCATGAATCTTTAGGAATCGATAACTCATCGGAAGCTCAGGATATCCTTTCCGCTGGAATCCATACTTCCCATGGCGGCCCAATACCTTAATCCTATCAGCTGGAATTACAGGGTTACTTCCTCATATACATATGAGTTCAATTCAACTCTCCGACCTTGAATATGCAAAGTCGAATTTACGTGAGCTTCCACAAAAATGAACAGCTTCATGATTTTCAAATCTTCCAACCACTTGATCCTCTTCAGGTTGGTCTGTAGATAAGCGAACCGGTGGGCACCTATGTAGTAGATTCCTGAAGACCCCGTCCATCTTCGCTCTATATATAGCGGTGATGGATTATAAATCTGCTCCAGGATGTTCATCATTTCAATTCTCTGCCTATAATGCGGAGAATGCATTGCAGTCATAAACATGATCCGGAACACCAAAAACTTGTTCCACGCCTCGTAATTCTGCAAGACAGTATTGAAGATGAGGAAATGTTTGGACAGGAACAATTTCTTTACTTCATTTTTAATGAAATCTCATGAAAAGAATTCCATTGTTGGTCGGCTCTGATACCAACTGTAACGTGTCCGCTAGAATCCTCTAGGACACGTCTTGGCAGTCCATCGGAAAGGCTGTCTAGAGAACTCCGCCCGGCACTCCCATGGAATGTTACGGGTTTTGCAATCTAGGTCTTTCCGCGTCTACCACGTAGCGGAAGTGTCCTGGCCGTTTCCCACTTAGGATCGACCGGAATTAAGGTTTTCCTGTTTGGTCATTAGCTAGCAACAACTAGCGTCAGACCCGAGCGAACTACTTTACGCAGAACGCCAGGTCCGAAGCGGATTCACGCTGCACTTGGTTCAAGGAGAATGGGAAACGAGAGGGATGCAATGCTCAACCTCTCTGCCATAAGGCATAGTCCCATTCCGTTCCCCTAAAACAGCGTGAATCGGGTAACAGGTAAATCTAAGTCATCGTTCTCGTTATTTGCTTTGGCGATGATGATCATTCCTCTGTTCGTTGAAGATTTTTGAGAAAAGTTCCCGGCTAACCGGGACCACCCATCCATAGGACGGACCCATGGTCCATCCTCCGCACTTTCCTCGATTTGTTTTAGTTATGTAATTACCTACCACATTAATTTGACATATAACAAACAGCTTCTTTGATTAACCCTGTTAAGCACTGGTTCCTTCACGTAATCTTATCACAGGACATAAAGAAAACAATGTCAAACAACTTCTTTATTATCATTTTATCTTTTTATCTTTGAAATACAAGGAGTTCCGCCCGTAGGCTTGTTCATAATCCGCCCGAAGGCTATCCAGTAATCCACCAGGGATCACTAATCCAAGCTTCTGCCCGTAGACTAGTATGCGGGCCTCGAGATCCAATCCCGAGTCACGTTAGCCTCTTGTGCAGGGCCCGGAAGGCGAGGGATTTACGGCCAGAGCCCCCTCTGGCACCCAAGCGTCCTCCTGCTCCAAGTAGAACTCAACGGAGAGACCTCTCACGGCGGGTTCGGTCCACGTCCCCGGCGCGGTTAACAACCCCCTTGATTAGGGTCAGGCAGGCAGTCGGGGGTAACTGAAGCTGCCTCTCCCTTCAGGCCTTCAACCTGAAGTATTTAGATATCGTTTCATCTTTTAGTTCATTGAGCAAACAATGCAAACAATGCTTTCTAAACTGTTACAAGCACAATCAATTCCAGTGGTCGTTTTAGCTGGCAAACTGTTAAGGAGTGACTCCTTTTCTCCGAATGCAACCCGCATTCGATCCGGAATCAATTGCAACTTGGCAAGATTCCTATCGTCCTTGGGCTAGGGTCATACCCTGTCAATACTTTAGGTTTGGTTTATGGTAAATTCCGGCGACCATGTCGCTTTAGTTTATTGATTAATCATTTGCGTCCAAGCAAATGCCTAGCTTCCCTTAACTTGACAAAGTTTCCCTAATGAGGATAGAGTAAAAGGACGACTACCCTTTTCCCCTTGCGAGTTTAAACTGGCGCAAGAACCTGCCAACCTTAATCCACGGAATGGCAAAACTTCTTACGATCAAACCACAAAGCTAAGTGACGTTGCAATGTATTGCACAAGTGTCGCCTCCATTCTAAGAGATCATTTCTCCTAATGAATGGCGTATTCAGGTCACGGAATTAACTTCAGACGAGAAGGAGGGTTTAGGGTGTCTTTTTACCCACCCATCCTTAATTTCACTAAATCGACAGCGTTTAGTCCAACTCAAATCGAGTTTCATCATCTTGAACACTTGGTCCATAAGGTAGGAATCCTAGATTATTGTTTACATGAGCATCCAATTAGCCCAACATTTTTGGGAATATGGTCAGGACTATTGGGTTTGAAGGTTCTGACTTAGCGACAATGGGAAAACTTGGCCGAGTCCTTAGCGCGCCAACCCCTAGTTAGTGTTTGGGGTATCTAACGTCTTGACTGAACCATGCTCATATGAAATCCTTTGTGGCTAGGTGATTTGGGTAATTCATTATGCTTGTCTTGCGACAAGGATGAATCCTTCCTAGAGACAATAAACTAGATCTAAAAGAGGAAAAATAGTTGCAACTACCACAATACATGTAAACATGTGATTCATCGCCTCTACGCATCACATGGTTCACAATGACTCTATCTTTCCTTGTATCGTAAAAATGCATGATAATCTGGGTACTAACTTTCCTAGGACCTACTAGGACTTACATCAATTAATCATGCCTACAACCTTGTTGTCTACACTTTAGAATCTCGTGCTTTGATAAACCATGCGACCTTTCCTAAATACGGCTCCTGATGAATGAAATTTCTGCATGATGACTATGCAACACGCAACTTTCCCCTAGCTACAATGTAGTTAATGAAGTTCATACCAAACTAAAGCTAGTGTTAACTTATTCCATGTTACATGCTACTTGCAAGTCCATAAGATCATTATCGTACTCTTCTATTTCTTTTCGGGTAATATCTTATGGGTGTTAACTCTTCCTCACGAATCATTACAAGGAAGATGTTGCCTAAAATGCGGCACACGCTTATTCCTACCATGTCTAGTAACCAAATGCACTTATCAACTTCATTTCTTTGCCCTAAGTAATATATGTTTAGACTCATTACTTTGATAATGTTCCAAAATAGCAACATGCAGCTAGTCTTCTAAGGCGGACAACTCTCGAAATGCAACCGTTTCAATTTCATGACATGCATCAACCTTATCTAATGTTTAAAGAGATAATTTATCAAATGTATTTTTAACGCTGCCACAATGCGTAAAATGCGTTCTTCCTTATGGAATTAAGCGCGCCTAAACATTTCTTTATGCGAGAATAAACTCGAAAAAACCTGGACTTGTGGGCTCGGGGAGATGTCCACTTGTATGCTCGGAGATGCACCTCCCGCAGTCGCGCCTTGCAACTTCTTGGGAGCCATTGTAGTCGTGGTTACGGACTCCTTTACCCTCGCTTTTCGAGACGGCTAGGGGATCGCTATCTTCTCCTTGCGTGGGAATAGGTATTTCCCTAACCGGATTCAAAACCGCGGAGTCGCGTAGGATCAAGGCCTATGGCCTTAATCCTTAGAAGCTTCTGGCCTGCGGCAACGTCGGGGGGGGGGGGGGGGGGGGCGGGTTCGTCGTGAAGAGGGCGGGGATGGCGGACCGTGGCAGTCTGGCGGCCGTGGCGGCGACTATGGCGGCTGGTGGCTGGCGGACTGGGGCGGCAGCGCGGCGGCCTCCCTCTGCGTGGCGACGATGGTAGCCTGGTCTCCTCCTTTCCCTGAACGGCAGCAGCAGGGTCCTCTCCTTCCTCTCACAGCCCGTCCTCTCTTCTTTTTTCTTCTCTCCCTAACGGGAGTTCATATAGGCAAGGGGGGAGGGAAGGGAAGCTCCACCACGTGGAGGACTCATGCCATTCCCTCCTCATGCATTCCCGATTCACTCTTCCTTGGCCATTCCTCCCCACACTCCCTCTCCTCCAGCCATGCATCGGCTGGGGGAAGGGATAAAAAAATTTGCCTAAAATTTATCCAATTGCACCTTCAAAAAAGGGTGTTCCCTCGCAGCTTTTGCGGTCTTCAACCCCAGCCTCTAATTTACACTGTGGAGGCCTCATTTTTGAGCGTGCATGGTATGGATTAAGCTACCAATAATACGATGTAGGGGATAACCTTGCACAGGATTTACACGACGTGCGGGAAGTCAATATTTACGGTACGCAGTGTGCGGAAATATTATAGACGACTCCCGTTGGCTGCA
This sequence comes from Lygodium microphyllum, assembly GCF_053477565.2. Classification (NCBI taxonomy): domain Eukaryota; kingdom Viridiplantae; phylum Streptophyta; class Polypodiopsida; order Schizaeales; family Lygodiaceae; genus Lygodium; species Lygodium microphyllum. The sequence goes on along the minus strand of NC_141146.1, from coordinate 26,930,698 downwards.
CGGCAGCCCAGGCCTTCGTCCACAGCACAGTGATGAGTGGCCTCACCCTCGCAGGGCAACGCACGGATATTGGCAGCTTTTTAGTCCTCCCTTTCGATCCTTCCCTGCAACAGCTAGCGTCAATTCGCAACGCCTCATTCTCCCATCCTTTGCGCAGCGTCACTGACTGGATTTTTATAGGGGAAGGGGAGGGAGATCCTCCCTCTCTATGTGTCACGAAGCATGAATCCCCCTTGCTTCAAGCTCCAGCAAAAGGAGCTTGGTGTCCCATGCTTCCCTCCCTCTCCCCTAGCTCGATAATCAGCTGGGGGAAGGAGGGAATAATAATAAAAATTTGCCTTAATCTAATAAAAATAAATTATCCCAAAGCCGTATTCACGCGTGATGATTTGTTACAATCTATTCTGCACATGCCAGATTATCATGCTCGCCACACCTAACATACGAAGTGTGTGACATATACGGGGGATAAGTGAAAACCATCTAAGAACTTTCTGATGGTTGTTTTTTCCTTGCAAGTCCTGTCCATACCTATGAGCACCACACTTTGGACATGTCTCCATAGTATCATACTCTTCTTAAAACAGCATGCAATCATTGACACATGCATGGATGTTGTTGTAGTCCATGCTAAGCTTTCGTAAAATATGTTGGGCATCATCACAAGACTCTGGCAGCATGGTATTTCCAAGTGGTGATATATGATACTTTAGCAACCTGAAAACAAATCATAAAAAACCTTGAAAAGGTACAATTGTTTTTTAAAATGGTGCAGAGAAGAAATCAACGAAGTGTACGTAGACAATATAAGGATACAGGAGTATAACGACGACCATTTCCAATGCAAATTAGTGGCAACAGTACCCAAGCAAAAAAAAGCGGGCCAAAATCCAAGCGTGGCATATTGTGCAAATGGATGAAAGAGGAAGCAAAAGGGAGAGAACTGCATCTTGTGTTTGAGAGGGAGAGGGAGAGAAAGAGAGAAAGAGGGAGAATGATATATTCTCACCACTGCTGCTGCCATTTGCAAAGAAGAGGAGGAAGTGTACGGAGGGCAAAGAGAAGCCATCATCAAAAAGAGGCACTGCCAAATCCATCCTCGAGCCTTTGCGGTGAGTGGATTGTTCTCTCTTGGTTTGTTTTTGTTTTTTCTCCTTTTCTTTTGCTTGTTTCTGTTAAAAATAATGCATACTAAGAGAGAAAGAGAGAAAATGAGAGAGGGAGAGGAAGAGAGAAAAAGAAAGAATGAATGAGAGAGAGAGGGAAAAAACATTAAACATAATAGAGAAAGAGAGAAAGAGAGAGAGAGGGAGGGAGAGAGGAGAATGAACGGATAAAAAACAAAGAGAGGGTAAGATCATGTTCTTTAATTTCCTCTTTTCTTGTTTGGAGTAGTAGTAGTAGTTCTTTAATTTCTTATTTTCTTGTTTATAGTGATAGTAGTAGTAGTGGTGGTAGTAGTAGTAGTTGTTCTTTAATTTCTTATTTTCTTATTTGTAGTAGTAGTAGTGGTTCTTTAATTTATTCTTTTCTTATTTTTTATTGTAATGGTAGTAGTAGTGGTAGTGGTAGTGGTAGTGGTAGTGATAGTGGTAGTGGTAGTGGTAGAGGTTGTGGTCATCGTCGTGGTCATGGTCGTTGTAGTAGTCGTAGTCGTAGTAGTCCTAGTCCTAGCCGTAGGCATTGTAGTAGTAGTTGTAATAGTAGTAGTTTTCTTGTTTGTTATTGTTGTTATATTAGTAGTAGTTTTTTATTCTTTTCTTGTTTTTTATAGTAGTAGTAGTAGTTGTTGTTGTTTTTTTTTTCTTCTTTTCTTGTTTAATGTAGTAGTAGTAGTAGTAGTAGTAGTAGTTTTCTTGTTTGTTGTTGTTGTTGTTGTTGTAGTAGTTATTGTTGTTCTTGTTTTTTCTTCTTTTCTTATTTAATAATGTAGTAGTAGTAGTAGTAGTAGTAGTAGTAGTAGTAGTAGTAGTAGTAGTAGTAGTAGTAGTAGTAGTAGTAGTAGTAGTAGTAGTAGTAGTAGTAGTAGTAGTAGTAGTAGTAGTAGTAGTAGTAGTAGTAGTAGTAGTAGTAGTAGTAGTAGTAGTAGTAGTAGTAGTAGTAGTAGTAGTAGTAGTAGTAGTAGTAGTAGTAGTAGTAGTAGTAGTAGTAGTAGTAGTAGTAGTAGTAGTAGTAGTAGTAGTAGTAGTAGTAGTAGTAGTAGTAGTAGTAGTAGTAGTAGTAGTAGTAGTAGTAGTAGTAGTAGTAGTAGTAGTAGTAGTAGTAGTAGTAGTAGTAGTAGTAGTAGTAGTAGTAGTAGTAGTAGAAGAGAGAGAGAGAGAGAGAGATTTTGTTAAAGGAAATAAGAGAGTGAGAGAAAGAGAGAAAAAGCAAGAAGGAATGAGAGAGAGAGGGAATAAACATACAACATAATAAAGAAAGAGATAAGGAGAGAGAGAGAGAGGGAGAGAAGAGAATGAATGGATAAAAAACAAAGACAGGGTAAGATCTTGTTCTTTAACTTCTTCTTTTCTTGTTTGTAGTAGTAATAGTAGTAGTAGTAGTGGTAGTAGTAGTAGTAGTAGTGGTGGTGGTGGTGATGGTGGTGGTGGTGGTGGTGGTGGCGGTGGTAGTGGTGGTGGCGGCGAGGTCCGGTGTAATACCATGAGACGGGAAACACTTCGACATACGTTAATTTGTGGGTGGGTGGAGACTTTACATACGTTAATTTTGTTGAGTTACAAGAGAAGAAATCTCTTCTCAAACAATTTAAGAAAGAAAAAAAGAATGATAACAAAAATAAATTGTACATCAAATGGAAAACGATGAAGGTCGTAATGTTCAAGATTGCGAGGCATATCTTAATCAGCATGTTCCATGTCCTCCCTCTCAATATAAGCTAGTAATTAGTCAAAAACGTCGATTGTCTATAGAACACGTACAATGCTTTGGCAAGTTTCAATCAGAGATCATTGAGTAGGTGATCTAAAATTTTGAGCAAACGGTAAGAAAAGTGTATATCAATCATGCATTGTATTCACAAACTAATTGAATATCATATACAAAAACATTGGGTGTGGTCGGAAAATTAATTACAGGGAGGTGATGTCTCGTCCCAAGGAGAAGTGTATCCTTTGCAACCAGTTAGAAGAGTTCGTGGACGTGCGATGGATGGAGTGCCTGAGCCAATCCACCACTTGGAAGATACTACCGAATCTATACAGTGAATACCAGAGGAGACAGGCAGCCTTCCAGACTTTTCTATAATCTTGAAGCCTGAGATGGAGGCAATAATCAATGCATTGATGCCCATGGATGTCGAGACATCCGATCTTCTTAGAGAGGAAGAATCCATACCATTATATGATGGGTGCCGAGTATCTCACCTCAAGTCACTACTTGCACTCCTAAGTGTGCAAGCAAAATACGGATGGAGCAATGTGAGTGTGACTTAGTTGTTCAGGTACCTTGTACATACGCTTTGTTGATTTATTTTCGGCACTATCAAAAAAAATATTTGTGCTTTTTCAATGTATTTTATGATTTTTTTCACCTGTAAATACCATGCACGAGTCTCGTGATGATGCGCGACATGTTTTACGAAAGCTTGGCATGGACTACAATAGCATCCATGCATATATCAACGATTGCATACTGTTTCGAGTAGAATGCAAGACTATGGAGACATGTCCAAAGTGTGATGCTCACAGGTATCGACAGGACTTGCAAGGGAAAACCAACCCTTAAAAAGTTCTTAGATACTTTCTGGTTATCTTCCGCATAAACCACATGTTTTGTACGTCTGGTATGGTGAGCTTGACAACGTGGCATGTACAGAATAGATCCACAGATGGAGTTCAACGAATATCAATGCATTCACATGCATGGAGTCACATTGACTCTACCTTTCAAAGCTTTGCTCGAGAGCCAAGGTAACTTCGGCTCGGTCTTGCTATGGATGGCGTGAACCCATTCGGTATGTGCTCAACTTCTTACAGTGTGTGGCCTATAGTCCTTTTCAATTACAATATCCCTCCATGGCTTTCTATGAAGAAAGGACATCTCATCATTAGCTTGCTCATTTCTAGCCGATACAAAGTCAAAAATATGGACGTGTATCTTCGTCCATTAGTCAATGAGCTTAATATTTTGTGGGAGGAGGGGGTCACGGTGGAATATATGAGAAAGCGCAATGGTCAACGGTCTGCCAATATTTGAGCAATTTTCATGTGGACCATGTATGACTTTTCAGGATTCGGAGAGTGCTCAGATAAGTAGGCTTCCGTTTTCATTGGTAATATCTATCATATCTCGTTCACGTTTATATTCATTGGATAGAGGTATATGGACATGTCTATTTACCTTAGGTAATCATGCATGTCCATTGTGTGGGCCACAATTAGACTCTCGAAGGTCAGAACCATGAATAAGATAGTATATCAAGGATACGCCGCTTTCTTGCCAGAGGGTCATGAACTTAGGGAAGGTTTTCTTAGATGACTTCCAGTATGTATGAACACCCAAAGCTGGTACGAGCTGAAAATGGTCCACATGGAGTCACATCCAAATGAAATGCGATGGTTCTTAGTTTTCTATGAGTTGGTTTATTAGACCTACTTACAGATCAACCACTCGTTGAATCCCATGCATATTTTCAAGAACATGGGCAGCTTACTATGGGACCACATCACAGGAAAGAGAGACACAGCAGGGTAACGAATGGATTTGAAGGAGGTAGGCAAGATGGAGGCGCTTTGGCTGCAGTCGAGCGCTAATGGTCGTTTGCAGCTACCTCACGCTATCTGGGTTTTGTCCACTAAAGAAGAGCGCATTGTGAAGCAAATTATCAAGTCTATCCGCACTCCGATATGTATTATGCGTTCTCTCAAGTCTGCATTTTCTAAAGACGACCAATTATCAGGGCTAAAATCCCATGATTGGCATAAGATATGTCAGGTTTTACTACGAATGGATTGTAAGTGGCCTACGTATTTTGCTATTTCAAGCGTAGTCATTGTTCATAATGCTTCCTCATTTGTGGCAGTTTGTACTACCAATCACAATCGTAGGATGCCTTACTCCAGAAATACACGGGGCGATTTACAGGTTGTCAAATTTTGGTACAATGGATTTCATAGAGGGAGATCAAGACATCCTCTATTGAATCCGCAAGGTCGGGAGCAATGGAGATGGTCTGTCTCTTTGAGAAATACTTGCCCACCAACATGCTCACGATACAAATCCACCTTCGTGGGCATTTTGTAGATGAAGTGGAGATTGCTAAACCTATCCATACGCGATGGATGTTGTTCTTGGAGCACTTCATGAAAACCCTGAAAGGCTTTGTGCGACAACGAGCTCGGCCAGAAGATAGCATGGTTGAAGGTTGGTTGGTGTCTAAAGCATTAGTGCATATTTCATAGTGGCTACCAAAGGTGGATTCAAACAATAGTATGCTATGGTCCTTGAAGGACGATGATAGACTGACCGGAGATGTGGTGGTTGGAAGTGGGGTAGAAAAAAGAATGGATGTTGCAATGGAGGGGAAAGTGAATCACTTTTGTATGTTTCACCATGTCTCCATGGAGACGTGGCTCGCTAGGTATAAGCAAGCCAGGAAAGAGTGGGAAGAAGCGCAATCTGAATTTTGATGTAGTATATGCCATTGATCGATTTGATATCCCAAGGGCATGGAGGAGATGCTACAGTTTATGTGTACGTGATGGTTGCATGAAGCTTTGACCAGAGCATCTTGCAAAGGGACGGAGGTCTCAACCTACTCAATTCATTGCCAAATCAGTTATAAGGATACATAAGATATGCATTTTAAGTAAGATCATTTTTTAAAGATTTATATTACCGTGCTTTGCTTGATTTATATTGATTATGCTAACATCAATTTTTGTCTGTGCATGTGACCTTTGTGGATATTTAGATTAGCATGATGAGTAGAGGAATGAGTGATGAGGAGCTACAAGAGATCTTCACGTGTATGTCTCCAGATCAGATGGCTCGATTCTACCAGGATATGTCTCATGCACCGTCAGACGGTTCTGTTAGATCTACTTTGATGCGCCTTGATGCTTCAATTTCCAGTAGATGAGGTCGATACTCCATACTTGGATCGGACAAAGGGAGTGGTTCTAGGGGATACTATAGAGATGTGGATGCAATGAGCCCATGGTTTCCTTGGCATATAGGTGCTACTTCTCACTCTCATGCAAGTTTGAAAGAGGGTGCCTTAGGTGGTTGTTGTGGAGGTACCAACATAGTGTCTTGGTCTCGTCGTTTTGCTGGAGTTGTGTCACCTATGGGATATGTCACACCTGTGGGGACATCTACTCTAGTCACTCTAATAGCAGTACGTAGGTGACACCCCTATGGGTGCTACTCCGAGAGGTACTACCCTCGTAAGTAAACCAGATGTACATGGGTCTCTTGGATATGCCCAGGAGTGTGGTCGCAGGTGAGAGAGGACACATCTTAGGCATACCCTAGAGGGATATGGATACCTTGTACATGATAGGACAGGAGTCATCATCATGAATGATGAGGGGAGGAGGGTGATGGCTTGTATGAGAGAGTTGTGCCAATAAGTTTTTCAACACAACGTCTTGGATCATTGGAAGAACATACTGGAGGGGAGCAAGGACTACATAGTAGCATCCTTGCATGAGGAGTTTCTGATACCCACTGCAGCAGATAGGTTTTCCATAGGCTAGATGATGGAGTGCATGTGTGCGTACATGTCACACAGACGACCGGATGCATGCAAGGCACTTAAGAGTAGGGCTGCAAAGCCTAAGTGGTTAGACGCGGATGACTAGTGCCCACTCAGGGAGGAGGCTACAAATTCTCTAGGAGGTTTGAGAGAGTAGCGCAGGGCAGCAAGGGCACGATTGGAGGTAGGAGTGGTCCATCATCTTGGGAGTAGTGGCCATAGGACTTATCTAGAGGACCTTGTAAGCTTTTCTTTTTTTCTGTTTGCTTATTTTTCTGCAATATCCCTTGTACTAAAAATCATGTTTCTATAAATAGTTGTATTTTATTTTTTTTGAAACACTCCATTACAAATCATGATCCCACCAGCCTAGAGACTTGATATGCAGAGAGACACGGTTTCACTGCATTGATTGACCGTTTGTGTGGACGCGGTGGCCCTATAAGTCACTCATCTTTCTTATCCGTAGTTACTAATTTTAATTGAAATGCATTATTGTATGGTGGACTGGTGTGTAGCTTGCTTTTTTTGTAGAGTCTGTTTGATGCTTCTTTGCGGTAGGATGAGCTTTCGGATGGTGAGGATCTATAGCTCATGCTAGTTGGATCCGTGGAACACACATGCTCTTTTTTTTTGTCATGTGATTTATGTAGGCATTTTCTATGCACTATGTTATTATCATCCTTTGTATCTTGCCATGATTGTACCATCGCTTTCATCATGCGATATTGTATTTATTTTATGTATCAATCTTACGACTCAAATACACTTTACCTTCATTTAAATGAGCATTGTAGACATTATTGAAACTCTTTTGTATGGCCCACATAAAGCACATAGTGCTATTTGCGGCAAGGCAACTTACTGCCCTACCACAAATTTTTTTTTCCCTGTTACCATTGCTATTAGCATCGCAAATTTACTACACGCGTCACTATTAGCATCGCAAAGTATCACTATTTACGTTGTTGCTTTCATCGTCGTTATTTGTAATGCTATTAGCTGATATCGATGCAAATAGTGATGTTGATAGCAACTGTTCTATGGCGTCGCTAATACCAATGTTTTTTACGACTACGGGGAAAATTTTCTTTATGAACATTTTCATCACTTTGAACGTTGGTATAAGGCTTGTATCTTCTAGTGAGAATGTATTTGAACAACTTGGTCACACTTGCATCCCTCCACCTGTATTTTGCTTGCACACTTAGAAATGCAAGCAACATCTTTAGGCAAGATACTCTACACCCATCATATAATGGTATGGATGCTTCTTCTCTTAGCGGATTAGATGTCTCCGCATCAATGGGTATCAATGCAATTATCATTGCCTCTATCTCAAGCTCCAAGATTGGAGGAAAGTCTAAAAGGCTACCTGACTCCTTTGGTATTGATGGTATAGACTGGGTCATGCCTTCCAAGTGGTGGATTGGCTCAGGCACTCCATCCATTGCACATTCACAAACTCTTTGAATTGGCCGCAATTGGTGCATTCCTTCTTGGGATGAGATGTCACCTCCTTGTATAAATTTTACGATCACATCTAGTGTTTTTGTATATGATATTCAATTAGTTTGCGAATATAAGACATGATTGATACACATTTTTCTTACCATTTGCTCAAAGTTTGAGATCGTATGATCAATGATCTCTGATTGGAACTTACCGAAGCATTGTACGTATTCTATAGACAAGCGATGCTTTCATCGGATTGCTAGCTTGCATGGAGAGCAAGGACATGGGACATGCTAATTAAGATACGCCTCGCAGAACATCATGACCATCATCATTTTTCATTTTGTCGACATTACAACAAACAATTGATTTTTGTTCTCATTCTCTTTTTCTTTTTTAATTTCTTTGAGAAGGGGTTTCTTCTCTTGTAACTCAATAAAATTAACGTCAATTGAAACGTCTTGGTTTACAACACATAACAAATTTAGATACATGGAAATTAGACACATTAATAGTATGGTTACCATAGATTCCTTCAAAATAAACATTAAACAACTTTTAGATTTTCTATCCACTACATCTACTTAACGTTGGCTCTAATATAGGGAAGATGATTGGCATTGATAATGCAATATATGCCATTCCATATCCAAAACCTTTCATAATGCAAAAAGATCATAAAGTTAATCTAAGGTGTGCACAAATTAATCCATTTTTCATCCAAATTAATATGCATCAATAACTTTATTAATAAGGTATAGTCTCAACTTAGACCCCCTAAAATAACATTGATTTGGATCTAAGATGACACACTAGAATAGTTGGCATTCAATCATTTATAACTTGACCTAATCTAGCATTACGGTTTTTTTATGAAATTCTCTTCACTAACCAATATCAATTTGTTGTATCGAAAATCCATGGGCAATTTAAACACCCCCTTCACCCCTTTCCCTCTAAGCATTAGGAGAAATATGGACTCTCTTTTTTGCCCCTTCAGCGGTTTCTGTCACCTCTCCCTCTCTAAAAAGAGATTCCAAAATAATATTATAAAAAGAGATATTCTACAATCAAGTGAATCTCCTATTTGTATTTTCAATAGATTTCACCTATTATTTTATTCCCAAACTGTAGGATAAGGTTACTTTTTCTCAAAATCCTCATAACAAAAAAAAAACAATTCTATTTTTTCTAAAAATAGATCCAATCATTCATACATGACTCTTTAATGCCCTCATGAATTTTCAACGTTAAAATACATTAGAATCATTCTCATTCTCACTTATTAAAAGGGAGGAAGTTAAAAAATGAGATAAAATGACGTACACAACATATTTTAAGATTTTTTTTTACCCAGAGACACCTTTTTGACTTGAGATTTTCCTTGTAAATTTTCATCTTTTTTGGACAAGTATATACCTATTTCTGGGCATTTTTTCATTCCCTCAGAAAGCTCTAGTTTTGCCCCAAATTTTGTGTATTCTTCTCTTTCCCTCTAGAATATGGTTTCTTGCATACGAGTTCTTCTGAAGCAGCATTGAGGAGTAGTTTTGATATCATTTGTTGAAATCAAATAATCTCTATCTACAACACACTCTACCTTGCTACAAGCCATCTCTCTCTTCAAAAATATGCAGTAAGAAATCTCCGTCTTCAACAATCTATACTACAAGCAATCAAGTGATAATGGAGGTATCTTTATTTTTTTAATCTCTGTGATGTTATTATTCTTCACAACTGTTGTTCAGTCCTTAAGCATCAATTCATAGAGAGAGAGAGAGAGAGAGAGAGGAGGGGAGAACGGGAGGACAGAGAGGATTGTGTGAGATGAATGAAGAAAATAAGTGATAGAGTGACAGATAGTAAATTAGGGCAGAAGATAAGATGATGTTATTGTTTTCCACTAGCCAAGCTTTTGTATGAATGTGTTTAGGGTTTCCTTGATGAATTTTAGTTGAGAGAGAGAGAGAGAGAGAGAGAGAGAGAGAGAGAATATTTTGGATAGAACAGAAGATAAGATTTGATGTTAATAAGAGTTAGATTAAAAGCCAAGATTACACGCTGATTAGGGGTTGATTAGGGTCTATCAAGACTGAAAGCAAGAGAAAGAGACAAGAACCAACTAAGGCCCCTTTTAACTCCCCTACCTTGCAACTCAATGCAATGCGCCTCGAGTTGCTACCAGCTTAACCACTCCGTCTAACCCAAAGATTAGACCCACAATGATCACTTTTTTGCCATCCGGTCACATAGACCTCATCTGATATACAAGTCAGGACTCAACCAATGTTCAGGCTCACATTTGGCTTCTCCTCATAGTGGGGGCCTTACAACTTTGAGCACCATGGATCATTGGTGGCACCTAATGAGGGTGGGGCATTGATCATATCTAACACCCCCCCTCAATGTCCACCCATAGGTGAACTATCTCCTCGGCCCAATGCCAAGTCTCTGAAGATGAACTTGAAGCAAATCCTTCGTAAGTGCTTTGGTGAAGATATCTGCTCCATTCTCCTTTGTTGGACAGTAGACCAGTTCCACTATCCCATCCTCAATCAAATCATGCACATAGTGATACTGGATCTCTATATGTTTGGTGCATGCATGAAACACTGGATTTTTGAAAATGGTGATGCAACTTTGATTGTCACATCTCAGCACAGTTGGTTCTTCATCCTGTACTCCCATATGCCATAGAATCCTTCTCAACCATACTGCTTCACATGCAGCAAAACAAGCTGCCTTGTACTCTGCTTCGGTAGAAGACAATGCCACTGTTGGCTGCTTCTTACTAATCCAGGAGAAAATTCCTGAACCCAAAGAGAAACAATAACCAGAAACTGACTTCTTGGAATCACTGTCTCCTACCCAATCTGAGTCACAGTTCCCCACAAGAGAAGTTCCGAAACTGTATGTGATACCATAGTCAAGAGTTTCCTTCAAGTATCTAAGCACCTGCATCCCAGCCTTCTAATGACTCTCATGAGGTTTGTTTGAGAACCTACTCAAAACACCAACAGCAAAACTGATATCTGGTCTAGTGTTACACAAGTAGATCAGACTGCTGACCAACCTCCTATACCTCCCAATGTCTGCTAGTGCTGATGTATCCTCGATGGATAACTTTGCATTCACCTCCATAGGTGTAGCTATCTCCTTGCAATCGGTCATGCCAAATGCCTTCAAGATCTCCCATGCATACTTCTTCTGAGAGATGAAGATGTTTCCTGGCTCTTGCCAGACTTCAATCCCCAAACAATAGTGCAGCAAGCCCAAGTCTGTCATTTCAAACTCAGAACTCAAAGCCTTTCGAGTTTGGTTGATCATAACTTCATAGTCACCTGTAATAAGAAGGTCGTCCACATATAGGACAATCACTACAAACTTTTTACCATCCCTGTAAACATACAAGTTAGCATCTGAGACACATCTTTTGAAGTTTAGGTTTAAAAAGAACTTATCTATCCGCTGATACCATGCTCTGGGGGCTTGTTTCTGCCCACACAATGCCTTCTTCATCTTACACACTTTGTTCTTAGAATGGGGGGCCTCAAACCCTGGTGGCTGAGCCAGGTACACCTCCTCCTTGAGGTCACCATTTAAGAACACTGACTTAACATCCATTTGATACACTGGCCACTTCTTGTGGGCAGCCACTGCAAGTACCGTGAGAATAGTGGTCATTCTGGCAGTTGGGGAAAATGACTCTTGAAAATCAAAGTCTTGTAAAAATCATTGGGCAGCCAATCTAGCTTTGTACTTTTCTAAGGTAGCATCAGCCTTGTACTTTACCTTCCAGATCCACTTGGTGCCAATAGCCTTCTTCTTTGCTGGTCGATCCACTAGCTCCCAAGTGTCATTCTTCATTATGTTGTCATACTCCGCTTGCATAGCAGCCTTCCATGATGGATCTGCAAGTGCTTCTTCTAAGTCAGTTGGCTCCTTTACTTCTCTTATAATCTCAACCATCAAGGCCATATTGACTATGTGAGCAGAAGCCCTCCTTTGCTCCTATATTCTCTGAGACCTCCTTGGTCCGTCTGCCTTCTCCTCAATAGATGCAGGCATTGGATTATTGTGGTCATAGAGCTGCTTCACCCAGCGCGGCAATGGATTTTCCGGTGGGGTGATGTCAAGTTGGTGAACTTTTTTCTCATCATCTGAAGATGATGCTTCCTCCTGCTTAAGGATAGGGATAGCTCTTGGGACAGGTTCATAGTGGGCTACTTCTTCGCTTGATGATAAAGTGGAAGAACTTGCCTTCTCCTCCTCCACTGTATGCGGCTCCTCCTTGAACACCACATCACGGCTCGCGATGATCTTCTTTGCCTCTTGGTCATATAATTTGTAAGCCTTCTGCTCATCACTATAACCCAAGAAGATACATTTTCTGCTTTTTCATTTTAACTTGTTTCTCTTCTCACCTGGAATATGTGCATAACATTCACATCCAAAAATTCTAAAATGTGAGACAGATGGTTTTTTACCAATGTAAGCCTTATGAGGTGTTTTTTCCTTGAGAGCCTTTGTGTAGCTCCGATTTAGAATGTAGACTACAGTATTAACAGCTTCAGCCCAAAAATGGTTAGGCAATCCCTTGCCCTTTAGCATGCATCTTGTCATCTCCACAATGGTGCGATTCATGCGTTCCAAAACACCGTTCTACTGAGGTGTGTGAAGCATCGTCAATAAAGCCATTCTTTAAACTTACCAAAAGCTTGAGCCTTATTACAAAGGAAGTACACCCACATCTTCCTACTATAGTTGTCGACAATCAACATAAAATAAGAAGATCCCCCCAAGGCCTGTATAGGCATCTTACCATACAAGTCAGCATGCACCAACTCTAGGGGAGCCTGTGCTCTATTCTTGCTTTCTTGTGGAAATGCCTTTCTCTGTTGCTTGCCCATCATACGAGTTTCACATGGTTCCTTCAATTCAGTTATTGTAGGTAGCTGAGCAACCATACCTTGCTTTTGCATCTCCTTCAACACTGCAAATCTGATGTGTCCAAACCTTTCATGCCTGCACTTGTCTTCTTGACCTCACTTCATGACCAAGATCATTAATAGCAGCAATTGATAAACAGATTTCTCCTGATTTCGGGAACATACAACACATTTGAAAGCTTTTTGACTTCACCATTTGTAGCAACAAAAGAAATAGTACATCTGCCCGCAGCAGGGCATTTAGCATCATTTCCAACCGTCACAGTGATGGATTCTTGTAGAGGCTGCATAGAACTGTATAGACCTTTCTTGTTGGTCAAGTGACGGGAGGCCCCACTATCCAACACCCATGAGTCAGTGGTAGATTCTTCTTGCACCGAGGAGCACACTTTCTCAATGGTCACCATGAATAATTCCAACTCTGCTTCAGCCGTATTGGCTATGTCTTTCCCTAATTTACTTTTAAGGGTACCATTCTTTTCATCTACCTTCTTGACACGACAATCTGCAATTGCATGTCCTTTCTTCTTACAGTAGAAGCACTCTCCTTGAAACTTCTTCTTGCTGCCCTTCTTCTTTTTGTCACCATCATTTTTGGTGGAGGAAACACCTTTGCCTTTTGCATTGGCAGAGAATGCAGCATCTCCATTGTTGCTTCCTTCTCGGGCTTTTAGCCTCAACTCCTCCTCCATTAATAATGCACAAAACTCCTCAAAAGTCAAAGCTTGAGGTCTCACCTGAGTATTAAGGGCAGTTACTAGTCCATCCAACTTTTGTGGACAAATCCGAAGACACCTCCGAGCTAGCTCTTCGCTAGTCTTTTGTATCCCAGCGCCAGCCATCTGGTCGCGCAGATTCTTAATCCGAGTGATGAATGCTTCAACCGTCTCTCCTTCAGCAAACTTCTCCACTGCTAGTTGATTCTCCAAGTTTTGAATCCTTGTTTGGTTTCGTGTTTCATACTGACTCCTTAGTACATTCCAAGCCTCTGACGCTTTGGTTGTATGCTGAATCAAAGTCAGAACACTGTCAGAACAGCTTCTAATTAAGGCACACAATGCATCTGCATTCCTTCGTTTCCAAGCTCGTAGAAGATCTACATTCGGAGGAATCATCACACTAGGATTTGATGGGTCGGGGGTAGGCTGTGGTTTTGCGTCAGTCTCCAGAAGCTCATAAGAATCAAGGATAGTTGTAATTTTGAATTTCCACAAGGTGTAGTTTGTACCATCTAACTTGCCTTCGTTGAAGGTTGGTGGACGAGTCCTCAATGTTTGAATAGCCGGTACAGCAGCACCACCTCTTGCACTGCTTCCTGATGCGCCAGAACCGCTTCCGGAAGTCGACATAGTTTCTCTTTGCTGTTGAAGCCTTTACCTCTTGCACACTCTCTGATCTCTAGAGCCCCCTAGGCTCTGATACCATGTAAAAATTACATGGCGCATCGAACAGAATCTGAGAAAGAGATAGAGAGTACACAACAGATAAGAGGAGAATCAGTAAATTCTTTAACTCCAAACAATTGATACAAAGATGGCTCTGTCCACCCATGCGCTTCCACTGTGTGAAGCTTAGATGGTGATCTAGACAGAAGATAGGTGAAGAGCTTAAGGCTAGCTGGAACAACAACTCTGACTGGGTGAAAGATGAGCGATAGATGGTTGTGAAGGGGTTTAGCTTTTATAGCCTGCAAAGGCTGTTAGGTCGGCCTGACCGACCTACCATATGAGCCTCCACTAGTCAGCCAGGGAATATTCCAAGGAATATTTCCTTTACCATCAGGCCGGGGGTGCTGCCCTCGGACCCCCGCGAGGGGGGCCGCTGGCCCCCTTGGGACCCCCCAGCCAGGGGCCGCTTCCGCGGCGTCCGGACCCCAAAATAGGGGCCCCTTTTAACTGCCTTACCCCGCAACTCAATGCAATGCGTCTCGAGTTGCTACCAGCTTAACCACTCCATCTAACCCAAAGATTAGACCCAAAACGGTCACCTTTTTGCCATCCGATCACACAGACCTCATCTGATATACAAGTCAGGACTCAACCAATGTCCAAGCTCACATTTGGCTTCTCCTTATAGTGGGGGCCTTAGAACTTTGAGCACCATGGATCATTGGTGGCACCTAATGAGGGTGGGGCATTGATCATATCTAACACAGACTTGTTACACAAGGATTAGCAGGGGTTCATCAAACCTTGACAAATATGCACACAAGATTACAAGGAAATATGCAGTCTCTGATGGAAAAGGATAGATTATCGACTAAGAAGGATAGGGAGAACTAGAACCTACAACAAGCAATGTCGTTCATTGAAGATGCTATGCATGCTACACACGTGTAGAATATGTAGTTACATCTTAAAGTCAATGACTTAGAGAAGGAGAATTGAATTTGGTAGATATTCTTGTAAATAAAGCAAGTGAGGCCATTGAAAACCAACATAATAAAGCCAAAAGATTAAAATAAAGATAATTGGAAGAGCTTCATGAGTATGCAAGCCCATCATTATCTTGTATTTGTGTAAGTAGGTTTATTTCAATGTTATTACGACTAAACTTGGTGCTTATGATTTATGGAAAAAAATGTGGTCTCTATGAGAAGTAGTCCCCCTAATCAAAGTCGTATTAGTTGAAGAAGGTTATGTATCTTCATATGAAGGAGGATACTTGTATGTCTACTAATTTGAATGCATTCCGTTTCATTTTTTGCCAACGTAAGTTGCACCACATTCAATTTTAGGATAACATAAAGTCTTTATTCTTCTTGGTCACACTACTACAATCTTGGTATACATTTCATACGACTATAAATGTTAATCCTACTAAGATTTTTCTAAATGCTTTGATTTAGAGTGCGCTTTTCATGTTATAGAGGAAGTGATCAAGAAAAACATTGATGTAGCCTGTACTTTTCATGAACTTATAATTAGAGGTAGACATGATGGAAAATAAAATAACATCCCCAGTTATTAGCGACACAAATTAATAGGGCCAAGTCCTCGATTAAGTTTCTCATGAATAATGTGTGCATCACGTGGGTTCAAAATAATGTATTTTTAAAATACATTTTTTACATATAGAAGGGTGTAGTAAAAAGGGGTTATTTACAAAGTGAATAAAAAAGGGTTATGTTTTATTCAAGAAAATTTCACTAATAAGGATATTTAAAAATAGGCCTTGAAGGCACGTGATGTAGAGGATATATATATAATAAAGCAAAGGTGAGAAATTTTACATACTAAGAACTTTTTGAGGGGATGGTTTTTCCTTGCAAGTCTTGTTGATATCTGTGAGCACCACACTTTGGACATGTCTCCATAGTCTTGTACTCTCCTCGAAACATCACACAATCATTAACACATGCATGGATGCTTTTGTAGTCTATGCCAAGCTTTCATAAAACATATCACGCATCATCACGAGACTCAGGCATGGTATTTCCAAGTGGTAATATATGATACTTTTGTTAGCTATATATAGTATATCTATATATAGCACCCCTGTTAGCTATATATAGTCTATCTATATATAGCGCCCTAGGTCCCCTCTATATATTCCTATCATGTGTGCTCAGTTGGACATACTTCTGGGGTTCCACTTCGGGTGTCTCATATCTCTCTTCTCTCCTCTCTTTCTTTCGTCTCTCGTCTTCCTCGCAGTTTCTTACATGGTATCAGAGCGCCTTGGCTCCATGCTCATGAGAAGGCTCTGAAGAAGCTCAGTTGTAGCCTTGGGGGCTTGATCTTGCTAGACGCGGGCGATGTCTTAAGTGATGCTGTCATTTATGTCTCTGGAAGAGCGGTGCCTGCACCAGTGAGCAGAGGCAACAAGGATAACTCGATGGGAAAGGTGAAGACTGACCTTCAGAAGCTGTATGACAGGCTCCAAGCCACCTCGTTGCTATTCATCTTCTTCTCCATCGCCGCCTCTGCTGCCTCGCTCAGCATGGCGGCCACCTCCACCAGCCTCCACCACTGCTGTCACAGACAGATCCAGCCCCTCCGATCCCTAACGGATAGACGCCATGCCATGATACAGAGAACAAGCATCCTCCTGCGCTTCTCCACATTCTGCAGTGGCAGAGATGAGGGATGTCTAGGAGTAGACATCGTGATTGGGCAGCTTGCCAAAGATCTGTAGGGCATCGCATATGTCCAGGAGTAGACATCGTGATGGGGCTATCGTGATGGGACAGTTTGCCAAAGATCTGCAGGGCATCGTATATGTCCAGGAGTAGACATCGTGATGGGGCAGTTTGCCAAAGATCTGCAGGGTATCGCACAGTGCACCACACTCGACAAGGAGGGGTACAAGGTAGTTGCGGATGAATCGATGAGTATTGAGGCCGTGTGCAAGCATACAGACGCCACTGCTGTCACAGACGGATCCAGCCCCTCTGGTCCCTGCTAATGCATCGAATCACACCACAATAAAATCTATGAAGCCTCGAGTTGCTATCTGCCTCGTTGGTGGTGCTTGTGCTTTCGAATTAACAAGGCCTTCACTGAGAAAATACGTTTTGCTGCACGCCACTCATCACTACAAGGCGGATGTTTTCCTCCATGCTCCCCTGGACAGGGACTCTTATAAGTTCAACATTCTCAAGGACGTGCCAAATGTGCCAAATCTTGCAGATTTTCGGATTTTCGTGCCTCAGAATCTACCCGAGACTAGAGTGGCAAGGGATGTGTTGATGCCAAGTAACTCTCCTCACGGGATTCAGGGAATCTTGTGGAGGGGTGTATAAATATGATAAAGCACTACTAGACAAAGCACAATTTTGTCTATGATTGGGTCATAAGGACACGTCTGGATGGATTTTGGAGTGATAATCCTATGTTTGTGGCAGAAGTTCTATGTGTAGCGGCAGCTCTCTATGCAGTGCACATCTGCAGCAGGGCGACTACAGATCTTTGCCCAGTTTGCTTTTCAAATCACAAGCCTTGTGGCAGACCAGAGAGAGATTTTTGACTACTTGTCTATATTTCTCCTTCTCAAAGTTGAATGAAGTTTTACAACTCTGAAGTTTTATACTTGCATCAGAAGGGAATTGTGAAACTTCAACATCTAGATACATATACAGGCTTGCGGAGTCTACATTTGGAGTGTAATGCTATCTCAGAAATTGAGGGACTAGAGAATTGTGTGGAGCTTTCTTGTCTATATTTGAATCCAAATCTTATTGAGCATGTAAAGGGGCTGGATCATCTCAAGTGATTGGACACAATAGACTTGTCAGACAACTAGATAAAGCAAATTACAGGATTGTCCTACTGTCCTTTATTGCGACAGTTGTGGTATCAAATTCCAATTTTAGAATATGTGCTCCAGCCTGTATACATGAACTCAGTCAGTTTTGATGCTAAGAAGGCCATTCTATATTTGCCCGAAATAAGAGTGGGAGATGATTTCCACTCGGCCTCGCTATTCATCACCTAGATGACAAGGGATAGTCCCAGCATCCCCTATGCCGCCTCGCTATTCATCACCTAGACGACAGGGGATAGTCCCAGCATCCCCTGTGTGAGAGGCATCAGGCCACTTGAACTCTTCTTTGTGGTCTTCCCGTGGGACAGCTGGTTCAAGAATTCAGATATGATATAAGTATTGACGTTTCATTTTCCAGCTCATAATTTGTTTACATCTCATCTATTATTCTTTCTAACTGATGATCGTATTCCAGCTTATAGTTGATGCGCTGATGATATTTTAATGATCGTAATATTCGTCTCATTATTATTCCAGCTGTTAAGTTGTTCCAGCTGATGTTTCATTCCTTATTCTAGCTGTTGAGTTGTTCCAGCTGATGTTTCGTTCCTTATTATTCAAGCTGTTGAGTTGTTCCAGCTGATGTTTCGTTCTTTATTGTAGCTTCTTTCCAACTGATGAGCGTCTACATTCCAGCTGATGACAAATTATTTTATCTATATTCTGTTCATGGGGCCCCACATGTGTTATGTTGTTTATAGAGCGGCGTCGCGAACCGTCTCTATAGACCTTGTGTTGTTCTAATGTCACTGTAACGTTTCTCTTTAAGTTTTGATGTGAGAGATATACTGCTTACATCCCAAGTTCAGTTGAAGGAATTTCTTGGAGATTTTATCTTTTGCAGTGATGTCGCTTATCCTTATTTTACATGTTATATATTTAGGAGTAATAAAGCTCTTTTGATGCCTCTAAATAGGTTGTTGTAATTCAGGAGTGATGTAGCTCCTTCTCCGTTGATGTTGTAATTCAGGAGTGATGTAGCTCCTTCTCCATTGATGTTGTAATTAACGAGTGATGTAGCTCCCTTGATGCCTATAAATAGGCTCTTGTAAGTTCAACTTTGTAATTTTATATTTTGAATATTAATATAACGGTAGGCCTATATAGAGCTGTGGGTTTTTTCCTTTGAGTCCCCAAGGGTTTATTCATCCATAGTAAGGGACCTTTATTTGAGCGGGGGTGTTAGCTATATATAGTCTACCTATATATAGCGCCCCTGTTAGCTATATATAGTCTATCTATATATAGCACCCCATGTCCCCTCTATATATTCCTATCACGTGTGCTCAGTTGGACATACTTTTGGGGTTTTACTTCGGGTGTCTCATATCTCTCTTCTCTCCTGTCTT
Source organism: Lygodium microphyllum (assembly GCF_053477565.2). NCBI lineage: Eukaryota > Viridiplantae > Streptophyta > Polypodiopsida > Schizaeales > Lygodiaceae > Lygodium > Lygodium microphyllum. Next base: position 26,910,980 of record NC_141146.1, on the reverse strand, counting down.
TCTTTCGTCTCTCGTCTTCCTCGCAGTTTCTTACAACGTTAGCAACTTGAAAAACAATCATAAAACACCTTAAAAAAGGACAAGTGTTTTTTTATAATGGTGTCAAAAAAAATCAAGGGAGTGTACGTAGAATGTACCTGAACAACTTGGTCACACTCGCATCGCTCCACCCATATTTCACCACTACACTTGGCACTCAATCCATCGCACGCCCACGAAATCTTCTAGCTGGTTGCAATAGGTGCATTCCTCCTTGGGATGAGATGTCACCTCCCTATATAAATTTTACGGCCACGTCTAATGTTTTTTAATATGATACTCAATTAGTTTGCAAATGTAAGGCATGATTGATACACACTTTTCTTACTATTCGCTTAAAGTTTGAGATCAACTAATCAATGATATCTGATTAAAACTCGCTGAAATGTCATATGTGTTCTATAGACAAACGATATTTTTTTCTTATTGCCAGCTTGCATTGAGAGCAAGGACATGGGACATGCTGATTAAGATACACCTCGTGATCTTGAACATCATGACCTTCAACATTTTCCATTTGGTCTACTTTCTAACAAATAATTGGATTTTGTTCTCATTCTCTTTTTCTTTTTAAATTTGTTTGAGAAGGGATATCTTCTCTTGTAACTCAATAAAATTAAGGTCAACTAAAATGTCTTGGTTTACAATACATAACGAACTAGTTTAATATACATTATAAAGATTCCATATAAACCTTCTTACATTTTAGCATAAATTTTTAGCAATTATTGAGCTTATACAAGTAGAAGGAAAAGAGTTATCTTTTATTCGAGTTTTTCCATCTGTACTAACCCCAAGGGAGTCTTCATGATTGTGATATCCCTGCTCTCAACTCTAAGATAAAATTGATCATACCCCAAGTAAAGATCATCCAAAGAATAGATCGCTCTACTTGCAAAAGCCTTTGCAAATTCATCTACCACAAGAGCTGCACCCATATTTCTTATGGTCACTTTATTGACCAGTTGCATGTCTTGAATAAATCTCAAAGCCCTGTTCTTTTTGGGCACACTAAACCAGCAATTTGAGTATTGGGCTGAGGAGGCCTCCAAAATCTTCATGCAAATCTTTTCAATTAGAAAATCCATGAGCTTTGGAAAGTAAGATTTAGGCACTGGAATAGGCCTCAAGGTCCATGATACATGTGGCACAGTAAATATTACCATAGGAGAGACAATATTTGGATCCACACAACCTATTTCAGTTGGCTAAAATGCAAATGCTTTTCCATGCCTAGCCAATATCTATAGAAAATAGTCTCTTTCATCAGATGAAAGAAACCCTTGCGCACCTCTTCTACACCAACTTTCAATTCTTGTAATTTTTTAGTTGTAAACTGATGACCTATATCTTTAGGATCCCGTAAGGTTGGCTGCCTTGAAACGTTTTCATTTAGACCCTCACTTTCTAGGGGAAGTGGCAAAGCAACTAGTTTCACATTTTTGTCAACCGTCTTATACTTTGTCTCCATGTCAAGTGCTTCAGTCCATTGTCATCCTTCCTGCTGAGAAAACAATGCTATAATATCATACATGTCCAAAGACACATACTGACAACACTCTATTTTTAGCCTCATTTTCTGCATGTATAGTTGCTGAAATTTCAGCCATAGTGTCATTAATATTCAGCCCATAAAAGATGCATGAAATACCTTCATTTTCAGCTAACAACCCCAGTGCTCTCAATTCTTTAGTAGCTTGTTTCATAGATATGCATTCAACCTTGCACATAGCTTGCATAGGCTTAAACTAACATGAAATGTTTATTGTAAACTTAGATTAACCAATAGTAAATAGATGCTTCATTCCATCAAGAGGTGAGTATGTCCTCTTAATAGCACTACTTTAGCTCCACATTACAACAATGCTTAATGAGGATCTAATCTTTCAATTCCCTTGCATTTGAAAGCAAAGGAGACTCTCGAAGCATATCCCGATTCCTAGGATGATTAACACAAAAGATAAGAAATTGGATTGCTTTCCTTCCATCCTTGCTTGTGACTCTTACATAAGCACAACCATCATCAAGCACCTTTGTGTCCATACACACTCCTGTAATATAGGGTTGTCCCAAAATCACTGCATATAAGGAACTATCTTGCACAAAGAAGTGTTGCTCTTCTTGTACATCACCAATCGTGACTTTTACATTAGGACATGAAACATAAAGCTCCCTTGAAGAATTATTTGCAGCCTTCATATGCCAACCATGATCAATGTCCACATGCTATGCACCATTCTCATAAAATCCATGCTCAATGACATTAATCTCTGACCCATAGTCAAGCAAAACAACACAAGGAGTTTCACACTCTTCTATTTTCACTATTGTTTCAGTGGTAGCCCTAGCCTAGCGATTTCTTATATAATATGACTTTGAGTAATAAATCCTAGATTCTCTTCCCCATGTTGTTGTATTTGCCTTACTCCACCATGCATATTGCTACAAGACAATGCATTTTCAACCACTTTCTTCTCTTTTCCACATGTTATCCACCAGTAATTATTAGCATCCTACATAGATAAACTAGTACTTACATCATCTCATATTCAGCCCGAGAACCCAATAAACCAGTTTTCTCTTCAAATTGCAATGATGCACTAGTGGTACTACAAAGAAACTAATGCTTCCTCTTAATTATGTTAATGATTTCATCATGAAATTCGTGCTTGGTGATGCTAAGAACCTCTCCCAAGGTGAATTCCATCCGACTGTTTAAGATTCATTCTTCAATAACCTTCTTAAGATCTTTTGTATGGCCTAAATATAGCACATAAATTTCTTTTTCTCTATAACCGTCACTATTAGCATCATAATTTTACCTACAGGTGTTGCTATTATCATCGCAGTTTGCGTCGCAAAATGTCGCTATTTGCATTGTCATTTGCAAATAATGATGGAAATAGTGATGCAAATAATAATGCAAATAGCGAAATCGATAGCAATGGTTATATGGCGTCTCTAATACCAACGTGTTTAATGATGATAGGGAAAAAAAATTGTAAACCGACACCTCATATGACGTTCACTTTGTTTTAAGACATCTTTCTTGATAGCGATGTGTTGGTTATCAAGAGGCCTTGGCATGATAACTCATATTTTGGAAATATAGCAAGATTCATGTGCACAAGAAACATGATTGCCTCTTGCTTTGAATTTTGGAGAGAGAGATATGCAAAAGTTGTTGGAAGACAAGGTTGCCTCAACTGCTTATATACCTGTACATGCTTGTACTTTTGGATAGAATGCATGGCCAGTTCAAAGGCCACAATATGGATACATGCTTTACATGCAGATGAAAAGAGAAAGGTTGCTCATAGTGAAATGTCTCATGCAGGGCAAGACATTCAAGACATAACTAGTTGGGAATCACTAGTAGATGCATATTTAGTGTATATATATTTAGCAAAGGTGAAAAATATGGCTTATGGAAGAGAATCAAAAGAGAGATAAAGATAATGCAAGGATATCTAAAATAGTAATAAGAAGAAGTGTGGATCCGCCTAAAGCTACAAATCAGCCACCTCCCAAGCATGTTATGGAAGAGGTCTATTAAGAGCAAAAAAAAGATAGCAAACAAGAGAGCAAAAAGAAGGGCAAGCAGCTAGGGTATAAGTTGTAGTATTATATTTTGGATGATAATAACATAGTGTATAGAAAATAACTACATAAATCACAAGACCAAAAAAGAATTCTTGCTTGAACTTTGCCATGATACCACAATTCATTGTGGAGCGCATTTTATCGATACGCTCCATGCGAAAATGTCATCCGTGCGACCACGCCGCACTATATATTTCTTATTATACATTAAAATGGTTAATTAGTTGTCACATATAAAATCTAGGTACAACAGCTTATAAAACATGTGGCCACCTTTAGACTACATCCCCTCGAGAATTTCCACTCCTCAGTTGAGACCTCCATCCTTTCATGAGAGGTTGCGATCAAAGCTCCATGTAACCATCGCAATGACATGAACCGCAACATCTCCTCTGTAATATTTCTACTGAAAATATTATGAGCCCGTGAGTCTCATGCAATGACAATGTTGGTATTGTGGTCGCGGATAGTGCAGGCTTTAATTGGTACACTCTCCACTAGCAAATCGAGTAAGGACTAAAGATCCCGCATAGCTTCATAAGAACCTCCTCTTGGGAGGAGATCATGAGGATAATATTGGAATTATGGCAATTTTTTTTAAATCATCCCCTCTTTCCCCCAGCCAACGGTCATGCTGGAGGAGAGGGAGAAATGCGCTTGTGACTAAGCATCTAGCTGGAGGACATAGGGAAGGGAATGGCCATGAAATTAGGCCGCGTGGGGGGGGAAGGTCCCTCTGCCTACCCTATAAATACCCCCTCTATGGGGTGAGTAAGGGAGGGGAGTTAAGGGATGTGATGCTGCCATATGAGGAAGGGAGTAAAGCTGCGTTGCCTGCAGCTTGAGCCGCCACCAGAAGTTGACACCGCCGCTGCCATGAGTCCGCCAGCTGCTGCCGAAGGAGGAGTCATAAGGAATAGTTGTGAGGAGGAGTCGTGGAGTCTGCGCCAGCTCCCGCCTTCATTTTTCTTCCACGTGGGTTTTTCCCACAACCTCTCTAGAAGCTCTCAGAAGCTTCTTGAGAAGCTTCTAAGGGCTTCTTAGGAAGCCCCCCTTCTTATGGGTTTTTTTTTAAAGCCTTCTCTAAGTGGGTTTTATACCCCTTTGGGATTTAAGCACCCATTCCCTTGAAATTCCCACCCAATTCCCCTTTCTCATTACAAATTCCACCCAAGCCCCTTTCCTATTTAAATTCCCCTTTCAAGTTCATTTTAACCCTGGGTTTGAAGCATCTTTTTCCCCCTTAGACACAATAGCTGGGTTTTTCCAAACCCTTCCTTTAGCATTTCCACAAACCCTTTCCCCGTGGTCCATTTATGTTCCTTTCCCGTGGTCCATTTAAACCCCCCTTCCATGGTTTTTCTTAAGCCCTTCCCAAGCAGTATTTAAGCCCCCTTTCCCCCTTTTTGCATTTCACAAAGCCCATTTATAACTCCCTTCCTTGGGCTTTCATAGGCCTTATCAAGCGGGTTTTATTACCCCCAGGTATTTAAGCACCTTTTTCATAACATATCCATAAGGTTTTAACCCCGAGTTTTCTTTTAAAAAACCCTTCCCACACAAGCCTTTAAAAACCATTTTCAAGGAGGAAGCCTATAAAGCCTTCTAAAGCCTGATTCCGAAAGACAGTGCAATTGGTCAAGGAAGCTGAATCACAAAGGGAGTTTCGCGTGTGAAGGAGACGGCCAAGATCATAAGTCTGGGTCCAAGGCAAAAATGTCAAATTCACGATGGCCCCTAAAAAGGCACAAGGCTTAACCGTAGGAGGATCATCTCCTAACATCCATGTGGATATTTCACCATAAGTCTAGGTTTTCTTCCTAATTTTGAATTTACGTCATAATATTTCAATTGTGCATGGATCATTTATGGAAATAGGATGCACTTTTTGATTGAAATACTTTGGCTAAATTTAAGAAAATAGCTTACGATCAAAGAATCGGTCATTTGTATTTTTCAAATAAACGAATGAAAAAAGAGCATAAGATCTCTATGCATTCCTAGCAAGTGGTTTTTTAATGCATTGCAAAGTAACGAATTTAGATCAACTAATGCCCATCTTTCCAAATCGAAATTATAGTAGTACACTTTGATTATGCATGGAAAGAATTAATCGCATGTCGCATTATTAGACATCTTTTCTTCGAAATGATTTATTAAAGAAGGTTGCTAATAACTGTAGGAAATCGCAAGGCATGGAAATGACTCTAGGGCTGCATGAAGTAGATTAATCTCTAGGAAATTGTCATAAATCTCAATCAATTACGTAAGTAATTACAAAAGGTTGTGTAAATTCAGCATACGAATAATTCATTCAGAAATCAAACTAGGAAAAGGCTGCATGGTTCGTTTTAAACATAAAACCCTAAAGCTTTGTAGCATGAATCTTGATTTGCATGTTATAAAAGGATCAATAGGAATTATGCCATAACTTATCATACGCTTTGATTTTAACCAGAAAAGTTAGGGATTGTAAATCTAATCATACGTAGGCAATAAATTGTGTGCTTACGAAGAATGGTACTGTAGTGGTTTTACCCTAAACACCTAAACCACAAAATATTCGCTTAGAAATGATTAAATTGATGCAACATACCCCGAGTGCTAACTAGGGTTTAGCACGTTGAGGACATGACCTAGTCGCTCTTATTTCCAAACTGAAAACTCTCATACCCTAAAAACTTGCCCACATTCACAGAATGTAGAGACAATAGGACATACTTGTGAGAAATGATCTAGGGTTTCTACCTTAAAGATTGCTCGCTAAAAAGATGAAACTCGAGTTGAATTTGGGAACCCTAGGACCGACAACGTCGGCCTAGTGCAATCAGAAATGGATTGTTATGAAGACACCCTAACCCTATTTCCTATCTAATCATGATTCCTTGATTAGAAGACGCCGTTAGATGGGTAAAATAGTTCCATGGATTAGGTGCGACACTTGGCAACAGGTTGTAGAGTCGCATGATTTTGTGATTTGATCACAAGGGAGTTGCCAATTCCTTGGAATAGGATTGGCAGATTCTTTCGCAAGGTTATCTTGCAAGAGGATGAGTAATCGTCCTGATATACTACCTTTCTTGCAAAAAGTGACCAAGACAAGGGGATTAGATATTTGCTTGGAAGCAAAGGACCAATCAATAATTTGGAGCAACATAATTGCTGTTAATAGAACTTAAGGTATTGGTTAAGTTGGGCTAACAGGGTACGACCCTAACCCAAGGACATAAGGGTTAACAAATAAACCCTTGGGAATCTTGCCAAGTCGAAATTGATCTTGGATCGAATGCTGGATGCATTCGGAGAGAAGGATTCATTCCTTAGCAGTTGGCCAAAGTAAACGACCACTGGAAATGATTGTGCTTGTAACAGTTTAAAGAGCACTGTTTTGCTTTGTTTGCTCAAGGAATTAAAGAAGGAAAAGATATCTAATGCTTCAGGTTGAAGGCCTGAAGGGAGGGGCAGCCTCAGTTACCCCCGACTGTTTGCTTGACCCTAACCAAGGGGGTTGTTAACCACGCCCGGAAGATGGACCGAACCCACCGCAAGAGATCTCTCCATTGAGCGCTACTTGGAGCAGGAGGATGCTTGGGTGCCAGGGGGGGCTCTGGCCGTAAATCCCTTGCCTTCCGGGCCCTGCATAAGAGGCCAACGTGACTCGAGATTGGATCTCGAGGCCCGCATACTAGTCTATGAGTGGAATCTTGGATTAATAATTCATGTGGATTGCTGGATAGCCTTCGGGCGGATTATGGATAAGCCTACGGACTGGATTTTAGAAATGTATTCCAAAGATAAATATGATAAGCTGTTGAAAAGGGACTTGTTTGACATTACTTTTCTATGTCAAGTGTTATGATAAGGTGAAGGAACTAGTGCTTAACGGACTAATTAAGGAAGCTGTTTGAGGCATGCCCAACTAAATGTGGTAGGTAATTAGATAACTAAAACAACTTGAGGAAAGTACGGTGGATGTGGCCATGGGTCCGCCGTCCTATAGATAGGTGGTCTCGGTTTGCCGAGAACTTTTCTCAAATCATGAAGGACAGCAAGAAGATTGTTTCAAAGGACACAAACAGCAAGGGCGTTGGCCTAGAGTCTAAGCTACAATAGTCTCGGTTCATGTTGTTTTAGGGGAACGTAATGGGACTATGCCTTATGGCAGAGAGGTCGAGCCTTGCATCCCTCTCATTTTCCATTCTCCTTGAACCAAGTGCAGCATAAATCCACTTCGGCTCTGGCGTTTCTGCGTAAAATAGTTCGCTCGGGGTTCAACGCTAGGTGCCGTTTAGGAAATGACCATTAGGGAAAAACCCTGATTCAGGTTGGCCCTAAGTGGGAACGACCAGAATACTTCTGCTACGTGGCAGACGCGGGAAGTCCTAGATTGCAAACCCCGTAACCTTCCATGGGAGTGTCAGGCGGAGCCTTCTAGATCTTCTTTCCGATGGATTGCTAAGACGTATCATGAAGGGAACACATGGACATGTTACAGTTAGTATTATAGCCAACCAACAAAGGATTTTGTTTTTAAGAAATCTTAATAAGAAGAAGTAAAGCAAATGTTACTGTTTCGAACATTTTCTAACTTTCAATGCTTTCTTGTAGAATTATGAAGCATGGAACATGTTCTTAGTGTTCTGAGTCATGTTTATGACTGCGATGCATTCCCCAGATTATCGACAAAGGGTTGAAATGATGAAGATCCTAGATCGTATCTATAATCCATTGCCTTTGTATGTGGAACGAAGATGGACGGGTGCCTCAGGAATCTACTATATAGCTGCCCACCGGTTTGCATACCTTCAAACCAACCTAAAGAGGATCAGGTAGTTGGAAGACCTGAAGATCGTGAAGCTGTTCATTTTTGTGGAGGCTCACGTAAACTCAACTTTATATATTCGAGGTCGGAGGGTTAAGCTGAACTCATATGTATATGAAGAAGTGACCCATGTAATCCCCATTGAGATAGGATCAAGGTGTTGGGGCGCTATGAGAAGAATGGGTTCCAAAAGGAAGGATATCCTAATCTTCCAATGACTTACCGATTCTTGAAAATCCATGACCCAAAACCATACTATTACCCAGTTCCTGTAGATAAATGTAATACAACATTATTTTCCTCAAACTAAATGTAAACAGTTGCTCTATCATCTCTGGAAATGTTGTACTCTGAAAAGGGCTATGCCCATATGAATGCAATTTTTATCAATGTCTGTTTTGTCAATGAGAATTGATAAAAAGTTAAGTGGCTAGGATTCTTGGTTGATAGCTGAATTTGGGTATGTAATATAAATCATAACGATTAAATGAGTGATAACATTAAGAAACCTTTATCCAGGCACAACCGTAGGTACAGATTCCCAGTTCGCCTCCTACATCAAGTACTGCCGTAATCCAGGAGAAGAAGTTTCTTCTCAAGCAGATTAAGCCGCATGAATTTGATGGAAAAGGCAGGTCCATCCGAGCGGATGCTGAAATTTGGATTGAATCCATGGAGGATTACTTTGAAGTAGCCGGTACTGCACCGGCCAACCAGGCTATGCTCGCCAAGCTGAAGCTCACCGGTGAAGCCAGGCTTTGGTGGAAGAAATGGTATCCATTACTTGGGAAAAACTGAAGAAAGCTGTGCAAGGAAGATACTTACCACCTGCGTATCGCACGTAGAAAATGAATGAGTTCTTCAAGTTGAAACATTTGGGACTCACTCTTGATGCATACTACTCTAAATTTGTCTCACTTCTTAAGTATGCGCCAACAGATGGACATGACACAGCAGGTGTCAAAATTTTGTGCTGGTTTAAACCCACCAATGAATACTTGTCTCGAATCTATGCGCCCATCAGATCTACAGGATGCACTCATTTGAGCCGTGCCTATAATTCAGGAGGTGCAGGAGGCTAGACCAAGAGGTAACAAAACTTGGTCTTATAATGACCTAAACAGAGGAGCATATAGACCTCAAATAAAGAGAGTTCAAGGTCAGAATCGGGGACAAAGAAACAAAGCAAGGAATAATAATGTCAACAACTTCGTCCCTACCCAAAGCAATGGCCGAAACCTCCGTTGTTTCCACTACAACGAGCCCGATCATTTCAAGAGGCAATGTTCCAAGCTTGGAGGAGGACATCACCAAGTACCTTTCCAAGGAATGGACCGTGGCCAGGGAGCTGCTACCCAAGACAGAGGAACAATCTCCTGTGTTGCCAACAGGGAAATGTGTGAAGAAGAAGATCCGACCATGGAAGAAGAGTTTGAAAGGGCGACAGTCCATGCCGCTCTTCACAAGAAAGGGCCGAATCGCCAGTTTTCGGTGATTCAGACACCGTCGAACTATTAAGGTAAAGGTTTCAAGACCTTGATTGATTGTGGCAGTACACATTCCTTTATCTCACCAGTTTTGCAAGAAGATTTGGAATAACCACATTAGAAGCACCTACCTTGCTTGTGGAATTAGCAAATGGTTGTGAGGTCACTTGTACTAGGCAAACTCCTAAGGTGGAATTCTTTCTGGGAGAAAAGACGACTTCGGTCAAATTCAAAGTCATGAACTTAGGTATCCATGAGTGTCTACTCGGAATGGATTGGCTTAAACCTAATGACGCGCACATTCATTGTGGAAAGGGCCAAATTTCCTTTCGGAACTCTGAAGGGGATTTAGTCACAACTCAAGGTGAGACTGGAAAGCCAAAAATTCAATTGGCCAAAGCATCTCGGATTATAAAGGGAGTCAGAAAGGGACTACCTGTCTACTTAATTAAGCTCAATAAGTTAGATCAGAAACAAGAGTCTAGTGAAGAACCTTCATGGCTAAAGGAATACGCGGACGTATTTCCTGAAGAGTTAACAGAACTCCCGCCTCAAAGAGAAGTGGATCATGGATCAAGCTAGTGCCAGGAGCTGCGCCAATTGCAAAGAGACCTTATAGAATGTCCATCACGGGAGCAATTGAGATGAAGGAATAACTCAAGAAACTACTATATCAGGGCTACATCCATCCAAGTAGTTCACCATCGGGAGCTCCAGTACTGTTCTAGAAAAAGAAAGATGGAATGCTTCGACTGTGTATTGATTACAGAGGGTTGAATCAATCAACTGTTAAGAACAAGTAACCTATTTCCATAATAGATGAGCTTCTTGATCGTCTTCAGGGGCGAAGATCTTTTCCAAGATTGATCTCAGGTCTGGTTACTATCAGATAAGGATCAAGGAAGAAGATATCCCAAAGACGGCCTTCAACACAAGATATGGACACTTTGAGTTTCTAGTTATGTCATTCGGGCTTACAAATACGCCTGCCACCTTCAACAAGTCAATGCAGGATATTTTTAGGCCATGTCTTGATGACTTCGTACTCGTCTTCTTCGACGACACTTTAGTCTATTCCAAACAGGAGAAAGATCATGAACCCCAACTTCGGATTGTCCTTGAGACAATGAGGTCACACAAGCTGTATGCTAAGATGAAAAAATGTGCATTCTTCAAAAGTCAGATTGAATATATGTGCATTCATCGTATCAGCAGAAGGAATCTCAGTGGATCCAGACAAAGTTAGAGATGTGCTAGAATGGCCAATACCAACAACTGTCAAAGAAATATGCAGTTTTCTTGGATTGATAGGATGGTATAGGGTCTTCATAAAAAACTATGCTTTGATTGCAGCACCTCTGACGGATCTACTAAAGAAGCAAACATCCATTGCATGGTCAATTATTTACCAAACAATCTAGTTTTGATAGATTGTGGCAAAGTTTGGTATCAACACCTATCCTAAAACTTCCAGACCTCAGTAAGGAGTTCGAGATAGTAAGTGATGCTAGCACGCTTGCCTTAAGATGTGTGCTCATGCAAGAAGGTCACCCTGTAGCATACTCTTCAAGGAAATTGAAGAGCCATGAGAATAATTATGCTACCCATGATCTAGAACTATTAGTTGTCATCCATGCCCTAAAGCTTTGGAGACACTACTTGTTGGGTAACAAGTTTACACTAGTGACTGATCATAAAAGTCTCAAGTAGATCTTTACCCAGAACGAGCTCAACATGAGGCAACATCGGTGGATTGAAGTGCTGGAGGAGTATGACTTTGAAATCAAGTACCGACTAGGAAAGGAGAATGTAGTTGCCGATGCACTCAGTCGCAAGGCATTCCTTAATTCTCTAATGTTGCAAAACCCATCAACAGCTAGATCTCTAGCCACAAAGGTGTCCATGCCAAACAATCCAATACTTGAGCTAGCTAGAGAGGAAGCATGCCATGATCCAGCTTATCAAAAGATGCTAAGGGATATCCCTATGAAGGACCAAGATCAAAAGCTACAGGCTAAGTATCATGAATTCTCTATCAATAGTGGACTTGTCTACTATAGAACGAGAGTATGTATACCGGCAAGCTAGTCACAAGAGCAGAAGATATTGTGGAAAGCTCATGATTCCCCTTTCTCAGGACATCCTGGCTATGCCAAGACTCTCAATGTAGTTAGGAAGAGTTACTATTGGGAGAGTCTTAAAGGTGACGTTCTCAAATATGGCACTGAGTGTTTTGTCTTGTCAACATATCAAAGCCAAACATGTCAAGATACCAGGGAAGTTGCAACCACTTGACATTCCCCAAATGAAATGGGAATTCATCAGTATGGACTTTGTCATTGGCCTACCCCAAGTTCAGGGAGGATACAACTCCATCATGGTTGTGTTTGACATGCTTACTAAGGTTGCACACCTTATTCCGGTAAAGAAAAACTATAAAGCCTCAAACATTGCAAGGTTGTTTATCAAGGAGATAATCAAGCTACATGGGCTACCCAGAAGAATCATTAGTGATCGTGATTCTCTCTTCACATCACACTTCTGGAGAGCTATCTTTGAAGCCATTGGGACTCAACTCTATTTTAGTACAGCTTACCATCCCCAAACTGATGGCCAAATGGAGCGAGTCAATCAAGTAATTGAGGATATGCTTAGGGCATACTGCTGTCATGAACCAAAAAGGTGGATTCAATACTTGCCTTTGGTTGAATTTACCTACAATGCTTCTTATCAACAAAGCATTCAGATGACTCCTTTTCAAGCATTGTATGGTCATGACTGTCGAATTCCCCTAAACTTCTCAGATCCAACCCTGAGCATTGAAGCTTCAAGGTAGATGTTGGATGAGATGGATGACCAAGTAAAGTCAATAAGACAGGACATCCAAGCCACCAAGGATAGACAGAAGGCATACGCGGATTTGAAGCGTCAAGATAGAATCTTCAACAAAGGAGATATGGTCTTCATTCATGTACACCCAAAGAACAGTTCCCTATCCTTAGGAGATTGCAAGAAGCTAAGTCCAAGGTATTGTGGACCATACAAGATCCTCAAGTGCCTAGGACCTAATGCTTATAGACTGCAACCCCTCGAGAACCTAAAAGTTCATAATGTATTCCATATCAGCCTATTGAAGAAGTATGTACCTAATCCTAGTCATGTGCTTGATGACCAACAAGTTGTAATGCCTAGTCGAGTCCTTGAAGTACGGCTTGACAGGATCTTAGATGTTAGGGAGAGACAACTGAGATCCAGAACCATGAGAGAATGCCTCGTCCAGTGGAAAGATTATCCCGAGGAGGATGCCACTTGGATAGATGAAAGCACTCTCAACCATCAATATCCCTAGTTTAACTCGAGATGAGGACATCTCGATTCCTCCAAGGGGGAGAGAATGTAATATTTATGCTGAAAATGTTATGAGCCGCATGAGTCTCATGCAATGACAATGTCGATATTGTGGTCACGGATAGTGCAGGCTTTAATTGGTACACTCTCCACTGGCAAATCAAGTAAGGACTAAAGACCTTGCATAGCATCATAAGAACCTTCTCTTGGGAGGAGGTGATGAGGATAATATTGGAATTATGGCAATTATTTTTAAATTATCCCCTCTTTCCCCCAGCCGAGGGTCGTGATGGAGGAGAGGGAGAAATGCGATTGTGACTAAGCATCTAGCTGGAGGACATAGGGAAGGGAATGGCCATGCAATCAGGCTGCGTGGAGGGGGGGGGAAGGTCCCTCTTCCTACCCTATAAATACCCCCTCTATGGGGTGAGTAAGGGAGGAGAGTTAAGGGTCATGACGCTGCCGTATGAGGGAGGGAGTAAAGCTACGTCGCTTGTAGCCTGAGCCGCCACCAGAAGTCAATGCCACTGCTGCCATCAGTCCACCAACCGTCGCCGAAGGAGGAGTCGTAAGGAATAGTCGTGAGGAGGAGTCGTGTAGTTTGCCCCAGCTTCCGCCTTCATTTTTCCTCCACGTGGGTTTTTTCCACGACCTCTCCAGAAGCTCTCAAGAGATTCTTGAGAAGCTTCTAAGGGCTTCTTAGGAAGCCCCCCTTCCTGTGGGTTTTTTTTTAAAGCCTTCTCTAAGTGGGTTTTATACCCCCCTTGGGATTTAAGCACCCATTCCCTTGCAATTCCCACCCAAGTCCCCTTTCTCATTACAAATTCCACCCAAGCCCCTTTCCTATTGAAATTCCCTTTTTAAGTTCGTTTTAACCCCGGGTTCTAGGCATCTTTTTCCCCCTTAGACACAATAGCCGGGTTTTTCAAAACCCTTCCTTTAGCATTTCCACAAACCCATTCCCCGTGGTCCATTTAAGTTCCTCTCCCGTGGTCCGTTTAAACCCCCCTTCTGTGGTATTTCTTTAGCCATTCCCAAGCAATCTTGAATCCCCCTTTCCCCCTTTTTGCATTTCACAAAGCCCATTTATAACTCCCTTCCTTGGGCTTTCATAGGCCTTATCAAGCAGGTTTTATTACCCCTGGGTTTTTAAGCACCTTTTTCATAACATATCCATAAGGTTTTAACCCCAGGTTTTCTTTTAAAAAACCCTTCCCACACAAGCCTTTAAAAACCATTTTCGAGGAGGAAGCCTATAAAGCCTTCTAAAGCCCGATTGCGAAAGACGGTGCAATCGGTCAAGGAAGCCGAATCACAAAGGGAGTTTCGCGTGCGAAGGAGACAGCCAAGATCATAAGTCTGCGTCCAAGGAAAAAAGGTCGAATTCGTGATGGCCCCTAAAAAGGCACAAGGCACAACCGCAGGAGGATCATCTCCTAACATCCATGTAGACATTTCACCACAAGTCTAGGTTGTCTTCCTAATTTTTAATTTACGTCATAATATTTAAATTGTGCATGGATCATTTATGGAAATAGGATGCAATTTTTGATTGAAGTACTTTGGCTAACTTCAAGGAAATAGCTTACTATCAAATAATCGGTCATTTGTATTTTTCAAATAAACGAATGAAAAAAGAGCATAAGATCTCTATGCATTCCTAGCAAGTGGTTTCTTTATGCATTACAAAGTAACGATTTTAGATCAACTGATGCACATCTTTACAAATCAAAATTATGGTAGTACACTTCGATTATGCATGGAAAGAATAAATCACATGTCCCATTATTAAACAAATTTTCTTGAAATGATTCATTAAAGAAGATTGCTAATAACCGTAGGAATTTGCAAGGCATGGAAATGACTCTAGGGCTACATGAAGTAGTTTAACCTCTAGGAAATTGACATAAATCTCAATCAATTACGTAAATAGTTATGAAAGGTTGTGTAAATTTAGCATGCGAATAATTCATTCAGAAATGAAACTAGGAAAACGGTGCATGGTTCATTTTAAACATCGAACCCCAAATCTTTGTAGCATGAATCTTGATTTACATGTTATAAAAGGATCAATAGGGATTATGCCATAACTTATCATATGCTTTGATTTTAACCAGAAAAGTTAGGGATTGTGAATCTAATCATACGTAGGTAATAAATTGTGTGCTTACGAAGAATGGTATCATAGTGGTTTTACCCTAAACACCTAAACCACAAAAGATTCACTTAGAAATGGTTAAATCGATACAACATACCCCGAGTGCTAACTAGGATTTAGCACGTTGAGGACGTGACCTAGTCGGTCTTATTTCCAAACTGAAAACTCTCATACCCTAAAAACTTGCTCACATTCACATAAAAAAATATAGGGACAATAGGACATACTTGCGAGAAACGATCTAGGGTTTCTACCCTAAGGATCGCTCGCTAAAAAGATGAAACTCGGGTTGAATTTGGGAACCAAAGGACCGACAATGTCGGCCTAGTGCAATCAGGAACAGATTGTTATGAAGACACCCTAACCTTGTTTCCTATGTAATCATGATTCCGTGATTAGAAGACGCCGTTTGATGGGTAAAATAGTCCCATGGATTAGGTGTGACACTTAGCAACAAGTTGTAGAGTCACATGATTTTGTGATTTGATGACAAGGGAATGGCCAATTCCTCAGAATAGGATTGGTAGATTCTTGCGCAAGTTTATCTTGCAAGAGGATGAGTAATCGTCTTGATATAGTACCTTTCTTGCGGAAAGTGACCAAGACAAGGGGATTAGATATTTGCTTGGAAGCAAAGGACCAATCAATAATTTGAAGCAACATACTTATTGTTAATAGAACTTAAGGTATTGGTTAAGTTGGGTTAACAGGGTGCGACCCTAACCCAAGGACATAAGGGTTAACAAAAAAACCCTCGGGAAAACGTGCATAAAATAATAGTTTCCTCTCTACTGCTTGGACTGCCAATGTGATGCTTCCGTTGGCTCCGAAAGGGGGGTAAATTACTAGGACACTTGGCAAGAATTCTCCTAGATCACTCCTTCTTCTCCCAGTTGTCCGGAGTATCGTTCATCACTACCTCAAAATTACGATCACGCATCGCGTGATTTCGCCCATCCTTCTTTTTGCATAAACGACCACTGGAAATGATTGTGCTTGTAATAGTTTAAAGAGCACTGTTTTGCTTTGTTTTCTCAAGGAATTAAAGAAGGAAAATATATCTAATGCTTCAGATTGAAGGCCAATGTGACTCCGGATTGGATCTCGAGGCCCATATACTAGTCTACGGGCGGAATCTTGGATTAGTAATTCCTGTGGATTGCCGGATAGCCTTCCGGGAGATTATGGATAAGCCTATGGGCTGGATTTTAGAAATGTATTCCAAAGATAAATATGATAAGCTGTTGAAAAGGAACTTGTTTGACATTGCTTTTCTATGTCAAATGCTATGATTACGTGAAGGAACCAGTACCTAACGGACTAATTAAGGAAGTTGTTTGAGGCATGTCCAACTAAATGTGGTAGGTAATTAGATAACTAAAACAACTTGAGGAAAGTGTGATGGATGTGGCCAAGGGTCCATCCTACGGATGGGTGGTCCCGCTTAGCCGAGAACTTTTCTCAAATCATGGACAGCAAGAAGATCGTTTCAAAGGACACGAACAGCAAGGGCGCTGACCTAGAGTCTAAGCTACAATAATCCCAATTTACACTGTTTTAGGGGAACGGAATGGGACTATGCCTTATGGCAGAGAGATCGAGCCTTGCATCCCTCTTGTTTGCCATTCTCCTTTAACCAAGTGCAGCGTAAATCCGCTTCGGCCCTGGCGTTTTTGCGTAAAGTAGTTCCCTCAGGGTTCGACGCTAGTTGCCATTTAGAAAATGACCATTAGGGAAAATCCCTGATTCAGGTTGGTCCTAAGTGGGAACGGACAGAATACTTCCGCTACGTGGCATACGCGGGAAGTCCTAGATCGCAAACCCCATAACATTCCATGGGAGTGCCAGGCGGAGCCTTTCAGACCTTCTTTCCGATGGACTGCTAAGACGTGTCCTGAAGGGAACAGGTGGACATGTTACATCCTCCCTATCATCGGGATATCAAATCATTTAATGTCTTGTACTACATCGAAATTTGGATTGTACTTATTCTTTCCGATCTTTTCCAGCTTGCTCGTACCTAGCAAACTAGGTCTCCATGGAGGAATGATGCAACATACAAAAACGATTCACTTTTTCCTCCATTGTAGCATCCATTCTTTTTTCTACCCCATTTTCAACCACCATAACTCTGGTTAGTTTATCATTGTCCTTTAGTGACCATAGCATACTATTTTCTGAATCTACCATTCGTAGCCACTACGAAATATGCACTAACCCCTTAGAAACCAACCAACATTTAGACATGCTACCTTTTGGCCGAGCTTGTTGTCGCATAAAGCCTTTCAAGGTTTTCATGAAGCGCTCCAAGAACAACATCCATCACGTATGGACAGGTCCAACAATCTCCACTTCATCTACAAGATACACCGAGAGGTTGGTTTCTATCGTAAGCATGTTGGTGGGCAAGTACTTCTCAAAGAAACAGACCATCTCCATTGCTCCTCACCTTGCAAAATCAATAAAGGATGTCTTGATCTTCTTATATGAGATCCATTGCACTAAATTTGACAACCTCTAAATCACCTCGTATATTTCTAGAGTAAGGCATCCTGCGATCGCGATAGGCAGTACAAATTGCCATAAATGAAGAAGCATTAGGAACAACGACTACACTCTAAATAGCAAAATACGCAGGCTACTTACAATCCTTTCGTAGTACAAATCTAACATATCTTATGTCAATGATAGGATTTTAGCCTTGATAATTGGTCATCTTTAGGAAACGTGGATCTAAGAGAATACATCATATCCATCGGAGTGTGGATAGACCTAATAATTTGCTTCACAAAATTCTCTTCTTTTCCATTCGCGCCCCTATAGTGTCTCTCTTTCTTGTGATGTTGTCCCATAGTAGGTTTCCCATATTCTTAAAAATATACATAGGATCCAACAAGTGGTTGATCTATAATTGGGTCCAATATAGCAATTTATAGAAAACTAAGAACCGTCGCATTCCGTTTGAATGTGACTTCATGTGGACCATTTTCACCTCGTACCAGCTTTGGGCATTCATTCGTGCTAGAGGTCGTTCAAGAAAACATTTCCTTAGTTCATGAACCTTCGATATAAAAGTGATGTGTCCTTGATATACCATCTTCTTCATGGTTTTTCACCTTCAGGAGTCTAATTGTGGCCCACATAATGGACATGTATGATAACCTGATGTAACCAGACCTGTCCATACACCTCTATCCTGTGAATACAAACTTGAAGGAGCTATGATAGATATTACCAACCAAAACGGAAGCCTACTTACTTGAGCACTCCCCGAATCCCGAAAAGTCATGCATGATGAACATGAGAATGGCTTGTATATTGGCGGACCGTTGACCATCCTGCTTGCTTATATCTTCCATGGCATCCCCCTCCTCCTACAAAATCTTAAGCTCATTAACTAATGGATAGAGATAGATATCTATATTCTTGACTTTGTAGCAACCAAGAATGAGCAAGCTAAGAATCACGTGTCATTTCTTCGTAGAAAGCCATGGTGGAATGTCGTAGTTAACAAGGACTACAGTTTACACACTGTAAGAAGTTAAGCGGAGACCGAATAGGTTCACGTGAGCCGAAGATTCCTTGGCTCTCATGCAAAGCCTGAAAAGGTAGAGTCAATGTGGCTCCATGTGTGTGAATCAAGTGATATTTTTTGGACTCTATTTATGGATCTATTCTGCGCATGCTACGTTGTCAAGCTCACCATGCCTGGTGTACAAAACATGTGATGTATATGGGGGATAAGTGGAAAGTGTCTAAAAACTTTTTGAGGGATGGTTTTTCCTTTCAATTCCTATGGATACGTGTGAGAACTACACTTTGGACATGTCTCCATAGTCTCATATGCTCCTTAAAATAGCACACAATTGTTGACACATGCATTGATGTTGTTATAGTCCATGCTAAGCTTTCGTAAAACATGTCGTGCATCATCACAAGACTCGGACATGGTATTTGCAAGTGGTAATATATGATACTTTAGCAACATGAAAAGAAATCATAAAATACATTTAAAAAGCACAATTGTTTTTTATAAGGGTGCCGAAAAGAAATCAATGAAGTATATGTAGAAGGTACTTGAACAAATCGATCACACTCACATCACTCCACCCATATTTTGCTTGCATACTTAGAAGTGCAAGCAATGTCTTCAGTAAAGATACTCAGCATCCATCATATAATGGTATGGATTATTTCTCTCTAATCGGGTTAGATTTCTCGGCATCCATGGGCATCAATGCATCGATCATTGTCTGCATCTCAAGATCCAAGATTATAGGAAAGTTTAAAAGGCTATCTGTCTCCTCTGGTATTAACAATATAGACTAGGTAGTGCCTTCCAAGTGGTAGACTGGCTTAGGCACTCCATCCATTGGATCCCCACAAACTCTTCTAATTGGCTGCAATAGGTGCACTTCTCCTTAGGATGAGACGTCACCTCCATGTAATAAATTTTATGTCCGCATCCAATGTTTTTGTATATGCTATTCAATTAATTTGTGAATTCAATTTATAATCTATATACACTTTTCTTAGCATTTGTTCAAAGTTTGAGATCTCTTAATCAATAATCTCCGATTGAAACTCGCTGAAGCATTGTACATGTTCTATAGACAATCCACATTTTCATCTAATTGCCAGCTTGCATTGAGAGCAAGGACATGGGACATGCTAATTAAGATACACATTGTGATCTTGAACATCACGACCTTCATCATTTTCCATGTGGTCTATATTATGACAAACAATTTGTTTTTGTTCTCATTCTCTTTTTCTTTCTTAAATTTTTTAAGAAGGGATTTCTTCTCTTGTAATTCAAAAAAGTTAACATCAACTAAAGTCTTCGTTTTCTCCCCTTTTCTTTGCACATTTCTTTGGGCTCTTTGTTTTATCCTCTCTCCGCTTTATCTTTCATGTTTATTCTCTCTTTCTTATTTTCTCTTCCTCTTCCTTCATTCTTCCCTCTCTCTTATTTTTTATCTTTCTTTCTCTCTCTCTTTCTCTTTCTTTGTTGCCCCTCTCTTTGTTTCTCTCCACCCCCTTACGGGCGGGCCTACAATATATAAAGTCTAATATGCTATGCATGGGGGCGAGGGACTAGCTACCCTATGTCAGAGTGTTCCCCGTCCCGTGGTATTGCATCGGACCTCACCACCTTTTTTCCTTTGTGTGTGACTCAATATGCAGAGCATAGGAGGAGGTAGAACAAAGAATGTCAAGAAAACCATACATTCACCTCCAAGTCCAATCTTGCTTTTGCTTTACCAGGCCTGGAGACATAGGCCATCCGTGTCTTCCTGAGAAGTGTTGAACACGCCCAAGGTGCACCTTTAACAAAACCTCTCTCTCTCTCTCTCTCTCTCTCTCTCTCTCTCTCTCTCTCTCTCTCTCTCTCTCTCTCTACTACTACTACTACTACTACTGCTGCTACTACTACTACTGCTACTACTACTACTACTACTACTACTACTGCTACTACTACAACCACCATCCCACCTTTAATATATTTCTCAATGGTTTCAAGACATGAGACTACAGCAGACGCGATGGCCATTTCTCTCTTCCTCTTCCTTTCTTCTTCTCCCTCTCTTATTTTCTATCTTTCTCTCTCTTTCTTTGTTGCCCCTCTCTTTGTTTCTCTCCATCCCCTTATGTTTTCTCACTTATTCTCCTCTATCCCTCCCTCCCTTTCTCTCTATTTTTCCATTTCTTTGTTATCTTTAATGTTTGTTTTCTCTCTCTCTCTCTCTCTCTCTCTCTCTCTCTCTCTCTCTCTCTCTCTCCCTTTATTCTTCTCCCTCTCTCATTTCCTATTGTTCTTCCTCAATGCACCACATTATCCACCCTCTCTCATTTCTCATCTCATTTCCTCTCTTTCTCCCTCTCAATGCACATCATTGTACAAAAAAAAAAAACAAGAAAAAAAAGAACAAGAACAAACCCTCTCTTTGTTTTTCTCTACCCCCTCGTGTTTTCTCATTTATTCTCTTCTCTCCCTCCCTCTCTCTCTCTCTCTCTCTCTCTCTCTCTCTCTCTCTCTCTTTTTCTTTATTATGTTTCATGTTTATTCCCCCCTCTCTTTCTCTCATTCTTTCTTTCTTTTTCTTTCTTCTTCTCCCTCTCTTATTTCCTATGTTTCTCCCTCAATGTATATCATTGTAAGAAGAAACAAAAAAAAAGAAATTAAAGAACAAGAATAAACCCTCTCTTTGTTTTTCTCTACCCCCTCGTGTTTCCGCATTCATTCTCATCTCTCCATCCCTCTCTCTCTCTCTCTCTCTCTCTCTCTCTCTCTCTCTCTCTTTATTATGTTTCATGTTTATTCCCTCTCTCTCTCATTCATTCATTCTTTTTCTTTCGTTTTCTCCCTCTTTATTTCCTCTCTTTCTCCCTCAATACACCTCATTCTCAACAAAAACAAACAAAAGAAAAGGAGAAAGAACAAGAACAAGCCAAGAGGGAGCAATGCACTCATCGCAAAGGCCCGAGGATTGATTCTTTGTCTTCTTTTTATGACGGCAGCTCCTCTTCTCCCTTCGTGCACTTCCTCCTCTTCTTTGCGAATGGCAACGGTGGTAGTGAGAAGCTCTCCTTCTCTCTCTTTCTCTCTTTCTCTCCCTCTCACTCCCAAACCTACGATTTATTTTTCTCTCTCATTCACTCTTTGCGAAAAAATTCCGTACTCGGATTTCGGCCTGATTTGTTTTTAGTACCATCGCTATTTGTGTTGCTATTTGCGTCGCTATGCAAATAGCAACGCCGCTAATATGCATCGAAACTGCCTGTCGCTATTCCCCGATATCCTTATAGTGACATGTCTTTGTAGTCTGATTCTCTAGCAAATCATCAAGCTTCTCTTGAAGCTCATGATTTGCTGCTTGTAGAAACAATTTAATTTTTTGACTTATAAGAGCTTACTACTTTGCAAGACCTAACTGTTCAAATCAACTTTCAATTTCTCTTAATAATTTTGGAACCCACTCCTGGAAAGTCTTGTGCATTATCCAACTAGTGTCTTCAATGTAAAATTCTTCCTTAAGTGTATTCTTGAAAGCTACCCTGTCAACATGCTGCATATACAATTCAGTCATTCATGCTTTTAATTCATGTACAATAATCTGTACAAAATATCAGCTCCATGCAAGTTGAGCCACCCCAAAGAACTCAATCTTTTGAGCATAGGTATGCACATATGCAGATAGATTCTTGCCATTGAACAACTACTACCTGTAGAGCATTCATCACAACAATTTCGGTTTGAGCAATAGCTTGCATCACCTATTGTTGTTTTGTACCTGCATAAGCATGTTCATATTTTGCACTAACTGTTGTAAAACATCACTAGAAATTGTACTCAAAGTTTCTCCCATATTTTCTTTTCTTCTAATGACCTTTCACATCAGGTTCACCAATGTTGGAAGGATTTTAGTCAAAAGGAAGTAGAGAATATGAGATGGAAGAGAAGAAAAAGAATAGACACAAGGTACACAAGATAAAGACAAAGCCTAATGAATCAAAGCAATATATATTGATAGAACTTGAAATTCCTTGTCTAGCACTACTTAGAAGAAATCTCCAAGCAGTAGATCTCCTGGAGCTCCCTTATAGACAAAAAATGTGCATCAAACAACAACTTCTTCTCTGCTACTCAAACCGCAAATATGATGGTTCCATTGACTCCAAAAGGGGGGTAAAATTGTAGGACACCTACTCAAAAATCTTCTAGATCACTCCTTCTTCTTCTTCCAGTTCTTCAAAGTGTTGTTTGCTACCTATAAACTGCGCTCGCGAAGCTTACGATTTCACCAATCGTTCTTTTTTCTTGAAATCTCAAAAATTTATTGAAAAAGTAACTTGCTTTTTGCATGTCACCCTATTTTAGAAGTTCTCATAGCTTTTTACGATATTTACAAGAAATAATATCCAAAATATTTAAAAAATACTAGTTTTATCCAAATTTCTAGTATTTTTGAACCATCCATACTATAGACATTGGCATTAATAACTAATATGGCATTGACTCTCTAGATCAATATAAGAAAGAAGGATGATGATGCACTCTAGAGTTTTTCACACTGTGTCTGCATATCAAAATTATTTGCCAATATGATGGTACTCTGAATATATTGTGTAATAATGGCATGCCTTCTCCAAGGTCCAGGTCTCCCACTAGACAAGTGATCCATATGGCTTCATGGCATGTCTCTATGGCCACAATATACTTAGGTTCACTCGTATAAGACAATGCCTTGCATTTCTCCAAACGGGACATTCATGAGATTTCACTACCATACAAGGTAAAAATATATCTTCTGGTTAGCTTTCTATTGTTAATTTTTCTTACATAGTCTTCATCCATGTATGCAAATATACAACTACTACTCGTCAACAAAGCATATGTATATATCTCTTGTGGTGCTTAAGTATCTCACGATACTTTTCACTACTCCACAATGCTTCTTGGTAGTATTTGACATGAATCTCCTTACTACTTCCACTATAAAAGCAATGCTCGACATTGAGTTTCACGTATGGAGGAAACGGAGTACTATTTGCCTTTTCTCCCTCCACATTCAAATGATGCAACACTTTATTAACATTGAGTTTCACCTATAGAGGAAATTGAGTACTATTTGCCTTTTCTCCCTCCACATTCAAATGCTACAATACATTACTAACATAATCCTTTTGGGACAAATAAACCAATCTCTGTTTTCAATCCAGAAAGTATGTATATGCCAAGAATATGATTTTCATGTCCCAAATCCTTCAATTGAGAGGTTTCCATTAACCTTTTTTTCAAGGTTCTAATCTCATTCTTATTTTTTCCAGCTATCAATATATCATCCACATAAAGGATCAACCCTATTAAGCTACCATCTTTAGCTTTTTTTAGTGTATAAGAAGTGGTCTATCTCACTTATTTTATAGCTATGAGACTCCATAAAGGTAATAAAATTAGTATGCTATTCTTGTGGGACTCTCTTTCGTATTCTTTTTTAGCTTGGGATAAGTTTTTCTTTGTAGTGTTCCACAAAACCCTTTGACTGTTGCATGTAGATCTCATCATAAATATCACCATGCAAAAATGTTGTCTTGATATCCAATTATACAAGTTCCCATATCATTCTTAGCTATCAAGACAAGAGTAGTATTAAGAGTAGTGAATTTCATCACAGGTGAAAAGATCTCAT
This sequence comes from Lygodium microphyllum, assembly GCF_053477565.2. Classification (NCBI taxonomy): domain Eukaryota; kingdom Viridiplantae; phylum Streptophyta; class Polypodiopsida; order Schizaeales; family Lygodiaceae; genus Lygodium; species Lygodium microphyllum. The sequence goes on along the minus strand of NC_141146.1, from coordinate 26,886,329 downwards.
CAAAGTTAACAGGTTTTTCATAATTAAAACAATTGGCTACTACCTTGCATTGTACTTTCATTTACCATCACTTGTAACCTTCAACTTATAGATCAACTTCAAAGGTGAAGCATTTTTTACCTTTGGCAAAGCAACCAACTCCCAAATCCAATTCTTCAAAATGGAATTCATTTTAGAGTGTGCAGCTAGTTACCACTTAAGTTTATCATCATGACTCATGGTCTCTTTGTAACAAGATGGATCCCCATAACCTATCAATATCACATAGTCAACACCAAGTTGAAATCTCTTAGGGGAATGAGAGGTATAAGTAAATCTGTGTAGAAAAATGGGTTGATTTGGATGGGATTTTTTTTTCCTCAAGTACCATAGGTCTGTTAGCCTATTGCTTAATAAATCTCCCTACATGTTACTCACTATCTCAAGCATTGTATGCCCTCTTTTATACACTTAGGGTGCTAAAACTTCTCCTACATGGAAAAATAATAGGTTGCACTACATCTTGAAAGTAACCTATCATGTTGCCATTTTCTTAAGAGGTTTTGTATGCATCTTCTTCTCAATGAATAGGTTATCATTCTTAAAAACAATCTTTCTAACTTGTGGATCCCAATGGTGATAATCCATCTTGCCACTTCAACTATAGCCTTAAAAAATGCATATAGTGTATTTTGGATCTAACTTGTAGCATTTTCCTTTGGTACATACAGATAAGCTTCACAACCAAATAATCTTTAGTGATCATAAGAGGGTTTCTTTTTTGATGTTACCTCTTCAAGAATTCTACCATACAAAGTAGTATTAGGCAAAATTTTTATTAAATGTACAATTGTTGTCATACCCTCAACCCAAGTCCTTGAGTTAAGGCCATCATTCGATAGCATATTCAACCCCCCTTCATTTATTGTCCTATTCATATACTTTGCAAAACTATTTTGGGTAGGATTAGTAGGTGCAATGAGTTGTATTTTGATCCGATATTTTTGCAAATTTTTGAACTCATGAGAGATATTTTCTCCACCATTAACATTCTTGAGACAAGTCTCTTTCCAAACTAAGTTTTTGTAAGTACCAAAATTTTCTCTAAACAAGACAGAAGCCTCATCCTTTGTATTCATAGTGAAAGCCTACTCTTTTCTAATTGCATCATCAATGAATGTGAAAAATAAATATGTCCTCCCATAGACTGCTTGATACATTTGGTTGCTTGATTATCTCAATTATATGATTTTTGACAATAGAAACATGAAGAGGATATGAAGTGGCACATTTAGCAAGTTTAGAAACAACAAATGATTCCTTGTGGACTTTCCTTCTTCAGTAACAACAACAAATGATTACTTGTGGACTTTCCATTGTGATGCATTTTCACAAAACTAAAAAACCCTAGGTCCGCATAGGGTGTAATGATTTTAGGACCTTGTCTAAACATGTGGTTGTTGTTTTTTGGGTTTGATAATCAAATAAAACTTGAGTTCTTGATAGGCAATGAGTTCAAGTCTTGTTTTAAGTTTTGCTTTTTCATAATACATATAACTTTGTGTGCTAAGATTGGTTGTGTGTATAGGTTGAAAAGATGAAAAAGAGGCTGAGCAAACATGAAATGAGGTAAAGCTTTCCAAGCCCCAACTCATGCACTTTTTCACAAGGGATACAAGTAGTACACTTCACTTTGTTCCAATCATTACACTAGGGACTTTGTATATCCCTACATCACAACTACTTCTACAATGTGAAGGGACACTTAACTACATCATCTTGATACACAACACAACATTTGGCCCACTAGAGCTTTATCTAGTAACCCTAGTTGCATGAGCACTTTCTATGTGCATCATACATGTACATACCTCTCACTGCATCACTTTGGAAAATGCTAACTTTCAATACGAATCAATGGGGACAGAGGGTAAGTTGGATTAGTGACCTAAGGGTTGTATAGGGTTGCCATCATTGAGAATTTGGGTTTTAAACTACTTAGCTTGCTGCACATGGCCAACCATTTGAGTAATGGTGGTTAAGGGGGTGTTGAGTGGAGAGGAGACCTTCCATTGACATTATGAGAGGGTGAGGTTGTGAGAGGAGAATAATTAAAAAAGAAATGTGTTGGCATGTCCATACAATACTAGCACTGGGAGAGGCTAGACACAATGATCTTCCTTGCAACCACCTTTTTTATGTGAGTATTGTGTGCTTGAATTGCATGACATGATCAATCAAGCTGCACAATCTCCCAATGCAAAAGTTCATGATTACAAGTTCATCAATTGCAAGTATGTCTCCTCATATGATACATTGAGGGTCATGCAAGACCCTTTGGGAATGGGCCTAGTATCAAAGTAGGGTTTTTGTAATCTTCCACAACATCATTGAGAGGTGAGAGGGTGAGGACTAAGTGTAGATCCTAAAGAACATGGAGAGGTGAGAAACTGGAGTGTATATACACTTATTTATGTTTATGTGTTTACTTTATATTTGATGGCCCCTTCTGTATAGAAAGTGAGAATGGTTTATATATATATATATATATATATATATATATATATATATATATATATATGCATGTATGTATGTATGTATGTATGTATGTATGTATAGATGTATTTTTGAGTGTGTATATATACGTTTTATTTATATATATGTTTTTTGGGTTGTTTATTTATATATGTGTGGGCCCTATGGACAAAGACCATCACCAACAAAAATAGATGGGATTGATAGAATGCAAGATGTATACACGAATGTATCAAATGTGCATAGATTCGTGGGTGCATGTGTGTTCTATTTGATATGGATCCCTCACTTTGCACATGCAACTGATGCTCTATATCAACTCTTAAGAAAAGGTCAGAGAATTCATTGGGAAAGGAAGAATTAGAAAGCAATGAAGAAATTGAAGCAACTATTGAAATCAACTCCTACATTGAGAAATGTTGATTATTCACATAGAAAGCCTATCATTATTACTGTTCATATGATCCCAATCGAGATTAGATGGGAAATTGAGCAAGATGACGAGCAAGGGAAAAGATATGCAATTCACTTCGGTGCTAAAGTATTGACTGAACGATAGAGAAGGTATCTATAGGTAAAAAAAGAATTATGCGGAATTGTGACAACCCTTAAATGTAATAAGGAGTATTTTGTGGGCGCTTATGTAGTCATTGAAACTGATTGTTTTCCAGTATTGGGTATGATTACTAGTTGTGCTCCTCTAGATATTGCTATGCTCTGGTGGATTTCATATATCAAATATTTGAACCCTAAATTTCAACATATTGCAAGAAGAGATAATCTAGTGGCAGACATATGATTTGTTGCACACTATGAGAATGAAGATGGGATGATGGATGAGGAGAAAGAATATGAATTTCTTGCAACAATTGAAAATGATATTGTAAGAGTGAATTTAGCAATGCAAGGAGTTGCTACAACACTAACAGAAGCATGGACAACAAAGAGAAGACACTTTAGATGTTATATATCTTGTGTAGAAGTATTTCAGGAAGACAAATATGCAGGACAATGGTTGAGAATTGGTCAATATCTCTATACATTAACAAAGAGAGATGAGTGGTCGAATGAGGAGTTTAAGAAGATCAAAAGCAAAGACGACAAAGCTTCACAAGTAAATATTATAAAAGAATTTCATGAAAGCTTATGGGCTGGCCATAGAGGTGTTTGGGGTACTTTTGCAAAGATCAAAGAAAGATATTCATGGTAGGGTATGTATAGGGATGTTACTCACTTTGTGAAAACATGTATGACATGTCAAATGTATTTATTTCTAAGACATTGGGATGGATTGCAGCCCACATATCCATTGTCTCTTCATTTTAAGGGATGGTGGATTTAGTCACGATGCCTACAGGTCTTTGGTAAATGAGAAATCTTGTACTTGCTCGTGAAGACTTGACTAATAAAGTGAATAATAAAGTGGAAGGGAGAGCTCTACATGTTAAAACAACGAATGCAGTGTGTACTAAGATCTTTTGTCGGTATGGCTGTGTGGGAAAAATTATAGCAAATAGAGGTGAGTTAGATACATATGAAGCTCATGATTTCTTTTCGTGGTTGGGGATAAAGCTTACTTTAACTTCAACTTATAACCCTGAAGGAAATAGCAAAAGTGAAAGAGTTCATCCACCTATTGTGAAGACATCGAAAAAAGCATGTGGAGAGAGGGTAAAAGAGTGGCCACAATTGCTCCCTTATGCTTTGTGGGCTAATCGAACAATTCATAGTGCTCTTATAGGGTATCTACATGCTAAATTGATGTATGGTTAAAAATCTATTATGCCTATAGAAGAGATGAGAGTCACATGGAGTGTGCTACCTTGGGAAGAGGACTTGAATCGAGAGGATTTGTTGGCCTTATGTATTAGATAATTGAAAAGAAAGTTAGAAGACCTAGAGGCAGCAATTGCAAAGTTAAGGACAACAATGATACAAAACAAAAAAAAGCTTGACAAAAGATATAAGTTGAGGCCAAGAACCATACAAGATGGGGATTGGGTATTGGTTTTTTATAGCAGTTTAGACAACTAGCATAATGCCATGTGTAAAGTTTCTAACAAATGGTTTGGATCCTATGTGGTAAGATATGTGTTTGATAATGCTACTTATGCATTAAATGAGTTGGATGGGATAGCCATAAAAGTTTCCGTAGCAAGGAAAAGAATCAAATTATTCAAGATATGGTGATTGCCTATGATTACCAGAATTGGAAGAAAATAGTAGCCATGATACACGGGCTAGGCATGAAGATATGGAAGATGAAGAAGCAAAGGATATGGTTGTAGAGGATAAGGACTCAAAATTTGGTGACAACTAGGATTTTGGCACATACTGAAGGATGTGCACGTTTAGAGGGGGTGGATGTCGTGACGCTACACGGACATTGTGTGAAAAACTCTAGAGTGCATTGCCATCCAGCTTTCTTATTGATCTAGAGAGTCAATGCCATATTAGTTATTAATGTCAATGTCCATAGTATGGATGGTTCAAAAATACTAGATTTTTGGAGAAAACTAGTATATTTTTAATATTATTTCTTGTAAATATCCCAAAAATTTATGGAAACTTCGAGAATAGGGTGACATGCAAAAAGCAAGTTGCTTTTTTAGTCAGTTTTTGGAGATTTCAAGAAATTGAAGAATTGGAGAAATCGGTGCTTCCCAATCGCAGTTTACAGGCAACAAACAACACTTCGAACTAGGAGAAGGATTAATCTGGAAGAATTATGAGGTGTCCTAGGGTTTTACCCCCTTGTCGAAGCCAACGGAACCATCAATTTGCAGTCTGAGGAACAGAGAAGAAGCTGTTGTTTGATGGACTTTTTTTGTCTACAAGAGAGCTCCATGAGATCTATTGCTTGGAGATTTCTTCTGAGTAGTGCTAAATAAGGAATTTCAGGTTCTATCAATACATAATGCTTTGATTCATTAAGTTTTGTCTTTATCTTGTGTATCTCTTGTCTATTCTTTTCTTTTCTTCCATCTCCTATTCTCCACTTCTTTCTACCTCAGATCCTTGGTGAATACGACCTTTCGACTAAAACCCCTCTGACATCGTGTTTCATGCGAAAATGAAGCACATAAAAGTGAGATATTAGAATCTCATATGGCTACGTTAACGTGTCAACAAGTAGATTAAAATTACTTGGAATTCAAAAACTTTAAGCGTCATGCGTAAAATTTAAAGGTTGCAACAGTAGGGGTTTTAGGGAAGGGCAAAAATAATATTATCCTTCCAATGAAAGGTAATAAATTTGAAAAAATAGTTATATGCAGTTCCAACCTCGGAGCTTTAAGACCTTCCAAATGAAAAGCTGACAGCCCTTCACCTTTGAGGCTTGCGTGGATGGAAGCGGAGATCCGGGTCAGATTGGTTGACTTTAACTTCGTTGCACATGTTATTGAAGGTATTGCGTGTTGAACTTGTCTGTCTCGCTTGTTGAACTTGTCTCGATCGTTGGAGACGGTGGGAGACAAGAGACATCCACGGCGCGCGGGAGAGAGAGACTGACTTTGCCTAAGATGTCTGTCTCGCTTGTTGAACTTGTCTCGATTGTTGGAGACGGTGGGAGACAAGAGACGCCCACGGCGGGGGGGAGAGACTTAGACTTTGCCCAAGACGTGGAATTTCTTACCGTCTCCAACAAGCGAGACAAGTTCAACAATAACAGTTAACCAATCTGACCCGGATCTCCGCTTCCATCCACGATTCCATCCCTCTCTCTATATATACTTCTAAAGAACGGCTCCTCGGACAACAGGTTCGGCGTTATCACCTGTTAGCTAATTCGTACAGGGCTTGCTTCGATCCGGTTTTCCACTTACATCCTCAATTCAATCTCCATCTGATCTAGCATAGCGTAGTATTCGGCCAGGCAGTTCCGTGCGCGTAGCAGCTTTAACCATGAGGACGTACAGGATCAATAATTACTACCCGGTGCGCCAGCTAGGATCGGCTGCAGCTCTCTTAGTACTCATCGTGTGCCTATACAGCGGCGTCAGCTGGATGGCTGTGCGGGCGCAGGCGCAGTGTGGGAGCCAGGCTGGAGGCGCCACGTGCGCCAACAACCTGTGCTGCAGCCAGTTCGGCTTCTGTGGCAGCACGAGCGATTACTGCGGCGATGGCTGCCAGAGCGGGCCTTGCACCACCGGGGGCTCACCTAGTTCTGGCGGCGGCAGCGGCAGCGTGTCGTCGATCGTGACCAGCGACGTGTTCTCGCAGTTCTTGTCACAGAACAGCGCCTCCGGCTGTCCCTCTAATGGCTTCTACACTTACGATGCCTTCATCGCAGCTGCAGCCTCGTTCAGCGGCTTCGGCACCACAGGCAGCTCGGACGTGCAAAAGCAGGAGCTGGCAGCCTTCTTTGCAAACGTTGCCCACGAGACTGGCAGTAAGCAGCTGCAGCTTATGAGTTGTAAATTTTTTCTTTTCTAGAAACGGATTATTGGTTATAATTAATTAAAAGCTTCTCTTTACCCTATAATTAGCGCCATTATTATACTGTCAAATTTTGATCATCTGTCGCGACAATAGCTAGCATGAACAACAATCGTTAGCATCGTTACGACTGATTACATGAGCATCACTCTGCGCTGTCATGGTCAACAGGCGGCTGCTATGTAGAGGAGATTAACAAGGACACTTACTGTGACCCGTCCACAGTACCTTGTGCATCAGGCCAGCAGTACTACGGGCGGGGTCCTCTGCAGCTCACATGGTAAATTAACTTAATTCCATGTATGTATATGTGGAGCCAGTGTTATATTATATGTTCGAGTAGCTAGCAAGTAAGCCACTGGGCAAACGTGCTTAATCGTGGTTTTTATATTATTCCACATTATGAACCTGATGATCTCTCGCACAATTATATGCAGGAACTACAACTACCAGGCAGCAGGCCAGGCTGTGGGCTTCGATGGCATCAACAACCCAGGCATCGTTGCCCAAGACCCCACTATCTCCTTCAAGACAGCACTGTGGTTCTGGATGACCCAGCAATCGCCCACGTGCCACGATGCCATGGCCAACAACCAAGGTGGCTTCGGCGCCACAATCAAGGCTATCAACGGTGGGTTGGAGTGCGGCAGCTCGGCCAATGTTGACCAGCAGCAGGATCGTATCTCCCGCTACCAGTCCTTCTGCTCCATCCTAGGGGTTGACCCAGGCAGCAATCTTACCTGCTAATTAACAACAGTTCAGCAATCAGCTCAACCTGCAATTAAATATTTGTGTGTGACTTGTATTAAATAATATGGCAAACCCACCGATCGACACAGCTAGCCAGCATTTCTTTCTGCGGCAGTTCGTTGTAGCCGTTCATGTAATCGGAATCAAAGGAAATAAAACACGATCCAGTACAAGTGCAAAAGTTGGCTCTAATTTATTCTTAGATTTTGCCCTATGAAACAACAAAATGTGAGACTTGAGGCGCGTTGAAACATGTGGTCATGGAATTTTGTGAAACAAATGGGATCCTCCAATTATGAGAGCGTACTCCTAGGGATCAGAAGATCGTAATCTCCATTGGTAATACGAATGAAATCCCGAGTTGCATCATCCGCAAGAGCATTGCAATTTGCCCTTCTACGTTCTTTCTTTTTGCAACTTTCTTTTTCTCCTTTCTAAAACATAAAAGACTAATGGAAGTAGATAGAAACCCTTAGAATGTGAGAAATTCTCTAACTTTTCCTAGGTATGTGTATATAGAATCCCTATGTATAACTAGGGAATTACTTTCCCCACATCCCATGCTAGAGAATCCTACGCATGCATGTATGAACTCCTTATATATAACTAATAATTTTATTTGGCACATCTTAAACTAGGGATTTGTAGGTCATATAGCTAGAGAATCATGTTTCCCATACAACATAGTAGGGAATTCTAGGCCACACAACTAGGGAACTCAGTTCCTCACATTTCATACTCGGCAATTACAAATAGCCATATCAAGAACATATATATATTTCATGCAAAATTACAAATAGTTTATGGAAAATGGTTGCCAAGCAAATTAGGCCTAAATTAAGTAGTCACTCAATAACACAACATTGCTTCTCATCCTTTTCTAAAATATTTTGAAAAATTCTTCTATTTATTTCTCTATAGGTTAATTGGTAATACACTAGTACTATAAAGTTAACTATGTTGATCAATAATTTAATGTTGAGAACCATGTGACCTAGCTCAATACTTATGGAAATCAGGAACCAATTGTAGCGTGTCATTTGTGCATATTCTTTAACACATTTCTAATACATGTGCATTATAAAAGGAGATGAAAATGATCCTCTTTCTCATAAGGTAAATTTCCTAAAATAAGCATTAACATGCTAAGTCCACCTTTGAAAAACTTTAAAAAAAACTAGATTCCAAAGAAGCATATTAAAACTTATAGAAAGATGTGACATTCTATATAGATAACTTGGTTAATTTTTTGCATTTTGCTCACATATGTAAGTTTATTGCACTTACTATGATTATCCCAAATTAGGTTTGAGTTTAAAAACATATTACACATGTCACTTGTAATCAAGCCTACTTGAGGTTGAGTTAAAGGACACATTGCCCATGTCACCTATAATCAAGCCAAATTGAGGTTAGAAATACTAAGGATTGTAATCACTACAACAAAAAGCCTCCATAGATGCGCTTGTAGGCGCAATATTTGAATTGTGTTTAAAAATGTCGGGCGTGTTTATTACTTCGTCTACTAGCGCATCTAAAATTTCGCATTTGCAACCATGCTTATAGTGAAAACTATGCGCGCATATAGATGCGAAAACAGACATAAATATAGATGCGCCTATTGATGCGCTCCGTAAATATATAATCATATTTATAAAAAAGTAGATATATTCAAATCCTGCGTCTATAGAGGCATGTAACTACGTGTCTAAAAAGGCGTGTAATCTGTAATTTTTTGACGATTGTAGACGCACATTTTTCCTGCAATTTAGACGCGCAAATAGACGCGCAAAACAGAGTATGTAGAAAAAAAACCAGTCCCCCTATCAAATTGTATGCCTAAGAAAAATAGAGAAAGATTATTATACTGAAAGCAAAAGAATGTGGGGAGTCAAAGTCCATATATTGACAATAACACATGACGAGCGTACTATGCTGAAACATTTGTACATATTTCAAAGATTTTTGTACTGAAAACAAAACAATGTAGAACACGAAATTTCATATATAAAGATGAAACGTTTTTACATGGCGAGTTCTAGTACTTGTGACCTCAAGCATGATCATGGTCGCAAGCACAGCTGAAAGTAATACATATCAAAAATGAAAGCTACAAGGCCAAGGGGAGGCATACATGCACGGGGCTCATCTACATCTCCTCAAAAGAGGCATCATCATCGCTACCACCACCGCTACCGCTGCTGCTGCCACCACCACTACTGCTAGTCTCCCCTTCACTATCCTCGACTACATCAGGGTTCGCCTACACAAAGGATTAAGGTATATAAATACCATTACAAACAATAAATTAGAGTTACCTATACTTTTCATGTAAAAAATAAAACATACCTCTTCTGGCTATGGAATTCTCATGGCACGATTGTATTGCTCCTCCGTGATCAATCCCTCCTCGTAGAAACGCTGCCAAGTGGACGCCCAGTTATGGCCTCGATGGTAGTCTATCTCTCTAGGAGTAGGCATCCTACTAACGATATGATACTACAAAACAATTTTAACATACAACGTATTAGAACACACTACATAATGAATTGAAAAAAATTACAAAATCTAATTTTTTTTTAAAAATCAAATAATACTTACAAACTCAACCTCCCTGACTCCCTACCACCCGATCCATAATGTGACGATCCCATGGTTGCCATTTGGATACATCGCACCTCTGCATGCTGGCGATTTGTCATTTTCTCTGCTGCTCTCTTTTTGGCCTCTTTCCAGTGCGGTGGCAATTGGGTGGTTGGCCATATCCAGAGCGCCCGTGCTGTTGTGTCCGCAGTGGCTCCTGGCACGCATCATAAGGTGAGACCTCTTGTTATGAAGCACGTCTCTCACGTTTGACCGTCCCCAATCATCTGAGAATTATGAATTCTCAGGATTAGGGTACCTTCTATATACTATCCTGGGCACCTCTTACCACAAATCACTTTTTTTGTTCTTAAAGGGAATCATACAATCTTTGTGTATGGCATGCACGACACTCCTCAAGTAGGCTATCACTTCCCTCCCCTGAGGGTTATGCAAGATATCACCAACATTTGTGATAGAGTAGTACATTTATGGAGGCTCACCTCTCTCATTTCCCGGTGAGGGTGATCGAGAGCCACCTCGATTGAACCATTATTTGAGGCATTGTCGTCTGTGATGACCATAGTGGATTAGGTGCACTATACTGTGGCACTGTTTGCATCTGGGGATAGGGGTAGGGAACTGCCTCTCAGAAACACTCCTTTTTGAATACCTTCGTCCAAATGATGGTTAGTCCATCTCTTCAAGATAGATTCCATTCGCGAGACATAAACTTCTATCTAGGAAACCCCCACAAAGCCCTCGACCTCCTCGGCCTTCCACACGACTCTCCCTCCTCCCTCGACGGGCACTACCCTCTACCTCACTTGATGCACGTGCTTTTGCAGATGCACATGTTTTGGCCGATCTATGTACTTCATCTGATCCCTATGCATCAACAGATCTATGTGTATGCATAGTGCGTGGAGTACCTGTTAGAGGTGTACGAAGGTTTGGTGTACCAAGGTTTGGTGTTTGTGCGGCAGTGCTAGGCAAAGATGTGATAGGTGTCCCAAACATGACACTAAAAACCTCCTCTGCAGTGAAAGGGCGACCAAGATAACTGGTCATCTCCCCCATGAATTGCTCCTTGTTCGAAAAACCTCCAAAAAAACTACTAACACCTCTAGAAAACTCCGCGAACGTGTTGTTCATGCGTCCCAAATCAAGATCAGTGCTGGAAGATCCAGGATTCCACATCTACATAAGCAAAAATCCATTACTACCCGCGTCTATACTTGCATCTATACCTACGTTTGTTAGTGCATCTATACCCGCGTCTACTCTGCATTCTGGATGCGTCAACAGATGTGAAAGCTTAATACTAAACAAAAAAAAAATCAGACCTTAACTCTAATTAGTTATGCTGATAGCGCGTCTATATACGCATTTAAAAATGCGTCCAGATTGTCAGCCAGACGCACCTACAGACACGCAAAGTCGGACTATATTTTTAAAAACTATTATAGAAAATGGCGTGAAGCCTCCATAGATTGTCTGAAGTATGTAGAGAGAGAGAGAGAGAGAGAGAGAGAGAGAGAGAAACAAACAAAGAGAAAGCAAAGAAGATTGAGAGAGAGAAGAAGACCTCACCTTCTTTGCTTGTTCCGATGGGTGGCGGCTAGGTAGCAAGCTCCTTATCCTCCTCCTCCCTTCCCTTGGTAGGTTGCTTGATTATTATTCTCTTCCTTGTTGTTTGGCTCTTATTCTTTACTCTCTGGCTCTTCCTTCCTCCTCATTTTACTTTTATTTCCTTCCCTCATCTTCATGAAGTGATAGATAGACATGATTAGTGATGTCGAGCTCGAACTGTAGAAAATGCACAAAAAATGCAGCAAAGAACTGGTTTGAAAAGAAAGCCACAACTTTTTTTTAAAAAAAATTATATTCATGTGGCGCATCTGTAAGTACGTGTACCGTTAGTATCTAGGAATTTCACTTGTCTTTCACCTTCCACGTCACAGATAAATGTCCCACGGATTGCTTCTGGATAGAGGTCTGACTCCTTCAAGGGAGTAGTGTCATCGTCTGATGTTCCACTAGAACCAGTGTCCTCCTTTTCAACAATTGACTCATTTGTCCGGTGAGATTTATAGAAGGGTATCAGAGCTTTGTTTGTTTCTGTGTGAGTGGTGATTTCTTTTGGACTTAGGGATTCATCTTCAGAGGATGCATCTAGGAATATCACATAGCAGGGACCTTCTATAAGCCATGGTTTTGATGGCTCTAGATTCTGTTGACAAGGAGCATCATCATCATCTTTTCTCCAAAATAAATGGTCAAGGAGACATGAGCCACTAGTGAACTTAATTTTTATACCTTTGATCCATTGCTTATGCACATTCTATATACTTTGTGGTCCATTGGTCAACCCAAATGGAACCATAGTCATTCCATCCAACACCCCGAGATCTTTAGCTTTTGATGTCTCTGTAGGGACATCAACAAGATTGTCTGCTAACTACCAGAGGAACTTCTTCATCTGCACTTCCATAACTTGCTTCTTTTTCTTCCTCATCATTTTCATCCTCTTTCTTGGGAGGCTCTGTCTCTGCTTCTGTAGAGGCTTTATAGGAGAAGAACAGGTCCTCCCTCTCTGTGTCTTCTTTTGCTTTTGCCTTTGTCTCTGGCTCTGTCCATGTCTTTGACTCTTCTTCTGTCTCTACAACTGCCATGTAACAGGGAGAATAGTACATCCATGCTTCTATTTCCTTGTTAGAGGTATTCTCCCACAGACAAAAACTTTGCTTCTCTCGGTAGTTGTCTTACAGTGCCCACTGTTAGGGACTGTGCCTCTGTTTTCTTGGAAAATATCTATTTAACAGCCTCTTCGTCTCCTGATGTACCATCTGTTACTTCATTAGAGGAGTCTATTATAACTTGGATATGGATGTGGATCCATTACCTTTTTGCGATCCATACAATTTCAACACCACTTTATTGGGTCATCTTCCTAGGGTTAGGGTCCCTTTGAACCAGTCTGTCCTGGCTCTTGCTTCAAAAAGCTAAGGTCTTCCCAGGAGCAGAGGATATGAGGTCCCATAAGAATTTGGTTTGACCACCAAATATGTCAGCCAATAGTCTCTTTCTACTAGGGTTGTTTTTACGTATGTAAGGATGCCCAATAGTTTAATTTTGCTTTGGATTACCAATCTAATAAGCCACTGTGTAGATTGAATTCCTTGCAAACCTAGATTCTTTATTGTCACATCCGTCATTATGTTTACTAATGAGCCTCCATCAATCAATGTATTTGAAATAAAGAATCCTTCTATCCATACACTAATCTCTGGATTTATAGGATCTAGGAGGGCGTTAGCCACATCTACTTCCTTCACAAGTTTTGAGGCTCTATTGGACTTTGTTGTTATTGGGGGAGCAATCCTTAGGCTACGTCTTCTTGTCAAGATGCTTTTAAATCTATTTCGACAACTAGGAGACAACATCAATGATTGTTAGAATATTAGGTTTGGTTTAAAGGTGTCTAGGTCTTTGACCAAATCATACTCTTTGATAGGATCCAAAGGCTTTTTCAATCGACTGGAAAATGGGGCCACACCCACTTTTATCTTCCCTTTTTCTTCTAGGAGTACCAACATATATGCTTCTCTTCATGAGGAGGGACTTCCGCATCCTCTATTTCCTAGGCCTCTGGTCCTATCTCTGCAACTGTCTCTGTAGCTCTTTGTGGCTCTGTGGTGCTCTGTACTTCCTTATTTTGAATTGCATTATTCTGTTTTTCCTGAGGGCAGTTGAACTTCACAGTCTTGGCAGAAGGAACGTTCTCTTTTGGAACTACGGGTTCTTCTTTCGTTGCCCATGTTATTGTGGCCACTTCCAATTCAACCAAATTGGAAGCAGGTTCTTGGATCTTTTGTAGGGTATTAGAAGTAGATTTGATAGGGGCTGGGCTTAGAAAATCTTTTGCAGTATGGCCTTCTCCTTTGCATCGACTGCATAAGGGCTTGCAATCCACAAATCTTTTAGGGTTTGGACAATTCGGTGAGATATGACCCTTTTCTTCACATCTGTAATATTCCACCTCGGATCTTTGGCCACCGCCAGACTATCGTCCTCTATAACTTTGAGAGGGAAACCTCCTTGGATCGAAATTAGGACCAAAATCCCTAGCCTTTGGTCCAATGTCCTGCGCTGTCATTTTAGATTCTTGTAAGTTGAATCTTGCATTTTCATCTTTCTGTCTTCGTTCGTGGATCTCTTTCAAGGAGTAAATATCCTCTGTATGGTCCTTCCTCAAACAATATGAACATAAGGCTCCAGGAATAGTTGGTTTTCAGGTACATTCCGTGGCTAAATGTCTCGCTTGATGGAACTTTTCGCACCATATATTAGAACCCATCATATCTCTCCTACCTCCCGTAGGAGTAGATATATTGTTAGTATTCACCTTCAACATCTGTAGCTGTACCATAATCATATCCATAAGCTCTTTCTTGATACTTGCAACTGAGTTGGATAGGTAGTCCTTCAGATTTTCACATCTTGATATACTTGTAGTAGGGTTTTGGGAAGCTTCAATAATTACCACTACAATAAAAGGCTCCATAGATGCACTTGTAGAAGCAATATTTGAATTGTGTTTAAAAATTTTGGGCGCATTTATTACCGCGTCTACTAGTGCGTTTAAAATTTCGTGTCTATAAGCGCACTTATAGTGAAAACTACACGCGCATATAGATGCGAACACAAACACGATTAGTGATGTCGAGCTCGAACTGCAGAAAACGCGCAAAAAACATAGGAAAGCACTGGTTTGAAAAGAAAGCCACAACTTTTTTAAAAAAAATTTATATTCACGTGGCGTGTCTGTAAGTGCGTGGAATTGCACGTCTATATGCGCATATAAAAGATATTACATGCACTGAAAGACGTGATTACAATTAAACTTATTAAAATGCTAGCTTATGGTTGTTTTTGGATCAACATGACTTTCCTAGTCTTTCAATATCAAAATGTTTGTCTCCATGTTGTAAGTATCAAAATATTTACGGAATATGACTTATATGCCAAATGAAATCATATATGTCCTTATAATTCAAGTGTAATTATGTTGTCCTCTTCTACTAGTATGGGACATGCTAAGTCAACAAATAGTACATCCTCCAGTGAGGACGAGACATTGCGTCTTCACAATCGAGACCCTTGGATACGATGGAAAATCAAATGTATGTGTGATCATTGTCGAGGATGTTTTTTTCCGAGCACGTCGAATCACAATGTCACACCTCAGCATGTACGGAGAGTGGGACCAAGAAAAAGACCCAGTAATTTTTACTACTTTATTTGCACAACTATAATTGTTCTATGTTGCGGCTTCACCATTAAACAAAAACTCCTTTTTTTTATTGAGCAGGATGCGGTACCACATCCTCAAATGGTCCCTCCAGGGCGTCGAGAGGCTGCGAAGCATTGATGCAAGGATGCAGAGTCCTCAAGAAGAGTAGAGACTCATGACGACGATAACAGCCCTCTTCAAATGCCCCATCAAGTTTTGGAGAAAGAGATTTTGGACAACATGGTGCACGATTTATTTTTCCATGAGGTTCGGGGAGAGGGCACCACTAGAGAGATAGATGACCCACTACATATATAGCATCGAAAACTCCATTGTATGAAGGTTGCACATACTCCGTTCTACGTGTATCTCTCGAGATACTGAACCTACAAACCATTTATGGATGGAGTAATGCTAGCTTGAATGCATTATTGAAGTATGTATCATTTGATATATATTCATAAATGCTTCTAGACAATATTCGCGGTTTGTTAACTTTGTTTGCACAATATACGTAGGTTATTGTCACAAATTCTTCCAAATGGAAATAAATTACAAACTAGAAGGGAGCAAGCAAGGCATTTCTTGACATCTCTTGGAGGTATCGATTACGTTAAAATCCATGCATGTGTCAATGATTGCATCTTATTTGTGATGAACCAAGATACAACTAGGAGATGAAATCAATGGATGTGCCTCGTAAGGTTTTGCGACATTTTCCTATTATTCCACGTATTCAACTTATGTTTAAGTGTGAATCTATCGCGAGACTCATGTCATGGTATGCTAGTCACCATTCAAGTGATGGAAAGTGGATAATTCCTTCAGATACACCAGCTTGGCAACACGTAGACAATTTGTGGTCTACTTTCAAACAAGAGCCCAGAAATTTGAGATTTGGTCTAGGATTAGATAGAATAAATCCATTTGGCATCAAAAGTACCTCATATAGTGTATGGCCAGTGGTATTGGTGAACTATAATATCCCTCCGTCCATGGCAATAAAAAAAGAACATGTAATGTTGTCCCTTTTGATTCCTGGAAAACACAAAGTAAAAAACATGAACGTTTACTTAGAGCCTTTGATCGAGGAGCTAGAAATGCTATGGAGTGGTATTGAGGTGCAAGATGTGAGTGCATCACTGTCCTCTAGAGATTTCACTTTAAAGGGCATGTTGTCGTGGACCATGCATGACTTCCCAGGCTATGGAGAGTGTTTAGGTAGTTGCGTACTCTATTTTATTCATTATTATCCTTAATCAAATATATGTCATCATTAACCCAATTGTTTCTACAGGTTTAACTACATCAGGATATCATGCATATCCAATTTGTGGTCCCTCTCTAGTTTCTTTTAGACCGACACGCTTGAAGAAGGTTATCTATGAAAATCATCATCGTTTTCTTCCTATTGACCACCCCAAATATGCACCCCCCACTGAACTCCACAATCTCTGACTATTCAAGATTGGAAGGACACTTGGACACACGCTAATGATCATTCTCCACTTAGCATGAGTCCGTAACTAGTTTACTTCTTTTGTTTATCTTTAAAGCATTATGAGAATGAAAAATAATATATTGTTTGTGCCTTAGATTCTCTATATTTTTTCATCTTCCACATTGGACTGAACTCAAGAGCGATCACCTGTTGGACCCCATGCATATATTCAAGAATGTTGCCTCTACATTATGGGATCACTTAATCGGGGCTCGTGATTCTGTCAATGTAAGGGAGGATTTACGTAGCATTGGACGTATGAGACGAGCTTCGCCACGCATCGGACCCAGAGGAAAGATCGAGTCACCGTGTGCACCTTGGATGTTGTCGAAGAACGAAGAAAAGATGGTGAAGCAGCAGATATGTAGCTTTCGAACTCCCATAGGATATATGAGATGCCTCAAGGGAGCCTTCATAAAGAAAAAGAAAAGAGGTGTGGAGCAACTATCTGGTTTGAAGTCTCACGATTGGCACAAAATGATTCAGGTAAGGATATTCATAGCCATAAATATATTAATCAGTAAACTATGTAGACCAATTAACAATGTATGAATATTTACATACAGTTCATCCTTCCTACTAGCATTATCCCATTGTGTTTCGAAAGATGTGCATGATATCATTTACAAGATGGGTGAGCTCGCGAGATATGTATACATTATACTTATTTTTTAGTTTACATATTACGTACATCACGTAGTAACCCGCTTGAATTTATGGACAAAACTAAACATCGTTCTCAATTGCATGTTGGTAGATTTGTGAGTTTGAAGAAAATTGATCCAAATACATTGCAAGAGGCTCGAGTATTGTCCATTGAGGTGGTTTGTTTGGTGGAGGAAACTTTTCCTCGCTCCATTTTGACTACTCAAGTAAACTTACTCGTACATCTGATTGATGAGATCGCAATTTCTGGGGTAGTTCATGCAAGGTGGATGTTTTTTCTAGAGCGCTTTATGAAAACCCTAAAAGATTTTGTAGGGCAAAATACACGGCCCAATGGAAGCATGGTTGAGGGTTGGTTAGTGCAATCATCCCTTGTACAAATCTTTGAATAGCTTACTAAAATGGATCCCTCTTTACCATGACTATGGAAAGATGATGAAGATTTGAGGATGACCTCTATAATATCTCAAGGAAAAGGAAGGAGAAAAGTGCTAATGAAAGAGGAACTTCGTAAGTTAAATGTATTTTGTGTGCTTAACAACGAAGTAATGAGCAAATGGGTGACACTATATAAAGAAGCCAGGGCAAGAAGAGTAAGCGAAAGGAAAGCATTTTGTGCTAGACATGGACGTAATGTCCCATATCGAGAGCATTTAAGTGCGCTTCCACATCATATTGGTATAGATTGTCTACATGAAAAAATGGAGAAGATGGAAAAAGAGGAGGCGATGGATATATCGTAAGAGGAGTGGGAATACACACGAGGTTGCTTATCAAAGGTGAGACATACTTATAATTAAATTATCTTTAGTTATATATGATTAAATAATTTCACATGTTTCATCTTTAGCTAAATCATTAATATGATCTCACCAATGTACTACTAGTGCACATTGTTCAATGCTATTTGGTGTGAAGGCAAACATTTTCGAACTCAATGTATAGATGATAAGAGAAATTATACCTGGGATTGTGGTATCCTTGCAAACTTCTAGGATACCAATAGCACCATGGAAGGTTATTGTGGCTTGATCCAAGATATTTTGAAGCTTGACTTTAGGCAAATTTTTATATATGTACTAGATGTGAAGTGGTTTAAAGAAGTAGTAACAACAGGTGAGCATTGCACAATTAAACGTCATCCAAGTGGTTTTGTAGTGATTGACTCTACAAAATTTCACCAAGGAAAGAATGGCACATTCGTACTACCTCAACAATGCGAGCAGGTATATTAGAAGCTATTTATTTTCATATATATTACTTGTTGGTACATTCTCAAAATAAAAAATATCTAAGTTGCTTACTTTTTATTTTTAAATGTAGGTTGTGTATCACCCACCAATGGTAAACAATAACCGATGGTAGCACGTCATCCCCATATCTAATTGTTCAAAACCAATATATGGCAATGCTACCAACATAGAGATAGTTGATGACAATCCAGCAATCAATGATGATGTACATGATGATGCCATGATCGATGATATACATGATGCAATGCAAGACGATCCCCACGAGGATGTTCAAGGCAGCGCAGAAGAGGATAACAATATGGTTGCAGATGATGATGAAGAAATTGAGCCTAGCAATACATCTGACAGTGGGATAGACTTATTTGTTTTATTGCCTATTGGTAACATATACCTAGAGGTAGATAGTCTAGCAAGGGCCGATCTCATTGAAGATGAGATTGATAATTCATTGTAGCATATAATTAGCTTTGAATGATTGGATGTATATTTGTCATACTCAAAAACAACTAAAATATCAATTAAGAACCGTTTACTTTTGTGATACATATAACGTTTGTTGTGTTATAGACATCATTCTCAGCTCTAATGTACAAGGCAATCAACTAAGGCTTAATACTCCTTTCATCATGAAATTCTTATATACCTTAGAAATATGTCAATGTATTTATCTTCTACCTCTTCTTCTTCCATATTCTCATGTTCATGCTTAGTAAACTCTTGAATGATTTCATACATCTCTAAAGTGTCAACATAAATTACCACATTTTCTGCCATGTTTTTAGCATTAATTGTTGTTGAAATTTTAGACACTGTATCAACATCAACCAACCCTAAAAAAAGTCTTTAAATACCTTCATTTGCAGCCATCAAACCATATGTCTTTAGTTCTTTTTCAGCCCATCCTACAGGGATGAAATATTCTTAAAACTACTAAGACTATATACTCTACATTCCTACAATCCAGACACAGACACAGTTTCCCCCTTTCTTGGAGGCATAATTATATTCCTAGAGGCATGGCCATAGCCTCCAGTTATAGCAGTGCTATCTAAAAACCCTTAAATTCTCGTGCATTCAGTGGCATTGGATTATTCCATAGCCTATTCTGATTGTGGGGATAATTGACACAAACAGTGAGAAACTATATTGCCTTTATATTTTCTTTACTCACTACAAGGATACAGAGGTATAGCAACAACGCTTTTCGATACAAATTAGTGGCGTTGCTATTTGCCTCGCAAATGTGACGCAAATAGCGAGGTACTCAGGCAAAAAAACGTGGACCGAAACCCGAGTACGTCATTTTGCGCGAACGAATGAAAGAAAGAGTGAAAGGGAGATCGAACTCAATCTTGCATTTAAGAGGGAGAGGGAGAGAAAAAGAAAAAGAGGGAGAAGGAAAACTTTTCACCGCCATCGCCGCCGTTTGCAAAGAAGAGGAGGAAGTGTACGGAGGGCGAAGAGGAGCTGCTGTCATGAAGAGAAGCCGCCAAATCCATCCTCGCACCTTTGTGGTGAGTGCATTGTTCCCTCTCACTTTGTTTTTGTTTTTTATCATTTTTTAAAATTTTTTTGTTAAAAATCATGTGTATTGAGAGAGAAAAAGAGGAAATGAGAGAGGGAGAGGAAGAGAGAAAAGGAAAGAAGGAACGAGAGAGAGAGGAAAAAAACATTAAACATAATAGGGAAAGAGAGAAAGAGAGGGAGAGAGAGAAAGGGAGGGAGAGAGGGAGGTAGGGAGAGGTTGTTATTATTGTTGTTATTTTATTACTTATTTTATTTTTTTGTTGTTTTTTGTTGTTGTGGTAGTGGTAGTGGTAGTGGTAGTAGTAGTGGTAGTGGTAGCGGTAGCGTTAGTGGTAGTTGTTGTTTAATTTCTTATTTTCTTGTTTGTTGTTGTCATGGTAGTCATAGTAGTAGTAGTGGTAGTGATAGTGATAGTAGTAGTAGTTGTTGTTTAATTTCTTCTTTTCTTGTTTGTTGTTGTTGTGGTAGTCGTAGTCATCGTAGTTGTGGTTATAGTAGTAGTAGTTTTCTTATTTGTTGTTGTTGTAGTAGTAGTAGTTTTTTTTCTTTTCTTGTTTATTGTTGTTTAGTTTTCTTGTTTGTTATTGTTGTTGTACTTTTTTCTTCTTTTCTTGTTTGTTGTTGTTGTAGTAGTAGTAGTAGTTGTTGTTGTTGTTGTTTTTGTTTTTTTTTTCTTCATTTCTTGTTTATTGTAGTAGTAGTAGTTGTTGTTGTTTTTTTTTCTTTTCTTATTTCTTGTTGTTGTTGTTATTGTTGTTGTTGTAGTTTTTTCTTCTTTTCTTGTTTGTAGTAGTAGTAGTGGTAGTAGTAGTAGTAGTAGTAGTAGTAGTAGTAGTAGTAGTAGTAGTAGTTGTTGTTGTTGTTGTTGTTGTTGTTGTTTCTTCTTTTCTTGTTGATTGTAGTAGTAGTAGTAGAGAGAGAGAGGTGTTTTGTTAAAGGAAATGAGAGAGGGAGAGGAAGAGAAAAAGAAAGAAGGAATAAGAGATAGGGAATAAACATACATCATAATAAAGAAAGAGAAAGAGAGAGAGAGATGGAAGGAGAGAAGAGAATGAATGGAGAAAAAACAAAGAGAGAGTGGTGGTGAGGTCGGGTGCAATACCACGAGACGGAAACACTGCGACATACGTTAATTTGTGGGTGGGTGGAGACTTTGCATATGTAAATTTTGTTGAGTTACAAGAGAAAAAATCCCTTCTCAAACAATTTTAGAAAGAAAAAAAGAATGATAACAAAAACAAATTGTTTGTCGTAACGTAGACCAAATGGAAAACGATGAAGGTCGTGATGTTAAAGATCGTGAGGTGTATCTTAATGAGTGTGTCCCATGTCCTTGCGCTCAATGTAAGCTGGCAATTATACGAAAATGTCGATTGTCTATAGACCACGTGGTATGACGGTTCGGCGATTTTCAATCTGAGATCATTGATCAAAGAATCTCAGATTTTGAGCAAACTGTAAGAAAAGTGTATATCAATCATGCATTGTATTCGCAAGCTAATTTAATTGTAATATTCCGATTTGCTAAAAGAAACACACGCGTGAACTGCCTCAAATGAAAATGAAAATTGGATAAATGAAAATTTCTTTTATTCCCTCTTATCCCCCCAGCCGACTGACGAGCTGGAGGGGGAGGGAAATAGAAGGAGTAATTAAGCTCCTTGGTGGAGCTTGGAGTGAGGGGGAAAGCATGCGTGATGACATGCAGGGGAGGGAAGATCTCCCTCCCCTCCCCTATTTAAATCAGGGTCGACACGCTGTGAAGGGGCCGTCGGAAGATCAAGAGGACGAAGCTGCCGTGAATGCGTAAGGGAGGTCGTGTTGGAGAAGCCGCCGCCATAGAAGCCAAACGCTGATCGACAGAGAGGGAAGGAGAGGCTACCACACTGAGAGGCAAGAGCTGCTTGTTGTCGTGCAATCCGCCATTGGCCATCGCCATTCCGCCTTCAGCCGCCAACTGCCAGGTTGCTACCATCGACGCTGAGCCCACGTGCCACCATCAAGACACTCCCATCCGTCATCATTCATTCCCTTCATCATTACCCCCTCCCTCTTCCAGGTCATTTCATTATTACTCCTCCCTCTTCCACGTGGCTGATGCCCGTAGCTAGAAGCTTACTAGAAGCTTCTAAGGGGCCTCTTAAGCCCCCTTTCCCCCTTAAGCCCCTTCTTTGGCCTTGGGAACCAACCCCCCCCCCCCTCCCGTGTTTTATTCCCCTAAGCCCCTTTTCACCCCCTCATAACTCTTTTATTTCCACAAACCCCTAAGTTTTTTTCTTAATCCCCCATATCCCCATTATTATCAAAATCCAAATCATCATCATGGCGTGGGATGATATCCCGTAAGGAAAAAGGTAGCCCGTGAGATAAAAGATAGGGAGGGAAAGTAAAGGGAGTGAAAAGAAGGAGTGAAGGAGGAAGAGTGGGAAAAAGATAAAAGATAGGGAAGGAAAGTAGAGGATAAGGAAGTGAAGTAAAATATAAGGAAGAGAAGTAGGGAGGAGTGAAGAAAAAAAAGGGAGTAGTGTGAAAGAAGTAGAGGGTGAGGAAAAGATAAAGAAGAGTAAGAAAGGAGTAAAAGAGTTAGAAAGGAGAAGGAATAGAGGAAGGGCAAGGAAGGAGAATAAGTGCCTTCTATTCCTTTAACCCAAGTTAAAGTCCTCCAAGGGTTCCTGTGGTTGCAAAACCACACTCACCCATAAACTTTTTTTCCAAAGAGACGGTGGAATTCCAGAAGAAAGAGAAAAAGGTTATCTCACATTCGAACTACGATGCCGCCTAAGAAAGTCCAAGATGTAGCTGCGGGAGGGTCATCTCCCGGTATCCATGTGGATATCTCACCCCAAAACCAGGTTTTTCTTCTTGGCTTTAATTCCATTTTAAGTCAATCATGCAAAAGGGAAATTGTTAGGAATAGGATATATCTGTCCGAGTTATTTGTAATGAAGGAGTTTAGCTTATTTGAATGAATGATAATGTATAGAACTTAGTTTCCTTCAAATTGCATTAATTACGAGCAAGATTATCCATTTACTATAGTAGTTTATTTTAGTTAAATCCTAAAGGTATAGAAATTATATCTTGCACCATTAGTCTTATACCTTTTGCAACAAATCATTGTAAATGATTAAATTCATGAAAGGTTTCTTTCGTTGCTCAAATTACTAGGAAGTTGTCATTGCTAATTGCACATCTTAGCAAGGGAAATGTTTGTTATTTGGCATGAGTTCATCTGCAAGGAAAAAGGAAGTTTAAATTGAACTGTATTCACTGAAAAGTAAATTGTCACAAGGATAGCAAAACCGTGACAAGACGATTAATATTACCTTTCAAAAGATAACTAAACTAATCTAAACATAGAAATATTCATACCCTAAGCACTTGACTACTTTCCTTACTGTAGGGTCAATAAATTCGTAAAGATAAAGAACTAGGGTTTGTCCCTAAGGTTCTTAAAAAAAGAAACCCTAGGCCCAACATACGTCAGCTTAAAGGACCTAAAACAGATTATTCCATCGCATGACTTGCGCAGCAAGTACGAAATCATTTAGTCTTGTGATTGATTCACAAGGAGAAAGGGTAATAACCCTCAAT
This sequence comes from Lygodium microphyllum, assembly GCF_053477565.2. Lineage (NCBI taxonomy): Eukaryota > Viridiplantae > Streptophyta > Polypodiopsida > Schizaeales > Lygodiaceae > Lygodium > Lygodium microphyllum. The sequence goes on along the minus strand of NC_141146.1, from coordinate 26,862,205 downwards.
AAGGATGGCAGATCCCTACGCAAGTTATCTTGCAAAAAGACGTATTTTTGGATATCCTTCTAAATAAGGAAAGTTGTAAACCGGAAACTAGCATATCTAAGGAACTTTAGGGTTGACCAAGTTGGTTTAATAAGGTACGCCCTACACCAGAATGTAAAGGATCTTGCCAATTTACAAGACACCTTGGAAACAAGTGCTGATACACTCAAAAGGAAAGAACACTTCCTTAGAAGTTTGCCAAACAACTCGATTGAATAATGGAAATGTTTGTGCTTGCTAGAGATTTTAGGGCTCTGTTTGAATTATGAATTACAAATTAAATGAGTACCTATACTTCAGGTTGAAGGCCTGAAGGAAGAGGCAGTTTCAATTACCCCCGACTACCTGCCTAACCCTAACCAAGGGGGTTGTTCACCGTGCCGGGAACGTGGACCAAACCTGCCGCGAGAGGTCTTTCCGTTGAGCTCTACTTGGAGTAGGAGGACGCTTAGGTGCCAAGGGGGGCTCTGGCCGTAAATCCCTCGCCTTTCGGGTCCTGCACAAGAGGCTAACGTGACTCGGGATTGGATCTTGAGGCCCGCATACTAGTTTACGGGTGGAAGCTTGGAATAGTGATCCCTGGGGATTACTGGATAGCCTTCAGACGGATTATGGACAAGCCTACGGGTGGAACTCCTTGTATTTCAAAGATAAAATGATGAAATGTTTTAAAAAAAGAACTTGCTTGATATTGTTTTTCTATGTCACGTGATAAGATTACGTGAAGGAACCAGTGCTTAACAGGATTAATTAAAGAAGCTGATTGTTATATGTCAAATTAATGTTTAGATAATTACATAACTAAAACAAACCGAGGAAAGTGCGGAGGATGGGCCATGGGTCCGTCCTATGGTTGGGTGGTCCCGGTTAGCCGAGAACTTTTCTAAAAAATCTCGAAGAACAGCAGGATGATCATTATCATCAAAACGAATAACGAGAACGATGACCTAGAGTTACGTCTTACCCGATTTACGCTATTTTAGGGGAACGGAATGGGACTATGCCTTATGGCAGAGAGGTTGAGCTTTTCATCCCTCTCGTTTCCCATTCTCCTTGAACCAACTGCAGCGTGAATCCACTTCGGACCTGGCGTTTCTGCGCTCGGGTCTGACGTTAGTTGCTGTTAGCTAATGACCAATCAGAAAAACCCTAATTCCGGTCGATCCTAAGTGGGAACGGCCAGGATACTTCCGCTACGTGGCAGACGCGGAAAGACCTAGATCGCAAAACCCATAACATTCCATGGGAGTGTCGGGCAGAGTTTTCTAGACATCCTTTCCGATGGATTGCTAAGACGTGTCCTAGATGATACTAGGGGACACGTTATAGTTGGTATCAGAGCCGACCAACAACAGAATTATTTTTATGAGATCTCAATAAAATGAAGTAAAGAAATTTTTGCTGTCCAAACAGTTTCTCACCTTCAATGCTGTCTGGCAGAACTATGAAGCGTGGAACAAGTTTTTGGTATTTCGGGTCATGTTTATGACTGCAATGCATTCTTCGCTTTATAGACAAAGAATTGGGATGATGAACATCCTGGAGCAGATTTATAACCCATCACCTTTATACATAGAACGAAGATGAACGGGGTCTTCAGGAATCTACTATATAGCCGCCCACCAGTTTGCTTATCTACAGACCAACCTAAAGAGGATTAAGTGGTTGGAAGACTTGAAAGCCGTGAAGCTGTTCATTTTTGTGGAAGCTCACGTAAATTCAACTTTACATATTCAAGGTCGGAGGGTTGAAATGAACTCATATGTATATAAGGAAGTAACCCGTGTAATCCCAGCCGACAGGATTAAAGTGTTGGGCTGCCATGAGAAGTATGGATTCCAATGGAAAGGGTATCCTGAACTTCCAATGAACTATCGATTCCTAAAGATCCATGACCCAAAACCCTACTATTACACAGTTCCTATAGACAAATGTAATACAACGTTGTTCTCCCCAAACTGAATGTAATGATTGGCTTATCGTCACACAAAACATTGTATAAGGCTATGCCCATGTAAATACAAATAAAGACATCTTTTTATCAATATCTGGCTGTGCATAAGAGTTGTTAAAAAGCTAAGTAGCTACATTGTTTACGAGATAACTGAACTAAAATAAAAGATAAGCTAACGTCGATTATCATATAATAACGTTAAGAAAACTTTTATCCAGGCACAACCCTAGGTACAGATTCCAAATTCGCCTCCTACATCAAGTACTGCTGTGACCCAGGAGAAGAAGTTCCTCCTCAAGCGGATAAAGCCACTCGAGTTTGACGGGAGAGGCAGATTCATCCAGGCTGATGCTGAAATTTGGATTGAATCCATGGAGGATTACTTTGAAGCAGCTGGTACTGCCCCTACCAATCAGGCCATGCTCGCCAAGTTAAAGCTCACTGGCGAAGCGAGACTTTGATGGAAGCAATGGTGCAGGGATCAAGGGATTTCAGAGGGGTCCGTTACCTGGGAGAAGTTGAAGAAAGTCGTGCAGGGAAGATATTTACCACCTGCATATCGTACGCAAAAAATGAATGAGTTCTACGAGCTAAAACAGCTAGGACTCACTCTTGACGCATACTACTCTAAATTCGTCTCACTTTTAAAGTATGCGCCACAGATGGACATGACGCAGCATGTGTCCAAATTTTGTGCAGGCTTAAATCCACCCGCAAATACCCATCTCGAATCTATGCGTCCATCAGATCTTCAGAATGCACTCATTCGAGCGGCGCCTATAATTCAGGAGGTTCAAGCTAGACCAAGGGGTAACAAAACTTGGTCCTATAGTGACCCGAACAGAGGAGCTTTCACATCTCAAATGAAGAGAGAGTTCAAGGTCACAATCAGGGACAAAGAAAGAAAGCAAGGACAAATAACGTCAACAACTTTGTTCCTACTCAAAGTAATGGCCGAAACCTCCGTTGTTTCCACTGCAATAAACCCGGTCACTTCAAGAGGCAATGTCTCAAGCTCAGCGGAGGACATCGTCAAACGCCTTTCCAAGGTGCAGGCCGCGGTCAAGGAGCTGTTACCCGTGGAAGAGGAAGAATTGCTTGCATTGCCAATAGGCAAAGATGCGAAGAAGAAGAAGAGGAAGATCCGACTATGGAAGCTGAATTCGAAAAAGTGACAATCCATGCCGCTTTACACAAGAAAGGGCCGAATCGCCAGTTCTCGGTGATTCAGACATCGTCGGACTATCAAGGTAAAGGTTTCAAAACCTTGATTGATTGTGGCAGTACACATTCCTTTATCTCACCAGCATGTGCAAAAAGTTTAGGAATAACCACAGTAGAAGCAGCTACCCTACTTGTGGAGTTGGCAAATGGTCGTGAGGTAACTTGTACTAGGCAAACTGCTAAGGTGGAATTCTTTCTGGGAGGAAAGAAGACTTCAGTCAAATTCAGAGTCATGAATTTAGGTATCCATGAGTGTCTACTCGGGATGGATTGGCTTAAGCCCAATGACGCCCACATCCACTGTGGAAAGGGTCAAGTTTCCTTTCGAAACTCTGAAAGGGAATTTGTCACAACTCAAGGTGAGGCAGGAGTGCCAAGAATCCAATTAGCCAAAGTATCTCGGATCATAAAAGGAGTCAGAAAAGGATTACCCATTTACCTGATCAAACTCAACAAGTTAGATCAAAAGCAAGAGTCTCATGAAGGACCTTCTTGGCTAAAGGAATACGCTGACGTATTCCCTGAGGAATTGATTGAACTTCCGCCTCAAAGAGAAATAGATCATGAGATTAGGCTAGTGCCTGGAGCTGCACTAATTGCAAAGAGACCTTATAGAATGTCCATACCAGAAGCAATTGAGTTGAAGGAACAACTCAAGCAACTGTTAGATCAGGGTTACATCCGGCCTAGCAACTCACCGTGGGGAGCTCCAGTACTATTCCAAAAAAAGAAAGATGGGACACTTCGACTATGTATTGATTACCGAGGGTTGAATCAATCAACAGTCAAGAACAAGTATCATATTCCTAGAATAGATGAGCTTCTTGATCGTCTTCAAGGTGCAAAGATATTCTCCAAGATTGATCTCAGGTTAGGTTACTATCAGATAAGGATCAAGGAAGAAGATATTCCAAAGACGGCCTTCAATACAAGATATGGGCACTTTGAGTTCTTGGTTATGTCATTCGGGCTTACAAATGCACCTGCCACCTTCAATAGATTAATGCAAGATATCTTTAGACCATATCTTGATGATTTCGTGCTTGTCTTCTTCGATGACACTTTAGTCTATTCTAAACAGGAAGAAGATCATGAACCTCAACTTCGGATTGTCCTTGAGACAATGAGGTCTCATAAGCTATATGCAAAAATGAAGAAGTGTGCATTCTTCAAGCGTCAGATTGAATATCTGGGATTCATAGTATCATCAGAAGGAATATCAGTAGACCCAGCCAAGGTCAGAGATATCCTTGAATGGCCAATACCAGTATCCGTCAAAGAGATACGTAGCTTTCTTGGATTGACAGGATGGTATAGGGTCTTCATTAAAAACTATGCTTTGATTGCAGCACCTCTTACAGATTTACTAAACAAGCAGACTTCCATTACATGGTCAACTTCCGAACAAAATAGCTTCCACAAATTGAAGCAAAGTTTGGTATCAGCACCTATTCTAAAACTTCCTGACCTCAATAAGCAGTTCGAGGTAGTAACTGATGCTAGCATTCTTGCCTTGGGGCGTGTACTTATGCAAGAAGGTCATCCAGTAGCATACTCTTCAAGGAAATTGAAGAGTCATGAAAAGATTTATGCCACACATGATCTGGAATTACTAGCTGTCATCCATGCTCTAAAGCTTTGGAGACACTACCTGTTGGGTAACATGTTTACTCTAGTAACCGATCATAAGAGTCTCAAATGGATTTTTACCCAGAACGAGCTCAACATGAGACAACGTCGGTGGATTGAAGTATTGGAGAAATATGATTTTGAAATCAAGTACCGACCAGGGAAGGAGAATGTAGTTGCCGATGCACTCAGTCGCAAGGCATTCCTAAATTTCCTAATCTTGCAGAATCCATCAACGGCCAGATCTCTGGCTACAAAAGTATCTATGCCGAACAACCCTATACTTGAACTAGCTAGAGAGGAAGCATGCCATGATTTGGCCCACCAAACAATGATAAAGGAAATATCTACCAAGGCGCAGAATCAAAAGTTACAAGCTAAGTATCAGGAATTTTCGATTGATAATGGACTTGTCTACTACAGAACAAGGCTGTGTATACCAGCAAGCCAGTCACTTAAGCAGAAGATATTATGGGAAGCTCATGATTCTCCTTTCGCAGGACATCCTGGCTATGCTAAGACTCTTAATGCAGTTAGAAAGAGCTATCATTGGGAGAGGCTTAAAGGTGACGTTCTCAAGTATGTCACTGAGTGTTTGTCTTGCCAGCGTATCAAAGCGGAACATGTCATGATGCCAGGGAAACTGCAACCGCTTGACATTCCCCAAATGAAATGGGAATTCATCAGTATGGATTTTGTTGTGGGCTTACCCCAAGTCCAAGGAGGATACAATTCCATTATGGTTGTGGTTGACATGCTTACCAAGGTTGCACACCTGATTCCAGTAAAGACAAACTATAAAGACTCCGACATTGCAAGATTGTTTATCAAGGAGATATTCAAGCTACATGGGTTACCTAGAAGAATCATTAGTGATCGAGATTATCTCTTCACATCACACTTCTGGAGAGCTATCTTTGAAGCTATTGGGACTCAACTCTGTTTTAGCACCGCTTACCATCCCCAAACGGATGGCCAAACAGAGTGAGTAAATCAAGTCATCGAGGATATGCTTAGGGCATACTGCTGTCGAGAGCCAAAGAGGTGGATTCAATTCTTGCCTTTGGTTGAATTTTCCTACAATGCTTCTTACCAGCAGAGCATTCAGATGACTCCTTTCCAGGCATTGTATGGTCATGATTGTCAAAGTCCCCTAAACTTTTCGGATCCAACCCTAAGAGTTGAAGCGTCAAGACAGATGTTGGAAGACATGGATGATCAAATAAAGTCAATAAGACAAGACATACAAGCAGCCAAGGATAGACAAAAGGCATACGCGGATTTGAAACGTCAAGAAAGAGTCTTCGAAGAAGGAGACATGGTCTTCATTCGTGTACGCCCTAAAAAGAGTTCTCTATCCCTAGAAGAATGCAAGAAGCTAAGTACAAGGTATTGTGGGCCGTACAAAATCCTCAAATGCCTAGGACCCAATGCCTATAGATTGCAACTCCCTGAGAACCTAAAGGTTCACAATGTATTCCATATCAGCCTATTGAAAAAATATGTACCTAATCCTAACCATGTACTTGACGATCAACAAGTTGTAATGCCTAGTCAAGGAGTCCTTGAACTAAGGCCGAATAGGATCTTAGATGTTAGGGAGAGACAGTTAAGATCTAGAACCCTGAGAGAATGCCTCGTCCAGTGGAAAGATTATCCCGAAGAGGATGCCACTTGGATAGATGAAAGCTCTCTCAACCATCAATATCCCCAGTTTATCTCGAGATGAGGACATCTCGTTTCCTCCAAGGGGGAGAGAATGTAATATTCCGATTTGCTAAAAGAAACACACGCGTGAACTGCCTCAAATGAAAATGAAAATTGGATAAATGAATTTTTTTTTAATTCCCCCTTATCCCCCCAGCCGACTGACGAGCTGGAGGGGGAGGGAAATAAAAGGAGCAATTAAGCTCCTTGGTGGAGCTTGGAGTGAGGGGGAAAGCATGCGTGATGACACGCAAGGGAGGGAAGATCCCCCTCCCCTCCCCTATTTAAATCAGGGTCGACACGCCGTGAAGGGGCCACCGGAAGATCAAGAGGACGAAGCCGCCGCCATAGAAGCCAAACGCTGATCGACAGAGAGGGAAGGAGAGGCTACCACACTGAGAGGCAAGAGCTGCTTGCTACCGTGCAATCCGCCATTGACCGTCGCCATTCCGCCTTCAACCGCCAACTGCCAAGTTGCTACCATCGACGCTGCGTGCTGACGCTGAGCTCATGTGCCACCATCAAGCCACTCCCATTCGTCGTCATCCATTCCCTTCATCATTACCCCCTCCCTCTTCTAGGTCATTTCATTATTACTCCTCCCTCTTCCACGTGGCTACTGCCCATAGCTAGAAGCTTACTAGAAGCTTCTAAGGGGCCTCTTAATCCCCCTTTCCCCCTTAAGCCCCTTCCTTGGCCTTGGGAACCAACACCCCCCCCCCCCCCCCCCCCGGTGTTTTATTCCCCTAAGCCCCTTTTCACCCCCTTATAACCCTTTTTACCCTTTTCACCCCCTCATAACTCTTTTATTTCCACAAACCCCTAAGTTTTTTTCTTAATCCCCCATATCCCCATTATTATCAAAATCCAAATTATCATCATGGCCTCGGATGATATCCCGTAAGGAAAAAGGTAGCCCGTGAGATAAAAGATAGGGAGGGAAAGTAAAGGGAGTGAAAAGAAGGAGTGAAGGAGGAAGAGTGGGAAAAAGATAAAAGATAGGGAAGGAAAGTAGAGGATAAGGAAGTGAAGTAAAATATAAGGAAGGAAGTAGGGAGGAGTGAAGGAAAAAAAGGGAGTAGTGTGAAAGAAGTAAAGGGTGAGGAAAAGATAAAGAAGAGTAAGAAAGGAGTAAAAGAGTTAGAAAGGAGAAGGAATAGAGGAAGGGCAAGGAAGGAGAATAAGTGCCTTCTATTCCTTTACCCCAAGTTAAAGTCCTCCAAGGGTTCCTGTGGTTGCAAAACCACACTCACCCATAAACTTTTTTTCCAAAGAGACGGTGGAATTCCAGAAGAAAGAGAAAAAGGCTATCTCACATTCGAACTACGATGCCGCCTAAGAAAGTCCAAGATGTAGCTGCGGGAGGGTCATCTCCCGGTATCCATGTGGATATCTCACCCCAAAACCAGGTTTTTCTTCTTGGCTTTAATTCCGTTTTAAGTCAATCATGCAAAAGGGAAATTGTTAGGGATAGGATATATATGTCCAAGTTATTTGTAATGAAGGAGTTTAGCTTATTTGAATGAATGATAATGTATAGAACTTAGTTTCCTTCAAATTGCATCAAGCATTATAAAATTACGATCAAGATTATCCATTTACTATAGTAGTTTATTTTAGTTAAATCCTAAAGGTATAGAAATTATATCTTGCACCATTAGTCTTATACCTTTCGCAACAAATCATTGTAAATGATTAAATTCATGAAAGGTTTCATTCCCTGCTCAAATTACTAGGAAGTTGTCATTGCTAATTGCACATCTTAGCAAGGGAAATGTTTGTTATGTGGCATGAGTTCATCTGCAAGGAAAAATGAAGTTTAAATTGAACTGTATTCACTGAAAAGTAAATTGTCACAAGGATAGCAAAACCGTGACAAGACGATTAATATTACCTTTCAAAAGATAACTAAACCAATCTAAACATAGAAATATTCATACCCTAAGCACTTGACTACTTTCCTTACTGTAGGGTCAATAAATTCGTAAAGATAAAGAACTAGGGTTTGTCCCTAAGGTTCTCAAAAAAAGAAACCCTAGGCGCGACATACGTCAGCTTAAAGGACCTAAAAGAGATTATTCCATCGCAGGACTTGCGCAACAAGTACGAAATCATTTAGTCTTGTGATTGATTCACAAGGAGAAAGGGTAATAACCCTCAATAAGGATGGCAGATCCCTACACAAGTTATCTTGCAAAAAGACGTATTTTTGGATATCCTTCTAAATAAGAAAAGTTGTAAACCGAAAACTAGCATATCTAAGGAACTTCAGGGTTGACCAAGTTGGTTTAATAAGGTATGCCCTACACCAGAATGCAAAGGATCTTGCCAATTTACAAGACACCTTGGAAACGAGTGCTAATACACTCAAAAGGAAAGAACACTTCCTTAGCAGTTTGCCAAACAACTCGGTTAATTAATGGAAATGTTTGTGCTTGCTAGAGATTTTAGGGCTCTATTTGAATTATGAATTACAAATTAAATGAGTACCTATACTTCAGGTTGAAGGCCTGAAGGAAGAGGCAGTTTCAGTTACCCCCGATCACCTGCCTAAACCTAACCAAGGGGGTTGTTCACCGCGCTGAGAACGTGGACCGAACCCGCCGCGGAGGTCTTTCCGTTGAGCTCTACTTGGAGTAGGAGGACGCTTGGGTGCCAGGGGGGGCTCTGGCTGTAAATCCCTCGCCTTCCGGGTCCTGCACAAGAGGCTAACGTGACTCGGGATTGGAACTCAAGGCCCGCATACTAGTTTACGGGTGGAAGCTTGGAATAGTGATCCCTGGGGATTATGGATAGCCTTCGGACGGATTATGGACAAGCCTACGGGCGGAACTCCTTGTATTTCAAAGATAAAATGATGAAATGTTTTAAAAAAAAAACTTGCTTGATATTGTTTTTCTATGTCACGTGATAAGATTACGTGAAGGAACCAGTGCTTAACAGGATTAATTAAAGAAGCTGATTGTTATATGTCAAATTAATGTGTTAGCTAATTACATAACTAAAACAAACTGAGGAAAGTGCGGAGGATGGGCCATGGGTCCGTCCTATGATTGGGTGGTCCCGGTTAGCCGGGAACTTTTCTCAAAAATCTCGAAGAACAGCGGGATGATCATCATCATCAAAACGAATAACGAGAACGATGACCTAGAGTTACGTCTTACCCGATTTACGTTGTTTTAGGGGAACAGAATGGGACTATGCCTTATGGCACAGAGGTTGAGCTTTGCATCCCTCTCGTTTTCCATTCTCCTTGAACCCAAGTGCAGCGTGAATTCTCTTCGGACTGGCGTTTCTACGTAAAGTAGTTCTCTCGGGTCTGACGTTAGTTGCTGTTAGCTAATGACCAATCAGGAAAACCCCAATTCCGGTCGATCCTAAGTGGGAACGGCCAGGATACTTCCGCTACATGGCAGACACGGAAAGACCTAGATCGCAAAACCTGTAACATTCCATGGGAGTGTCGGGCAGAGTTTTCTAGACATCCTTTCCGATGGACTGCTAAGACGTGTCCTGGATGATACTAGGGGACACGTTACATTAATACCATATACAAAAACATTGGGTGTGGCTGGTAAATTTTCTATCTAGGGAGGTGACGTCTCGTCCCAAGGTGGAGTGCACCCTTTGCGGCCAGTTCGAAAAGTTTATGGGCATGCGATGGATGGAGTGCTTGAGCCAATCCACCACTTGGAAGGTACTACCCAATCTATACCGTCAATACCAGAGGAGGCACGCAGTCTTCCAGACTTACCTATAATCTTGGAGCTTGAGATGGAGGCAATGATCGATGCATTGGTGCCCATGGATGTCAAGACTTCTGATCTGCTTAAAGAGGAAGCATCCATATCATTATATGATGGGTGTCGAGTATCTTGCCTGAAGACACTTCTTGCACTCCTAAGTGTGCAAGCAAAATACGGGTGGAGCGATGCAAGTGTGACTGAGTTGTTCAAATACCTTTGTATGTATGCTTCGTTGATTTCTTTTTGGCACTATCATGAAAAAAATTTGTACTGTTTCAAGATATTTTATAATTTTTTTCAGGTTACTGAAGTATCATATATTACCACTTACAAATACTATACTTGAGTCTCGTGATGATATGCGACATGTTTTACAAAAGCTTGGCATGGACTACAACAGCACCCATGCATGTATCAACGATTGCATACTGTTTGGAGGAGAATACAAGAATATGGAGACATGTCCAAAGTGTGGTTCTTAGAGGTATCGACAGGACTTGCAAGGGCAAACCATCCCTCAAAACGTTCTTAGACACTTTTCGCTTATCCCCCGCATAAACCACATGTTTCGTATGTCCAGCATGGTAAACTTGACAATGTGGCATGTGCAAGAATAGGTCCAGAGATGGAGTTTAATGAATATCAGCGGATTCATGTGCATGGAGCCACATTGACTCTACATTCCCAGGCTTTGTCAGAGAGCCAAGAAATCTTCCACTTGGTCTTGCTATGGATAGCATGAACCCATTCAGTCTGCACTCAACTTCTTACATTGTGTGGCCTATAGTCCTTGTCAACTACAATATCCCTCCATGGCTTCCTATGGAAAAATGACATTTCATCCTTAGCTTGCTGGTTCCCACCCACTACAAAATCAAAAATATGGACGTGTATCTTCATCCATTAGTCGATGAGCTTAAGATTTTGTGGGAGGAGGGGGTCAGCGTGCAAGATATGATCAAGTGCAATGGTCGACAATCCACCAATTATTCGAGCCATTCTCATATGGAACATGCATGACTTTCCGAGATTCGGAGAGTGCTCAGGTAAATAGGCTTCCATTCTCATTGGTAATATCTATCATAGCTCGTTCAAGTTTTTATTCAGTGAATAGAGGTGTTGGGACAAGTCTGGTTACCTCAGGTTATCATGCATGTCCATTGTGTGGGCCACAGTTAGAGACTCCCAAAGGTCACGAACCATGAAGAAGATGGTATATCAAGGACACACTACTTTCTTGCGAGAGGGTCATGAACTCAGGGAAGGTTTTCTTGGATGACCTCCAACACTGGTACAAGTTGAAAATGGTCCACATGGAGTCTTATCCAAACAGAATGCGATGGTTCTCAATTTTCTACGAGTTGCCATATTGGACCCACTTATAGATCAACCACTTGTTGGATCCCATGCATATTTTCAAGAAGGTGGGCAGCTTGCTATGGGACCACATCATAGAAAAGAGAGACACTATAGGGGCACGAATGGATTTGAAGGAGGTAGGCAAGATGAAGGCACTTTGACCGCACTCGAGTGCTGATGGTCGCTTGCAACTACCTCACGCTCCTTGAGTTTTTTCCACTAAAGAAGAGTGCATTGTGAAGCAAATAGTTAAGTCTATCTGCACTCCGACGGGTATGATGCATTGTCTCAAGTTTGCATTTTCTAAAGACAACCAATTATCAGGGCTAAAATCCCATGATTGGCATAAGATATGTCACGTTTGTACTACGAATGGATTGTAAGTGGCATGTGAATTTTGCTATTTGGAGTGTAGTTATTGTTCATAATGCTTCACCCGTAGGATTTGTCACACGTGGAGATGTCTACTCCCGTCACTCTATCTTTCGTTGAGCCGTCTGCAGGTGGTACCCCTATGGGAGCTACTCCGAGAGATACTACCCCTGTAGATACACCACATGTATAGGGGTCTCCTAGATACGCCCAGGATCATGGTTGTAGGTGGGAGAGGACCCATCTTAGGCATACCCCAGAGGGGTATGCCTACCTTGTATATGATAGGACATGAGCCATCATCATGAATGATGAGGGGAGGAGGGTGATGGCTCGTATGAGAGAGTTGTGCCAATAAGTTTTTTGGCACAACATCTTGGATCATTGGAACAACATATCGCAGGGGAGCAAGGACTACATAATAGCATCCTTGCGTGAGGAGTTTCCAGTACAAAATAGAACAGGTAGGTTTTTCACGGGCTGGATGATGGAGTGCATGCATGCGTACATGTCACATAGACGATCGGACACACACAAGGCACTCAAGAGTGGGGCTTCAACGCCTAAGTGGCTAGATGCGGATGACAGGCACCGACTTAGGAAGGAGGCTATAGATTCTCCAGGACATTGCAGACAACAGCGCAAGGCGGCAAGGGCTCGACTAGAGGCCGGAGTGGTCCATCATCTTGGGAGTGGCGGCCATAGGACATATCTGGAGGACTTTGTAGGTTTTTATTTTGTTTTTCTTGCTTATTTTTTTACAATATCATTTGTACTGACAATCGTGTTTCTAACAGTTGTATTTTGTTTTCTTTGCAGCACTTTATTACAAACCGCGATCCCACCGGTCTTGAGACTGGATATGCAAAGAGACACGGTCTCAATGCATTGATCGATCGATTGTATGGACACGACAGCCTTGTAAATCACCTCGGGGGGTTCACTATATATATATTCTCTATATAACGTGCGTTCATGGCCTATTTATAAATATCCTAATCTATGAATTTTTCTTGAATAAAACACAACCCTTTTGTATTCAATCTGTAAGTAACCCCTTTATATGACACCCTTCTGTATGTTAAAAATGTATAAACATGGTGTTTTAAAAATCCCTTATGTTGAACTCATGTTATATATACATATATTCATGAGTGACCCCCCGAGTAAATAACTCATCTTTCTTGTCTGTAATTACTAAGTTTAATTAAAATGCATTATTGTATAGTGGACTGATGTATAGTTGTTTCTTTTTTTGTAGAGTCTGTTCAATGCTCCTTTGCAGCTGGATGAGGTTTCAGATGGTGAGGATCTATAGCTCACCCTTGGATCCCTAGAGCTCACATACTCTTCTTTTTTTGTCATGTGATGTGTGTAGACATTTTTTATAGTAGTAGTATCTTGCCATGATTGTATTGGTCGCTTTCATTACGCGATCATATATTTATAATTTCATGTATCAATATTATGATTCAAGTACACTTTTCCTTTATTTACACGAGCCTTATATACATTACTGAAACTATTTTGTATGGCCCAAATAAGGCACAAATTTTTTTCCCCTATTACCGTCATTATTAGCGTCGCAAATTTACTGCACACGTCGATATCAGCGTCACTATTTGCATTGATCACAACACTAATGCCGACTATTCTATGGCATCACCAATAATGGCGTTTTTTGCGACGATGAGGAAAATTTTCTTTATGAATATTTTTGTTGCTTTAAACGTCGGTATAAGACCTATATCTTGTAGTGACTCTGAACCCAAGCATATGAAGAACCATCATCTAAGGCTTTTGTTTCGAGCCTTGATTGCAAAATATATAGGGCTATCCCAAAATCACTGGATAATTACATGAATATTGCACAAAACTTTTATATTCATCTCTAACATCTCCAATAGTCACCGGTACATTCGAACAAGCCATATAAAGATCCCCTGATGAATTGTTTGCTGCTCGCATACACCATCCTGGATCTATATCAATGGGCTAACCATGGGGGATTCACTAGTAGTAATAAGGAGACGTCACCTACGTGCAAGAATTATATGAAAATACCCCTTATCTACCCACTATTTATGGGACCTTACCTTATAAATGTACCTTCCTTCCCTTAAATAACCCCCCTCCCTTACTTTCACATGGTACAATACAGTAAACCCTAGTGGACCCCCCCTGAGGAGGCCAACCTCCATACCCATACAAGTTACATGCCCTAACATTTATTTCAAAACCACGATCCAAGAGAGCTATGCAAGGTGTCTCTTTTCCTCCCACTTTAACAATTGTCTCTATTGTACCACAAGCCCAATGTGTTCATGAATAATGACTTCTTGGAATAAAATGAGCATCTTCTTCTTCATATGCTTGTTGATGGACATCCATATTATATATAGCCTTCTCTCTATGCTTAGTGCTATACATAATACCATTTTCAGTCACAAGCTTGCTATCTATATTCCCATTTAGACCATTTTCAGCATCACCCTGTTCTAAAACAACACTACATGCATCATCATATTTCCTCTGAAGATGTTTCTTTATTTCTTTGTCAACCTACATAATGCTTGCAAAACTTCACCATCAAACTGTCTTTTTTGTTACAGCATGTCAATGATCGCATCATGAAATTCACGCTCTGTGATTTTAAAAACTTTGCCAAGTGTGAATTCCACTCTACTACCAAATATGCGATCTCCTAAGACTTTTTTACAGTTTGTGGCAGTCTCAAGATCCGATTGTAACCTGTAATCGGCCTACTTGCCCCTTTTCTTCCCTTCTTGTTTGTTCTCTTGAGATACATCCTGCATAACATGCTCAGGTATGGCTTTTTCAGACTCTTTCTGCTACTTCATTTTACTTCGTGTTATGCGTTGTCGGAGGGGTTTTAGTTGAAAGGTCATATCCAACGAGGATTAGAGATAGAAGAAAGTAGAGATAAGAGATGGAAGAGTAGGAAAATAATAGACAAGAGGTAAACACAATAAAGACAAAGCCCAATGAATTGAATCAATATGTATTGACACGACCTGAAATCCTTTGTCTGGCACTACTGAGAAAAAATCTCTAGGCATTAGATCTCCTGGAGCTCCCTCATAGACCAAAACGTGGATCAAAATAGCAACTCCTTCTCTACTACTCGGAACCCAAGTCTGATGGCTCCATTGGCTTCGGAAGGGGGGTAAAACCCCAAGACCTGCTCCAGAATCTCCTAGTTCACTCTTCTTCTTCTTCCAATTTAGGGTGTATTTTTCATCCTGTCAGCAGCGATCACGACGTGCACGATTTCGCCAATCTTACTTTTTTTTAATGAAAAATCCCATAACTAACTGAAAAAGCAGCTTGTTTTTTGCATGCCATCTTAAACTAGAAGCTTTTCTAACTTTTTTGGATTTTAATAATAAATAATATCAAAAATAGGCTAAAATTGTCCAAAAATCTAGTATTTTTGGACCATTCATGCCATTCACACTGGTACTAATGATTCAGATCACATTGACTCTCTTGATCAATAAGAAAGTTGGATGATGATACACTCTAGAGTTTTTCACATTGTGCCTGCGTAGTGGCACGACATCCACCCCCTTTGAACGTGTACATCCTCTTGTATGTGCCAGAATACTAGTTGTCATAAAATTCTAAGTCCTCTTGATCCTCTACAACCATATACTTTGCTTCTTCATCTTCCATATCTTCTTGGCTACCCCCTAGATGATGGCCACTATTTTTTTCCAATTTTGGCAACTCATAGGCATTAGATTCCCGCATCTTGAATAATTTGATTCTTTTTTCGGCTACGAAAATATTTATGGCTATCCCATCCAGTTCATCTAATGCATAAGTAGTATTATCAAATACATGTTTTACCACATAAGGTCCAAACTATCTTTTGGAAACTTTACACATGGCACTCTGCTAGTTGTCTAAATTGCTATCATAAACTAATACCCAATACCCATCTTGTATGGTTCTTGGCCTCAATCTATGTCTTTTGTCAAACCATTTCTTATTCTGTATCCTTGCTACCCTTAATTTTGAAAATGTTGCTTGTGTGTCTCTTGACTTTCTTTCCAACTATCTAATGCGTAAGGCCAACAACTCCTCTCGATTCACCTCCTCCTCCCAAGGTAGCATACTCCATGTGATTGTCATCTCTTCTATTGGCATGATAGGTTTATTCTCTAGGAATACATCCTGTAACAGCACTATGAATTGTTCTGTCAGTCCACAAGGCATAAGGGAATAATTGTGGCCACTCTACTACCTTCTCTCCACATGCTTTTGCCAATGCCTTCACAATAGGTGGATGACCTCTTTCATTTTTTCCATTTTCTTCAAAGTTATAGGCTGAAATTAAAGCAAGCTTTATCCCCAACTATGCAAAGAAATCATGAGCCTCATCTACATCTAGCTCACCCCTATCTACTGTAATTTCCACGGAGCCATACCAACAAAAGATCTCTTTTAAGAGAAAAGTACACACTATATTTGTTGTCTTAGTACATAGAGATCTCCCTTCCACTTGATTAGTCAAGTATTCACGGGCAAGCACAAGATATCTCATTTTCCAAAGACTTTTAGGCATCGTGATAAAATCCACCACCCACTTAAAATGAAGAGACAATGGATATGTGGGCTGCAATCCATTGCGATCTCTCACAGATGAATACATTTGACATGTTGTACGTGTTTCCACAAAGTGAGCAACATCCTTATACATACCCTACCACCAATATCTTTCTTTGATCTGTGCAAAAGTAACTCAAACACCTCTATGACCAGTCCATAAGCTTTCATGAAATTCTTGCATAACGTTTAGTTGTGAAGTTCTATCACCAAAAACTCACAATGGCATACCCTGTTTCTTTTTAGCATGTTGCCATAAGTATCCATCTTTTAAGAAAAACCCATAGGCTTTCCTCTTGATCTTCTTAAACTCCTCATCTGACCATTTATCTCTCTTTGTTAATGTACTAAGGCATTGGCCAATTCTCTGCCATTCTCTTACATATTTGTCTTGCAAAAATACTTCTACACAAGATACAAAACATCTAAAATGTCTTCTCTTTGTTGTCCAAGCTTCTGTTAATGCTGCAATATCATTTTCACCTGCAAGAGAGTCATCTTCTTCCTCCTTGTCCATCATCCCATCTTCATTCTCATAGCGTGTCCAAGATAACATGTCTGCCAATGATTGGGTTATCTCTTCATGTAATATGCTGAAATTCAGGGTTCAAAGTTTTGATATATCCAATCCCCCAGAGCATAGCAATATCTGGGGTAGCACAAGTAGTAATCGTACCCAATATCAACAAACAATCAGTCTCAATGACTATATGAGCACCCATAAAATACTACTTATCACATTTAAGGGCTATCATAATCCCCCATAGTTCTCTTTTTACCTGTGGATACCTTCTCTGTTGTTCACTCAATACTTTGGCAAAAAATCATATTGCAGATCTTTGTCGTTCCTCATCATCTTGCCCAATTGCCCATCCAATTCTGATTGGGCTTGTATCAACAATAATAATGATAGGCTTTCCATGTTAATACTCATCCTTTCTAAATGTAGTACCATATTTTAAGAGCTGCTTCAATTTCTTCATTGCTTTCTTATGCTTCCTTTCCCACAATGAAATCTCTGACCTTTTCTTAGAAGCTAATCTACAGCATAAGATACATGTGCAAAGTGAGGAATCCATATCAAATAGAACACACATGCTCCCAAGAATCCACCCACCTCCGATACAATCGTGTATACATCTTGCATTCTATCAATCCCATCTATTTTTGTTAGTGATGGTCTTCACCCATAGGGCTCACACATACGCCCGACAATCATAACCTCTTCAACTCCAAAGACCCAGAAAGAGTTAAACACACCTCTTCTAGACGCATCAAAATCCTATCACAATCCACAATATGGTTTGCAACAAATTGTCTGCATCCATGAGCATCCATCTCTTCATTGTTTTCATCCACTGTACACCATTTGATTGGAACATCATCCAAGAAGGGAATTGTGAATTATGGTATAAAATCCCTGAGTATCCTATTCATAGCATTTGACATGTGTGCCACTTATTTTGTTGCACCCTGTGGGAGAGTACACATCCGTACTAATCCCAAGGGAGTCTTCATGGTTGTGATATCCTTGCTTTCAATGCAAGATAAAATTGATCATACCACGAGTAAAGATTACCCAAAGAATAGATCACTATGCTTGAAAAAGCCTCTACAAATTCATCAACCACAGGACCTACACCCACATTTCTTATGGTCACTCGTTCTTCAAGAACATTCTTAAGATCTATGGCTATCTCAATGTTAGACTGCAACTTATATCCTGGCTGCTTGCCCTCTTGTTTGCTCTCCTGTTTTTACTCCTCATTGGCCTCTTCCATAACATGCTCGGGAGGTGGTTGATTTGTAGCTTTAGGCTAATCCACCTCTTCTTTTCACTCTTTTGGATGTCCCTGCATAATCTTTATCTCGTTTCTTTTTCTCTTCCACAAGTACATCTGTATTTTGTACCTTTGCTAAATATGCATACATTGTATATGCATCTACCGATGATTCCCATCCAATTATATCATGAATGTCTTGCCTTGCATGAAACATTTCATTATGAGTAACCTTTCTCTTTTCAGCTGCATGTAAAGCATGTCTCCATATTTCATCCTTTGAACAAACTATCACTTGGTCATGCATTCTATCCAACTGTAGACCAAATGTAGAAGCATGTGCTGCCGCATAAGCATTTCAAATGGCCAAGTCTTCCAACAACTTCTACATACCTCCCTTTCCAAAATTCAAAGAAAGAGGCAATCCCATTTCTTATGCATGGATCTTTTCATCTTTCTAAAAGATGAGCTATCGTCATACCAAGGCCTCCTCATAGGCAATACAATCCTTTCTCTCATGTTGCAAACTATCACACCACATACATATTTTTCCTTAGCTTAGCGGCTGCTGCCTATCCCGTATCCTCTTATTTTTTTTCATCCAATTTTGCAACCTTTAATTGAAGATCCTGCATGCCTTTGACCAATTCATCTAAGACATCTTCCCTAACGTAGGGAACAATAGCAGGTACAACCAGACACAGAAGTGGGTGATGCAATCTTTCTCTACTTCTCTGCTTTTTCACAAGTGTAGTAATAGCTTCCTTGACATGTCTCCACTCTATTTTCAAACGTGTCTCTGTAGTCTAATCCTCTAGCAAATCATCAAGCTTCTCTTGAAGCTCAGGATCTACTAATTGTAGAAATAATTCAATTTTATGACGTGCAAGAGCTTGCTATTTCGCAAGACCCAACTTCTCAAATCGACTTTCAAATTCTCTTAACAATTGTGTAGCCACAAGACCCTTATTGGGTTGTAAAATACACTCCTAAAAAGTCTTGCGCTTAATCAAATTGGTATCCTCAATGTAAAATTATTCCTTGAGTGTCTTTTGAAAAGCTACCCAGTTAACATCCTGCATATATAATTCAGTAATTTTCACTTTCAGTTCATGTACAGTGATAGATACAAAATACTAGCTCCATGTAGATTGAGCCACCCCAAATAATTTCATCTTTTAAGCATAGGTATGTATATGTGCAGATACATTCCTACCATTGAATAACTTCATCTCACCCTAAACTGCTTGTAGAGCGTTCATCACAACACTTTCAGTTTGAGCAGAAGCATGTATCACCTATTGTTTTTCTTGTACCTGCATAGGTATATTCATATTCTGCACCAATTGTTGCAAAACATCACTAGAGACTTTGTTCAAAGTTTTTCCCATCTTGTCTTTCCTTTTTCTAATGACCTTTCAGGTCAGGTTCACTAATGTCGAAGGGGTTTTAGTTGAATGGTCGTATCCACCAGGGATCAAAGATAGAAGGAAGTAGAGATATGAGATGGAAGAGAAGGAAAATAATAAACAAGAGGTAAACACGATAAAGACAAAGTATAATGAATTGAATCAATATGTTTTGACAGAACCTTAAATCCTTTGGTGGCACTACTCAAAAGAAATCATCAAACATTAGATCTCCTGGGTCTCCCTCGTAGACCAAAAACGTGGATCAAAATAACAGCTTCTTCTCTAATGCTTAGAACCCAAATTGAATAGCTCTGTTGGATTCATAAGGGGGGTTAAAACTCCAGGACACCTACTCCAGAATCTTCTAGTTCACTCCTTCTTTTTCCAGTTCAAAGTGTACTTTTTAGCTTGTCAATAGTGATCGCGATACGCATGATTTCACCAATCTTACTTTTATTATGAAAAGTCTCATAACTAGCTAAAAATCAACTTTCTTTTTGCATGCCATGCTAAACTAGAAGCTTTTCTAAATTTTTTGGATTTTTACAATAAATAATATAAAAAATAGACTAAAACTGTCCAAAAATCTAGTTTTTTTGGACCATTCATGCCACTCACACTAGTATTAATTATTCAATTCACATTGACTCTCTTGATCAATAAGAGAGTCGCATGGTGATACACTCCAGAGTTTTTCACACCGTGTCCGCATAGTGGCACGACAACATTTAGATGGGCCTGAAGAGGAAGGATCAATAGTGTCCTAATCTCTTCTTCTCTTTTCTTCCACAAGAGCTTCTTGATTATGAACCCACGGGGGATTCACTAGTAATAATAATGAGACGTCACCTACATGCAAGAAATATATGAAAATACCCCTTATCTACCCCCTATTTATGGGACCTTACCTTATAAAATGTACCTTCCTTCCCTTAAATAACCCCCCTCCCTTACACTCACGTGGTACCATACAGTAAACCCTAGTGGACCCCCGGGTATGAACCTTAGTCAAATAACCATAGGCTAAAACTCCATCTCGTTCTCCCTTGTATACGCTGACTTGCATCAGCCAATTCAAACTTTGTTTTTTTTACATTTTCCATGCAATCTAATGCTTGCACACAAACATGAGATTTTTCTTCAGCCTTTTACAAACTTCATCAGTCCTTTTAATTATCAATCTATATGTAGCTACATCTATGGCAACAAATGTTGTCATTGGATCCATATCTTCCAACGTTTTCTGCATGCTACCATTTGCAAAATTTGGCTCTATTGGAAGACTAGTTTCTTTTGCATATATTTTGCCATCTTTCCAAAAGACTAACCTTCTTGCTTCCACTTCACCGTAGACTGTACAGTCTCAACTTTCATGATATAAACTGTCACACCAAATGCATGTCCTTTAATATCCTTCTTTGTACAGTCTTTGGATTTTTGCTCGAGCCTTCTCTTCTCCCTTAGCATCCAACTTTTCAACATTTGTATAGATTTCTATCAATTTTAGCCTCAAATCACGTGTTCCTTTGATTAATTCATCCACAGCATCACCTTCAAGAGCCAAACCAATAGGTATAGCCGGTTGTTCTGCAATAGCTATAAGCACCTTGGCTACAATTTTAGCCCCCTTCTGAGCACTGGCAGGTGTGATGTCTATATCCCCTCTTGATTTCATCCACTCTCTCTTTACCAACATATGCACTGCCTTAATTACATTAGCCCAATCTGATTTTAGCCTCGTTTCAGAAGAGGCATCTTCTAAACGATTAGCCCACTTCTCCTACAAAATGGAATTTGTAGCCTTAGTAAACAAATCAATTTTTTAACTCTCCAACGATTGCTACTCATCGGTATCCAATTGCGCATACTAACTTTCAAATTCATGGAGCAAAGCTATAGTAGCCAACCTTTTATTGGGCTTTTCAATCCAATTTGTAAATGTCTTTTTAGTTACCAATCCAACATGTTCCAAGAAAAACTCTTCTCTCAAAACTTTCATAAAAGCTGCCCTATTAGCATCTCTTCTATGTAACTCATCAATCCCATTGTGCAAAGCATGCATGGTCACACGTGAGAAATACCAACTCCAAATATACCACCCCATGAAACAACATCTTTTCTTCATACAACCGGATGAAGATTGTAACATTTTGACCGTTAAATTGCTTTAATTCTTGTCTCAGTTCCTGCAAATGCATTCACAGCCAAGGAATCAAATATTTTTTTCTTCCTACCGAGTTTGTATCTATTGTAACAACAACAATTGCTCTTGTTGTTTCTGCAACAAAGCAATCATCTATTGTAAAGCATGACCACCACTTGAACAAGTAGAAATATCCCCCATGTGTAAACACACATGTTGCTGTTGACTTTCACATCAGGTTCACCACTGTTAGATCGTTCAGAGTCGAAAGTCAGGGTGTACTGAAAATCATATTTCTAATAGTTGTATTTTATTTTCTTTGAAGCACTCCATTACAAATCGTGATCCCACCGGCCTAGAGACTTGATATACAGAGAGACACGATTTCACTGCATTGATTGACCGTTTGTGTGGACACGGTGGCCCTATAAGTCACTCATCTTTCTTATTCATTGTTACTAATTTTAATTGAAATGCATTATTGTATGGTGGACTGGTGTATAGTTTTCTTTTTTTTTAGAGTCTGTTCGATGCTTCTTTGCAGTAGGACGAGCTTTCGGATGGCGAGGATCTATAGCTCACGCTTGGATCCGTGGAGCACACATACTTTTTATTTTGTCATGTGATTTATGTAGGCATTCTCTATGCACTATGTTATTATCATCCTTTGTATCTTGCCATGATTGTACCATCGCTTTCATTATGCGATATTGTATTTATTTTATGTATCAGTCTTATGATTCAAATACACTTTACCTTCATTTAAACGACCATTGTACACATTACTAAAACTCTTTTGTATGGCCCAAATAAAGCACATAGTGCTATTTGTGGCAGGGAAACTTACTGCCCTGCCACAAAGTTTTTTTCCCTGTTACCATTGCTATTAGCATCGCAAATTTACTACACGCATCGCTATTAACATCACAAAGCATCACCATTTACGTTGTTGCTATCATTGTCGTTATTTGTGATGCTAGTACCCTGATATTGATGCAAATAGCGACGTTGATAGCGACTGTTCTATGGTGTTGCTAATACCAATGCTTTTTGCAACTACGAGAAAAAATTTCACAGTTGGAAAAAAAGTCAGAAGACATAGAGACAACAATTGCAAAGTGAAGGGCAGCAAGGATACAAAACACGAAACGGTTTGACAAAATACATAGAGTAAGACCAAGAACCATACAAGATAGGGATTGGGTATTGGTTTATGATAGTAGTTTCGACAACTAGCATAGTGACATGCATAAAGTTTCCAAAAGATGGTTTGGACCCTATGTGGTAAGACAAGTGTTTGATAATGCTACTTATGCATTAGATAAGCTAGGTGGGACAGCCATAAATCTTTCGATAGTAGGGAAAAGAATTAAATTATTTAAGAGGAGGAAAACTAATTCCTATGAGTCATCAGAATCAGAAAAAAATAATGGCCATGATACAGGGGAGTAGCCAGGAAGAAATGGAAGATAAAGAAGCAAAAGATATGGCTATAGAGGATGAGAAGGACTCAGAATGTGATGACAACTAGGATTTTGGCACATACTAGAGAATGTGCAGGTTTAGAGGGGGTGGATGTCATGATGCTATGCAGACACACTGTGAAAAAAGCATGGAGTACATCATCATCCGAGTTTCTTATTGATCAAGAGAGTCAATGTGACCTGAGTCATTAATACTAGTGTGAGTGGATAATTTTAGCCTATTTTTGATATTATTTATTATAAAAATTCAAAGAGTTAGAAAAGCTTCTAGATTAGGATGGCATGAAAAAAGCAAGTTTCTTTTTTCATCAGTGTTTTTGTTTTTCATAAAAAAGACTGATGGGCAAAATCACACGCATCGCAATCGCTATTGAGAAGTTTAAAAACTGCACTTTGAACTAGAAGAAGAAGAAGAAGAAGTGATCTGGGAGATCCTGAAGTAGGTTCCCTAAGGTTTTACCTCCCTTTCAGAGCCAACGGAGCAATTAGATTTGGGTTCCGAGCAGTAGAGACGGAGCTGCTATTTTGATACATGTTTTAAGTCTATGAAGAGCTCTAGGAGATCTAGTGCCTTGAGATTGCTTCTGAGTAGTGCGAGACAAAGGATTTTAGTTTCTATCAATACATATCAATTCAATTCATTGTGCTTTCTCTTTGTCGTGTTCACCTCTTGTCTATTCTTTTTCTTCTCTTCCATCTTCTATCTCTACTTCCTTCTATCTTTGATACCCAATGGATTCGACCTTCCAACAAAAACCCCTCCGAGAACATGTGATCACGGTTTTCAGGTAGTGAACAACACTTTGAACTAGGAGAAGGAGGAGTGATCTAGGTGTATTCTGGCCAGGTGTGCTAGTATTTTATCCCCCTTTCGAAGCCAATGGAAGCATGAGATTGGCGGTTTGAGCAACATACAGGAAAGTATTATTTTATGCACATTTTTATTATAAGAGATTTATCTTCTCATAATGAAAAAATAAATTAGAAGTCTTCACCTCAGTGATTATTCTTCTACATATTTTATTTCTTTGAGCCCTTTCTCTTCTGTCTACTCCTCTCCTTAAATCTTCCTTCACCCTGACTTTCGACTCCGAACGATCTGACAGTGGTGAACCTGATGTGAAAGTCAACAGCAACATGTGTGTAAACATGGGGGATATTTCTACTCGTTCAAGTGGTGGTCATGTTTTACAATAGATGATTGCTTTGTTGCAGCAACAACAAGAGCAATTGTTGTTGTTACAATAGATACAAAATCGATAGGAAGAAGAAATATTTGATTCCTTGGCTGTGAATGCATTTGCAGGCACTGAGACAAGAATTAAAGCAATTTAACGGTCAAAATGTTACAAACTTCATCCGGTTGTATGAAGAAAAGATATTGTTTCATGGGGTGGTATTTCTCACGTGTGACCATGCATGCTTTGCACAATGGGATTGATGAGTTACATAGAAGAGATGCTAATACGGCAGATTTTATGAAAGTTTTGAGAGAAGAGTTTTTCTTGGAAGATGTTGGATCGGTAACTAAAAAGACATTTACAAATTGGATTGAAAAGGCCAATAAAAGGTTGGCTACTATAGCTTTGCTCCATGAATTTGAAAGTTAGTATGCGCAATTGGATACCGATGAGTAGCAATCGTTGGAGAGTTAAAAAATTGATTTGTTTATTAAGGCTACAAATTCCATTTTGTAGGAGAAGTGGACTGATCGTTTAGAAGATGCCTCTTCTGAAACGAGGCTAAAATCAGATTGGGATAATATAATTAAGGCAATGCATATGTTGGCAAAGAGAGAGTGGATGAAATTAAGAGGGGATATAAACACCACACCTGCCAGTGCTCAGAAGGGGGCTAAAATTGTAGCCAAGGTGCTTATAGCTATTGTAGAACAACCGGCTATACCTATTGGTTTGGCTCTTGAAGGTGATGCTGTGGATGAATTAATCAAAGGAACACGTGATTTGAGGCTAAAATTGATGGAAATCTATACAAATTTTGAAAAGTTGGATGCTAAGGGAGAAGAGAAGGCTCGAGCAACAGTCCAAAGACTGTACAAAGAAGGATATTAAAGGACATGCATTTGGTGTGACAGTTTATATCATGAAAGTTAAGAATGTACAGTCTACGATGAAGTGGAAGCAAGAAGGTTAGTCTTTTGGAAAGATGGCAAAATATATGCAAAAGAAACTAGTCTTCCAATAGAGCCAAATTTTGCAAATGGTAGCATGCAGAAAACGTTGGAAGATATGGATCCAATGACAGCATTTGTTGCCATAGATGTAGCTACATATAGATTGATAATTAAAAGGACTGATGAAGCTCGTAAAAGGCTGAAGAAAAATCTCATGTTTGTATGCAAGCATTAGATTGCATGGAAAAGGTAAAAAAAACAAAGTTTGAATTGGCTGATGCAAGTCAATGTATACAAGGGAGAACGAGATGGAGTTTTAGCCTACGGTTATTTGACTAAGGTTCATACCCGGGGGGTCCACTAGGGTTTACCGTATGGTACCACGTGAGTGTAAGGGAGGGGGGTTATTTAAGGGAAGGAAGGTACATTTTATAAGGTAAGGTCCCATAAATAGGGGGTAGATAAGGGGTATTTTCATATATTTCTTGCACGTAGGTTATGTCTCATTATTATTACTAGTGAATCCCCCATGGGTTCATAATCAAGAAGTTCTTGTGGAAGAAAAGAGAAGAAGAGATTAGGACACTATTGATCCTTCCTCTTCAGGCCCATCTAAATGTTGTCATGCCACTATGCGGACACGGTGTTAAAAACTCTGGAGTGTATCACCATGCGACTCTCTTATTGATCAAGAGAGTCAATGTGAATTGAATCATTAATACTAGTGTGAGTGGCATGAATGGTCAAAAAATACTAGATTTTTGGACAGTTTTAGTCTATTTTTTATATTATTTATTGTAAAAATCCAAAAAATTTAGAAAAGCTTCTAGTTTAGCATGGCATGCAAAAAGAAAGTTGATTTTTAGCCAGTTATGAGACTTTTCATAATAAAAGTAAGATTGGTGAAATCACGCGTATCGCGATCACTATTGACAAGCTAAAAAGTACACTTTGAACTGGAAAAAGAAGGAGTGAACTAGAAGATTCTGGAGTAGGTGTCCTGGAGTTTTAACCCCCCTTATGAATCCAACAAAGCCATTCAATTTGGGTTCTAAGCATTAGAGAAGAAGCTATTATTTTGATCCACGTTTTTGGTCTACGAGGGAGACCCAGGAGATCTAATGTTTGATGATTGCTTCTGAGTAGTGCCACCAAAGGATTTAAGGTTCTGTCAAAACATATTGATTCAATTCATTATACACTTTCTTTATCATGTTTACCTCTTGTTTATTCTTTTCCTTCTCTTCCATCTCATATCTCTACTTCCTTCTATCTTTGATCCCTGGTGGATACGACCATTCAACTAAAACCCCTTCGACATTAGTAAACCTGACCTGAAAGGTCATTAGAAGAAGGAAAGACAAGATGGGAAAAACTTTGAACAAAGTCTCTAGTGATGTTTTGCAACAATTGGTGCAGAATATGAATATACCTATGCAGGTACAAGAAAAACAATAGGTGATACATGCTTCTGCTCAAACTGAAAGTGTTGTGATGAACGCTCTACAAGCAGTTTAGGGTGAGATGAAGTTATTCAATGGTAGGAATGTATCTGCACATATACATACCTATGCTCAAAAGATGAAATTATTTGGGGTGGCTCAATCTACATGGAGCTAGTATTTTGTATCTATCACTGTACATGAACTGAAAGTGAAAATTATTGAATTATATATGCAGGATGCTAACTGGGTAGCTTTTCAAAAGACACTCAAGGAATAATTTTACATTGAGGATACCAATTTGATTAAGCGCAAGACTTTTTAGGAGTGTATTTTACAACCCAATAAGGGTCTTGTGGCTACACAATTGTTAAGAGAATTTGAAAGTCGATTTGAGCAGTTGGATCTTGCGAAATAGCAAGCTCTTGCACGTCATAAAATTGAATTATTTCTACAATTAGTAGATCCTGAGCTTCAAGAGAAGCTTGATGATTTGCTAGAGGATTAGATTACAGAGACACATTTGAAAATAGAGTGGAGACATGTCAAGGAAGCTATTACTACACTTGTGAAAAAGCAGAGAAGAAGAGAAAGATTGCATGTCTCTAGCATGCCCACTATTATGGGCAAAAAAGTTGAAGTATCGAGTAAGCCACCCACTTCTGTGCCTGGCTGTACCTGCTATTGTTCCCTACGTTAGGGAAGATGTCTTAGATGAATTGGTCAAAGGCATGCAGGATCTTCAATTAAAGGTTGCAAAATTGGATGAAAAAAATAAGAGGATAGAGGATAGGCAGCAGCCGCTAAGCTAAGGAAAAATATGTATGTGGTGTGATAGTTTACAACATGAGAGAAACGATTGTATTGCCTATGAGGAGGCCTTGGTAGCATGATAGCTCATCTTTTAGAAAGATGGAAAGATCCATGCATAAGAAATGGGATTGCCTCTTTCTTTGAATTTTGGAAAGGGAGGTATGTAGAAGTTGTTGGAAGACTTGGCCATTTGAAATGCTTATGCAGCAGCACATGCTTCTACATTTGGTCTACAGTTGGATAGAATGCATGGCCAAGTGATAGTTTGTTCAAAGGATGAAATATGGAGACATTTTTACATGCAGCTGAAAAGAGAAAGGTTACTCATAATGAAATGTTTCATGCAAGGCAAGACATTCATGATATAATTGGATGGGAATCGTCGGTAGATGCATATACAATGTATGCATATTTAGCAAAGGTACAAAATACAGATGTACTTGTGGAAGAGAAACAGAAACGAGATGAAGATCCTGTAGGGACATCCAAAAGAGTGAAAAGAAGAGGTGGATTAGCCTAAAGCTACAAATCAACCACCTCCCGAGCATGTTATGGAAGAGGTCAATGAGGAGTAAAAACAGGAGAGAAAACAAGAGGGCAAGCAGCCAAGATATAAGTTACAGTCTAACATTGAGATAGCCATAGATCTTAACAATGTTCTTGAAGAACGAGTGACCATAAGAAATGTGGGTGTAGGTCCTGTGGTTGATGAATTTGTAGAGGATTTTTCAAGCATAGTGATCTATTCTTTGGGTAATCTTTACTCGTGGTATGATCAATTTTATCTTGCATTGAAAGCAAGGATATCACAACCATGAAGACTCCTTTGGGATTAGTACGGATGTGTACTCTCCCACAGGGTGCAACAAAATAAGTGGCACACATGTCAAATGCTATGAATAGGATACTCAGGGATTTTATACCATAATTTACAATTCGCTTCTTGGATGATGTTCCAATCAAATGGTGTACAATGGATGAAAACAATGAAGAGATGGATGCTCATGGATGCAGACAATTTGTTGCAAAGCATATTGTGGATTGTGATAGGATTTTGATGCGTCTAGATGAGGTGTGTTTAACTCTTTCTGGGTCTTTGGAGTTGAAGAGGTTATGATTGTCGGGCGTATGTGTGAGCCCTATGGGTGAAGACCATCACCAACAAAAATAGATGGGATTGATAGAATGCAAGATGTATACACGAATGTATCGGAGGTAGGTGGATTCTTGGGAGCATGTGTGTTCTATTTGATATGGATTCCTCACTTTGCACATGTATCTTATGCTGTAGATTAGCTTCTAAGAAAAGGTCAGAGATTTCATTGTGGGAAAGGAAGCATAAGAAAGAAATGAAGAAATTGAAGCAGCTCTTAAAATATGCTACTACATTTAGAAAGGCTGACTATTAACATGGAAAGCCTATCATTATTATTTTTTATACAAGCCCAATCAGAATTGGATGGGCAATTGGGCAAGATGATGAGGAATGACAAAGATCTGCAATATGAGTTTTTGCCAAAGTATTGAGTGAACAACAGAGAAGGTATCCACAGGTAAAAAGAGAACTATGGGGGATTGTGATAGCCCTTAAATGTGATAAGGAGTAT
This sequence comes from Lygodium microphyllum, assembly GCF_053477565.2. Classification (NCBI taxonomy): domain Eukaryota; kingdom Viridiplantae; phylum Streptophyta; class Polypodiopsida; order Schizaeales; family Lygodiaceae; genus Lygodium; species Lygodium microphyllum. The sequence goes on along the minus strand of NC_141146.1, from coordinate 26,832,727 downwards.
TTTATGGGTGCTCATATAGTCATTGAGACTGATTGTTTGTTGATATTGGGTACGATTACTACTTGTGCTACCCCAGATATTGCTATGCTCTGAGGGATTGGATATATCAAAACTTTGAATCCTGAATTTCAGCATATTACATGAAGAGATAACCCAATCATTGGCAGACATGTTATCTTGGGCACGCTATGAGAATGAAGATGGGATGATGGACAAGGAGGAAGAAGATGACTTTCTTGCAAGTGAAAATGATATTGCAGCATTAACAGAAGCTTGGACAACAAAGAGAAGACATTTTAGATGTTTTGTATCTTGTGTAGAAGTGTTTTTGCAAGACAAATATGTAAGAGAATGGCAGAGAATTGGCCAATGCCTTAGTACATTAACAAAGAGAGATAAATGGTCAGATGAGGAGTTTAAGAAGATCAAGAGGAAAGCCTATGGGTTTTTCTTAAAAGATGGATACTTATGGGAACATGCAAAAAGAAACAGGGTATGCCATTGTGAGTTTTTGGTGATAGAACTTCACAACTAAACGTTATGCAAGAATTTCATGAAAGCTTATGGACTGGTCATAGAGGTGTTTGAGTTACTTTTGCACAGATCAAAGAAAGATATTGGTGGTAGGGTATGTATAAGGATGTTGCTCACTTTGTGGAAACACGTACAACATGTCAAATGTATTCATCTGTGAGAGATCGCAATGGATTGCAGCCCACATATCCATTGTCTCTTCATTTTAAGTGGGTGGTGGATTTTATCACGATGCCTAAAAGTCTTTGGAAAATGAGATATCTTGTGCTTGCTTGTGAATACTTGACTAATCAAGTGGAAGGGAGATCTCTATGTACTAAGACAACAAATATAGTGCGTACTTTTCTCTTAAAAGAGATCTTTTGTTGGTATGGCTCTGTGGAAAAAATTACAGCAGATAGGGGTGAGCTAGATGCAGATGAGGCTCATGATTTCTTTGCACAGTTGGGGATAAAGCTTGCTTTAATTTCAGCCTATAACTTTGAAGAAAATGGAAAAAATGAAAGAGGTCATCCACCTATTGTGAAGACATTGGCAAAAGCATGTGGAGAGAAGGTAGTAGTGTGGCCACAATTATTCCCTTATGCCTTGTGGACTGACAGAACAATTCATAGTGCTGTTACAGGATATATTCCTAGAGAATAAACCTATCATGTCAATAGAAGAGATGACAATCACATGGAGTATGCTACCTTGGGAGGAGGAGGTGAATCGAGAGGAGTTGTTGGCCTTACACATTAGATAGTTGGAAAGAAAGTCAAGAGACACACAAGCAACATTTTCAAAATTAAGGGCAGCAAGGATACAGAATAAGAAATGGTTTGACAAAAGACATAGATTGAGGCCAAGAACCATACAAAATGGGTATTGGGTATTAGTTTAGGATAGCAATTTAGACAACCAGCATAGTGCCATGTGTAAAGTTTCCAAAAGAGTTTGGACCTTATGTGGTAAAACATGTATTTGATAATACTACTTATGCATTAGATGAACTGGATGGGATAGCCATAAATATTTCCGTAGCCGAAAAAAGAATCAAATTATTCAAGATGCGGGAATCTAATGCCTTTGAGTTGCCAAAATTGGAAAAAAATAGTGGCCATCATACAGGGGGTAGCCAAGAAGATATGGAAGATGAAGAAGCAAAGTATATGGTTGTAGAGGATCAAGAGGACTTAGAATTTGATGACAACTAGTATTTTGGCACATACAAGAGGATGTACATGTTCAAAGGGGGTGGATGTCATGCCACTACGCAGGCGCAATGTGAAAAACTCTAGAGTGTATCATCATCCAACTTTCTTATTGATCAAGAGAGTCAATGTGATCTGAATCATTAGTACTAGTGTGAGTGGCATGAATGGTCCAAAAATACTAGATTTTTGGATAATTTTAGCCTATTTTTTATATTATTTATTGTTAAAATCCAAAAAAGTTAGAAAAGCTTCTAGTTTAAGATGGCATGCAAAAAACAAGTTGCTTTTTTAGCTAGTTATGGGATTTTTCATTTAAAAAAAGTAAGATTGGCGAAATCGTGCACGTCGTGATCGCTGCTGACAGGATGAAAACTACACCCTAAATTGGAAGAAGAAGAAGAGTGAACTAGGAGATTCTGGACCAGGTCTTCGGGTTTTACCCCCCTTCCGAAGCCAATGGAGCCATCAGACTTGGGTTTCTAGTAGTAGAGAAGGAGTTGCTATTTTGATCCACGTTTTGGTCTACAAGGGAGCTCCAGGAGATCTAATGCCTAGAGATTTTTTCTCAGTAGTGCCAGACAAAGGATTTCAGGTCTTGTCAATACATATTGATTCAATTCATTGGGCTTTGTCTTTATTGTGTTCACTTCTTGTCTATTCTTTTCCTTCTCTTCCATCTCTTATCTCTACTTTCTTCTATCTCTAATCCTCACTGGATATGACCTTCGACTAAAACCCCTCCGACAACGCATAACACGAAGTAAAATGAAGTAGCAGAAAGAGTCTGAAAAAGCCATACCTGAGCATGTTATGCAGGATGTATCTCAAGACAAGAAACAAGAAGGGAAGAAAAGGGGCAAGTAGGCCGATTACAGGTTACAATCGGATCTTGAGACTGCCACAAACTGTAAAAAAGTCTTAGGAGATCGCATATTTGGTAGTAGAGTGGAATTCACACTTGGCAAAGTTTTTGAAATCGCAGAGCGTGAATTTCATGATGCGATCATTGATATGCTGTAACAAAAAAGACAGTTTGATGGTGAAGTTTTGCAAGCATTATGCAGGTTGACAAAGAAATAAAGAAACATCTTCAGAGGAAATATGATGATGCATGTAGTGTTGTTTTAGAACAGGGTGATGCTGAAAATGGTCTAAATGGGAATATAGATAGCAAGCTTGTGAATGAAAATGGTATTATGTATAGCACTAAGCATAGAGAGAAGGCTATATATAATGTGGATGTCTATCAACAAGAATATGAAGAAGAAGATGCTCATTTTATTCCAAGAAGTCATTATTCATGAACACATTGGGCTCGTGGTACAATAGAGACAATTGTTAAAGTGGGAGGAAAAGAGACACCTTGCATAGCTCTCTTGGATCGTGGTTCTGAAATAAATGTTAGGGTATGTAACTTGTATGGGTATGGAGGTTGGCCTCCTCAGGGGGGGTCCACTAGGGTTTAATGTATTGTACCATGTGAGTATAAGGGAGGGGGGTTATTTAAGGGAAGGAAGGTACATTTATAAGGTAAGGTCCCATAAATAGTGGGTAGATGAGGGGTATTTTCATATATTTCTTGCACGCAGGTGACGTCTCCTTATTACTACTAGTGAATCCCCCATGGTTAGCCCATTAATATAGATCCAGGATGGTGTATGCGAGCAGCAAACAATTCATCAGGGGATCTTTATATGGCTTGTCCGAATGTACCGGTGACTATTGGAGATGTTAGGGATGAATATAAATTTTTTGTGCAATATTCATGTAATTATCCAGTGATTTTGGGATAGCCCTATATATTTTGCAATCAAGGCTCGAAACAAAAGCCTTAGATGATGGTTCTTCATATGCTTGGGTTCAGAGTCACTACAAGATATAGGTCTTATACCGACGTTTAAAGCAACAAAAATGTTCATAAAGAAATTTTTCCTCATCGTCGCAAAAAACGTCATTATTGGTGATGCCATAGAATAGTCGGCATTAGTGTTGTTATCAATGCAAATAGTGACGCTGATACCGACGTGTGCAGTAAATTTGCGACGGTAATAGGGGAAAAAAATTTGTGCCTTATTTGGGCCATACAAAATAGTTTCAGTAATGTATATAATGCTCGTGTAAATAAAGGAAAAGTGTACTTGAATCATAATATTGATACATGAAATTATAAATACATGATCGCATAATGAAAGCGACCAATACAATCATGGCAAGATACTACTACTATAAAAAATGTCTACACAGATCACATGACAAAAAAAGAAGAGTATGTGAGCTCTAGGGATCCAAGGGTGAGCTATAGATTCTCGCCATCCGAAACCTCATCCAGCTGCAAAGGAGCATCGAACAGACTCTACAAAAAAAGAAACAACTATACATCAGTCAACTATACAATAATGCATGTTAATTAAACTTAGTAATTACAGACAAGAAAGATGAGTTATTTACTCGGGGGGGGGGGGGGGGGGGGGTCACTCATGAATATATGTATATATAACGTGAGTTCAACATAAGGGGTTTTTAAAACACCATGTTTATACATTTTTAACATACAGAAAGGGTGTCATATAGAGGGGTTACTTACAGATTGAATACAAAAGGGTTGTGTTTTATTCAAGAAAAATTCACAGATTAGGATATTTATAAATAGGCCATGAACGCACGTTATATAGAGAATATATATATAGTGAACCCCCCGAGGTGATTTACAAGGCTGTCGTGTCCATACAATCGATCGATCAATGCATTGAGACCGTGTCTCTTTGCATATCCAGTCTCAAGTCCGGTCCCGGTTTGTAATAAAGTGCTGCAAAGAAAACAAAATACAACTGTTAGAAACACGATTGTTAGTACAAATGATATTGTAAAAAAATAAGCAAGAAAAACAAAATAAAAACCTACAAAGTCCTCCAGATATGTCCTGTGGCCGCCACTCCCAAGATGATGGACCACTCCGGCCTCTAGTCGAGCCCTTGCCACCTTGCGCTGCTGTCTGCAATGTCTTAGAGAATCTATAGCCTCCTCCCTAAGTCGGTGCCTGTGTGTGTGTGTGTGTGTGTGTGTGTGTGTGTGTGTGTGTGTGTGTGTGTGTGTGTGTTGCTGTTGGTGAGAAGCGATCTAGCCACTCACCTAGGCATTGAAGCCCCACTCCGTGTGTGTGTGTCGTATATATTATACCGGAAACTCCTCATGCAAGGATGCTATTATGTAGTCCTTGCTCCCCTCTGATATGTTGTTCCAATGATCTAAGACGTTGTGCCAAAAAACTTGTTGGCACAACTCTCTCATACGAGCCATCACCCTCCTCCCCTCATCATTCATGATGATGGCTCCTGTCCTATCATATACAAGGTAGGCATACCCCTTTGCGGTATGCCTAAAATGGGTCCTCTCCCACCTACGACCATGCTCCTGGGCGTATCTAGGAGACCCCTATACATGTGGTGTATCTACAGGGGTAGTATCTCTCAAAGTAGCTCCCATAGGGGTGCCACTTGCAGACGGCTCAACGAAAGATAGAGTGACGGGAGTAGACATCTCCACGTGTGACAAATCCTACGGGTGAAGCATTATGAACAATAACTACACTCCAAATAGCAAAATTCACATGCCACTTACAATCCATTCGTAGTACAAACCTGACATATCTTATGCCAATCATGGGATTTTAGCCCTGATAATTGGTTGTCTTTCGAAAATGCAAACCTAAGATAACACATCATACCCATCGGAGTGCAGATAGACTTAACTATTTGCTTCACAATGCACTCTTCTTTAGTGGAAAAAACTCAAGGAGCGCGAGTTAGTTGCAAGCGACCATCAGCACTCGAGTGCGGTCAAAGTGCCTTCATCTTGCCTACCTCCTTCAAATCCATTCATGCCCCTATAGTGTCTCTCTTTTCTGTGATGTGATCCCATAGCAAGCTGGCCACCTTCTTGAAAATATGCATGGGATCCAACAAGTGGTTGATCTGTAAGTGGGTCCAATATAGCAACTCGTAGAAAATTGAGAACCATCGCATTCTGTTTGGACAAGACTCCATATGGACCATTTTCAACTTGTACCAATGCTGGAGATCATCCAAGAGAACCTTCCCTGAGTTCATGACCCTCTCGCAAGAAAGTAGTGTGTCCTTGATATACCATCTTCTTCATGGTTCGTGACCTTTGGGAGTCTCTAACTTTGGCCCACACAATGGACATGCATGATAACCTAAGGTAACCAGACTTGTCCCAACACCTCTATTCACTGAATAAAAACTTGAACGAGCTATCATAGATATTACCAATGAGAATGGAAGCCTATTTACCTGAGCACTCTCCGAATCTCGGAAAGTCATGCATGTTCCATATGAGAATGGCTCGAATAATTGGTGGATTGTCGACCATTGCACTTGATCATATCTTGCACGCTGACCCCCTCCTCCCACAAAATCTTAAGCTCATCGACTAATGGATGAAGATACACGTCCATATTTTTGATTTTGTAGTGGGTGGGAACCAGCAAGCTAAGGATGAAATGTCTTTTCTCCATAGGAAGCCATGGAGGGATATTGTAGTTGACAAGGACTATAGGCCACACACTGTAAGAAGTTGAGTGCAGACTGAATGGGTTCACACTATCCATAGCAAGACCAAGCGGAAGATTTCTTGGCTCTCCGACAAAGCCTGGGAATGTAGAGCCAATGTGGCTCCATGCACGTGAATTCGCTGATATTCATTGAACTCCATCTCTGGACCTATTCTTGCACATGCCACATTGTCAAGTTTGCCATGGTGGACATACGAAACATGTGGTTTATGTGGGGGATAAGCGGAAAGTGTCTAAGAATGTTTTGAGGGATGGTTTGCCCTTGCAAGTCCTGTCGATACCTCTGAGCACCACACTTTGGACATGTCTCCATATTCTTGTATTCTCCTCCAAACAATATGCAATCGTTGATACATGCATGGATGCTGTTGTAGTCCATGCCAAGCTTTTGTAAAACATGTTGTGTATTATCATGAGACTCAAGTATAGTATTTGTAAGTGGTAATATATGATACTTCAGTAACCTGAAAAAAATTTATAAAACATCTTGAAACAGTACAAATGTTTTTCATGATAGTGCCAAAAAGAAATCAACGAAGCATACGTACAAAGGTATTTGAACAACTCAGTCACACTTGCATCGCTCCACCTGTATTTTGCTTGCACACTTAGGAGTGCAAGCAGTGTCTTCAGGCAAGATACTTGACACCCATCATATAATGATATGGATGCTTCCTCTTTAAGCAGATCAGAAGTCGTGACATCCATGGGCATCAATGCATCGATCATTGCCTCCATCTCAAGCTCCAAGATTATAGGTAAGTCTGGAGGACTGCGTGCGTCCTCTGGTATTGACGGTATAGATTGGGTAGTACCTTCCAAGTGGTGGATTGGCTCAGGCACTCCATCCATCGCATGCCCATAAACTTTTCGAACTGGCCGCAAAGGGTGCACTCCACCTTGGGACGAGACGTCACCTCCCTAGATAGAAAATTTACCAGCCACACCCAATGTTTTTATATATGGTATTAAATTAGCTTGCAAATACAATGCATGATTGATATACACTTTTCTTACAGTTTTCTCAAAATCTGAGATCCTTTGATCAATGATCTCAGATTGAAACTCACCGAACCGTCGTATCGCGTGTTCTATAGACAATCGACATTTTCGTATAATTGCTAGCTTACATTGAGAGCAAGGAAATGGGGCACACTGATTAAGATACACCTCGCGATCTTTAACATCACGACCTTCATCGTTTTCCATTTGGTCTACGTTACGACAAACAATTTGTTTTTGTTATCATTCTTTTTTTCTTTCTTAAATTGTTTGAGAAGGGATTTTTTCTCTTATAACTCAACAAAATTTACATATGCAAAGTCTCCACCCACCCACAAATTAACGTATGTCGGAGTGTTTCTGTCTCGTGGTATTGCACCCGACCTCACCACCACTCTCTCTTTGTTTTTTCTCCATTCATTCTCTTCTCTCCTTCCATCTCTCTCTCTCTTTCTCTTTCTTTATTATGTTGTATGTTTATTCCCTATCTCTTATTCCTTCTTTCTTTTTCTCTTCCTCTCCCTCTCTCATTTCCTTTAACAAAACACCTCTCTCTCTGTAACGTGTCCACTAGAATCCTCTAGGACATGTCTTGGCAGTCCATCGGAAAGGCTGTCTAGAGAACTCCGCCCGGCACTCCCATGGAATGTTACGGGTTTTGCAATCTAGGTCTTTCCGCGTCTGCCACGTAGCAGAAGTGTCCTGGCCGTTTCCCACTTAGGATCGACCGGAACTAAGGTTTTCCTGTTTGGTCATTAGCTAGCAGCAACTAGCGTCAGACCCGAGCGAACTACTTTACGCAAAAACGCCAGGTCCGAAGCGGATTCACGCTGCACTTGGTTCAAGGAGAATGGGAAGCGAGAGGGATGCAAGGCTCGACCTCTCTGCCATAAGGCATAGTCCCATTCCGTTCCCCTAAAACAGCGTGAATCGGGTAATAGGTAATTCTAAGTCATCGTTCTCGTTATTCGTTTCGATGATCATCCTTCTGTTCGTCGAAGATTTTGAGAAAAGTTCCCGGCTAACCGGGACCACCCATCCATAGGACGGACCCATGGTCCATCCTCTACACTTTTCTCGGTTTGTTTTAGTTATGTAATTACCTACCACATTAATTTGACATATAACAAACAGCTTCTTTGATTAACCCTGTTAAGCACTGGTTCCTTCACGTAATCTTATCACAGGACATAGAGAAAACAATGTCAAACAACTTCTTTATTATCATTTTATCCTTTTATCTTTGAAATACAAGGAATTCCGCCCGTAGGCTTGTCTATAATCCGCCCGAAGGCTATCCAGTAATCCGCTAGGGACCACTAATCCAAGCTTCTGCCCGTAGACTAGTATGCGGGCCTCGAGATCCAATCCCGAGCCACGTTAGCCTCTTGTGCAGGACCCGGAAGGCGAGGGATTTACGGCCAGAGCCCCCCCTGGCACCCAAGCGTCCTCCTGCTCCAAGTAGAGCTCAACGGAAAGACCTGTCACGGCGGGTTCGGTCCACGTTCCCGGCGCGGTCAACAACCCCCTTGGTTAGGGTCAGGCAGGCAGTCGGGGGTAACTGAAGCTGCCTCTCCCTTCAGGCCTTCAACCTGAAGCATTTATATATCTTTCATCCTTTAATTCCTTGAACAAACAATGCAAACAGTGCTTTCTAAACTGTTACAAGCACAATCAATTCCAGTGGTCGTTTAGTTGGCAAACTATTAAGGAGTGACTCCTTCTCTCCGAATGCATCCCGCATTCGATCCGGAATCAATTGCAACATGGCAAGATTCCTATCGTCTTTGGGTTAGGGTCATACCCTGTCAATACTTTTAGGTTTTGTTAATGGTAGATTCCGGCGACCATGTCGCTTTAGTTTATTGACTAATCATTTGCGTCCAAGCAAATGCCTAGCTTCCCCTTAACTTGGCAAATTTTCCCTAATGAGGATAGAGCAAGAGGATGACTACCCTTTCCCCTTGCAAGTTAAACTTGCGCAGAACTTGCCAACCTTATTCCAAGGAATGGCAAAACTCCTTACGATCAACCTGCAAGGCTAAGTGACGTTGCAACTTATTGCACAAGTGTTGTCTCCATTCCAAAAGATCATTTCCCCTAATGAATGGCGTATTCAGGTCACGGAATTAACTTCAGACGAGAGGGAGGGTTTAGGTTGTCTTTTTACCCACCCCATCCTTAATTTCACTAAATCGACAATGTTTAGTCCTAGGGTTCCAACTCAATTCGAGTTTCATCATTTTAAATGCTTGGTCCTTAAGGTAGGAATCCTAGATTATTGTTTACATGAGCATCCAATTAGCTTAACATTTTGGGAATATGGTCAGGACTATTGGGTTTGAAGGTTTCGACTTAACGTCAATTGGAAAACTTGGCCGAATCCTTAACGTGCTAATACCTAGTTAGGGTTTGGGATATCTATCGTATTGACTGAACCTTGCCCATACGAATCCTTTGCGGCTAGGTGATTTGGGTAATTCACTATGCTTGTCTTGCGACAAGGATGAATCCTTCCTAGAGATAATAAACTAGATCTAAAGAAGAAAGATGGTTTCGACTACCACCATACATGTAAACATGCGACTCACTCTATCTTTTATTGGTAAAGTAAAAATACATGATAAGCTGGATACCAACTTTCTTAGGACCTACTAGGACTCACTTCAAATAATCATATCTGCTACCTTGTTATCTTCACTTTAGAATCTCATGCTTGTTTAAATCCTACAACCTTTCCTAAAGGCAATACTTGATGAATGAATTTTTATGCACGATGGAAGTGCAACATGAAACCCTTACATAACTACAACGAAGTTAATTGAGATTACTGTAGAGTTAGTGTTGGTATATTCTTTCTTGCAAGCACATGCCACATGCCAATCCCTAGATTCAATTTGTGACATGCCACCATTACTTTTCGGGTAACCTCCTACAGGTGTTAACAACTTTTCGCCATGAACCATTACAATAAAGATTTTTCCTAAATTGCGACATAAGCTTATTCTTTCCATGTCTAGTCAAAATACACTTAATAACTTTAGCCTTATAATGATAGGCGGTAGGTGTTCTAGACTCTTTCTTTGAAATGCATGATAAGGCAACATAATACTAAGGTCATAAGATGATAGACCACTCACGATCATCATATTGCAATTATTATTAACTCCATTTCATGTCACGAGAGAATAGACAAATTTTCCTCAATTTCCTTTTTATTCGGCTTGATAAATTTGAGCATGCATAGGTGCTTTCTATCACGTAGGAGTTATCATACCTAATGTATTACTTTCGCGTAGAATCGAAATCATAAAAACCTGGGTCTGTGGGCTCGGGGAGATATCCACTTGAACGCTTGGAGATGAACCTCCCGCAGCCGCGCCTTGCAACTTCTTGGGAGCCATTGTAGTCGTGGTTACGGACTCCTTTACTTTCGCTTTTCGAGACGGCTAGGAGATCGATATCTTCTCCTCGCTTGGGAATAGGAATTTCCCTAACCGGATTCAAAAACCGAGAAGTCGCATAGGATCAAGGCCTATGGCCTTAATCCTTAGAAGCTTCTTAAGAAGCTTCTGCTTCCACAGATTACGTGGGAGAAGGGAGGGGTAATGATTGGGGGAGAGTTATGACGACGGAAAAGGGGGGAAAGATTATGATGATGATGGCAGGGAATGGGCGACGGCAGCAGGCATTGTAGGTGGTCCTCACGGTGGCGTCAATGGCGGCTGCAGCACGTCCAACACGGTGACCTCCTCCAGCACGGCGACGGCGACCTCCTCCAGCACGGCGACCTCCTCCAGCACGGCGACGGCGACCTCCTCCAGCACGGCGACCTCCTCCAGCACGGCGACCTCCCCCTCAGCCTCTTCCTAGGGGGGTGTTTATAGGCATGGGGGGGGAGAAGGCCTCCACCATGTGGCCCCCCCCTGCATGGGTTCCCCCCCCTCCCATGCAGGCCACGACTCCTCCATGGCCCATCCCCCCACACTCCCTCTTCTCCAGCCATGCATCGGCTAGGGAAAAGGGATTAAAGTAAAAAAAAATTGCTTTAATAATAACTATTTTGCCCTCCCAAGAGGGTGTTTACGCGGAAATTTCGGTCTTGAACCCTCGGCTCGCTTTTGCCAATGCAAATGGTCTCGATTTCTCACGTGCAGGCTACACATTATACTGCTGGTAAATCCAATATGTGGGATAACCTTTGTACAAAGTTTACACAGTGTGCGGAAAGTCAATGTTCACGGGTGGAAATATTACATTCTCTCCCCCTTAGAAGAATCGAGATGTCCTCATCTCGAGATAAACTGGGGATATTGATGATTGAGAGAGCTTTCATCCATCCAGGTAGCATCCTCCTCGGGGTAATCTTTCCACTGGACGAGGCATTCTTTCAAGGTTCTAGATCTCAATTGTCTCTCCGTGACATCTAAAATCTTTTCCGGTCTTAGTTCAAGGACTCCTTGACTAGGCATTACAATTTGATTGGTCATCGAGTACATGGTTAGGGTTGGGCACATATTTTTTTAAGAGACTAATATGGAATACATTGTGAACTTTTAGGTTCTTCGGAAGTTGCAATTTATAAGCATTGGGTCCCAGGCATTTGAGGATTTTATACGGACCACAATACCTTGGACTTAGCTTCTTGCATTCACCTAGAGATAGAGAACTCCTTTTTGGGCATACACGAATGAAAACCATGTCTCCTTCTCCGAAGACCCTCTCTTGGCGTTTCAAATCCGCATATGCCTTTTGTCTATCTTTGGCTGCTTGTATGTCTTGTCTTATTGACCTTATTTGGTCATCCATGTCCTCCAACATTTGTCTTGAAGCTTCCACCCTTAGGGTAGGATCAGAAAAATTTAGGGGACTTCGACAATCATGACCATACAATGCCTGAAAAGGGGTCATTTGAATGCTCTGCTGGTAAGAAGCATTGTAGGCAAATTCTACTAACGGCAAGTACTGAATCCATCTCTTTGGCTCTCGACAGCAGTAAGCCCTAAGCATATCCTCAATGATTTGATTTACTCGCTCTGTTTGGCCATCTGTTTGGGGATGGTAGGCAGTGCTAAAACAGAGTTGAGTTCCAATAGCTTCAAAGATAGCTCTCCAGAAGTGTGAAGTGAAGAGAGAGTCTCGATCGCTAACGATCCTTCTAGATAGCCCATGTAGCTTGAATATTTCTTTGATAAACACTCTTGCAATGTCGGAGGCTTTATAGTTTGTCTTTACTGGAATCAGGTGTGCAACCTTGGTAAGCATGTCAACTACAACCATAATGGAGTTGTATCCTCCTTGGACTTGGGGTAAGCCCACCACAAAATCCATACTGATGAATTCCCATTTCATTTGGGGAATGTCAAGTGGCTGCAATTTCCCTGGCATCATGACATGTTCAGCCTTGATACGTTGGCAAGACAAACATTCAGTGACATATTTGAGAACGTCACCTTTAAGCTTCTCCCAATGGTAGCTCTTCCTAACTGCGTTAAGAGTTTTTGCATAGCCAGGATGTCCTGCGAAAGGGGAATCATGAGCTTCCCATAATATCTTCTGCTTAAGTGACTGGCTTGTTGGTATACATAGCCTTGTTCTGTAGTAAATAAGTCCATTATCAATGGAAATTTCATGATACTTGGCCTGTAACTTCAGATTCTGATCCTTGGTAGATATTTCTTTTATCATTGCTTGGTAGGCTAAGTCATGGCATGCTTCCTCTCTAGCTAGTTCAAGTATAGGGTTGCTTGGCATAGATACCTTTGTAGCCAGAGATCTGGCTGTTGATGGATTCTGCAAGATTAGGGAGTTTAGGAATGCCTTGCGACTGAGTGCATCGGCAACTACATTCTCTTTCCCTGGTCGATACTTGATTTCAAAGTCATACTCCTCCAATACTTCAATCCATCGACGTTGCCTCATGTTGAGCTCGTTCTGGGTAAAAATCCATTTGAGACTCTTATGATCGGTTACTAGAGTAAACTTGTTACCCAACAGGTAGTGTCTCCAAAGCTTTAGAGCATGGATGACAGCTAATAACTCCAGATCATGCGTGGCATAATTCTTTTCATGACTCTTCAATTTCCTTGAAGAATATGCTACTGGATGACCTTCCTGCATAAGTACACACCCCAAGGCAAGAATGCTGGCATCAGTTACTACCTCGAACTCCTTATTGAGGTCAGGAAGTTTCAGAATAGGTGCTGATACCAAACATTGCTTCAATTGGTCGAAGTTATTTTGCTCGGGAGTTGACCATGTAATAGAAGTCTGCTTCTTTAGTAAGTCGGTAAGAGGTGCTGCAATCAAAGCATAGTTTTTGATAAAAACCCTATACCATCCTGTCAAGCCAAGAAAACTACGTATCTCTTTGACAGATACTGGTATTGGCCATTCAAGCACATCTCTGACTTTTGCTGGGTCTACTGATATTCCTTATGATGATACTATGAATCCTAGATATTCAATCTCACGTTTGAAAAATGCACACTTCTTCATTTTTGCATATAGCTTATGAGACCTCATTGTCTCAAGGACAATCCGAAGTTGAGATTCATGATCTTCTTCCTGTTTAGAATAAACTAAAGTGTCATCGAAGAAGACAAGCACGAAGTCATCAAGATATGGTCTAAAAATATCCTGCATTAATCTATTGAAGGTGGCAGGTGCATTTGTAAGCCCGAATGACATAACCAAGAATTCAAAGTACCCATATCTTGTATTGAAGGCCGTTTTTGGAATATCTTCATCCTTGATCCTGATTTGATAGTAACCTGACCTGAGATCAATTTTGGAGAAGATCTTTGCACCTTGAAGGCGATCAAGAAGCTCATCTATTCTAGGAATAGGATACTTGTTCTTGACTGTTGATTGATTCAACCCACGGTAATCAATACATAGTCGAAGTGTCCCATCTTTCTTTTTCTGGAATAGAACTGGAGCTCCCCATGGTGAATTGCTAGGCCGGATGTAACCCTGATCTAACAGTTGCTTGAGTTGTTCCTTCAACTCAATAGCTTCTGGAATAGACATTCTATAAGGTCTCTTTGCAATTGGCGCAGCTCCAGGTATTAGCCTTATTTCATGATCAACTTCTCTTGGAGGTGGAAGTTCAGTTAATTCCTCAGGGAATACGTCAGCGTATTCTTTTAGCCAAGAGGGTCCCTCATGAGACTCTTGCTTTTGATCTAACTTGTTGAGTTTGATCAAGTAAACAGGTAATCCTTTCCTAACCCCTTTTATGATCCGCGATACTTTGGCTAACTGGATCCTTGGCACTCCTGCCTCACCTTGAGTTGTAACAAACTCTCTTTTAGAGTTTCGAAAGGAAACTTGACCCTTTCCACAGTGGATGTGGGCGTCATTAGGCTTAAGCCAATCCATCCCGAGTAGGCACTCATGGATACCTAAGTTCATGACTCTGAATTTGACTGAGGTTTTCTTTCCTCCCAGATAGAACTCCTCCTTAGCAGTTTGCCTAGTACAAGTTACCTCACAACCGTTTGCCAATTCCACAAGTAGGGTAGGTGCTTCTACTGTGGCTATTCCTAATCTCTTAGCACACGCTGGTGAGATAAAGGAATGTGTGCTGCCACAATCAATCAAGGTTTTGAAACCTTTACCTTGATAGTCCGACGGTGTTTGAATCACCGAGAACTGGCGATTCGGCCCCTTCTTGTGTAAAGCGGCATGGACCGTCGCTCTTCCAAATTCTGCTTCCATAGTCGGATCTTCTTCTTCTTCTTCTTCACATCTTTGCCTATTGGTAATGCAGGCAGCTCTTCCTCTACCACGGGTGGCGGCTCCCTGACCGCGGCCTGCACCTTGACGGAGTCCTTCGCTAAGCTTGGGACATTGCCTTTTGAAGTGACCGAGTTCATTGCAGTGGAAACATCGGAGGTTTCGGCCATTATTGTGAGTAGGAACAAAGTTGTTGACGTTATTTGTCCTTGCTTTCTTCCTTTTCCCCTGATTGTGGCCTTGAACTCTCTTAACCTGGGGTTTGAATGCTCCTCTGTTCGGGTCGCTATAAGACCAATTCTTAATACCCCTTGGTTTAGCTTGCACTTCCTGAATTATAGGTGCCGCTCGAATGAGTGCATCCTGAAGATCTGATGGTCGCATAGATTCGAGATGAGTATTTACAGGTGGATTTAAGCCTGCGCAAAATTTGGACACCTGCTGTGTCGTGTCCATTTGTGGCGCATACTTTAACAGTGAGACAAACTTAGAGTAGTATGCGTCAAGGGTGAGTCCTAACTGTTTTAGCTCATAGAACTCATTCATTTTCTGTGTACGATATGCAGGTGGCAAATATCTCCCTTGCACGGCTTGTTTTAACTTCTCCCAGGTAACGGACCCCTCTGAAATCCCTTGATCCCTGCACCATTGTTTCCACCAAAGTCTGGCTTCACCGGTGAGTTTTAATTTGGCGAGCATGGCCTGATTGGCAGGTGCAGTACCAGCTGCTTCGAAGTAGTCCTCCATAGATTCAATCCAAATCTCAGCATCCGACTGGACGAATCTGCCTCTCCCGTCAAACTCGGGTGGCTTTATCTGTTTGAGGAGGAACTTCTTCTCCTGGATCACAGTAGTACTTGATGTAGGGGGTGAATTTGGACCTTGTTCCTGGGGTTGTGCCTGGATAAAAGTTTTCTTAACATTATTGTATGATAATTGACATTAGCTTACCTTTAGTTTAGCTATCTCGTAAATCATGAAGCTACTTAACTTTTTGCAACAACCCTGATGCACAATCGGATATTGATAAAAGAAGTCCTTATTTATATTTACATGGGCGTAGCCTTATACAACATCACATGTGTTGATAATCCAATCATTACATTTAGTTTGGGGAGAACAACATTGTATTGGATTTGTCTACAGGAACTGTGTAATAGTAGTGTTTTGGGTCATGAATCTTTAGGAATCGATAATTCATCGGAAGCTCAGGATATCCTTTCCGCTGGAATCCATACTTCCCATGGCGGCCCAATACCTTAATCCTGTCAGCTGGGATTACACGGGTTACTTCCTCATATACATATGAGTGCAATTCAACCCTCCGACCTTGAATATGCAGAGTCGAATTTACGTGAGCTTCCACAAAAATGAACAGCTTCACGACTTTCAAATCTTCCAACCACTTGATCCTCTTTAGGTTGGTTTGTAAATAAGCGAACCGGTGGGCAGCTATGTAGTAGATTCCTGAAGACCCAGTCCATCTTCGTTCTATATATAAAGGTGATGGGTTATAAATCTGCTCCAGGATGTTCATCATTTCAATTCTCTGCCTATAATGCGGAGAATGCATTGCAGTCATAAACATGATCCGGAACACCAAAAACTTGTTCCACGCTTCATAGTTCTGCAAGACAGTACTGAAGATGAGGAAATGTTTGGACAGCAACAATTTCTTTACTTCATTTTAATGAAATCAAACAATTTCGTTGTTGGTCGGCTCTGATACCAACTGTAACGTGTCCACTAGAATCCTCTAGGACACGTCTTGGCAGTCCATCGGAAAGGCTGTCTAGAGAACTCCGCCCGGCACTCCCATGGAATGTTACGGGTTTTGCAATCTAGGTCTTTCCGCGTCTGCCACGTAGCAGAAGTGTCCTGGCCGTTTCCCACTTAGGATCGACCGGAACTAAGGTTTTCCTGTTTGGTCATTAGCTAGCAGCAACTAGCGTCAGACCCGAGCGAACTACTTTACGCAGAAACGCCAGGTCCGAAGCGGATTCACGCTGCACTTGGTTCAAGGAGAATGGGAAGCGAGAGGGATGCAAGGCTCGACCTCTCTGCCATAAGGCATAGTCCCATTCCGTTCCCCTAAAACAGCGTGAATCGGGTAATAGGTAATTCTAAGTCATCGTTCTCGTTATTCGTTTCGATGATCATCCTTCTGTTCGTCGAAGATTTTGAGAAAATTTCCCGGCTAACCGGGACCACCCATCCATAGGACGGACCCATGGTCCATCCTCCGCACTTTCCTCGGTTTGTTTTAGTTATGTAATTACCTACCACATTAATTTGACATATAACAAACAGCTTCTTTGATTAACCGTGTTAAGCACTGGTTCCTTCACGTAATCTTATCACAGGACATAGAGAAAACAATGTCAAACAACTTCTTTATTATCATTTTATCCTTTTATCTTTGAAATACAAGGAATTCCGCCCGTAGGCTTGTCTATAATCCGCCCGAAGGCTATCCAGTAATCCGCTAGGGACCACTAATCCAAGCTTCTGCCCGTAGACTAGTATGAGGGCCTCGAGATCCAATCCCGAGTCACGTTAGCCTCTTGTGCAGGACCCGAAAGGCGAGGGATTTACGGCCAGAGCCCCCCTGGCACCCAAGCGTCCTCCTGCTCCAAGTAGAGCTCAACGGAAAGACCTCTCACGGCGGGTTCGGTCCACGTTCCCGGCGCGGTCAACAACCCCCTTGGTTAGGGTCAGGCAGGCAGTCGGGGGTAACTGAAGCTGCCTCTCCCTTCAGGTCTTCAACCTGAAGCATTTATATATCTTTCATCCTTTAATTCCTTGAACAAACAATGCAAACAGTGCTTTCTAAACTGTTACAAGCACAATCAATTCCAGTGGTCGTTTAGTTGGCAAACTATTAAGGAGTGACTCCTTCTCTCCGAATGCATCCCGCATTCGATCCGGAATCAATTGCAACATGGCAAGATTCCTATCGTCTTTGGGTTAGGGTCATACCCTGTCAATACTTTTAGGTTTTGTTAATGGTAGATTCCGGCGACCATGTCGCTTTAGTTTATTGACTAATCATTTGCGTCCAAGCAAATGCCTAGCTTCCCCTTAACTTGGCAAATTTTCCCTAATGAGGATAGAGCAAGAGGATGACTACCCTTTCCCCTTGCAAGTTAAACTTGCGCAGAACTTGCCAACCTTATTCCAAGGAATGGCAAAACTCCTTACGATCAACCTGCAAGGCTAAGTGACGTTGCAACTTATTGCACAAGTGTTGTCTCCATTCCAAAAGATCATTTCCCCTAATGAATGGCGTATTCAGGTCACGGAATTAACTTCAGACGAGAGGGAGGGTTTAGGTTGTCTTTTTACCCACCCCATCCTTAATTTCACTAAATCGACAATGTTTAGTCCTAGGGTTCCAACTCAATTCGAGTTTCATCATTTTAAATGCTTGGTCCTTAAGGTAGGAATCCTAGATTATTGTTTACATGAGCATCCAATTAGCTTAACATTTTGGGAATATGGTCAGGACTATTGGGTTTGAAGGTTTCGACTTAACGTCAATTGGAAAACTTGGCCGAATCCTTAACGTGCTAATACCTAGTTAGGGTTTGGGATATCTATCGTATTGACTGAACCTTGCCCATACGAATCCTTTGCGGCTAGGTGATTTGGGTAATTCACTATGCTTGTCTTGCGACAAGGATGAATCCTTCCTAGAGATAATAAACTAGATCTAAAGAAGAAAGATGGTTTCGACTACCACCATACATGTAAACATGCGACTCACTCTATCTTTTATTGGTAAAGTAAAAATACATGATAAGCTGGATACCAACTTTCTTAGGACCTACTAGGACTCACTTCAAATAATCATATCTGCTACCTTGTTATCTTCACTTTAGAATCTCATGCTTGTTTAAATCCTACAACCTTTCCTAAAGGCAATACTTGATGAATGAATTTTTATGCACGATGGAAGTGCAACATGCAACCCTTACATAACTACAACGAAGTTAATTGAGATTACTGTAGAGTTAGTGTTGGTATATTCTTTCTTGCAAGCACATGCCACATGCCAATCCCTAGATTCAATTTGTGACATGCCACCATTACTTTTCGGGTAACCTCCTACAGGTGTTAACAATTTTTCGCCATGAACCATTACAATAAAGATTTTTCCTAAATTGCGACATAAGCTTATTCTTTCCATGTCTAGTCAAAATACACTTAATAACTTTAGCCTTATAATGATAGGCGGTAGGTGTTCTAGACTCTTTCTTTGAAATGCATGATAAGGCAACATAATACTAAGGTCGTAAGATGATAGACCACTCACGATCATCATATTGCAATTATTATTAACTCCATTTCATGTCACGAGATAATAGACAAATTTTTCTCAATTTCCTTTTTATTCGGCTTGATAAATTTGAACATGCATAGGTGCTTTCTATCACGTAGGAGTTATCATACCTAATGTATTACTTTCGCGTAGAATCGAAATCATAAAAACCTGGGTCTGTGGGCTCGGGGAGATATCCACTTGAATGCTTGGAGATGAACCTCCCGCAGCCGCACCTTGCAACTTCTTGGGAGCCATTGTAGTCGTGGTTACGGACTCCTTTACTTTCGCTTTTCGAGACGGCTAGGAGATCAATATCTTCTCCTCGCTTGGGAATAGGAATTTCCCTAACCGGATTCAAAAACCGAGAAGTCGCATAGGATCAAGGCCTATGGCCTTAATCCTTAGAAGCTTCTTAAGAAGCTTCTGCTTCCACAGATTACGTGGGAGAAGGGAGGGGTAATGATTGGGGGAGAGTTATGACGACGGAAAAGGGGGGAAAGATTATGATGATGATGGCAGGGAATGGGCGACGGCAGCAGGCATTGTAGGTGGTCCTCACGGTGGCGTCAATGGCGGCCAGCGGCACGGCAGCTGCAGCACGTCCAGCACGGTGACCTCCTCCAGCACGGCGACGGCGACCTCCTCCAGCACGGCGACCTCCTCCAGCACGACGACGGCGACCTCCTCCAGCACGGCGACCTCCCCCTCAGCCTCTTCCTAGGGGGGTGTTTATAGGCATGGGGGGGGAGAAGGCCTCCACCACGTGGCCCCCCCCTGCATGGGTTCCCCCCCCTCCCATGCAGGCCACGACTCCTCCATGGCCCATCCCCCCACACTCCCTCTTCTCCAGCCATGCATCGGCTGGGGAAAAGGGATTAAAGTAAAAAAAAATTGCTTTAATAATAACTATTTTTCCCTCCCAAGAGGGTGTTTACGCGGAAATTTCGGTCTTGAACCCTCGGCTCGCTTTTGCCAATGCGAATGGTCTCGATTTCTCACGTGCAGGCTACACATTATACTGCCGGTAAATCCAATATGTGGGATAACCTTTGTACAAAGTTTACACAGTGTGCGGAAAGTCAATGTTCACGGGTGGAAATACTACTACTACAATCAACAAGAAAAGAAGAAACTACAACCACAACTACAACTACAACTACAACTACAACTACAACTACTACAACTACTACCACTACCACTACCACTACCACTACCACTACCACTACCACTACTACTACTACTACTACAAACAAGAAAAGAAGAAAAAACTACAACAACAACAAGAAACAAGAAAAGAAAAAAAAAATAACAACAACTACTACTACTACTACAACAACAACAAACAAGAAAAGAAGAAAAAAGTACAACAACAATAACAAACAAGAAAACTAAACAACAATAAACAAGAAAAGAAAAAAAACTACTACTACCACAACAACAACAAACAAGAAATGAAGAAAAAAAAACAAAAAAAACAACAACAACTACTACTACTACTACTACTACAACAACAAACAAGAAAAGAAGAAAAAAGTACAACAACAATAACAAACAAAAAACTAAACAACAATAAACAAGAAAAGAAAAAAAACTACTACTACCACAATAACAACAAATAAGAAAACTACTACTACTACAATCACAACTACGACGACTACGACTACCACAACAACAACAAACAAGAAATTAAACAACAACTACTACTACTATCACTATCACTACCACTAATACTACTATGACTACCATGACAACAACAAACAAGAAAATAAGAAATTAAACAACAACTACCACTAACGCTACCGCTACCACTACCACTACTACTACCACTACCACTACCACAATAACAAAAAATAACAAAAAAATAAAAGAATTAATAAAACAACAACAATAATAACAACCTCTCCCTACCTCCCTCTCTCCCTCCCTTTCTCTCTCTCCCTCTCTTTATGTCTTTCCCTATTATGTTTAATGTTTTCTTCCTCTCTCTCTCGTTCCTTCTTTCCTTTTCTCTCTTCCTCTCCCTCTCTCATTTCCTCTCTTTCTCTCTCAATACACATGATTATTAACAAAAAAAATTAAAAAAAGGATAAAAAACAAAAACAAAGTGAGAGAGAACAATGCACTCACCGCAAAGGTGTGAGGATGGATTTGGCGGCTCCTCTTCATGACAGCAGCTCCTCTTCGCCCTCCGTACACTTCCTCCTCTTCTTTGCAAACGGCGGCGATGGCGGTGAAAAGTTTTCCTTCTCCCTCTTTTTCTTTTTCTCTCCCTCTCCCTCTCAAATGTAAGATGGAGTTCGATCTCCCTTTCGCTCTTTCTTTTGTTCGTTCGTGCAAAATGACGTACTCGGGTTTCGGTCCACGTTTTTTCGCCTGAGTACCTCGCTATTTGCGTCACATTTACGAGGCAAATAGCAACGCCACTAATTTTTATCGTAAAGCGTTGTCGCTATACCTCTGTATCCTTGTAGTGAGTAAAGACAATATAAAGGCAGTATAGTTTCTCATTGTTTGTGTCAATTATCCCCACAATCAGAATAGGCTATGGAATAATCCAATGCCACCGAATGCAAGAGAATTTAAGGGTTTTTAGATAGCACTGCTATAAGTGGAGGCTATGGCAATGCCTCTAGGAATATAATTATGCCTCCAAGAAAGGGGGAAACTGTGTCTATGTCTGGATTGTAGGAATGTAGAGTATATAGTCTTAGCAGTTTTAAGAATATTTCAGCCCTGTAGGACGGGCTGAAAAAGAACTAAAGACATATGGTTTGATGGCTACAAATGAAGGTATTTAAAGACTATTTTTAGGGTTGGTTGATGTTGATACAGTGTCTAAAATTTCAACAATAATTAATGCTAAAAACATGGCAGAAAAAGTGGTAATTTATGTTGACACTTTAGAGATGTATAAAATCATTCAAGAGTTTACTAAGCATGAACATGAGAATATGGAAGAAGAAGAGGTAGAAGATAAATACATTGACATATCTCTAAGGTATATAAGAATTTCATGATGAAAGGAGTATTAAGCCTTAGTTGATTGCCTTGTACATTAGAGCTGAGAATGATGTGTATAACACAACAAACGTTATATGTATCACAAAAGTAAACGGCTCTTAATTGATATTTTAGTTGTTTCTGAGTATTACAAATATACATCCAATCATTCAAAGCTAATTATATGCTACAATGAATTATCAATCTCATCTTCAATGAGATCGGCCCTTGCTAGACTATCTACCTCTAGGTCTATGTTACCAATAGACAATGAAACAAATAAGTCTATCCCACTGTCAGATGTATTGCTAGGCTCAATTTCTTCATCATCATCTGCAACCATATTGTTATCCTCTTCTGCGCTGCCTTGAACATCCTCGTGGGGATCGTCTTGCATTGCATCATGTATATCATCGATCATGGCATCATCATGTACATCATCATTGATTGTTGGATTGTCATCAACTATCTCTATGTTGGTAGCATTGCCATATATTGCTTTTGAATGATTAGATATGGGGATGACGTGCCACCATCGGTTATTGTTTACCATTGGTGGGTGATACACAACCTACATTTAAAAAACAAAAAGTAAGCAACTTAGATATTTTTTTATTTTGAGAATGTACCAACAAGTAATATATATGAAAATAAATAGCTTCTAATATACCTGCTCGCATTGTTGAGGTAGTACGAATGTGCCATTCTTTCCTTGGTGAAATTTTGTAGAGTCAATCACTACAAAACCACTTGGATGACGTTTAATTGTGCAATGCTCACCTGTTGTTACTACTTCTTTAAACCACTTCACATCTAGTACATATATAAAAAATTGCCTAAAGTCAAGCTTTAAAATATCTTGGATCAAGCCACAATAACCTTCCATGGTGCTATTGGTATCCTGGAAGTTTGCAAGGATACCACAATCCCAGGTATAATTTCTCTTATCATCTATACATTGAGTTCGAAAATGTTTGCCTTCACACCAAATAGCATTGAACAATGTGCACTAGTAGTACATTGGTGAGATCATATTAATGATTTAGCTAAAGATGAAACATGTGAAATTATTAAATCGTATATAACTAAAGATAATTTAATTATAAGTATGTCTCACCTTTGATAAGCAACCTCGTGTGTATTCCCACTCCTCTTACGATATATCCATCGCCTCCTCTTTTTCCATCTTCTCCATTTTTTCATGTAGACAATCTATACCAATATGACGTGGAAGCGCACTTAAATGTTCTTGATATGGGACATTACGTCCATGTCTAGCACGAAATGCTTTCCTTTCGCTTACTCTTATTGCCCTGGCTTCTTTATATAGTGTCACCCATTTGCTCATTACTTCGTTGTTAAGCACACAAAATACATTTAGCTTACGAAGTTCCTCTTTCATTAGCACTTTTCTCCTTCCTTTTCCTTGAGATATTATAGAGGTCATCCTGAAATCTTCATCATCTTTCCATAGTCGTGGTAAAGAGGGGTCCATTTTAGTAAGCTATTCAAAGATTTGTACAAGGGATGATTGCACTAACCAAGCCTCAACCATGCTTCCATTGGGCCGTGTATTTTTCCCTACAAAATCTTTTAGGGTTTTCATAAAGCGCTCTAGAAAAAACATCCACCTTGCATGAACTACCCCACAAATTGCGATCTCATCAATCAGATGTACGAGTAAGTTTACTTGAGTAGTCAAAATGGAGCGAGGAAAAGTTTCCTCCACCAAACAAACCACCTCAATGGACAATACTCGAGCCTCTTGCAATGTATTTGGATCAATTTTCTTCAAACTCACAAATCTACCAACATGCAATTGAGAACGATGATTAGTTTTGTCCATAAATTCAAGCGGGTTACTACGTGATGTACGTAATATGTAAACTAAAAAATAAGTATAATGTATATATATCTCGCAAGCTCACCCATCTTGTAAATGATATCATGCACATCTTTCGAAACACAATGGGATAATGCTAGTAGGAAGGATGAACTGTATGTAAATATTCATACACTGTTAATTGGTCTACATAGTTACTCTACTAATTAATATATTTATGGCTATGAATATCCTTACCTGAATCATTTTGTGCCAATCGTGAGACTTCAAACCAGAAAGTTGCTCCACACCTCTTTTCTTTTTCTTTATGAAGGCTCCCTTGAGTCATCTCATATATCCTATGGGAGTTCGAAAGCTACATATCTGCTGCTTTACCATCTTTTCTTCGTTCTTCAACAACATCCAAGGTGCACACGGTGACTCGATCTTTCCTCTGGGTCCGATGCGTGGCCAAGCTCGTCTCATATGTCCAATGCTACGTAAATCCTCCCTTACATTGACAGAATCACGAGCCTCGATTAAGTGATCCCATAATGTAGAGGCAACAATCTTGAATATATGCATGGGGTCCAACAGGTGATCGCTCTTGAGTTCAGTCCAATGTGAAAGATGAAAAAATATAGAGAATCTAAGGCACAAACAATATATTATTTCTCATTCTCATAATGCTTTAAAGATAAACAAAAGAAGTAAACTAGTTACCGACTCATGCTAAGTGGAGGATGATCATTAGCGTGTGTCCAAGTGTCCTTCCAATCTTGAATAGTCAGAGATTGTGGAGTTCTTCCATTAGTGGGGGGTGCATATTTGGGGTGGTCAATAGGAAGAAAACGATGATGATTTTCATAGATAACCTTCTTCAAGCATGTCGGTCTAAAAGAAACCAGAGAGGGACCACAAATTGGATATGCATGATATCGTGATGTAGTTAAACCTGTAGAAACAAGTGGGTTAATGATGATATATATTTGATTAAGGATAATAATGAATAAAATAGAGTATGCAACTACCTAAACACTCTCCATAGCCTGGGAAGTCATGCATGGTCCACGACAACATGCCCTTTAAAGTGAAATCTCTAGAGGACAGTGATGCACTCACATCTTGCACCTCAATACCACTCCATAGCATTTCTAGCTCCTCGATCAAAGGATCTAAGTAAACGTTCATGTTTTTTACTTTGTGTTTTCCAGGAATCAAAAGGGACAACATTACATGTCCTTTTTTTATTGCCATGGATGGAGGGATATTCTAGTTCACCAATACCACTGGCCATACACTATATGAGGTGCTTTTGATGCCAAATGGATTTATTCTATCTAATCCTAGACCAAATCTCAAATTTCTGGGCTCTTCTTTGAAAGTAGACCACAAATTGTCTACGTGTTGCCAAACTGGTGTATCTGAAGGAATTCTCCACTTTCCATCACTTGAATGGTGACTAGCATACCATGATATGAGTCTCGCGATAGATTCACACTTAAACATAAGTTGAATTCGTGGAATAATAGGAAAATGTCGCAAAACCTTACGAGGCACATCCATTGATTTCATCTCCTGGTTGTATCTTGGTTCATCACAAATAAGATGCAATCATTGACACATGCATGGATTTTAACGTAATCGATACCTCCAAGAGATGTCAAGAAATGCCTTGCTTGCTCCCTTCTAGTTTGTAATTTATTTCCATTTGGAAGAATTTGTGACAATAACCTACGTATATTGTGCAAACAGAGTTAACAAACCGCGAATATTGTCTAGAAGCATTTATGAATATATATCAAATGATACATACTTCAATAATGCATTCAAGCTAGCATTATTCCATCCATAAATGGTTTGTAGGTTCAGTATCTCGAGAGATACACGTAGAATGGAGTATGTGGAACCTTCATACAATGGATTTTTCGATGCTATATATGTAGTGGGTCATCTATCTCTCTAGTGGCGCCCTCTCCCCGAACCTCATGGAAAAATAAATCGTGCACCATGTTGTCCAAAATCTCTATTCTTCTTGAGGACTATGCATCCTTGCATCGACGCTTCGCAGCCTCTCGACGCCCTGGAGGGACCATTTGAGGATGTGGTAGCGCATCTTGCTCAATTAAAAACAAGGAGGTTTTGTTTAATGGTGAAGCCGCAACATAGACCAATTATAGTTGTGCAAATAAAGTAGTAAAAATTGCTGGGTCTTTTTCTTGGTCCCACTCTCCATACATGCTGAGGTGTGACATTGTGATTTGACGTGCTCGAAAAAAAATATCCTTGACAACGATCACACATACATTTGATTTTCCGTCGTATCCAAGGGTCTCGATTGTGAAGACGCAATGTCTCGTCCTCACTAGAGGATGTACTATTTGTTGGCTCAACATGTCCCATACTAGTAGAAGAGGACGGCATAATTACACTTGAATTATAAGGACATATATGATTTCATTTGGCATATATATCATATTCCCTAAATATTTTGATACTTACATGGAGACAAACATTTTGATATTGAAAGACTAGGAAAGTCATGTTGATCCAAAAACAACCATAAGCTAGCATTTTAATAAGTTTAATTGTAATCACGTCTTTCAGTGCATGTAATATATTTTATATGCACATATAGACGTGTAATTCCACGCACTTACAGACACGCCACGTGAATATATATATTTTTTAAAAAAGTTGTGGCTTTCTTTTCAAACCAGTGCTTTCCTGCATTTTTTGCGTGTTTTCTGCAGTTCGAGCTCGACATCACTAATCGTGTTTGTGTTCGCGTCTATATGCACATGTAGTTTTCACTATAAGTGCGCTTGTAGACACGAAATTTTAAATGCACTAGTAGACGCGGTAATAAATGCGCCCGAAATTTTTAAACACAATTCAAATATTGCTTCTACAAGTGCATCTATGGAGTCTTTTTGTTGTAGTGGTAATTATTGAAGCTTCCCAAAACCCTACTACAAGTATATCAAGAGGTGAAAATCTGAAGGACTACCTATCTAACTCAGTTGCAAGTATCAAGAAAGAGCTTATGGATGTGATTATGGTACAGCTACAGATGCTAAAGGTGAATACTAACAATATATCTACTCCTACGGGAGGTAGGAGAGATATGATGGGTTCTAATATATGGTGCGGAAAGTTCCATCAAGCGAGACATTTAGCCATGGAATGTACCTAAAAATCAACTATTCCTGGAGCCTTATGTTCATATTGTTTGAGGAAGGACCATACAGAGGATATTTACTCCTTGAAAGAGATCCACGAACGAAGACAGAAAGATGAAAATGCAAGATTCAACTTACAAGAATCTAAAATGACAGCGCAGGACATTGGACCAAAGGCTAGGGATTTTGGTCCTAATTTCGATCCAAGGAGGTTTCCCTCTCAAAGTTATAGAGGACGATAGTCTAGCGGTGGCCAAAGATCCGAGGTGGAATGTTACAGATGTGGAGAAAAGGGTCATATCTCACCGAATTGTCCAAACCCTAGAAGATTTGTGGATTACAAGCCCTTATGCAATCAATGCAAAGGAGAAGGCCATACTGCAAAAGATTTTCTAAGCCTAGCCCCTATCAAATCTACTTCTAATACCCAACAAAAGATCCAAGAACCTGCTTCCAATTTGGTCGAATTGGAAGTGTCCACAATAACATGGGCAAAGAAAGAAGAACCCGTAGTTCCAAAAGAGAACGTTCCTTCTGCCAAAACTGTGAAGTTCAACTGCCCTCAGGAAAAACAGAACAATGCAATTTAAAATAAGGAAGTACAGAGCACCACAGAGCCACAAAGAGCTACAGAGACAGTTGCAGAGATAGGACCAGAGGTCCAGGAAATAGAGGATGCGGAAGTCCCTCCTCATGAAGATGAAGCATATATGTTGGTACTCCTAGAAGAAAAAGGGAAGATAAAGGTGGGTGTGGCCCCATTTTCCAGTCGATTGAAAAAGCCTGTGGATCCTATTAAAGAGTATGATTTGGTCAAAGACCTAGACACCTTTAAACCAAACCTAATATTCTGACAATCATTGATGTTGTCTCCCAGTTGTCGAAATAGATTTAAAAGCATCTTGACAAGAAGACGTAGCCTAAGGATTGCTCCCCCAATAACAACAAAGTCCAATAGAGCCTCAAAACTTGTGAAGGAAGTAGATGTGGCTAACACCTTCCTAGATCCTATAACTCTAGAGATTAGTGTATGGATAGAAGGATTCTTTATTTCAAATACATTGATTGATGGAGGCTCATTAGTAAACATAATGATGGATGTGACAATAAAGAATCTAGGTTTGCAAGGAATTCAATCTACACAGTGGCTTATTAGATTGGTAATCCAAAGCAAAATGAAACTATTGGG
This sequence comes from Lygodium microphyllum, assembly GCF_053477565.2. Classification (NCBI taxonomy): domain Eukaryota; kingdom Viridiplantae; phylum Streptophyta; class Polypodiopsida; order Schizaeales; family Lygodiaceae; genus Lygodium; species Lygodium microphyllum. The sequence continues at coordinate 26,804,147 of NC_141146.1, read as the reverse complement.
CATCCTCCCATACGTAAAAACAACCCCACTAGAAAGAGACTATTGGCTGACATATTTGGTGGTCAAACCAAATTCTTATGGGACCTCATATCCTCTTCTCCTGGGAAGACCTTAGCTTTTTGAAGCAAGAGCCAAGACAGACTGGTTCAAAGGGACCCTAACTCTAGGAAGATGACCCAATAAAGTGGTGTTGAAATTGTATGGATCGCAAAAAGGTAATGGATCCACATCCATATCCAAGTTATAACAGACTCCTCTAATGAAGTAACAGATGGTACATCAGGAGAGGAAGAGGCTGTTAAATAGATATTTTCCAAGAAAACAGAGGCACAGTCCCTAACAGTGGGCACTGTAAGACAACTACCGAGAGAAGCAAAGTTTTTGTCTGTGGGAGAATACCTCCTGCCTCAACTCGACTTGACTTTTGAAATCACCTCTAACAGCGAAATAGAAGCATGGATGTACTATTCTCCTTGTTACATGGTAGTTGTAGAGACAGAAGAAGAGTCAAAGACATGGACAGAGCCAGAGACAAAGGCAGAAGCAAAAGAAGACACAGAGAGGGAGGACCTGTTCTTCTCCTATAAAGCCTCTACAGAAGCAGAGACAGAGCCTCCCAAGAAAGATGATGAAAATGATGAGGAAGAAAAAGAAGCAAGTTATGGAAGTGCAGATGAAGAAGTTCCTCTGGTAGTTAGCAGACAATCTTGTTGATGTCCCTATAGAGACATCAAAGGCTAAAGATCTCGGGGTGTTGGATGGAATGACTATGGTTCCATTTGGGTTGACCAATGGACCACAAAGTATATAGAATGTGCATAAGCAATGGATCAAAGGTATAAAAATTAAGTTCACTAGTGGCTCATGTCTCCTTGACCATTTATTTTGGAGAAAAGATGATGATGATGCCCCTTGTCAACAGAATCTAGAGCCATCAAAGCCATGGCTTATAGAAGGTCCCTGCTATGTGATATTCCTAGATGCATCCTCTGAAGATGAATCCCTAAGTCCAAAAGAAATCACCACTCACACAGAAACAAACAAAGCTCTGATACCCTTCTATAAATCTCACCGGACAAATGAGTCAATTGTTCAAAAGGAGGACACTGGTTCTAGTGGAACATCAGACGATGACACTACTCCCTTGAAGGAGTCAGACCTCTATCCAGAAGTAATCTGTGGGACATTTATCCATGAAGTGGAAGGTGAAAGACAAGTGAAATTCCTGGATACTGACGGTACACGCACTTACATATGCGCCACATGAATATAAATTTTTTTAAAAAAAGTTGTGGCTTTCTTTTCAAACCAGTTCTTTCCTATGTTTTTTGTGCATTTTCTACAGTTCGAGCTCGACATCACTAATCATGTCTATCTATCACTTCATGAAGATGAGGGAAGGAAATAAGAGTAAAATAAGGAGGAAGGAAGAGCCAGAGAGTAAAGAATAAGAGCCAAACAACAAGGAAGAGAAGAATAATCAAGCAACCTACCAAGGGAAGGGAGGAGGAGGATAAGGAGCTTGCTACCTAGCCGCCACCCATCGGAACAAGCAAAGAAGGTGAGTTCTTCTTCTCTCTCTCAATCTTCTTTGCTTTCTCTTTGTCTGTTTCTCTCTCTCTCTCTCTCTCTCTCTCTCTCTCTCTCTCTCTCTCTCTCTCTACATACTTCAGACAATCTATGGAGGCTTCACGCCATTTTCTATAATAGTTTTTAAAAATATAGTCCAACTTTGCGTGTCTGTAGGTACGTCTGGCTGACAATCTGGACGCATTTTTAAACGCGTATATAGACGCGCTATCAGCATAACTAATTAGAGTTAAGGTCTGATTTTTTTTTTGTTTAGTATTAAGCTTTCACATCTGTTGGCGCATCCAGAATGCAGAGTAGACGCGGGTATAGATGCACTAACAGACGTAGGTATAGATGCAGGTATAGACGCGGGTAGTAATGGATTTTTGCTTATGTAGATGTGGAATCCTGGATCTTCACTACAAGATATAGACCTTATAGCGACGTTCAAAGCGATGAAAATACAAACAACAAAATCTGCCCCCATTGTCACAAAAAGCGTCGTTATTGATGACGCCATAGAATCGTCGCTATATGCATATGCGTCGCTATGTGCGTCGCTATAATGCGACGTATATAGCGACGCATATAGCGATGCATATAGCGACGGTTACAGAGAGTTTGCGACGCTTATAGCGACGACAATAGCGATGCGTGCAGTAAATTTGCGACGCAAATAGCGACGGTAACAGAGAAAAAAAAAATTTGTGGCAGAGCCATACAAAATAGTTTCTGCACTGCTGCATACAAAGCGTTTGCAAACAAAAAGAATGTGTACTAAAATCATAAAACTGATAGATGAAATAAATACATGATATCGCATAAAATGCGATTGGTACAATCATAAAACAATATTACTAATACATAGAAAATGTCTACATAGATCGGGCGACTAAAAACTAAAGGTATGTGAGCTCTAAGGATCCAAGGGCGAGCTACAAATCCTCGTCCCCCAAAAGCTCTTCCCGCTGCAAAGGAGCATCAAACGGATTCTGCAGAAAAAGAAACAACATATCAATCCACCATACAATAATGCATTCAAATATCTCATGGTAACTACGGACAAGAAAGATGAGTGACTTACTGGGCCGCCCCGTCTATACAATCGGTCGATCAATGATCTGAGACCGTGCCTCTCTGCATATCGAGTCTCAAGGCCTTACGGATCGCGATTTGTAATGGAGTGCTGCAAAGAAAACAAAATGCTAACTGTTGGAAACACGATTGTCAGTACAAACAATATCTCAAAAAAACAAATAAGCAAAACAAAAGAGAAACTTACAAAGTCCTCCAAATATGTCCTGTGGCCGCCACTCCCAAGATGATGTACCGATCCGGCCTCGATTCGTGCCCTCGCCGCCTCCCGCTGCTGACTCCAACGTCCTGGCGAATTTGTAGCCTCCTCCCTCAGTCGGCGCCAGTCGTCTACATCTAACCACTCGGGCTTTGGAGCCCCACTCTTGATTGCCTTGCGTGCGTCGGATCGTCTATGTGACATGTATGCACGCATGCAATCCATCATCCATCCTGTAGAGAATCTATCCACTGCGGCTGGCACCGGGAACTCCTCGTGCAAGGATGCTACTACGTACTCCTTGCTCACCTCCGGTATGTTCCTCCAATGATCCAGGACGTTGTGCCGAAAAACTTGTTGGCACAACTCCCTCATGCGAGCCATCACCCTTCTCTCCTCATCATTCATGATTATGGCTCCTGACATGCCATCCACTAGGTATCCATAACCCCTAGGAGTATGCCTTGTATGGGCCCTCTCCCATCTCCGTCCATGCTCCTGGGCATATCCAGGAGACCCCTGTACATCCGGTGTACCGACGGGGGTACCCTCTCCCAAAGTGCCACTCAAAGCGGTGCCACCAAAGGGGGTGCCACCAAAAGGAGTGCCACCAAAAGGCGTGCCATCTGCCGACGGCTGCGCAAAAGCCGGAGTAACTGGAATGGACATCCCCACAGGTGTGACAAATCCTGGAGGTGACCGAGCTCAAGCTGAACGACGAGACGGAGACACTGCGTCCGTGTCTCCACAGCAGCACCCCCCTGATCCTCCTGCAGTCGCAGTCCCTCCCTCTGGCCCAAGTCGTGAGCGTCAAGATCATCTACTCGAAGCTGAAGCATCTGATCGCGCTGAAGCTGATCTAGCAGAGCGCCTTGATGAAGAACGAGACAGCTCCTGATCTGCCATCTCTTGAATCTCGCGAGCTGATCTGGAGACATGCATGCCATCATCTCCTGAAACTCCTCATCGCTCATCCCTCGACTCATCCTGAAAATGTCGATACTTGCACAGATAAAAAATGATGTTAGAATAATCAATTTAAACTATACAAAGCACATTAATATAAATCATTTTTGAAAAATTCCTCTCAAAATGCATATCTTATCTACCTTTATGGAAGATCTAAACAACGAATTGAGTAATACAATTCTCTGTTGAGTGTTGAAATGACTTGTTTTTTGGCTGATTTTTGTTGTTTTTGAGAGCTGAATGGTTGATTTTATGAGATGATTGATTGATTTAGAAGTGGTTTGAGAATGTTTTGGATGATATTGATTGTGTTTTGGAAGTTCATGATGTTTGTTGGTGGTTCTGTGATGTTCTGATAGGTTCTGTATACCTTCTGTTTTGCTCTGTTTTGGTCTGTTTTGTTCTGATTGTCTTCTGTAAGGAGGGATGGAGTATTGATTGATGAAGATTGAGATATTGTGAAAGTTTATTGAATGGTTTGTGAGAGTTTGGAATGATTTGAGAATGAGTTATGTGATTTTGATGACCTTCTGTAACCTTCTGTAGGTCTTCTGTAGAGCTTCTGCTTCTGTTCTGTTTCTATTCTGTTCTGTACTGTCTCTGTTCTGGTACTGTTCTGTAGACTGTTCTGTATGCTTCTGTAAGTGTTCTGTGGAATGTATGTGTGACTTTGGGGAAAGTTTTCTAGCCTTGGAAAGAGGTGAATACAAGTGTAAAAGAGCTGAAGGAAGTGGAAGAAGTAGCTGTTGAAGACTCAAGTGAAAACTAGAGTGAAGTGACAGTAGTGAGCTATGAAGAGACACTGTAGTGGCTCTGGTGACTCTTCATATCAGACATACCTCTTGGGAGGGGTATCCACGACCTAAGAGTGATTATTGAGAGTGATTTTTGAGAGATTGTAGTGAGGATATGATGTATTATTGATGGAGTGTGAGAGAGAGAGTCAGAGATAGCCAATTCTACTGAAACAAAGTGATTGTATATGAGAGATTGAGAGAGAAGACTATGAAGATATTGAAGATGAATACTATGTGATGTATTTCCATCCAAAGATGGTGTATTCCTTTGCTTTCTTTGTTCTATTGATGGATTTTATGAAGATGTTGAAGAATATGGTTGATTCTATTAAAAACCGTGGGAGATCTACATGATGCTGCATGAAGATTTGTTGTGCCTGGTGTTCTTTTCTTCATTATGATAATATGAAACATGATAAACAAGCTTGTTGATGTTACAAGATAGATTTTCTTACAAGAGAATTCCCTTTTCCTTGGTGTTCCTCTCGGGGCTCCATGTTTTTGGTGCGCAGCCGGGGAAACTTGCCATCAACAAGCACCAAAAGAGGCTAAAAATGAAGGAAATGGCATTGCCAAGAAGAGAAGAATTCAATGGATGTTTGTAAAGTTCCTTCTTCCACTGAAGAGTTGGAATTTCTCATAATCAAAGCCACTTTCCACAAGAAGTTCATCCCACAATGGCGGAAACACATCACCATCATGATGCATGCTCTATGTGGTGGACAGTTTCCTCTTCCTATTGAAGCAGCAGAAACTTGCATCTTGGTGGCAAACTGTTTGGGAACAAACTGAAGAGCAGAAACAGAGAGAATGAACATCCATGGAAGATTTGGCATTCATTGAGAAGTTTCCAGACAACATCAAGTGGGAGATTGTGAAGAAGCTTCAGGAGTCTTGGTCTGTAGAGGTTCACAAAGACAAGAAGGAAAAGAGTTGGAATTTGTTCGTGGATGCTCAACAGCAAGATACATGGGATACTTGGTGTACTGATAATCTTCTGTTTGTTCAATTAGCAACCCACTGGAAGTTGGTAGACAGAGTGTTTTTCACAACCTACACTGTTGAAACCATTAGAAGCTGGCATTACTATGATGATGGCACTACCACAATGCTCAGACGTATGCATTTTGACACCTTCAGAACCGAATACCTTCCTCTGTGCAGTGGCATGAAAGAAGAATTTAGGGACGTTGAGAGGAAAGAAGTAGAAGAAATGTTGGCAAGAGAGTCCTCCAGAGACTGAAGCCTTCTGTTAACCCTCTGTGGAGCACTAACAACATAGTGGAGTCAACCCCCTGATGAATGACGCAATAAAAAGGCAAGTGTTGGAACGAGTCCAGAGATACGTGAGAAGAGAGAAAGCAAGAATCAGAGCCGAGAGCGAGCTCACAGCAGAAGCCGCCTTTGACGCCCTTGCGGAACTCTTTACAGAAGTCCCAATGGCACATCAAGCCCTTCCTCCTCCTGCTGGAGGTCCACTTCCAAGCCAGATCCGTCCTGGAAATATTGATGACAGGCCAGCGAATGTAGTCCCATTGCCAGTTTTTAAGGGAGAGTACAATGAAGACCCCGATCTTCATGTAGCAGAGTTTATGGTAGCATGTGTGGCTAACAATGCCAGAACCCCTGAGCATTGGTTAGCAATATTCCCCGCCACTTTCAAGGGCGCGGCGTTTTAGTGGTATGAGAGACAAGCAGCAGGAACTTTTGGCACATGGGATGACCTGAAGTTGGCCTTCCTCACTAAATTCAGGCGTGAAGGTTTTGAAGAGCGGATGAGAGAGGAATTTATGAACCTAAGTCAGTCCTCTGGAGAAAGAGTGGAAGCCTATGTCTCACGAATGGAATCCATCCTGAAGAGATGGACTAACCATAATCTAGATGATGGCATTCAGAAGGGAGTGTTTCTCAGAGGATTACAACCAGAAGTCCGTAAGTTTGTGGAGCTGCAAAGACCAGCCACACTGCAAGCTGCAACAGAAGGTGCAAGACTGTACGATGAAGTGGAAGCTCGATTGGCGATGAATTCAGGAAGAGGAGTCCTACCTCCTCTGATGCCAGGAATGATGTACCCACCAAATGCAGTTCCAGGGACTGTTCCCTATCCCTACCAACAGATGCCCTCAGTATCACAGTACAGTGCACCAAATCCACAGTGGCCACAATCCATGCCTCAAATGGTGGTTCCACCACAACAACCATGGTCTCAATCAATTTCCTCAATGCCAAATCAACAGCAACAGTGGAACCCTACCAACTGGAGTCAACAGCCAACAGTTCAAACAGGAGCACTGAATCAGAACCAGAACAGAGACCCCTCTGTACCAGCCCAACCCGTTTATGCAGTGATTACAGAGACTCCTCAAAACTCTCCTGCCAGTACGTCCGGAGGAGAAAGCTTGAAGGATTATTTATCCAACTCAGTTGCAAACATTAAGGAGGAGTTGATGGATGTGATTACAGAGCAACTACAGACGTTGAAAGTGAATACCGCTAGCATATCCAACGTTGCAGGAGCAGGAAGAGATGTGATGCGGTCAAATACTTGGTGTGGTAAGTGTCATCAAGCAGGCCATTTAGCCACTGAATGTACACGGAAACCAACCATCCCTGGAGCCTTCTGTTCCTACTGTTTGCGGAAGAATCATACAGAGGACATTTGCTCTCTGAAGGAGATGCATGATAGGAGAAGAAAGGAAGAAGACGCAAGATTTAACTTGTTGGAATCCAAAATGACAACACAAGATATTGGACCCAAGCCTAGAGAGTTTGGTCCTAATTTCAGACCCAGAAGATTTCCCTCTCAAAGTTACAGAGGAAGACAGTCTGGCGGTGGTCAGAGATCATAAGTGGAGTGTTACAGATGCGGAGAAAAGGGACACATCTCACCAAATTGTCCAAATCCTCGAAGGTCAGTGGATTACAAGCCCTTATGCAGTCGATGCAAAGGAGAAGGCCACACTGCAAAAGACTGTCCAAGCCTAGCCCCAGTGAAAAACAGTGCTACTGATAGTCCGTCCAAGGCCCAAGAGCCTACCTCCAATTTGGTAGAATTGGAAGTTGCTGCCATCACGCGTGCAAAGCAGAAGGAACCACCTATCCAGAAAGAAAATAACCCCCCTGCCAGAACAGTGAAGTTCAATCTTCCACCAGAAGAACAGAACAGAACAGAGCCTAACAGTGCCGTACAGAGCCCTACAGTGCCACAGAGAGTTACAGAGACAGTTACAGAGACAGGACCAGAGGTCCAGGATAGAGAAGAGGAGGAAGTGCCACAAGTGGCAGAAGAAGCTCCTGTAATTCCTCTGATGGAAGAAAGAGGAAAAATGAAAATGGGTGTTGCCCCATTCCCTAACCGATTAGAGAAGCCAGTGGATCCTATTAAGGAATACGATCTGGTTAGAGATCTAGATACCTTTAGACCAAACCTCACATTCTGACAATTATTATTGTTGTCTTCCAGTTGCCGGAAAAGATTCAAAAGTATACTGACAAAAAGACGTGGTTTAAGGATTGCTCCCTCAACAGTGACAAAGTCCAACAAGGCTCCAGAGCCTGTAAAAGAAGTGGATGTGGCTAATGCTTTCCTAGATCCGGGTACTCCAGAGACTGGCGTATGGATAGAAGGTTGCTTCATCGCAAATGCACTGATTGATGGTGGTTCATCAGTGAACATTATGATGGATGTGACAATGAAGGATCTAGGCCTACAAGGTGTGCAACCCACCCAATGGCTCATCAGACTGGCGGATCAGAGTAGAATCAAGCCTTTGGGCATTCTTCCATATGTGAAAACTACAGTGGCTGGAAAAGATTATTGGCTGACCTATTTGGTGGTGAAGCCAAACTCTTATGGTACATCCTATCCTCTGTTACTAGGCAGACCATGGCTTTTTGAAGCCAGAGCAAGGACGGATTGGTTTAAAGGAACTTTGACCTTGGGCAGAGGACCCAATAAAGTGGTGCTAAAACTGTATGGTTCTCAAAAAGGACATGGATCCACCTCCTTGGAATTATCTTCTGATTCCCCTAATGAGGCTACAGATGGAACATCAGCAGACGAAGATGCTGTCAAACAGATCCTTCCTAAGAAAACAGTGGCACATTCCTTAACAGTGGATACTGTAGGCCGACTTCCAAAAGATGCCAAGCCATTATCAATGGGTGAATACTTCCTGCCTGAACCAGAAATGACTTCGGAAATCACTTCTGACAGTGAGATAGAAGCATGGATGTACTGCTCTCTCTATTACATGGCCACAGCAGAAGCAGAAGCAGAGGCAGAGGCAGAAGAGGAAACAGAGAATCTATTCTTTTGTTACAGAGCTCCTACAGAAGCAGAAGCAGAAGCAGAAGCAGAAGCAGATGCAGAGACAGAGACAGAGACAGAAGAGGATGGATATGATAAGGACGAAGAAGATTTTGAAAGTGAAACGGAAGAATCTATCCCACCTGAAGAGGATACATTTGAGGAAGAAGTTCCAGAAGCATCAGAAGCCGACGAGCTCATGCTATGGGACAGAATGGCGATGGTACCATTTGGTCTGGTAAATGGATCTTCTCATATGCAAAACCTTTATAAGACATGGATTAAGAAGAACAAGCCATCTTTCAAGTGTGGCTCCTGCCGTCCTAACCTATCCTTGCCAAAGAAAGATGATGATGATGCACCGTGCCAACAAGTACCAGTCCCACAAACCCAACAGGCGTCAGAGGGTCCCTGTTATGTGACGTTCCTGGATATATCATCAGAAGATGAGTCTTCAAGCCAAGAGGTAATTACTCTTGAAACCAAACCCGAAACGGCGCTTATCCCATTCCAACGTCTTAAGGAGCAACCTAAGTCTCCACCAAAAGAAGAAGTTGGTTCTAGTGGGACATCAGAAGAGGACATCACTCCCTTGAAGGAGTCGGATCTATATCCAGAAGCAGTCCGTGGGACCTTCATCCGTGAAGTAGAAGGTGAAAGGCAGTTAACCTTTGTGGATTCAGAAGGCACTGAACGCCACTTGAAGGTGGGTAGCAGCCTCCCAGAAGAGGAGTTGTCAACCTTGTACAACTTGTTGAAAGAAAATTTGGACGTGTTTGCATGGTCTTACAAAGACCTAAAGGGGATTGATCCCACAATATGTCAACATCATATTGACTTGGAGCCTGATGCCAAGCCAGTACGGCAACGACAGAGGCGAATGAACCCGAATTATTCCACATTGGTGAAAGCGGAGCTGTTGAAGCTTCTGGAAGCTGAGTTCATCTATCCAGTGGCAAACAGTGAATGGGTTTCACCCATCGTGGTTGTACCTAAGAAGAATGGCAAATTGCGAATATGTGTGGATTTCCGAAAGCTTAATTCCAAGACGAAGAAGGATCACTTTCCTATCCCTTTCACAGACCAACTGTTGAACACAGTGGCAGGACATGAACTTTATTCTCTTTTGGATGGATTCAGCGGATACAACCAAGTCCAAATCGCAGAAGAAGACCAATCCAAAACAACCTTCACCACAGAATGGGGGACCTACGCTTACCGAGTGATGCCATTTGGGCTCTGCAATGCCCCTACTACTTTTCAACGAGTCATGATGGCCGCATTTCAAAATCATCTGCATGACTTTATCGAGGTATATTTGGATGACTTTTGTGTCTATAGTTTGATTTGTGAACACTGGGAACATCTGGAACAATGCTTTGACCGATGCCGGGAGTATGGGATTTCCCTCAACCCCGACAAATGCATCTTTGGGGTCTCTTCTGGAGTTCTGTTGGGCCACATTGTCTCTGCACAAGGGATATCAACAGACCCTGCAAAGATCGAAAAGATCGCAGCTCTGACAGCACCCACCAACCTCAAACAGTTGAGGGGATTCCTAGGCCATGTGGGTTACTACAGAAGGTTCATAGCCCATTTTGCGACAAAGGAAACTTCCTTGCACAAGCTCCTGAGGAAAGATGCAGAGTTTACTTGGACAGAAGAATGTGACAAGGCCTTCCACACTCTGAAGCAGTATCTGATAGAGGCACCCATTCTGCAACCTCCTGATTGGACGAAAGAGTTCCATGTACACACTGATGCATCAATTGAAGGTTTAGGTGCTGTCCTCTGCCAGAAGGGCTCCTCGAAGTTGGATCAACTGATCTATTATGCAAGCCGAAAAGTCACTGATAGGGAACGGAACTATACAGTGACCGAGCTGGAGTGCTTGGCAATGGTGTTTGCCCTGGAGAAGTTTCGCCATTACCTCCTATCTACCCACTTTAAATTTTATGTGGATCATGAGGCCCTATCCTTCTTGATGAACAAAGCAGATGTGAAAGGACGAATGATGAGATGGCTCCTTTTATTCCAAGAGTTCGACTTTGAGGTGATTACTAAGCCTGGTCGTTCCCATGTTCTGGCTGATCATCTGTCGCGTATCCCACAAACTGCAGACGAGGAGCAGGATGATCCAGACCTCCCTGATGCTTCCCTATTCTTGGTAGAAACTGTAACTCCCTGTTATGCAGACATTGCCAATCTGCTGGCAACCCAACAATATCCTCCTGGTATTTCTAGTCGGGAAAGGAAGAAGCTCATGCTAGAATCAGCCCCATACACCCTGCTAGGCGGTGCACTATACAAGAAAGGCAAAGATGAAGTACTCAGAAGATGTGTTGCAGGAGATGAGATTGGGATTGTTCTGAAGGCTTGCCACGACGAGCCATGTGGAGGTCACTTTGCAGGAGAAGCTACGGCCAGGAAGGCTCTGCTAGCAGGTTATTGGTGGCCTACCATCCACAAAGATTCCTATGATTACTGTAAAAGATGTGATGCTTGTCAAAGAATGGGGAAACCCACGAAGACAAGTGCCATGCCACTGCAACCTATCCTTCCGTTGAAGCCGTTTGAGAAGTGGGGTATTGACTTTGTAGGTCCGATCGACCCTCCCACCAGAAGGAAACAGAACCGATACATCCTCGTATGTACGGATTATGTCACAAAGTGGTGTGAAGCTAAAGCCCTAAAGCGGGACGATGGTAACAGCGTAGCCCTGTTCATGTACGAGAATATCATCACCCGTTTTGGTAGTCCCTTAGAGCTGGTAAGTGACAGAGGCACTCATTTCCTCAACAAAGTCATGGAAGAGTTGACGGAGTTGTATAAGATCCGCCATCGCAAGTCCACTCCTTATTACCCTAGAGCCAACGGCCAAGTGGAAGTCACCAATCGCATCCTCTGCTCGATCCTGACAAGAACAATCGCCGCACATCGTCGTGATTGGGATGATCGACTTACAGAGGCCCTCTGGGCATACAGAACCTCCCATAAAGCAGCAACAGGACAAACACCCTTCCAGCTGGTGTATGGTACAGAAGCTGTTTTTCTTGTTGAACTAGAATTACCCTCTTTGAGAGTGGCGATCAAAGAGCGTTTGGGGGATGATGATTCACTGCAACGCCGTCTCCTGCATTTGGAATGTTTGGACGAAATTCGCAGGATGGCTCTACAGTGCATGGAAGCCACGCAAGCTCGACGCAAGGCTTACCATGATAGTTTCATCAAGCACAAGGAGTTCAAAGAAGGTGATTTGGTCCTAGCCTATGATTCACGCTTTGGCAAGTTTCCTGGCAAGCTCCAGCAGCGGTGGATGGGCCCCTATAAGGTACTTGCAGTCAACCCTAATGGCTCTGTCCAAGTGCAGACCATTGATGCCTCTGATGATCCCTTTCTGATCAATGGATATCGCCTAAAGAAGTACTTCCCTCCTTGGGGATCTTGACAATTACGGACACTTGATCCTTCCCCTCGTTGGCACGGCACTGTACTTCTTATGATGCTACTTCTGATAGTCGTTCTTCAATCACTCCTACTGAAGTGGATGCAACCCTCTGTCCCCTCCAAACCCCCTTCTAGCCTTGATCTCTTATCCTCTATTTTCCACCAGCGACAGTGGCGAGGTGGATTCTGACAAATGGTCTCTCTACCATTCCCTTGCTCAATATTGAAAAGAAAAAAAAAAACATATCGGTCATGGGAGAAAAGGACTAAGGTCCCTGTCATGCTGACCTCTTCTTCGAGAAAAGGTGGAAACACCCTCGGGAATAGGAGAAAAAGAAAAAAAACAAAGAAGAAAAAAAAAAACAAAACAAATCTGTTATGAGAGAAAAGGAAGCAATTCCCTGTCATAGCAGGCCTCGTTCCAGGAAAAGGTGGTAAACACCCTTGGGCGAGAAGCTGGCTGTGGAAAAGGTGGTAACACCCAACAGTCCAGAAAGTGGATTTATTAATTGATATCCCTAGGATCCAATTCCGACGCTGCCTCCCTTGGTACGCTGTGTCCTAGGTCTCTTTGCAAAGTGGCTAACTGTCCTCTAGCAGACGACATATTCCTATTCAACACAATGTTCAATTTGATGGCTACCTCCCTGGGTACGCCTCTTCAACAACTGATGACGCGATCTTCATCGACAACCCCTTGAGTGATGTGAGCTTTCATCCTAACCGGATGGGGAAGTGAGTACGGTTGCCCTCTGTATCTATCAACAACGAGTGAGACAGAGGGTGAGGCGAGAGACCAATCTTTTCCCTTCAAATCAAATGAGAGTCGAGAAGTGTGAATGAAGTGTTGCACGCACGGGATGGGCCTCTCAATGCACAAGCACAATTTGTTTCTGTGCACTGCACCATAAGGCTCCCTTGCCTTCCTTCTTGCACCGTATGCCAGCACAGGGCGGGATGCACAGTTGCACCATCAACTGCGCACAAGGCATACACCCTTTGCACAAGCGACTGTGAGGATTACATCAATGGGTTTCAGGAAAAGGCTGCCCTCCTGTATCTATCAACAGAGAGTGAGACAGAGGGTGGGTTGAGTGTGACTGGAGTTTCTTCAATCAATTACCGAGAGGTGAGATTGAGGGACATTACGACACTTGGAGTCAGGTATGTTTCCGTTTTCCTATGCACCCACGGGATGGGTTTTTGCCGTCATCACAAGCCACTTCACCCTGTTCTGTACACTGCACCATAAGGCTCCCTTGCCTTCCTCCTTGCACTTATGCCAGACGGGTTGGACGCACTAATGCACCATCAACTGTGCACCCTGGCATACTCCTTCTGCGCCATTCCCCCCTTGTCGATTCCTCAACCGGGTATGAGATATGGGTTTTAATCATTCTTCCTCAAGTGATATTAGTCATGGGGCGAGTGACTGATCTTTCATTCCAATTGAGTGACTGTGAGTTGAGTGTAGTATCCCTCATCATCATCGACGAATTTCCTGCGATTCCTTCCATCAGCTACCTCCCTGGGTGCTGCCGCGTGGTCCCTGCCATGACGAATGTGCGCTGTGAAGATGCCTTGGTCCCTCCAGCGCCGACAACCACACTGGACGTGCCGTCGACACTCAACCTTGCTTCTTGACGAAACGGGCCAAGTTTTTCTAACTCTACACTTCGGGGTCTTCGTGATGTTCATGTTTTAAGTGTGGGGACGTTAGTGGATGGTCTCTGGCGTGGTCCTAGGTCCCTGTTGCTCGGTTAACCCTATCTGCTAAGGTCTTAAGTGTGGGGACGCGTCCCTGCGCGTCTACATTGCATATCCTTTGCATATGCCTTACCCTGCTCATGCATGTATGCCTTGCCTTGCTTTTACCCTAATGGGATCCCTTCCCACCCACCCGGTTATGTTTCACCCACCCTTGGGGCTATTTCCTTGCAGTTTTCCTTCATTCCCTGATTTTGAGGTCCTGCCATGTGAATGCATCCTATGTTCACTGAAGTCCAAATCCAACTTTATAGCCCTGTTCCCCCCATTGAATTGATCATTTTTCCTTTTTACCTACCCCTGTTCCGGTGCACGGTTTTTGAGTTATTAATTTTTGAAGCATTTTACGCAATTTAGACGATTTTTCATGTGAATGCGCTTTTCTTACTTCGGACTCATGCTCTTACATCATAGCCCTGACTAGCGCTTTTTTCCTGACATTTTTCCTTTTTATTCCGCATCATTCCGATACATGGTTTGTCCGTTATTAATTTTCCGGTTTTTTAAGACTTTTTCGTGTGTATTTTTGACATTTTTCCATGTGAACCTGCCCTATTTGTATCGGAATTCCAATTTGATTTGACAGCCGTGTCCCCTGTGCCATCCCTGACCTTTTTCCTTTTTCCTCCACCCTTTTTCGACTTCCGGATTTTTACTTATTAAATTTTAAATGAGTTTTCGGGAGTATTTTTGGAGTTTTTCACATGTGAACCCCTCCTGTTTCCACCGGAACTGCGGTTTAACATGATAACCCTGTGCCACCCCTTCCTGCGGACATTTTTCCTTCTTACTGCATGTCATTCCGGTGAATAGTTTGTTCGATATTAATTTCCGATCCCATTTTCGGGTTTATTTTTTGGGTTTTTCCCATGTGAACGCGTCTTCTCTCAGTCGGGATTATGTTTTGACATGATAGGATTGTCGGGCATATCTTTCTGCACAGTTTTCCTTTTTTCTGCACTTCATTCCGATGCACGGATCTTTCGATATTAATTTTTAAATTGCGTTTTTGGTTCGTTTTTTGTGTTTTTTGTACGTGACCGCCCTTTACCCCTCCCGGAACCCCCGTCCCGTATTTTCCTTGTTTTCCGCCTGCCGTCCTGCCCACTTTTTGTTTTTACGCTATTTCGTTTTGACGTCCGGATTGGGAGTTATTAATTTTTCTTTATTTTTACGTGTATTCGCGCGCCCGTTTTACGCGTGAACGCGCCCTTTTTCAATTTTACGAGTCTCCACACGCCCCGGTCGTGTCCGCCTAACCCGTACTGTCATCCCAGCGTCCTTTCAATCCCGTCACGGCAAATTTTTTTACCCCGTCCCGCGCCCGTGCGCGGGACGGGGATACGCCCCCTCTTGCCCCTGCCCATCCTCCCCTTGCCCTTGTCCATGTCCATCCTCCCTTACCCCTGCCCGCCCACCCTGCCCATCCTCCCCTTGCCCATGTCCACCCTCCCCTATCTCCCTCTACCCTCCTTTCTCTCTCCCCGTCCCCCAACCGTCTCCCTCTCCCTCTCCCTCTGCGTTCTTTCTCTCCTTCCATCTCCACTTCCCTCCTCATCTCCATCTCCTCTCCCCTCCTCCTCCTGCATTCCTCCCTCCTCCTCCTCCCCTCCTCCTACTCCTCCTTCCCCTTCTTCTTCCCCTTCTTTCTTCATCTCTGCTCCTCCCCCTATCTTCTTCTTCCTCCCTCCCCCTTTCTTCCCCTTCTTCCACCTGCCACGCCTCCTCCTTCTTCCTCTTCCTCCCCTCACGGCCGCCTCCAGCAGTGTCACGGCCGCCTCCAGCAGTGCCACGCCGCCTCTGAGCAGTGCCACTCCACCTCCAGCAGCGTCACGGCCGCCTCTGAGCAGTGCCACGGAGCCCTCCAGCAGCCATCGCTGCCCCGTGCCGCCGTCACCCGCTGCCCCGTGGAGCCCCAGGACGCCCGCTGACGACGTCGACCCGCCGCGTCGCCTCCCGTTGCCCGCCGTTGCCGCCGCTGCGACGCCTGGACGCCGTCGCCCTGCTGCCAGCTGCCGCCGAATCCGCTGCCAGCCGCCGCCGAATCTGCCGCCGCCACCACCTATCTCCTCCTCTCTAACCCCTCTCTAACCCTAGGTTAGTCCAACTAACCCTCATTAACTTAAACTAACCCTCATTAACTTAAACTAACCTTAATTAACTTAACCTAACCCCCTAGTAACCTTAACCCTAACCCACCCCCTAACCAACTAACCTTAGGTTAGTTCCCACTCACCCACTAACCCTAGTTAGTTCTTATTAACCTTAGTTAGGTTAGTTGGTTTAACCTTAGTTAGGTTAGTTGGTTTAACCTTAGTTAGGTTAGTTGGTTTAACCTTAGTTAGGTTAGTTGGCTTAACCTTAGTTAGGTTAGTTCTAACTACCCCTAACCCTAACTTAACCCTAGCTAGGTTAGTTTTAACCTAACTATAGTTAACCTAGACTAACCTAACCATCGTCAACTTAATTAACTAACCCCAACTTAGTTAACCTAACTTAGTTGATTCACCTACCTAGTTGACTAACCTAAGCAACCTAGATTAACCTGACTTGCTTTAGGTAGACTAACATGACTTATCCCACTAACCAGACTTAATTGACTTATGCCTAACTGACTTATCTGATTAATGTGATTTAGGTGACTTAATTAATCACTACATTAATTTTTTTTCCATAAAAAATTTTCAGAATTTTTTTAAAAATTTCCTTTTGCCTTTTGTCAATTTTTGGAAATTTGTCTGCTGGAAATTGCCTACCCTATAATTTTTGAAAATTCCATATTTCCTAAATTTACCCCTAAATTGCCAATAAATGTAGAAAATTCATTTAAAAAATTGTAAAAAAATTCTAAAAAATTCTAAAAACATTCTAAAAAATTCCCCTCACCTCCCTTGCTCATTTTCCATTTATTCAACCATAAATAATCACAACTAAAAATAAAAAATAAAAATAAAAAAAATAAAAAAAAACCAAATCCACACATCTGCTAAGGTGTTGTCGTTGTTGTTTCATCAGTGGTCTTTACTTTTCCTTTACTGGATTCACTTCTTTTGGGCGACTCTCCTGTGCGTATTTCTGCATTACATACACATCCCTTCCAGGTATTTATTTTATGTGCTTTATTTATTTTTATTTTTTCCCTTAATCACAAATTAATTGTTAAAATGAACCCTTTAATTCACCCACAGTTTCCACGCGCATTCGCGCTAAACACACATACTTTTTAATTAAAATAAACCAGCCGTCACATGAGCACGCGCTGGCAAAAAAGCGCTCCACATCACCTTAATTTGTAATCAATGAATTGCATTTAGAGACCCAGTCGGGAATCGAAGTCCGGGAATCGAATAACTGCACCGCTGAACCTAATAATTGGTAATTAAATAACTAATAAGGAACCGCCATTTTCTTGTTAAGGTTTATCACCTAATAAAAATTCACCCATTTTTATTAATTAATTAAAATTCACCCTTCATTAAATTAATTCCCCCCTCACTGCACTTAATTCCCCTTTTTAATGAAGAGTTTCGTGGGATGGGTTTGCGCAGTCATTAGTGTTATTTTCCATGGTCCAGTCTTGGTTCTATCACAGATGTCGTATTGATATGTGTCGGATATGGTATGGTTTTGGTTTCCTGTCTTAGTTACGGTTACGGGTACAGTATGCAGTTTTTTCTTTTGTTGCCTGATACGGGGTTCAGGGTGTTTGTCTGATGCATCGCATGAAGCTTTCGGTCGCATTTGTCTCGAGGTCATGTCAAATTTTTTCTAGGATGTGGTTTGCTTGGGGTTAGTAGGTCGTGTCACGTCTTATTTGGTTATTCTCTTATCTTTGGTTTTTGTCTATTGCTTTGCAGGCATTCTCCTTGATTGTCTGTGTTTGTGTGTGTGTGTAACCATCTGAATGGTGCCTTCTCATGCTCCTCCCCCTATCCAATACGTCCCACTAGTTAGTAGGGATTACTCGTCCCTACTTACTTTTGAGCCCCTCACGAAGGCAGGACTTGCTGCTTTTGTGGCCACTCCTTTTCCATTACTTCCAGAGGATCCGTCCTTATGTGATGAGTTCCTGGCCTCTTACAGCAAGAAGACAGGAGTAGTCCAAGGCATGTCTATGACTTTGACATCTCGAGGCTTAGGGAAGGCTCTATCTTTACCCTCCAAAGGAGAACCTTTTGTGACCACTCGTCAGCTCTTCTCTAATGAAGAGATTCTCAAGCTATTGCAGAAGCAGACAAGGGAAGTCCTTGATGTTAAGAAAGTGATAAACTCTTCAAGAGTTTCGTTTTCTATGCTTACTGATCCCGTATGGAAGACGATGTGTCAGTTCCTTCAGGACAGGTTCATGCCTGCCAAAACGCCATCCCACTATTTGTCCAAAGAGCTTTTCACAGCTTCCAGGATGGTGTTGAAAGGAGTTGCTATTGATTGGAGGACATACCTCCTTACTAAAATGGATCAGCATTTTGTTAAAGTCACGAGGGGTAATGTTACCAATGTTACCTACGGATCATATTTGTCTGCCTTCTTGACCTATTCAGGTTTACAGAAGACTGTGCCTCCACCTTCTCCATTAGATCCAGTACCTCCTCCTCCACCTTCAGAAGAGTCAGCACCTATTGACATTGAGGATGATGATTCTCCGCCTCCCCTGGCCATACAGCGCAAACGCTTGAAGAGGGTAGCGGATAAAGCCCCTTCTGTACTTCCCTCAGTGTCTATCCCTGCTACCTCTAGCAGTGACCTCCTTGGGTATCTCACTTGCAATAACCTGTTCAGAGCACATAGAGAAGGATCCTTGGAGATCTCAGTTCCCTCCCTGAACAGTCTCGTCTTAGGAGATGCCATTCCTTTCCTCTGCAAGGATATTCAAAGTTCCATTGAGTTGTCCGTGACAGCTTGTGTTCAACAGCTATACGCATCTTTCTATGAGGAGCTCATGCAGTCCAAAGACCAGTTGCATAAGGCAACATCTGAGTTAGCTTCTGCTAAGGATACCCTAGCAGATCTATTTAAGCAAATGGAACAGCAAACCCAACTGGTTGCCACTCAAAGCGATGAGATTTCTTCATTGAAGACCCAGTTACTCGAGGCTCAGTCACAGGTTACTAGCCTTTCAGCAGAGAAGGAGAGGATGTCCAGCGAAGCGAAGGAATTCCAAGCTATCTTAGATGACAAGCTTTTAGCTTTACAGATGGCTAATGACACAGTGGCAAACCAAGCCTCCCAAATCCAGCAGTTGCAAGATCAGCTTGCAAAGTCCCGCTCTGTTCCTCCAAGCCCTCCTGTTCCATTAATTCCTTCTCTTTCACAGCAGGATTTGGCTGCCCTACAGAGACATGCTACTTTGTGCCCTCTATTCCAAGATAAAGTGGAAAGATTGCAGTCCAGAATGGACTTGTTATGGTCTACCTTTGAACAGTTTCAGGAATATGTCTTACCAGACCATTCTTTCTTTGTCCACTACCACTTACAGAAGTTGGTCTTCTATATGAAGCTTTCCACGATGGATTTACCTTTTCCAGAGGATGGTTGGAGTGGGGCTTGGTCTACTGAGTTGTTGACAGAGGTAGTCAGAATGGTCTTTGAAGATTCTGTCACGCCAGATACCATGTTGATGTCATACATGTATCTCCGAGGAGATTTGTTAATTCCAGATGAGGTAGATATGGCATGGTATGTGGGGGATGTGGTCTTACAGGCTGTTCTATATGTCAATCATTTGGAGCTGCACATAGCTGATATGTTTCAAAGTTATTCCTCCAAAGTAGCTGATTGTCAGGATAATTCGTGGCATCCCATGATTGATACGGTGGTCCTAAATCAAAGACAAAACACAGCTCCTACCTTTGCCCAGAGTACTAACCAACTGAGGCTGGATCTCTTAACCTATCTTTCCAAACATAATCCATTTGATGCTACCTTCTTTGATGCCTATCATAGACGATCTCTCTTAGGACCTTCTGTTCCTACCCTCCTCTATTACCAACAATTGGCTCACCGCTATGCTATATATTTTTCCCTTTGTCAAACTAATTCCACAGTAATTTTACCACTTCTTTTCCAACCTTCAAATTTCCCTCAAATTCCTATTTTCACTTACTGTTCCTTTATTGAGGATAGGGTATTTTCCCCTTCTCCACCCTGTCCTTCACCCCTCATAAATGTACCCTCCACATTTCCTATTTATCAGTTAACACCTTTCCTTAGTGATTCCTTACAAATTTCTGCCACTCCTTCTTTAACCTTTTCTTCCTTTTATGATTTTTCCTATCCTTCCTTACATCCACTTTCCCTTATTCCATTACCCTCTCCTAACACTTCCATATCTCAACCACCTCAGTTGGTTAGTGACTGTGACGGTTTTGATAATCAGATTTTCAGAAGAAGGGGATGGAGTTTGGATGATTGCCTTACAGGACCGCAGATTAATTGGCCAGTAATTCTGGGAGAATGGACAGTTTCAAGTCAAGCTTATCAAAACTATGTTCATTTTTCCCAACAATATTCACAGTCTGCAGATCCCTCAGTGAGATTAACTGCTCACTTTGCTTGGTACCTGGCGTATATGCATAGGCACTCTCATACTGATTCAAAGCCTATTCCAAAGCTGTGCATGAATGTCAATGTTAGCATTGATTCCCAGCAGCTGGAGATACTGTATTTTCATGCCCTCTGTTTGCCTAGCAGATACCTGGTCCTGTTGGAAAGGATGTGCTGTCTCCAATTTTTTAAAAATCCTCCCAAAAACTTTGTAGATGAATCCTTATCTATGGATCGATTCCGACAACATCAATCTTTTAAGAGGGATCATCTTCATTGATACCTTTCCAATGTATGGTGGAAGCTTTTAATGAAAAACTTTCTTTTTGAAGGAGTCATTCAGATGGTTGTGTTGTGTATTAGTGTTTGTGTTGTGAGTTCATTTATGTCAAACGAACATGGTGGTTTTCTATTGGATTTCGTGTACGAGCTATGTTTTGGAGATTTGTAGAGATGGGGTTGTGGATGGAGAATTGCAGAAAATGCTGAAGAAGAAGAAAACTCTTATATCCTTTACAAATTTGTTGTGATTTTTAGTTTGATAAGAGGTGTTAATTTTAAAAGAGTTTTCCTTTCTTTGTATTTTTTATATCAGAAACCGGTTATAAGTTGGGGTCGTGGTGGAT
Source organism: Lygodium microphyllum (assembly GCF_053477565.2). Lineage (NCBI taxonomy): Eukaryota > Viridiplantae > Streptophyta > Polypodiopsida > Schizaeales > Lygodiaceae > Lygodium > Lygodium microphyllum. The sequence goes on along the minus strand of NC_141146.1, from coordinate 26,782,823 downwards.
GCATTCTTTTTGAAAAGCTATTGAAGATTAAAGTTGAGCTTTTCAACTGAACTTGTATTCCCTTTTTCCTGGGTCGCGAGGACGCTTCCTTATTAAGTGTGGGGATATGTTGAGTGTTGAAATGACTTGTTTTTTGGCTGATTTTTGTTGTTTTTGAGAGCTGAATGGTTGATTTTATGAGATGATTGATTGATTTAGAAGTGGTTTGAGAATGTTTTGGATGATATTGATTGTGTTTTGGAAGTTCATGATGTTTGTTGGTGGTTCTGTGATGTTCTGATAGGTTCTGTATACCTTCTATTTTGCTCTGTTTTGGTCTGTTTTGTTCTGATTGTCTTCTGTAAGGAGGGATGGAGTATTGATTGATGAAGATTGAGATATTGTGAAAGTTTATTGAATGGTTTGTGAGAGTTTGGAATGATTTGAGAATGAGTTATGTGATTTTGATGACCTTCTGTAACCTTCTGTAGGTCTTCTGTAGAGCTTCTGCTTCTGTTCTGTTTCTATTCTGTTCTGTACTGTCTCTGTTCTGGTACTGTTCTGTAGACTGTTCTGTATGCTTCTGTAAGTGTTCTGTGGAATGTATGTGTGACTTTGGGGAAAGTTTTCTAGCCTTGGAAAGAGGTGAATACAAGTGTAAAAGAGCTGAAGAAAGTGGAAGAAGTAGCTGTTGAAGACTCAAGTGAAGACTAGAGTGAAGTGACAGTAGTGAGCTATGAAGAGACAGTGTAGTGGCTCTGGTGACTCTTCATATCAGACATACCTCTTGGGAGGGGTATCCACGACCTAAGAGTGATTATTGAGAGTGATTTTTGAGAGATTGTAGTGAGGATATGATGTATTATTGATAGAGTGTGAGAGAGAGAGTCAGAGATAGCCAATTCTACTGAAACAAAGTGATTGTATATGAGAGATTGAGAGAGAAGACTATGAAGATATTGAAGATGAATACTATGTGATGTATTTCCATCCAAAGATGGTGTATTCCTTTGCTTTCTTTGTTCTATTGATGGATTTTATGAAGATGTTGAAGAATATGGTTGATTCTATTAAAAACCGTGGGAGATCTACATGATGCTGCATGAAGATTTGTTATGCATGGTGTTCTTTTCTTCATTATGATAATATGAAACATGATAAATAAGCTCGTTGATGTTACAAGATAGATTTTCTTGCAAGAGAATTCCCTTTTCCTTGGTGTTCCTCTCGGGGCTCCATTCTCCAAGAATGAGGTATTCTATGGTCCCATGTTAATCTCCTCACACAACTCTGCATACACTGGAAGGTCGATAGACACGTCACCACAAAAGAACGAGTCTGCCTCGTTCTCAAAAAATTCTACGACTTCTGTATTTCCATCATTGTTAGCCGATGCGGGCTCCAAGCTTGCGGTGGCCTCCACCCCTTGTAATTTCGATCCCTCTATTTGTATATTTTCTTCATCTATGCCTGGAACATCGCTTTGATCGTATACTCTCGCACCTCGAGGAGTTGAAGGTATAACATACCACCGTTGTCAGGGATTTGGATAGAAGATTACCTGTTCACAAACAATTACAAAGCGGCTTCAAACCATTGTGACATAAACCATGTCGTATTACAATTAGCAAGCAAATGACTATTTGTACCTGTTCACAATGGGCCGGCAACACAAAGGTGTCGCGCAAATCCATCCATTTTTTTTCGGAATCTATTTCGAGAAATCCAGATGGACCTCGTCGAACTGTTGCGCCAGCTCCTCCAAGTACCACTTTGAACCACTGCACATCGAATACTATCATGGAGAAGCTACGGTAATCCACCGTAATAATACTTTGCAAGGTCCCAAAATACTCCATCTCATCCACAACCGTGTTCGGATCCATTGCTCGTCGCCGGCTCTCTTGCTCAAACCTTGCCATGACACCACAGTCCATTGTGGAGCGCATTTTGTCAATACGCTCCACCCGAAAATGCCGTCCGCGCGACTACGCTGCACTATATATTTTGTACTGCACATTGAAACACTCAAATTAGATGTAACAAGCAAATTTAGATACGACACATTCTAAACCCCTCATTACCTTTGGACTACATCCCCTCGAGAACTCCCACTCCTCCATTGAGACCTCTGTCCCTTCGTTGGATGCTACGGTCAAGGCTCCATGCAACCATCGTGTTGACATAAATCGCGGCATCTCCTCCATGCCTTCGGGATCGAATCGGTCAGTGACGCGTACTGCGTCGGAATTCAGCTCGTGCTTCCTCTCGATCTTGCCTTGCAATCTGGTACTTGGCAAGCCACGTCTCCATGGAGGCATGGTGCAACATACAAAAGCGATTCACCTTCTCTTCCATTGAGGTATCCATTCTTTTTTCTACCCCATTTCCAACCACCACATCTCCAGTCAGCCTGTCATCGTCCTTCAACGTCCATAGCATTTCATTGTCTGGTTCCACCGTTGGTAGCCATTGTGAGATATGAACTAACGCCTCTGACACCAACCAACCTTCCACCATGCTACCTTCCGGACGAGCTCGTTGTCGCACAAAGCCTTTCAGGGTTTTCATGAAGCGCTCCAAGAAGAACATCCATCGCGTATGGACAGGTCCAACAATCTCCACTTCGTGCACAAGATGCACAAGAAGGTGAACTTGTATCGTGAGCATGCTAGTGGGCAGGTATTTCTCAAAGAGACAGACCGTCTCAACTGCTCCCCGCCTTGCGGATTCAATAGAGGATGTCTTAATCTCTTTCTGTGAGATCCATTGCACCAAAGTCGACAACTTGTAAATGGCCCCGCGAATTTCTGGAGTTAGGCATCCCGCGATCGCGATCGGTAGGACAAACTGCCACAAATGAGAAAGCATTAAGAATAATGGTCACTTTTCAAATTTCAAAATGTCCACGCTAATTAAAATCCATTCTATTCACAAACCTGACATATCTTATGCCAATCATGGGATTTTAGCCCAGACATTTGGTCATCTTTAGAAAATGCGGACCTGAGAGAACGCATCATACCCGTCGGAGTGCGGATAGACTTGATTACTTGCTTCACAATGCGCTCTTCTTTGGTAGACAAAACCCAGGGAGCGCGAGGAAGCTGCACTCCCCCTTCAGCACTCGACTGCGGCCAAAGCGCCTCCATCTTACCAGCCTCCTTTAAATCCATTCGTGACCCTATAGTGTCTCTCTTTCCTGTGATGTGGTCCCATAGCAAGCTGCCCACATTTTTGAAAATATGCATGGGATCCAACAAGTGGTTGACCTGTAAGTGGGTCCAATATGGCAACTCGTAGAAAACTGAGAACCGTCGCATTCCATTTGCATGTGATTCCGGGTTTACCATTTTCAGCTCGTACCAGCTTGTAGCATTCATACATGCTGGAGGTCGTCCAAGAAAACCTTCCCTGAGTTCATGATCCTCCGGCAAGAAAGCGGCGTGTCCTTGATATACCATCTTCTTCATGGTTCGTGACCTTCGGGAGTCTAACTGTGGCCCACACAATGGACATGCATGATAACCTGAGGTAACGAGACCTGCAAGGCGATCCATGACCTAGTGAATACTTGATTGAATGAAATAAAATATAGATATTACCAGCGAGAACAAAGGTCTGCTCACCTGAGCACTCTCCCAATCCCGGAAAGTCATGCATCATCCACATGAGAATGGCTCGAATGTTGGCTGACCGCCGACCATCGCGCCTGCTCATATCTTACACCGTGACCCCCTCCTCCCACAAAATCTTAAGCTCATCGACTAATGGACGAAGATACACGTCCATATTTTTTACTTTGTAGCGGCCCGGGACGAGCAAGCTAAGGATGAGATGTCCTTTCTTCGTAGAAAGCCATGGAGGAATATTGTAGTTGACAAGCACTATAAGCCACACACTGTAAGAAGTCGAGCGCAGACCGAAAGGGTTCACACCATCCATGGCGAGACCCAGCCGAAGATTCCTTGGCTCTCGCGCAAAGCCTGGAAAGGTAGAGTCAATGTGGCTCCATGCGCGCGAATCTGCTGATATTCGTTGCACTCCATTCGTGGACCTATTCTGCACATGCCATGTTGTCAAGCTTGCCATGGCAGACGTGCGAAACATGTGGTTTATGCGGAGGATGAGCGGAAAGTGTCTGAGGACTTTTTGAGGGATGGTCTGCCCTTGCAAGTCCTGTCGATACCTGTGAGCACCACACTTTGGACATGTCTCCATAGTCTCGTATTCATCTCGAAACAATATGCAGTCGTTGATACATGCATGGATGTTATTGTAGTCCATGCCAAGCTTCCGTAAAACATGTCATGCATCATCACGAGACTCGGGCATGGTATTTGCAGGTGGCAATATATGATATTTTAATAACCTGAAAAAATCATAAAACACCTTGAAAAATCCATCCATGTTTGCAATAATACTGTTTTAAAAAAAACAATGAAGTCTGTGTGCAAGGTACCTCAATAACTCAGTCACACTCCTGTCGCTCCAACCGTATTTTGCTTGCACACTTAAGAGTGCAAGCAATGTCTTCAACCGAGATACTCGGCACCCATCATATAATGGTATGGATGCTTCCTCTCTAAGCGGGTCAGATGTCTCAACATCCATGGGAATCAATGCATCGATCATTGCCTCCATCTCAGGCTCCAAGATTGTAGGCAAGTCGGGAAGGTTGTCTGTCTCCTCTGGCATTGACGTTATAGATGGGCCTTGCGAGTGGTCGATTGGCTCCTGCAATCCATCCATCGCACGTCCACGAACTCTTCTAATTGGCCACAAAGGGTGCACTCCCCCTTGGGTCGAGACATCACCCCCCTGGATACAAAATTTGCCAACAAGACCCAATCTTATTTTGTATGGTTTTCAATTAGCTTGAGAGTACAATGCATGAAAAATGCTAACTTCAAATTACCGTTTGCTGAAAATCTGCAATCGCCTGATCAATGATCTCAGATTGAAACTCGCCAAATTGTCGTACGTGTTCTATAGACAATCGGCGTTTTCGTCTAATTGCCAACTTGCATTGAGAGCAAGGACATGGGACACGCTGATTAAGATACGACTCGCGGTCTTGAACAATAAGACCTTCTTCGTTTGCCATCTTATCTACATTACAGCAAACGAGGCTTAAATGGATAGCTTTATGGAGATGTACATCAAGATGCAAGTTGACCATAAACCTTGCATTGTATATAGTAGTCGAGAGATTTTCCGATGTTATATCTCGACCTTGTATCATGCTCAACGATTTGTTTGTCCCGGTAGATAATTTTTTGTTATATCTCGGCTTTGAGTATAAGTAATCCATTTTAAAATTAATGCGCGCCATCTATGAAATTTTATAACTATAGTAATAAAATTTATTTCAATCAATTCTACTCATAGTCATAAGACCTGAGAGAAATTATCCTATACTCAATTTAAGGGCTTCTTCTTCTATAACAATAATTTTGGGTTCATTTTGATGAAGTACGTGGCCGTATGCAAAGCACATTGCATACCATTATCAATAAGTATATTATCTTAAATTTCCTTCCCCTCCCTCTCCCTCTCTTTCTCTCCCTCTCCCTCTCTTCCTCTCTTTCTCTCACCCTCTCCCTCTCCCTCTCGTTCTCTTTCTCTCCCTCTCTCATTTCCTCCCTCCCCCTCCCTCTCCCTCTCCCTCTCCCTCCCTCCCTCTCCCTCCCCCTCCCTCTTTCTCTCCCTCTCTCATTTCCTTCCTCTCCCTCTCCCTCTCTTTCTCTTTTTCTCCCTCTCCCTCTCTATCTCTCTTTCTCTCTCATTTCCTAAACAAGCAAAAAATAAAGTGATTTAAACATCCTCCAAGCAAAAGGGAAAGGGAGAGATACAATGCACTCTCCCTCTCTTTCTCTTTCTATCCCTCTCATTTCCTTCCCCTTCCTCTCTCTCTCACTCTCTTTCTCTCTCATTTCCTCTCCTAAACAAGCAAAAAATAAAGTGATTCAAACATTAAACAAGCAAAAGGGAGAGGGAGGGAGAGAGAGAATGAACTCTCCCTCTCTTTCTCTTTCTCTCCCTCTCCTATTTCCTCCCCCTCCCTCTCCCTCTCCCCCGAAATGGCCCCGAAATGGCATATACTACCCTCTTGCTTCAGCGCGAAGGGCGTCTCAACCTGAGACAATGCACTCCTGCAATTTCCGGCTGTGCTACCTGCAAAGATCTGCTCCCAAAACAGAAAATGAAAGCAACACTGCTCCTCTTACCAGAACACCGCGAGCTTGGCTTGCTTTCTTGAGCTCCTTACCACGAACAAGGCTTTGATACCATGTCAAGATTGTGGGAGAGAAGGAAGGAGTCTCGCTTGAAGCTTTCTTGCTTGCACAATGGGGGAAGACACACAAGGGTGGAGGCTGAAAACAGTTTTCCTCTTCTTAGTTGTGTAAGCCAAAAGAACTCGAGTACAAAGAAATAGAAGAACCCTCTATATGGGTCTCAAACCAAACTCAACTAACTAAGGTGGCATACTAACTGAGCCACGAACTAGAATAGATAAGGATAGCTATCATGTAGCTATTATTCATGGGCGGTGTACCAACCGCGTCTGCAACTGACAAGTCGGTGACATAAATACACAACGGTCACCCTGCCGTATCACGAGTGGAGCTCGATATCTCAACAAAGGAGAGGGAGAGGGAGAGAGAGGGAGAGAAAGAGAGGGAGAGGGAGAGGGAGAGGGAGAGAGAGAGGGAGAGTACATTCTCTCTCTCTCTCTCCCTTTTGCTTGTTTAATGTTTAAATTACTTTCTTTTTTGCTTATTTAGGAGAGGAAACGAGAGAGTAAGAGAGAAAGAGAGAGAGAGGGATAGGGAGAGGGAGGAAATAAGAGAGGGAGAGAAAGAGAAAGAGAGGGAGAAGGAGGGAGAGTGCATTCTCTCTCTCCCTCTCCCTTTTGCTTGTTTAATGTTTGAATCACTTTATTTTTTGCTTGTTTAGGAGAGGAAATGAGAGAGAAAGAGAGCGAGAGGGAGAGGAAGGGGAAAGAAATGAGAGAGGGATAGAAAGAGAAAGAGAGGGAGAGTGCATTGTATCTCTCACTCTCCCTTTTGCTTGGAGGATGTTTAAATCACTTTATTTTTTGCTTGTTTAGGAAATGAGAGAGAAAGAGAGATAGAGAGGGAGAGGGAGAAAAAGAGAAAGAGAGGGAGAGGGAGAGGGAGAGGGAGGGGAAGGAAATGAGAGAGGGAGAGAAAGAGAATGAGAGGGAGAGGGAGAGGGTGAGAGAAAGAGAGAAAGAGAGGGAGAGGGAGAGGGAGGGGAAGGAAATTTAAGATAATAGACTTATTGATAATGGTATGCAATGTGCTTTGCCATGGGCCACGTACTTCATCAAAATGAACCCAAAATTATTGTTATAGAAGAAGAAACCCTTAAATTGAGTATAGGATAATTTCTCTCAGGTCTTATGACTATGAGTAGAATTGATTGAAATAAATTTTATTACTATAGTTATAAAATTTCATAGATGGCGCACGTTAATTTTAAAATGGATTACTTATACTCAAAGCCGAGATATAACAAATAATTATCTACCGGGACAAACAAATCGTTGAGCATGATACAAGGCCGAGATATAACATCGGAAAATCTCTCGACTACTATATACAATGCAAGGTTTATGGTCAACTTGCAACTTGACGTACATCTCCATAAAGCTATCCATTTAAGCCTCGTTTGTTGTAATGTAGATAAGATGGCAAACGAAGGTCTTATTGTTCAAGACCGCGAGACGTATCTTAATCAGTGTGTCCCATGTCCTTGCTCTCAATGCAAGTTGGCAATTAGACGAAAATGCCGATTGTCTATAGAACACGTACGATGATTTGGCGAGTTTCAATCTAAGATCATTGATCAGGCAATTGCAGATTTTTAGCAAACGGTAATTTGAAGTTAGCATTTTTCATGCATTGTACTGTCAAGCTAATTGAAAACCATACACAATAAGATTGGGTCTTGTTGGCAAATTTTGTATCCAGGGGGGTGATGTCTCGACCCAAGGGGGAGTGCACCCTTTGCGGCCAATTAGAAGAGTTCGTGGACGTGCGATGGATGGATTGCAGGAGCCAATCGACCACTCGCAAGGCCCATCTATACCGTCAATTCTAGAGGAGACAGACAACCTTTCCGACTTGCCTCCAATCTTGGAGCCTGAGATGGAGGCAATGATCGATGCATTGATTTCCATGGATGTTGAGACATCTGACCCGCTTAGAGAGGAAGCATCCATACCATTATATGATGGGTGTCGAGTATCTCGGTTGAAGACATTGCTTGCACTCTTAAGTGTGCAAGCAAAATACGGTTGGAGCGATACAAGTGTGACTGAGCTATTCAGGTACCTTGCACACAGACTTCATTGTTTTTTTTTAAAACAGTATTATTGCAAACATTTGTGTTTTTTCAAGGTGTTTTATGATTCTTTTCAGGTTATTGAAATATCATATATTGCCACCTGCAAACACCATGCCTGAGTCTCGTGATGATGCACGACATGTTTTACGGAAGCTTGGCATGGACTATAATAACATCCATGCATGTATCAACGACTGCATATTGTTTCAAGATGAATAGAGACTATGGAGACATGTCCAAAGTGTGGTGCTCACATGTATCGACAGGACTTGCAAGGGAAGACCATCCCTCAAAAAGTTCTCAGACACTTTCCGCTCATCCCCCACATAAACCACATGTTTCGCACGTCTGCCATGGCAAGCTTGACAACGTGGCATGTGCAGAATAGGTCCACGGATGGAGTGCAACGAATATCAGCAGATTCGCGCACATGGAGCCACATTGACTCTACCTTCCCAGGCTTTGCGCGAGAGCCAAGGAATCTTCGGCTCAGTCTCGCCATGGATGGTGTGAACCCATTCGGTCTGCGCTCGACTTCTTACAGTGTGTGGCCTATAGTGCTTGTCAACTACAACATTCCTCCATGGCTTTCTACGAAGAAAGGACATCTCATCCTTAGCTTACTCGTCCCGGGCCGCTACAAAGTAAAAAATATGGACGTGTATCTTCGTCCATTAGTGGATGAGCTTAAGATTTTGTGGGAGGAGGGGGTCACGGTGCAAGATATGAGCAGGCGCGATGGTCGGCGGTCAGCCAACATTCGAGCCATTCTCATGTGGACGATGCATGACTTTCCGGGATTGGGAGAGTCCTTAGGTGAGCAGACCTTTGTTCTTGCTGGTAATATCTATATTTTATTTCATTCAATCAAGTATTCACTAGGTCGTGGATCGCCTTGCAGGTCTCGTTACCTCAGGTTATCATGCATGTCCATTGTGTGGGCCACAGTTAGACTCCCGAAGGTCACGAACCATGAAGAAGATGGTATATCAAGGACACGCCGCTTTCTTGCCGGAGGATCATGAACTCAGGGAAGGTTTTCTTGGACGACCTCCAGCACGTATGAATGCTGCAAGCTGGTACGAGCTGAAAATGGTAAACCCGGAATCACATCCAAATGGAATGCGACGGTTCTCAGTTTTCTACGAGTTGCCATATTGGACCCACTTACAGGTCAACCACTTGTTGGATCCCATGCATATTTTAAAAAATGTGGGCAGCTTGCTATGGGACCACATCACAGGAAAGAGAGACACTATAGGGTCACGAATGGATTTAAAGGAGGTAGGTAAGATGGAGGCGCTTTGGCCGCAGTCGAGTGCTGAAGGGGGAGTGCAGCTTCCTCGCGCTCCCTGGGTTTTGTCTACCAAAGAAGAGCGCATTGTGAAGCAAGTAATCAAGTCTATCCGCACTCTGACAGGTATGATGCGTTCTCTCAGGTCCGCATTTTCTAAAGATGTGGGCTAAAATCCCATGATTGGCATAAGATATGTCAGGTTTGTGAACATAATGGATTTTAATTAGCGTGGACATTTTGAAATTTGAAAAGTGACCATTATTCTTAATGCTTTCTCATTTGTGGCAGTTTGTTCTACCGATCGCGATCGCGGGATGCCTAACTCTAGAAATTCGCGGGGCCATTTACAAGTTGTCGACTTTGGTGCAATGGATCTCATAGAAAGAGATTAAGATGTCCTCTATTGAATCCGCAAGGCGGGGAGCAGTTGAGACGGTCTGTCTCTTTGAGAAATACCTGCCCACTAGCATGCTCACGATAGAAATTCACCTTCTTGTGCATCTTGTGGACGAAGTGGAGATTGCTGGACCTGTCCATACGCGATGGATGTTCTTCTTGGAGCGCTTCATGAAAACCCTGAAAGGCTTTGTGCGACAACAAGCTCGTCCGGAAGGTAGCATGGCGGAAGGTTGGTTGGTGTCAGAGGCGTTAGTGCATATCTCACAATGGCTACCAACGGTGGAACCAGACAATGAAATGCTATGGACGCTGAAGGACGATGATAGGCTGATTGGAGATGTGGTGGTTGGAAATGGGGTAGAAAAAAGAATGGATGCCTCAATGGAAGAGAAGGTGAATCACTTTTGTATGTTGCACCATGCCTCCATGGAGACGTGACTCGCCAAGTACCAGATTGTAAGGCAAGATAGAGAGGAAGCGCGAGCTGAATTTCGACGCAGTACACCTCACCAACCGACTCGATATCTTGAAGGCATGGAGGAGATGCCGCGGTTTATGTCAACACGATGGTTTCATGGAGCCTTGACCGCAGCATCCAGCGAAGGGACAGAGGTCTCAATGGAGGAGTGGGAGTTCTCGAGGGGATGTAGTCCAAAGGTAATGAGGGGTTTAGAATGTGTCGTATCTAAATTTACTTGCTACATCTAATTTGAGTGTTTCAATGTGCAGTACAAAATATATAGTGCAGCGTGCTCGCGCGGACGGCATTTTCGGGTGGAGCGTATTGACCAAATGCGCTCCACAATGGACTGTGGTGTCATGGTAAGGTTTGAGCAAGAGAGCCGGCGACGAGCAACGGATCCGAACACGGTTGTGGATGAGATGGAGTATTTTGGGAACTTGCAAAGTATTATTACAGTGGATTACCGTAGCTTCTCCATGATAATATTCGATGTGCAGTGGTTCAAAGTGGTACTTGGAGGAGCTAGAGCAAAAGTTCAACGAGGTTCATCTGGATTTCTCGAAATAGATTCCGAAAAAAAATGGATGGATTTGCACGACACCTTTGTGTTGCCGGCCCATTGTGAACAGGTACAAATAGTCATTTGCTTGCTAATTGTAATACGACATGGTCTATGTCACAATGGTTTGAAGTCGCTTTGTAAGTGTTTGTGAACAGGTAATCTTCTATCCAAACCCCCGACAACCTCGATGGTGGTATGTTATACCTTCAACTCCTCGAGGTGCGAGAGTATACGATCAAAGCAATGTTCTAAGCATAGATGAAGAAAATATGCAAATAGAGGGATCGAAATTACAAGGGGTGGAGGCCACCGCAAGCTTGGAGCCCGCATCGGCTAACAATGATGGAAATACAGAAGTCGTAGAATTTTTTGAGAACGAGGCAGACTCATTCTTTTGTGGTGACATGTCTATCGACCTTCCAGTGTATGCAGAGTTGTGTCAGGAGATTAACATGGGACCATAGAATACTTCATTCTTGGAGAATTGTATTACTCAATTCGTTGTTTAGATCTTCCATAAAGGTAGATAAGATATGCATTTTAAGAGGGATTTTTCAAAAATGATTTATATTAATGTGCTTTGTATAGTTTAAATTGATTATTCTAACATCATTTTTTATCTGTGCAGGTATCGACATTTTCAGGATGAGTCGAGGGATGAGCGATGAGGAGTTTCAGGACATGATGGCACGCATGTCTCCACATCAGCTCGTGAGATTCAGAGAGATGGCAGATCAGGAGCTGTCTCGTTCTTCGTCAGGGCGCTCTGCTAGATCAGCTTCAGTGCGATCAGATGCTTCAGCTTCGAGCAGACAATCTCGACGCTCGCGACTTGGGCCAGAGGGAGGGACTGCGACTGCAGGAGGATCAGGGGGGTGCTGCTGTGGAGACACGGACGCGGTGTCTCCATCTCGTCGTTCAGCTGGAGCTGCATCACCTCCAGGATTTGTCACACCTGTGGGAACGTCCACTCCAGTTACTCCGGCTTTTGTGCAGCCGTCGGCAGATGGCACGCCTTTTGGTGGCACTCCTTTTGGTGGCACCCCCTTTGGTGGCACCCCTTTGAGTGGCACTCCAGGAGAGGGTACCCCCGTCGGTACACTGGATGTACAGGGGTCTCCTGGATATGCCCAGGAGCGTGGACGGAGATGGGAGAGGGCTCATCTTAGGCATACTCCTAGGGGTTATGGATACCTAGTGGATGGCAGGTCAGGAGCCATCATCATGAATGATGAGGGGAGAAGGGTGATGGCTCGCATGAGGGAGTTGTGCCAACAAGTTTTTCGACACAACGTCCTGGATCATTGGAGGAACATACTGGAGGGGAGCAAGGAGTACATAGTAGCATCCTTGCACGAGGAGTTCCCGGTGCCAGCCGCAGTGGATAGATTCTCTACGGGCTGGATGATGGATTGCATGCGTGCATACATGTCACATAGACGATCCGACGCACGCAAGGCAATCAAGAGTGGGGCTCCAAAGCCCGAGTGGTTAGATGCAGACGACTGGCGCCGACTGAGGGAGGAGGCTACAAATTTGCCAGGATGTTGGAGTCAGCAGCGGGAGGCGGCGAGGGCACGAATCGAGGCCGGATCGGTACATCATCTTGGGAGTGGCGGCCACAGGACATATTTGAAGGACTTTGTAAGTTTCTCTTTTGTTTTGCTTATTTGTTTTTTTGAGATATTCTTTGTACTGAAAATCATGTTTCTAACAGTTAGCATTTTGTTTTCTTTGCAGCACTCCATTATAAATCACGATCCGCAAGGCCTTGAGACTCGATATGTAGAGAGGCACGGTCTCAGGGCATTGATCGACCGATTGTATAGACGTGGCGGCCCTGTAAGTCACTCATCTTTCTTGTCTGTAGTTACCATGAGATATTTGAATGCATTATTGTATGGTGGATTGATATGTTGTTTCTTTTTCTGCAGAATCCATTTGATGCTCCTTTGCAAGCGGGAAGAGCTTTCGGGGGATGAGGATTTGTAGCTCGTCCTTAGATCCTTAGAGCTCACACACCTTTAGTTTTTAGTCACCCGATCTATGTAGACATTTTCTATGTATTAGTGATATTGTTTCATGATTGTACCAATCGCATTTTATGCGATATCATGTATTTATTTCATGTATCAGTTTTATGATTTCAGTATACATTCTTTTTGTTTGCAAACGCTTTGTATGCAGCAGTGCAGAAACTATTTTGTATGGCTCTCATAATTTTTTTTTTCTCTGTTATCGTCGCTATTTGCGTCGCAAATTTATTGCACGCGTCGCTATTGTCGTCGTTATGAGCATCGCAAATACTTTGCAATCGTTGCTATATGCCTCGCTATATGCGTCGCAAATAGCGACGCATATAGCGACGATTCTATGACGTCGTCAATAACGACGCTTTTTGCGACGATGGGGGAAAATTTTGTTGTTTGTATTTTCGTCGCTTTAAACGTCGCTATAAGGTCTATATCTTGTAGTGTTTGTAGTATCATATCGTTGGTAGGATGCCTACTCCTAGAGAGGTAGACTACTATCGAGGCCATAACCGGGCGTCCACTTGGCAGCGTTTCTACGAGGAGGGATTGATCACGGAGGAGCAATACAATCGTGCCATGAGAATTCCATAGCCAGAAGAGGTATGTTTTATTTTTTACATGAAAAGTATAGGTAACTCTAATTTATTGTTTGTAATGGTATTTATATATCTTAATCCTTTGTGTAGGCGAACCCTGATGTAGTTGAGGATAGCGAAGGGGAGACTAGCAGTAGCAGTGGTGGCAGCAGCAGCGGTAGCAGTGGTGGTAGCGACGATGATGCCTCTTTTGAGGAGATGTAGATGAGCCTCGTGCATGTATACCTCCCCTTGGCCTTATAGCTTTCATTTTTTATATGTATTACTTTCAATTGTGCTTGCGACCATGATCATGCTTGAGGTCACAAGCACTAGAACTCACCATGTAAAAACGTTTCATCTTTATATATGAAATTTCGTGTTCTACATTGTTTTGTTTTCAGTACAAAAATCTTCGAAATATGTACAAATGTTTCAGCATAGTACGCTCGTCATGTATTATTGTCAATATATGGACTTTGACTCTCCACATTCTTTTGCTTTCAGTATAATAATCTTTCTCTATTTTTCCTAGGCATACAATTTGATAGGGGGACTGGTTTTTTTTTACATACTCTGTTTTGCGCGTCTAAATTGCAGGAAAAATGCGCATCTATAATCGTCAAAAAATTACAGATTACACGCCTTTTTAGACACGTAGTTGCATGCCTCTATAGACGCAGGATTTGAATATATCTACTTTTTTATAAATATGATTATATATTTATGGAGCGCATCAATAGACGCATCTATATTTATGTCTGTTTTCGCATCTATATGCGCGCGTAGTTTTCACTATAAGAGTGGTTGCAAATGCGAAATTTTAGATGCGCTAGTAGACGCAGTAATAAACACGCCCGACATTTTTAAACACAATTCAAATATTGCGCCTACAAGCGCATCTATGGAGCCTTTTTGTTGTAGTGATTACAATCCTTAGTATTTCTAACCTCAATTTGGCATGATTATAGGTGACATGGGCAATGTGTCCTTTAACTCAACCTCAAGTAGGCTTGATTACAAGTGACATGTGTAATATGTTTTTAAACTCAAACCTAATTTGGGATAATCATAGTAAGTGCAATAAACTTACATATGTGAGCAAAATGCAAAAAATTAACCAAGTTATCTATATAGAATGTCACATCTTTCTATAAGTTTTAATATGCTTCTTTGGAATCTAGTTTTTTTTTAAGTTTTTCAGAGGTGGACTTAGCATGTTAATGCTTATTTTAGGAAATTTACCTTATGAGAAAGAGGATCATTTTCATCTCCTTTTATAATGCACATGTATTAGAAATGTGTTAAAGAATATGCACAAATGACACGCTACAATTGGTTCCTGATTTCCATAAGTATTGAGCTAGGTCACATGGTTCTCAACATTAAATTATTGATCAACATAGTTAACTTTATAGTACTAGTGCATTACCAATTAACCTATAGAGAAATAAATAGAAGAATTTTTCAAAATATTTTAGAAAAGGATGAGAAGCAATGTTGTGTTATTGAGTGACTACTTAATTTAGGCCCAATTTGCTTGGCAACCATTTTCCATAAACTATTTGTAATTTTGCATGAAATATATATATGTTCTTGATATGGCTATTTGTAATTGCGGAGTATGAAATGTGAGGAACTGAGTTCCCTAGTTGTGTGGCCTAGAATTCCCTACTATGTTGTATGGGAAACATGATTCTCTAGCTATATGACCTACAAATCCCTAGTTTAAGATGTGCAAAATAAAATTCCTAGTTATATATAAGGAGTTCATACATGCATGCGTAGGATTCTCTAGCATGGGATGTGGGGAAAGTAATTCCCTAGTTATACATAGGGATTCTATATACACATACCTAGGAAAAGTTAGAGAATTTCTCGCATTCTAAGGGTTTCTATCTACTTCCATTAGTCTTTTATGTTTTAGAAAGGAGAAAAAGAAAGTTGCAAAAAGAAAGAACATAGAAGGGCAAATTGCAATGCTCTTGCAGATGATGCAACTCGGGATTTCATTCGTATTACCAATGGAGATTACGATCTTCTGATCCCTAGGAGTACGCTCTCATAATTGGAGGATCCCATTTGTTTCACAAAATTCCATGACCACATGTTTCAACGCGCCTCAAGTCTCACATTTTGTTGTTTCATAGGGCAAAATCTAAGAATAAATTAGAGCCAACTTTTGCACTTGTACTGGATCGTGTTTTATTTCCTTTGATTTCGATTACATGAACGGCTACAACGAACTGCCGCAGAAAGAAATGCTGGCTAGCTGTGTCGATCGGTGGGTTTGCCATATTATTTAATACAAGTCACACACAAATATTTAATTGCAGGTTGAGCTGATTGCTGAACTGTTGTTAATTAGCAGGTAAGATTGCTGCCTGGGTCAACCCCTAGGATGGAGCAGAAGGACTGGTAGCGGGAGATACGATCCTGCTGCTGGTCAACATTGGCCGAGCTGCCGCACTCCAACCCACCGTTGATAGCCTTGATTGTGGCGCCGAAGCCACCTTGGTTGTTGGCCATGGCATCGTGGCACGTGGGCGATTGCTGGGTCATCCAGAACCACAGTGCTGTCTTGAAGGAGATAGTGGGGTCTTGGGCAACGATGCCTGGGTTGTTGATGCCATCGAAGCCCACAGCCTGGCCTGCTGCCTGGTAGTTGTAGTTCCTGCATATAATTGTGTGAGAGATCATCAGGTTCATAATGTGGAATAATATAAAAACCACGATTAAGCACGTTTGCCCAGTGGCTTACTTGCTAGCTACTCGAACATATAATATAACACTGGCTCCACATATACATACATGGAATTAAGTTAATTTACCATGTGAGCTGCAGAGGACCCCGCCCGTAGTACTGCTGGCCTGATGCACAAGGTACTGTGGACGGGTCACAGTAAGTGTCCTTGTTAATCTCCTCTACATAGCAGCCGCCTGTTGACCATGACAGCGCAGAGTGATGCTCATGTAATCAGTCGTAATGATGCTAACGATTGTTGTTCATGCTAGCTATTGTCGCGACAGATGATCAAAATTTGACAGTATAATAATGACGCTAATTATAGGGTAAAGGGAAGCTTTTAATTAATTATAACCAATAATCCGTTTCTAGAAAAGAAAAAATTTACAACTCATAAGCTGCAGCTGCTTACTGCCAGTCTCGTGGGCGACGTTTGCAAAGAAGGCTGCCAGCTCCTGCTTTTGCACGTCCGAGCTGCCTGTGGTGCCGAAGCCGCTGAACGAGGCTGCAGCTGCGATGAAGGCATCGTAAGTGTAGAAGCCATTAGAGGGACAGCCGGAGGCGCTGTTCTGTGACAAGAACTGCGAGAACACGTCGCTGGTCACGATCGACGACACGCTGCCGCTGCCGCCGCCAGAACTAGGTGAGCCCCCGGTGGTGCAAGGCCCGCTCTGGCAGCCATCGCCGCAGTAATCGCTCGTGCTGCCACAGAACCCGAACTGGCTGCAGCACAGGTTGTTGGCGCACGTGGCGCCTCCAGCCTGGCTCCCACACTGCGCCTGCGCCCGCACAGCCATCCAGCTGACGCCGCTGTGTAGGCACACGATGAGTACTAAGAGAGCTGCAGCCGATCCTAGCTGGCGCACCGGGCAGTAATTATTGATCCTGTACGTCCTCATGGTTAAAGCTGCTACGCGCACGGAACTGCCTGGCCGAATACTACGCTATGCTAGATCAGATGGAGATTGAATTGAGGATATAAGTGGAAAACCGGATCGAAGCAAGCCCTGTACGAATTAGCCAACAGGTGATAACGCCGAACCTGTTGTCCGAGGAGCCGTTCTTTAGAAGTATATATAGAGAGAGGGATGGAATCGTGGATGGAAGCGGAGATCCGGGTCAGATTGGTTAACTGCTATTGTTGAACTTGTCTCGCTTGTTGGAGACGGTGCTCTCTCTCCCGCCGTGGGTGTCTCTTGTCTCCCACCGTCTCCAACGATCGAGACAAGTTCAACAAGCGACAGACAAGTTCAACACGCAATACCTTCAATAACATGTGCAACGAAGTTAAAGTCAACCAATCTGACCCGGATCTCCGCTTCCATCCACGCAAGCCTCAAAGGTGAAGGGCTGTCAGCTTTTCATTTGGAAGGTCTTAAAGCTCCGAGGTTGGAACTGCATATAACTATTTTTTCAAATTTATTACCTTTCATTGGAAGGATAATATTATTTTTGCCCTTCCCTAAAACCCCTACTGTTGCAACCTTTAAATTTTATGCATGACGCTCAAAGTTTTTGAATTCCAAGTAATTTTAATCTACTTGTTGACACGTTAACGTAGCCATATGAGATTCTAATATCTCACTTTTATGTGCTTCATTTTCGCATGAAACACGATGTCAGAGGGGTTTTAGTCGAAAGGTCGTATTCACCAAGGATCTGAGGTAGAAAGAAGTGGAGAATAGGAGATGGAAGAGAAGAAAAGAATAGACAAGAGATACACAAGATAAAGACAAAGCTTAATGAATCAAAGCATTATGTATTGATAGAACCTGAAATTCCTTATTTAGCACTACTCAGAAGAAATCTCCAAGCAATAGATCTCATGGAGCTCCCTTGTAGACAAAAAAAGTCCATCAAACAACAGCTTCTTCTCTGTTGCTCAGACTACAAATTGATGGTTCCGTTGGCTTCGAAAGGGGGGTAAAACCCTAGGACACCTTCTCAGAATTCTTCCAGATTAATCCTTCTCCTAGTTCGAAGTGTTGTTTGTTGCCTGTAAATTGCGATTGGGAAGCACCGATTTCTCCAATTCTTTAATTTCTTGAAATCTCCAAAAACTGACTAAAAAAGCAACTTGCTTTTTGCATGTCACCCTATTCTAGAAGTTTTCATAATTTTTTGGGATATTTACAAGAAATAATATTAAAAATATACTAGTTTTCTCCAAAAATCTAATATTTTTGAACCATCCATACTATGGACATTGACATTAATAACTAATATGGCATTGACTCTCTAGATCAATAAGAAAGCTGGATGACGATGCACTCTAGAGTTTTTCACACAATGTCCGTGTAGCGTCACGACATCCACCCCCTCTAAACGTGCACATCCTTCAGTATGTGCCAAAATCCTAGTTGTCACCAAATTTTGAGTCCTTATCCTCTACAACCATATCCTTTGTTTGCTTCTTCATCTTCCATATCTTCATGCCTAGCCCGTGTATCATGGCTACTATTTTCTTCCAATTCTGGTAATCATAGGCAATAGATTCCCATATCTTAAATAATTTGATTCTTTTCCTTGCTACGGAAACTTTTATGGCTATCCCATCCAACTCATTTAATGCATAAGTAGCATTATCAAACACATATCTTACCACATAGGGTCCAAACCATTTGTTAGAAACTTTACACATAGCATTATGCTAGTTGTCTAAACTGCTATTAAAAACCAATACCCAATCCCCATCTTGTATGGTTCTTGGCCTCAACTTATATCTTTTGTCAAGCAGTTTTTTGTTTTGTATCATTGTTGCCCTTAACTTTGCAATTGCTGCCTCTAGGTCTTCTAACTTTCTTTTCAATTATCTAATACGTAAGGCCAACAAATCCTCTCGATTCAAGTCCTCTTCCCAAGGTAGCACACTCCATGTGACTCTCATCTCTTCTATAGGCATAATAGGTTTTTAACCATACATCAATTTAGCATGTAGATACCCTATAAGAGCACTATGAATTGTTCGATTAGCCCACAAAGCATAAGGGAGCAATCGTGGCCACTCTTTTACCCTCTCTCCACATGCTTTTTTCGATGTCTTCACAATAGGTGGATGAACTCTTTCACTTTTGCTATTTCCTTCAGGGTTATAAGTTGAAGTTAAAGTAAGCTTTATCCCCAACCGCGAAAAAAAATCATGAGCTTCATATGTATCTAGCTCACCTCTATCTGCTATAATTTTACCCACACAGCCATACCGACAAAAGATCTCAGTACACACTGCATTCGTTGTTTTAACATGTAGAGCTCTCCCTTCCACTTTATTAGTCAATTTATTAGTCAAGTCTTCACGAGCAAGTACAAGATTTCTCATTTGCCAAAGACCCGTAGGCATCGTGACTAAATCCACTATCCCTTAAAATGAAGAGACAATGGATATGTGGGCTGCAATCCATCCCAATGTCTTAGAGATAAATACATTTGACATGTCATACATGTTTTCACAAAGTGAGTAACATCCCTATACATACCCTACCATGAATATCTTTCTTTGATCTTTGCAAAAGTACCCCAAACACCTCTATGGCCAGCCCATAAGCTTTCATGAAATTCTTTTATAATATTTACTTGTGAAGCTTTGTCGTCTTTGCTTTTGATCTTCTTAAACTCCTCATCCGACCACTCATCTCTCTTTGTTAATGTATAGAGATATTGACCAATTCTCAACCACTGTCCTGCATATTTGTCTTCCTGAAATACTTCTACACAAGATATATAACATCTAAAGTGTCTTCTCTTTGTTGTCCATGCTTCTGTTAGTGTTGTAGCAACTCCTTGCATTGCTAAATTCACTCTTACAATATCATTTTCAATTGTTGCAAGAAAGTCATGTTCTTTCTTCTCATCCATCATCCCATCTTCATTCTCATAGTGTGCAACAAATCATATGTCTGCCACTGGATTATCTCTTCTTGCAATATGTTGAAATTTAGGATTCAAAGATTTGATGTATGCAATCCACCAGAGCATAGCAATATCTAGAGGAGCACAACTAGTAATCATACCCAATACCGGAAAACAATCAGTTTCAATGACTACATGAGTGCCCATAAAATACTCCTTATTACATTTAAGGGTTGTCACAATTCCGCATAATTCTATTTTTACCTATGGATACCTTCTCTATCATTCAGTCAATACTTTAGCACCGAAGTGAATTGCATATCTTTGCCCTTGCTCGTTATCTTGCTCAATTTCCCATCTAATCTCGATTGGGATCATATGAACAGTAATAATGATAGGCTTTCTATGTGAATAATCAACATTTCTCAATGTAGGAGTTGATTTCAATAGTTGCTTCAATTTCTTCATTGCTTTCTAAATCTTCCTTTCCCAATGAATTCTCTGACCTTTTCTTAAGAGTTGATATAGAGCATCAGTTGCATGTGCAAAGTGAGGGATCCATATCAAATAGAACACACATGCACCCAAGAATCTATGCACCTTTGATACATTCGTGTATACATCTTGCATTCTATCAATCCCATCTATTTTTGTTGGTGATGGTCTTTGTCCATAGGGTCCACATATATATAAATAAACAACCAAAAAAACATATATATAAATAAAACGTATATATACACACTCAAAAATACATCTATATATACATACATACATACATACATGCATATATATATATATGCATATATATATATATATATATGCATATATATATATATATATATATATATATGCATATATATATGCATATATATATATATATAAACCATTCTCACTTTCTATACAGAAGGGGCCATCAAATATAAAGTAAACACATAAACATAAATAAGTGTATACACACTCCAGTTTCTCACCTCATTATCCCCTCTTTCCCCCAGTCGAGGGTCGTGATGGAGGAGAGGGAGAAATGCGCTTGTGACTAAGCATCTAGCTGGAGGACATAGGGAAGGGAATGGCCATGCAATCAGGCTACGTGGGGGGGGGGGGGGGGGAAGGTCCCTCTCCCTACCCCTGGGTTTGCATTTCACAAAGCCCATTTATAACTCCCTTCCTTGGGCTTTCATAGGCCTTATCAAGCGGGTTTTATTACCCCTGGGTTTTTAAGCACATTTTTCATAACATATCCATAAGGTTTTAACCCCAGGTTTTCTTTTAAAAAACCCTTCCCACACAAGCCTTTAAAAACCATTTTCGATAAGGAAGCCTATAAAGCCTTCTAAAGCCTGATTGCGAAAGACGGTGGAATCGGTCAAGGAAGCCGAATCACAAAGGGAGTTTCGCGTGCGAAGGAGACGGCCAAGATCATAAGTCTGCATCCAAGGAAAAAAGGTCGAATTCGTGATGGCCCCTTAAAAGGCACAAGGCGCAACCGCAGGAGGATCATCTCCTAACATCCATGTGGACATTTCACCACAAGTCTAGGTTGTCTTCGTAATTTTTAATTTACGTCATAATATTTAAATTGTGCATGGATCATTCATGGAAATAGGATGCAATTTTCGATTGAAGTACTTTGGCTAAATTTAAGGAAATAGCTTACGATCAAATAATCGGTCATTTGTATTTTTCAAATAAATGAATGAAAAAAGAGCATAAGATCTCTATGCATTCCTAGCAAGTGGTTTCTTTATGCATTACAAAGTAACGAACTTAGATCAACTGATGCCCATCTTTACAAATCAAAATCATGGTAGTACACTTCGATTATGCATGGAAAGAATAAATCACATGTCTCATTATTAGACATATTTTCTTGAAATGATTCATTAAAGAAGGTTGCTAATAACCGTAGGAATTTGCAAGGCATCGAAATGACTCTAGGGCTATAAGAAGTAGTTTAACCTCTAGGAAATTGACATAAATCTCAATCAATTACATAAATAGTTATGAATGGTTGTGTAAATTCAGCATGCGAATAATTCATTCAGAAATGAAACTAGGAAAAGGGTGCATGGTTCATTTTAAACATCAAATCCCAAAGCTTTGTAGCATGAATCTTGATTTGCATGTTATAAAAGGATCAATAGGGATTATGCCATAACTTATCATACGCTTTGATTTTAACCAGAAAAGCTAGGGATTGTGAATCTAATCATACGTAGGTAATAAATTGTGTGCTTACGAAGAATGGTATCATAGTGGTTTTACCCTAAACACCTAAACCACAAAAGATTAACTTAGAAATGGTTAAATCGATGCAACATACCCCGAGTGCTAACTAGGATTTAGCACGTTGAGGACGTGACCTAGTCGCTCTTATTTCCAAACTGAAAACTCTCATACCCTAAAAACTTGCCCACATTCACAGAATGTAGGGACAATAGGACATACTTGCGAGAAACGATCTAGGGTTTCTACCCTAAGGATCGCTCGCTAAAAAGATCAAACTCGGGTTGAATTTGGGAACCAAAAGACAGACAATGTCGGCCTAGTGCAATCAGGAACGGATTGTTATGAAGACACCCTAACCTCGTTTCCTATGTAATCATGATTCCGTGATTAGAAGACGCCGTTTGATGGGTAAAATAGTCCCATGGATTAGGTGTGACACTTGGCAACAAGTTGCACAGTCACATGATTTTGTGATTTGATCACAAGGGAATGGCCAATTCCTCAGAATATGATTGGTAGATTCTTGCGCAAGTTAATCTTGCAAGAGGATGAGTAATCGTCTTGATATAGTACCTTTCTTGCGGAAAGTGACCAAGACAAGGGGATTAGATATTTGCTTGGAAGCAAAGGACCAATCAATAATTTGAAGCAACATACTTATTGTTAATAGAACTTAAGGTATTGGTTAAGTTGGGTTAACAGGGTGCGACCCTAACCCAAGGACATAAGGGTTAACAAAAAAACCCTCGGGAAAACGTGCATAAAACAGTAGTTTCCTCTCTACTGCTTGGACTGCCAATGTGATGCTTCCGTTGGCTCTGAAAGGGGGGTAAAATACTAGGACACTTGGCAAGAATTCTCCCAGATTACTCCTTCTTCTCCCAATTGTCCGGAGTATCGTTCATCACTACCTCAAAACTACGATCACGCATCGCGTGATTTCGCCCATCCTTCTTTTTGCATAAACGACCACTGGAAATGATTGTACTTGTAACAGTTTAAAGAGCACTGTTTTGCTTTGTTTGCTCAAGGAATTAAAGAAAGAAAAGATATCTAATGCTTCAGGTTGAAGGCCAATGTGACTCCGGATTGGATCTCGAGGCCCTTATACTAGTCTACGGGCGGAATCTTAGATTAGTAATTCCTGTGGATTGCCGGATAGCCTTCCGGCGGATTATGGATAAGCCTATGGGTTGGATTTTAGAAATGTATTCCAAAGATAAATATGATAAGCTGTTGAAAAGGAACTTGTTTGACATTGCTTTTCTATGTCAAGTGCTATGATTACGTGAAGGAACCAGTACGTAACGGACTAATTAAGGAAGTTGTTTGAGGCATGTCCAACTAAATGTGGTAGGTAATTAGATAACTAAAACAACTTGAGGAAAGTGTGATGGATGTGGCCAAGGGTCCGTCCTATGGATGGGTGGTCCCGGTTGGCCGGGAACTTTTCTCAAATCATGAAGGATAGCAAGAAGATCGTTTCAAAGGACACGAACAGCAAGGGCGCTGACCTAGAGTCTAAGCTACAATAATCACAATTTACGCTGTTTTAGGGGAACGGAATGGAACTATGCCTTATGGCAGAGATATCGAGCCTTGCATCCCTCTTGTTTTCCATTCTCCTTGAACCAAGTGCAACGTAAAGCCGCTTCGGCCCTGGCGTTTTTGCGTAAAGTAGTTCGCTCAAGGTTCGACACTAGTTACCATTTAGAAAATGACCATTAGGGAAAATCCCTGATTCAGGTTGGTCCTAAGTGGGAAAGGACAGAATACTTGCGCTATGTGGTATACGCGGAAAGTCCTAGATCGCAAACCCCGTAACATTCCATGGGAGTGCCAGGCGGAGCCTTTCAGACCTTCTTTCCGATGGACTGCTAAGATGTGTCCTGAAGGGAACAGGTGGACATGTTACATCCTCCCTATCATCGGGATATCAAATCAGTTAATGGCTTATACTATGTCAAAATTTGGATTGTACTTATTCTTTCCAATCTTTTCCAGCTTGCTCGTACCTAGCGAACTAGGTCTCCATGGAGGAATGGTGCAACATACAAAAACGATTCACTTTTTCCTCCATTGTAGCATCCATTTTTTTTTCTACCCCATTTTCAACCACCATAACTCTGGTTAGTTTATCATTGTCCTTTAGTGACCATAGCATACTATTGTCTGAATCTACCATTCGTAGCCACTACGAAATATGCAGTAACCCCTTAGAAACCAACCAACATTTAGACATGCTACCTTTTGGCCGAGCTTGTTGTCGCATAAAGCCTTTCAAGGTTTTCATGAAGCGCTCCAAGAACAACATCCATCACGTATGGACAGGTCCAACAATCTCCACTTCATCTACAAGATACACCGAGAGGTTGGTTTCTATCGTGAGTATGTTGGTGGGCAGGTACTTCTCAAAGAAACAGACCATCTCCACTGCTCCTCACCTTGCAAACTCAATAAAGGATGTCTTGATCTTCTTATATGAGATCCATTGCACTAAATTTGACAGCCTCTAAATCACCTCGCATATTTCTAGAGTAAGGCATCCTGCAATCGCGATAGGCAGTACAAATTGCCATAAATGAAGAAGCATTAGGAGCAACGACTACACTCTAAATAGCAAAATATGCAGGCTACTTACAATCCTTTCGTAGTACAAATCTAACATATCTTATGTCGCCTTGATAATTGGTCATCTTTAGGAAACGTGGATCTAAGAGAATACATCATATCCATCGGAATGTGGATAGACCTAATAATTTGCTTCATAAAATTCTCTTCTTTTCCATTCGGGCCCCTATAGTGTCTCTCTTTCTTGTGATGTTGTCCCATAGTAGGTTTCCCATATTCTTAAAAATATGCATAGGATCCAACAAGTGGTTGATCTATAATTGGGTCCAATATAGCAATTTATAGAAAACTAAGAACCGTCGCATTCCATTTGAATGTGACTTCATGTGGACCATTTTCACCTCGTACCAGCTTTGGGCATTCATTCGTGCTAGAGGTCGTTCAAGAAAACATTTCCTTAGTTCATGAACCTTCGACAAGAAAGTGATGTGTCCTTGATATACCATCTTCTTCATGGTTTTTCACCTTCAGGAGTATAATTGTGGCCCACATAATGGACATGTATGATAACCTGATGTAGCTAGACCTGTCCATACACCTCTAACCTGTGAATACAAACTTGAAGGAGCTATGATAGATATTACCAATCAAAGCGGAAGCCTACTTACTTGAGCACTCCCCGAATCCCGAAAAGTCATGCATGATGAACATGAGAATGGCTTGTATATTGGCGGACCGTCGACCATCCTGCTTGCTTATATCTTCCATGGCGACCCCCTCCTCCCACAAAATCTTAAGCTCATTAACTAATGGATAGAGATAGATATCTATATTCCTTACTTTGTAGCAGCCAAGAATGAGCAAGCTAAGAATCACGTGTCCTTTCTTCGTAGAAAGCCATGGTGGAATGTCGTAGTTAACAAGGACTACAGTTTACACACTGTAAGAAGTTGAGCGGAGACCGAATAGGTTCAGGTGAGCCGAATATTCCTTGGCTCTCATGCAAAGACTGAAAAGATAGAGTCAATGTGGCTCCATGTATGTGAATCAAGTGATATTTTTTGGACTCTATTTGTGGATCTATTCTGCGCATGCCTGACGTACAAAACATGTGATGTATATGGGGGATAAGTGGAAAGTGTTTAAGAACTTTCTGAGGGAATGTTTTTTCTTGTCAACGTATCAAAGCCAAACATGTCAAGATGCCAGGGAAGTTGCAACCACTTGACATTCCCCAAATGAAATGGGAATTCATCAGTATGGACTTTGTCATTGGCCTACCCCAAGTTCAGGGAGGATACAACTCCATCATGGTTGTGGTTGACATGCTTACTAAGGTTGCACACCTTATTCTGGTAAAGACAAACTATAAAGCCTCAGACATTGCAAGGTTGTTTATCAAGCATATATTCAAGCTACATGGGCTACCCAAAAGAATCATTAGTGATTGTGATTCTCTCTTCACATCACACTTCTGGAGAGCTATCTTTGAAGCCATTGGGACTCAACTCTATTTTAGTACAACTTACCATCCCCAAACTTATGGCCAAATGGAGCGAGTCAATCAAGTCATTGAGGATATGCTTACGGCATACTGCTGTCATGAACCAAAAAGGTGGATTCAATACTTGCCTTTGGTTGAATTTGCCTACAATGCTTCTTATCAACAAAGGATTCAGATGACTCCTTTTCAAGCATTGTATGGTCATGACTGTCGAAGTCCCCTAAACTTCTCAGATCCAACCCTGAGGGTTGAAGCTTCAAGGCAGATGTTGGACGAGATGGATGACCAAGTAAAGTCAATAAGACAAGACATCCAAGCCACCAAGGATAGACAGAAGGCATACGCGGATTTGAAGCGTCAAGATAGAATCTTCGAAGAAGGAGATATGGTCTTCATTCATGTACACCCAAAGAACAGTTCCCTATCCTTAGGAGATTGCAAGAAGCTAAGTACAAGGTATTGTGGACCATACAAGATCCTCAAGTGCCTAGGACCTAATGCTTATAGACTGCAACCCCTCGAGAACCTAAAAGTTCATAATGTATTCCATATCATCCTATTGAAGAAGTATGTACCTAATCCTAGTCATGTGCTTGATGACCAACAAGTTGTAATGCCTAGTCGAGTCCTTGAAGTACGGCCTGACAGGATCTTAGATGTTAGGGAGAGACAACTGAGATCCAGAACCATGAGAGAATGCCTCATCCAGTGGAAAGATTATCCCGAGGAGGATGCCACTTGGATAGATGAAAGCACTCTCAACCATCAATATCCCCAGTTTAACTCGAGATGAGGACATCTTGATTCCTCCAAGGGGGAGAGAATGTAATATTTATGCTGAAAATGTTATGAGCCGCGTGAGTCTCATGCAATGACAATGTCGGTATTGTGGTCACGGATAGTGCAGGCTTTAATTGGTACACTCTCCACTGGCAAATCGAGTAAGGACTAAAGACCTTGCATAGCTTCATAAGAACCTTCTCTTGGGAGGAGGTGATGAAGATAATATTGGAATTATGGCAATTATTTTTAAATTATCCCCTCTTTCCCCCAGCCGAGGGTCGTGATGGAGGAGAGGGAGAAATGCGCTTCTGACTAAGCATCTAGCTGGAGGACATAGGGAAGGGAATGGCCATGCAATCAGGCTACGTGGGGGGGGGGGGGGGGGGGGGGGGGGGGGAAGGTCCCTCTCCCTACCCCTGGGTTTGCATTTCACAAAGCCCATTTATAACTCCCTTCCTTGGGCTTTCATAGGCCTTATCAAGCGGGTTTTATTACCCCTGGGTTTTTAAGCACATTTTTCATAACATATCCATAAGGTTTTAACCCCGGGTTTTCTTTTAAAAAACCCTTCCCACACAAGCCTTTAAAAACCATTTTCGATAAGAAAGCCTATAAAGCCTTCTAAAGCTTGATTGCGAAAGATGGTGCAATCGGTCAAGGAAGCCGAATCACAAAGGGAGTTTCGCGTGCGAAGGAGACGGCCACTTTGCAATGCATTAAATAACCACTTGCTAGGAATGCATGGAGATCTTATGCTCTTTTTTCATTCGTTTATTTGAAAAATACAAATGACCGATTCTTTGATCGTAAGCTATTTTCTTAAATTTAGCCAAAGTATTTCAATCAAAAAATGCATCCTATTTCCATAAATGATCCATGCACAATTGAAATATTATGACGTAAATTCAAAATTAGGAAGAAAACCTGGACTTATGGTGAAATATCCACATGGATGTTAGGAGATGATCCTCCTGCGGTTGAGCCTTGTGCCTTTTTAGGGGCCATCGCGAATTTGACATTTTTGCCTTGGACCCAGACTTATGATCTTGGCCGTCTCCTTCGCACGCGAAACTCCCTTTTGTGATTCAGCTTCCTTGACCAATTGCACCGTCTTTCGGAATCAGGCTTTAGAAGGCTTTATAGGCTTCCTCCTCGAAAATGGTTTTTAAAGGCTTGTGTGGGAAGGGTTTTTTAAAAGAAAACCCGGGGTTAAAACCTTATGGATATGTTATGAAAAAGGTGCTTAAGAACCTGGGGGTAATAAAACCCCCTTGATAAGGCCTATGAAAGCCCAAGGAAGGGAGTTATAAATGGGCTTTGTGAAATGCAAAAAGGGGGAAAGGGGGCTTAAATATTGCTTGGGAAGGGCTTAAGAAAAACCACAGAAGGGGGGTTTAAATGGACCATGGGGACAGGGTTTGTGGAAATGCTAAAGGAAGGGTTTGGAAAAACCCAGCTATTGTGTCTAAGGGGGAAAAAGATGCTTCAAACCGGGGGTTAAAATGAACTTGAAAGGGGAATTTCAATAGGAAAGGGGCTTGGGTGGAATTTGTAATGAGAAAGGGGAATTGGGTGGGAATTTCAAGGGAATGGGTGCTTAAATCCCAAGGGGGTATAAAACCCACTTAGAGAAGGCTTTTAAAAAAAACCCATAGGAAGGGGGGCTTCCTAAGAAGCCCTTAGAAGCTTCTGAGAGCTTCTAGAGAGGTCATGGGAAAAACCCACGTGGAAGAAAAATGAAGGCGGGAGCTGGCGCAGACTCCACGACTCCTCCTCACAACTATTCCTTATGACTCCTCCTTCGGCAGAGCTGGCGAACTCATGGCAGCGGCGGCGTCGACTTCTGGTGGCGGTTCAAGCTGCAGGCAGCGCAGCTTTACTCCCTCCCTCATATGGCAGCATCACGACCCTTAACTCCCCTCCCTTACTCACCCCATAGAGGGGGTATTTATAGGGTAGGCAGAGGGACCTTCCCCCCCCACGCGGCTTGATTGCATGGCCATTCCCTTCCCTATGTCCTCCAGCTAGATGCTTAGTCACAAGCGCATTTCTCCCTCTCCTCCAGCACGACCGTTGGCTGGGGGAAAGAGGGGATAATTTAAAAAAAATTGCCATAATTCCAATATTATCCTCATGATCTCCTCCCAAGAGGAGGTTCTTATGAAGCTATGCAGGATCTTTAGTCCTTACTCGATTAGCTAGTGGAGAGTGTACCAATTAAAGCCTGCACTATCCGTGACCACAATACCAACATTGTCATTGCATGAGACTCACGGACTCATAATATTTTCAGTAGAAATATTAGAGAGGAGATGCTGCGGTTCATGTCATTGCGATGGTTACATGGAGCTTTGATCGCAACCTCTCGTGAAAGGATGGAGGTCTCAAGTGAGGAGTGGAAATTCTCGAGGGGATGTAGTCTAAAGGTGGCCACATGTTTTATAAGCTATTGTACCTAGATTTTATATGTGACAACTAATTAACCATTTTAATGTATAATAAGAAATATATAGTGCGGCGTGGTCGCAGGGATGGCATTTTCGCATGGAGCGTATCGATAAAATGCGCTCCACAATGAATTGTGGTATCATGGCAAAGTTCAAGCAAGAATTGTTTTTTGGTCTTGTGATTTATGTAGTTATTTTCTATGCACTATGTTATTATCATCCTTTGTATCTTGCCATGATTCCATGAGTTCTCTCATAAAGAGATCCTTTATTTATTTTATGTATCAGTCTTCTGGATTCAAGTACTCATTGCCTTTATTTTGATGACCATTATACACTTTACTGTAACCCTTTTGTATGGCCTAAATATAGCACATGAAATTCTTTTTCTCTATAACCGTCACTATAGCATCATAATTTTACCTACAGATGTTGCTATTATCGTCGTAGTTTGCATCGCAAAATGTCGCTATTTGCATTGTCATTTGCAAATAATGATGGAAATAGTTATGAAAATAATAACACAAATAGCGAAATCGATAGCGATGGTTTTATGGCGTCTCTAATACCAACGTGTTTAATGATGATAGGGAAAAAAAATTTGTAAACCGACACCTCATATGACGTTCACTCTGTTTTAAGACATCTTTCTTGATAGCGATGTGTTGGTTATCAAGAGGCCTTGGCATGATAACTCATATTTTGGAAAGATAGCAAGATTCATGTGCACAAGAAACATGATTGCCTCTTGCTTTGAATTTTGGAGAGAGAGATATGCAAAAGTTGTTGGAAGACAAGGCTACCTCAAATGCTTATATACCTGTACATGCTTGTACTTTTGGATAGAATGCATGGCTAGTTCAAAGGCCACAATATGGATACATGCTTTACATGCAGATGAAAAGAGAAAGGTTGCTCATAGTGAAATGTCTCATGCAGGGCAAGACATTCAAGACACAACTAGTTGGGAATCACTAGTAGATGCATATTTAGTGTATATATATTTAGCAAAGGTGAAAAATATGGCTTATGCAAGAGAATCAGAAGAGAGATAAAGATAATGCAGGGATATCTATAGTAATAAGAAGAAGCGTGGATCCGCCTAAAGCTACAAATGAGCCACCTCCCAAGCATGTTATGGAAGAGGTCTGTTAAGAGCAAAAATAAGATAGCAAACAAGAGAGCAAAAAGAAGGGCAAGCAGCTAGGGTATAAGTTGTAGTCTTATATATAGACAACCACAAATCTTAAGAAGGTTATTGAAGAATGGATCTTAAACAGTCGGATGGAATTCACCTTGGGAGAGGTTCTTAGCATCACCACGCACGAATTTCATGATGAAATCATTAACATAATTAAGAGGAAGCATTAGTTTCTTTGTAATACCACTAGTGCATCGTTGCAATTTGAAGAGAAAACTGGTTTATTAGGTTCTCGGGCTGAATATGAGATGATGTAAGTACTAGTTTATCTATGTAGGATGCTAATAATTACTGGTGGACAACATGTGGAAAAGAGAAGAAAGTGGTTGAAAATGCATTGTCTTGTAGCAATATGCATGGTGGAGTAAGGCAAATATAACAACATGGGGAAGAGAATCTAGGATTTATTACTCAAAGTCATATTATATAAGAAATCGCTAGGCTAGGGCTACCACTGA
This sequence comes from Lygodium microphyllum, assembly GCF_053477565.2. Classification (NCBI taxonomy): domain Eukaryota; kingdom Viridiplantae; phylum Streptophyta; class Polypodiopsida; order Schizaeales; family Lygodiaceae; genus Lygodium; species Lygodium microphyllum. The sequence goes on along the minus strand of NC_141146.1, from coordinate 26,751,354 downwards.
AACAATAGTGAAAATAGAAGAGTGTGAAACTCCTTGTGTTGTTTTGCTTGACTATGGGTCTGAGATTAATGTCATTGAGCATGGATTTTATGAGAATGGTGCATAGCATGTGGACATTGATCATGGTTGGCATATGAAGGCTGCAAATAATTCTTCAAGGGAGATTTATGTTGCATGTCCTAATGTAAAAGTGATGATTGGTGATGTACAAGAAGAGCAACACTTCTTTGTGCAAGATAGTTCCTTATATGCAGTGATTTTGGGACAGCCCTATATTACAAGAGTGTGTATGGACACAAAGGTGCTTGATGATGGTTGTGCTTATGTAAGAGTCACAAGAAAGGATGGAAAGAAAGCAATCCAATTTCTTATCTTTTGTGTTAATCATCCTAGGAATCGGGATATGCTTCGAGAGTCTCCTTTGCTTTCAAATGCAAAGGAATTGAAAGACTTAGATTCTTATTAAGCATTGTTGTAATGTGGGGCTATAGTAGTGTTATTAAGAGGACATAATCACCTCTTGATGGAATGAAGCATCTATTTACTATTGGTTAATCTAAGTTTACAATAAACATTTCATGTTAGTTTAAGCCTATGCAAGCTATGTGCAAGGTTGAATGCATATCTATGAAACAAGCTACTAAAGAACTAAGAGCACTGGGGTTGTTAGCTGAAAATGAAGGTATTTCATGCATCTTTTATGGGCTGAATATTAATGACACTATGGCTGAAATTTCAGCAACTATACATGCAGAAAATGAGGGTAAAAATAGAGTGTTGTCAGTATGTGTCTTTGGACATGTATGATATTATAGCATTGTTTGCTCAGCAGGAAGGATGACAATGGACTAAAGCACTTGACATGGAAACAAAGTATAAGACGGTTGACAAAAATGTGAAACTAGTTGCTTTGCCACTTCCCCTAGAAAGTGAGGGTCTAAATGAAAATGTTTCAAGGCAGCCAACCTTACGGGATCCTAAAGATATAGGTCATCAGTTTACAACTAAAAAATTACAGGAATTGAAAGTTGGTGTAGAAGAGGTACGCAGAGGTTTCTTTCAACTGATGAAAGAGACTATTTTCTATAGATATTGGCTAGGCATGGAAAAGCATTTGCATTTTAGCCAACTGAAATAGGTTGTGTGTGTAACGTGTCCGTTAGTATCATCTAGGACACGTCTTAGTAGTCCATCGGAAAGGATGTCTAGAAAGCTCCGCCCGACACTCCCATGGAATGTTACGGGTTTTGCGATCTAGGTCTTTCCGCGTCTGCCACGTAGCGGAAGTATCCTGGCTGTTCCCACTTAGGATCGACCAGAATTAGGGTTTTCCTGATTGGTCATTAGCTAACAGCAACTAGCGTCAGACCCGAGCGAACTACTTTACGCAGAAACGCCAGGTCCGAAGCGGATTCATGCTGCACTTGGTTCAAGGAGAATGGGAAACGAGAGGGATGCAAAGCTCAACCTCTCTGCCATAAGGCATAGTCCCATTCCGTTCCCCTAAAACATCGTAAATCGGGTAAGATGTAACTCTAGGTCATCGCTCTCGTTATTCGTTTTGATGATCATCCCGCTGTTCTTGGGATTTTTGATAATCATCCCGCTGTCCATAATCCGCCCGAAGGCTATCCAGTGATCCTAAGGGATCACTATTCCAAGCTTTTGTCCTAAACTAGTATGCGGGCCGCGAGATCCAATCCCGAGTCACGTTAGCCTCTTGTGCAGGACCCAGAAGGCGAGGGATTTACGGCCAGAGCCCCCCTGGCACCCAAGCATCCTCCTACTCCAAGTAGAGCTCAACGGAGAGACCTCTCGCGGCGAGTTCGGTCCACGTTCCCCACGCGGTGAACAACCCCCTTGGTTAGGGTTAGGCAGGTCGTCGGGGGTAACTGGAACTGCCTCTTCCTTCAGGCCTTTAACCTGAAGTATAGATACTCATTTAATTTGTAATTCATAATTCAAATAGAGCCCTAAAATCTCTAGCAAGCACAAACATTTCCATTAATCAACCGTGTTGTTTGGCAAACTGCTAAGGAAGTGTTCTTTCCTTTTGAGTGTATCAGCACTCATTTCCAAGGTATCTTGTAAATTGGCAGGATTCTTTACATTCCGGTGTAGAGCGTACCTTATTAACCCAACTTGGTCAATCCTAAAGTTCCTTAGATATACTAGTTTCTGGTTTACAACTTTCCTTATTTAGAACGATATCCAAAAATACGTCCTTTTGCAAGATAACTTGCATAGGGATCTGCCATCCTTGTTGAGGGTTTTTACCCTTTCTCCTTGTGAATCAATCACAAGACTAAATGATTTCGTACTTGCTGCGCAAGTCCTGCGATGGAATAATCTGTTTAGATCCTTTAAGCTGACGTATGTCAGGCCTAGGGTTTCTTTTTTTTAAAGAACCTTAGGGACAAACCCTAGTTCCTTATCTTTACGAATTTATTGTCCCTACAGTAAGGAAAGTAGTCAAGTGCTTAGGGTATGAATGTTTCTAGGTTTAGATTGGTTTAGTTATCTTTTGGAAGGTAATATTAATCGTCTTGTCACGGTTTTTTTTCTATCCTTGTAACAATTTACTTTCTAGTCAATACAGTTTGATTTTAACTTCCGTTTTCCTTACAGATGAGCTCATGCCAAATAACAACATTTGCCTTGCTAAGATGTGCAATTAGCAAAGATAACTTCCTAGTAGCTTGAGCATCGAAAGAAACCTTTCACGAATTTAACCATTTACAATGATTCGTTGCGAAAGGAATAAGACTAATGGTGCAAGATATAATTTCTACACCTTTAGGATTTAACTAAAATATACTACTATAGTAAATGGATAATCTTGCTCGTAATTTATAATGCTTGACGCAACTCGAAGGAAACTAAGTTCTATTCATTATCATTCATTCAAATAAGCTAAACTTCTTTATTACAAATAACTCGGACAAATATATCCTATCGCTAACAATTTCTCTTTGCATGATCGACTTAAAACCAAATTAAAGCCAAGAAGAAAAACCTGGTTTTGGGGTGAGATATCCACATGGATACCGGGAGATGACCCACCCGCGGCTACGCCTTGGACTTTCTTAGGAGGCATCGCAATTGTAGTCCGTCGAACGTGGAAGAAGCTTTACACTTCTTTCGGAATTTCACCGTCGCTCCCTTGCACGGTTTCCGTCGAAAGTAGTTTTTTTGGAAGGCTCCCTCCTTGAAGTCGGAAATTTGAAAGGGTGTTTCAGAATCTTTTACAACTAAGACCCATTGAAGCCATGGGGAAGGCTTAATGGCCTTTGTAAACTTCGCATGAACGGGAATAGAAAGATGTGGAAAAAAAACACAAGGCGCGGGAGAGCTCCAAGGGAAAATAATAACCGTAAAGGTTATAAGCAAGGGTCTAAGGACCCTTAGGTCAAACTTGGAGAAAAAGGGCTTATGGGGGTTTACACATGGGGGAGGGTGAAAGGTTTTGAAGCCAAGGAAAAGGCTTAAGGGGTAATCATGGGAGAAGTGGTTTGAGAGGCCACAGGAAGGGGGTGATTCCAAAGCCAAGGGAATAGGTCTTTTAGGGATTATACACAGGGAAAGAAGTAATAAGACGCTTAAGGCCTTTGTGCTCTTGGGGGGAGTGACTCCAAAGTGAAAGGAAAGGGGTTTTTGCACAAGGGTGAAGGGGGACTTAAGGGATTTTTAAAACCCAGCAGGGGGGTTCTAATACCCATGGAAAGGGGTTTTAGACATGGAGGGGGTTAATTAAAAAAAGGGGCTTCATACAGCACAAGAAGGGCGTGAAAGGCCCTTAAGAGAGATTAAAACCGGGGGGGGGTGGAAATAGGCAAAAGGGTAGGAAAGGGGGCTTAGGAAGCCCCCTTGGAAGCTTCCAGAAGGTTCAAAAAAAAAAAGGGGCACGTGGGGGAAAAAGATGACTCCCCAGGCGGCGTTACGACGGCCAAGAGGCGGCTGCGGTGGATTGCACCGACAGTTTAGAGCGGCCGCTGGCGTGTCTCGTCTTCCAACGGCCAGCAGGGCTTGGCTTTTCCCTCTCTCCTTCACGACCACCCTCTACTTCACGGCTGCCCAGCAGTAGAGTCTCCACTCCTCTCTTCCTCACAGCAGACTGACGGCCCCTTCACAGCATGTTGATCGTCCTCCTTAAGGCCTTTGTCCCCCTTGATTTAAATAGGGGAGGGGAGGGGGATCCTCCCTCCCCTGTGTGGCATCATGCATGCCTTCCCCTTCCCTCCAAGCTCCACCAAGGAGCTTAATTACTCCTTATATTCCCCTCCCCCTCCAGCTTGTCAGTCGGCTGGGGGGATAAGGGGAATAATTTTTTTTTTCATTATCCTTATTTCCTAACAAGAGGTAGTCCACGTGAAAAGGATTTTTTTTTAGAATGTTACATTCTCTCCGCCTTAGAGGAATCGAGACGTCCTCATCTTGAGATAAACTGGGGATATTGATGGATGAGAGTGCCTTCATCTACCCAAGTGGCATCCTCTTCGGAATAATCTTTCCACTGGACGAGGCATTCTCTGAAGGTTCAAGATCTTAACTGTCTCTCCCTCACATCTAAGATCCTATCCGGCCTTAGTTCAAGGACTCCTTGACTAGGCATTACAATTTGTTGGTCATCAAGTACATGATTAGGGTTGGGTACATATTTTTTCAATAGGCTGATATGGAATACATTGTGAACCTTTAGGTACTCAGGGAGTTGCAATCTATAGGCATTGGGTCCTAGGCATTTGAGGATTTTGTACGGCCCACAATACCTTGGACTTAGCTTCTTGCATTTTCCTAGGGATAGAGAACTCTTTTTAGGGTGTACACGAATGAAGACCATGTCTCCTTCTTCGAAGACTCTTTCTTGACGTTTCAAATCTGCGTTTGCCTTTTGTCTATCCTTGGCCGCTTGTATGTCTTGTCTTATTGACTTTATTTGATCATCCATGTCTTCCAACACCTGTCTTGATGCTTCAACTCTTAGGGTTGGATCAGAAAAGTTTAGGGGACTTCTGCAATCATGACCATATAATGCCTGGAAAGGAGTCATCAGAATGCTTTGCTGGTGAGAAGCATTGTAGGCAAATTCAACTAATGGCAAGTATTGAATCCACCTCTTCGGCTCTCGACAGCAGTATGCCCTAAGCATATCCTCGATGATTTGATTTACTCACTCTGTTTGGCCATCCGTTTGGGGATGGTAAGCGGTGCTAAAACAGAGTCGAGTCCCAATAGCTTCAAAGATAGCTCTCCAGAAGTGTGATGTGAAGAGAGAATCTCGATCACTAATGATTCTTCTAGGTAACCCATGTAGCTTACCGGGGGGGGGGGGGGGGGGTGGAAATAGGCAAAAGGGTACGAAAGGGGGCTTAGGAAGCCCCCTTGGAAGCTTCCAGAAGCTTCAAAAAAAAAAAAGGGGGCACGTGGGGGAAAAAGATGACTCCCTAGGCGGCGTTACGAGGACCAAGAGGCGCCTGCGGTGGACTGCAGCGGCAGTTCAGAGCGGCCGCTGGCGTGTCTCGTCTTCCAATGGCCAGCAGGGCTTGGCTTTTCCCTCTCTCCTTCACGACCACCCTCTACTTCACGGCTGCCTAGCAACAACAGAGTCTCCACTCCTCTCTTCCTCACAGCAGACTCACGGCCCCTTCACAGCGTGGAGGGGGAGGGGAGGGGGATCCTCCCTCCCCTGCGTGGCATCATGCATGCCTTCCCCTTCCCTCCAAGCTCCACCAAGGAGCTTAATTACTCCTTCTATTCCCCTCCCCCTCCAGCTCGTCAGTCGGCTGGGGGGATAAGGGGAATAATTTTTTTTTCATTATCCTTATTTCCTAACAAGAGGTAGTCCACGTGAAAAGGATTTTTTTTAGAAAGTTACAGTGTGGATCCAAATATTGTCTCTCCTATGGTAATATTTACTGTGCCACATGTATCATGGAACTTGAGGCCTATTCCAGTGCCTAAATCTTACTTTCCAAAGCTCATGGATTTTCTAATTGAAAAGATTTGCATGAAGATTTTGGAGGCCTCCTCAGCCCAATACTCAAATTGTGGTTTAGTGTGCCCAAAAAGAACAGGGCTTTGAGATTTATTCAAGACATGCAACTGGTCAATAAAGTGACCATAAGAAATGTGGGTGCAGCTCTTGTGGTAGATGAATTTGTAAAGGCTTTTGCAAGTAGAGCGATCTATTCTTTGGATGATCTTTACTTGGGGTATGATCAATTTTATCTTAGAGTTGAGAGCAGGGATATCACAATCATGAAGACTCCCTTGGGGTTAGTACGGATGGAAAAACTCGAATAAAAGATAACTCTTTTCCTTCTACTTGTGTAAGCTCAATAACTGCTAAAAATTTATGCTAAAATGTAAGAAGGTTTATATGGAATCTTTATAATGTATATTAAACTAGTTCGTTATATATTGTAAACCAAGACATTTTAGTTTACCTTAATTTTATTGAGTTACAAGAGAAGATATCCCTTCTCAAACAAATTTAAAAAGAAAAAGAGAATGAGAACAAAATCCAATTATTTGTCAGAAAGTAGACCAAATGGAAAATGATGAAGGTCATGATGTTCAAGATCACGAGGTGTATCTTAATCAGCATGTCCCATGTCCTTGCTCTTAATGCAAGCTAGCAATAAGAAAAAAATGTCGCTTGTCTATAGAACACGTATGACATTTTAGTGAGTTTTAATCAGATATCATTGATTAGTTGATCTCAGACTTTAAGCGAATAGTAAGAAAAGTGTGTATCAATCATGCCTTACATTTGCAAACTAATTGAGTATCATATTAAAAAACATTAGATGTGGCCGTAAAATTTATATAGGGAGGTGACATCTCATCCCAAGGAGGAATGTACCTATTGCAACCAGCTAGAAGATTTCGTGGGCGTGCGATGGATTGAGTGCCTAAGCCAATCCACCACATGGAAGGTATGACTCAATCTATACCGTCAATACGAGAGAAGACATGTAGCCTTTCGGACCTTCCTTTAATCTTGGAGCCTGAGATGGAGGCAATGATCGATGCATTGATACCCATGGATATAGCAAGACATTTGATATGCTAAGAGAGGAAGAATCCATACCATTATATAATGGGTATTAAGTATCTCATCTGAAGATGCTACTTCAATCCTAAGTGTACTGGTGAAATATGGGTGGAGCGATGCGAGTGTGACCAAGTTGTTCAGGTACATTCTACGTACACTCCCTTGATTTTTTTTGACACCATTATAAAAAAACACTTGTCCTTTTTAAAGGTGTTTTATGATTGTTTTTCAAGTTGCTAAAGTTGTAAGAAACTACGAGGAAGACGAGAGACGAAAGAAAGACAGGAGAGAAGAGAGATATGAGACACCTGAAGTGGAACCCCAGAAGTATGTCCAACTGAGCACACATGATAGGAATATATAGAGGGGACCTGGGGTGCTATATATAGATAGACTATATATAGCTAACAGGGGCGCTATATATAGATAGACTATATATAGCTAACACCCCCGCTCAAATAAAGGTCCCTTACTATGGATGAAAAAACCCTTGGGGGCTCAAAGGAAAAAACCCACAGCTCTATATAGGCCTACCGTTATATTAATATTCAAAATATAAAATTACAAAGTTGAACTTACAAGAGCCTATTTATAGGCATCAAGGGAGCTACATCACTCATGAATTACAACATCAATGGAGAAGGAGCTATATCACTCAGGAGCTACATCACTCCTGAATTACAACATCAACGGAGAAGGAGCTACATCACTCCTGAATTACAACAACCTATTTAGAGGCATCAAAAGAGCTTTATTACTCCTAAATATATAACATGTAAAATAAGGATAAGCGACATCACTGCAAAAGATAAAATCTCCAAGAAATTCCTTCAACTGAACTTGGGATGTAAGCAGTATATCTCTCACATCAAAACTTAAAGAGAAACGTTACAGTGACATTAGAACAACACAAGGTCTATAGAGACAGTTCGCGAGGCCGCTCTATAAACAACATAACACATGTGGGGCCCCATGAACAGAATATAGATAAAACAATTTGTCATCAGCTGGAATATAGACGCTCATCAGTTGGAAAGAAGCTACAATAAAGAATGAAACATCAGCTGAAACAACTCAACAGCTTGAATAATAAGGAACGAAACATCAACTAGAAGAACTCAACAGCTAGAATAAGGAATGAAACATCAGCTAGAACAACTTAACAGCTAGAATAATAACGAGACGAATATTACGATCATTAAAATATCATCAGCGCATCAACTATAAGCTGGAATACGATCATCAATTAGAAAGAATAATAGATGAGATGTAAACAAATTATGAGCTGGAAAATGAAACGTCAGTACTTATATCATATCTGAATTCTTGAACCAGCTGTCCCATGGGAAGACCACAAAGAAGAGTTCAAGTGGCCTGATGCCTCTCACACAGGGGATGCTGGGACTATCCACTGTCGTCTAGGTGATGAATAGTGAGGCGGCACAGGGGATGTTGGGACTATCCCTTGTCATCTAGGTGATGAATAGCGAGGCCGAGTGGAAATCATCTCCCACTCTTATTTCGGGCAAATATGGAAATACCATGCTTGAGTCTCGTGATGATGCGTGATATGTTTTATGAAAGCTTGGCATAGACTACAAAAGCATCCAAGCATGTGTTAATGATTGTGTGATGTTTCGAGGAGAGTACGAGACTATGGAGACATGTCCAAAGTGTGGTGCTCACAGATATCAACAAGACTTGCAAGGAAAAACCATCCCCTCAAAAAGTTCTTAGTATGTAAAATTTCTCACCTTTGCTTTATTATATATATATCCTCTACATCACGTGCGTTCAAGGCCTATTTTTAAATATCCTTATTAGTGAAATTTTCTTGAATAAAACATAACCCTTTTTTATTCAGTTTGTAAATAACCCCTTTTTACTACACCCTTCTATATGTAAAAAATGTATTTTAAAAATACATTATTTTGAACCCACGTGATGCACACATTATTCATGAGAAACTTACCCGAGGACTTGGCCCTATTAATTTGTGTCGCTAATAACTGGGGATGTTATTTTATTTTCCATCATGTCTACCTCTAATTATAAGTTCATGAGAAGTACAGGCTACATCAATGTTTTTCTTGATCACTTCCTCTATAACATGAAAAGCGCACTCTAAATCAAAGCATTTAGAAAAATCTTAGTAGGATTAACATTTATAGTAGTATGAAATGTATACCAAGATTGTAGTAGTGTGACCAAGAAGAATAAAGACTTTATGTTATCCTAAAATTGAATGTGGTGTTACGTTGGCCAAAAATGAAACGGAATGCATTCAAATTAGTATACATACAAGTATCCTCCTTCATATGAAGATACATAACCTTCTTCAACTAATACGACTTTGATCAGGGGGACTACTTCTCATAGAGACCACATTTTTTTTCCATAAATCATAAGCACCAAGTTTAGTCATAATAACATTGAAATAAACCTACTTACACAAATACAAGATAATGATGGGCTTGCATACTCATGAAGCTCTTCCAATTATCTTTATTTTAATCTTTTGGCTTTATTATGTTGGTTTTCAATGGCCTCACTTGCTTTATTTACAAGAATATCTACCAAATCTGAGTGTTTCAACATTGGAGGTTACTGCATTCTTTATGTCAAAGATGGCAATATCATTGGAAGCAATTGAAACACTACCATTATGTCTATCAACCAAGAGAGTAGGAGCTACTATAATAACAAAAACAATTCCCAAAACTAAGAAAAAAAAGCATATAATAAGACCATAATGAGCCAATACACTGCTTTCCACAAGCAAAATGTACAAAGTATGCAATAAAAGTGTGTACTCTCAAAGAAATTGCTCAAAAATTGAATTTCAAGATGGCTATCCATAAAGAAATTGTAAATGAGTGTACAACTAAAGGAAAATGAGAAAAAGACATAGGACATGGATACAAAGGATGATAATAACATAGTACATAGAAGATGCCGATATAAATTACATGACCAAAAAGGAAGAGGATGTGTGCTCCACGAATCCATGCGCGAGCTATAGATCGTTTACATTTGAAAGCTCGTCCCGATGCAAAGAAGCATCAAATGGAGTTTGCAAAAAAAGAACAACTATACATCAGTCCACTATACATAATGCATTTTAATAAAAATAGTAACTACAAACAAGAGAGATGAGTGACTTACTAGGTTGTACATAGAAGATGCTGATATAAATTACATGACCAAAAAGGAAGAGGATGTGTGCTCCACGAATCCATGCGCGAGCTATAGATCGTTTACATTTGAAAGCTCGTCCCGATGCAAAGAAGCATCAAACGGAGTTTGCAAAAAAAAAAACAACTATACATCAGTCCACTATACATAATGCATTTTAATAAAAATAGTAACTACAAACAAGAGAGATGAGTGACTTACTAGGTTGTTGCATGCATATAATCTATCGATAAATGTAGTGAGATCGTGTCTCTCTACATATCGAGTCTCTAGGCTGATAAGATCGTGGTTTGTAATGGAGTGGTTGTTGTGGAGGCAGTATCCTCTCTCAAACCACCTGAGCCACCCTCTCTCAAACCTACACGAGAGCAAGGAGTAGCACTTGTATCTCGAGCTGACCATAATGAGACGGAGACACTGCATGGGTGCCTCCATAACAACTACCTAAGCCACCCTCTCTCGAACCTGCATGAGAGTGAGGAGTAGCACCTGTATCTTGACCCGACCATGGGCTTACTGCATTTATGTCTCCACAGCATCCCCCAGAACCACTCCCTCCATCCCACCTAAGTTTGGAGCATCAACCTCACCTATTGGAAACCAAAGCATCAGAGCCTGCCGAAGTAGATCTAATGAAACAGCCTGATGGTGTCCGAGACAACTATATATCTGAATCGAGCCGTCTGATAAAAAGACATGTGTGAATATCTCCTGCAACTCCTTTTTCTCATCCCTTGACTCATCATGCTCTCCAAATATCATCAAAGGTCATCTACACAAACAGAAAGTAGTGTGAACATCATCAATATAAAGAATCAAGCAAAGCACAGTAGTATAACTCTGAAAAAAATGAGGATACTTAAAATGCATATTCTAGGGTACCCTTATAAGTGCACTTATTCATCAACGAATTGAGTGGGCGAATACTGCAAGTATGACGTAGCCTATGGTCCCATGCCAATCTCTTGGCACAACTCCACAAATACTGAAAGGTCGATAGATATGTCACCACAATAGGATGAGTCCACCTCGTTCTCCAAGAATTCTTGGCCTCCTGTCTTTCTATCATCATCGTTACCCAATTATGCCTCCTCTATATACTCCAAGCTATCTTTGACCTCCACCTCTTACAATATCGACCCCTCCATTTACATACTATCCTTATCTATTCTAGGAACATTGCTTTTATCATACACTCTCGCATTTTGGGGAGCTGAAGGCACAATATACCACCATCAAGGTTGTTAGGGTTTGGATAGAAAATTACCTATTCAAAATCACATACAAGAGAGATTCAACATTTGTGACATATGTGTGTCGTAATAAAATTTAAAAAAATAGTTCTTGACGCACCCATTCACAATGGACCAGTAAGACAAACATGTCGCACATATCCGTCCATCTTTTCTTAGAAACTATTTCGAGAAAATCAAATGGACTTCGTTAAAAAATTGCCCTGGCTCCTTCCAATACCACTTTGACCCACTGCACATCGAATATGATCATCGAAAAGCTACTTTAACCCACTAATATAGCACTTTTTAAGCTCCCAAAATATTCCATCTCATCTATAATAGTGTTTGGATCTGTGTCTTGTCGTCAACTCTCTTGCTCAAACCTTGCAATGACACCATAATCTATTGTGGAGTGCATTTTGTCGATGCGCTTGACGTGGAAATATCACCCACGCGATCATGCCGCACTGTATATTTTGTACTATAATTTGAAATAGTTAGACTAGTTGTCACATATAAAATCTAGATATTACAGCTTATAAAACATGTGGTCACCTTTGGACTACATCCCCTCGAGAATTCCCACTCCTCAATAGAGACCTCCACCCCTTCGTGAGAGGCTACAATCAAAGCTCCATGTAACCATCACATAGACATAAACCACAACATCTCCTCCATGCCCTCAAGATATCAAATTGTTCAATGGGGTGTACTGCATCGAAATTCTGATTGCGCTTCTTCCCTATCTTTCTTAGCTTGCTCGTACCTAGCAAGCCATGTCTCCATGGATGCAGGGTGCAACATACATAAATGATTCACTTTCTCCTCCATTGCAGCATCCATCCTTGTTTCTTTCCCATTTTCAACTACCACATCTTGGGTCAGTCTATCATCATCCTTCAGTGACCATAGCATACTGTTGTCTGAATCCATCGTTGGTAGCCACTTTGAAATATGCACTAACACCTCCAAAACCAACCAACCTTTAGACATGCTACCTTCTTGCTCATTGTCTCACAAAGCCTTTCAAGGTTTTCATGAAGCGCTCGAAGAAGAACATCCATCGTGTATGGACATGTACTGCAATTTCTACTTCATCTACAAGATGCACTAGTAGGTGGACACAAACCTAAGGTAACCAAACCTCTCCCAACATCCCTATTTAGTGAACACAAACTTCAATTAGCTATGATAGATATGACCAATGAGAATGAAAGTCTACTTACCTGAGAGCTCCCTGAATCTCAGAAACTCATGCATGGTCCATATGAGAATGGCTCGTATATTGGTAGATTTTCAACCATCTTCTTACTCATATCTTCCATGGCTACCCCCTCCTCCCACAAAATCTTAAGCTCATCAACCAATGGACAGAGATAGACATCCATATTCTTTACTTTGTAGCACCCAACAACAAGCAAGATAAGGATCATGTATCCTTTCTTTGTAGAAAGCCATGGCACGATGTTGTAGTTAACAAGGACTACATGCCACACACTCTAAGAAGTTGAGCGGAGACCGAATGGGTTCACGCCATCCATAGCAAGACCAAGACAAAGATTCCTTGGCTCTCGTACAAAGCCTAGAAAGGAAGAGTCAATGTGGCTCCATGCGCGTGAATCCGTTGATATTCATTAGACTCCATCTGTAGATCTATTCTGCACATGCCACATTATCATACTCACCATGCCTAACATACAAAGTGTGTGACATATACGGGGGATAAGTGAAAACCGTCTAAGAACTTTCTGACGGTTATTTTTCCCTTGCAAGTCCTGTCGATACCTATGAGCACCACACTTTGGACATGTCTCCATAGTACCATACTCTTCTTAAAACAGCATGCAATCATTGACACATTCATGGATATTGTTGTAGTCCATGCTAAGCTTTCATAAAATATGTTGGGCATCATCACAAGACTCCGGCGGCATGGTATTTTCAAGTGGTGATATATGATACTTTAGCAACTTGAAAAGAAATCATAAAACACCTTGAAAAAGCATAATTTTTTTTAAAAATGGTGCAGAGAAGAAATCAACGAAGTTTACGTAGACACTACAAGGATATAAGAGTATAACGATGGCCATTTCCAATGCAAGTTATTGTTGTTCTTGTTTTTTCTTATTTTCTTATTTAATGTTGTAGTAGTAGTAGTAGTAGTAGTAGTAGTAGTAGTAGTAGTAGTAGTAGTAGTAGTAGTAGTAGTAGTAGTAGTAGTAGTAGTAGTAGTAGTAGTAGTAGTAGTAGTAGTAGTAGTAGTAGTAGTAGTAGTAGTAGTAGTAGTAGTAGTAGTAGTAGTAGTAGTAGTAGTAGTAGTAGTAGTAGTAGTAGTAGTAGTAGTAGTTGTTGTTGTTAATGTTTTTTCTTCTTTTCTTCTTTAATGTAAATGTAGTAGTAGTAGTAGTAGTAGTAGTTTTCTTGTTTGTTGTTGTTGTTGTTGTAGTTATTGTTGTTCTTGTTTTTTCTTATTTTCTTATTTAATGTTGTAGTTGTAGTAGTAGTAGTAGTAGTAGTAGTAGTAGTAGTAGTAGTAGTAGTAGTAGTAGTAGTAGTAGTAGTAGTAGTAGTAGTAGTAGTAGTAGTAGTAGTAGTAGTAGTAGTAGTAGTAGTAGTAGTAGTAGTAGTAGTAGTAGTAGTAGTAGTAGTAGTAGTAGTAGTAGTAGTAGTAGTAGTAGTAGTAGTAGTAGTAGTAGTAGTAGTAGTAGTAGTAGTAGTAGTAGTAGTAGTAGTAGTAGTAGTAGTAGTAGTAGTAGTAGTAGTAGTAGTAGTAGTAGTAGTAGTAGTAGTAGTAGTAGTAGTAGTAGTAGTAGTAGTAGTAGTAGTAGTAGTAGTAGTAGTAGTAGTAGTAGTAGTAGAGAGAGAGAGAGAGAGAGAGAGAGAGAGATTTTATTAAAGGAAATGAGAGAGTGAGAGAAAGAGAGAAAAAGTAAGAAGAGACGAGAGAGAGAGGGAATAAACATACAACATAATAAAGAAAGAGAGAAGGAGAGAGAGAGGGAGGTAGACAAGAGAATGAATGGATAAAAAACAAAGACAGGGTAAGATCTTGGAGTAGTAGTGGTGGTGGTGGCGGCGAGGTCCGGTGTAATACCACGAGACGGGAAACACTTCAACATACGTTAATTTGTGGGTGGTGGAGACTTTACATACATTAATTTTGTTGAGTTACAAGAGAAGAAATCTCTTCTCAAACAATTTAAGAAAGAAAAAAAGAATGATAACAAAAATAAATCGTTTTTCATAACGTAGATCAAATGGAAAACGATGAAGGTCGTAATGTTCAAGATTGCGAGGCATATCTTAATCAGCATGTCCCATGTCATTGCTCTCAATATAAGTTGGCAATTAGTCAAAAACGTCGATTGTCTACAGAACACGTACAATGCTTTGGCAAGTTTCAATCAGAGATCTTTGAGTAGGTGATCTCAGATTTTGAGCAAACGGTAAGAAAAGTGTATATCAATCATGCATTGTATTCACAAACTAATTGAATATCATATACAAAAACATTGGGTGTGGTCGAAAAATTTATTACAGGGAGGTGATGTCTCACCCCAAGGAGAAGTGCATCCTTTGTAGCCAATTAGAAGAGTTCATGGACGTGCGATGGATGGAGTGCCTGAGCCAATCCACCACTTGGAAGATACTACCGAATCTATACCGTCAATACCCGAGGAGACAGGCAGCCTTCCAAACTTTCCTACAATCTTGAAGCCTAAGATGGAGGCAATGATCAATGCATTGATGCCCATGGATGTCGAGACATCCAATATGCTTAGAGAGAAAGAATCCATACCATTATATGATGGGTGCCGAGTATCTCGCCTGAAGTCACTACTTGCACTCCTAAGTGTGCAAGTAGAATACGGGTGGAGCAATGCGAGTGTGACTTAGTTGTTCAGGTACCTTGTACATACGCTTCGTTGATTTATTTTCGACACTATAAAAAAAATATTTGTTCCTTTTCAATGTATTTTATGATTTTTTTCACCTGTAAATACCATGCATGAGTCTCCTGCTGATGCGCGACATGTTTTATGAAAGCTTAGCATGGACTACAATAGCATCCATGCATGTATCAATGATTGCATACTGTTTCGAGGAGAATGCGAGACTATGGAGACATGTCCAAAGTGTGACGCTCATAGGTATCGACAGGACTTGCAAGGGAAACCCTAAACCCTCAAAAAGTTTCTGCTTATCTTCCGCATAAACCACATGTTCTGTATGTCTAGTATGGCGAGCTTGACAATGTGGCATGTACAGAATAGATCCACAGATGGAGTTCAACGAATATTAGTGCATTCACGTGCATGGAGTCACATTGACTCTACCTTTCCAAGCTTTTCTTGAGAGCCAAGGTATCTTCGGCTCGGTCTTGCTATGGATGGCGTGAAGCCATTCGGTATGCGCTCAACTTCTTACAGTGTGTGGTCTATAGTCCTTTTCAATTACAATATCCCTCCATGGATTTCTATGAAGAAAGGACATCTCATCTTTAGCTTGCTCGTTTCTAGCCGATACAAAGTCAAAAATATGGACGTGTATCTTCGTCCATTAGTCAATGAGCTTAAGATTTTGTGGGAAGAGGGGGTCACCATGGAAGATATGAGCAAGCGTGATGGTCAACGGTCTGTCAATATTCGAGCCATTCTCATGTGGACCATGTATGACTTTTCAGGATTCGGAGAGTGCTCAGATAAGTAGGCTTCCATTTTCATTGGTAATATCTATCATATCTCGTTTAAGTTTATATTCAGTGGATAGAGGTATATGGACATGTCCAGTTACCTCAGGTAATCATGCATGTCCATTGTGTGGGCCACAATTAGACTCTCGAAGGTCAAAACCATGAATAAGATGGTATATCAAGGATACGCCACTTTCTTGCCAAAGGGTCATGAACTTAGGGAAGGTTTTCTTAGATGACCTCCGGTATGTATGAACACCCAAAGCTGGTACGAGCTGAAAATGGTCCACATGGAGTCACATCCAAACGAAATGCGATGGTTCTTAGTTTTCTATGAGTTGGTGTATTGGACCTACTTACAGATCAACCACTTGTTGAATCCCATGCATATTTTCAATAACATGGGTAGCTTACTATGGGACCACATCACAAGAAAGAGAGACACAGCAGGGTAATGAATGGATTTGAAGGAGGTAGGCAAGATGGAGGCGCTTTGGCTGCAGTCGAGCGCTAATGATCACTTGCAGCTACCTCGCACTATTTGGGTTTTGTCTACTAAAGAAGAGCGCATTGTGACGCAAATTATCAAGTCTATCCGCACTCCAACAGGTATTATGCGTTCTCTCAAGTCTACATTTTCTAAAGACGACTAATTATTAGGGCTAAAATCCCATGATTGTCATAAGATATGTTAGGTTTGTACTACGAATGGATTGTAAGTGGCCTACGTATTTTGTTATTTGGAATGTAGTCATTGTTCATAATGCTTCATCATTTGTGGTAGTTTGTACTACCAATCGCAATCGTAGGATGCCTTACTCCAAAAATACATGGGGCGATTTATAGGTTGTCAAATTTTGGTACAATGGATTTCACAAAGGGAGATCAAGATATCCTCTATTGAATCCGCAAGGTCGGGAGCAATGGAGATGGCCTGTCTCTTTGAGAAATACTTACCCACCAACATGCTCACGATACAAATCTACCTTCTTGTGCATTTTGTAGATGAAGTGGAGATTGCTAAACCTGTCCATACGCAATGGATGTTCTTCTTGGAGCACTTCATAAAAACCCTAAAAGGCTTTGTGCGACAATGAGCTCGGCCAGAAGGTAGCATGCTTGAAGGTTGGTTGGTGTCTAAAGCGTTAGTGCATATTTCACAGTGGCTACCAAAGGTGAATTCAAACAATAGTATGATATGGTCGTTGAAGGACGATGATAGACTGAATGGAGATGTGGTGGTTGAAAATGGGGTAGAAAAAAGAATGGATGTTGCAATGGAGGGGAAAGTGAATCACTTTTGTATGTTGCACCATGTCTCCATGGAGATGTGCCTCGCTAGGTATGAGCAAGCCAGGAAAGATCGAGAATAAGCACGATATGAATTTTGATGTAGTACATGCCATTGATCGATTTGATATCCCAAGGGCATGGAGGAAATGTTGCAGTTTATGTCTAGGTGATGGTTGCATGAAGCTTTGACCAGAGTGTCTTGCGAAGGGATGGAGGTCTCAACCTACTCAATTCATTGATAAATAACTTATAAGGATACATAAGATATGCATTTTAAGTAATATCATTTTTTTACGATTTATATTACCATGCTTTGCTTGATTTATATTGATTATGCTAACATCAATTTTTGTTTGTGCATGTGACCTTTGTGGATATTTAGATTAGCACGATGAGTAGAGGAATGAGCGATGAAGAGCTACAAGAGATCTTCCAGTATATGTCTCCAGATCAGATGGCTCGATTCTACCAGGAGTTGTCTCATGCACCATCAGACGGTTCTATTAGATCTACTTCGGTGCGCCTTGATGCTTCAGTTTCCAGTAGATGAGGTCGACACTCCAGAATTCGATCGGACAAAGGGAGTGGTTCTAGGGGATGCTATAGAGATGTGGATGCAATGAGCCGGTGGTTTCCTCGGGATATAGGTGCTACTTCTCAATCTCATGCAATTTTGAGAGAGAATGCCTTAGGTGGTTGTTGTGGAGGTATCGACACAATATCTTGGTCTTGTCGTTCTGTTGGAGTTGTGTCGCCTATGGGATATGTCACACCTGTGGGGACGTCTACTCCAATCACTCTAATAGACGTACATAGGTGGCACCCCTATGGGTGCTACTCCGAGAGGTACTACCCTCGTAGGTAAACCAGATATACAGGGGTCTCTTGGATATGCCCAGGAGTGTGGTCGCAGGTGGGAGATGACACATCTTAGGCATACCCCAAAGGGGTATGGATACCTTGTACATGATAGGACAGGAGTCATCATCATGAATGATGAGGGGAGGAGGGTGATGGCTTGTATGAGAGAGTTGTGCCAATAAGTTTTTCAGCACAACGTCTTGGATCATTGGAAGAACATACTGGAGGGGAGCAAGGAGTACATAGTAGCATCCTTGCATGAGGAGTTTCTAGTACCCACTACAGCAGATAGGTTTTCCACAGGCTAGATGATGGAGTGTATGTGTACGTACATGTCACACAGACAACCGGATGCATGCAAGGCACTTAAGAGTAGGGCCGCAAAGCCCAAGTGGTTAGACGCGGATGACTAGTGCCTACTCAGGGAGGAGGCTACAAATTCTCTAGGACGTCTGAGACAACAGCGCAAGGCAGCAAGGGCACGACTGGAGGTAGGAGTGGTCCATCATCTTGAGAGTAGTGGCCATAGGACTTATCTAGAGAGCCTTGTAAGCTTTTTTTTTTCTGTTTGCTTATTTTTCTGCAATATTCCTTGTACTGAAAATCATATTTCTAATAGTTGTATTTTATTTTCTTTGAAGCACTCCATTACAAATCGTGATCCCACCGGCCTAGAGACTTGATATACAGAGAGACATGGTTTCACTGCATTGATTGACCGTTTGTGTGGACACGGTGGCCCTATAAGTCACTCATCTTTCTTATTCATTGTTACTAATTTTAATTGAAATGCATTATTGTATGGTGGATTGGTGTATAGTTTGCGTTTTTTTAAGAGTCTGTTCGATGCTTCTTTGCAGTAGGACGAGCTTTCGGATGGCGAGGATCTATAGCTCATGCTTAGATCCGTGGAGCACACATACTTTTTATTTTGTCATGTGATTTATGTAGGCATTCTCTATGCACTATGTTATTATCATCCTTTGTATCTTGCCATGATTGTACCATCGGTTTCATTATGCGATATTGTATTTATTTTATGTATCAGTCTTATGATTCAAATACACTTTACCTTCATTTAAACGAGCATTGTACACATTACTGAAACTCTTTTGTATGGTCCCAAATAAAGCACATAGTGCTATTTGTGGCAGGGGAAACTTACTGCCCTGCTACAAAGTTTTTTTCCCTGTTACCATTGCTATTAGCATCGCAAATTTACTGCACGCATCGCTATTAGCATCACAAAGCATCACCATTTATGTTTTTGCTATCATTGTCGTTATTTGTGATACTATTAGCTGATATTGATGCAAATAGCGACGTTGATAGCGACTGTTCTATGGTGTCGCTAATACCAATGTTTTTTGCGACTACGGGAAAAATTTTCTTTATAAACATTTTCATCACTTTGAACATTGGTATAAGGCCAATATCTTCTAGTGAGAATGTATTTGAACAACTTGGTCACACTTACATTCCTCCACCTGTATTTTGCTTGCACACTTAGAAGTGCAAGCAACATCTTTAGGCAAGATACTCTGCACCCATCATATAATGGTATGGATGCTTCTTCTCTTAGCGGATTAGATGTCTCCATATCAATGGGCATTAATGCAATTATCATTGCCTCTGTCTCAAGCTCCAAGATTGTAGGAAAGTCTAAAAGGCTACCTGTCTCCTCTGGTATTGATGGTATAGACTGGGTCATGCCTTCCAAGTGGTGGATTGGCTCAGGCACTCCATCCGTTGCACATCCACAAGTTGGCCGCAATAGGTGCATTCCTCCTTGGGATGAGATGTCACCTCCTTATATAAAATGTATGATCACATCTAATGTTTTTGTATATGATATTCAATTAGTTTGCGAATATAAGACATGCTTGATACACATTTTTATTACCATTTGCTCAAATTTTGAGATCGCATGATCAATGATCTCTGATTGGAACTTACCGAAGCATTGTACATATTCTATAGACAAGCGATGCTTTCATCGGATTGCCAGCTTGCATTGAATGCAAGGACATGGGACATGCTAATTAAGATACATCTCACAATCTTGAACATCACGACCATCATCATTTTTCATTTTTTCTACATTACAACAAACAATTGATTTTTGTTCTCATTCTCTTTATCTTTTTTAATTTCTTTGAGAAGGGGTTTCTTCTCTTGTAACTCAATAAAATTAACGTCAATTGAAACATCTTGGTTTACAACACATAACAAATTTAGGTACATGGAAATTAGACACATTAATAGTATGGTTAACCATAGATTCCTTAAAAATAAACATTAAACAACTTTTAGATTTTCTATCCACTACATCTACTTAACGTTGGCTCTAATATAGGGAAGATGATCGGCATTGATAATGCAATATATGCCATTCCATATCCAAGGGATGTGAGCAACTTGTTTACTACTACAGATGCTCAAGGATTATGTGACAAGGTGGGAATGAGTTATGAGTCATATAGTATACTCCATCAACAATTGGATACAGGTTTTAAGCAAGTCTTCAATAGTAAGTGAGTAATGCCTCTGCCAAAACCATTTCACGTGAAGAAGGCTCGAAAACAACTAAATGAGAAAGTTTTAGAACTAATTGGTGAGCCTACGCATCTAGAACACACACACATATTGAAGTATGGTTCCAAAGAAGTTGCCTTTGTATTGAATGCATCCAACAACTTTGTATTGGATATATGTAGGGTTCAGATTGCTAAGGTCAAGTTCTATAATAAGTCTATGGAAGAATGTAGAGGCAAGCTTAAGTTTGTCCTCAAACTTGATGAGAGTGAGATTATCAAGGGGCAAAAACTTGAGCATGTGAGTATAACACTTATGAATCGAGCATTGGATCCCAACATTGATGGAAAAAATCCTTTATACTTCAGTGTACAATCAGAGAATGAAATATGGTGGCTTGCGGCATTTGAAGTACCAAAGGAGGACCATGAAGTACTTAAAATTTTTTTTAACCTCACTAATATACCCAGTGTTATTCAACAGCAAAATAATGGAGCAGTTTTACATGTTGAGGGGTTTGGGGACTATCAAGTTGAATGGCATCTTACAGGTGATTTAAAAACATTGAAGTGTATGTTTGGTTTATCAAATGCAGCGAATGCAAAATTTTCGTGCATATACTGCATGCAAACTAGGAAGAAAGGGAAAGATGGAAAGAAAGAATGGCTTGCCAACGCACGGCAACAGGGTGCCCCGACACGTGATCAGAAAGTCATGAGAAATGGAATGCTAGTTCCAGTTAGGCCAAAATGGTACCCTATTTTAGAAATACCACTAACAAGGGTTCACTTTTGCACATTGCATTGTTTGATTAGAATAATTGAGAAGCTACTATATGAATATATATGCTTTGCATACAAGATGCAGCCTGTGTAAGAATCTGATGATACATGCAAGAAGGTAGAACAAGTCCTCTCTCAAGTTGGATTGCACGGAGGCCAAGTAGAAATAAAAAAGGACGAGAAAAAATCGGGGAAGAGTGGAAATGTTCCTTGTAAACCATGCTTTGGTGGACCCGAGGCTAGGAAGTTTTTATCTCCACCTCGAGATGAGGAAGGCAATATACTAGTAAAACAACAAGAGAAGTATGAAGCATGGAAAAAGTTGCACCTTGCTGTTTCAAATTGGAGCAATGGGGGACGAACGAGGATTGCAAAGGCAGAAGTGTGGATACACCTAGATAGATTAGCAGCTCTCTTACAGAAGTTGAAGTTTACGGATGGTGATGCCAATGCATTTAAAGAGACAGCTGCTAAATTTCATAAACCATCATATTGGGGAATATGGGAATTCTCCATAAGTTTGGGACACATGGTCAAATCTTTGGATTTATCCGGGTGCCACCTTTTTAGTATTCAAAAAATGGGAATTGGGAGATTCTCAAACTCACTAATATTGTGTTATAAGTCCATGGTGGAGGCACGGACTACAAATAGCATAACACACTACATGGTCAGTATTATCACCATTACAAAAGAAAATCATCATTTCAAATTACTTTGTGTTTCTAATCTCTTTTCTTATGCAGCATATACTTGAAGCACATGGTTCATACTTTGCAGATCAAGAAAGTTTGGCAATATGGTCAACTCAAGGCATGGAAAAATCTCACTGGCAAGCTTGTTGTGCTTTTCAAAAGGCAACTAATCATGGAGGTGGCATCAATGGTTCCAATTCCATGAGGCAATTATTCCAATGGTGGTATAGGAGACTAGAGATACAATACGATGAAAAAGAAAAGAAGTCCAAAACATCTCAAGCAGAATCTATAAGTAGGACAATATATGAAGTGAGAAAAGCAAGATATGAAAACAGCACAGCTAGACAACGGCATGTAGAATGGTTGGCAATGGAGACCTAGATAAACATAATAATTTTAATGCATTTAGAGTCCACAAGAGAGCACAAGTACTGAGGATATGACACATCAATACTCATATCTCTAACATGAGATGTCTTATAAATTTTCTTTAGAATTTCGAAGGTTTGTCACTATGTTTTTCAAAGTCGATTTCGAACTATGTTTTTTAATTATGAAAAGTTGATTTTGAAATCCTAAGACAAAGATATGAAAATTCCAAACCTTGGAACATTCACTGGCCTAGAGAGAGAGAGGGAGCATGAGGGGGGTGTCAGGAGATAGAGAGAGGTAGGGATGGGGTGGAGAAATGAAATGAAATGATAAATTTAAAATTCATTTACACCACAGTAAGTTTGAAAGTTTCGTATTTAATTCGTCTCTCATTTCTTTTTTCCCATTGCTCTTCACTCTACCCTCCACCTTTCTATCCTTTATCATCACAGCCATGGCACGTTCCAAGCTTCCAATCAAAAAGGCACCTACGAGAGCAAGAGCTCAATACTCTTCCAAATCTAGTGAGCGTATTGTGAGTGACAAAGATCCCCTGGTGACTGATAACGGTGGCCCTACTGCAGCTAATAATGGTGGCGCTACTGTGGCCAACAATGGTGGCCCTAGTGTGGTCGATAATGATGGTTCACCATTGTCTAGAAATGGTGGTCCACATGCTCCAACTGCTCCACCTCCCACTACTGCTCCAGCTCGTAATACACGCCCTCCAACACATAAGAAGCAAACATAGAGACCAGGCACAATTGCGCTTATGTGAGATAAGAAAATTCCAGAAGAGTACCGACTTGATTATTCCTGACGCACAATTCTCTATGTTGGTGCGAGAAATACTACAAGATCTACAGTCAAGGCATCATCACAAGTTCTTTTCGAGGAACCAGGCAAGGAATGGTCAATTTTTAGCCATTCATGCCCGGCGTATCACTATTAAGCCCATAGATCTGGTTCTTGTTCGCAAGATCCGCAATAACAAGGATGCACTTAATCTTAATGTCAACAATATGCTTTGAGAAGCTACCTTGTAATTGGATCTAGGTTTCTAGCTCAGGTTTGGTTGTGAATTGTAAGGAGCTTAGTTTTGGGTTATCTTTCCAGTAGACCTTCAAGTACTTGATAGTACTGATCTACAAAATGGAGCTAAATTTTCCCTGGCTCTAGTTGTACTTGGTGCAATGCACTATCTACTATGTATTTCATATTTTCGCAATGCTAAATCCGATATGTGATATTCTATTTTGACCATGATTCCATTGTGTGAATTTTCAAGTTTCCAATTTTGTAGGTAGTTTTGTTGAGGATAAATTCAATGTGCAACCACATACACGTCAGTGATTAGTTGTACATGGGCCGATGCACTATATCTTTATTGTATTTAGTGCTTTTGTAATAATTCCGTTTTCAAAAAAATTGCATTCTTTATAAGAACCTCCTCTTAGGAGGCCAAAAGGATAATTTATGGGGAATAAAGGCAAATTTTTTTAATTATCCCCCTTTCCCCCCAGCCGACTATCGTGGTGGAGGAGAGGGGAATAGCAAGGGCAATTAAGCTCCTTGATGGACCTTGCAGAACGTCGAAGCCATGCAGGATGCCGCATGGGGGAGGGAGGATCCCCTCCCCTCACCTATATAGCCTTGTGCCATGGGAGTAAGGAACAAAGGGAGCATAACAATGCGTGAAGTTTAGAGTAAGGAGGGGAGGCTGTGATAATCGGCGCCATGGGAGGGAAAGAGGTGAACCACCGCCTGAAACTCTAAGCACGCCAGTCTGAGGGGAGCCGAGAAGGAGCAAGCCACCGCCTGAAGGATAGTGCATTGTGTAAGATAAGTAACCCTGTGCCAGCTACCGTTGCCACCAACGAATCGCCATCTGCCGCCGTTCCCTTCCTCCACGTGGGCCTTCCACGATTTCCAGAAGCTATAGAAGCATCTTATGAAGCTTCTAAAGCCTCCTTGGAATCCCCCCTTCTTGTGGGCTTCCTCATAACCCATTTTTCATGTGGGTTTGATAACCCCACCCCTCGGGATCCTAAAAACCCCCTTTCCCGTGGATCCCCTCCAAGTTTTTAAAAAGCCCATTAAGCCTTTCTTTTTCCCCCCCTCGCGTTCTTGCTCAAAGGTTCATTTTAAACCTCGGGGTACCTTAGAACCCCCTTTCTATTGGCCTTCACAAGACACCCTCTTTCCCCCCTTTTCCATTTCACCCAAGGCCCTTTAAAAGCTCATTTAAACCGGGAGTTAAGGCCTTCTTCCCCCCTTTGGGTTCCCCACAAGGTTCCACTAGTCTGAGTTTAAGGAGGAAACCTATAAAGCCTTCTAAAGCCGATTCCAAAAGATGGAGAAATTAATCAAGGAGGCTGAATCACAAAGGAAGTTTCGCATGCGAATGAGATGGCCAAGATCATAAATCTACATCCAAGACGAAAGATCTGCATTCGCGATGGCTCCTAAGAAAGCACAAGGTGCAACCGCAGGAGGATCGTCTCCTAACATCCATGTGGACATTTCACCACAAGTCCAAGTTCTTCTTCCTAAATTTTATTAACGTCGTAATATTTCAACTATGCATGGATCATTTGAGGAATAAGGATGCATTTTTTTTATTGAAAATACTTTGGCTAATAGCTCGGTCATTAGTATTTTTCAATAAAACGAACAAAATAAAGTGAGCATAAGATTTCTATGCATTTCTAGCAAGTGGTTTTTATGCATTGCAAAGTAATGAAATTAGATTAATTAATGCCTATCTTTACAAAACGGAATTATGATAGTACACTTCGATTAAGCATGGAAGGAATAAACCACATATCGCATTATTGAACTTCTTTTTCGAAATGATTCTTAAAGAAAGTTGCTAGCAATCGTAGGAAATTGCTAGGGCTGCATGAAGAAGATTTAACTCTAGGCAAGTGGCCTAAAAACTCAAATCAACGAAAGGTTGTGTAAGTTCAGCATACGACTAATTCATTTGGAAATGAAAGTAGAAAAAGGCTGCATGTTTAAACATAAAATCCTAAAGCTTAGTAGCATGAATCTTGTTTGCATGTTATAGGATGATCAATTGGAATTATGCTATAACTTAACCTATGCTTTGATCTTAACCCGAAAAGTTAGGGCTTGTAAATCAACTTATACGTAGGCAATGAATCATGTGGTTAGGGAAATGGTAGCGTAATTATCTTCAAGAATAGACAAGTTAAATTGGTTTAAAAAAACTACGAGGGACTCATTTAGGAAGGGTTAATTCAATGCAACATATCCCAAAGAGCTAACTAGGATTTAACACGTTGAGGACCTGACCTAGTCACTCTTATTGCCAAAGCCGAAACTTCTATACCCTAAAGACTTGCCCACATTCACAGAATGTAGGGACAGTAGGACATACTTACAAGAAATGATCTAGGGTTTTTACCCTAAGGATCTCTCGTTAAAAAGATGAAACTCGGTTTGAACTTGGAACCCTAGGACTGAAAATGTCAGCCTGATGCAATCAGGAATGGATTGTTAGATCTAATCATGATTTCGTGATTATAAGACTCCATTCGATGGGTAAATAGTCCCATAGATTTGATGCGACACTTGTGTAATAAGTTGCAGATTCGCATGATCTTGTGATTTGATCACAAGTGAATGGCCAATTCCTTGGAATGAGATTGGCAGATTCTTACGCAAGTTATCTTGTAAGAATATGAATAAGCGTCCTGATATAGTACCTTTCTTGGGTAAAGTGACCAAGATACGGGGATTAGATATTTTCTTGGAAGCCAAAGACCAATCAATAAATCGGAATAACATATGTACTGCTATTTAAACTTAAGGTATTGATTAAGTCGGGTTAATAGGGTACGGCCCTAACCCAGGATATAGTGTTAATAAATAATCCCTTGGGGATCTTGCCAAGTCGCAATTGATCCCCGATTGAGTGCTGGATGCATTCGGAAAGAAGGATTCACTCCTTAGTAGTTGGCCAAAAATAATGACCAATGGAAATGATTGTGCTTGTAACAGTTTTAATAGCACTGTTTTGCTTTGTTTGCTCAAAGAATTAAAGGATAAAAATATATCTAATGCTTCAGGTTGAAGGCCTAAAGGGAGAGGCAGCTTCAATTACCCCCGACTACCTGCTTGACCCTAACCAAGGGGGTTGTTAACTACACCGAGAAGGTGGACCGAACCCGTCGCAAGAGGTCTCTCCGTTGAGTGCTACTTGGAGTAGGAGGACACTTGGGTGCCAGAGGGGGCTCTGGCTGTAAATCCCTCACCTTTCGGGCCTTGCAAACAGGCCAACGTGACTCAGGATTGGATCCCGAGGCCCGCATACTAGTCTACGAGCAGAATCTTGGATTAGTAATTCTTGTTGATTGTTGGATAGCCTCCAAGCGGATTATGGATGAGCCTGCGGGCTGGACTTTATAAATGTATTTTAAAGATAATATGATAATCTATTGAAAAGGAACTTGTTTGACATTGCTTTTCTATGTCAAGTGCTATGATTACGTGAAGGAACCAGTGCCTAATGGGTTAATTAAGGAAGCTGACTGATACATGTCCAACTAAATATGGTAGGTAATTAAATAACTAAAACAACTTGAGGAATGTGTGGTGGATGTGGCCATGGGTCCGTCCTACGGATGGGAGGTCCTGATTGGTCGGGAACTTTTCTCAATCATGATGGATAGTAAGAAGATCGTTCAAAGAACACGAACAACAAGAGCGTTGACTTGGAATCTAAGTTATAATAATCCCAATTTACACTGTTTTAGGGGAACGGAATGGGACTATGCCCTATGGCAGAGAGGTCGATCCTTGCATCCCTCTCATTTCCCATTCTCCTTGAACCAAGTGCAGCGTGAATCCGCTTCGGACCTGGCGTTTTTGCGTAAAGTAGCTCGCTCGGGTTCGACGTTAGTTGCCGTTTAGGAAATGACAAATAGGGAAAACCCTGATTCAGGTCAGTCCTAAGTGGGAATGGCGAGAATACTTCTGCTACGTGACAGATGCGGAAAGTCCTAGATTGCAAACCCCGTAACATTCCATGGGAGTGCCAGGCAGAGCTTTCTAAACATCCTTTCCGATGGACTGCTAAGACATGTCCTGAAGACAACAAGTGGACACGTTACAGTTGGTATCAGAGCGAACAATGAAGGATTTGTTTTTATGAAATCTTAATAAGATGAAGTAAAGAAAATCTTGTTGTTTCGAACATTTCCTTACTTTCAATGCTGTCTTGCAGAATTATGAAGCATGGGACAGGTTCTTAGTGTTCTGAATCAGGTTTATGACTGCAATGCATTCCCCGGATTATCAACAAAGGGTTGGGATGATGAACATCCTAGAGCATATTTATAATCATGGAACGAAGATGGATGGGTTCCTCAAGAATCTACTATATAGCTGCCCACCGGTTTGCATACCTTCAAACAAACCTAAAGAGGATCAAGTGGTTGGAAGACCTGAAGGTCGTGAAGTTGTTCATTTTTGTGGAGGCTCATGTAAACTCAACTTTACATATTCAAGGTCAGAGGGTTGAGCTAAACTCATATGTATATGAGAAAGTGACCCGTGTAATCCCCGCCGATAGGATCAAGGTGTTGGGGTGCTATGAGAAGAATGGGTTCCAAAGGAAAGGATACCATGATCTTCCAATGACTTACCGATTCCTGAAGATCCATGACCCGAAACCATACTATTATCCAATTCCCATAGATAAATGTAGTACAACATTATTCTCCCCAAAATAAATGTAAATAGTTGCCTTATCATCCAAAGAAATGTTATACTCCAAAAAGGGCTATGCCCATATAAATGTAATAAGACTTCTTTTTATCAATATCTATTTTGTTGATGAGAATTGATAAAAAGTTAAGTGGCTAGGATTCTTGATTGATAGCTGAAATGGAGATAAAATATAAATCATAACGATTAATCGAGTAATAACGTTAAAAAGCCTTTATCCAAACACAACCCCAGGTATAGAATTCTAGTTTACCTCCTACATCAAGTACTGCTGTAATCCAAGAGAAGAAGTTTCTTCTCAAGTAGATTAAGCCGCCCAAATTTGACGAGAGAGGCAGGTCCGTCCAAGCAGATGCTAAAATTTGGATTGAATCCATGGAGGATTACTTTGAAGTAGCCAGTATTGCACCCGCCAATCAAGCTATGCTCGCCAAGCTGAAGCTCCCTTGCGAAGCCAGGCTTTGGTGGAAGCAATGGTGTAGAGATCAAGGGATCGCAGAAGGATCGGTTACCTGGGAGAAGCCAAAGAAAGCCGTGTAGGAAAGATACTTACCACCTGCGTATCGCACGCAGAAAATGAATGAGTTCTACGAGCTAAAACAGCTGGGACTCACTCTTGACGCACACTATTCTAAATTCGTCTCACTTCTTAAGTATGCACCACAGATGGACATGACACAGCAAGTGTCAAAATGGCCGAAACCTCCGTTGTATCCACTGCAACGAGCCCGGTCATTTCAAGAGGCAATGTCCCAAGCTTGGAGGAGGACATCCCCAAGCACCTTTCCAAGGAACTGGCCGTGGTTAGGGAGCCGCTACCCAAGGCAGAGGAAGAACCACCTATGTTGTCAACAAGGAAATGTACGAAGAAGAAGAATATTCGACCATGGAAGTAGAGTTTGAAAGGGCGACAATCCATGTCGCTCTTCACAATAAAGGGCCGAATCGCCAGTTCTCGGTGATTCAGACACCGTCGGACTATCAAGATAAAGGTTTCAAGACCTTGATTGATTGTGGCAGTACACATTCCTTTATCTCACCAGTTTGTGCAAAAAGATTAGGAATAGCCACAGTAGAAGCACCTATCTTTCTTGTGGAATTGGAAAATGGTCTTGAGGTTACTTGTACCAGGCAAACTGCTAAGGTGGAATTATTTCTGGGAGGAAAGATGACTTCGGTCAAATTTAGAGTCATGAGCCTATGTATCCATGAGTGTCTACTCGGAATGGATTGGCTTAAACCTAATGACACCCACATTCATTGTGGAAAGGGCTAAGTTTCCTTTCGGAACTTTGAAGGGGATTTAGTCACAACTCAAGGTAAGGCTGGAGTGCCAAAAGTTCAATTGGCCAAGGCATCTCGGATTATAAAGAAAGTCAGAAAAGGACTACCTGTCTACTTGATTAAGCTCAACAAGTTAGATCAGAAGTAGGAGTCTAGTGAAGGACCTTCATGGCTAAAGGAATACGCAGACGTATTTCCTCAAGAGTTCATAGAACTTCCGTCTCAAATAGAAGTGGATCATGAGATCAAGCTAGTACTAGGAGCTACGCCAATTGCAAAGAGACCTTATAGAATGTCCATACCAGAAGCAAGAGCTGAAGGAACAACTCAAGCAATTGCTAGATCAGGGCTACATCCGTCCTAGCAGTTCACCATGGGGAGCTCCAGTACTGTTCTAGAAAAATAAAGATGGAACACTTCAACTATGTATTGATTACAAAGGGTTGAATCAATCAACTGTCAAGAACAAGTATCCTATTCCTAGAATAGATGAGCTTCTTGATCGTCTTCAGCGTGCCAAGATCTTCTCCAAGATTGATCTCAGGTATGGTTACTATCAGATAAGAATCTAGGAAGAAGATATCCCAAAGACGGCCTTCAATACAAGATATGGACACTTTGAGTTTCTAGTTATGTCATTCAGGCTTACGAATGCGCCTACCACCTTCAAGGTTAATGCAGGATATCTTTAGGCCATATCTTGATGACTTCGTGCTCGTCTTCTTCGATGATACTTTAGTCTATTCCAAACAAGAAGAAGATCATGAACCCCAACTCCGGATTGTCCTTGAGACAATGAGGACACATAAACTGTATGCTAAGATGAAGGAAGTGTGCATTCTTCAAACTTCAGATTGAATATCTGGGATTCATCGTATCAGCGGAAGGAATCTCAGTGGACCTAGCCAAGGTCAGAGATGTGCTAGAATGGCCAATACCAACAACTGTCAAAGAAATACGCAGCTGTCTTGGATTGACAAGATGGTGTAGGGTCTTCATAAAAAACTATGCTTTGATTGCAGCACCTCTGATGGACTTACTGAAGAAGCAAACTTCCATTGCATGGTCAACTCCCGAACAAACTAGCTTTGATAGATTGAAGAAAGGTTTGGTATTAGCACCTATCCTAAACTTCCAGACCTCAGTAAGGAGTTTGAGGTAGTAATTGATGCTAGCATGCTTGCCTTAGGATGTGTGCTCATGCAGGAAGGTCATCCTGCAGCATACTCTTTAAGGAAACTGAAGAGCCATGAGAAGAATTATGCTACCCATGATCTAGAATTGTTACCTATCATCCATACTCTAAAGCTTTGGAGACACTACCTATTGGGTAACAAGTTTACTCTAGTGACTGATCATAAGAGTCTCAAGTGGATCTTTACCCAGAACAAACTCAACATGAGGCAACATTGGTGGATTGAAGTGCTGGAGGAGTATGACTTTGAAATCAAGTACTGACCTGGAAAGGACAACGTAGTTACCGATGCACTCAGTCGCAAGGCATTCCTTAATTCACTAATCTTGCAAAATCCATCAACAGCTATATCTCTAGCTACAAAGGTATCCATGCCAAACAATTCATTTACTTGAGCTAGCTAGAGAGGAAGCATGCATTGATCCAGCCTATAAAAAAATGCTAAGGGAGATCTCTATCAAGGACCGGGATCAAAAGCTATAGGCTAAGTATCATGAATTCTCTATCAATAGTGGACTTGTCTACTATAGAACGAGGCTATGTATACTGACAAGCTAGTCACTTAAGCAGAAGATATTGTGGGAAGCTCATGATTTCCCTTTCTCAAGATACCCTGGCTGTAATATTCCCACTCGTGAATATTGACTTCCCGCACACTGCGTAAACCTCGTGCAAAGGTTATCTTTCATATTGGAATTTCCACAGTGTAATCTGTGACCTGCACGCGAGAAATCGAGACCTCAGCATTGGCAAAGCAAGCCGAGGGTTCAAATCCACAAATCACACGTAAACACCCTCTTGGGAGGGGCAAAATGGATATTATTAAAGCAAATTTTTTTATATCTATCCCTTTCCCCCAGCCGATGCACGGCTGGAGGAGAGGGAGTGTGGGGGGGATGGGCTTTGGGTCCGTCCTACGGTTGGGTGGTCCCGGTTAGCCGGGAACTTTTCTCAAAAATCTCGAAGAACAGCGGGATGATCATCATTATCAAAATGAATAATGAGAGCGATGACCTAGAGTTACGTCTTACCCAATTTACGGAATGGAACTATGCCTATTGGTAGAGAGGTTGAGTTTTGCCTCCCTCTCGTTTCCCATTCTCCTTGAACCAAGTGCAGCGTGAATCCGCTTCGGACCTGGCGTTTCTGCGTAAAGTAGTTCGCTCGGGTTTGACGCTAGTTGCTGCTAGCTAATGACCAAACAGGAAAACCCAAATTCAGGTCGATCCTAAGTGGGAACGGCCATGATACTTCCGCTACGAGGCAGACGCGGGAAGACCTAGATCGCAAGTCCCGTAACATTCCATGGGAATGTCGAGCGGAGCTTTCTAGACATCCTTTCCGATGGACTGCTAAGACGTGTCTAGTGGACACGTTACAGTTGGTATCAGAGCAAACCAACAAAGGACTTAAGAAAATTTTAATAAAAAGAAGTAAAGAAAATATTGTGTCCCAAACATTTCCTTACTTTCAAGGGTGTCTTGCAGAATTATGAAGCATGGAACAGGTTCTTAGTGTTCCGAGTCATGTTTATGACCGCGATGCATTCCACGAATTATCGACAAACGGTTGAGATGATGAACATCCTAGACCGCATTTACAATCCATCACCTGTGTACATGGAACAGAGATGGATGGGCGTTTCAGGGATCTATTACATAACTGCCTATCGACCTGCGTACCTTCAAATTAACTTGAAGAGAATCAAGTGGATAGAGGATTTGAAGATCGTGAAGCTGTTCGTCTTTTTCGAGGCTCACGCAAACGCAACCCTACAGGTCGGGGGTGGAAGGGTCAACCAGAATAAGTATGTGTATAGGGAAGTGATTCAAAGAATCCCTGCCGACCGAATCAAGGTTTTGGGACATCATGAGAAGAATGGATATCAAAGAAAAAGATACCCTAATCTTCCAATAAACTATCGATTCCTGAAAATCGATGACCCCAATCCGTACTACTACTCAGTTCCTGTAGCTGAATGCAACAACATCTTACTCTCCTCGAATTAATGTATTAACTTGTTCCATCACCCCAAAAAAATAATTGTACCTCGAAAGGGCTATGCTGATATGAATGGAATAAAACTTTAAAAAAAAAATCAACGATTGTCTTGACTGTGAATATTGATAAAGAAGTGAAGTGATTTGGTCACTTGGCTAAAGGAATACACGGACGTAGTTCCTAAAAAGTTAACAGAACTCCCGCTTCAAAGAGAAGTTGATCATGAAATAAGGCTAGTGCTTGGAGCTGCGCCAATTGCAAAGAGACCTTATAGAATGTCCATACCGGAAGCTATTGAGTTGAAGGAATAACTCAAGCAACTGTTAGATCAGGGTTACATCCGGCCTAGCAACTCATCATGGGGAGCTCCAGTACTATTCCAGAAAAAGAAAGATGGGACACTTCGACTATGTATTGATTACCGTGGTTTGAATCAATCAACAGTCAAGAACAAGTATCCTATTCCTAGAATAGATGAACTTCTGGATCGCCTTCAAGGTGCAAAGATCTTCTCCAAAATTGATCTCAGATCAGGTTACTATCAAATAAGGATCAAGGAAGAAGATATTCCAAAAACGGCCTTCAATACAAGATATGGGCACTTTGAGTTCTTGGTTATGTCATTCAGGCTTACAAATGCACCTGCCACTTTCAATAGATTAATGCAGGATATTTTTAGACCATATCTTGATGATTTCGTGCTTGTCTTCTTCGATGACACTTTAGTCTATTATAAACAGGAAGAAGATCATGAACCTCAACTACAGATTGTTCTTGAGACAATGAGGTCTCATAAGCTGTATGCAAAAATGAAGAAGTGTGCATTCTTCAAGCATCAGATTGAATATCTAGGATTCATAGTATCATCAGAAGGAATATCAGTAGACCCAGCCAAAGTCAGGGATGTGCTTGAATGGCCAATACCAATATCCATTAAAGAAATACGTAGCTTTCTTGGCTTGACAGGATGGTATAGGGTCTTTATCAAAAACTATGCTTTGATTGCAGCACCTCTTACAGACTTACTAAAGAAGCAGACTTCTATTACATGGTCATCTCCCGAACAAAATAGCTTCAACCAATTGAAGCAATGTTTGGTATCAGCACCTATTCTAAAACTTCCTGACCTCAATAAGGAGTTTGAGGTAGTAACTGATGCCACCATTCTTGCCTTGGGGTGTGTACTTATGCAGGAAGGTCATCCAGTAGCATACTCTTCAAGGAAATTGAAGAGTCATGAAAAGAATTATGCCACGCATGATCTGGAATTATTAGCTGTCATCCATGCTCTAAAGCTTTGGAGACACTACCTGTTAGGTAACAAGTTTACTCTAGTAACCGATCATAAGAGTCTCAAATGGATTTTTACCGAGAACGAGCTCAACATGAGGCAACGGCGGTGGATTGAAGTATTGGAGGAGTATGATTTTGAAATCAAGTACCGACCAAGGAAAGAGAATGTAGTTGCCGATGCACTCAGTCGCAAGGCATTCCTAAATTCCCTAATCTTGCAGAATCCATCAACGGCCAGATCCCTGGCTACAAAGGTATCTATGCCAAGCAACCCTATACTCGAACTAGCTAGAGAGGAAGCATGCCATGATTTGGCCTACCAAACAATGATAAAAGAAATATCTACCAAGGATCAGAATCTGAAGTTACAGGCCAAGTATCAGGAATTTTCCATTGATAATGGACTTATCTACTACAGAACAAGGCTGTGTATACCAACAAGCTAGTCACTTAAGCAGAAGATATTATGGGAAGCTCATGATTCCCCTTTTGTAGGACATCCCGGCTATGCAAAAACTCTTAATGCAGTTAGGAAGAGCTACCATTGGGAGAGGCTCAAAGGTGACATTCTCAAATATGTCACTGAATGTTTGTCTTGCCAACGTATCAAGGCTGAACATGTCATGATACCAGGAAAATTGCAACCACTTGACATTCCCCAAATGAAATGGGAATTCATCAGTATGGATTTTGTTGTGGCCTTACCCCAAGTCCAAGGAGGATACAATTCCATTATGGTTGTAGTTGACATGCTTACTAAGGTTGCACACCTTATGCTTACTAAGGTTGCACACCTGATTCCAGTAAAGACAAACTATAAAGCCTCCGACATTCCAAGATTGTTTATCAAGGAGATATTCAAGCTACATGGGTTACAGAAGAATCATTAGCGATCGAGATTCTCTCTTCACTTCACACTTCTGGAGAGCTATCTTTGAAGCTATTGGGACTCAACTCTGTTTTAGCACCGCCTACCATCCCCAAACGGATGGACAAACAGAGCGAGTGAATCAAATCATTGAGGATATGCTTAGGGCATACTGCTGTCGAGAGCCGAAGAGGTGGATTCAATACTTGCCGTTAGTAGAATTTGCCTACAATGCTTCTTACCAGCAGAGCATTCAAAAGACCCCTTTCCAGGCATTGTATGGTCATGATTGTCGAAGTCCCCTAAACTTTTCTGATCCCACCCTAAGAGTTGAAGCTTCAAGACAAATGTTGGAGGACATGGATGACCAAATAAGGTCAATAAGACAAGACATACAAGCAGCCAAGGATAGACAAAAGGCATATGCAGATTTGAAACGTCAAGAGAGGGTCTTCGGAGAAGGAGACATGGTCTTCATTCGTGTACGCCCTAAAAGGAGTTCTCTATCTCTAGGAGAATGCAAGAAGCTAAGTCCAAGGTATTGTGGGCCGTATAAAATCCTCAAATGCCTGGGACACAATGCTTATAAATTGCAACTTCCTGATAACCTAAAAGTTCACAATGTATTCCATATTAGTCTCTTAAAAAATTATGTACCCAACCCTAATCATGTACTTGATGACCAACAAATTGTAATGCCTAGTCAAGGAGTCCTTGAACTAAGACCGGATAAGATTTTAGATGTTAGGGAGAGACAGTTAAGATCTAGAACCTTGAAAGAATGCCTCGTCCAGTGGAAAGATTATCCCGAAGAGGATGCTACCTGGATAGATGAAAGCTCTCTCAAACATCAATATCCCCAGTTTATCTCGAGATGAGGACATCTTGATTCTTCTAAGGGGGAGAGAATGTAATATTCCCACTCGTGAATATTGACTTCCCGCACACTGCGTAAACCTCGTGCAAAGGTTATCTTTCATATTGGAATTGCCACAGTGTAATCTGTGACCTGCACGCGAGAAATCGAGACCTCAGCATTGGCAAAGCAAGCCGAGGGTTCAAATCCACAAATCACACGTAAACACCCTCTTGGGAGGGGCAAAATGGATATTATTAAAGCAAATTTTTTTATATCTATCCCTTTTCCCCAACCGATGCACGGCTGGAGGAGAGGGAGTGTGGGGGGGATGGGCTTGGTGGAGGTGGGGCTGCATGAGGAGGGGGGAAGCCATGCAGTGGCCACGTGGTGGAGCTCTTCTCTTTCCCCCCCTTGTCCTATAAATACACCCTCTAAGGTGTGAAGGAGGAAAAAAGGGGGACAAACGGCTGCTGCCATCGCCGTGCTGGGAAGGAAAAAAGAAGGTTGCGTGGAGAGTGAGAGGGAAGCTGCTGTCATCGACATCGTGGAGAGAGATCAAAGGACGATGCCGTGCTGAGGGAGAGGAGTGAGAGAGCAAGCTGCCATCGCCCCCATCCTGCTCGGCTTGCTCAGAAGAGGAAGCACGTCCTCCACGACATGCTCCCCGGCCTCCAAGAACTCCCCCATCGCTTGTAGCAACGCACTGACATCGCCTCTATCCTACTCGGTTGAAGGCGCCATCGCATTACTGCTATCGGCCGTGGCTCCACATGCCCAACAAGTCAATTTTCCCCCCCCATTCGACATCATCCTTCCTTTCCTAATTCCCCTCAATCATTTCCTTTGACCCCACATGGTTTCGTGGGAGCAAAAGCTTCCTAGAACCTTTTGGAAGCTTCTAAAGTACAAGGCTTAAGGCCTTGTGCACACGGGTTCCACCTCGGGGGTTAAAAACCTTCCCTTAAAGCTCATTTCCATAGCTTCTAAGGGATAAGGCTTTGGCCTTGTTCCTACGGCCTTCTCGGGTTTAAGACCGAGCTCATTAAGCTCTATTTCCGTAGCTTCCTCGTAAAACTCCAATTCTCATCCGAAGTTCGGTGAAGGTATCTCTTGTGTACGAAGGAGAAGGGCAAGATCTTGAGGCTGCTTACCAAGGCTGAGGAGATTCACAGATCACGTAGGGGCAAAGGCTAACCAGGAAGTCCATAATTGTGTAAGGGCAAAGGCAAACCGAAAGTCCGTAATCACGCCTACGATGGCCCCCAAGAAGTTGCAAGGCGCGCCTGCGGGAGGTTCTTCTCCTAGCATTCACGTGGACATCTCCTCGAGCCCACAAACCCAGGTTTTTACTATTGTGATTCCATACAAAAGTAATGCATTAAGCATGATAACTTCATGGATTAGGAAGCACCCGTGCATGTTCAAATTCACCTAACCTAGTTAAATGCAATTGGGAAAATTGGTATTTTCAATGCAATAAACGCAAATTGTCTATCCATCTTACGACCTTAATAGTATGTTGCCTTGTCGT
The DNA here is from genome assembly GCF_053477565.2 of Lygodium microphyllum. NCBI lineage: Eukaryota > Viridiplantae > Streptophyta > Polypodiopsida > Schizaeales > Lygodiaceae > Lygodium > Lygodium microphyllum. The sequence continues at coordinate 26,713,848 of NC_141146.1, read as the reverse complement.
GCTTTTCAAAGCGACAAGCCTAGAACACCTGTTGCCTATCATTATAAGGTTGGAATTGTTAAAGTGCACCGTTGACTAGACATGGAAAGATTAAGCGTATGTTGCATTTTTAGGCAACATCTTCCTTGTAATGATTCATGAGGAAAAGTTAACACCCATAAGTTGTTATCCGAAAAGAATTAGAAGAGCACGAAATTGATCTTATGGACTTGCAAGTGGCATGTAAAATGGAATAAGTTAACACTAGCTTTAGTTTTGTATGAACTTCATTAACTTCATTGTAGCTAGGAGAAAGTTGCGTGTTGCATAGTCGTCATGCAAAAATTTCATTCATCAGGAGCCGTATTTAGGAAAGGTTGCATGGTTTATCAAAGCATGAGATTCTAAAGTGTAGATAACAAGGTTGTAGGCAAGATTATTTGATGTAAGTCCTAGTAGGTCCTAGGAAAGTTAGTATCCAGATTATCATGTATTTTTACTTTACCAAGGAAAGATAGAGTTATTGTGAACTATGTGATGCGTAGAAGCAATGAATCGCATGTTTACATGTATTGTGGTAGTTACAACTATTTTTCTCCTTTAGATCTAGTTTATTATCTCTAGGAAAGGTTCATCCTTGTCGCAAGACAAGTATATTGAATTGTCTAAATCACCTAACCCACAAGGGATTCATATAGGCATGATTCAGTAGATATGATAAATATCCCAAGTGCTAACTAGGGTTTAGCGCGTTAAGGATTCGACCTAGTTTTGCACTTGTTGCCAAGTCAAAACCCTCAAACCCAAAGATCATACCCATATTCACGAAATGTTGAGTCAATTGGATGGGCTTGCAAGAAACGATCTAGGGTTTCTACCCTAAGGATCACTCGTTCAAATGATGAAACTCGAATTGAGTTGGAACCCCTAGGACCAAACGTTGTCGGTCTAGCGTAATTAGGAATGGGTTGGATAAAAAGACACCCTAAACCCTGCTTCTCGTCTGAAGATAATTCCGATACCAGAAAACGCCGTTCAATGGGTGAAATGATCCCATAGAATATATGCAACACTTGTGCAATAAGTTGCAACGTTGCATAGACTTGTTGTTTGTTCACAAGAGAGTTTTGCCATTTCTTGAAATAAGGTTGGTAAGTTCTTGCGCAAGTTTAACTTGCAAGAGAATGAGTATTCATCCTGTTACATCACCTGTCTCGGGGAAAAATTGCCAAGTAAAGGGAAGTTAGGTATTTGCTTGGAAGCAAATGATCAATCAATAAATTAAAGCGACATGGTTGCCAGGATTTACTGTTAATAAAACCTAAGGTATTGGTTAAGTTGGGTTAACAGGGTATGGCCCTAACCCAAGGACAAAAGGGTGAACAAATAAACCCTTGGGGATCTTGCCAAGTCACAATTAATCCCGGATCGAACGCTGGATGCATTCGGAAAGAAGGATTCACTCCTTGACAGTTGGCCAAATAAACGACCACTGGAATTGATTGTGCTTGTAACAGTTTAGAAAGCATTGTTTGCATTGTTTGCTCAAAAAACTAAAGGATGAAATGATATCTAATGCTTCAGGTTGAAGGCCTGAAGGGAGAGGCAGCTTCAGTTACCCCCGACTGCCTACCTGACCCTAACCAAGGGGGTTGTTGACCGCGCCGGGAACCTGGACCGAACCCGCCGCGAGAGGTCTTTCCGTTGAGCTCTACTTGGAGCAGGAGGACGCTTGGGTGCCAGGGGGGGCTCTGGCTGTAAATCCCTCGCCCTTCGGGTCCTGCACAAGAGGCTAACGTGACTCGGGATTGGATCTCGAGGCCCGCATACTAGTCTACGGGCAGAAGCTTGGAATAGTGATCCCTAGCGGATTACTGGATAGTCTTCGGGCAGATTATGGACAAGCCTACGGGCGGAACTCCTTGTATTTCAAAGATAAAATGATGAAATGATAATAAAGAATTTGGCTGATATTGTTTTTCTATGTCATGTGATAAGATTACGTGAAGGAACCAGTGCTTAACAGGAGTAATTAAAGAAGCTGATTGCTATATGTCAAATTAATGTGTTAGATAATTACATAACTAAAACAAATTGAGGAAAGTGCGGAGGATGGGCCATGGGTCCGTCCTACGGTTGGATGGTCCCGGTTAGCCGGGAACTTTTCTCAAAAATCTCGAAGAACAGCGGGATGATCATCATTATCAAAACGAATAATGAGAGCGATGACCTAGAGTTACGTCTTACCCAATTTATGGAATGGAACTATGCCTATTGGTAGAGAGGTTGAGTTTTGCCTCCCTCTCGTTTCCCATTCTCCTTGAACCAAGTGCAGCGTGAATCCGCTTCGGACCTGGCGTTTCTGCGTAAAGTAGTTCGCTCGGGTCTGACGCTAGTTGCTGCTAGCTAATGACCAAACAGGAAAACCCAAATTCAGGTCGATCCTAAGTGGAAACGGCCATGATACTTCCGCTACGAGGCAGACGCGGGAAGACCTAGATCGCAAGTCCCGTAACATTCCATGGGAATGTCGGGCGGAGATTTCTAGACATCCTTTCTGATGGACTGCTAAGACGTGTCTAGTGGACACGTTACACTGGCTATGTGAAGACTCTTAATGCAGTTAGAATGAGCTACTATTGGGAGAGGCTTAAAGGTGATGTGCTCAGATATGTCATTGAGTATTTATCTTGTCAACGTATCAAAGTTGAACTTGTCAAGATGCCAGGGAAGTTGCAATCACTTGACATTCCCAAAAGGAAATTTGAATTCATCAGTATGGACTTTTTTGTTAGCCTACCCCAAGTTCAGGGAGGATACAACTCCATCATGGTTGTGCTTGACATGATCACTAAGGTTGCATACCTTATTCCAGTAAAGACAAACTATAAAGCCTCAAACATTGCAAGGTTGTTTATCAAGGAAATATTCAAGCTACATGGGCTACCTAGAAGAATCATTAGTGATCGTGATTCTCTTTTCACATCACACTTCTGGAGAGCTATCCTTGAAGCCATTGGGACTCAACTCTGTTTTAGTACAGCCTACCATCCCCAAACTGATGGTCAAACGGAGAGAGTTAATCAAGTTATCGAGGATATGCTTAGGGCACACTGCTGTCGTGAGCCAAAAAGGTGGATTCAATACTTGCCTTTGGTTGAATCTGCCTACAATGCTTCTTACCAACAAAGCATTCAGATGACCCCTTTTCAAGCATTATATGGTCATGACTGTCGAAGTCCCCTAAACTTCTCAGATCCAACCTTGAGGGTTGAAGCTTCAAGGTAGATGTTGGAAGAGATGGATGACCAAATAAAGTCAATAAGACAGGACATCCAAACCGCCAAGGATAGATAGAAGGCATATGCGGATTTGAAGCGTCAAGATAGAATCTTCGAGGAAGGAGACATGGTCTTCATTCACGTACGTCCATAGAAGAGTTCTCTATCCTTAGGAGATTGCAAGAAGCTAAGTCCAAGGTATTGTGGACAATACAAGATCCTCAAGTGCCTAGGACCTAATGCTGCAACTCTCGAAGAACCTTGAGAGCATGCCTCATCCAGTGGAAAGATTATCCCGAGGAGAATGCCACTTGGGTAGATGAAAGCACTCTCAACCATCAATATCCCTAGTTTATCTCGAGATGAGGACATCTCGATTCCTCCAAGGGGGAGAGAATGTAATAATTATGTTTCCAAAAAAACCGCATTCTTTATTAGAACCTCCTCTTAGGAGGCCAAAAGGATCATTTATCGGGAATAAAGGCAAATTTTTTTAATTATCCCCCTTTCCCCCCAACCGACTGTTGTGCTGGAGGAGAGAGGAATAGCAAGGGCAATTAAGCTACTTGTTGGAGCTTGCAGAAGGTCGAAGCCATGCACGATGCCGCGTGGGGGAGGGAGGATCCCCTCCCCTCACCTATATAGCCTTGTGCCATGGGAGTAAGGAACAAAGGGAGCATAACGCTGCGTGAAGTTTAGAGTAAGGAGGGGAGGCTCTGATAATCAATGCCATGGGAGGGAGAGAGGTGAATCGCCGCCTGAAACTCTGAGCACGCCAGTCTGAGGGGAGTCGAGAAGGAGCAAGCCGCCGCCTGAAGGATAGTGCGCTGTGTGAGAGGAGTAACCCTGCACGAGCTGCCGCTACCACCAACGAATCGCCATCTATCGCCTTTCCCTTTCTCCACGTGGGCCTTCCATGATTTCCAGAAGCTTTAGAAGCTTCTTAGGAAGCGTTTAAAGCCTCCTTGGATGCCCCCTTCTTGTGGGCTTCCTCATAACCCATTTTTTGTGTCGGTTTAATAACCCCATCCCTCGGGATCCCAAAAACCCCCTTTCCTGTGGATCCCCTCCAAGTTTTTAAAAAGCCCATTAAGCTTTTCCTTTTCCCCCCCTTAGGTTCTTACTCAAAGGTTCATTTGAAACCTCGAGGTAACTTAGAATCCCCTTTCTATTGGCCTTCACAAGACACCCTCTTTCCCCCCTTTTCCATTTCACCCAAGGCCCTTTAAAAGCTCATTTAACCCAGGAGTTAAGGCCTTCTTCCCCCCTTCGGGTTCACCACAAGGTTCCACTAGTTCGAGTTTAAGGAGGAAACCTATAAAGCCTTCTAAATCCGGTTTTAAAAGACGGAGAAATTAATCAAGGTGGCCGAATCACAAAGGAAGTTTCACGTGCGAAGGAGACGGCCAAGATCATAAATCAACATCCAATATGAAAAGGCCGCATTCGCCATGGCTCCCAAGAAAGCACAAGGTGCAACTATAGGAGGATCGTCTCCTAATATCCATGTGGACATTTCACCACAAGTCCAGGTTCTTCTTCCTAAATTTTATTAACGTCGTAATATTTCAATTATGCATGGATCATTTGAGGAATAAGGATGCATGTTTTTTTGATTGAAAATACTTTGGCTAATGGCTCACAATTGAGGGATTCAATCATTAGTATTTTTCAATAAAACGAACAAAATAAAGTGGGCATAATATTTCTATGCATTTCTAGCAAGCGATTTTTATGCATTGCAAAGTAATGAAATTAGATTAATTAATGCCCATCTTCACAAAACAAAATTATGATAGTACACTTCCATTAAGCATGGAAGGAATAAACCGCATATCGCATTATTGAACTTCTTTTTCGAAATGATTCTTAAAGAAAGTTGCTAGCAATCGTAGGAAATTGCTAGGGCTGCATGAAGAAGATTTAACTCTAGGTAAGTGGCCTAAAAACTCAGATCAACGAAAGATTGTGTAAGTTCAGCATACGACTAATTCATTTGGAAATGAAAGTAGAAAAAGGCTGTATATTTAAACATAAAATCCTAAAGCTTAGTAGTATGAATCTTGTTTGCATGTTATAGGATGATCAATTGGAATTATGCTATAACTTAACCTATGCTTTGATCTTAACCCGAAAAGTTAGGGCTTGTAAATCAACTTATATGTAGGCAATGAATCATGTGGTTATGGAAATGGTAGCGTAATTATCTTCAAGAATAGACAAGTTAAATTGGTTTAAAAAAACAGCGAGAGACTCGTTTACAAAGGGTTAATTCAATGCAACATATCCCAAAGAGCTAACTAGGATTTAACACATTGAGGACCTGACCTAGTCGCTCTTATTGCCAAAGCTGAAACTCCTATACCCTAAAGACTTGCCCACATTCAGAGAATGTAGGGACAGTAGGACATACTTGCGACAAATGATCTAGGGTTTTTACCCTAAGGATCTCTCGCTAAAAAGATGAAACTCGGTTTGAACTTGGAACCCTAGGACCGACAATATCGGCTTGATGCAATCAGGAATGGATTGTTATATCTAATCATGATTTCGTGATTATGAGACTCCATTCGATGGGTAAATAGTCCCATAGATTTGATGCGAGACTTGTGCAAAAAGTTTCAGATTTGCATGATCTTGCCAAGTCGAAATTGATCTCGGATGGATTGCTGGATGCATTCGGAAAGAAGGATTCACTCCTTAGCAGTTGGCCAAAAATAAGGACCAATGGAAATGATTGTGCTTGTAACAGTTTTAAGAGCACTGTTTTGCTTTGTTTGCTCAAAGAATTAAAGGATGCAAAGATATCTAATGCTTCAGGTTGAAGGCCTGAAGGGAGAGGCAGCTTCAGTTACCCCCAACTGCCTGCCTGACCCTAACCAAGGGGGTTGTTAACCGCACCGGGAAGGTGGACTGAACCCGCCACAAGAGGTCTCTTCGTTGAGCGCTACTTGGAGTAGGAGGACGCTTGGGTGCCAAAGGGGGCTCTGACTATAAATCCCTCGCCTTCCGGGCCTTGCACAATAGGCCAACCTGACTCAGGATTGGATCCCGAGGCCCGCATACTAGTCTACGGGCGAAATCTTGGATTAGTAATCCATGTCGATTGCTGGATAGCCTTCGGGCAGATTATGGATGAGCCTGCGGGCTGGACTTTATAAATGTATTTCAAAGATAATATGATAAGCTGTTGAAAAGAAACTTGTTTGACATTGCTTTTCTATGTCAAGTGCTATGATTACGTGAAGGAACCAGTGCCTAACAGGTTAATTAAGGAAGGTGACTGATACATGTCCAACCAAATGTGGTAGGTAATTAAATAACTAAAACAACTTGAGGAAAGTGTGGTGGATGTGGCCATGGGTCCGTCCTACGGATGGGTGGTCCTGATTAGCCGAGAACTTTTCTCAATCATGATGGACACCAAGAAGATTGTTCAAAGAACACGAACAACAAGAATGTTGACCTGGAATCTAAGTTAAAATAATCCCAATTTACACTGTTTTAGGTGAATAGAATGGGACTATGCCCTATGGCAGAGAGGTCGAGCCTTGCATCCCTCTTGTTTCCCATTCTCCTTGAACGAAGTGCAGTGTGAATCCGCTTCGGACCTCGCGTTTCTGCATAAAGTAGCTCACTCAGGTTCGACATTAGTTGCCGTTTAGGAAATGACCAATAGGGAAAACCTTGATTCAGGGTCCTAAATGGGAACGGCTAGAATACTTCCGCTACGTGACAGACGCAGAAAGTCCTAGATTGCAAATCCCGTAACATTCCATGGGAGTGCCGGGCGGAGCTCTCTTGCCAAGTCACAAATAAACCCTTGGGGATCTTGCCAAGTCGCAATCGATCCTGGATCGAGTGCTGGATGCATTCGAAAAGAAGGATTCACTCCTTAGCAGTTGGCCAGAAATAACGACCAATGGAAATGATTGTGCTTGTAACAGTTTTAAGACCACTATTTTGCTTTGTTTGCTCAAAGAATTAAAGGATGAAAAGATATCTAATGCTTCAGGTTGAATGCCTGAAGGGAGAGGCAGCTTCAATTACCCTCGACAATGAGGATACATAAACTGTATGCTAAGATGAAGAAGTGTGCATTCTTCAAACTTCAGATTGAATATCTGGGATTCACCATATCAGTGGAAGGAATCTCAGTGGACCTAGCCAAGGTCAGAGATGTGCTAGAATGGCCAATAGCAACAACTGTCAAATAAATACGCAGCTTTCTTGGATTGACAAGATGGTATAGGGTTTTCATAAAAAACTATGCTTGGATTGCATCACCTTTGAGGACTTACTGAACAAGCAAACTTCCATTGCATGGTCAACTCCCAAACAAACTAGCTTTGATAGATTGAAGAAAAGTTTGGTATTAGCATCTGAAATTACCAGACCTGAGTAAGGAGTTCGAGGTAGTAATTGATGCGAGCATGCTTGCCTTAGGATGTGTGCTCATTCAGGAAGGTCATCCTATAGCATACTCTTCAAGGAAACTGAAGAGCCATGAGAAGAATTATACTACCCATGATCTAGAATTGTTAGCTGTCATCCACACTCTAAAGCTTTGGAGACACTACCTATTGGGTAACAAGTCTACTCTAGTGACTGATCATAAGAGTCTCAAGTGGATCTTTACCCAGAACAAACTCAATATGAGGCAACATCGGTGGATTGAAGTGCTGGAGGAGTATGACTTTGAAATCAAGTACTGACCTCGAAAGGAGAACGTAGTTACCGATGCACTCCGTCGCAAGGCATTCCTTAATTCACTAATCTTGCAAAATCCATCAACAGCTATATCTCTAGCTACAAAGGTATCCTTGCCAAACAATCCAATACTTGAGCTAGCTCGAGAGGAAGCATGCCATGATCCAGCCTATAAAAAGATGCTAAGGGAGATCTCTATCAAGGACTAGCATCAAAAGCTACAGGCTAAGTATCATGAATTCTCTATCAATAGTAGACTTGTCTACTATAGAACGAGGCTATGTATATCGACAAGCTAGTCACTTAAGCAGAAGATATTGTGGGAAGCTCATGATTCCCCTTTCTCAGGACACCCTAGCTATGCCAAGACTCTTAATGCAGCTAGAATGAGCTACTATTGGGAGAGGCTTAAAGGTGACGTGCTCAAATATGTCACTGAGTGTTTGTCTTGTCAACGTATCAAAGCTGAACATGTCAAGATGCCAGGGAAGTTGCAATCACTTGGCATTCCCCAAATGAAATGGGAATTCATCAGTATGGACTTTGTTGTTGGCCTACCCCAAGTTCAAGGAGGATACACCTCCATCATGGTTGTGCTTGACATACTCACTAAGGTTGCACACCTTATTCCAGTAAAGACAAACTATAAAGCCTCAGACATTGCAAGGTTGTTTATCAAGGAAATATTCAAGCTACATGGGATACCCAGAAGAATCATTAGTGATCGTGATTCTCTCTTTACATCACACTTTTGGAGAGCTATCCTTGAAGCCATGGGGACGGAACTTTGTTTTAGTACAGCCTACCATCCCTAAACTGATGGTCAAACAGAGCGAGTCAATCAAGTTATCGAGGATATGCTTAGGGCACATTGCTATCGTGAGCCAAAAAGGTGGATTCAACACTTGCCTTTGGTTGAATTTGCCTACAATGCTTCTTACCAACAAAGCATTCAGATGACCCCTTTTCAAGCATTATATGGTCATGACTATCGAAGTCCCCTAAACTTCTCAGATCCAACCTTGAGCGTTGAAGCTTTAGGGTAGATGTTGGAAGAGATGGATAACCAAATAAAGCCAATAAGACAGGACATCCAAGCCGCCAAGGATAGATAGAAGGCATACGCGGATTTGAAGCGTCAAGATAGAATCTTCGAGGAAGGAGACATGGTCTTCATTCGCGTATGTCCACAGAAGAGTTCTCTATCCTTAGGAGACTACAAGAAGCTAAGTCCAAGGTATTGTGGACCATACAAAATCCTCAAGTGGCTAGGATCTAATGCCTATAGATTGCAACTCCCGGAGAACCTAAAGGTTCATAATGTATTCCATATCAGCCTATTGAAGAAGTATGTACCTAATCCTAACCATGTACTTGATGACCAACAAGTTGTAATGCCTAGTCAAGGAGTCCTTGAACTAAGGCCTGATAGGATCCTAGATGTTAGGGAGAGAACACTGAGATCCAGAACCTTGAGAGAATGCCTCGTCCAGTGGAAAGATTATCCCGAGGAGGATGCCACTTGGGTAGATGAAAGCACTCTCAACCATCAATATCCCCAGTTTATCTTGAGACGAGGACATCTCGATTCCTCCAAGGGGGAGAGAATGTAATAATTCCAGTTCCAAGAAAATCGCATTCTTTATAAGAACATCCTCTTAGGAGGCCAAAAGGATAATTTATGGGGAATAAAGGCAAATTGTTTTAATTATCCCCCTTTCCCCCCAACCGACTGTCGTGCTGGAGGAGAGGGGAATAGCAAGGGCAATTAACCTCCTTGCTGGAGCTTGCAGAAGGTTGAAGCCATTCAGGATGCCGCATGGGGGAGGGAGGATCCCCTCCCCTCACCTATATAGCCTTGTGCCATGGGAGTAAGGAACAAAGGGATCATAACGCTACGTGAAGTTTAGAGTAAGGAGGGGAGGCCGTGATAATCGATGCCATGGGAGGGAGAGAGGTGAACCGCCGCCTGAAACTCTGAGCACGCCAGTCTGAGGGGAGTCGAGAAGGAGCAAACCGCCTGAAGGATAGTGTGTTGTGTGAGAGGAGTAACCCTGCGCCAGCTGCTGCTACCACCAACGAATCGCCATCTGCCGCCTTTCCCTTCCTCCACGTGGGCCTTCCATGATTTCCAGAAGCTTTAGAAGCTTCTTAGGAAGCTTTTAAAGCCTCCTTGGAAGCCCCCCTTCTTGTGGGCTTCCTCATAACCCATTTTTCATGTGGGTTTAATAACCCTACCCCTCGGGATCCAAAAAACCCCCTTTCCCATGGATCCCCTCCACGTTTTTAAAAAGCCCATTAAGCTTTTCTTTTTCCCCCCCTCATGTTCTTACTCAAAGGTTCATTTTAAACCTCGAGGTACCTTAGAACCCCCTTTCTATTGGCCTTCACAAGACACCCTCTTTCCCCCCTTTTCCATTTCACCTAAGGCCCTTTAAAAGCTCATTTAACCCGGGAGTTAAGGCCTTCTTCCCCCCTTTGGGTTCCCCACAAGGTTCCACTAGTTCGAGTTTAAGAAGGAAACCTATAAAGCCTTCTAAATCCAGTTCCAAAAGACGGAGAAATTAATCAAGGTGGCCGAATCACAAAGGAAGTTTCATGTGCGAAGGAGACGGCCAAGATCATAAATCAGCATCCACGACAAAAAGGCCGCATTCACGATGGCTCCCAAGAAAGCACAAGGTGCAACTGCAGGAGGATCGTCTGTTGAGATATCAAGCTCCACTCGTGATATGCCAAGGTGACCGTTGTGCATTTATGTCACCGACTTGTCAGTTGCAGATGCAGTTGGTACACCGCCCATGAATAATAGCTAGATGACAGCTATCCTTATCTACTCTAGTTCGTGGCTCAGTTAGTATGCCACCTTAGTTAGTCGAGTTTGGTTTGAGACCCATATATAGGGTTCTTCTATTTCTTTTGTACTAGAGTTCTTTTGGCTTACACAACTAAGAAGAGAAAAACTGTTTTCAGCCTCCACCTTTGTGTGTATTCCTCCATTGTGCAAGTAAGAAAGCTACAAGTGAGACTCCTTCCTTCTCTCCCACAATCTTGACATGGTATCATAGCCTTCTTCGTGGTAAGGAGCTCAAGAAAGCAAGCCAAGTTCGCGGTGTTCTGGTAAGAGGACCAGTGTTGCTTTCATTCTTCTGTTTTGGGAGCAAGTCTCACCAGGTAGCACAGTCGGAAAGTGCAAGAGTGCATTGTCTCAGGTTGAGACGCCCTTCGTGGTGAAGCAAGAGAGCAGTATATGTTGCGGGAGAGGGCTTTAGCCCATGGTGACCCTATTTTTTTGATTTGAGGCCATTTCGGGGCCTGTTTTGGAGGCGGAAGTTTTCTGCACGCACTTAGCAAAAGACCTAGTTTTATGCTGTGCGACCACTGTTCTACAGGTCAGTGAAAAATTACCACACAAATTGCATCGTATGCTTGTGTGCAGAGACATTGGGAGTTACAGAATCATCCTTGGTTCCTGTTTATGCAAAATCGTCACTAGGAAGTGATTGTGTGGTCAAATACCACTTCATCAGTTTTGTAGATTTGCCCTTGTGAGGGTGAAGCTGTGTTTTTTGCAGTGACAGAATTTTTTGTAGTGTTCTGTAATGGCGTCTGATTCTCTTTCACAGATTGTAACTGAAAATCTTGACAAGAACAACTTCCAAGCATGGAAGTTTAGAATGAAAATTTCCTTATGGAAAAAGGATATTGGGAATTTGTTGCAGGAAATGAAGAAGAACCAGTTCTTCCTGATGTTCCTAATCAACAGCAAATGCATGCATTTAAAGCATGGCATGAGAGAGCCAGGAAAGTTATGTACTGGCTGTCTATCAATATTTCAGACTCTATGATTGTGCATATTCAGGATGCAAATACGCCAAAGGAGGCATGGGATACTTTATCAAAAATGTATAGCACAAATACGCAAGCCAGGAAAATGCAGCTCAAGCAAGAGTTGCATAATGTGCAAAGAGAAAGTATGAGCATCAATGACTACCACATGAAGGTGAAGAAGATTGCAGATGCACTTGCTTCCATTGGGTCGCCAGTGGAAGATGATGATTTAGTTTCTGTGACTTTGAATGGTCTAGGAAAGGATTATGCACAGTTTCGAACATCCATTTCCATCCGTGAAAGATTTCCTGATTTTGAGGAGTTGATTGCTCTTCTAATTTCTGAGGAGCAGAGAAATGGTGGTGCATCTTCTTCAGGAGGAACTTCAAAAGAAGTTGTCTTCTACTCAAATGCTGGAAAAGGTAGAGGCAGAGGTAGAGGAGGTCGTCTGGAGACCGTGGTAGAAATCAGAATATGCAGCAAACTCAAGAAAACTAGTCCTATGGAGGAGGACATGGTAACTCTAGAGGCAGGGGGAGCCAAAGAGGTCGTGGTGGATGGCAAAGAGGCCAAAATGCAAACAGCAATGTTGAATGCTACTACTTTGGTAAAATGGGTCATATGGCTAAGGACTGCTATAAAAAGTAGAATGACATCATGAATGGAAAATTGCAACAAGGGAATTATGCATCTTCTAGTAGACATGGTGATGACAGAAATTAGCATTTGTTTATGGTGCAGCACATGACCAATTCTGTGACAAGTGCAGAAGAAAGTAACGATGTGTGGTATGTTGACTCAGGTGCATCAAACCACATGACAGGTCATGCAAAATGGATGCAGGATGCAAGGAAAATGGAAAAACTAGGATTTGTGGAGACTGGTGATGATACTGCACATCCTATTGTGTAGATTGGAAATATTCCTTTGTCTATGCAGGATGGAAAAAAGAAATACCTGTCGGATATATTTCATGTCCCGAATATCACCAAGAACCTGGTTTCTGTTGGTCAAATGGTTGAGCAAGGCTTGCAGGTCAGATTTAATTCCAATGGATGCTTTGTTGAGGATATGAAAAATAAAGGTTGCTTAATAGCAAAAGGAAAGAAAAAGGGCAGAATGTTTACGTTGGATGCAGACATGTCTGAATTGAGTGCAGTAATGTTTGCACATGGGACTGGTGTAGTTGCAGATATTGATATCTGACATAAACGCATTGGTCATGTTAATGTACAGCGACTTAAATCAATGTAGGCCCAAAATATTGTTGCAGGATTGCCTAAATTCAAGGTTGCAGAAATGCATAAGGTATGTGAAGCTTGCCAATTTGGAAAACAGGCAAGGAAACCATTTCCTAGACATGTTCAAGAGAGTAAGAAGCCATTGGAATTAACCCACTCTGATGTGTGGACTACTAAAGCTGCATCTCTTGGAGGCTGTCATTATTTTGTCACTTTTATTGATGACTATAGGAGAAAAGTTTGGGTGTATTTTATGAAAAAGAAAAGTGAAATTTTTGGGCATTTCAAAACTCTTAAAGCTATGGTTGAAAAAGAAATAGGCCTACAAATAAAATGCCTAAGGTCAGATGGAGGGGGAGAGTACCTCTCAAATGAGTTTGCAAGGTTCCTGCAGGAGCATGGCATAAAGCAACAATATTCATGCAGTCATACCCCACAACAAAATGGAATTGCAGAAAGGAAAAACAGGTATATTGGAGAGGTATCTCCTGCCATGCTCAATGAAAAAGACCTGCCAGATTTTTATTGGGCTGAGGCAGTTGCTACAACAGTCTACATAATGAACAGGACTCCCACTGCAGCAATACATGGGATGACTCCAGAGGAGAGGTATACTGGTAGGAAACCAGATATTTCTCATTTGAAAATTTTTGGTTGCATTGCCTATGTGCATGTGCCAAATGAGTTGAGATCCAAGTTGGATCCATAAGCTGAGAATTGCATCTTTATTGGTTACTCTCTGCAGCAGAAAGGGTATAGATGCTATAACCCTTTTACTCGTAAGTTTACAGAGAGCAGAGATATTGTTTTTTATGAGACGAGTAGCTGGTATAAACTAGTAAATGTGATTGATGATGTAGATGCACAAAATGGTAATGTTGCACAAAATTCACAGCAGCAGTCACAAAATATTAGTGGACCTGGAACGTCCTCTAGCAGTGGTTCACATTCTTTGCCATGGACAGGCAGATTGAGATCAGGAGAATCTTCTCAAAGCAATGCAGATAGTGGTATTCAAGTATCACGAAAAGGAAAAGAGAAGTTAGATCAGCCCATGTTTGATGTGAATGCAGGTCACTCTTATGTGGATGGTGAATCCAGTGGCTTAGAACAGAGCATTGATGATGAGTTGGGTATTCCTTCTATTGTTACACCTAGAGTAAGGAAGACCAGGGATGTTTTGAGAGCACCTGGGAGTGAACCTACTTTGCGTAGGTCTACCAGAGCTAGGTATCCTGTGGATAGGCTGAAATATGATGGATTTACAGCCATTCACTATGCCTATATGGTCAAAGTGATACATGAACCAGAACCCACTTCTTTTGAGCAAGCCATGGGAAAAGAAAAATGGGAGAAAGCCATGGATGAAGAAATGGATGCCTTGGAAGCAAATGCTACATGGGAATTGCTACCTTTGCCTAAAGGTAAGAATGTAATTGGCTGTAAGTGGGTTTATAAGGTGAAGCACAATGCAGATGGTTCTGTGAACAGATACAAGGCAAGATTAGTAGTCAAGGGGTATGCAGAAACATATGGCATTGATTATAAAGAAACATTTAGTCTGGTTGCAAGGATGGCAATCGTAAGAGCAGTCATTGCTGTGGGTGCATCAAAGGGATGGTCTTTACATCAGATGGATGTAAAGAATGCCTTTTTGCATGGTGATTTGCAAGAAGAGGTATATATGGAGCAGCCACCAGGTTATGTGCATGTTGTTCATCCTGAGTTTATTTGCAGGTTGAAGAAAGCCTTGTATGGCTTGAAGCAAGCACCTAGAGCATGGACTGACAAGATAGGACAGTATCTTGTCACTATTGGCTTTCAGATTTCCAAGGCAGATTTCTCACTTTATGTGAGAAAAACAGAGAAAGGTATTATGCTACTTGTCATTTATGTTGATGATTTGATTATGACAGGTGAGAGTGATGAAGATATCCTTCATGTGAAGATGCTATTGAAGCAGAAGTTTGAGATGAAGGATTTGGGAGAGCTACGTTATTTCTTGGGCATTGAGGTGATTAGATCACCAAGTGGGATACGGCTCTTGCAGAGGCAGTATGGATTGGACATGTTGTCCAAATATGGGATGACAGGCTGTAAGCCTATTTCGGTTCCTTTGGAGCAGAATATGAAGCTGAGCACAGATGTAAGTGAGCTTTTGGAAGACCCTACTATGTACAGACGCATAGTAGGAAGTTTGATTTATATGACTATTACCAGGCCAGATTTGAGCTATGCTATTGGATTGGTAAGTCAGTTTATGCAGGCTCCAAGGAAATCGCATTTGGATGCGGCTAGACACATACTCAGGTATGTGAAGTCCACATTGCAGTATGGACTACTTTATGAGACTGGGGTTCAGATACAGTTGCATGGATACACTGATGCTGATTGGGCTGGTAGTATTTTTGATAGACGATCTACCAGTGGATATGTGTTCTCTTTTGGGAGTGTTGCAGTCACTTGGAGCACCAAGAAACAACCTACAGCTGCCTTGTCGAGCACAGAGGCTGAGTACAGGGGCGCAACAATGGCAGCATGTGAAGTAGCTTGGTTGCATAAGCTACTTTATGATATGCATCAGCCTACAAATGGGCCAGTTGTCATTTATTGTGACAACATCAGTATAATACACTTGGCAAATAACCCAGTCTATCATGCTAGAACAAAGCACATTGAGGTGCATTATCACTATGTGCGGGAGAGGGTTTTACTAGGTCTTATTGATCTAGTTTATGTCAACACAGAGGACCAGGTAGCTGACATATTCACAAAGGCATTGGGTGCAGAGAAGCTGTGCGAGTTTAGAGACCTGCTTGGTGTGCAGGAATTGGGATTGAGCTTGAGGGGGAGTGTTGAGATATCGAGCTCCACTCGTGATATGCCAGGGTGACCATTTTGCATTTATATCACCGACTTGTCAGTTGCAGATGCGATTGGTACACCGCCCATGAATAATAGCTAGATGACAGCTATCCTTATCTACTCTAGTTCGTGGCTCAGTTAGTATGCCACCTTAGTTAGTTGAGTTTAGTTTGAGACCCATATATAGGGTTCTTCTATTTCTTTTGTACTAGAGTTCTTTTGGCTTACACAACTAAGAAGAGGAAAACTGTTTACATTGCATGTTATAGGATGATCAATTGGAATTATGCTATAACTTAACCTATGCTTTGATCTTAACCTGAAAAGTTAGGGCTTGTAAATCAACTTATACGTAGGCAATGAATCATGTGGTTAGGGAAATGGTAGTATAATTATCTTCAAGAAAAGACAAGTTAAAATGGTTTAAAAAAACCGCAAGGGACTCATTTAGGAAGGGTTAATTCAATGCAACATATCCCAAAGAGCGAACTAGGATTTAACACGTTGAGGACCTGACCTAGTCACTCTTATTGCCAAAGCAGAAACTCCTATACCCTAAAGACTTGCCCACATTCACAGAATGTAGGGACAATAGGAGATACTTGCGAGAAATGATCTAGGTCTTATGACTATGAGTAGAATTGATTGAAATAAATTTTATTACTATAGTTATAAAATTTCATAGATGGCGCACGTTAATTTTAAAATGGATTACTTATACTCAAAGCCGAGATATAACAAATAATTATCTACCGGGACAAACAAATCGTTGAGCATGATACAAGGCCGAGATATAACATCGGAAAATCTCTCGACTACTATATACAATGCAAGGTTTATGGTCAACTTGCAACTTGACGTACATCTCCATAAAGCTATCCATTTAAGCCTCGTTTGTTGTAATGTAGATAAGATGGCAAACGAAGGTCTTATTGTTAAAGACCGCGAGACGTATCTTAATCAGTGTGTCCCATGTCCTTGCTCTCAATGCAAGTTGGCAATTAGACGAAAATGCCGATTGTCTATAGAACACGTACGACGATTTGGCGAGTTTCAATCTAAGATCATTGATCAGGCAATTGCCGAGTTTTAGCAAATGGTAATTTGAAGTTAGCATTTTTCATGCATTGTATTGTCAAGCTAATTGAAAACCATACACAATAAGATTGGGTCTTGTTGGCAAATTTTGTATCCAGGGGGGTGATGTCTCGACCCAAGGGGGAGTGCACCCTTTGCGGCCAATTAGAAGAGTTCGTGGACGTGCGATGGATGGATTTCAGGAGCCAATCGACCACTCGCAAGGCCCATCTATACCGTCAATTCCAGAGGAGACAGACAACCTTCCCGACTTGCCTACAATCTTGGAGCCTGAGATGGAGGCAATGATCGATGCATTGATTTCCATGGATGTTGAGACATCTGACCCGCTTAGAGAGGAAGCATCCATACCATTATATGATGGGTGCCGAGTATCTCGGTTGAAGACATTGCTTGCACTCTTAAGTGTGCAAGCAAAATACGGTTGGAGTGATATGAGTGTGACTGAGCTATTCAGGTACCTTGCACACAGACTTCATTGTTTTTTTTTTTAACAGTATTATTACAAACATTTGTGTTTTTTCAAGGTGTTTTATGATTCTTTTCAGGTTATTGAAATATCATATATTGCCACCTGCAAACACCATGCCTGAGTCTCGTGATGATGCACGACATGTTTTACGGAAGCTTGGCATGGACTACAATAACATCCATGCATGTATCAACGACTGCATATTGTTTCGAGATGAATACAAGACTATGGAGACATGTCCAAAGTGTGGTGCTCCCTGGTATCGACAGGACTTGCAAGGGCAGACCATCCCTCAAAAAGTTCTCAGACACTTTTCGCTCATCCCCCACATAAACCACATGTTTCGCACGTCTGCCATGGCAAGCTTGACAACGTGGCATGTGCAGAATAGGTCCACGGATGGAGTGCAACGAATATCAGTAGATTCGCGCGCATGGAGCCACATTGACTCTACCTTCCCAGGCTTTGCGCGAGAGCCAAGGAATCTTCGGCTCAGTCTCGCCATGGATGGTGTGAACCCATTTGGTCTGCGCTCGACTTCTTACAGTGTGTGGCCTATAGTGCTTGTCAACTACAACATTCCTCCATGGCTTTCTACGAAGAAAGGACATCTCATCCTTAGCTTGCTCGTCCCGGGCCGCTACAAAGTAAAAAATATGGACGTGTATCTTCGTCCATTAGTGGATGAGCTTAAGATTTTGTGGGAGGAGGGGGTAACGGTGCAAGA
Organism: Lygodium microphyllum; assembly: GCF_053477565.2. Taxonomy (NCBI): domain Eukaryota; kingdom Viridiplantae; phylum Streptophyta; class Polypodiopsida; order Schizaeales; family Lygodiaceae; genus Lygodium; species Lygodium microphyllum. Next base: position 26,695,644 of record NC_141146.1, on the reverse strand, counting down.
TATGAGCAGGCGCGATGGTCGGCGGTCAGCCAACATTCGAGCCATTCTCATGTGGACGATGCATGACTTTCCGGGATTGGGAGAGTGCTTAGGTGAGCAGACCTTTGTTCTCGCTGGTAATATCTATATTTTATTTCATTCAATCAAGTATTCACTAGGTCGTGGATCGCCTTGCAGGTCTCGTTACCTCAGGTTATCATGCATGTCCATTGTGTGGGCCACAGTTAGACTCCCGAAGGTCACGAACCATGAAGAAGATGGTATATCAAGGACACGCCGCTTTCTTGCCGGAGGATCATGAACTCAGGGAAGGTTTTCTTGGACGACCTCCAGCACGTATGAACGCTGCAAGCTGGTACGAGCTGAAAATGGTAAACCCGGAATCACATCCAAATGGAATGCGACGGTTCTCAGTTTTCTACGAGTTGCCATATTGGACCCACTTAAAGGTCAACCACTTGTTGGATCCCATGCATATTTTCAAAAATGTGGGCAGCTTGCTATGGGACCACATCACAGGAAAGAGAGACACTATAGGGTCACGAATGGATTTAAAGGAGGTAGGTAAGATGGAGACGCTTTGGCCGCAGTCGAGTGCTGAAGGGGGAGTGCAGCTTCCTCGCGCTCCCTGGGTCTTGTCTACCAAAGAAGAGCGCATTGTGAAGCAAGTAATCAAGTCTATCCGCACTCCGACAGGTATGATGCGTTCTCTCAGGTCCGCATTTTCTAAAGATGTGGGCTAAAATCCCATGATTGGCATAAGATATGTCAGGTTTGTGAACAGAATGGATTTTAATTAGCGTGGACATTTTGAAATTTGAAAAGTGACCATTATTCTTAATGCTTTCTCATTTGTGGCAGTTTGTCCTACCGATCGCGATCGCGGGATGCCTAACTCTAGAAATTCGCGGGGCCATTTACAAGTTATCGACTTTGGTGCAATGGATCTCATAGAAAGAGATTAAGATGTCCTCTATTGAATCCGCAAGGCGGGGAGCAGTTGAGACGATCTGTCTCTTTGAGAAATACCTGCCCACTAGCATGCTCACGATACAAGTTCACCTTCTTGTGCATCTTGTGGACGAAGTGGAGATTGCTGAACTTGTCCATACGCGATGGATGTTCTTCTTGGAGCGCTTCATGAAAACCCTGAAAGGCTTTGTGCGACAACAAGCTCGTCCGGAAGGTAGCATGGCGGAAGGTTGGTTGGTGTCAGAGGCGTTAGTGCATATCTCACAATGGCTACCAACGGTGGAACCAGACAATGAAATGCTATGGACGCTGAAGGACGATGATAGGCTGATTGGAGATATGGTGGTTGGAAATGGGGTAGAAAAAAAAATTGATGCCTCAATGGAAGAGAAGGTGAATCGCTTTTGTATGTTGCACCATGCCTCCATGGAGACGTGGCTCGCCAAGTACCAGATTGCAAGGCAAGATCGAGAGGAAGCGCGAGCTGAATTTCGACGCAGTACGCCTCACCAACCGATTCGATATCCCGAAGGCATGGAGGAGATGCCACGGTTTATGTCAACACGATGGTTGCATGGAGCCTTGACCGCAGCATCCAGCGAAGGGACAGAGGTCTCAATGGAGGAGTGGGAGTTCTCGAGGGGATGTAGTCCAAAGGTAATGAGGGGTTTAGAATGTGTCGTATCTAAATTTACTTGCTACATCTAATTTGAGTGTTTCAATGTGCAGTACAAAATATATAGTGCAGCGTGCTCGCGCGGACGGCATTTTCGGGTGGAGCGTATTGACCAAATGCGCTCCACAATGGACTGTGGTGTCATGGCAAGGTTTGAGCAAGAGAGCCGGCGACGAGCAACGGATCCGAACACGGTTGTGGATGAGATGGAGTATTTTGGGAACTTGCAAAGTATTATTACGGTGGATTACCGTAGCTTCTCCATGATAATATTCGATGTGCAGTGGTTCAAAGTGGTACTTGGAGGAGCTGGAGCAACAGTTCAACGAGGTTCATCTGGATTTCTCGAAATAGATTCCGAAAAAAAATGGATGGATTTGCGCGACACCTTTGTGTTGCCGGCCCATTGTGAACAGGTACAAATAGTCATTTGCTTGCTAATTGTAATACGACATGGTTTATGTCACAATGGTTTGAAGTCGCTTTGTAAGTGTTTGTGAACAGGTAATCTTCTATCCAAACCCCTGACAACCTCGATGGTGGTATGTTATACCTTCAACTCCTCGAGGTGCGAGAGTATACAATCAAAGCAATGTTCTAGGCATAGATGAAGAAAATATGCAAATAGAGGGATCGAAATTACAAGGGGTGGAGGCCACCGCAAGCTTGGAGCCCGCATCGGCTAACAATGATGGAAATACAGAAGTCGTAGAATTTTTTGAGAACGAGGCAGACTCGTTCTTTTGTGGTGACATATCTATCGACCTTCCAGTGTATGCAGAGTTGTGTCAGGAGATTAACATGGGACCATAGAATACTTCATTCTTGGAGAATTGTATTACTCAATTCGTTGTTTAGATCTTCCATAAAGGTAGATAAGATATGCATTTTAAGAGGGATTTTTCAAAAATGATTTATATTAATGTGCTTTGTATAGTTTAAATTGATTATTCTAACATCATTTTTTATCTGTGCAGGTATCGACATTTTCAGGATGAGTCGAGGGATGAGCGATGAGGAGTTTCAGGACATGATGGCACGCATGTCTCCAAATCAGCTCGTGAGATTCAGAGAGATGGCAGATCAGGAGCTGTCTCGTTCTTCGTCAGGGCGCTCTGCTAGATCAGCTTCAGCGCGATCAGATGCTTCAGCTTCGAGCAGACGATCTCGACGCTCGCGACTTGGGCCAGAGGGAGGGACTGCGACTGCAGGAGGATCAGGGGGGTGCTGCTGTGGAGACACGGACGCGGTGTCTCCATCTCCTCGTTCAGCTGGAGCTGCATCACCTCCAGGATTTGTCACACCTGTGGGGACGTCCACTCCAGTTACTCCGGCTTTTGTGCAACCGTCGGCAGATGGCACGCTTTGGTGGCACCCCCTTTGGTGGCACCCCTTTGAGTGGCACTCCGGGAGAGGATACCCCCGTCGGTACACTGGATGTACAGGGGTCTCCTGGATATGCCCAAGAGCGTGGACGGAGATGGGAGAGGGCCCATCTTAGGCATACTCCTAGGGGTTATGGATACCTAGTGGATGGCAGGTCAGGAGCCATAATCATGAATGATGAGGGGAGAAGGGTGATGGCTCGCATGAGGGAGTTGTGCCAACAAGTTTTTCGACACAACGTTCTGGATCATTGGAGGAACATACCGGAGGGGAGCAAGGAGTACATAGTAGCATCCTTGCATGAGGAGTTCCCGGTGCCAGCCGCAGTGGATAGATTCTCTACGGGCTGGATGATGGATTGCATGCGTGCATACATGTCACATAGACGATCCGACGCACGCAAGGCAATCAAGAGTGGGGCTCCAAAGCCCGAGTGGTTAGATGCAGACGACTGGCGCCGACTGAGGGAGGAGGCTACAAATTCGCCAGGATGTTGGAGTCAGCAGCGGGAGGCGGCGAGGGCACGAATCGAGGCCGGATCGGTACATCATCTTGGGAGTGGCGGCCACAGGACATATTTGGAGGACTTTGTAAGTTTCTCTTTTGTTTTGCTTATTTGTTTTTTTGAGATATTCTTTGTACTGAAAATCATGTTTCTAACAGTTAGCATTTTGTTTTCTTTGCAGCACTCCATTATAAATCACGATCCGCAAGGCCTTGAGACTCGATATGCAGAGAGGCACGGTCTCAGGGCATTGATCGACCGATTGTATAGACGTGGTGGCTCTATAAGTCACTCATCTTTCTTGTCTGTAGTTACCATGAGATATTTGAATGCATTATTGTATGGTGGATTGATATGTTGTTTCTTTTTCTGCAGAATCCATTTGATGCTCCTTTGCAAGTGGGAAGAGCTTTCGGGGGATGAGGATTTGTAGCTCGTCCTTAGATCCTTAGAGCTCACACACCTTTAGTTTTTAGTCGCCCGATCTATGTAGACATTTTCTATGTATTAGTGATATTGTTTCATGATTGTACCAATCGCATTTTATGCGATATCATGTATTTATTTCATGTATCAGTTTTATGATTTCAGTATACATTCTTTTTGTTTGCAAACGCTTTGTATGCAGCAGTGCAGAAACTATTTTGTATGGCTCTCATAATTTTTTTTTCTCTGTTATCGTCGCTATTTGTGTCGCAAATTTATTGCACGCGTCGCTATTGTCGTCGTTATGAGCATCGCAAATACTCTGCAATCGTCGCTATATGCGTCGCAAATAGCGACGATTCTATGGCGTCGTCAATAACGACGCTTTTTGCGACGACGGGGGAAAATTTTGTTGTTTGTATTTTCGTCGCTTTAAACGTCGCTATAAGGTCTATATCTTGTAGTGTTTGTAGTATCATATCGTTGGTAGGATGCCTACTCCTAGAGAGGTAGACTACTATCGAGGCCATAACCGGGCGTCCACTTGACAGCGTTTCTACGAGGAGGGATTGATCACAGAGAAGCAATACAATCGTGCCATGAGAATTCCATAGCCAGAAGAGGTATGTTTTATTTTTTACATGAAAAGTATAGGTAACTCTAATTTATTGTTTGTAATGGTATTTATATATCTTAATCCTTTGTGTAGGCGAACCCTGATGTAGTTGAGGATAGCGAAGGGGAGACTAGCAGTAGCGGTGGTGGCAGCAGCAGCGGTAGCGGTGGTGGTAGCGACGATGATGCCTCTTTTGAGGAGATGTAGATGAGCCTCGTGCATGTATACCTCCCCTTGGCCTTATAGCTTTCATTTTTTATATGTATTACTTTCAATTGTGCTTGCGACCATGATCATGCTTGAGGTCACAAGCACTAGAACTCACCATGTAAAAACGTTTCATCTTTATATATGAAATTTCGTGTTCTACATTGTTTTGTTTTCAGTACAAAAATCTTCGAAATATGTACAAATGTTTCAGCATAGTACGCTCGTCATGTATTATTGTCAATATATGGACTTTGACTCTCCACATTCTTTTGCTTTCAGTATAATAATCTTTCTCTATTTTTCCTAGGCATACAATTTGATAGGGGGACTGGTTTTTTTTTACATACTCTGTTTTGCGCGTCTAAATTGCAGGAAAAATGCGCATCTATAATCGTCAAAAAATTACAGATTACACGCCTTTTTAGACACGTAGTTGCATGCCTCTATAGACGCAGGATTTGAATATATCTACTTTTTTATAAATATGATTATATATTTACGGAGCGCATCAATAGACGCATCTATATTTATGTATGTTTTCGCATCTATATGCGCGCGTAGTTTTCACTATAAGAGTGGTTGCAAATGCGAAATTTTAGATGCGCTAGTAGACGCAGTAATAAACACGCCCGACATTTTTAAACACAATTCAAATATTGCGCCTACAAGCGCATCTATGGAGCCTTTTTGTTGTAGTGATTACAATCCTTAGTATTTCTAACCTCAATTTGGCATGATTATAGGTGACATGGGCAATGTGTCCTTTAACTCAACCTCAAGTAGGCTTGATTACAAGTGACATGTGTAATATGTTTTTAAACTCAAACCTAATTTGGGATAATCATAGTAAGTGCAATAAACTTACATATGTGAGCAAAATGCAAAAAATTAACCAAGTTATCTATATAGAATGTCACATCTTTCTATAAGTTTTAATATGCTTCTTTGGAATCTAGTTTTTTTTTAAGTTTTTCAGAGGTGGACTTAGCATGTTAATGCTTATTTTAGGAAATTTACCTTATGAGAAAGAGGATCATTTTCATCTCCTTTTATAATGCACGTGTATTAGAAATGTGTTAAAGAATATGCACAAATGACACGCTACAATTGGTTCCTGATTTCCATAAGTATTGAGCTAGGTCACATGGTTCTCAACATTAAATTATTGATCAACATAGTTAACTTTATAGTACTAGTGCATTACCAATTAACCTATAGAGAAATAAATAGAAGAATTTTTCAAAATATTTTAGAAAAGGATGAGAAGCAATGTTGTGTTATTGAGTGACTACTTAATTTAGGCCCAATTTGCTTGGCAACCATTTTCCATAAACTATTTGTAATTTTGCATGAAATATATATATGTTCTTGATATGGCTATTTGTAATTGCGGAGTATGAAATGTGAGGAACTGAGTTCCCTAGTTGTGTGGCCTAGAATTCCCTACTATGTTGTATGGGAAACATGATTCTCTAGCTATATGACCTACACATCCCTAGTTTAAGATGTGCAAAATAAAATTCCTAGTTATATATAAGGAGTTCATACATGCATGCGTAGGATTCTCTAGCATGGGATGTGGGGAAAGTAATTCCCTAGTTATACATAGGGATTCTATATACACATACCTAGGAAAAGTTAGAGAATTTCTCGCATTCTAAGGGTTTCTATCTACTTCCATTAGTCTTTTATGTTTTAGAAAGGAGAAAAAGAAAGTTGCAAAAAGAAAGAACATAGAAGGGCAAATTGCAATGCTCTTGCAGATGATGCAACTCGGGATTTCATTCGTATTACCAATGGAGATTACGATCTTCTGATCCCTAGGAGTACGCTCTCATAATTGGAGGATCCCATTTGTTTCACAAAATTCCATGACCACATGTTTCAACGCGCCTCAAGTCTCACATTTTGTTGTTTCATAGGGCAAAATCTAAGAATAAATTAGAGCCAACTTTTGCACTTGTACTGGATCGTGTTTTATTTCCTTTGATTTCGATTACATGAACGGCTACAACGAACTGCCGCAGAAAGAAATGCTGGCTAGCTGTGTCGATCGGTGGGTTTGCCATATTATTTAATACAAGTCACACACAAATATTTAATTGCAGGTTGAGCTGATTGCTGAACTGTTGTTAATTAGCAGGTAAGATTGCTGCCTGGGTCAACCCCTAGGATGGAGCAGAAGGACTGGTAGCGGGAGATACGATCCTGCTGCTGGTCAACATTGGCCGAGCTGCCGCACTCCAACCCACCGTTGATAGCCTTGATTGTGGCGCCGAAGCCACCTTGGTTGTTGGCCATGGCATCGTGGCACGTGGGCGATTGCTGGGTCATCCAGAACCACAGTGCTGTCTTGAAGGAGATAGTGGGGTCTTGGGCAACGATGCCTGGGTTGTTGATGCCATCGAAGCCCACAGCCTGGCCTGCTGCCTGGTAGTTGTAGTTCCTGCATATAATTGTGTGAGAGATCATCAGGTTCATAATGTGGAATAATATAAAAACCACGATTAAGCACGTTTGCCCAGTGGCTTACTTGCTAGCTACTCGAACATATAATATAACACTGGCTCCACATATACATACATGGAATTAAGTTAATTTACCATGTGAGCTGCAGAGGACCCCGCCCGTAGTACTGCTGGCCTGATGCACAAGGTACTGTGGACGGGTCACAGTAAGTGTCCTTGTTAATCTCCTCTACATAGCAGCCGCCTGTTGACCATGACAGCGCAGAGTGATGCTCATGTAATCAGTCGTAATGATGCTAACGATTGTTGTTCATGCTAGCTATTGTCGCGACAGATGATCAAAATTTGACAGTATAATAATGACGCTAATTATAGGGTAAAGGGAAGCTTTTAATTAATTATAACCAATAATCCGTTTCTAGAAAAGAAAAAATTTACAACTCATAAGCTGCAGCTGCTTACTGCCAGTCTCGTGGGCGACGTTTGCAAAGAAGGCTGCCAGCTCCTGCTTTTGCACGTCCGAGCTGCCTGTGGTGCCGAAGCCGCTGAACGAGGCTGCAGCTGCGATGAAGGCATCGTAAGTGTAGAAGCCATTAGAGGGACAGCCGGAGGCGCTGTTCTGTGACAAGAACTGCGAGAACACGTCGCTGGTCACGATCGACGACACGCTGCCGCTGCCGCCGCCAGAACTAGGTGAGCCCCCGGTGGTGCAAGGCCCGCTCTGGCAGCCATCGCCGCAGTAATCGCTCGTGCTGCCACAGAAGCCGAACTGGCTGCAGCACAGGTTGTTGGCGCACGTGGCGCCTCCAGCCTGGCTCCCACACTGCGCCTGCGCCCGCACAGCCATCCAGCTGACGCCGCTGTGTAGGCACACGATGAGTACTAAGAGAGCTGCAGCCGATCCTAGCTGGCGCACCGGGCAGTAATTATTGATCCTGTACGTCCTCATGGTTAAAGCTGCTACGCGCACGGAACTGCCTGGCCGAATACTACGCTATGCTAGATCAGATGGAGATTGAATTGAGGATATAAGTGGAAAACCGGATCGAAGCAAGCCCTGTACGAATTAGCTAACAGGTGATAACGCCGAACCTGTTGTCCGAGGAGCCGTTCTTTAGAAGTATATATAGAGAGAGGGATGGAATCGTGGATGGAAGCGGAGATCCGGGTCAGATTGGTTAACTGCTATTGTTGAACTTGTCTCGCTTGTTGGAGACGGTGCTCTCTCTCCCGCCGTGGGTGTCTCTTGTCTCCCACCGTCTCCAATGATCGAGACAAGTTCAACAAGCGACAGACAAGTTCAACACGCAATACCTTCAATAACATGTGCAACGAAGTTAAAGTCAACCAATCTGACCCGGATCTCCGCTTCCATCCACGCAAGCCTCAAAGGTGAAGGGCTGTCAGCTTTTCATTTGGAAGGTCTTAAAGCTCCGAGGTTGGAACTGCATATAACTATTTTTTCAAATTTATTACCTTTCATTGGAAGGATAATATTATTTTTGCCCTTCCCTAAAACCCCTACTGTTGCAACCTTTAAATTTTATGCATGACGCTCAAAGTTTTTGAATTCCAAGTAATTTTAATCTACTTGTTGACACGTTAACGTAGCCATATGAGATTCTAATATCTCACTTTTATGTGCTTCATTTTCGCATGAAACACGATGTCAGAGGGGTTTTAGTCGAAAGGTCGTATTCACCAAGGATCTGAGGTAGAAAGAAGTGGAGAATAGGAGATGGAAGAGAAGAAAAGAATAGACAAGAGATACACAAGATAAAGACAAAGCTTAATGAATCAAAGCATTATGTATTGATAGAACCTGAAATTCCTTATTTAGCACTACTCAGAAGAAATCTCCAAGCAATAGATCTCATGGAGCTCCCTTGTAGACAAAAAAAGTCCATCAAACAACAGCTTCTTCTCTGTTGCTCAGACTACAAATTGATGGTTCCGTTGGCTTCGAAAGGGGGGTAAAACCCTAGGACACCTTCTCAGAATTCTTCCAGATTAATCCTTCTCCTAGTTCGAAGTGTTGTTTGTTGCCTGGAAACTGCGATTGGGAAGCACCGATTTTTCCAATTCTTTAATTTCTTGAAATCTCCAAAAACTGACTAAAAAAGCAACTTGCTTTTTGCATGTCACCCTATTCTAGAAGTTTCCATAAATTTTTGGGATATTTACAAGAAATAATATTAAAAATATACTAGTTTTCTCCAAAAATCTAGTATTTTTGAACCATCCATACTATGGACATTGACATTAATAACTAATATGGCATTGACTCTCTAGATCAATAAGAAAGCTGGATGACGATGCACTCTAGAGTTTTTCACACAATGTCCGCGTAGCGTCACGACATCCACCCCCTCTAAACGTGCACATCCTTCAGTATGTGCCAAAATCCTAGTTGTCACCAAATTTTGAGTCCTTATCCTCTACAACCATATCCTTTGTTTGCTTCTTCATCTTCCATATCTTCATGCCTAGCCCGTGTATCATGGCTACTATTTTCTTCCAATTCTGGTAATCATAGGCAATAGATTCCCATATCTTAAATAATTTGATTCTTTTCCTTGCTACGGAAACTTTTATGGCTATCCCATCCAACTCATTTAATGCATAAGTAGCATTATCAAACACATATCTTACCACATAGGGTCCAAACCATTTGTTAGAAACTTTACACATAGCATTATGCTAGTTGTCTAAACTGCTATTAAAAACCAATACCCAATCCCCATCTTGTATGGTTCTTGGCCTCAACTTATATCTTTTGTCAAGCAGTTTTTTGTTTTGTATCATTGTTGCCCTTAACTTTGCAATTGCTGCCTCTAGGTCTTCTAACTTTCTTTTCAATTATCTAATACGTAAGGCCAACAAATCCTCTCGATTCAAGTCCTCTTCCCAAGGTAGCACACTCCATGTGACTCTCATCTCTTCTATAGGCATAATAGGTTTTTAACCATACATCAATTTAGCATGTAGATACCCTATAAGAGCACTATGAATTGTTCAATTAGCCCACAAAGCATAAGGGAGCAATCGTGGCCACTCTTTTACCCTCTCTCCACATGCTTTTTTCGATGTCTTCACAATAGGTGGATGAACTCTTTCACTTTTGCTATTTCCTTCAGGGTTATAAGTTGAAGTTAAAGTAAGCTTTATCCCCAACCGCGAAAAAAAATCATGAGCTTCATATGTATCTAGCTCACCTCTATCTGCTATAATTTTACCCACACAGCCATACCGACAAAAGATCTCAGTACACACTGCATTCGTTGTTTTAACATGTAGAGCTCTCCCTTCCACTTTATTAGTCAATTTATTAGTCAAGTCTTCACGAGCAAGTACAAGATTTCTCATTTGCCAAAGACCCGTAGGCATCGTGACTAAATCCACTATCCCTTAAAATGAAGAGACAATGGATATGTGGGCTGCAATCCATCCCAATGTCTTAGAGATAAATACATTTGACATGTCATACATGTTTTCACAAAGTGAGTAACATCCCTATACATACCCTACCATGAATATCTTTCTTTGATCTTTGCAAAAGTACCCCAAACACCTCTATGGCCAGCCCATAAGCTTTCATGAAATTCTTTTATAATATTTACTTGTGAAGCTTTGTCGTCTTTGCTTTTGATCTTCTTAAACTCCTCATCCGACCACTCATCTCTCTTTGTTAATGTATAGAGATATTGACCAATTCTCAACCACTGTCCTGCATATTTGTCTTCCTGAAATACTTCTACATAAGATATATAACATCTAAAGTGTCTTCTCTTTGTTGTCCATGCTTCTGTTAGTGTTGTAGCAACTCCTTGCATTGCTAAATTCACTCTTACAATATCATTTTCAATTGTTGCAAGAAAGTCATGTTCTTTCTTCTCATCCATCATCCCATCTTCATTCTCATAGTGTGCAACAAATCATATGTCTGCCACTGGATTATCTCTTCTTGCAATATGTTGAAATTTAGGGTTCAAAGATTTGATGTATGCAATCCACCAGAGCATAGCAATATCTAGAGGAGCACAACTAGTAATCATACCCAATACCGGAAAACAATCAGTTTCAATGACTACATGAGTGCCCATAAAATACTCCTTATTACATTTAAGGGTTGTCACAATTCCGCATAATTCTATTTTTACCTATGGATACCTTCGCTATCATTCAGTCAATACTTTAGCACCGAAGTGAATTGCATATCTTTGCCCTTGCTCGTCATCTTGCTCAATTTCCCATCTAATCTCGATTGGGATCATATGAACAGTAATAATGATAGGCTTTCTATGTGAATAATCAACATTTCTCAATGTAGGAGTTGATTTCAATAGTTGCTTCAATTTCTTCATTGCTTTCTAAATCTTCCTTTCCCAATGAATTCTCTGACCTTTTCTTAAGAGTTGATATAGAGCATCAGTTGCATGTGCAAAGTGAGGGATCCATATCAAATAGAACACACATGCACCCAAGAATCTATGCACCTTTGATACATTCGTGTATTCATCTTGCATTCTATCAATCCCATCTATTTTTGTTGGTGATGGTCTTTGTCCATAGGGCCCACACATATATAAATAAACAACCAAAAAAACATATATATAAATAAAACGTATATATACACACTCAAAAATACATCTATACATACATACATACATACATACATGCATATATATATATGCATATATATATATATATATATATATATATGCATATATATATATATATATATATATATGCATATATATATATATATATATATATATATATATATATATATATAAACCATTCTCACTTTCTATACAGAAGGGGCCATCAAATATAAAGTAAACACATAAACATAAATAAGTGTATATACACTCCAGTTTCTCACCTCATTATCCCCTCTTTCCCCCAGTCGAGGGTTGTGATGGAGGAGAGGGAGAAATGCGCTTGTGACTAAGCATCTAGCTGGAGGACATAGGGAAGGGAATGGCCATGCAATCAGGCTACGTGGGGGGGGGGGGGGGGGGGGGGAGGTCCCTCTTCCTACCCCTGGGTTTGCATTTCACAAAGCCCATTTATAACTCCCTTCCTTGGGCTTTCATAGGCCTTATCAAGCGGGTTTTATTACCCCTGGGTTTTTAAGCACATTTTTCATAACATATCCATAAGGTTTTAACCCCAGGTTTTCTTTTAAAAAACCCTTCCCACACAAGCCTTTAAAAACCATTTTCGATAAGGAAGCCTATAAAGCCTTCTAAAGCCTGATTGCGAAAGACGATGGAATCGGTCAAGGAAGCCGAATCACAAAGGGAGTTTCGCGTGCGAAGGAGACGGCCAAGATCATAAGTCTGCATCCAAGGAAAAAAGGTCGAATTCGTGATGGCCCCTTAAAAGGCACAAGGCGCAACCGCAGGAGGATCATCTCCTAACATCCATGTGGACATTTCACCACAAGTCTAGGTTGTCTTCGTAATTTTTAATTTACGTCATAATATTTAAATTGTGCATGGATCATTCATGGAAATAGGATGCAATTTTCGATTGAAGTACTTTGGCTAAATTTAAGGAAATAGCTTACAATCAAATAATCGGTCATTTGTATTTTTCAAATAAATGAATGAAAAAAGAGCATAAGATCTCTATGCATTCCTAGCAAGTGGTTTCTTTATGCATTACAAAGTAACGAACTTAGATCAACTGATGCCCATCTTTACAAATCAAAATCATGGTAGTACACTTCGATTATGCATGGAAAGAATAAATCACATGTCTCATTATTAGACATATTTTCTTGAAATGATTCATTAAAGAAGGTTGCTAATAACCGTAGGAATTTGCAAGGCATGGAAATGACTCTAGGGCTGCAAGAAGTAGTTTAACCTCTAGGAACTTGACATAAATCGCAATCAATTACATAAATAGTTATGAATGGTTGTGTAAATTCAGCATGCGAATAATTCATTCAGAAATGAAACTAGGAAAAGGGTGCATGGTTCATTTTAAACATCAAATCCCAAAGCTTTGTAGCATGAATCTTGATTTGCATGTTATAAAAGGATCAATAGGGATTATGCCATAACTTATCATACGCTTTGATTTTAACCAGAAAAGCTAGGGATTGTGAATCTAATCATACGTAGGTAATAAATTGTCCTCTATTGAATCCGCAAGGCGGGGAGCAGTTGAGACGATCTGTCTCTTTGAGAAATACCTGCCCACTAGCATGCTCACGATACAAGTTCACCTTCTTGTGCATCTTGTGGACGAAGTGGAGATTGCTGAACCTGTCCATACGCGATGGATGTTCTTCTTGGAGCGCTTCATGAAAACCCTGAAAGGCTTTGTGCGACAACAAGCTCGTCCGGAAGGTAGCATGGCGGAAGGTTGGTTGGTGTCAGAGGCGTTAGTGCATATCTCACAATGGCTACCAACGGTGGAACCAGACAATGAAATGCTATGGACGCTGAAGGACGATGATAGGCTGATTGGAGATATGGTGGTTGGAAATGGGGTAGAAAAAAGAATTGATGCCTCAATGGAAGAGAAGGTGAATCGCTTTTGTATGTTGCACCATGCCTCCATGGAGACGTGGCTCGCCAAGTACCAGATTGCAAGGCAAGATCGAGAGGAAGCGCGAGCTGAATTTCGACGCAGTACGCCTCACCAACCGATTCGATATCCCGAAGGCATGGAGGAGATGCCACGGTTTATGTCAACACGATGGTTGCATGGAGCCTTGACCGCAGCATCCAGCGAAGGGACAGAGGTCTCAATGGAGGAGTGGGAGTTCTCGAGGGGATGTAGTCCAAAGGTAATGAGGGGTTTAGAATGTGTCGTATCTAAATTTACTTGCTACATCTAATTTGAGTGTTTCAATGTGCAGTACAAAATATATAGTGCAGCGTGCTCGCGCGGACGGCATTTTCGGGTGGAGCGTATTGACCAAATGCGCTCCACAATGGACTGTGGTGTCATGGCAAGGTTTGAGCAAGAGAGCCGGCGACGAGCAACGGATCCGAACACGGTTGTGGATGAGATGGAGTATTTTGGGAACTTGCAAAGTATTATTACGGTGGATTACCGTAGCTTCTCCATGATAATATTCGATGTGCAGTGGTTCAAAGTGGTACTTGGAGGAGCTGGAGCAACAGTTCAACGAGGTTCATCTGGATTTCTCGAAATAGATTCCGAAAAAAAATGGATGGATTTGCGCGACACCTTTGTGTTGCCGGCCCATTGTGAACAGGTACAAATAGTCATTTGCTTGCTAATTGTAATACGACATGGTTTATGTCACAATGGTTTGAAGTCGCTTTGTAAGTGTTTGTGAACAGGTAATCTTCTATCCAAACCCCTGACAACCTCGATGGTGGTATGTTATACCTTCAACTCCTCGAGGTGCGAGAGTATACGATCAAAGCAATGTTCTAGGCATAGATGAAGAAAATATGCAAATAGAGGGATCGAAATTACAAGGGGTGGAGGCCACCGCAAGCTTGGAGCCCGCATCGGCTAACAATGATGGAAATACAGAAGTCGTAGAATTTTTTGAGAACGAGGCAGACTCGTTCTTTTGTGGTGACATATCTATCGACCTTCCAGTGTATGCAGAGTTGTGTCAGGAGATTAACATGGGACCATAGAATACTTCATTCTTGGAGAATTGTATTACTCAATTCGTTGTTTAGATCTTCCATAAAGGTAGATAAGATATGCATTTTAAGAGGGATTTTTCAAAAATGATTTATATTAATGTGCTTTGTATAGTTTAAATTGATTATTCTAACATCATTTTTTATCTGTGCAGGTATCGACATTTTCAGGATGAGTCGAGGGATGAGCGATGAGGAGTTTCAGGACATGATGGCACGCATGTCTCCAAATCAGCTCGTGAGATTCAGAGAGATGGCAGATCAGGAGCTGTCTCGTTCTTCGTCAGGGCGCTCTGCTAGATCAGCTTCAGCGCGATCAGATGCTTCAGCTTCGAGCAGACGATCTCGACGCTCGCGACTTGGGCCAGAGGGAGGGACTGCGACTGCAGGAGGATCAGGGGGGTGCTGCTGTGGAGACACGGACGCGGTGTCTCCATCTCCTCGTTCAGCTGGAGCTGCATCACCTCCAGGATTTGTCACACCTGTGGGGACGTCCACTCCAGTTACTCCGGCTTTTGTGCAACCGTCGGCAGATGGCACGCTTTGGTGGCACCCCCTTTGGTGGCACCCCTTTGAGTGGCACTCCGGGAGAGGATACCCCCGTCGGTACACTGGATGTACAGGGGTCTCCTGGATATGCCCAAGAGCGTGGACGGAGATGGGAGAGGGCCCATCTTAGGCATACTCCTAGGGGTTATGGATACCTAGTGGATGGCAGGTCAGGAGCCATAATCATGAATGATGAGGGGAGAAGGGTGATGGCTCGCATGAGGGAGTTGTGCCAACAAGTTTTTCGACACAACGTTCTGGATCATTGGAGGAACATACCGGAGGGGAGCAAGGAGTACATAGTAGCATCCTTGCATGAGGAGTTCCCGGTGCCAGCCGCAGTGGATAGATTCTCTACGGGCTGGATGATGGATTGCATGCGTGCATACATGTCACATAGACGATCCGACGCACGCAAGGCAATCAAGAGTGGGGCTCCAAAGCCCGAGTGGTTAGATGCAGACGACTGGCGCCGACTGAGGGAGGAGGCTACAAATTCGCCAGGATGTTGGAGTCAGCAGCGGGAGGCGGCGAGGGCACGAATCGAGGCCGGATCGGTACATCATCTTGGGAGTGGCGGCCACAGGACATATTTGGAGGACTTTGTAAGTTTCTCTTTTGTTTTGCTTATTTGTTTTTTTGAGATATTCTTTGTACTGAAAATCATGTTTCTAACAGTTAGCATTTTGTTTTCTTTGCAGCACTCCATTATAAATCACGATCCGCAAGGCCTTGAGACTCGATATGCAGAGAGGCACGGTCTCAGGGCATTGATCGACCGATTGTATACACGTGGTGGCTCTATAAGTCACTCATCTTTCTTGTCTGTAGTTACCATGAGATATTTGAATGCATTATTGTATGGTGGATTGATATGTTGTTTCTTTTTCTGCAGAATCCATTTGATGCTCCTTTGCAAGTGGGAAGAGCTTTCGGGGGATGAGGATTTGTAGCTCGTCCTTAGATCCTTAGAGCTCACACACCTTTAGTTTTTAGTCGCCCGATCTATGTAGACATTTTCTATGTATTAGTGATATTGTTTCATGATTGTACCAATCGCATTTTATGCGATATCATGTATTTATTTCATGTATCAGTTTTATGATTTCAGTATACATTCTTTTTGTTTGCAAACGCTTTGTATGCAGCAGTGCAGAAACTATTTTGTATGGCTCTCATAATTTTTTTTTCTCTGTTATCGTCGCTATTTGTGTCGCAAATTTATTGCACGCGTCGCTATTGTCGTCGTTATGAGCATCGCAAATACTCTGCAATCGTCGCTATATGCGTCGCAAATAGCGACGATTCTATGGCGTCGTCAATAACGACGCTTTTTGCGACGACGGGGGAAAATTTTGTTGTTTGTATTTTCGTCGCTTTAAACGTCGCTATAAGGTCTATATCTTGTAGTGTTTGTAGTATCATATCGTTGGTAGGATGCCTACTCCTAGAGAGGTAGACTACTATCGAGGCCATAACCGGGCGTCCACTTGGCAGCGTTTCTACGAGGAGGGATTGATCACAGAGAAGCAATACAATCGTGCCATGAGAATTCCATAGCCAGAAGAGGTATGTTTTATTTTTTACATGAAAAGTATAGGTAACTCTAATTTATTGTTTGTAATGGTATTTATATATCTTAATCCTTTGTGTAGGCGAACCCTGATGTAGTTGAGGATAGCGAAGGGGAGACTAGCAGTAGCGGTGGTGGCAGCAGCAGCGGTAGCGGTGGTGGTAGCGACGATGATGCCTCTTTTGAGGAGATGTAGATGAGCCTCGTGCATGTATACCTCCCCTTGGCCTTATAGCTTTCATTTTTTATATGTATTACTTTCAATTGTGCTTGCGACCATGATCATGCTTGAGGTCACAAGCACTAGAACTCACCATGTAAAAACGTTTCATCTTTATATATGAAATTTCGTGTTCTACATTGTTTTGTTTTCAGTACAAAAATCTTCGAAATATGTACAAATGTTTCAGCATAGTACGCTCGTCATGTATTATTGTCAATATATGGACTTTGACTCTCCACATTCTTTTGCTTTCAGTATAATAATCTTTCTCTATTTTTCCTAGGCATACAATTTGATAGGGGGACTGGTTTTTTTTTACATACTCTGTTTTGCGCGTCTAAATTGCAGGAAAAATGCGCATCTATAATCGTCAAAAAATTACAGATTACACGCCTTTTTAGACACGTAGTTGCATGCCTCTATAGACGCAGGATTTGAATATATCTACTTTTTTATAAATATGATTATATATTTACGGAGCGCATCAATAGACGCATCTATATTTGTGTATGTTTTCGCATCTATATGCGCGCGTAGTTTTCACTATAAGAGTGGTTGCAAATGCGAAATTTTAGATGCGCTAGTAGACGCAGTAATAAACACGCCCGACATTTTTAAACACAATTCAAATATTGCGCCTACAAGCGCATCTATGGAGCCTTTTTGTTGTAGTGATTACAATCCTTAGTATTTCTAACCTCAATTTGGCATGATTATAGGTGACATGGGCAATGTGTCCTTTAACTCAACCTCAAGTAGGCTTGATTACAAGTGACATGTGTAATATGTTTTTAAACTCAAACCTAATTTGGGATAATCATAGTAAGTGCAATAAACTTACATATGTGAGCAAAATGCAAAAAATTAACCAAGTTATCTATATAGAATGTCACATCTTTCTATAAGTTTTAATATGCTTCTTTGGAATCTAGTTTTTTTTTAAGTTTTTCAGAGGTGGACTTAGCATGTTAATGCTTATTTTAGGAAATTTACCTTATGAGAAAGAGGATCATTTTCATCTCCTTTTATAATGCACGTGTATTAGAAATGTGTTAAAGAATATGCACAAATGACACGCTACAATTGGTTCCTGATTTCCATAAGTATTGAGCTAGGTCACATGGTTCTCAACATTAAATTATTGATCAACATAGTTAACTTTATAGTACTAGTGCATTACCAATTAACCTATAGAGAAATAAATAGAAGAATTTTTCAAAATATTTTAGAAAAGGATGAGAAGCAATGTTGTGTTATTGAGTGACTACTTAATTTAGGCCCAATTTGCTTGGCAACCATTTTCCATAAACTATTTGTAATTTTGCATGAAATATATATATGTTCTTGATATGGCTATTTGTAATTGCGGAGTATGAAATGTGAGGAACTGAGTTCCCTAGTTGTGTGGCCTAGAATTCCCTACTATGTTGTATGGGAAACATGATTCTCTAGCTATATGACCTACACATCCCTAGTTTAAGATGTGCAAAATAAAATTCCTAGTTATATATAAGGAGTTCATACATGCATGCGTAGGATTCTCTAGCATGGGATGTGGGGAAAGTAATTCCCTAGTTATACATAGGGATTCTATATACACATACCTAGGAAAAGTTAGAGAATTTCTCGCATTCTAAGGGTTTCTATCTACTTCCATTAGTCTTTTATGTTTTAGAAAGGAGAAAAAGAAAGTTGCAAAAAGAAAGAACATAGAAGGGCAAATTGCAATGCTCTTGCAGATGATGCAACTCGGGATTTCATTCGTATTACCAATGGAGATTACGATCTTCTGATCCCTAGGAGTACGCTCTCATAATTGGAGGATCCCATTTGTTTCACAAAATTCCATGACCACATGTTTCAACGCGCCTCAAGTCTCACATTTTGTTGTTTCATAGGGCAAAATCTAAGAATAAATTAGAGCCAACTTTTGCACTTGTACTGGATCGTGTTTTATTTCCTTTGATTTCGATTACATGAACGGCTACAACGAACTGCCGCAGAAAGAAATGCTGGCTAGCTGTGTCGATCGGTGGGTTTGCCATATTATTTAATACAAGTCACACACAAATATTTAATTGCAGGTTGAGCTGATTGCTGAACTGTTGTTAATTAGCAGGTAAGATTGCTGCCTGGGTCAACCCCTAGGATGGAGCAGAAGGACTGGTAGCGGGAGATACGATCCTGCTGCTGGTCAACATTGGCCGAGCTGCCGCACTCCAACCCACCGTTGATAGCCTTGATTGTGGCGCCGAAGCCACCTTGGTTGTTGGCCATGGCATCGTGGCACGTGGGCGATTGCTGGGTCATCCAGAACCACAGTGCTGTCTTGAAGGAGATAGTGGGGTCTTGGGCAACGATGTCTGGGTTGTTGATGCCATCGAAGCCCACAGCCTGGCCTGCTGCCTGGTAGTTGTAGTTCCTGCATATAATTGTGTGAGAGATCATCAGGTTCATAATGTGGAATAATATAAAAACCACGATTAAGCACGTTTGCCCAGTGGCTTACTTGCTAGCTACTCGAACATATAATATAACACTGGCTCCACATATACATACATGGAATTAAGTTAATTTACCATGTGAGCTGCAGAGGACCCCGCCCGTAGTACTGCTGGCCTGATGCACAAGGTACTGTGGACGGGTCACAGTAAGTGTCCTTGTTAATCTCCTCTACATAGCAGCCGCCTGTTGACCATGACAGCGCAGAGTGATGCTCATGTAATCAGTCGTAATGATGCTAACGATTGTTGTTCATGCTAGCTATTGTCGCGACAGATGATCAAAATTTGACAGTTTAATAATGACGCTAATTATAGGGTAAAGGGAAGCTTTTAATTAATTATAACCAATAATCCGTTTCTAGAAAAGAAAAAATTTACAACTCATAAGCTGCAGCTGCTTACTGCCAGTCTCGTGGGCGACGTTTGCAAAGAAGGCTGCCAGCTCCTGCTTTTGCACGTCCGAGCTGCCTGTGGTGCCGAAGCCGCTGAACGAGGCTGCAGCTGCGATGAAGGCATCGTAAGTGTAGAAGCCATTAGAGGGACAGCCGGAGGCGCTGTTCTGTGACAAGAACTGCGAGAACACGTCGCTGGTCACGATCGACGACACGCTGCCGCTGCCGCCGCCAGAACTAGGTGAGCCCCCGGTGGTGCAAGGCCCGCTCTGGCAGCCATCGCCGCAGTAATCGCTCGTGCTGCCACAGAAGCCGAACTGGCTGCAGCACAGGTTGTTGGCGCACGTGGCGCCTCCAGCCTGGCTCCCACACTGCGCCTGCGCCCGCACAGCCATCCAGCTGACGCCGCTGTGTAGGCACACGATGAGTACTAAGAGAGCTGCAGCCGATCCTAGCTGGCGCACCGGGCAGTAATTATTGATCCTGTACGTCCTCATGGTTAAAGCTGCTACGCGCACGGAACTGCCTGGCCGAATACTACGCTATGCTAGATCAGATGGAGATTGAATTGAGGATATAAGTGGAAAACCGGATCGAAGCAAGCCCTGTACGAATTAGCTAACAGGTGATAACGCCGAACCTGTTGTCCGAGGAGCCGTTCTTTAGAAGTATATATAGAGAGAGGGATGGAATCGTGGATGGAAGCGGAGATCCGGGTCAGATTGGTTAACTGCTATTGTTGAACTTGTCTCGCTTGTTGGAGACGGTGCTCTCTCTCCCGCCGTGGGTGTCTCTTGTCTCCCACCGTCTCCAATGATCGAGACAAGTTCAACAAGCGACAGACAAGTTCAACACGCAATACCTTCAATAACATGTGCAACGAAGTTAAAGTCAACCAATCTGACCCGGATCTCCGCTTCCATCCACGCAAGCCTCAAAGGTGAAGGGCTGTCAGCTTTTCATTTGGAAGGTCTTAAAGCTCCGAGGTTGGAACTGCATATAACTATTTTTTCAAATTTATTACCTTTCATTGGAAGGATAATATTATTTTTGCCCTTCCCTAAAACCCCTACTGTTGCAACCTTTAAATTTTATGCATGACGCTCAAAGTTTTTGAATTCCAAGTAATTTTAATCTACTTGTTGACACGTTAACGTAGCCATATGAGATTCTAATATCTCACTTTTATGTGCTTCATTTTCGCATGAAACACGATGTCAGAGGGGTTTTAGTCGAAAGGTCGTATTCACCAAGGATCTGAGGTAGAAAGAAGTGGAGAATAGGAGATGGAAGAGAAGAAAAGAATAGACAAGAGATACACAAGATAAAGACAAAGCTTAATGAATCAAAGCATTATGTATTGATAGAACCTGAAATTCCTTATTTAGCACTACTCAGAAGAAATCTCCAAGCAATAGATCTCATGGAGTTCCCTTGTAGACAAAAAAAGTCCATCAAACAACAGCTTCTTCTCTGTTGCTCAGACTACAAATTGATGGTTCCGTTGGCTTCGAAAGGGGGGTAAAACCCTAGGACACCTTCTTAGAATTCTTCCAGATTAATCCTTCTCCTAGTTCGAAGTGTTGTTTGTTGCCTGTAAACTGCGATTGGGAAGCACCGATTTCTCCAATTCTTTAATTTCTTGAAATCTCCAAAAACTGACTAAAAAAGCAACTTGCTTTTTGCATGTCACCCTATTCTAGAAGTTTCCATAAATTTTTGGGATATTTACAAGAAATAATATTAAAAATATACTAGTTTTCTCCAAAAATCTAGTATTTTTGAACCATCCATACTATGGACATTGACATTAATAACTAATATGGCATTGACTCTCTAGATCAATAAGAAAGCTGGATGACGATGCACTCTAGAGTTTTTCACACAATGTCCGTGTAGCGTCACGACATCCACCCCCTCTAAACGTGCACATCCTTCAGTATGTGCCAAAATCCTAGTTGTCACCAAATTTTGAGTCCTTATCCTCTACAACCATATCCTTTGTTTGCTTCTTCATCTTCCATATCTTCATGCCTAGCCCGTGTATCATGGCTACTATTTTCTTCCAATTCTGGTAATCATAGGCAATAGATTCCCATATCTTAAATAATTTGATTCTTTTCCTTGCTACGGAAACTTTTATGGCTATCCCATCCAACTCATTTAATGCATAAGTAGCATTATCAAACACATATCTTACCACATAGGGTCCAAACCATTTGTTAGAAACTTTACACATAGCATTATGCTAGTTGTCTAAACTGCTATTAAAAACCAATACCCAATCCCCATCTTGTATGGTTCT
Source organism: Lygodium microphyllum (assembly GCF_053477565.2). Lineage (NCBI taxonomy): Eukaryota > Viridiplantae > Streptophyta > Polypodiopsida > Schizaeales > Lygodiaceae > Lygodium > Lygodium microphyllum. Next base: position 26,673,190 of record NC_141146.1, on the reverse strand, counting down.
TGGCCTCAACTTATATCTTTTGTCAAGCAGTTTTTTGTTTTGTATCATTGTTGCCCTTAACTTTGCAATTGCTGCCTCTAGGTCTTCTAACTTTCTTTTCAATTATCTAATACGTAAGGCCAACAAATCCTCTCGATTCAAGTCCTCTTCCCAAGGTAGCACACTCCATGTGACTCTCATCTCTTCTATAGGCATAATAGGTTTTTAACCATACATCAATTTAGCATGTAGATACCCTATAAGAGCACTATGAATTGTTCAATTAGCCCACAAAGCATAAGGGAGCAATCGTGGCCACTCTTTTACCCTCTCTCCACATGCTTTTTTCGATGTCTTCACAATAGGTGGATGAACTCTTTCACTTTTGCTATTTCCTTCAGGGTTATAAGTTGAAGTTAAAGTAAGCTTTATCCCCAACCGCGAAAAAAAATCATGAGCTTCATATGTATCTAGCTCACCTCTATCTGCTATAATTTTACCCACACAGCCATACCGACAAAAGATCTCAGTACACACTGCATTCGTTGTTTTAACATGTAGAGCTCTCCCTTCCACTTTATTAGTCAATTTATTAGTCAAGTCTTCAAGAGCAAGTACAAGATTTCTCATTTGCCAAAGACCCGTAGGCATCGTGACTAAATCCACTATCCCTTAAAATGAAGAGACAATGGATATGTGGGCTGCAATCCATCCCAATGTCTTAGAGATAAATACATTTGACATGTCATACATGTTTTCACAAAGTGAGTAACATCCCTATACATACCCTACCATGAATATCTTTCTTTGATCTTTGCAAAAGTACCCCAAACACCTCTATGGCCAGCCCATAAGCTTTCATGAAATTCTTTTATAATATTTACTTGTGAAGCTTTGTCGTCTTTGCTTTTGATCTTCTTAAACTCCTCATCCGACCACTCATCTCTCTTTGTTAATGTTTAGAGATATTGACCAATTCTCAACCACTGTCCTGCATATTTGTCTTCCTGAAATACTTCTACATAAGATATATAACATCTAAAGTGTCTTCTCTTTGTTGTCCATGCTTCTGTTAGTGTTGTAGCAACTCCTTGCATTGCTAAATTCACTCTTACAATATCATTTTCAATTGTTGCAAGAAAGTCATGTTCTTTCTTCTCATCCATCATCCCATCTTCATTCTCATAGTGTGCAACAAATCATATGTCTGCCACTGGATTATCTCTTCTTGCAATATGTTGAAATTTAGGGTTCAAAGATTTGATGTATGCAATCCACCAGAGCATAGCAATATCTAGAGGAGCACAACTAGTAATCATACCCAATACCGGAAAACAATCAGTTTCAATGACTACATGAGTGCCCATAAAATACTCCTTATTACATTTAAGGGTTGTCACAATTCCGCATAATTCTATTTTTACCTATGGATACCTTCGCTATCATTCAGTCAATACTTTAGCACCGAAGTGAATTGCATATCTTTGCCCTTGCTCGTCATCTTGCTCAATTTCCCATCTAATCTCGATTGGGATCATATGAACAGTAATAATGATAGGCTTTCTATGTGAATAATCAACATTTCTCAATGTAGGAGTTGATTTCAATAGTTGCTTCAATTTCTTCATTGCTTTCTAAATCTTCCTTTCCCAATGAATTCTCTGACCTTTTCTTAAGAGTTGATATAGAGCATCAGTTGCATGTGCAAAGTGAGGGATCCATATCAAATAGAACACACATGCACCCAAGAATCTATGCACCTTTGATACATTCGTGTATTCATCTTGCATTCTATCAATCCCATCTATTTTTGTTGGTGATGGTCTTTGTCCATAGGGCCCACACATATATAAATAAACAACCAAAAAAACATATATATAAATAAAACGTATATATACACACTCAAAAATACATCTATACATACATACATACATACATACATGCATATATATATATGCATATATATATATATATATATATATATATGCATATATATATATATATATATATATATGCATATATATATATATATATATATATATATATATATATATATATATAAACCATTCTCACTTTCTATACAGAAGGGGCCATCAAATATAAAGTAAACACATAAACATAAATAAGTGTATATACACTCCAGTTTCTCACCTCATTATCCCCTCTTTCCCCCAGTCGAGGGTTGTGATGGAGGAGAGGGAGAAATGCGCTTGTGACTAAGCATCTAGCTGGAGGACATAGGGAAGGGAATGGCCATGCAATCAGGCTACGTGGGGGGGGGGGGGGGGGGGGGGGAGGTCCCTCTTCCTACCCCTGGGTTTGCATTTCACAAAGCCCATTTATAACTCCCTTCCTTGGGCTTTCATAGGCCTTATCAAGCGGGTTTTATTACCCCTGGGTTTTTAAGCACATTTTTCATAACATATCCATAAGGTTTTAACCCCAGGTTTTCTTTTAAAAAACCCTTCCCACACAAGCCTTTAAAAACCATTTTCGATAAGGAAGCCTATAAAGCCTTCTAAAGCCTGATTGCGAAAGACGATGGAATCGGTCAAGGAAGCCGAATCACAAAGGGAGTTTCGCGTGCGAAGGAGACGGCCAAGATCATAAGTCTGCATCCAAGGAAAAAAGGTCGAATTCGTGATGGCCCCTTAAAAGGCACAAGGCGCAACCGCAGGAGGATCATCTCCTAACATCCATGTGGACATTTCACCACAAGTCTAGGTTGTCTTCGTAATTTTTAATTTACGTCATAATATTTAAATTGTGCATGGATCATTCATGGAAATAGGATGCAATTTTCGATTGAAGTACTTTGGCTAAATTTAAGGAAATAGCTTACGATCAAATAATCGGTCATTTGTATTTTTCAAATAAATGAATGAAAAAAGAGCATAAGATCTCTATGCATTCCTAGCAAGTGGTTTCTTTATGCATTACAAAGTAACGAACTTAGATCAACTGATGCCCATCTTTACAAATCAAAATCATGGTAGTACACTTCGATTATGCATGGAAAGAATAAATCACATGTCTCATTATTAGACATATTTTCTTGAAATGATTCATTAAAGAAGGTTGCTAATAACCGTAGGAATTTGCAAGGCATGGAAATGACTCTAGGGCTGCAAGAAGTAGTTTAACCTCTAGGAAATTGACATAAATCGCAATCAATTACATAAATAGTTATGAATGGTTGTGTAAATTCAGCATGCGAATAATTCATTCAGAAATGAAACTAGGAAAAGGGTGCATGGTTCATTTTAAACATCAAATCCCAAAGCTTCGTAGCATGAATCTTGATTTGCATGTTATAAAAGGATCAATAGGGATTATGCCATAACTTATCATACGCTTTGATTTTAACCAGAAAAGCTAGGGATTGTGAATCTAATCATACGTAGGTAATAAATTGTGTGCTTACGAAGAATGGTATCATAGTGGTTTTACCCTAAACACCTAAACCACAAAAGATTAACTTAGAAATGGTTAAATGGATGCAACATACCCCGAGTGCTAACTAGGATTTAGCACGTTGAGGACGTGACCTAGTCGCTCTTATTTCCAAACTGAAAACTCTCATACCCTAAAAACTTGCCCACATTCACAGAATGTAGGGACAATAGGACATACTTGCGAGAAACGATCTAGGGTTTCTACCCTAAGGATCGCTCGCTAAAAAGATCAAACTCGGGTTGAATTTGGGAACCAAAGGACAGACAATGTCGGCCTAGTGCAATCAGGAACGGATTGTTATGAAGACACCCTAACCTCGTTTCCTATGTAATCATGATTCCGTGATTAGAAGACGCCGTTTGATGCGTAAAATAGTCCCATGGATTAGGTGTGACACTTGGCAACAAGTTGCAGAGTCACATGATTTTGTGATTTGATCACAAGGGAATGGCCAATTCCTCAGAATATGATTGGTAGATTCTTGCGCAAGTTAATCTTGCAAGAGGATGAGTAATCGTCTTGATATAGTACCTTTCTTGCGGAAAGTGACCAAGACAAGGGGATTAGATATTTGCTTGGAAGCAAAGGACCAATCAATAATTTGAAGCAACATACTTATTGTTAATAGAACTTAAGGTATTGGTTAAGTTGGGTTAACAGGGTGCGACCCTAACCCAAGGACATAAGGGTTAACAAAAAAACCCTCGGGAAAACGTGCATAAAACAGTAGTTTCCTCTCTACTGCTTGGACTGCCAATGTGATGCTTCCGTTGGCTCTGAAAGGGGGGTAAAATACTAGGACACTTGGCAAGAATTCTCCCAGATTACTCCTTCTTCTCCCAATTGTCCGGAGTATCGTTCATCACTACCTCAAAACTACGATCACGCATCGCGTGATTTCGCCCATCCTTCTTTTTGCATTAACGACCACTGGAAATGATTGTACTTGTAACAGTTTAAAGAGCACTGTTTTGCTTTGTTCCCTCAAGGAATTAAAGAAGGAAAAGATATCTAATGCTTCAGGTTGAAGGCCAATGTGACTCCGGATTGGATCTCGAGGCCCTTATACTAGTCTACGGGCGGAATCTTAGATTAGTAATTCCTGTGGATTGCCAGATAGCCTTCCGGCGGATTATGGATAAGCCTATGGGTTGGATTTTAGAAATGTATTCCAAAGATAAATATGATAAGCTGTTGAAAAGGAACTTGTTTGACATTGCTTTTCTATGTCAAGTGCTATGATTACGTGAAGGAACCAGTACGTAACGGACTAATTAAGGAAGTTGTTTGAGGCATGTCCAACTAAATGTGGTAGGTAATTAGATAACTAAAACAACTTGAGGAAAGTGTGATGGATGTGGCCAAGGGTCCATCCTACGGATGGGTGGTCGCGGTTGGCCGGTAACTTTTCTCAAATCATGAAGGATAGCAAGAAGATCGTTTCAAAGGACACGAACAGCAAGGGCGCTGACCTAGAGTCTAAGCTACAATAATCACAATTTACGCTGTTTTAGGGGAACGGAATGGAACTATGCCTTATGGCACAGAGATCGAGCCTTGCATCCCTCTTGTTTTCCATTCTCCTTGAACCAAGTGCAACGTAAAGCCGCTTCGGCCCTGGCGTTTTTGCGTAAAGTAGTTCGCTCAAGGTTCGACACTAGTTACCATTTAGAAAATGACCATTAGGGAAAATCCCTGATTCAGGTTGGTCCTAAGTGGGAAAGGACAGAATACTTCCGCTATGTGGCATACGCGGAAAGTCCTAGATCGCAAACCCCGTAACATTCCATGGGAGTGCCAGGCGGAGCCTTTCAGACCTTCTTTCCGATGGACTGCTAAGATGTGTCCTGAAGGGAACAGGTGGACATGTTACATCCTCCCTATCATCGGGATATCAAATCAGCTAATGGCTTATACTATGTCAAAATTTGGATTGTACATATTCTTTCCGATCTTTTCCAGCTTGCTCGTACCTAGCGAACTAGGTCTCCATGGAGGAATGGTGCAACATACAAAAACGATTCACTTTTTCCTCCATTGTAGCATCCATTTTTTTTTCTACCCCATTTTCAACCACCATAACTCTGGTTAGTTTATCATTGTCCTTTAGTGACCATAGCATACTATTGTCTGAATCTACCATTCGTAGCCACTACGAAATATGCAGTAACCCCTTAGAAACCAACCAACATTTAGACATGCTACCTTTTGGCCGAGCTTGTTGTCGCATAAAGCCTTTCAAGGTTTTCATGAAGCGCTCCAAGAACAACATCCATCACGTATGGACAGGTCCAACAATCTCCACTTCATCTACAAGATACACCGAGAGGTTGGTTTCTATCGTGAGTATGTTGGTGGGCAGGTACTTCTCAAAGAAATAGACCATCTCCATTGCTCCTCACCTTGCAAACTCAATAAAGGATGTCTTGATCTTCTTATATGAGATCCATTGCACTAAATTTGACAGCCTCTAAATCACCTCGCATATTTCTAGAGTAAGGCATCCTGCGATCGCGATAGGCAGTACAAATTGCCATAAATGAAGAAGCATTAGGAGCAACGACTACACTCTAAATAGCAAAATATGCAGGCTACTTAGAATCCTTTCGTAGTACAAATCTAACATATCTTATGTCGCCTTGATAATTGGTCATCTTTAGGAAACGTGGATCTAAGAGAATACATCATATCCATCGGAGTGTGGATAGACCTAATAATTTGCTTCATAAAATTCTCTTCTTTTCCATTCGGGCCCCTATAGTGTCTCTCTTTCTTGTGATGTTGTCCCATAGTAGGTTTCCCATATTCTTAAAAATATGCATAGGATCCAACAAGTGGTTGATCTATAATTGGGTCCAATATAGAAATTTATAGAAAACTAAGAACCGTCGCATTCCATTTGAATGTGACTTCATGTGGACCATTTTCACCTCGTACCAGCTTTGGGCATTCATTCGTGCTAGAGGTCATTCATGAAAACATTTCCTTAGTTCATGAACCTTCGACAAGAAAGTGATGTGTCCTTGATATACCATCTTCTTCATGGTTTTTCACCTTCAGGAGTATAATTGTGGCCCACATAATGGACATGTATGATAACCTGATGTAGCTAGACCTGTCCATACACCTCTATCCTGTGAATACAAACTTGAAGAAGCTATGATAGATATTACCAATCAAAGCGGAAGCCTACTTACTTGAGCACTCCCCGAATCCCGAAAAGTCATGGATGATGAACATGAGAATGGCTTGTATATTGGCGGACCGTCGACCATCCTGCTTGCTTATATCTTCCATGGCGACCCCCTCCTCCCACAAAATCTTAAGCTCATTAACTAATGGATAGAGATAGATATCTATATTCCTTACTTTGTAGCAGCCAAGAATGAGCAAGCTAAGAATCACGTGTCCTTTCTTCGTAGAAAGCCATGGTGGAATGTCGTAGTTAACAAGGACTACAGTTTACACACTGTAAGAAGTTGAGCGGAGACCGAATAGGTTCAGATGAGCCGAATATTCCTTGGCTCTCATGCAAAGACTGAAAAGATAGAGTCAATGTGGCTCCATGTGTGTGAATCAAGTGATATTTTTTGGACTCTATTTATGGATCTATTCTGCGCATGCTATGTTGTTAAGCTCACCATGCCTGACGTACAAAACATGTGATGTATATGGGGGATAAGTGGAAAGTGTTTAAGAACTTTCTGAGGGATGGTTTTTTCTTGTCAACGTATCAAAGCCAAACATGTCAAGATGCCAGGGAAGTTGCAACCACTTGATATTCCCCAAATGAAATGGGAATTCATCAGTATGGACTTTGTCATTGGCCTACCCCAAGTTCAGGGAGGATACAACTCCATCATGGTTGTGGTTGACATGCTTACTAAGGTTGCACGCCTTATTCCGATAAAGACAAACTATAAAGCCTCAGACATTGCAAGGTTGTTTATCAAGCAGATATTCAAGCTACATGGGCTACCCAAAAGAATCATTAGTGATTGTGATTCTCTCTTCACATCACACTTCTGGAGAGCTATCTTTGAAGCCATTGGGACTCAACTCTATTTTAGTACAACTTACCATCCCCAAACTTATGGCCAAATGGAGCGAGTCAATCAAGTCATTGAGGATATGCTTAGGGCATACTGCTGTCATGAACCAAAAAGGTGGATTCAATACTTGCCTTTGGTTGAATTTGCCTACAATGCTTCTTATCAACAAAGCATTCAGATGACTCCTTTTCAAGCATTGTATGGTCATGACTGTCGAAGTCCCCTAAACTTCTCAGATCCAACCCTGAGGGTTGAAGCTTCAAGGCAGATGTTGGACGAGATGGATGACCAAGTAAAGTCAATAAGACAAGACATCCAAGCCACCAAGGATAGACAGAAGGCATACGCGGATTTGAAGTGTCAAGATAGAATCTTCGAAGAAGGAGATATGGTATTCATTCATGTACACCCAAAGAACAGTTCCCTATCCTTAGGAGATTGCAAGAAGCTAAGTCCAAGGTATTGTGGACCATACAAGATCCTCAAGTGCCTAGGACCTAATGCTTATAGACTGCAACCCCTCGAGAACCTAAAAGTTCATAATGTATTCCATATCATCCTATTGAAGAAGTATGTACCTAATCCTAGTCATGTGCTTGATGACCAACAAGTTGTAATGCCTAGTCGAGTCCTTGAAGTATGGCCTGACAGGATCTTAGATGTTAGGGAGAGACAACTGAGATCCAGAACCATGAGAGAATGCCTCATCCAGTGGAAAGATTATCCCGAGGAGGATGCCACTTGGATAGATGAAAGCACTCTCAACCATCAATATCCCTAGTTTAACTCGAGATGAGGACATCTTGATTCCTCCAAGGGGGAGAGAATGTAATATTTATGCTGAAAATGTTATGAGCCGCGTGAGTCTCATGCAATGACAATGTCGGTATTGTGGTCACGGATAGTGCAGGCTTTAATTGGTACACTCTCCACTGGCAAATCGAGTAAGGACTAAAGACCTTGCATAGCTTCATAAGAACCTTCTCTTGGGAGGAGGTGATGAAGATAATATTGGAATTATGGCAATTATTTTTAAATTATCCCCTCTTTCCCCCAGCCGAGGGTCGTGATGGAGGAGAGGGAGAAATGCGCTTGTGACTAAGCATCTAGCTGGAGGACATAGGGAAGGGAATGGCCATGCAATCAGGCTACGTGGGGGGGGGGGGGGGGAGGTCCCTCTCCCTACCCTTGGGTTTGCATTTCACAAAGCCCATTTATAACCCCCTTCCTTGGGCTTTCATAGGCCTTATCAAGCGGGTTTTATTACCCCTGGGTTTTTAAGCACATTTTTCATAACATATCCATAAGGTTTTAACCCCGGGTTTTCTTTTAAAAAACCCTTCCCACACAAGCCTTTAAAAACCATTTTTGATAAGGAAGCCTATAAAGCCTTCTAAAGCTTGATTGCGAAAGATGGTGCAATCGGTCAAGGAAGCCGAATCACAAAGGGAGTTTCGTGTGCGAAGGAGACGGCCACTTTGCAATGCATTAAAAAACCACTTGCTAGGAATGCATGGAGATCTTATGCTCTTTTTTCATTCGTTTATTTGAAAAATACAAATGACCGATTCTTTGATCGTAAGCTATTTTCTTAAATTTAGCCAAAGTATTTCAATCAAAAAATGCATTCTATTTCCATAAATGATCCATGCACAATTGAAATATTATGATGTAAATTCAAAATTAGGAAGAAAACCTGGACTTATGGTGAAATATCCACATGGATGTTAGGAGATGATCCTCCTGCGGTTGAGACTTGTGCCTTTTTAGGGGCCATCGCGAATTTGACCTTTTTGCCTTGGACCCAGACTTATGATCTTGGCCGTCTCCTTCGCACGCGAAACTCCCTTTGTGATTCAGCTTCCTTGACCAATTGCACCGTCTTTCGGAATCAGGCTTTAGAAGGCTTTATAGGCTTCCTCCTCGAAAATGGTTTTTAAAGGCTTGTGTGGGAAGGGTTTTTTAAAAGAAAACCCGGGGTTAAAACCTTATGGATATGTTATGAAAAAGGTGCTTAAAAACCTGGGGGTAATAAAACCCCCTTGATAAGGCCTATGAAAGCCCAAGGAAGGGAGTTATAAATGGGCTTTGTGAAATGCAAAAAGGGGGAAAGGGGGCTTAAATATTGCTTGGGAAGGGCTTAAGAAAAACCACGGAAGGGGGGTTTAAATGGACCATGGGGACAGGGTTTGTGGAAATGCTAAAGGAAGGGTTTGGAAAAACCGAGCTATTGTGTCTAAGGGGGAAAAAGATGCTTCAAACCGGGGGTTAAAATGAACTTGAAAGGGGAATTTCAATAGGAAAGGGGCTTGGGTGGAATTTGTAATGAGAAAGGGGAATTGGGTGGGAATTTCAAGGGAATGGGTGCTTAAATCCCAAAGGGGTATAAAACCCACTTAGAGAAGGCTTTAAAAAAAAACCCATAGGAAGGGGGGCTTCCTAAGAAGCCCTTAGAAGCTTCTCAAGAAGCTTCTGAGAGCTTCTAGAGAGGTCATGGGAAAAACCCACGTGGAAGAAAAATGAAGGTGGGAGCTGGCGCAAACTCCACGACTCCTCCTCACAACTATTCCTTATGACTCCTCCTTCGGCAGAGCTGGCGAACTCATGGCAGCGGCGGCGTCGACTTCTGGTGGCGGCTCAAGCTGCAGGCAGCGTAGCTTTACTCCCTCCCTCATATGGCAGCATCACGACCCTTAACTCCCCTCCCTTACTCACCCCATAGAGGGGGTATTTATAGGGTAGGCAGAGGGACCTTCCCCCCCCACGCGGCTTGATTGCATGGCCATTCCCTTCCCTATGTCCTCCAGCTAGATGCTTAGTCACAAGCGCATTTCTCCCTCTCCTCCAGCACGACCGTTGGCTGGGGGAAAGAGGGGATAACTTAAAAAAAATTGCCATAATTCCAATATTATCCTCATGATCTCCTCCCAAGAGGAGGTTTTCTTATGAAGCTATGCAGGATCTTTAGTCCTTACTCGATTAGCTAATGGAGAGAGTACCAATTAAAGCCTGCACTATCCGTGACCACAATACCAACATTGTCATTGCATGAGACTCACGGACTCATAATATTTTCAGTAGAAATATTAGAGAGGAGATGCTGCGGTTCATGTCATTGCGATGGTTACATGGAGCTTTGATCGCAACCTCTCGTGAAAGGATGGAGGTCTCAAGTTAGGAGTCGAAATTCTCGAGGGGATGTAGTCTAAAGGTGGCCACATGTTTTATAAGCTATTGTACCTAGATTTTATATGTGACAACTAATTAACCATTTTAATGTATAATAAGAAATATATAGTGCGGCGTGGTCGCACGGATGGCATTTTCGCATGGAGTGTATCGATAAAATGCGCTCCACAATGAATTGTGGTATCATGGCAAAGTTCAAGCAAGAATTGTTTTTTGGTCTTGTGATTTATGTAGTTATTTTCTATGCACTATGTTATTATCATCCTTTGTATCTTGCCATGATTCCATGAGTTCTCTCATAAAGAGATCCTTTATTTATTTAATGTATCAGTCTTCTGGATTCAAGTACTCATTGCCTTTATTTTGATGACCATTATACACTTTACTGTAACCCTTTTGTATGGCCTAAATATAGCACATGAAATTATTTTTCTCTATAACCGTCACTATTAGCATCATAATTTTACCTACAGATGTTGCTATTATCGTCGTAGTTTGCATCGCAAAATGTCGCTATTTGCATTGTCATTTGCAAATAATGATGGAAATAGTTATGCAAATAATAACACAAATAGCGAAATCGATAGCGATGGTTTTATGGTGTCTCTAATACCAACGTGTTTAATGATGATAGGGAAAAAAAATTTGTAAACCGACACCTCATATGACGTTCACTTTGTTTTAAGACATCTTTCTTGATAGCGATGTGTTGGTTATCAAGAGGCCTTGGCATGATAACTCATGTTTTGGAAAGATAGCAAGATTCATGTGCACAAGAAACATGATTGCCTCTTGCTTTGAATTTTGGAGAGAGAGATATGCAAAAGTTGTTGGAAGACAAGGCTACCTCAAATGCTTATATACCTGTACATGCTTGTACTTTTGGATAGAATGCATGGCTAGTTCAAAGGCCACAATATGGATACATGCTTTACATGCAGATGAAAAGAGAAAGGTTGCTCATAGTGAAATGTCTCATGCAGGGCAAGACATTCAAGACACAACTAGTTGGGAATCACCAGTAGATGCATATTTAGTGTATATATATTTAGCAAAGGTGAAAAATATGGCTTATGCAAGAGAATCAGAAGAGAGATAAAGATAATGCAGGGATATCTATAGTAATAAGAAGAAGCGTGGATCCGCCTAAAGCTACAAATGAGCCACCTCCCAAGCATGTTATGGAAGAGGTCTGTTAAGAGCAAAAATAAGATAGCAAACAAGAGAGCAAAAAGAAGGGCAAGCAGCTAGGGTATAAGTTGTAGTCTTATATATAGACAACCACAAATCTTAAGAAGGTTATTGAAGAATGGATCTTAAACAGTCGGATGGAATTCACCTTGGGAGAGGTTCTTAGCATCACCACGCACGAATTTCATGATGAAATCATTAACATAATTAAGAGGAAGCATTAGTTTCTTTGTAATACCACTAGTGCATCGTTGCAATTTGAAGAGAAAACTGGTTTATTGGGTTCTCGGGCTGAATATGAGATGATGTAAGTACTAGTTTATCTATGTAGGATGCTAATAATTACTGGTGGACAACATGTGGAAAAGAGAAGAAAGTGGTTGAAAATGCATTGTCTTGTAGTAATATGCATGGTGGAGTAAGGCAAATATAACAACATGGGGAAGAGAATCTAGGATTTATTACTCAAAGTCATATTATATAAGAAATCGCTAGGCTAGGGCTACTGTAACGTGTCCACTAGAATCCTCTAGAACACGTCTTAGCAGCCCATCGGAAAGGTTGTCTAGAAAACTCCACCCGGCACTCCCATGGAATGTTGCGGGTTTTGCAATCTAGGACTTTCCGCGTCTGCCACGTAACGGAAGTGTCCTGGCCGTTCCCACTTAGGATCGACCGGAATTGTTTGGTCATTTACTAACAGCGACTAGCATCAGACCTGATCGAACTACTTTACGCAGAAACGCCTGGTCTGAAGCGGATTCATGCTGCACTTGGTTCAAGGAGAATGGGAAACGAGAGGGATGCAAGGCTCGACCTCTCTGCCAAAAAGCATAGTCCCATTCCGTTCCCCTAAAACAGCGTGATTCGGGTAATCGGTAATTCCAAGTCATCGTTCTCATTACTTGTTTCGATGATGTTGATCATCCTTTTGTTCATCGAAGACTTTGAGAAAAGTTCCCGGCTAACCGGGACCACCCATCCGTAGGACGGACCCATGGTCCATCCTTCGCACTTTCCTCGGTTTGTTTTAGTTATGTAATTACCTACCACATTAGTTTGACATATACAAACAGCTTCTTTGATTAACCCTCTTATGCACTGGTTCCTTCACGTAATCTTATCACAGGACATAAAGAAAACAATGCCAAACAACTTCTTTATTATCATTTTATCCTTTTATCTTTGAAATACAAGGAGTTCCCACCCGTAGGCGTATTCATAATCCGCCCGAAGGCTATCCAGTAATCCACCAGGGATCACTAATCCAAGCTTCCGCCCGTAGACTAGTATGCGGGCCTCGAGATCCAATCCCGAGTCACGTTAGCCTCTTGTGCAAGACCCGAAAGGCGAGGGATTTACGGCGAGAGCCCCCCCTGGCACCCAAGCGTCCTCCTGCTCCAAGTAGAACTCAACGGAGAGACCTCTCGCGGCGGGTTCGGTCCACGTTCCCGACGCGGCTAACAACCCCCTTGGTTAGGGTCAGGCAGGCAGTCGGGGGTAACTGAAGCTGCCTCTCCCTTCAGGCCTTCAACCTGAAGTATTTAGATATATTCTCATCCTTTAGTTCATTGAGCAAACAATGCAAACAGTGCTTTCTAAACTGTTACAAGCACAATCAATTTCCAGTGATCGTTTAGCAGGCAAACTGTTAAGGAGTGACTCCTTTTCTCCGAATGCAACCCGCATTCGATCCGGAATCAATTGCAACCTGGCAAGATTCCTATCATTCTTGGGTTAGGGTCATACCCTACCAATACTTTAGGTTTTGTTGTGGTAGGTTCCAGCGACCATGTCGCTTTAGTTTATTGTCTGGTCATTTGCTTCAAGGCAAATACCTAACTTTCCTTTTCCTTGGCAATTATCCCCCAAGAAAAGTGAGCAACAGGATGATTACTCATCCTCTTGTAAGTTAAATTCTTTCAATAACTTGCCAACCTCATTTCGAGAGATGACAAAACTCTCTTGTGGACAAATCTCAAGTCTATACGATGTTGCAACCTTTTTGCACATGTGTTGCATCATTCCACGGGATCATTCCACCCATTGAATGGCGTCCTCCGGCCACGGAATTACCTCTAGCCGAGTAGCAGGGTTTAGGGTATCCTCCAACCTATTCCTAATTATGTTGGCCCATGGTCTTAGAAATTTGCAACTCCGTCGGAGTTTCATCATTAGAACGAATGATCCTTAGGATAAAACCTTAGATCATTTTATGCATGAACATCCAATTGATTCGACATTTCGTGAACGTGTGTAAGATCTTTGGGTTTGCGGGTTTAGACTTGGCAACAAGTGTAAAACTAGGTCAAATTCTTATTGCACTTGGCACTTGGGATACCTATCATATCGACTGAGCCATGCCCATATGAATCCCTTGTGTTTTAGGTTACTTAGACAACTCAATATACTTGTATTGCGACAAGGATGAACCTTCTAAAGGTAATAAACTAAATCTAATGGAGAACAATAGATACAACTACACCAATACGCGTAAACATGCGATTTATCACGATAACTTTATCTTTCCTTGGTGTAGTAAAAATGCATGATAATCTGGATACTAACTTTTCCTAGGACCTACTAGGACTTACATCAATAATCATACCTACAACCTTGTTGTCTACACTTAAGCATCTTATGCTTTGACTCCTAAATGCGGCTCCTAATGAATGACATTTTTCACATGACGACTATGCAATACGCAACATTCTCCTAGCTACGAAGTAGTCAATGAAACTCATACAAAGCTAGTGTTAACTTCTTCCATTTTACATGCTATTTGCAAGTCCATAAGATCATTTTCGTACTCTATCATTTCTTTATGCGAAAATAACTCGAAAGAACCTGGACTTGAGGGCTCGGGGAGATGTCTACTTGTATACTCGGAGATGAACCTCCCGCAGTCCCACCTTGTGATCTTTTTGGGGCCATCATAGGCGTAGAGTCGGCTTCTGATTTGCCTTTGTGGTCTACGAATTGACTTGCCTCGGAATGCGGCCTTCCGACTTTTGCCTTTTTCCTCGTATGCGGAGGATTCCTTTGCGGGATGGCGCTTGCGGAAAAAGGGCTTTAAAGTCTTTTTGCGAAAAGCCTTTTCGATGGGTTTAGTGGGGGTCCTTACGGCCTTCACCTTTCCCTCTTCAAAGTCCCGGGGAGGGGGATTATGGATGGGACTATGGGGATGCAGTGGGAAGGGGGCTTAAGGAAGCCCCCTCTTAGAAGCTTCTAAGAAGCTTCCAGCTTCTACAGGCCATGGGGGGGGGGGGGGGGTCGTGATCCAGGCGGGGGCGGCGGTCCGCGGTAGTCTGGCGGGCCCGTGGCGGTGGCTGGCGGACTTGGCGGGCTGGCGGACTAGGCGGACTGCAGCTCCGGGGCTCCCTCAGCACGGTGACGGCGACCTTTTCCAGCACGGCGTCCTTCTCCAGCTCGTCCAGCACACCCTCTAGCACCCTCTAGCTAGGGGGTGCTTATATAGGCCTTGGGGGAGGGTGGGGAAGAGGGCCTCCACACACGTGGAGGACTCCCCCTCATGCAGCCCGACTTCACTCCTCCTTGGCCATTTCCCCCCCACACTCCCTCTCCTCCAGCCATGCATCGGCTGGGGGAAGGGATAATAAAAAAATTTTCCCTTTTATCCAATTGCCCCTTCCCAAGCGGTTGTTTCCTTGCGGTTTTTACGGTCCTCAATCCCTGCCTCTAATTTACAATGTGGCGGCCTCGTGAATGGTATGGATTAAGTTACTAATAATTATGAAGTAGGGAATAACCTTGCACAGGGTTTACACGGCGTGCGGGAAGTTAATATTTACGGTACGCGGTACGCGGAAATATTACAGCTACCACTGAAACAATAGGGAAAATAGAAGAGTGTGAAACTCCTTGTGTTGTTTTGCTTGACTATGGGTCTGAGATTAATGTCATTGAGCATGGATTTTATGAGAATGGTGCATAGCATGTGGACATTGATCATGGTTGGCATATGAAGGCTGCAAATAATTCTTCAAGGGAGCTTTATGTTGCATGTCCTAATGTAAAAGTGATGATTGGTGATGTACAAGAAGAGCAACACTTCTTTGTGGAAGATAGTTCCTTATATGCAGTGATTTTGGGACAGCCCTATATTACAAGAGTGTGTATGGACACAAAGGTGCTTGATGATGGTTGTGCTTATGTAAGAGTCACAAGAAAGGATGGAAAGAAAGCAATCCAATTTCTTATCTTTTGTGTTAATCATCCTAGGAATCGGGATATGCTTCGAGAGTCTCCTTTGCTTTCAAATGCAAAGGAATTGAAAGACTTAGATTCTCATTAAGCATTGTTGTAATGTGGGGCTATAGTAGTGTTATTAAGAGGACATAATCACCTCTTGATGGAATGAAGCATCTATTTACTATTGGTTAATCTAAGTTTACAATAAACATTTCATGTTAGTTTAAGCCTATGCAAGCTATGTGCAAGGTTGAATGCATATCTATGAAACAAGCTACTAAAGAACTGAGAGCACTGGGGTTGTTAGCTGAAAATGAAGGTATTTTATGCATCTTTTATGGGCTGAATATTAATGACACTATGGCTGAAATTTCAGCAACTATACATGCAGAAAATGAGGGTAAAAATAGAGTGTTGTCAGTATGTGTCTTTGGACATGTATGATATTATAGCATTGTTTGCTCAGCAGGAAGGATGACAATGGACTAAAGCACTTGACATGGAGACAAAGTATAAGACGGTTGATAAAAATGTGAAACTAGTTGCTTTGCCACTTTCCCTAGAAAGTGAGGGTCTAAATGAAAACGTTTCAAGGCAGCCAACCTTACGGGATCCTAAAGATATAGGTCATCAGTTTACAACTAAAAAATTACACGAATTGAAAGTTGGTGTAGAAGAGGTGCGCAGGGGTTTCTTTCAACTGATGAAAGAGACTATTTTCTATAGATATTGGCTAGGCATGGAAAAGCATTTGCATTTTAGCCAACTGAAATAGGTTTGTGTGTAACGTGTCCGTTAGTATCATCTAGGACACGTCTTAGTAGTCCATCGGAAAGGATGTCTAGAAAGCTCCACCCGACACTCCCATGGAATGTTACGGGTTTTGCGATCTAGGTCTTTCCGCGTCTGCCACGTAGCGGAAGTATCCTGGCCGTTCCCACTTAGGATCGACCAGAATTAGGGTTTTCCTGATTGGTCATTAGCTAACAGCAACTAGCGTCAGACCCGAGCGAACTACTTTACGCAGAAACGCCAGGTCCGAAGCGGATTCATGCTGCACTTGGTTCAAGGAGAATGGGAAACGAGAGGGATGCAAAGCTCAACCTCTCTGCCATAAGGCATAGTCCCATTCCGTTCCCCTAAAACATCGTAAATCGGGTAAGATGTAACTCTAGGTCATCGCTCTCGTTATTCGTTTTGATGATCATCCCGCTGTTCTTTGGGATTTTTGATAATCATCCCGCTGTCCATAATCCGCCCGAAGGCTATCCAGTGATCCTAAGGGATCACTATTCCAAGCTTCTGCCCTAAACTAGTATGCGGGCCGCGAGATCCAATCCCGAGTCACGTTAGCCTCTTGTGCAGGACCCAGAAGGCGAGGGATTTACGGCCAGAGCCCCCTGGCACCCAAGCATCCTCCTACTCCAAGTAGAGCTCAACGGAGAGACCTCTCGCGGCGGGTTCGGTCCACGTTCCCCGCGCGGTGAACAACCCCCTTGGTTAGGGTTAGGCAGGTAGTCGGGGGTAACTGGAACTGCCTCTTCCTTCAGGACTTTAACCTGAAGTATAGGTACTCATTTAATTTGTAATTCATAATTCAAATAGAGCCCTAAAATCTCTAGCAAGCACAAACATTTCCATTAATCAACCGTGTTGTTTGGCAAACTGCTAAGAAAGTGTTCTTTCCTTTTGAGTGTATCAGCACTCATTCCCAAGGTATCTTGTAAATTGGAAAGATTCTTTACATTCCGGTGTAGAGCGTACCTTATTAACCCAACTTGGTCAACCCTAAAGTTCCTTAGATATACTAGTTTCTGGTTTACAACTTTCCTTATTTAGAAGGATATCCAAAAATACGTCCTTTTGCAAGATAACTTGCATAGGGATCTGCCATCCTTGTTGAGGGTTTTTACCCTTTCTCCTTGTGAATCAATCACAAGACTAAATGATTTCGTACTTGCTGCGCAAGTCCTGCGATGGAATAATCTGTTTAGATCCTTTAAGCTGACGTATGTCAGGCCTAGGGTTTCTTTTTTTTAAAGAACCTTAGGGACAAACCCTAGTTCCTTATCTTTACGAATTTATTGTCCCTACAGTAAGGAAAGTAGTCAAGTGCTTAGGGTATGAATGTTTCTATGTTTAGATTGGTTTAGTTATCTTTTGGAAGGTAATATTAATCATCTTGTCACGGTTTTTTTTCTATCCTTGTAACAATTTACTTTCTAGTCAATACAGTTTGATTTTAACTTCCGTTTTCCTTACAGATGAACTCATGCCAAATAACAACATTTGCCTTGCTAAGATGTGCAATTAGCAAAGATAACTTCCTAGTAACTTGAGCATCGAAAGAAACCTTTCACGAATTTAACCATTTACAATGATTCGTTGCGAAAGGAATAAGACTAATGGTGCAAGATATAATTTCTACACCTTTAGGATTTAACTAAAATATACTACTATAGTAAATGGATAATCTTGCTCGTAATTTATAATGCTTGACGCAACTCGAAGGAAACTAAGTTCTATTCATTATCATTCATTCAAATAAGCTAAACTTCTTTATTACAAATAACTCGGACAAATATATCCTATCGCTAACAATTTCTCTTTGCATGATCGACTTAAAGCCAAATTAAAGCCAAGAAGAAAAACCTGGTTTTGGGGTGAGATATCCACATGGATACCGGGAGATGACCCACCCGCGGCTACGCCTTGGACTTTCTTAGGAGGCATCGCAATTGTAGTCCGTCGAGCGTGGAGGAAGCTTTACACTTCTTTCGGAATTTCACCGTCGCTCCCTTGCACCGTTTCCGTCGAAAGTAGTTTTTTTGGAAGGCTCCCTCCTTGAAGTCGGAAATTTGAAAGGGTGTTTCAGAATCTTTTACGACTAAGACCCATTGAAGCCATGGGGAAGGCTTAATGGCCTTTGTAAACTTCGCACGAACGGGAATAGAAAGGTGTGGAAAAAAAACACAAGGCGCGGGAGAGCTCCAAGGGAAAATAATAACCGTAAAGGTTATAAGCAAGGGTCTAAGGACCCTTAGGTCAAACTTGGAGAAAAAGGGCTTATGGGGGTTTACACATGGGGGAGGGTGAAAGGTTTTGAAGCCAAGGAAAAGGCTTAAGGGGTAATCACGGGAGAAGTGGTTTGAGAGGCCACAGGAAGGGGGTGATTCCAAAGCCAAGGGAATAGGTCTTTTAGGGATTATACACAGGGAAAGAAGTAATAAGACCCTTAAGGCCTTTGTGCTCTTGGGGGGAGTGACTCCAAAGTGAAAGGAAAGGGGTTTTTGCACGAGGGTGAAGGGGGACTTAAGGGATTTTTAAAACCCAGCAGGGGGGTTCTAATACCCATGGAAAGGGGTTTTAGACATGGAGGGGGTTAATTAAAAAAAGGGGCTTCATACAGCACAAGAAGGGCGTGAAAGGCCCTTAAGAGAGATTAAAACCGGGGGGGGTGGAAATAGGCAAAAGGGTAGGAAAGGGGGCTTAGGAAGCCCCCTTGGAAGCTTCCAGAAGGTTCAAAAAAAAAAAGGGGCACGTGGGGGAAAAAGATGACTCCCCAGGCGGCGTTACGACGGCCAAGAGGCGGCTGCGGTGGACTGCAGCGGCAGTTTAGAGCGGCCGCTGGCGTGTCTCGTCTTCCAACGGCCAGCAGGGCTTGCCTTTTCCCTCTCTCCTTCACGACCACCCTCTACTTCACGGCTGCCCAGCAGTAGAGTCTCCACTCCTCTCTTCCTCACAGCAGACTGACGGCCCCTTCACAGCATGTCGACCGTCCTCCTTAAGGCCTTTGTCCCCCTCGATTTAAATAGGGGAGGGGAGGGGGATCCTCCCTCCCCTGCGTGGCATCATGCATGCCTTCCCCTTCCCTCCAAGCTCCACCAAGGAGCTTAATTACTCCTTCTATTCCCCTCCCCCTCCAGCTCGTCAGTCGGCTGGGGGGATAAGCGGAATAAATTTTTTTTTCATTATCCTTATTTCCTAACAAGAGGTAGTCCACGTGAAAAGGATTTTTTTTTAGAACGTTACATTCTCTCCGCCTTAGAGGAATCGAGATGTCCTCATCTCGAGATAAACTGGGGATATTGATGGATGAGAGTGCCTTCATCTACCCAAGTGGCATCCTCTTCAGAATAATCTTTCCACTGGACGAGGCATTCTCTGAAGGTTCAAGATCTTAACTGTCTCTCCCTCACATCTAAGATCCTATCCGGCCTTAGTTTAAGGACTCCTTGACTAGGCATTACAATTTGTTGGTCATCAAGTACATGATTAGGGTTGGGTACATATTTTTTCAATAGGCTGATATGGAATACATTGTGAACCTTTAGGTACTCAGGGAGTTGCAATCTATAGGCATTGGGTCCTAGGCATTTGAGGATTTTGTACGGCCCACAATACCTTGGACTTAGCTTCTTGCATTTTCCTAGGGATAGAGAACTCTTTTTAGGGTGTACACGAATGAAGACCATGTCTCCTTCTTCGAAGACTCTTTCTTGACGTTTCAAATCTGCGTATGCCTTTTGTCTATCTTTGGCCGCTTGTATGTCTTGTCTTATTGACTTTATTTGATCATCCATGTCTTCCAACATCTGTCTTGATGCTTCAACTCTTAGGGTTGGATCAGAAAAGTTTAGGGGACTTCTGCAATCATGACCATATAATGCCTGGAAAGGAGTCATCAGAATGCTTTGCTGGTGAGAAGCATTGTAGGCAAATTCAACTAATGGCAAGTATTGAATCCACCTCTTCGGCTCTCGACAGCAGTATGCCCTAAGCATATCCTCGATGATTTGATTTACTCACTCTGTTTGGCCATCCGTTTGGGGATGGTAAGCGGTGCTAAAACAGAGTCGAGTCCCAGTAGCTTCAAAGATAGCTCTCCAGAAGTGTGATGTGAAGAGAGAATCTTGATCACTAATGATTCTTCTAGGTAACCCATGTAGCTTACCGGGGGGGGGTGGAAATAGGCAAAAGGGTACGAAAAGGGGCTTAGGAAGCCCCCTTGGAAGCTTCCAGAAGCTTCAAAAAAAAAAAGGGGGCACGTGGGGGAAAAAGATGACTCCCCAGGCGGCGTTACGACGACCAAGAGGCGCCTGCGGTGGACTGCAGCGGCAGTTCAGAGCGGCCGCTGGCGTGTCTCGTCTTCCAATGGCTAGCAGGGCTTGGCTTTTCCCTCTCTCCTTCACGACCACCCTCTACTTCACGGCTGCCCAACAACAACAGAGTCTCCACTCCTCTCTTCCTCACAGCAAACTCATGGCCCCTTCACAGCGTGGAGGGGGAGGGGAGGGGGATCCTCCCTCCCCTGCGTGGCATCATGCATGCCTTCCCCTTCCCTCCAAGCTCCACCAACGAGCTTAATTACTCCTTCTATTCCCCTCCCCCTCCAGCTCGTCAGTCGGCTGGGGGGATAAGGGGAATAATTTTTTTTTCATTATCCTTATTTCCTAACAAGAGGTAGTCCACGTGAAAAGGATTTTTTTTAGAACGTTACAGTGTGGATCCAAATATTGTCTCTCCTATGGTAATATTTACTGTGCCACATGTATCATGGAACTTGAGGCCTATTCCAGTGCCTAAATCTTACTTTCCAAAGCTCATGGATTTTCTAATTGAAAAGATTTGCATGAAGATTTTGGAGGCCTCCTCAGCCCAATACTCAAATTGTGGTTTAGTGTGCCCAAAAAGAACAGGGCTTTGAGATTTATTCAAGACATGCAACTGGTCAATAAAGTGACCATAAGAAATGTGGGTGCAGCTCTTGTGGTAGATGAATTTGTAAAGGCTTTTGCAAGTAGAGCGATCTATTCTTTGGATGATCTTTACTTGGGGTATGATCAATTTTATCTTAGAGTTGAGAGCAGGGATATCACAATCATGAAGACTCCCTTGGGGTTAGTACGGATGGAAAAACTCGAATAAAAGATAACTCTTTTCCTTCTACTTGTGTAAGCTCAATAACTGCTAAAAATTTATGCTAAAATGTAAGAAGGTTTATATGGAATCTTTATAATGTATATTAAACTAGTTCGTTATATATTGTAAACCAAGACATTTTAGTTTACCTTAATTTTATTGAGTTACAAGAGAAGATATCCCTTCTCAAACAAATTTAAAAAGAAAAAGAGAATGAGAACAAAATCCAATTATTTGTCAGAAAGTAGACCAAATGGAAAATGATGAAGGTCATGATGTTCAAGATCACGAGGTGTATCTTAATCAGCATGTCCCATGTCCTTGCTCTCAATGCAAGCTAGCAATAAGAAAAAAATGTCGCTTGTCTATAGAACACGTATGACATTTCAGTGAGTTTTAATCAGATATCATTGATTAGTTGATCTCAGACTTTAAGCGAATAGTAAGAAAAGTGTGTATAAATCATGCCTTACATTTGCAAACTAATTGAGTATCATATTAAAAAACATTAGACGTGGCCGTAAAATTTATATAGGGAGGTGACATCTCATCCCAAGGAGGAATGTACCTATTGCAACCAGCTAGAAGATTTTGTGGGCGTGCGATGGATTGAGTGCCTAAGCCAATCCACCACATGGAAGGTATGACTCAATCTATACCGTCAATACGAGAGAAGACATGTAGCCTTTCGGACCTTCCTTTAATCTTGGAGCCTGAGATGGAGGCAATGATCGATGCATTGATACCCATGGATATAGCAAGACATTTGATATGCTAAGAGAGGAAGAATCCATACCATTATATAATGGGTATTAAGTATCTCATCTGAAGATGCTACTTGCAATCCTAAGTGTACTGGTGAAATATGGGTGGAGCGATGCGAGTGTGACCAAGTTGTTCAGGTACATTCTACGTACACTCCCTTGATTTTTTTTGACACCATTATAAAAAAACACTTGTCCTTTTTAAAGGTGTTTTATGATTGTTTTTCAAGTTGCTAAAGTTGTAAGAAACTACGAGGAAGACGAGAGACGAAAGAAAGACAGGAGAGAAGAGAGATATGAGACACCCGAAGTGGAACCCTAGAAGTATGTCCAACTGAGCACACATGATAGGAATATATAGAGGGGACCTGGGGTGCTATATATAGATAGACTATATATAGCTAACAGGGGCGCTATATATAGATAGACTATATATAGCTAACACCCCCGCTCAAATAAAGGTCCCTTACTATGGATGAAAAAACCCTTGGGGGCTCAAAGGAAAAAACCCACAGCTCTATATAGGCCTACCGTTATATTAATATTCAAAATATAAAATTACAAAGTTGAACTTACAAGAGCCTATTTATAGGCATCAAGGGAGCTACATCACTCATGAATTACAACATCAATGGAGAAGGAGCTATATCACTCAGGAGCTACATCACTCCTGAATTACAACATCAACGGAGAAGGAGCTACATCACTCCTGAATTACAACAACCTATTTAGAGGCATCAAAAGAGCTTTATTACTCCTAAATATATAACATGTAAAATAAGGATAAGCGACATCACTGCAAAAGATAAAATCTCCAAGAAATTCCTTCAACTGAACTTGGGATGTAAGCAGTATATCTCTCACATCAAAACTTAAAGAGAAACGTTACAGTGACATTAGAACAACACAAGGTCTATAGAGACAGTTCACAAGGCCGCTCTATAAACAACATAACACATGTGGGGCCCCATGAACAGAATATAGATAAAAAAATTTGTCATCAGCTGGAATATAGACGCTCATCAGTTGGAAAGAAGCTACAATAAAGAATGAAACATCAGCTGAAACAACTCAACAGCTTGAATAATAAGGAATGAAACATCAGCTAGAACAACTCAACAGCTAGAATAAGGAATGAAACATCAGCTGGAACAACTTAACAGCTGGAATAATAACGAGACGAATATTACAATCATTAAAATATCATCAGCGCATCAACTATAAGCTGGAATACGATCATCAATTAGAAAGAATAATAGATGAGATGTAAACAAATTATGAGCTGGAAAATGAAACGTCAGTAGTTATATCATATCTGAATTCTTGAACCAGCTGTCCCATGGGAAGACCACAAAGAAGAGTTCAAGTGGCCTGATGCCTCTCACACAGGGGATGCTGGGACTATCCACTATCATCTAGGTGACGAATAGCAAGGCGGCACAGGGGATGCTGGGACTATCCCTTGTCATCTAGGTGATGAATAGCGAGGTCGAGTGGAAATCATCTCCCACTCTTATTTCGGGCAAATATGGAAATACCATGCTTGAGTCTCGTGATGATGCGTGATATGTTTTATGAAAGCTTGGCATAGACTACAAAAGCATCCAAGCATGTGTTAATGATTGTGTGATGTTTCGAGGAGAGTACGAGACTATGGAGACATGTCCAAAGTGTGGTGCTCACAGATATCAACAAGACTTGCAAGGAAAAACCATCCCCTCAAAAAGTTCTTAGTATGTAAAATTTCTCACCTTTGCTTTATTATATATATATCCTCTACATCACGTGCGTTCAAGGCCTATTTTTAAATATCCTTATTAGTGAAATTTTCTTGAATAAAACATAACCCTTTTTTATTCAGTTTGTAAATAACCCCTTTTTACTACACCCTTCTATATGTAAAAAATGTATTTTAAAAATACATTATTTTGAACCCACGTGATGCACACATTATTCATTAGAAACTTACCCGAGGACTTGGCCCTATTAATTTGTGTCGCTAATAACTGGGGATGTTATTTTATTTTCCATCATGTCTACCTCTAATTATAAGTTCATGAGAAGTACAGGCTACATCAATGTTTTTCTTGATCACTTTCTCTATAACATGAAAAGCGCACTCTAAATCAAAGCATTTAGAAAAATCTTAGTAGGATTAACATTTATAGTAGTATGAAATGTATACCAAGATTGTAGTAGTGTGACCAAGAAGAATAAAGACTTTATGTTATCCTAAAATTGAATGTGGTGTTACGTTGGCCAAAAATGAAACGGAATGCATTCAAATTAGTAGACATACAAGTATCCTCCTTCATATGAAGATACATAACCTTCTTCAACTAATACGACTTTGATCAGGGGGACTACTTCTCATAGAGACCACATTTTTTTTCCATAAATCATAAGCACCAAGTTTAGTCGTAATAACATTGAAATAAACCTACTTACACAAATACAAGATAATGATGGGCTTGCATACTCATGAAGCTCTTCCAATTATCTTTATTTTAATCTTTTGGCTTTATTATGTTGGTTTTCAATGGCCTCACTTGCTTTATTTACAAGAATATCTACCAAATCTGAGTGTTTCAACATTGGAGGTTACTGCATTCTTTATGTCAAAGATGGCAATATCATTGGAAGCAATTGAAACACTACCATTATGTCTATCAACCAAGAGAGTAGGAGCTACTATAATAACAAAAACAATTCCCAAAACTAAGAAAAAAAAGCATATAATAAGACCATAATGAGCCAATACACTGCTTTCCACAAGCAAAATGTACAAAGTATGCAATAAAAGTGTGTACTCTCAAAGAAATTGCTCAAAAATTGAATTTCAAGATGGCTATCCATAAAGAAATTGTAAATGAGTGTAAAACTAAAGGAAAATGAGAAAAAGACATAGGACATGGATACAAAGGATGATAATAACATAGTACATAGAAGATGCCGATATAAATTACATGACCAAAAAGGAAGAGGATGTGTGCTCCACGAATCCATGCGCGAGCTATAGATCGTTTACATTTGAAAGCTCGTCCCGATGCAAAGAAGCATCAAATGGAGTTTGCAAAAAAAGAACAACTATACATCAGTCCACTATACATAATGCATTTTAATAAAAATAGTAACTACAAACAAGAGAGATGAGTGACTTACTAGGCTGTACATAGAAGATGCCGATATAAATTACATGACCAAAAAGGAAGAGGATGTGTACTCCACGAATCCATGCGCGAGCTATAGATCGTTTACATTTGAAAGCTCGTCGCGATGCAAAGAAGCATCAAACGGAGTTTGCAAAAAAAAAACAACTATACATCAGTCCACTATACATAATGCATTTTAATAAAAATAGTAACTACAAACAAGAGAGATGAGTGACTTACTAGGCTGTTGCATGCATATAATCTATCGATAAATGTAGTGAGATCGTGTCTCTCTACATATCGAGTCTCTAGGCTGATAAGATCGTGGTTTGTAATGGAGTGGTTGTTGTGGAGGCAGTATCCTCTCTCAAACCACCTGAGCCACCCTCTCTCAAACCTACACGAGAGCAAGGAGTAGCACTTGTATCTCGAGCTGACCATAATGAGACGGAGACACTACATGGGTGCCTCCATAACAACTACTTAAGCCACCCTCTCTCGAACCTGCATGAGAGTGAGGAGTAGCACCTGTATCTTGACCCGACCATGGGCTTACTGCATTTATGTCTCCACAGCATCCCCCAGAACCACTCCCTCCATCCCACCTAAGTTTGGAGCATCAACCTCACCTATTGGAAACCAAAGCATCAGAGCCTGCCGAAGTCGATCTAATGAAACAGCCTGATGGTGTCCGAGACAACTATATATCTGAATCGAGCCGTCTGATAAAAAGACATGTGTGAATATCTCCTACAACTCCTTGTTTCTCATCCCTTGACTCATCATGCTCTCCAAATATCATCAAAGGTCATCTACACAAACAGAAAGTAGTGTGAACATCATCAATATAAAGAATCAAGCAAAGCACAGTAGTATAACTCTGAAAAAAATGAGGATACTTAAAATGCATATTCTAAGGTACCCTTATAAGTGCACTTATTCATCAACGAATTGAGTGGGCGAATACTGCAAGTATGACGTAGCCTATGGTCCCATGCCAATCTCTTGGCACAACTCCACAAATACTAAAAGGTCGATAGATATGTCACCACAATAGGATGAGTCCACCTCGTTCTCCAAGAATTCTTGGCCTCCTGTCTTTCTATCATCATCGTTACCCAATTATGCCTCCTCTATATACTCCAAGCTATCTTTGACCTCCACCTCTTACAATATTGACCCCTCAATTTACATACTATCCTTATCTATTCTAGGAACATTGCTTTTATCATACACTCTCGCATTTTGGGGAGCTGAAGGCACAATATACCACCATCAAGGTTGTTAGGGTTTGGATAGAAAATTACCTATTCAAAATCACATACAAGAGAGATTCAACATTTGTGACATATGTGTGTCGTAATAAAATTTAAAAAAATAGTTCTTGACGCACCCATTCACGATGGACCAGTAAGACAAACATGTCGCACAGATCCGTCCATCTTTTCTCAGAAACTATTTCGAGAAAATCAAATGGACTTCGTTAAAAAATTGCCCTGACTCCTTCCAATACCACTTTGACCCACTGCACATCGAATATGATCATCGAAAAGCTACTTTAACCCACTAATATAGCACTTTTTAAGCTCCCAAAATATTCCATCTCATCTATAATAGTGTTTGGATCTGTGTCTTGTCGTCAACTCTCTTGCTCAAACCTTGCAATGACACCATAATCTATTGTGGAGTGCATTTTGTCGATGCGCTTGACGTGGAAATATCACCCACACGATCATGCCGCACTGTATATTTTGTACTATAATTTGAAATAGTTAGACTAGTTGTCACATATAAAATCTAGATATTACAGCTTATAAAACATGTGGTCACCTTTGGACTACATCCCCTCGAGAATTCCCACTCCTCAATAGAGACCTCCACCCCTTCGTGAGAGGCTACAATCAAAGCTCCATGTAACCATCACATAGACATAAACCACAACATCTCCTCCATGCCCTCAGGATATCAAATTGTTCAATGGGGTGTACTGCATCGAAATTCTGATTGCGCTTCTTCCCTATCTTTCTTAGCTTGCTCGTACCTAGCAAGCCATGTCTCCATGGATGCAGGGTGCAACATACATAAATGATTCATTTTCTCCTCCATTGCAGCATCCATCCTTATTTCTTTCCCATTTTCAACTACCACATCTTCGGTCAGTCTATCATCATCCTTCAGTGACCATAGCATACTGTTGTCTGAATCCATCGTTGGTAGCCACTTTGAAATATGCACTAACACCTCCAAAACCAACCAACCTTTAGACATGCTACCTTCTTGCTCATTGTCTCACAAAGCCTTTTAAGGTTTTCATGAAGCGCTCGAAGAAGAACATCCATCGTGTATGGACATGTACTGCAATTTCTACTTCATCTACAAGATGCACTAGTAGGTGGACACAAACCTAAGGTAACCAAACCTCTCCCAACATCCCTATTTAGTGAACACAAACTTCAATTAGCTATGATAGATATGACCAATGAGAATGAAAGTCTACTTACCTGAGAGCTCCCTGAATCTCAGAAACTCATGCATGGTCCATATGAGAATGGCTCGTATATTGGTAGATTTTCAACCATCTTCTTACTCATATCTTCCATGGCTACCCCCTCCTCCCACAAAATCTTAAGCTCATCAACCAATGGACAGAGATAGACATCCATATTCTTTACTTTGTAGCACCTAACAACAAGCAAGATAAGGATCATGTATCCTTTCTTTGTAGAAAGCCATAGCACGATGTTGTAGTTAACAAGGACTACATGCCACACACTCTAAGAAGTTGAGCGGAGACCGAATGGGTTCACGCCATCCATAGCAAGACCGAGCCAAAGATTCCTTGGCTCTCGTACAAAGCCTAGAAAGGAAGAGTCAATGTGGCTCCATGCGCGTGAATCCATTGATATTCATTAGACTCCATCTGTAGATCTATTCTGCACATGCCACATTATCATACTCACCATGCCTAACATACAAAGTGTGTGACATATACCGGGGATAAGTGAAAACCGTCTAAGAACTTTCTGACGGTTATTTTTCCCTTGCAAGTCCTGTCGATACCTATGAGCACCACACTTTGGACATGTCTCCATAGTACCATACTCTTCTTAAAACAGCATGCAATCATTGACACATTCATGGATATTGTTGTAGTCCATGCTAAGCTTTCATAACATATGTTGGGCATCATCACAAGACTCCGGCGGCATGGTATTTTCAAGTGGTGATATATGATACTTTAGCAACCTAAAAAGAAATCATAAAACACCTTGAAAAAGCATAATTGTTTTTTAAAATGGTGCAGAGAAGAAATCAACGAAGTTTACGTAGACACTACAAGGATATAAGAGTATAACGATGGCCATTTCCAATGCAAATTAGTGGTGACAGTACCCAAGCAAAAAAAAGCAGGCCAAAACCCGAGCATGGCATATTGTGCAAATGAATGAAAGAGGAAGCAAAAGGGAGAGAGAACTGCATCTTGCATTTGAGAGGGAGAGGGAGAGAAAGAGAAAGAGGGAGAATGAGATCTTCTCACTACTGCTGCCGCCATTTGCGAAGAAGAGGCGGAAGTGTACGGAGGAGGGAAAAGAGGAGCCATCATCGCAAAGAGGAGCCACCAAATCCATCCTCGAGCCTTTCTAGTGAGTGGATTGTTCCCTCTTGGTTTGTTTTTGTTTTTTCTCCTTTTCTTTTGCTTGTTTCTGTTAAAAATGATGCATGCTAAGAGAGAAAGAGAGGAAATGAGAGAGGGAGAGGAAGAGAGAAAAAGAAAGAAAGAACGAGAGAGAGAGGAAAAAAACATTAAACATAATAGAGAAAGAGAGAAAGAGAGAGGGAGGGAGGGAGAGAGGAGAATAAATGGATAAAAAACAAAGAGAGGGTAAGATCATGTTCTTTAATTTCCTCTTTTCTTATTTGTAGTAGTAGTAGTAGTAGTAGTGAATAAATGGATAAAAAACAAAGAGAGGGTAAGATCATGTTCTTTAATTTCCTCTTTTCTTGTTTGTAGTAGTAGTAGTAGTAGTAGTTCTTTAATTTCTTCTTTTCTTGTTTATACTGATAGTAGTAGTAGTGGTGGTAGTAGTAGTAGTCGTTCTTTAATTTCTTATTTTCTTATTTGTAGTAGTAGTAGTAGTGGTAGTAGTGGTTCTTTAATTTATTCTTTTCTTGTTTTTTGTTGTAATGGTAGTGGTAGTGGTAGTGGTAGAGGTTGTGGTCATCGTCGTGGTCATGGTCGTCATAGTAGTTGTAGTCGTAGTAGTTCTAGTCCTAGCCGTAGGCGTTGAGTAGTAGTGGTAGTACTAGTAGTTTTCTTGTTTGTTGTTGTTGTTGTATTAAAGGTAGTTTTTTCTTCTTTTCTTGTTTGTAGTAGTAGTAGTAGTAGTAGTAGTAGTAGTAGTAGTAGTAGTAGTAGTAGTAGTAGTAGTAGTTGTTGTTGTTGTAGTTGTTGTTGTTGTTGTTGTTGTTGTTGTTGTTGTTGTTGTTAATGTTTTTTCTTATTTTCTTCTTCAATGTAAATGTAGTAGTAGTAGTAGTCGTTTTTTAATTTCTTATTTTCTTATTTGTTGTAGTAGTA
Source organism: Lygodium microphyllum (assembly GCF_053477565.2). NCBI lineage: Eukaryota > Viridiplantae > Streptophyta > Polypodiopsida > Schizaeales > Lygodiaceae > Lygodium > Lygodium microphyllum. Next base: position 26,642,694 of record NC_141146.1, on the reverse strand, counting down.
GTGGTTCTTTAATTTATTCTTTTCTTGTTTTTTGTTGTAATGGTAGTGGTAGTGGTAGTGGTAGTGGTAGTGGTAGTGGTAGTGGTAGAGGTTGTGGTCATCGTCGTGGTCATGGTCGTCATAGTAGTTGTAGTCGTAGTAGTCCTAGTCCTAGCCGTAGGCGTTGAGTAGTAGTGGTAGTAGTAGTAGTTTTCTTGTTTGTTGTTGTTGTTGTATTAGTAGTAGTTTTTTCTTCTTTTCTTGTTTGTAGTAGTAGTAGTAGTAGTAGTAGTAGTAGTCGTTTTTTAATTTCTTATTTTCTTATTTGTTGTAGTAGTAGTGGTTCTTTAATTTATTATTTTCTTGTTTTTTGTTGTAGTGGTAGTGGTAGTGGTAGTGGTAGTGGTAGTGGTTGTGGTCATCGTCGTGGTCATGGTCGTCATAGTAGTTGTAGTCGTAGTAGTCCTAGTCCTAGCCGTAGGCGTTGAGTAGTAGTGGTAGTAGTAGTAGTTTTCTTGTTTGTTGTTGTTGTTGTATTAGTAGTAGTTTTTTCTTCTTTTCTTGTTTGTAGTAGTAGTAGTAGTAGTAGTAGTAGTAGTAGTAGTAGTTGTAGTTGTTGTTGTTGTTGTTGTTGTTGTTGTTAATGTTTTTTCTTCTTTTCTTCTTTAATGTAAATGTAGTAGTAGTAGTAGTAGTAGTTTTCTTGTTTGTTGTTGTTGTTGTTGTAGTTATTGTTGTTCTTGTTTTTTCTTGTTTTCTTATTTAATGTAGTAGTAGTAGTAGTAGTGGTAGTGGTAGTGGTAGTGGTAGTGGTAGTGGTAGTGGTAGTGGTAGTGGTAGTGGTAGTGGTAGTAGTAGTAGTAGTAGTAGTAGTAGTAGTTGTTGTTGTTGTTGTTGTTGTTGTTGTTGTTGTTAATGTTTTTTCTTATTTTCTTCTTCAATGTAAATGTAGTAGTAGTAGTAGTCGTTTTTTAATTTCTTATTTTCTTATTTGTTGTAGTAGTAGTGGTTCTTTAATTTATTCTTTTCTTGTTTTTTGTTGTAATGGTAGTGGTAGTGGTAGTGGTAGTGGTAGTGGTAGAGGTTGTGGTCATCGTCGTGGTCATGGTCGTCATAGTAGTTGTAGTCGTAGTAGTCCTAGTCCTAGCCGTAGGCGTTGAGTAGTAGTGGTAGTAGTAGTAGTTTTCTTGTTTGTTGTTGTTGTTGTATTAGTAGTAGTTTTTTCTTCTTTTCTTGTTTGTAGTAGTAGTAGTAGTAGTAGTAGTAGTAGTCGTTTTTTAATTTCTTATTTTCTTATTTGTTGTAGTAGTAGTGGTTCTTTAATTTATTATTTTCTTGTTTTTTGTTGTAGTGGTAGTGGTAGTGGTAGTGGTAGTGGTAGTGGTAGTGGTAGTGGTAGTGGTTGTGGTCATCGTCGTGGTCATGGTCGTCGTAGTAGTTGTAGTCGTAGTAGTCCTAGTCCTAGCCGTAGGCGTTGAGTAGTAGTGGTAGTAGTAGTAGTTTTCTTGTTTGTTGTTGTTGTTGTATTAGTAGTAGTTTTTTCTTCTTTTCTTGTTTGTAGTAGTAGTAGTAGTAGTAGTAGTAGTAGTAGTAGTTGTTGTAGTTGTTGTTGTTGTTGTTGTTGTTGTTGTTAATGTTTTTTCTTCTTTTCTTCTTTAATGTAAATGTAGTAGTAGTAGTAGTAGTTTTCTTGTTTGTTGTTGTTGTTGTTGTAGTTATTGTTGTTCTTGTTTTTTCTTGTTTTCTTATTTAATGTAGTAGTAGTAGTAGTAGTAGTAGTAGTAGTAGTAGTAGTAGTAGTAGTAGTAGTAGTAGTAGTAGTAGTAGTAGTAGTAGTAGTAGTAGTAGTAGTAGTAGTAGTAGTAGTAGTAGTAGTAGTAGTAGTAGTAGTAGTAGTAGTAGTAGTAGTAGTAGTAGTAGTAGTAGTAGTAGTAGTAGTAGTAGTAGTAGTAGTAGTAGTAGTAGTAGTAGTAGTAGTAGTAGTAGTAGTAGTAGTAGTAGTAGTAGTAGTAGTAGTAGTAGTAGTAGTAGTAGTAGTTGTTGTTGTTGTTGTTGTTGTTGTTGTTGTTGTTGTTGTTGTTGTTGTTGTTAATGTTTTTTCTTATTTTCTTCTTCAATGTAAATGTAGTAGTAGTAGTAGTCGTTTTTTAATTTCTTATTTTCTTATTTGTTGTAGTAGTAGTGGTTCTTTAATTTATTATTTTCTTGTTTTTTGTTGTAATGGTAGTGGTAGTGGTAGTGGTAGTGGTAGTGGTAGAGGTTGTGGTCATCGTCGTGGTCATGGTCGTCATAGTAGTTGTAGTCGTAGTAGTCCTAGTCCTAGCCGTAGGCGTTGAGTAGTAGTGGTAGTAGTAGTAGTTTTCTTGTTTGTTGTTGTTGTTGTATTAGTAGTAGTTTTTTCTTCTTTTCTTGTTTGTAGTAGTAGTAGTCGTTTTTTAATTTCTTATTTTCTTATTTGTTGTAGTAGTAGTGGTTCTTTAATTTATTATTTTCTTGTTTTTTGTTGTAGTGGTAGTGGTAGTGGTAGTGGTTGTGGTCATCGTCGTGGTCATGGTCGTCATAGTAGTTGTAGTCGTAGTAGTCCTAGTCCTAGCCGTAGGCGTTGAGTAGTAGTGGTAGTAGTAGTAGTTTTCTTGTTTGTTGTTGTTGTTGTATTAGTAGTAGTTTTTTCTTCTTTTCTTGTTTGTAGTAGTAGTAGTAGTAGTAGTAGTAGTAGTAGTAGTAGTAGTAGTTGTTGTAGTTGTTGTTGTTGTTGTTGTTGTTGTTGTTAATGTTTTTTCTTCTTTTCTTCTTTAATGTAAATGTAGTAGTAGTAGTAGTAGTAGTTTTCTTGTTTGTTGTTGTTGTTGTTGTAGTTATTGTTGTTCTTGTTTTTTCTTGTTTTCTTATTTAATGTAGTAGTAGTAGTAGTAGTAGTAGTAGTAGTAGTAGTAGTAGTAGTAGTAGTAGTAGTAGTAGTAGTAGTAGTAGTAGTAGTAGTAGTAGTAGTAGTAGTAGTAGTAGTAGTAGTAGTAGTAGTAGTAGTAGTAGTAGTAGTAGTAGTAGTAGTAGTAGTAGTAGTAGTAGTAGTAGTAGTAGTAGTAGTAGTAGTAGTAGTAGTAGTAGTAGTAGTAGTAGTAGTAGTAGTAGTAGAGAGATTTTATTAAAGGAAATGAGAGAGTGAGAGAAAGAGAGAAAAAGTAAGAAGAGACGAGAGAGAGAGGGAATAAACATACAACATAATAAAGAAAGAGAGAAGGAGAGAGAGAGGGAGGTAGACAAGAGAATGAATGGATAAAAAACAAAGACAGGGTAAGATCTTGGAGTAGTAGTGGTGGTGGTGGCGGCGAGGTCCGGTGTAATACCACGAGACGGGAAACACTTCAACATACATTAATTTGTGGGTGGTGGAGACTTTACATACATTAATTTTGTTGAGTTACAAGAGAAGAAATCTCTTCTCAAACAATTTAAGAAAGAAAAAAAGAATGATAACAAAAATAAATTGTTTTTCATAACGTAGATCAAATGGAAAACGATGAAGGTCGTAATGTTCAAGATTGCGAGGCATATCTTAATCAGCATGTCCCATGTCCTTGCTCTCAATATAAGTTGGCAATTAGTAAAAAACATCGATTGTCTACAGAACACGTACAATGCTTCGGCAAGTTTCAATCAGAGATCTTTGAGTAGGTGATCTCAGATTTTGAGCAAACGGTAAGAAAAGTGTATATCAATCATGCATTGTATTCACAAACTAATTGAATATCATATACAAAAACATTGGGTGTGGTCGAAAAATTTATTACAGGGAGGTGATGTCTCACCCCAAGGAGAAGTGCATCCTTTGTAGCCAATTAGAAGAGTTCATGGACGTGCGATGGATGGAGTGCCTGAGCCAATCCACCACTTGGAAGATACTACCGAATCTATACCGTCAATACCCGAGGAGACAGGCAGCCTTCCAAACTTTCCTACAATCTTGAAGCCTAAGATGGAGGAAATGATCAATGCATTGATGCCCATGGATGTCGAGACATCCAATATGCTTAGAGAGAAAGAATCCATACCATTATATGATGGGTGCCGAGTATCTCGCCTGAAGTCACTACTTGCACTCCTAAGTGTGCAAGTAGAATACGGGTGGAGCAATGCGAGTGTGACTTAGTTGTTCAGGTACCTTGTACATACGCTTCGTTGATTTATTTTCGACACTATAAAAAAAAATATTTGTTTCTTTTCAATGTATTTTATGGTTTTTTTTTCACCTGTAAATACCATGCATGAGTCTCCTGTTGATGCGCGACATGTTTTATGAAAGCTTAGCATGGACTACAATAGCATCCATGTATGTATCAATGATTGCATACTGTTTCGAGGAGAATGCGGGACTATGGAGACATGTCCAAAGTGTGATGCTCATAGGTATCGACAGGACTTGCAAGGGAAACCCTAAACCCTCAAAAAGTTCTTAGAAAATTTCTGCTTATCTTTCGCATAAACCACATGTTCTGTATGTCTAGTATGGCGAGCTTGACAATGTGGCATGTACAGAATAGATCCACAGATGGAGTTCAACGAATATTAGTGCATTCACGTGCATGGAGTCACATTGACTCTACCTTTCCAAGCTTTTCTTGAGAGCCAAGGTATCTTCGGCTCGGTCTTGCTATGGATGGCGTGAAGCCATTCGGTATGCGCTCAACTTCTTACAATGTGTGGCCTATAGTCCTTTTCAATTACAATATCCCTCCATGGATTTCTATGAAGAAAGGACATCTCATCTTTAGCTTGCTCGTTTCTAGCCGATACAAAGTCAAAAATATGGACGTGTATCTTCGTCCATTAGTCAATGAGATTAAGATTTTGTGGGAAGAGGGGGTCACCATGGAAGATATGAGCAAGCGCGATGGTCAACGGTCTGTCAATATTCGAGCCATTCTCATGTGGACCATGTATGACTTTTCAGGATTCGGAGAGTGCTCAGATAAGTAGGCTTCCATTTTCATTGGTAATATCTATATATCTCGTTTAAGTTTATATTCAGTGGATAGAGGTATATGGACATGTCCAGTTACCTCAAGTAATCATGCATGTCCATTGTGTGGGCCACAATTAGACTCTCGAAGGTCAAAACCATGAATAAGATGGTATATCAAGGATACGCCACTTTCTTGCCAAAGGGTCATGAACTTAGGGAAGGTTTTCTTAGATGACCTCCGGTATGTATGAACACCCAAAGCTGGTACGAGCTGAAAATGGTCCACATGGAGTCACATCCAAACGAAATGCGATGGTTCTTAGTTTTCTATGAGTTGGTGTATTGGACCTACTTACAGATCAACCACTTGTTGAATCCCATGCATATTTTCAATAACATGGGTAGCTTACTATGGGACCACATCACAAGAAAGAGAGACACAGCAGGGTAATGAATGGATTTGAAGGAGGTAGGCAAGATGGAGGCGCTTTGGCTGCAGTCGAGCGCTAATGATCACTTGCAGCTACCTCGCACTATTTGGGTTTTGTCTACTAAAGAAGAGCGCATTGTGACGCAAATTATCAAGTCTATCCGCACTCCAATAGGTATTATGCGTTCTCTCAAGTCTACATTTTCTAAAGACGACTAATTATCAGGGCTAAAATCCCATGATTGTCATAAGATATGTTAGGTTTGTACTACGAATGGATTGTAAGTGGCCTACGTATTTTGTTATTTGGAATGTAGTCATTGTTCATAATGCTTCATCATTTGTGGTAGTTTGTATTACCAATCGCAATCGTAGGATGCCTTACTCCAAAAATACATGGGGCGATTTACAGGTTGTCAAATTTTGGTACAATGGATTTCAGAGAGGGAGATCAAGATATCCTATATTGAATCCGCAAGGTCGGGAGCAATGGAGATGGCCTGTCTCTTTGAGAAATACTTACCCACCAACATGCTCACGATACAAATCTACCTTCTTGTGCATTTTGTAGATGAAGTGGAGATTGCTAAACCTGTCCATACGCAATGGATGTTCTTCTTGGAGCACTTCATAAAAACCCTAAAAGGCTTTGTGCGACAATGAGCTCGGCCAGAAGGTAGCATGCTTGAAGGTTGGTTGGTGTCTAAAGCGTTAGTACATATTTCATAGTGGCTACCAAAGGTGAATTCAAACAATAGTATGATATGGTCGTTGAAGGACGATGATAGACTGACTGGAGATGTGGTGGTTGAAAATGGGGTAGAAAAAAGAATGGATGTTGCAATGGAGGGGAAAGTGAATCACTTTTGTATGTTGCACCATGTCTCCATGGAGATGTGGCTCGCTAGGTATGAGCAAGCCAGGAAAGATCGAGAATAAGCACGATATGAATTTTGATGTAGTACATGCCATTGATCGATTTGATATCCCAAGGGCATGGAGGAAATGTTGCAGTTTATGTCTAGGTGATGGTTGCATGAAGCTTTGACCAGAGTGTCTTGCGAAGGGATGGAGGTCTCAACCTACTCAATTCATTGATAAATAACTTATAAGGATACATAAGATATGCATTTTAAGTAATATCATTTTTTTACGATTTATATTACCATGCTTTGCTTGATTTATATTGATTATGCTAACATCAATTTTTGTTTGTGCATGTGACCTTTGTGGATATTTAGATTAGCACGATGAGTAGAGGAATGAGCGATGAAGAGCTACAAGAGATCTTCCAGTATATGTCTCCAGATCAGATGGCTCGATTCTACCAGGAGTTGTCTCATGCACCATCAGACGGTTCTATTAGATCTACTTCGGTGCGCCTTGATGCTTCAGTTTCCAGTAGATGAGGTCGACACTCCAGAATTCGATCGGACAAAGGGAGTGGTTCTAGGGGATGCTATAGAGATGTGGATGCAATGAGCCCGTGGTTTCCTCGGGATACAGGTGCTACTTCTCACTCTCATGCAATTTTGAGAGAGGATGCCTTAGGTGGTTGTTGTGGAGGTACCGACACAATATCTTGGTCTTGTCGTTCTGTTGGAGTTGTGTCGCCTATGGGATATGTCACACCTGTGGGGACGTCTACTCCAATCACTCTAACAGACGTACATAGGTGGCACCCCTATGGGTGCTACTCCGAGAGGTACTACCCTCGTAGGTAAACCAGATGTACAGGGGTCTCTTGGATATGCCCAGGAGTGTGGTCGCAGGTGGGAGATAACACATCCTAGGCATACCCCAAAGGGGTATGGATACCTTGTACATGATAGGACAGGAGTCATCATCATGAATGATGAGGGGAGGAGGGTGATGGCTTGTATGAGAGAGTTGTGCCAATAAGTTTTTCAGCACAACGTCTTGGTTCATTGGAAGAACATAATGGAGGGGAGTAAGGAGTACATAGTAGCATCCTTGCATGAGGAGTTTCTAGTACCCACTACAGCAGATAGGTTTTCCATAGGCTAGATGATGGAGTGTATGTGTACGTACATGTCACACAGACAACCGGATGCACGCAAGGCACTTAAGAGTAGGGCCGCAAAGCCCAAGTGGTTAGACGCGGATGACTAGTGCCGACTCAGGGAGGAGGCTACAAATTCTCTAGGACGTCTGAGACAACAGCGCAAGGCAGCAAGGGCACGACTGGAGGTAGGAGTGGTCCATCATCTTGAGAGTAGTGGCCATAGGACTTATCTAGAGAGCCTTGTAAGCTTTTTTTTTTTCTGTTTGCTTATTTTTCTGCAATATTCCTTGTACTGAAAATCATATTTCTAATAGTTGTATTTTATTTTCTTTGAAGCACTCCATTACAAATCGTGATCCCACCGGCCTAGAGACTTGATATACAGAGAGACATGGTTTCACTGCATTGATTGACCGTTTGTGTGGACACAGTGGCCCTATAAGTCACTCATCTTTCTTATTCATTGTTACTAATTTTAATTGAAATGCATTATTGTATGGTGGATTGGTGTATAGTTTGCTTTTTTTTTAGAGTCTGTTCAATGCTTCTTTGCAGTAGGACGAGCTTTCGGATGGCGAGGATCTATAGCTCATGCTTACATCCGTGGAGCACACATACTTTTTATTTTGTCATGTGATTTATGTAGGTATTCTCTATACACTATGTTATTATCATCCTTTGTATCTTGCCATGATTGTACCATCGGTTTCATTATGCGATATTGTATTTATTTTATGTATCAGTCTTATGATTCAAATACACTTTACCTTCATTTAAACGAGCATTGTACACATTACTGAAACTCTTTTGTATGGTCCCAAATAAAGCACATAGTGCTATTTGTGGCAGGGGAAACTTACTGCCCTGCTACAAAGTTTTTTTCCCTGTTACCATTGCTATTAGCATCGCAAATTTACTGCACGCATCGCTATTAGCATCACAAAGCATCACCATTTATGTTTTTGCTATCATTGTCGTTATTTGTGATACTATTAGCTGATATTGATGCAAATAGCGACGTTGATAGCGACTGTTCTATGGTGTCGCTAATACCAATGTTTTTTGCGACTACGGGAAAAAATTTCTTTATAAACATTTTCATCACTTTGAACATTGGTATAAGGCCAATATCTTCTAGTGAGAATGTATTTGAACAACTTGGTCACACTTACATTCCTCCACCTGTATTTTGCTTGCACACTTAGAAGTGCAAGCAACATCTTTAGGCAAGATACTCTGCACCCATCATATAATGGTATGGATGCTTCTTCTCTTAGCGGATTAGATGTCTCCACATCAATGGGCATTAATGCAATTATCATTGCCTCTGTCTCAAGCTCCAAGATTGTAGGAAATTCTAAAAGGCTACCTGTCTCCTCTGGTATTGATGGTATAGACTGGGTCATGCCTTTCAAGTGGTGGATTGGCTCAGGCACTCCATCCGTTGCACATCCACAAGTTTGCCGCAATAGGTGCATTCCTCCTTGGGATGAGATGTCACCTCCTTATATAAAATGTACGATCACATTTAATGTTTTTGTATATGATATTCAATTAGTTTGCGAATATAAGACATGCTTGATACACATTTTTTTTACCATTTGCTCAAATTTTGAGATCGCATGATCAATGATCTCTGATTGGAACTTACCGAAGCATTGTACATATTCTATAGACAAGCGATGCTTTCATCGGATTGCCAGCTTGCATTGAATGCAAGGACATGGGACATGCTAATTAAGATACATCTCACAATCTTGAACATCACGACCATCATCATTTTTCATTTTTTCTACATTACAACAAACAATTGATTTTTGTTTTTATTCTCTTTTTCTTTTTTAATTTCTTTGAGAAGGGGTTTCTTCTCTTGTAACTCAATAAAATTAACGTCAATTGAAACATCTTGGTTTACAACACATAACAAATTTAGGTACATGGAAATTAGACACATTAATAGTATGGTTAACCATAGATTCCTTAAAAATAAACATTAAACAACTTTTAGATTTTCTATCCACTACATCTACTTAACGTTGGCTCTAATATAGGGAAGATGATCGGCATTGATAATGCAATATATGCCATTCCATATCCAAGGGATGTGAGCAACTTGTTTACTGCTACAGATGCTCAAGGATTATGTGACAAGGTGGGAATGAGTTATGAGTCATATAGTATACTCCATCAACAATTGGATACAGGTTTTAAGCAAGTCTTCAATAGTAAGTGAGTAATGCCTCTGCCAAAACCATTTCACGTGAAGAAGGCTCGAAAACAACTAAATGAGAAAGTTTTAGAACTAATTGGTGAGCCTACGCATCTAGAACACACACACATATTGAAGTATGGTTCCAAAGAAGTTGCATTTGTATTGAATGCATCCAACAACTTTGTATTGGATATATGTAGGGTTCAGATTGCTAAGGTCAAGTTCTATAATAAGTCTATGGAAGAATGTAGAGGCAAGCCTAAGTTTGTCCTCAAACTTGATGAGAGTGAGATTATCAAGGGGCAAAAACTTGAGCATGTGAGTATAACACTTATGAATCGAGCATTGGATCCCAACATTGATGGAAAAAATCCTTTATACTTCAGTGTACAATCAGAGAATGAAATATGGTGGCTTGCGGCATTTGAAGTACCAAAGGAGGACCATGAAGTACTTAAAATTTTTTTTAACCTCACTAATATACCCAGTGTTATTCAACAGCAAAATAATGGAGCAGTTTTACATGTTGAGGGGTTTGGGGACTATCAAGTTGAATGGCATCTTACAGGTGATTTAAAAACATTGAAGTGTATGTTTGGTTTATCAAATGCAGCGAATGCAAAATTTTCGTGCATATACTGCATGCAAACTAGGAAGAAAGGGAAAGATGGAAAGAAAGAATGGCTTGCCAACGCACGGCAACAGGGTGCCTCGATACGTTATCAAAGAGATCGTGTAAGAGCTGCAGAACACGGGGTTCAAGGTACCGCAATGGAAGAGACTAACAAGAAGAAAATTGAATTGTTGATGCCAAAGTGCACTATATTTCTTGTCAAAATGAGTTACATGAAGCTCATGTTCAGAAAAATTTGAACATATTCAGTTTCCTGTTTATGAAGAGATCTTTGCAATGAAGCTCATGTTCAGAAAAATCTGAACATATTCAGTTTCCTGTTTGTGAAGAGATCTTTGCAAAGATTGCATCTAGAACCATATCCATAACCATTATAAGAGCCAAGAGTATTAATGAAGACTGAAGTTCCGTAGTCCAGATTGACATACAAGTAAGATCCTAGAAGTAAAAACAGATTCCTGTACCCAGTACTGTAACCAGGATAATGGCAAAAACTGAGAGGATGATGATTAAAGCCAGCTTAAGCTGACCCTGCACCATAGGAAGATACACCTATTTCAGTATACGGTCCCTCTCAGAGATGCAGAAGCACTTTATAGTTTATTAATGCCACTGCACTATATAGTATCAACCAACTTGCAAAAGCATGAGAGTAGTTTCCACTAGTAGGTGGTGAATTTGCTCATCTTCATCGAAACAAGCTAATGATTCCTTAAGTGTTTCACCTTCCTGAAGATAAAAAATGAGAACATTCTTCTCCCCAACACTGGTAGCCTTTTTATCAAGACCGTAGGCAATGGCAGCAGCAGTAGGCTCGTTAATGATCCGCAAGACATTCAGACCAGAGATGACTCCAGCGTCCTTTGTAGCTTGCCTCTGTGAGTCATTGAAGTAGGCAGGCACTGTAACGACAGCATTTTTGACGGTGCTTCCCAGGTAAGCCTCTGCAATTTCTTTCATCTTTGTCAGCACCATAGATGAGATCTCTTCTGCGGCGAATTCCTTGACCTCACCCTTGTACTGCACAGAGATCATAGGCTTATCGCCAGGGCCAGCAAAGACCTTGAAAGGCCACAATTTGATGTCGCTCTAGACGGAAGCGTCAGTGTACCTTCTGCCAATTAGACGCTTGGCATCGAAGACAGTGTTGGTGGGGTTCATGGCGACCTGGTTCTTGGCAGCATCACCGATGAGGCGCTCAGTGTCAGTGAAGGCAACGTATGAAGGCGTGGTGCGGTTGCCTTGGGCTCAGCAGTGTACGGGCCGTGTGTACCTCATGAACGGCACCCATATCCTCCTCCCTTCTCTGATAAGTCTGCCCCTTTGTCCTCTCGTCCGCAACACAGCCCGCCATCAATGCCCTGAAGCTCACGGAGTTTATGACGCTGCCTTAGGATGAAAACAGAAGGCATCAGATAGTGCTCTTTGTCTCCTGTGTCCAAAACTTCAGGGCTCCCGATTCTGCAGAAGCGCTATGGCATTTCAGAGCAATGAGTCGTCCTTTCTCTTGAATGTGCCGTTTTTGAGAAGGAAGAACAACCTGTAAGGGAGATGATCTGTGTCGTCAAATCCCTGACATTCGTAATTTTCTCCCGCTTTTTCTCTCCTTTCTCCCCCAATTAGCATTGCCCCCTTCCTTCCTTTTCGTCACACGCTCCTATTTTCCCTCCCTTCTTAGCTTTTTAAATCCCTCATTAGCGACACTTTCGTCTAGTCTCTTTGCCAATAATGGCATGAAAATCTCTCACCAGCATTGGATAAGGATGAAATCCAATTACGAACCTTAAAATATAATGTGTAGTCTCTTCATTTATAACCAAGTATCTTATTGCTTCTGATGCCACATCTTTCAACGTACCTGTACCAAACTGGACAGCACGTACCTCAACTCCAAAAAGTCTCATTCTGAATACTTTAAGAGCCTGTCGTTCCATATCTTTGGCACCCATGTAAACAACACATTGTAACCCAAAACAAGCACACACTGTAACAGTGATAACTCCATGCTTCTCATAGCACATTTCAATGCTTAGCCTCCTTCTTTCCAACTCCTGGATGTGGTTATCATTAGGTATTTTTGATGTAGCTGGAGAAGGAGAAGACAAAGTCCTAACATGTTCACCAGCATCAGTTGTGCTTTCCACTCAACCTTGCTCAACATAGGCTGAAAGCATCTCATCATATTCGCCACTTTTGTCTCCAACTCCTCCCCACTATACTTATACGCATAAAATAAATGTTATCACAACAACTAAGTATGTACAAAGTACTAAATCCCATGCACAACTTTTGGGTGGTTTACACACTTCGAATGCGCAGCAATACGACATCCACCCCCTCTAAACCTGCGCATCCTCCGGATGTGCCAACTATCCAGGATCATTCAACTCCACAAACAAGTCAAGTCCATCTTCTGATTCTAGTAAACCTGTTTCTCTATCAGCTTCATCATCTATGTCTTCTGTCTCATCTGCTTGTCTTTCTCCTATCTGCTCTTCTTCTGTCAATGCTTCAAGTGCATATTCTTCATCTTCTCTTCTCTTGAAAATCTTGACTCATTTTCCAGCAATAGGCACCCTCAATGTTGTTCCATCTAACTCAGCCAGCTCATAGGTACCATTGTCAAAAACCTGCTTCACTTCATATGGTCCAAACCATCTTTGAACCATTTTTCTCATACTACTATGCTGATTTTCTAGACTACTGTCGTAGACTAGAACCCAATCTCCTTCTTTTATGGCTCTAGGCCTCAAGCGATGCCTTAAATCAAACCTGTCCTTATTTCTGAGACGGGCTGCCTTCAAACGGTCAATGGCTAGCTGCACATCTTCTGTCCTTCTCTCTAGTTGACGAATCCGAAGGGCTAACAGCTCTTCCCTTGATAAATTCTCATGCCACGGAAGAACACTCCAAGTGAGAGCACAAATTTCAGTAGGCATGACAGGTTTTTGCCCATACATCAACTCCGCAGGCATGTATCGAGTAGTCACACTATGTGTAGAGCGATCAGCCCACAATGCAAAAGGTAGTAATCTCAGCCAATCTCCAATCCGACCTCTACAAGCTTTTGCCAATGCTTTAACTATTGGCGGATGTCCTCTTTCACTTTTGCCATTTCCCTCTGGATTATAGGCAGTAGTAAGAGCCAATTTAATCCCAAGCCGTGAGAAGAATTCTCTAGCTTCATCAGCATCTAGCTCTCCACGATCAGCTGTAATCTTGCCTATACATCCATACCTGCAAAATATTTCTTCCAACAAGAATTTACATACTGTAGTGGTGGTCTTCGTCCGCAATGGTCTACCTTCAACCTAGTTTGTAAGATCCTCCCTAGCCAAGACAAGATATCTCATCTGCCAAAGTCCCACTGGCAAAGTAACCAAGTCTACCACCCACTTGTAATGCATACATAGTGGAAAAGTCGGATGCAGCTCATCACGATGTCGCACTAAAGAGTAAAGCTGGCAATCCCTGCAAGTCTCCACAAAGTGAGAAACATCTTTATACATCCCTTTCCACCAGTATCTTTCTTTGATTTTCTCATAGGTAGCCCACACACCTCTATGTCCAGCCCATGAGCTCTCATGAAACTCTCGCATAATCTGTATTTGCATCGCTACATCACAAACTACTCTCAAGGGCAAGCCTCCTCTCTTTCTTGGATGCTTCCAAAGAAAACCATCTTTCAAGAAATACCCATAAGCCTTCCTTCTGATTTTCTTGAATTCATCATCTGTCCAATCAGCTCTTCGAGTCAATGAACTTAGATATTGTCCAATTTGCAGCCATTCATCAACATAAAGTTCTTCATTAAAGGCTTCAACAGTAGATACATGACAATCATGAATAAGGACAGAAGCAGCAAACTCTGTCTCATCATCTTCTGCAAGCATTGACTCCTCATCCTCATATCTCGCTCTAGAAAGCATGTCAGCAACTGGATTATCTTTCCCTGCTATGTGTCGAAATTCTCGATTCAATGATTTAATATAGGCAATCCACCGAAGCATCGCTATATCTGGAGTCGAGCAACTAGTAATCATGCCAAGCAAAGGCAAACAATCTGTTTCCACAATAATTGAAGCTCCAATAAAATATCCTTTGTCACACTTCAGTGCAGTGACTACTCCCCACAACTCTCTTTTGATCTGCGGATATCTCCTTTGTCGCTCATTAAGAACTTTAGCTCCAAAGCGGATAGCATACCTATTTCCATCAGCATCATCCTGTCCCATAGCCCAACCTATGCCAATAGGGCTAGTATCAACTGTCAACATGATAGGCCGTCCACACTCATAATCCGCCTTGCGTAGAGTAGGAGCTGATTGCAACAGCTTCTTGAGCTTACGCATGGCTTTTGAATGCTTCTCATCCCAATGAAATTTCTGCCCCTTTCGAAGCAACTGATAGAGAACATCTGCAATATGAGCAAAATGAGGAATCCAAATCATGTAAAATACACAAGCTCCCACAAATCTCCGCACCTCTGAAGTAGTCGAGCAATACTCTGCAATCGTGTTTATGGCATCCACCTTTGCAGGAGAAGGCTTTCTGCCATAATATCCAACCATATGCCCAACTATGATGACTTCATTAACAGCAAAGACAGATTTCAGCCCTGAAAGTGTCAAATTTACCTCCTCTAATCGTGTCAAAATTTGCTCACAAGCATTCAAGTGATCAGCCACAAACTGTCTATATCCACGCAAATCAAGACTTTCATTCTTTTCTTCTTCTGCACAACCCTTAATAGGCACATCATCTAGAAAAGGCATGGTATACTGCGGAATATAGTCTCGAAGAACTCTATGCATAGCATTCATCATATGAGCAACTGAGTTTGTAGCACCTTGTGGCAAGGTACACATCCTCACAAGACCAATAGGTGTCCGCATAGTAGTAATATCCCTGCTTTCCAAGGCAAGCTGAAACTGATCATAACCTGAATACAAGTCACCTAGTGAATAGATGGCTCGTCCTGCAAAAGCCTCAACAAATTCATCCACAACTGGACCTGTTCCCACATTCCTGATTGTCACTTTGTTCACGGGCTGCATATCCTGAATAAATCTCAAAGTACCATTCTTCTTTGGTACAGTAAACCACCTGTTAGAATAAGGTGCAGAAGAGGGTTCCAAAATCCCCATTTTAATCTTCTCATTCAGCAACTCTATCAGCTTTGGCAAGTGTGCTTTAGGCACAGGTATAGGACGTATATTCCATGGTACATGAGGAACAGTGAAGATGACCATGGGTGCAACCAATTCGGGACTAATGCAGCCAATTTCATGTGGAAAGAAAGCAAATGCCTTACCATGACGTCCAAGCATCTCTCTAAAACATTCTTTTTCCACTGGAAGCAAAAAATCCTCATTTCCAATCTTCAATTCTGCAAGAGTTTCAACTGTAAACTTATGTCCAATATTCGCAGGATCCCTCAACATAGGCTGCTTCATAGCTTTTTCAATCTGTTCATCACTATCAGAAGGAAGCGGGCCTGCAACCGGCTTAACCTTCTTATCAACTGTTTTATATTTTGTGTCAACCTTGGCATCATTCAAGCACTCTTTTCTTTGCTGCAATTTCTGCAAATTTTCAGCATCTTTCAACTCTGTTGGCTGAAAAATTTCAGCCTTTAGCTCTATGGACTGCATGGGTGCAGTCTGAAACTCTGTATGCAGAAATTTTTCTGCATTCAACTCTGTTGGCTGAAAAATTTCAGCCTTTAGCTCTATGGACTGCATAGATGCATCCTGAAACTCTGTATGCAGAAATTTTTCTGCATTCAACTCTGTTGGCTGAATGAATTCAGCCCTCTGCAATTCAATTAGCTGATCAAGATCAGCCATAAATTCAGTTTGCTGAGTTTTCTCAGCCTCTAACTCTGTTTGTAGCATAAAACCAGAAATTTCCTGAAACATTTCCAAGGTTTGCACAGGTATGCACTTTGAACCTTTGCATACATCAGTTTTCAGCATTGCTCTCATCTCAAACAATGTATCTGCATAAGACATCCCTTCATATAATCCATCCACATGCTCTTCTGCTTGCAAAATACCTGCATTCTTCAATTCTTTCTCCTTACGACCAATGTACTGCCTGGCAGCTCTAGGCAAATCTGAAATTTTCTGATAACTTACCGAACTATCTGAAGTAAACCCAACAAAGTTATTGGAGAAAGACTGGCTGCCAGGAGGCGAGATCTCCTCTTTTCTCCGCTCCGTACCACTGGCGTCTCGCAAGACAGCGGTACCTAATGAAAATCCAACTCCTTCGCAAGTAGTGGTGCCTCACGCAAGGAGTCCCTGTTTCTCGGATTATTTACCCCAACAGTCATAAACTGAACAGCTCGCATACCATCTTTACTGCGTATCCGCGCATAAGCTGATCAGTCATCCATCACTTTTGTTTCCATTCTTGCTTCTGTAATGAAAGGCTGTCCAAGAATAATCGGATAAGAGCATGAATCCTGAACAAAGCAATGATAATCCTCTTCAACATTACCAATAGAAATTCTGATACTCGGACAAGCAGCATACATATCACCAGAAGTATTGTTGGCGGCTCTCATGCGCCAGCCATGCTCTGCATCCATAGGCCACTTGCCACTCTCATAAACACCTCGAGCAATAAGATTAATCTCAGAACCATGATCAACTAAAGCGATCAAGGGAATTTGTTTCTCTCCAATCCTTACCACTGTCTCAGTGGTTGCTCTAGCCCAATGACTTTGTGAAAAATGACTGCGAGGAATGAGAATAGGGGTCTCATCATCTTCATACTGCGTAGGCTGCACTATTTTCTCCAATTGCAGATTAACAGAAGCATTCTCAACCATCACTGCATCATCATGCTCTTCCCCAAGAGCTCCATGCCACAATCCCTGTAAAGCAGGACCTTCCATCGCATGACGTTTCCTCCGCAAAAGATCCTGCATCTGATCCTGTATTTCTCTTCTAGCAATCCCAAGAGCCTCTCCAACAGTAAAAGTGACTTCACTATTCAAAATTCTTTCATGAAAAATCTTACTCATATCCGTTTGCATATCAAGGTCTGACAAGAGCTTGAATCCTGGCTCTTTTCTTGGTTGCCTCTTTTCCTTCTGCTTTTCTCCCATTGGTTGATCAGAATCTGTTTGAGCTAGAGAATTTGACATAGGTGGAGCTGTAACAGGTGGTGAAACAAAGTCACCCCCTCTAGTCTTTTTGGAGGAGCTAGGACCCTCCTCATCTCTTCTTCTCTTTTCTTCAACCATGGCATCTAAACCCTGCATTTTAGCCATATAAGCAAAAATAGAATACCTGTCAACAGGAGAATCCCATCCTGTTTCTCCTCGGATGCTAGAGCCCACACAAGTCATAGTAGAAGTTTGAACTTTCCCTCTTCTCGCTATCTCCAAGGCAGAAGACCACAAAGCAGAGTCTCCATCAGATTTCTGCTCAAGCTGGACTCCAAAAGCTGAAGCATCTCCTCTAACACTCACATAAGCTGATCGCGCAGCCATATCATCAACAAGCTTCTTCATACCTCCCTTACCGAAGTTCGTGTCAAGAGGAGCGCCAGTCTCTGTCAGCCATATCTTCCCGTCTTGTCCCCAGAACACTACATTCTTCTTACGTGCTTCCTGAAAAGCATCACAATCTCTGCAGTGTTGGTGCTCTGTACTATCACACCAAATACATCGTTGCCCTTTTCTTTGACCAGCTGGAAAAGCAGTCACTGGAGCAGGTGCTACAGCAAGTACTGACATAAGTTGCTCCTTTAACTTACCAACTTCAGCTTTGACTGCTTCAATCGTCAAATCCGCCAAGCCTTTAATAACATCATCTACAGATAAGGGCACTGGAGCAGCAGGAACTGGTGGATTCACAACAGGAGGAGTAGGCTTAGGCAAAGAAGCAGCAGGGGTAGAAGAAGAAGTCTCCAAGGATTTTTCAGGAACTGATCCTGTATTTCGATGCAATCTGACTCTCCTGCGCTGCTTCTTGACAAGAGCATTCACAGCATCAATGACATGTCTCCACTCAGTCTTTAAACCTGAATCAGTAGCTTGATCTTCCAAAAGATAATCCAACTTTTCCTGTAAATCAGCATCTGCAGCTTGCAAAAATAACTCCACTTTCTGCATCTCCAAAGCTTGCTGTTCAGTCCCATCCAACTGATCATAACGGCTTTCAAACTCTCGCAGAAGAGCGGTAACAGAAAGTCCCTTATTAGGCATAGAAACCCATGCTAAAAAATTCCTGCGATTCATAAGACCTGTATCCTCCAGGAAATATTCATCTTTTAATGTCTTTTTAAATTCAGCCCAACCTGCATGTGCCTCTTGAATTTCTGCAGTTCGACCTTCAAGAGCGCGCACCACGATCCGCAAGAAGTAGCGGCTCCAAACATCTTGAGAAACCCCAAAAAACTTCATCTTTTCTTCATACAAATGCAAGTAAGTTGACACTTGCTGGCCATTAAACTGCTTCATCTCCTGTTGGACAGCTTTCAAAGCATCCATAGCATCACTGTCACGTTTTGCATGAGCTTGCTGCTGCATATACATGGTAAATGACTGAAACAGGTTCTTCATAACATTATCATCTGTCATCTCTTCTTGCGAGTCTCCCATCTTGCTGATGACGCAGCACTTTCACGTCGGGTTCACCAGAATGTCAAAGAGATCGTGTAAGAGCTGCAGAACACGGGGTTCAAGGTACAGCAATGGAAGAGAATAACAAGAAGAAAATTGAATTGTTGATGCCAAAGTACACTATATTTCTTGTCAAAATGAGTTACATGAAGCTCATGTTCAGAAAAATCTGAACATATTCAGTTTCCTGTTTGTGAAGAGATCTTTGCAACGAAGCTCATGTTCAGAAAAATCTGAACATATTCAGTTTCCTGTTTGTGAAGAGATCTTTGCAAAGATTGCATCTAGAACCATATCCATAACCATTATAAGAGCCAAGAGTATTAATGAAGACTGAAGTTCCGTAGTCCAGATTGACATACAAGTAAGATCCTAGAAGTAAAAACAGATTCCTGTACCCAGTGCTGTAACCAGGATAATGGCAAAAACTGAGAGGATGATGATTAAAGCCAGCTTAAGCTGACCCTGCACCATAGGAAGATACACCTATTTCAGTATACGGGCCCTCTCAAAGATGCAGAAGCACTTTATAGTTGATTAATGCCACTGCACTATATAGTATCAACCAACTTGCAAAAGCATGAGAGTAGTTTCCACTAGTAGGTGGTGAATTTGCTCATCTTCATTGAAACAAGCTAATGATTCCTTAAGTGTTTCACCTTCCTGAAGATCAAAAATGAGAACATTCTTCTCCCCAACACTGGTAGCCTTTTTATCAAGACCGTAGGCAATGGCAGCAGCAGTAGGCTCGTTAATGATCCGCAAGACATTCAGACCAGAGATGACTCCAGCGTCCTTTGTAGCTTGCCTCTGTGAGTCATTGAAGTAGGCAGGCACTGTAACGACAGCATTTTTGACGGTGCTTCCCAGGTAAGCCTCTGCAATTTCTTTCATCTTTGTCAGCACCATAGATGAGATCTCTTCTGCGGCGAATTCCTTGACCTCACCCTTGTACTGCACAGAGATCATAGGCTTATCGCCAGGGCCAGCAAAGACCTTGAAAGGCCACAATTTGATGTCGCTCTAGACGGAAGCATCAGTGTACCGTCTGCCAATTAGACGCTTGGTATCGAAGACAGTGTTGGTGGGGTTCATGGCGACCTGGTTCTTGGCAGCATCACCGATCAGGCGCTCAGTGTCAGTGAAGGCAACGTATGAAGGCGTGGTGCGGTTGCCTTGGGCTCAGCAGTGTATGGGCCGTGTGTACCTCACGAACGGCACCCATATCCTCCTCCCTTCTCTGATAAGTCTGCCCCTTTGTCCTCTCGTCCGCAACACAGCCCGCCATCAATGCCCTGAAGCTCACGGAGTTTATGACGCTGCCTTAGGATGAAAACAGAAGGCATCAGATAGTGCTCTTTGTCTCCTGTGTCCAAAACTTCAGGGCTCCCGATTTTGCAGAAGCGCTATGGCATTTCAGAGCGATGAGTCGTCCTTTCTCTTGAATGTGCCGTTTCTGAGAAGGAAGAACCACCTGTAAGGGAGATGATCTGTGTCGTCAAATCCCTGACATTCGTAATTTTCTCCCGCTTTTTCTCTCCTTTCTCCCCCAATTAGCATTGCCCCCTTCCTTCCTTTTCGTCACAAGCTCCTATTTTCCCTCCCTTCTTAGCTTTTTAAATCCCTCATTAGCGACACTTTCGTCTAGTCTCTTTGCCAATAATGGCATGAAAATCTCTCACCAGCATTGGATAAGGATGAAATCCAATTACGGACCTTAAAATATAATGTGTAGTCTCTTCATTTATAACCAAGTATCTTATTGCTTCTGATGCCACATCTTTCAACGTACCTGTACCAAACTGGACAACACGTACCTCAACTCCAAAAAGTCTCATTCTGAATACTTTAAGAGCCTGTCATTCCATATCTTTGGCGCCCATGTAAACAACACATTGTAACCCAAAACAAGCACACACTGTAACAGTGATAACTCCATGCTTCTCATAGCACATTTCAATGCTTAGCCTCCTTCTTTCCAACTCCTGGATGTGGTTATCATTAGGTATTTTTGATGTAGCTGGAGAAGGAGAAGACAAAGTCCTAACATGTTCACCAGCATCAGTTGTGCTTTCCACTCAACCTTGCTCAACATAGGCTGAAAGCATCTCATCATATTCGCCACTTTTGTCTCCAACTCCTCCCCACTATACTTATACGCATAAAATAAATGTTATCACAACAACTAAGTATGTACAAAGTACCAAATCCCATGCACAACTTTTGGGTGGTTTACACACTTCGAATGCGCAGCAATACGACAACGTGATCAGAAAGTCATGAGAAATGGAATGCTAGTTCCAGTGGATCCAAAATGGTACCCTATTTTAGAAATACCACTAACAAGGGTTCACTTTTGCACATTGCATTGTTTGATTAGAATAATTGAGAAGCTACTATATGAATATATATGCTTTGCATACAAGATGCAGCCCGTGTAAGAATCTGATGATACATGCAAGAAGGTAGAACAAGTCCTCTCTCAAGTTGGATTGCACGGAGGCCAAGTAGAAATAAAAAAGGACGAGAAAAAATTGGGGAAGAGTGGAAATGTTCCTTGTAAACCATGCTTTGGTGGACCCAAGGCTAGGAAGTTTTTATCTCCACCTCGAGATGAGGAAGGCAATATACTAGTAAAACAACAAGAGAAGTATGAAGCATGGAAAAAGTTGCACCTTGCTGTTTCAAATTGGAGCAATGGGGGATGAACGAGGATTGCAAAGGCAGAAGTGTGGATACACCTAGATAGATTAGCAGCTCTCTTACAGAAGTTGAAGTTTACGGATGGTGATGCCAATGCATTTAAAGAGACAGCTGCTAAATTTCATAAACCATCATATTGGGGAATATGGGAATTCTCCATAAGTTTGGGACACATGGTCAAATCTTTGGATTTGTCATAACTTGAACACTATAACTCCAAATTGAGCATTCTATAGCTCAATAGATTCCATTTTTCAAGCGCTTTCCAATGATAGGTTACATCATATGGTTTTGAGAAACTTATGGGCATGTTATCCGGGTGCCACCTTTTTAGTATTCAAAAAATGGGAATTGGGAGATTCTCAAACTCACTAATATTGTGTTATAAGTCCATGGTGGAGGCACGGACTACAAATAGCATAACACACTACATGGTCAGTATTATCACCATTACAAAAGAAAATCATCATTTCAAATTACTTTGTGTTTCTAATCTCTTTTCTTATGCAGCATATACTTGAAGCACATGGTTCATACTTTGCAGATCAAGAAAGTTTGGCAATATGGTCAACTCAAGGCATGGAAAAATCTCACTGGCAAGCTTGTTGTGCTTTTCAAAAGGCAACTAATCATGGAGGTGGCATCAATGGTTCCAATTCCATGAGGCAATTATTCCAATGGTGGTATAGGAGACTAGAGATACAATACGATGAAAAAGAAAAGAAGTCCAAAACATCTCAAGCAGAATCTATAAGTAGGACAATATATGAAGTGAGAAAAGCAAGATATGAAAACAGCACAGCTAGACAACGGCATGTAGAATGGTTGGCAATGGAGACCTAGATAAAGATAATAATTTTAATGCATTTAGAGTCCACAAGAGAGCACAAGTACCGAGGATATGACACATCAATACTCATATCTCTAACATGAGATGTCTTATAAATTTTCTTTAAAATTTCGAAGGTTTGTCACTATGTTTTTCAAAGTCGATTTCGAACTATGTTTTTTAATTATGAAAAGTTGATTTTGAAATCCTAAGACAAAGATATGAAAATTCCAAACCTTGGAACATTCACTGGCCTAGAGAGAGAGAGGGAGCATGAGGGGGGTGTCAGGAGATAGAGAGAGGTAGGGATGGGGTGGAGAAATGAAATGAAATGATAAATTTAAAATTCATTTACACCACAGTAAGTTTGAAAGTTTCGTATTTAATTCATCTCTCCTTTCTTTTTTCCCATTGCTCTTCACTCTACCCTCCACCTTTCTATCCTTTATCATCACAGCCATGGCACGTTCCAAGCTTCCAATCAAAAAGGCACCTACGAGAGCAAGAGCTCAATACTCTTCCAAATCTAGTGAGCGTATTGTGAGTGACAAAGATCCCTTGGTGACTGATAACGGTGGCCCTACTGCAGCTAATAATGGTGGCGCTACTGTGGCCAACAATGGTGGCCCTAGTGTGGTCGATAATGATGGTTCACCATTGTCTAGAAATGGTGGTCCACATGCTCCAACTGCTCCACCTCCCACTACTGCTCCAGCTCGTAATACACGCCCTCCAACACATAAGAAGCAAACATGGAGACCAGGCACAATTGCGCTTATGTGAGATAAGAAAATTCCAGAAGAGTACCGACTTGATTATTCCTAACGCACAATTCTCTATGTTGGTGCGAGAAATACTACAAGATCTACAGTCAAGGCATCATCACAAGTTATTTTCGAGGAACCAGGCAAGGAATGGTCAATTTTTAGCCATTCATGCCCGACGTATCACTATTAAGCCCATAGATCTGGTTCTTGTTCGCAAGATCCGCAATAACAAGGATGCATTTAATCTTAATGTCAACAATATACTTTGAGAAGCTACCTTGTAATTGGATCTAGGTTTCTAGCTTAGGTTTGGTTGTGAATTGTCAGGAGCTTAGTTTTGGGTTATCTTTCCAGTAGACCTTCAAGTACTTGATAGTACTGATCTACAAAATGGAGCTAAATTTTCCCTGGCTCTAGTTGTACTTGGTGCAATGCACTATCTACCGTGTATTTCATATTTTCGCAATGCTAAATCCGATATGTGATATTCTATTTTGACCATGATTCCATTGTGTGAATTTTCAAGTTTCCAATTTTGTAGGTAGTTTTGTTGAGGATAAATTCAATGTGCAACCACATACACGTCAGTGATTAGTTGTACATGGGCCGATGCACTATATCTTTATTGTATTTAGTGCTTTTGTAATAATTCCGTTTTCAAAAAAACTGCATTCTTTATAAGAACCTCCTCTTAGGAGGCCAAAAGGATAATTTATGGGGAATAAAGGTAAATTTTTTTAATTATCCCCCTTTCCCCCCAGCCGACTATCGTGGTGGAGGAGAGGGGAATAGCAAGGGCAATTAAGCTCCTTGATGGACCTTGCAGAACGTCGAAGCCATGCAGGATGCCGCATGGGGGAGGGATGATCCCCTCCCCTCACCTATATAGCCTTGTGCCATGGGAGTAAGGAACAAAGGGAGCATAACACTGCGTGAAGTTTAGAGTAAGGAGGGGAGGCTGTGATAATCGGCGCCATGGGAGGGAAAGAGGTGAACCACCGCCTGAAACTCTAAGCACGCCAGTCTGAGGGGAGCCGAGAAGGAGCAAGCCACCGCCTGAAGGATAGTGCGTCGTGTGAGATAAGTAACCCTGTGCCATCTACCGTTGCCACCAACGAATCGCCATCTGCTGCCGTTCCCTTCCTCCACGTGGGCCTTCCACGATTTCCAGAAGCTTTAGAAGCATCTTATGAAGCTTCTAAAGCCTCCTTGGAATCCCCCCTTCTTGTGGGCTTCCTCATAACCCATTTTTCATGTGGGTTTGATAACCCCACCCCTCGGGATCCTAAAAACCCCCTTTCTCGTGGATCCCCTCCAAGTTTTTAAAAAGCCCATTAAGCCTTTCTTTTTCCCCCCCTCGCATTCTTGCTCAAAGGTTCATTTTAAACCTCGGGGTACCTTAGAACCCCCTTTCTATTGGCCTTCACAAGACACCCTCTTTCCCCCCTTTTCCATTTCACCCAAGGCCCTTTAAAAGCTCATTTAAACCGGGAGTTAAGGCCTTCTTCCCCCCTTTGGGTTCCCCACAAGGTTCCACTAGTCCGAGTTTAAGGAGGAAACCTATAAAGCCTTCTAAAGCCGATTCCAAAAGATGGAGAAATTAATCAAGGAGGCCGAATCACAAAGGAAGTTTCGCATGCGAATGAGATGGCCAAGATCATAAATCTACATCCAAGACGAAAGATCTGCATTCGCGATGGCTCCTAAGAAAGCACAAGGTGCAACCGCAGGAGGATCGTCTCCTAACATCCATGTGGACATTTCACCACAAGTCCAAGTTCTTCTTCCTAAATTTTATTAACGTCGTAATATTTCAACTATGCATGGATCATTTGAGGAATAAGGATGCATTTTTTTGTATTGAAAATACTTTGGCTAATAGCTCAGTCATTAGTATTTTTCAATAAAACGAACAAAATAAAGTGAGCATAAGATTTCTATGCATTTCTAGCAAGTGGTTTTTATGCATTGCAAAGTAATGAAATTAGATTAATTAATGCCTATCTTTACAAAACGGAATTATGATAGTACACTTCGATTAAGCATGGAAGGAATAAACCACATATCGCATTATTGAACTTCTTTTTCGAAATGATTCTTAAAGAAAGTTGCTAGCAATCGTAGGAAATTGCTAGGGCTGCATGAAGAAGATTTAACTCTAGGCAAGTGGCCTAAAAACTCAAATCAACGAAAGGTTGTGTAAGTTCAGCATACGACTAATTCATTTGGAAATGAAAGTAGAAAAAGGTTGCATGTTTAAACATAAAATCCTAAAGCTTAGTAGCATGAATCTTGTTTGCATGTTATAGGATGATCAATTGGAATTATGCTATAACTTAACCTATGCTTTGATCTTAACCCGAAAAGTTAGGGCTTGTAAATCAACTTATACGTAGGCAATGAATCATGTGGTTAGGGAAATGGTAGCGTAATTATCTTCAAGAATAGACAAGTTAAATTGGTTTAAAAAAACTACGAGGGACTCATTTAGGAAGGGTTAATTCAATGCAACATATCCCAAAGAGCTAACTAGGATTTAACACGTTGAGGACCTGACCTAGTCACTCTTATTGCCAAAGCCGAAACTTCTATACCCTAAAGACTTGCCCACATTCACAGAATGTAGGGACAGTAGGACATACTTACAAGAAATGATCTAGGGTTTTTACCCTAAGGATCTCTCGTTAAAAAGATGAAACTCGGTTTGAACTTGGAACCCTAGGACTGAAAATGTCAGCCTGATGCAATCAGGAATGGATTGTTAGATCTAATCATGATTTCGTGATTATAAGACTCCATTCGATGGGTAAATAGTCCCATAGATTTGATGCGACACTTGTGTAATAAGTTGCAGATTCGCATGATCTTGTGATTTGATCACAAGTGAATGGCCAATTCCTTGGAATGAGATTGGCAGATTCTTATGCAAGTTATCTTGTAAGAATATGAATAAGCGTCCTGATATAGTACCTTTCTTGGGTAAAGTGACCAAGATACGGGGATTAGATATTTTCTTGGAAGCCAAAGACCAATCAATAAATCGGAATAACATATGTACTGCTATTTAAACTTAAGGTATTGATTAAGTCGGGTTAATAGGGTACGGCCCTAACCCAGGATATAGTGTTAATAAATAATCCCTTGGGGATCTTGCCAAGTCGCAATTGATCCCCGATTGAGTGCTGGATGCATTCGGAAAGAAGGATTCACTCCTTAGTAGTTGGCCAAAAATAATGACCAATGGAAATGATTGTGCTTGTAACAGTTTTAATAGCACTGTTTTGCTTTGTTTGCTCAAAGAATTAAAGGATAAAAATATATCTAATGCTTCAAGTTGAAGGCCTGAAGGGAGAGGCAGCTTCAATTACCCCCGACTACCTGCTTGACCCTAACCAAGGGGGTTGTTAACTACACCGAGAAGGTGGACCGAACCCGTCGCAAGAGGTCTCTCCGTTGAGTGCTACTTGGAGTAGGAGGACACTTGGGTGCCAGAGGGGGCTCTGGCTATAAATCCCTCACCTTTTGGGCCTTGCAAACAGGCCAACGTGACTCAGGATTGGATCCCGAGGCCCGCATACTAGTCTACGGGCAGAATCTTGGATTAGTAATTCTTGTTGATTGTTGGATAGCCTTCAAGCGGATTATGGATGAGCCTGCGCGCTGGACTTTATAAATGTATTTTAAAGATAATATGATAATCTATTGAAAAGGAACTTGTTTGACATTGCTTTTCTATGTCAAGTGCTATGATTACGTGAAGGAACCAGTGCCTAATGGGTTAATTAAGGAAGCTGACTGATACATGTCCAACTAAATATGGTAGGTAATTAAATAACTAAAACAACTTGAGGAATGTGTGGTGGATGTGGCCATGGGTCCGTCCTACGGATGGGAGGTCCCGATTGGTCGCGAACTTTTCTCAATCATGATGGATAGTAAGAAGATCATTCAAAGAACACGAACAACAAGAGCGTTGACTTGGAATCTAAGTTATAATAATCCCAATTTACACTGTTTTAGGGGAACGGAATGGGACTATGCCCTATGGCAGAGAGGTCGATCCTTGCATCCCTCTCGTTTCCCATTCTCCTTGAACCAAGTGCAGCGTGAATCCGCTTCGAACCTGGCGTTTTTGCGTAAAGTAGCTCGCTCGGGTTCGACGTTAGTTGCCGTTTAGGAAATGACAAATAGGGAAAACCCTGATTCAGGTCGGTCCTAAGTGGGAATGGCGAGAATACTTCTGCTACGTGACAGATGCGAAAAGTCCTAGATTGCACACCCCGTAACATTCCATGGGAGTGCCAGGCAGAGCTTTCTAAACATCCTTTCCGATGGACTGCTAAGACGTGTCCTGAAGACAACAGGTGGACACGTTACAGTTGGTATCAGAGCGAACAATGAAGGATTTGTTTTTATGAAATCTTAATAAGATGAAGTAAAGCAAATCTTGTTGTTTCGAACATTTCCTTACTTTCAATGCTATCTTGCAGAATTATGAAGCATGGGACAGGTTCTTAGTGTTCTGAATCATGTTTATGACTGCAATGCATTCCCCGGATTATCAACAAAGGGTTGGGATGATGAACATCCTAGAGCATATTTATAATCATGGAACGAAGATGGATGGGTTCCTCAGGAATCTACTATATAGCTGCCCACCGATTTGCATACCTTCAAACAAACCTAAAGAGGATCAAGTGGTTGGAAGACCTGAAGGTCGTGAAGTTGTTCATTTTTGTGGAGGCTCATGTAAACTCAACTTTACATATTCAAGGTCAGAGGGTTGAGCTAAACTCATATGTATATGAGAAAGTGACCCGTGTAATCCCCGCCGATAGGATCAAGGTGTTGGGGTGCTATGAGAAGAATGGGTTCCAAAGGAAAGGATACCATGATCTTCCAATGACTTACCGATTCCTGAAGATCCATGACCCGAAACCATACTATTATCCAATTCCCATAGATAAATGTAGTACAACATTATTCTCCCCAAAATAAATGTAAATAGTTGCCTTATCATCCAAAGAAATGTTATACTCCAAAAAGGGCTATGCCCATATAAATGTAATAAGACTTCTTTTTATCAATATCTATTTTGTTTATGAGAATTGATAAAAAGTTAAGTGGCTAGGATTCTTGATTGATAGCTGAAATGGAGATAAAATATAAATCATAACGATTAATCGAGTAATAACGTTAAAAAGCCTTTATCCAAACACAACCCCAGGTATAGAATTCTAGTTTGCCTCCTACATCAAGTACTGCTGTAATCCAAGAGAAGAAGTTTCTTCTCAAGTAGATTAAGCCGCCCAAATTTGACGGGAGAGGCAGGTCCGTCCAAGCAGATGCTTAAATTTGGATTGAATCCATGGAGGATTACTTTGAAGTAGCCAGTATTGCACCCGCCAATCAAGCTATGCTCGCCAAGTTGAAGCTCCCTTGCGAAGCCAGGCTTTGGTGGAAGCAATGGTGTAGAGATCAGGGGATCGCGGAAGGATCGGTTACCTGGGAGAAGCCAAAGAAAGCCGTGTAGGAAAGATACTTACCACCTGCGTATCGCACGCATAAAATGAATGAGTTCTACGAGCTAAAATAGCTAGGACTCACTCTTGACGCACACTATTCTAAATTCGTCTCACTTCTTAAGTATGCACCACAGATGGACATGACACAGCAAGTGTCAAAATGGCCGAAACCTCCGTTGTATCCACTGCAACGAGCCCGATCATTTCAAGAGGCAATGTCCCAAGCTTGGAGGAGGACATCCCCAAGCACCTTTCCAAGGAACTGGCCGTGGTTAGGGAGCCGCTACCCAAGGCAGAGGAAGAACCACCTATGTTGTCAACAAGGAAATGTACGAAGAAGAAGAATATTCAACCATGGAAGTAGAGTTTGAAAGGGCGACAATCCATGTCGCTCTTCACAATAAAGGGCCGAATCGCCAGTTCTCGGTGATTCAGACACCGTCGGACTATCAAGGTAAAGGTTTCAAGACCTTGATTGATTGTGGCAGTACACATTCCTTTATCTCACCAGTTTGTGTAAAAAGATTAGGAATAGCCACAGTAGAAGCACCTATCTTGCTTGTGGAATTGGAAAATGGTCTTGAGGTTACTTGTACCAGGCAAACTGCTAAGGTGGAATTATTTCTGGGAGGAAAGATGACTTTGGTCAAATTTAGAGTCATGAGCCTATGTATCCATGAGTGTCTACTCGGAATGGATTGGCTTAAACCTAATGACACCCACATTCATTGTGGAAAGGGCTAAGTTTCCTTTCGGAACTTTGAAGGGGATTTAGTGACAACTCAAGGTGAGGCTGGAGTGCCAAAAGTTCAATTGGCCAAGGCATCTCGGATTATAAAGGAAGTTAGAAAAGGACTAACTGTCTACTTGATTAAGCTCAACAAGTTAGATCAGAAGTAGGAGTCTAGTGAAGGACCTTCATGGCTAAAGGAATACGCAGACGTATTTCCTCAAGAGTTCATAGAACTTCCGTCTCAAATAGAAGTGGATCATGAGATCAAGCTAGTACTAGGAGCTACACCAATTGCAAAGAGACCTTATAGAATGTCCATACCAGAAGCAATTGAGCTGAAGGAACAACTCAAGCAATTGCTAGATCAGGGCTATATCCGTCCTAGAAGTTCACCATGGGGAGCTCCAGTACTGTTCTAGAAAAATAAAGATGGAACACTTCAACTATGTATTGATTACAAAGGGTTGAATCAATCAACTGTCAAGAACAAGTATCCTATTCCTAGAATAGATGAGCTTCTTGATCGTCTTCAGCGTGCCAAGATCTTCTCCAAGATTGATCTCAGGTATGGTTACTATCAGATAAGAATCTAGGAAGAAGATATGGATACTTTGAGTTTCTAGTTATGGATACTTTGAGTTTCTAGTTATGTCATTCAGGCTTACGAATGCGCCTGCCACCTTCAATAGGTTAATGCAGGATATCTTTAGGCCATATCTTGATGACTTCATGCTCGTCTTCTTCGATGATACTTTAGTCTATTCCAAACAAGAAGAAGATCATGAACCCCAACTCCGGATTGTCCTTGAAGCAATGAGGACACATAAACTGTATGCTAAGATGAAGGAAGTGTGCATTCTTCAAACTTCAGATTGAATATCTGGGATTCATCGTATCAGCGGAAGGAATCTCAGTGGACCTAGCCAAGGTCAGAGATGTGCTAGAATGGCCAATACCAACAACTGTCAAAGAAATACGCAGCTTTCTTGGATTGACAAGATGGTGTAGGGTCTTCATAAAAAACTATGCTTTGATTGCAGCACCTCTGATGGACTTACTGAAGAAGCAAACTTCCATTGCATGGTCAACTCCCGAACAAACTAGCTTTGATAGATTGAAGAAAGGTTTGGTATCAGCACCTATCCTAAACTTCCAGACCTCAGTAAGGAGTTTGAGGTAGTAATTGATGCTAGCATGCTTGCCTTAGGATGTGTGCTCATGCAGGAAGGTCATCCTGTAGCATACTCTTTAAGGAAACTGAAGAGCCATGAGAAGAATTATGCTACCCATGATCTAGAATTGTTACCTATCATCCATACTCTAAATCTTTGGAGACACTACCTATTGGGTAACAAGTTTACTCTAGTGACTCATCATAAGAGTCTCAAGTGGATCTTTACCCAGAACAAACTCAACATGAGGCAACATCGGTGGATTGAAGTGCTGGAGGAGTATGACTTTGAAATCAAGTACTGACCTAGAAAGGACAACGTAGTTACCGATGCACTCAGTCACAAGGCATTCCTTAATTCACTAATCTTGCAAAATCCATCAACAGCTATATCTCTAGCTACAAAGGTATCCATGCCAAACAATTCATTTACTTGAGCTAGCTAGAGAGGAAGCATGCCATGATCCAGCCTATAAAAAAATGCTAAGGGAGATCTCTATCAAGGACCAGGATCAAAAGCTATAGGCTAAGTATCATGAATTCTCTATCAATAGTGGACTTGTCTACTATAGAACGAGGCTATGTATACTGACAAGCTAGTCACTTAAGCAGAAGATATTGTGGGAAGCTCATGATTTCCCTTTCTCAAGACACCCTGGCTGTAATATTCCCACTCGTGAATATTGACTTCCCGCACACTGCGTAAACCTCGTGCAAAGGTTATCTTTCATATTGGAATTTCCACAGTGTAATCTATGACCTGCACGCGAGAAATCGAGACCTCAGCATTGGCAAAGCAAGCCGAGGGTTCAAATCCACAAATCACACGTAAACACCCTCTTGGGAGGGGCAAAATGGATATTATTAAAGCAAATTTTTTTATATCTATCCCTTTCCCCCAGCCGATGCACGGCTGGAGGAGAGGGAGTGTGGGGGGGATGGGCTTTGGGTCCGTCCTATGGTTGGGTGGTCCCGGTTAGCTGGGAACTTTTCTCAAAAATCTCGAAGAACAGCGGGATGATCATCATTATCAAAACAAATAATGAGAGCGATGACCTAGAGTTACGTCTTACCCAATTTACGGAATGGAACTATGCCTATTGGTAGAGAGGTTGAGTTTTGCCTCCCTCTCGTTTCCCATTCTCCTTGAACCAAGTGCAGCGTGAATCCGCTTCGGACCTGGCGTTTCTGCGTAAAGTAGTTCGCTCGGGTCTGACGCTAGTTGCTGCTAGCTAATGACCAAACAGGAAAACCCAAATTCAGGTCGATCCTAAGTGGGAACGGCCATGATACTTCCGCTACGAGGCAGACGCGGGAAGACCTAGATCGCAAGTCCCGTAACATTCCATGGGAATGTCGGGCGGAGCTTTCTAGACATCCTTTCCGATGGACTGCTAAGACGTGTCTAGTGGACACGTTACAGTTGGTATCAGAGCAAACCAACAAAGGACTTAAGAAAATTTTAATAAAAAGAAGTAAAGAAAATATTGTGTCCCAAACATTTCCTTACTTTCAAGGGTGTCTTGTAGAATTATGAAGCATGGAACAGGTTCTTAGTGTTCCGAGTCATGTTTATGACCGCGATGCATTCCACGAATTATCGACAAACGGTTGAGATGATGAACATCCTAGACCGCATTTACAATCCATCACCTGTGTACATGGAACAGAGATGGATGGGCGTTTCAGGGATCTATTACATAACTGCCTATCGACCTGCGTACCTTCAAATTAACTTGAAGAGAATCAAGTGGATAGAGGATTTGAAGATCGTGAAGATGTTCGTCTTTTTTGAGGCTCACGCAAACGCAACCCTACAGGTCGGGGGTCGAAGGGTTAACCAGAATAAGTATGTGTACGGGGAAGTGATTCAAAGAATCCCTACCGACCGAATCAAGGTTTTGGGACATCATGAGAAGAATGGATATCAAAGAAAAAGATACCCTAATCTTCCAATAAACTATCGATTCCTGAAAATTGATGACCCCAATCCGTACTACTACTCAGTTCCTGTAGCTAAATGCAACAACATCTTACTCTCCTCGAATTAATGTATTAACTTGTTCCATCGCCCCAAAAAAATAATTGTACCTCGAAAGGGCTATGCTGATATGAATGGAATAAAACTTTTAAAAAAAAATCAACGATTGTCTTGACTGTGAATATTGATAAAGAAGTGAAGTGATTTGGTCACTTGGCTAAAGGAATACGCGGACGTAGTTCCTAAAAAGTTAACAGAACTCCCGCTTCAAAGAGAAGTTGATCATGAAATAAGGCTAGTGCCTGGAGCTGCGCCAATTGCAAAGAGACCTTATAGAATGTCCATACCGGAAGCTATTGAGTTGAAGGAACAACTCAAGCAACTGTTAGATCAGGGTTACATCCGGCCTAGCAACTCACCATGGGGAGCTCCAGTACTATTCCAGAAAAAGAAAGATGGGACACTTCGACTATGTATTGATTACCGTGGTTTGAATCAATCAACAGTCAAGAACAAGTATCCTATTCCTAGAATAGATGAACTTCTGGATCGCCTTCAAGGTGCAAAGATCTTCTCCAAAATTGATCTCAGATCAGGTTACTATCAAATAAGGATCAAGGAAGAAGATATTCCAAAAACGGCCTTCAATACAAGATATGGGCACTTTGAGTTCTTGGTTATGTCATTCAGGCTTACAAATGCACCTGCCACTTTCAATAGATTAATGCAGGATATTTTTAGACCATATCTTGATGATTTCGTGCTTGTCTTCTTCGATGACACTTTAGTCTATTCTAAACAGGAAGAAGATCATGAACCTCAACTACGGATTGTTCTTGAGACAATGAGGTCTCATAAGCTGTATGCAAAAATGAAGAAGTGTGCATTCTTCAAGCATCAGATTGAATATCTAGGATTCATAGTATCATCAGAAGGAATATCAGTAGACCCAGCCAAAGTCAGGGATGTGCTTGAATGGCCAATACCAATATCCATTAAAGAAATACGTAGCTTTCTTGGCTTGACAGGATGGTATAGGGTCTTTATCAAAAACTATGCTTTGATTGCAGCACCTCTTACAGACTTACTAAAGAAGCAAACTTCTATTACATGGTCATCTCCCGAACAAAATAGCTTCGACCAATTGAAGCAATGTTTGGTATCAGCACCTATTCTAAAACTTCCTGACCTCAATAAGGAGTTCGAGGTAGTAACTGATGCCAGCATTCTTGCCTTGGGGTGTGTACTTATGCAGGAAGGTCATCCAGTAGCATACTCTTCAAGGAAATTGAAGAGTCATGAAAAGAATTATGCCACACATGATCTGGAATTATTAGCTATCATCCATGCTCTAAAGCTTTGGAGACACTACCTGTTGGGTAACAAGTTTACTCTAGTAACCGATCATAAGAGTCTCAAATGGATTTTTACCCAGAACGAGCTCAACATGAGGCAACGGCGGTGGATTGAAGTATTGGAGGAGTATGATTTTGAAATCAAGTACCGACCAGGGAAAGAGAATGTAGTTACCGATGCACTCAGTCGCAAGGCATTCCTAAATTCCCTAATCTTGCAGAATCCATCAACGGCCAGATCCCTGGCTACAAAGGTATCTATGCCAAGCAACCCTATACTCGAACTAGCTAGAGAGGAAGCATGCCATGATTTGGCCTACCAAACAATGATAAAAGAAATATCTACCAAGGATCAGAATCTGAAGTTACAGGCCAAGTATCAGGAATTTTCCATTGATAATGGACTTATCTACTACAGAACAAGGCTGTGTATACCAACAAGCCACTCACTTAAGCAGAAGATATTATGGGAAGCTCATGATTCCCCTTTCGGAGGACATCCCGGCTATGCAAAAACTCTTAATGCAGTTAGGAAGAGCTACCATTGGGAGAGGCTCAAAGGTGACGTTCTCAAATATGTCACTGAATGTTTGTCTTGCCAACGTATCAAGGCTGAACATGTCATGATACCAGGAAAATTGCAACCACTTGACATTCCCCAAATGAAATGGGAATTCATCAGTATGGATTTTGTTGTGGCCTTACCCCAAGTCCAAGGAGGATACAATTCCATTATGGTTGTAGTTGACATGCTTACTAAGGTTGCACACCTGATTCCAGTAAAGACAAACTATAAAGCCTCCGACATTGCAAGATTGTTTATCAAGGAGATATTCAAGCTACATGGGTTACCTAGAAGAATCATTAGCGATCGAGATTCTCTCTTCACTTCACACTTCTGGAGAGCTATCTTTGAAGCTATTGGGACTCAACTCTGTTTTAGCACCGCCTACCATCCCCAAACGGATGGACAAACAGAGCGAGTGAATCAAATCATTGAGGATATGCTTAGGGCATACTGCTGTCGAGAGCCGAAGAGGTGGATTCAATACTTGCCGTTAGTAGAATTTGCCTACAATGCTTCTTACCAGCAGAGCATTCAAAAGACCCCTTTCCAGGCATTGTATGGTCATGATTGTCGAAGTCCCCTAAACTTTTCTGATCCAACCCTAAGAGTTGAAGCTTCAAGACAAATGTTGGAGGACATGGATGACCAAATAAGGTCAATAAGACAAGACATACAAGCAGCCAAGGATAGACAAAAGGCATATGCAGATTTGAAACATCAAGAGAGGGTCTTCGGAGAAGGAGACATGGTCTTCATTCGTGTACGCCCTAAAAGGAGTTCTCTATCTCTAGGAGAATGCAAGAAGCTAAGTCCAAGGTATTGTGGGCCGTATAAAATCCTCAAATGCCTGGGACCCAATGCTTATAAATTGCAACTTCCTGATAACCTAAAAGTTCACAATGTATTCCATATTAGTCTCTTAAAAAATTATGTACCCAACCCTAATCATGTACTTGATGACCAACAAATTGTAATGCCTAGTCAAGGAGTCCTTGAACTAAGACCGGATAAGATTTTAGATGTTAGGGAGAGACAGTTAAGATCTAGAACCTTGAAAGAATGCCTCGTCCAGTGGAAAGATTATCCCGAAGAGGATGCTACCTAGATAGATGAAAGCTCTCTCAAACATCAATATCCCCAGTTTATCTCGAGATGAGGACATCTCGATTCTTCTAAGGGGGAGAGAATGTAATATTCCCACTCGTGAATATTGACTTCCCGCACAATGCGTAAACCTCGTGCAAAGGTTATCTTTCATATTGGAATTGCCACAGTGTAATCTGTGACCTGCACGCGAGAAATCGAGACCTCAGCATTGGCAAAGCAAGCCGAGGGTTCAAATCCACAAATCACACGTAAACACCCTCTTGGGAGGGGCAAAATGGATATTATTAAAGCAAATTTTTTAATATCTATCCCTTTCCCCCAGCCGATGCACGGCTGGAGGAGAGGGAGTGTGGGGGGGATGGGCTTGGTGGAGGTGGGGCTGCATGAGGAGGGGGAAGCCATGCAGTGGCCACTTGGTGGAGCTCTTCTCTTTCCCCCCCTTGTCCTATAAATACACCCTCTAAGGTGTGAAGGAGGAAAAAAGGGGGACAAACGGCTGCTGCCATCGCCGTGCTGGGAAGGAAAAAAGAAGGTTGCGTGGAGAGTGAGAGGGAAGCTGCTGTCATCGACATCGTGGAGAGAGATCAAAGGACGATGCCGTGCTGAGGGAGAGGAGTGAGAGAGCAAGCTGCCATCGCCCCCATCCTGCTCGGCTTACTCAGAAGAGGAAGCACGTCCTCCACGACATGCTCCTCGGCCTCCAAGAACTCCCCCATCGCTTGTAGCAACGCACTGACATCGCCTCTATCCTGCTCGGTTGAAGGCGCCATCGCATTACTGCTATTGGCCGTGGCTCCACATGCCCAACAAGTCAATTTTCCCCCCCCATTCGACATCATCCTTCCTTTCCTAATTCCCCTCAATCATTTCCTTTGACCCCACGTGGTTTCGTGGGAGCAAAAGCTTCCTAGAACCTTTTGGAAGCTTCTAAAGTACAAGGCTTAAGGCCTTGTGCACACGGGTTCCACCTCGGGGGTTAAAAACCTTCCCTTAAAGCTCATTTCCACAGCTTCTAAGGGATAAGGCTTTGGCCTTGTTCCTGCGGCCTTCTCGGGTTTAAGACCGAGCTCATTAAGCTCTATTCCCGTAGCTTCCTCGTAAAACTCCAATTCTCATCCGAAGTTCGGTGAAGGTATCTCTTGTGTACGAAGGAGAAGGGCAAGATCTTGAGGCTGCTTACCAAGGCTGAGGAGATTCACGGATCACGTAGGGGCAAAGGCTAACCAGGAAGTCCATAATTGTGTAAGGGCAAAGGCAAACCGGAAGTCCGTAATCACGCCTACGATGGCCCCCAAGAAGTCGCAAGGCGCGCCTGCGGGAGGTTCTTCTCCTAGCATTCACGTGGACATCTCCCCGAGCCCACAAACCCAGGTTTTTACTATTGTGATTCCATACAAAAGTAATGCATTAAGCATGATAACTTCATGGATTAGGAAGCACCCGTGCATGTTCAAATTCACCTAGCCTAGTTAAATGCAATTGGGAAAATTGGTATTTTCAATGCAATAAACGCAAATTGTCTATCCATCTTACGACCTTAATAGTATGTTGCCTTGTCGTGCTTTTCAAAGCGACAAGCCTAGAACACCTGTTGCCTATCATTATAAGGTTGGAATTGTTAAAGTGCACCGTTGACTAGACATGGAAAGATTAAGCGTATGTTGCATTTTTAGGCAACATCTTCCTTGTAATGATTCATGAGGAAAAGTTAACACGCAGAAGTTGTTATCCGAAAAGAAATAGAAGAGCACGAAATTGATCTTATGGACTTGCAAGTGGCATGTAAAATGGAATAAGTTAACACTAGCTTTAGTTTTGTATGAACTTCATTAACTTCATTGTAGCTAGGAGAAAGTTGCGTGTTGCATAGTCGTCATGCAAAAATTTCATTCATCAGGAGCCGTATTTAGGAAAGGTTGCATGGTTTATCAAAGCATGAGATTCTAAAGTGTAGATAACAAGGTTGTAGGCATGATTATTTGATGTAAGTCCTAGTAGGTCCTAGGAAAGTTAGTATCCAGATTATCATGTATTTTTACTTTACCAAGGAAAGATAGAGTTATTGTGAACTATGTGATGCGTAGAAGCAATGAATCGCATGTTTACATGTATTGTGGTAGTTACAACTATTTTTCTCCTTTAGATCTAGTTTATTATATCTAGGAAAGGTTCATCCTTGTCGCAAGACAAGTATATTGAATTGTCTAAATCACCTAACCCACAAGGGATTCATATAGGCATGATTCAGTAGATATGATAAATATCCCAAGTGCTAACTAGGGTTTAGCGCGTTAAGGATTCGACCTAGTTTTGCACTTGTTGCCAATTCAAAACCCTCAAACCCAAAGATCATACCCACATTCACGAAATGTTGAGTCAATTGGACGGGCTTGCAAGAAACGATCTAGGGTTTCTACCCTAAGGATCACTCGTTCAAATGATGAAACTCGAATTGAGTTGGAACCCCTAGGACCAAACGTTGTCGGTCTAGCGTAATTAGGAATGGGTTGGATAAAAAGACACCCTAAACCCTGCTTCTCGTCTGAAGATAATTCCGATACCAGAAAACGCCGTTCAATGGGTGAAATGATCCCATAGAATAGATGCAACACTTGTGCAATAAGTTGCAACGTTGCATAGACTTGTTGTTTGTTCACAAGAGAGTTTTGCCATTTCTTGAAATAAGGTTGGTAAGTTCTTGTGCAAGTTTAACTTGCAAGAGAATGAGTAGTCATCCTGTTACATCACCTGTCTCGGGGAAAAATTGCCAAGTAAAGGGAAGTTAGGTATTTGCTTGGAAGCAAATGATCAATCAATAAATTAAAGCGACATGGTCGCCAGGATTTACTGTTAATAAAACCTAAGGTATTGGTTAAGTTGGGTTAACAGGGTATGGCCCTAACCCAAGGACAAAAGGGTGAACAAATAAACCCTTGGGGATCTTGCCAAGTCACAATTAATCCCGGATCGAACGCTGGATGCATTCGGAAAGAAGGATTCACTCCTTGACAGTTGGCCAAATAAACGACCACTGGAATTGATTGTGCTTGTAACAGTTTAGAAAGCACTGTTTGCATTGTTTGCTCAAAAAACTAAAGGATGAAATGATATCTAATGCTTCAGGTTGAAGGCCTGAAGGGAGAGGCAGCTTCAGTTACCCCCGACTGCCTGCCTGACCCTAACCAAGGGGGTTGTTGATCGCGCCGGGAACGTGGACCGAACCCGCCGCGAGAGGTCTTTCCGTTGAGCTCTACTTGGAGCAGGAGGACGCTTGGGTGCCAGGGGGGGCTCTGGCTGTAAATTCCTCGCCTTCCGGGTCCTGCACAAGAGGCTAACGTGACTCGGGATTGGATCTCGAGGCCCGCATACTAGTCTACGGGCAGAAGCTTGGAATAGTGATCCCTAGCGGATTACTGGATAGCCTTCGGGCAGATTATGGACAAGCCTACGGGCAGAACTCCTTGTATTTCAAAGATAAAATGATGAAATGATAATAAAGAATTTGGCTGATATTGTTTTTCTATGTCATGTGATAAGATTACGTGAAGGAACCAGTGCTTAACAGGAGTAATTAAAGAAGCTGATTGCTATATGTCAAATTAATGTGTTAGATAATTACATAACTAAAACAAACTGAGGAAAGTGCGGAGGATGGGCCATGGGTCCGTCCTACGGTTGGGTGGTCGCGGTTAGCCGGGAACTTTTCTCAAAAATCTCGAAGAACAGCGGGATGATCATCATTATCAAAACGAATAATGAGAGCGATGACCTAGAGTTACGTCTTACCCAATTTACGGAATGGAACTATGCCTATTGGTAGAGAGGTTGAGTTTTGCCTCCCTCTCGTTTCCCATTCTCCTTGAACCAAGTGCAGCGTGAATCCGCTTCGGACCTGGCGTTTCTGCGTAAAGTAGTTCGCTCGGGTCTGACGCTAGTTGCTGCTAGCTAATGACCAAACATGAAAACCCAAATTCAGGTCGATCCTAAGTGGGAATGGCCATGATACTTCTGCTACGAGGCAGACGCGGGAAGACCTAGATCGCAAGTCCCGTAACATTCCATGGGAATGTCGGGCGGAGCTTTCTAGACATCCTTTCCGATGGACTGCTAAGACGTGTCTAGTGGACACGTTACACTGGCTATGTCAAGACTCTTAATGCAGTTAGAATGAGCTACTATTGGGAGAGGCTTAAAGGTGATGTGCTCAGATATGTCATTGAGTATTTATCTTGTCAACGTATCAAAGTTGAACATGTCAAGATGCAGGGAAGTTGCAATCACTTGACATTCCCAAAAGGAAATTTGAATTCATCAGTATGGACTTTTATGTTAGCCTACCCCAAGTTCAGGGAGGATACAACTCCATCATGGTTGTGCTTGACATGATCACTAAGGTTGCATACCTTATTCCAGTAAAGAAAAACTATAAAGCCTCAAACATTGCAAGGTTGTTTATCAAGGAAATATTCAAGCTACATGGGCTACCTAGAAGAATCATTAGTGATCGTGATTCTCTTTTCACATCACACTTCTGGAGAGCTATCCTTGAAGCCATTGGGACTCAACTCTGTTTTAGTACAGCCTACCATCCCCAAACTGATGGTCAAACGGAGAGAGTTAATCAAGTTATCGAGGATATGCTTAGGGCACACTGCTGTCGTGAGCCAAAAAGGTGGATTCAATACTTGCCTTTGGTTGAATCTGCCTACAATGCTTCTTACCAACAAAGCATTCAGATGACCCCTTTTCAAGCATTATATGGTCATGACTGTCGAAGTCCCCTAAACTTCTCAGATCCAACCTTGAGGGTTGAAGCTTCAAGGTAGATGTTGGAAGAGATGGATGACCAAATAAAGTCAATAAGACAAGACATCCAAACCGCCAAGGATAGATAGAAGGCATACGCGGATTTGAAGCGTCAAGATAGAATCTTCGAGGAAGGAGACATGGTCTTCATTCACATACGTCCATAGAAGAGTTCTCTATCCTTAGGAGATTGCAAGAAGCTAAGTCCAAGGTATTGTGGACAATACAAGATCCTCAAGTGCCTAGGACCTAATGCTGCAACTCTCGGAGAACCTTGAGATCCACAACCTTGAGAGCATGCCTCATCCAGTGGAAAGATTATCCCGAGGAGAATGCCACTTGGGTAGATGAAAGCACTCTCAACCATCAATATCCCTAGTTTATCTCGAGATGAGGACATCTCGATTCCTACAAGGGGGAGAGAATGTAATAATTATGTTTCCAAAAAAACCACATTCTTTATAAGACCCTCCTCTTAGGAGGCCAAAAGGATCATTTATCGGGAATAAAGGCAAATTTTTTTAATTATCCCCCTTTACCCCCAACCGATTGTCGTGCTGGAGGAGAGAGGAATAGCAAGGGAAATTAAGCTACTTGTTGGAGCTTGCAGAAGGTCGAAGCCCTGCACGATGCCGCGTGGGGGAGGGAGGATCCCCTCCCCTCACCTATATAGCCTTGTGCCATGGGAGTAAGGAACAAAGGGAGCATAACGCTGCGTGAAGTTTAGAGTAAGGAGGGGAGGCTCTGATAATCGATGCCATGGGAGGGAGAGAGGTGAACCGCCACCTGAAACTCTGAGCACGCCAGTCTGAGGGGAGTCGAGAAGGAGCAAGCCGCCGCCTGAAGGATAGTGTGCTGTGTGAGAGGAGTAACCCTGTGCCAGCTGCCGCTACCACCAACGAATCGCCATCTGTCGCCTTTCCCTTTCTCCACGTGGGCCTTCCATGATTTCCAGAAGCTTTAGAAGCTTCTTAGGAAGCTCTTAAAGCCTCCTTGGATGCCCCCTTCTTGTGGGCTTCCTCATAACCCATTTTTTGTGTCGGTTTAATAACCCCATCCCTCGGGATCCCAAAAACCCCCTTTCCTGTGGATCCCCTCCAAGTTTTTAAAAAGCCCATTAAGCTTTTCCTTTTCCCCCCCTTAGGTTCTTACTCAAAGGTTCATTTGAAACCTCGAGGTAACTTAGAATCCCCTTTCTATTGGCCTTCACAAGACACCCTCTTTCCCCCCTTTTCCATTTCACCCAAGGCCCTTTAAAAGCTCATTTAACCCGGGAGTTAAGGCCTTCTTCCCCCCTTCGGGTTCGCCACAAGGTTCCACTAGTTCGAGTTTAAGGAGGAAACCTATAAAGCCTTCTAAATCCGGTTTTAAAAGACGGAGAAATTAATCAAGGTGGCCGAATCACAAAGGAAGTTCACGTGCGAAGGAGACGGCCAAGATCATAAATCAACATCCAAGATGAAAAGGCCGCATTCGCCATGGCTCCCAAGAAAGCACAAGGTGCAACTATAGGAGGATCGTCTCCTAATATCCATGTGGACATTTCACCACAAGTCCAGGTTCTTCTTCCTAAATTTTATTAACGTCGTAATATTTCAATTATGCATGGATCATTTGAGGAATAAGGATGCATGTTTTTTCGATTAAAAATACTTTGGCTAATGGCTCACAATTGAGGGATTCAATCATTAGTATTTTTCAATAAAACGAACAAAATAAAGTGGGCATAAGATTTCTATGCATTTCTAGCAAGCGATTTTTATGCATTGCAAAGTAATGAAATTAGATTAATTAATCCCCATCTTCACAAAACAAAATTATGATAGTACACTTCCATTAAGCATGGAAGGAATAAACCGCATATCGCATTATTGAACTTCTTTTTCGAAATGATTCTTAAAGAAAGTTGCTAGCAATCGTAGGAAATTGCTAGGGCTGCATGAAGAAGATTTAACTCTAGGCAAGTGGCCTAAAAACTCAAATCAACGAAAGATTGTGTAAGTTCAGCATACGACTAATTCATTTGGAAATGAAAGTAGAAAAAGGCTGTATATTTAAACATAAAATCCTAAAGCTTAGTAGTATGAATCTTGTTTGCATGCTATAGGATGATCAATTGGAATTATGCTATAACTTAACCTATGCTTTGATCTTAACCCGAAAAGTTAGGGCTTGTAAATCAACTTATATGTAGGCAATGAATCATGTGGTTATGGAAATGGTAGCATAATTATCTTCAAGAATAGACAAGTTAAATTGGTTTTAAAAAACAGCGAGAGACTCGTTTACGAAGGGTTAATTCAATGCAACATATCCCAAAGAGCTAACTAGGATTTAACACGTTGAGGACATGACCTAGTCGCTCTTATTGCCAAAGCTGAAACTCCTATACCCTAAAGACTTGCCCACATTCAGAGAATGTAGGGACAATAGGACATACTTGCGACAAATGATCTAGGGTTTTTACCCTAAGGATCTCTCGCTAAAAAGATGAAACTCGATTTGAACTTGGAACCCTAGGACCGACAATATCGGCTTGATGCAATCAGGAATGGATTGTTATATCTAATCATGATTTCGTGATTATGAGACTCCATTCGATGGGTAAATAGTCCCATAGATTTGATGCGAGACTTCTGCAAAAAGTTTCAGATTTGCATGATCTTGCCAAGTCGCAATTGATCTCGGATGGATTGCTGGATGCATTCGGAAAGAAGGATTCACTCCTTAGCAGTTGGCCAAAAATAAGGACCAATGGAAATGATTGTGCTTGTAACAGTTTTAAGAGCACTGTTTTGCTTTGTTTGCTCAAAGAATTAAAGGATGCAAAGATATCTAATGCTTCAGGTTGAAGGCTTGAAGGGAGAGGCAGCTTCAATTACCCCCGACTGCCTGCCTGACCCTAACCAAGGGGGTTGTTAACTGCACCGGGAAGGTGGACTGAACCCGCCACAAGAGGTCTCTTCGTTGAGCGCTACTTGGAGTAGGAGGACGCTTGGGTGCCAAAGGGGGGTCTGACTATAAATCCCTCGCCTTCCGGGCCTTGCACAATAGGCCAACCTGACTCAGGATTGGATCCCGAGGCCCGCATACTAGTCTATGGGCGAAATCTTGGATTAGTAATCCATGTCGATTGCTGGATAGCCTTCGGGCAGATTATGGATGAGCCTGCGGGCTGGACTTTATAAATGTATTTCAAAGATAATATGATAAGCTGTTGAAAAGAAACTTGTTTGACATTGCTTTTCTATGTCAAGTGCTATGATTACGTGAAGGAACCAGTACCTAACAGGTTAATTAAGGAAGGTGACTGATACATGTCCAACCAAATGTGGTAGGTAATTAAATAACTAAAACAACTTGAGGAAAGTGGGGTGGATGTGGCCATGGGTCCGTCCTACGGATGGGTGGTCCTGATTAGCCGAGAACTTTTCTCAATCATGATGGACACCAAGAAGATCGTTCAAAGAACACGAACAACAAGAATGTTGACCTGGAATCTAAGTTAAAATAATCCCAATTTACACTGTTTTAGGGGAATAGAATGGGACTATGCCCTATGGCAGAGAGGTCGAGCCTTGCATCCCTCTTGTTTCCCATTCTCCTTGAACGAAGTGCAGTGTGAATCCGCTTCGGACCTCGCGTTTCTGCATAAAGTAGCTCACTCAGGTTCGACATTAGTTGCCGTTTAGGAAATGACCAATAGGGAAAACCTTGATTCAGGGTCCTAAATGGGAACGGCTAGAATACTTCCGCTACGTGACAGACGCAGAAAGTCCTAGATTGCAAATCCCGTAACATTCCATGGGAGTGCCGGGCGGAGCTTTCTTGCCAAGTCACAAATAAACCCTTGGGGATCTTGCCAAGTCGCAATCCATCCTAGATCGAGTGCTGGATGCATTCGAAAAGAAGGATTCACTCCTTAGCAGTTGGCCAGAAATAACGACCAATGGAAATGATTGTGCTTGTAACAGTTTTAAGACCACTGTTTTGCTTTGTTTGCTCAAAGAATTAAAGGATGAAAAGATATCTAATGCTTCAGGTTGAATGCCTGAAGGGAGAGGTAGCTTCAATTACCCTCGACTACCTGCCTGACCCTAACCAAGGGGGTTGTTAACAGCGCTGGGAAGGTGGACTGAACCCACCGCGAGAGGTCTCTCCCTTGAGTGCTACTTGGAGTAGGAGGACGCTTGGGTGCCAGAGGGGGCTCTGGTTGTAAATCCCTCACCATGGGGAGCTCCAATATTGTTCCAGAAAAAGAAAGATGGAACACTTCGACTATGTATTGATTACAGAGGGTTGAATCAATCAACTATCAAGAACAAGTATCCTATTCCTAGAATAGATGAGCTTCTTGATCGTCTTCAAGGTGCCAAGATCTTCTCCAAGATTGATCTCAGGTATGGTTACTATCAGATAAGAATCAAGGAAGGAGATATCCCAAAGACG
The DNA here is from genome assembly GCF_053477565.2 of Lygodium microphyllum. Taxonomy (NCBI): domain Eukaryota; kingdom Viridiplantae; phylum Streptophyta; class Polypodiopsida; order Schizaeales; family Lygodiaceae; genus Lygodium; species Lygodium microphyllum. The sequence continues at coordinate 26,597,821 of NC_141146.1, read as the reverse complement.
GCCTTCAATACAAGATATGGACACTTTGAGTTTCTAGTTATGTCATTCGTGCTTACGAATGCGCCTGCCACCTTCAATAGGTTAATGCAGGATATCTTTAGGCCATATCTTGATGACTTCGTGCTCGTCTTCTTTGACGATACTTTAGTCTATTCCAAACAAGAAGAATATCATGAACCCCAACTCCGGATTGTCCTTGAGACAATGAGGATACATAAACTGTATGCTAAGATGAAGAAGTGTGCATTCTTCAAACTTCAGATTGAATATCTGAGATTCATCGTATCAATGGAAGGAATCTCAGTGGACCTAGCCAAGGTCAGAGATGTGCTAGAATGGCCAATAGCAACAACTGTCAAATAAATACGCAGCTTTCTTGGATTGACAAGATGGTATAGGGTTTTCATAAAAAACTATGCTTTGATTGCATCACCTTTGAGAACTTACTGAACAAGCAAACTTCCATTGCATGGTCAACTCCCAAACAAACTAGCTTTGATAGATTGAAGAAAAGTTTGGTATTAGCATCTGAAATTACCAGACCTGAGTAAGGAGTTCGAGGTAGTAATTGATGCGAGCATGCTTGCCTTAGGATGTGTGCTCATTCAGGAAGGTCATCCTATAGCATACTCTTCAAGGAAACTGAAGAGCCATGAGAAGAATTATACTACCCATGATCTAGAATTGTTAGCTGTCATCCACACTCTAAAGCTTTGGAGACACTACCTGTTGGGTAACAAGTCTACTCTAGTGACTGATCATAAGAGTCTCAAGTGGATCTTTACCCAGAACAAACTCAACATGAGGCAACATCGGTGGATTGAAGTGCTGGAGGAGTATGACTTTGAAATCAAGTACTGACCTCGAAAGGAGAACGTAGTTACCGATGCACTCCGTCGCAAGGCATTCCTTAATTCACTAATCTTGCAAAATCCATCAACAGCTATATCTCTAGCTACAAAGGTATCCTTGCCAAATAATCCAATACTTGAGCTAGCTCGAGAGGAAGCATGCCATGATCCAGCCTATAAAAAGATGCTAAGGGAGATCTCTATCAAGGACTAGCATCAAAAGCTACAGGCTAAGTATCATGAATTCTCTATCAATAGTAGACTTGTCTACTATAGAACGAGGCTATGTATATCGACAAGCTAGTCACTTAAGCAGAAGATATTGTGGGAAGCTCATGATTCCCCTTTCTCAGGACACCCTAGCTATGCCAAGACTCTTAATGCAGCTAGAATGAGCTACTATTGGGAGAGGCTTAAAGGTGACGTGCTCAAGTATGTCAGTGAGTGTTTGTCTTGTCAACGTATCAAAGCTGAACATGTCAAGATGCCAGGGAAGTTGCAATCACTTGGCATTCCCCAAATGAAATGGGAATTCATCAGTATGGACTTTGTTGTTGGCCTACCCCAAGTTCAAGGAGGATACACCTCCATCATGGTTGTGCTTGACATACTCACTAAGGTTGCACACCTTATTCCAGTAAAGACAAACTATAAAGCCTCAGACATTGCAAGGTTGTTTATCAAGGAAATATTCAAGCTACATGGGATACCCAGAAGAATCATTAGTGATCGTGATTCTCTCTTCACATCACACTTTTGGAGAGCTATCCTTGAAGCCATGGGGACGGAACTTTGTTTTATTACAGCCTACCATCCCTAAACTGATGGTCAAACGGAGCGAGTCAATCAAGTTATCGAGGATATGCTTAGGGCACATTGCTATCGTGAGCCAAAAAGGTGGATTCAACACTTGCCTTTGGTTGAATTTGCCTACAATGCTTCTTACCAACAAAGCATTCAGATGACCCCTTTTCAAGCATTATATGGTCATGACTATCGAAGTCCCCTAAACTTCTCAGATCCAACCTTGAGCGTTGAAGCTTTAGGGTAGATGTTGGAAGAGATGGATAACCAAATAAAGTCAATAAGACAGGACATCCAAGCCGCCAAGGATAGATAGAAGGCATACGCGGATTTGAAGCGTCAAGATAGAATCTTCGAGAAAGGAGACATGGTCTTCATTCGCGTATGTCCACAGAAGAGTTCTCTATCCTTAGGAGACTGCAAGAAGCTAAGTCCAAGGTATTGTGGACCATACAAAATCCTCAAGTGGCTAGGATCTAATGCCTATAGATTGCAACTCCCGGAGAACCTAAAGGTTCATAATGTATTCCATATCAGCCTATTGAAGAAGTATGTACCTAATCCTAACCATGTACTTGATGACCAACAAGTTGTAATGCCTAGTCAAGGAGTCCTTGAACTAAGGCCTGATAGGATCCTAGATGTTAGGGAGAGGCAACTGAGATCCAGAACCTTGAGAGAATGCCTCGTCCAGTGGAAAGATTATCCCGAGGAGGATGCCACTTGGGTAGATGAAAGCACTCTCAACCATCAATATTCCCAGTTTATCTCGAGATGAGGACATCTCGATTCCTCCAAGGAGGAGAGAATGTAATAATTCCATTTCCAAAAAAACCGCATTCTTTATAAGAACATCCTCTTAGGAGGCCAAAAGGATAATTTATGGGGAATAAAGGCAAATTGTTTTAATTATCCCCCTTTCCCCCCAACCGACTGTCGTGCTGGAGGAGAGGGGAATAGCAAGGGAAATTAACCTCCTTGCTGGATCTTGCAGAAGGTTGAAGCCATTCAGGATGCCGCATGGGGGAGGGAGGATCCCCTCCCCTCACCTATATAGCCTTGTGCCATGGGAGTAAGGAACAAAGGGATCATAACGCTACGTGAAGTTTAGAGTAAGGAGGGGAGGCCGTGATAATCGATGCCATGGGAGGGAGAGAGGTGAACCGCCGCCTGAAACTCTGAGCACGCCAATCTGAGGGGAGTCGAGAAGGAGCAAACCGCCTGAAGGATAGTGTGTTGTGTGAGAGGAGTAACCCTGCGCCAGCTACTGCTACCACCAACGAATCGCCATCTGCCGCCTTTCCCTTCCTCCACGTGGGCCTTCCATGATTTCCAGAAGCTTTAGAAGCTTCTTAGGAAGCTTTTAAAGCCTCCTTGGAAGCCCCCCTTCTTGTGGGCTTCCTCATAACCCATTTTTCGTGTGGGTTTAATAACCCTACCCCTCGGGATCCAAAAAGCCCCCTTTCCCATGGATCCCCTCCACGTTTTTAAAAAGCCCATTAAGCTTTTCTTTTTCCCCCCCTCATGTTCTTACTCAAAGGTTCATTTTAAACCTCGAGGTACCTTAGAACCCCCTTTCTATTGGCCTTCACAAGACACCCTCTTTCCCCCCTTTTCCATTTCACCTAAGGCCCTTTAAAAGCTCATTTAACCTGGGAGTTAAGGCCTTCTTCCCCCCTCTGGGTTCCCCACAAGGTTCCACTAGTTCGAGTTTAAGAAGGAAACCTATAAAGCCTTCTAAATCGAGTTCCAAAAGACGGAGAAATTAATCAAGGTGGCCGAATCACAAAGGAAGTTTCATGTGCGAAGGAGACGGCCAAGATCATAAATCAGCATCCACGACAAAAAGGCCGCATTCACGATGGCTCCCAAGAAAGCACAAGGTGCAACTACAGGAGGATCGTCTGTTGAGATATCAAGCTCCACTCGTGATATGCCAAGGTGACCGTTGTGCATTTATGTCACCGACTTGTCAGTTGCAGATGCGGTTGGTACACCACCCATGAATAATAGCTAGATGACAGCTATCCTTATCTACTCTAGTTCGTGGCTCAGTTAGTATGCCACCTTAGTTAGTTAAGTTTGGTTTGAGATCCATATATAGGTTTTTTCTATTTCTTTTGTACTAGAGTTCTTTTGGCTTACACAACTAAGAAGAGAAAAACTGTTTTCAGCCTCTACCTTTGTGTGTATTCCTCCATTGTGCAAGTAAGAAAGCTACAAGTGAGACTCCTTCCTTCTCTCCCACAATCTTGACATGGTATCATAGCCTTCTTCGTGGTAAGGAGCTCAAGAAAGCAAGCCAAGTTCGCGGTGTTCTGGTAAGAGGACCAGTGTTGCTTTCATTCTTCTGTTTTGGGAGCAAGTCTCACCAGGTAGCACAGTCGGAAAGTGCAAGAGTGCATTGTCTCAGGTTGAGACGCCCTTCGCGGTGAAGCAAGAGAGCAGTGTATGTTGCGGGTGAGGGCTTTAGCCCACGGTGACCCTATTTTTTTGATTTGAGGCCATTTCGGGGCCTGTTTTGGAGGCGGAAGTTTTCTGCACGCACTTAGGAAAAGACCCAGTTTTATGCTGTGCGACCACTGTTCTACAGGTCGGTGAAAAATTACCACACAAATTGCATCGTATGCTTGTGTGCAGAGACATTGGGAGTTACAGAATCATCCTTGGTTCCTGTTTATGCAAAATCGTCACTAGGAAGTGATTGTGTGGTCAAATACCACTTCATCAGTTTTGCAGATTTGCCCTTGTGAGGGTGAAGCTGTGTTTTTTGCAGTGACAGAATTTTTTGCAGTGTTCTGTAATGGCGTCTGATTCTCTTTCACAGATTGTAACTGAAAATCTTGACAAGAACAACTTCCAAGCATGGAAGTTTAGAATGAAAATTTCCTTATGGGAAAAGGATATTGGGAATTTGTTGCAGGAAATGAAGAAGAACCAGTTCTTCCTGATGTTCCTAATCAACAGCAAATGCATGCATTTAAAGCATGGCATGAGAGAGCCAGGAAAGTTATGTACTGGCTGTCTATCAGTATTTCAGACTCTATGATTGTGCATATTCAGGATGCAAATACGCCAAAGGAGGCATGGGATACTTTGTCAAAAATGTATAGCACAAATACGCAAGCCAGGAAAATGCAGCTCAAGCAAGAGTTGCATAATGTGCAAAGAGAAAGTATGAGCATCAATGACTACCACATGAAGGTGAAGAAGATTGCAGATGCACTTGCTTCCATTGGGTCGCCAGTGGAAGATGATGATTTAGTTTCTGTGACCTTGAATGGTCTAGGAAAGGATTATGCACAGTTCCGAACATCCATTTCCATCCGTGAAAGATTTCTTGATTTTGAGGAGTTGATTGCTCTTCTAATTTCTGAGAAGCAGAGAAATGGTGGTGCATCTTCTTCAAGAGGAACTTCAAAAGAAGTTGTCTTCTACTCAAATGCTGGAAAAGGTAGAGGCAGAGGTAGAGGAGGCCGTCTGGAGACCGTGGTAGAAATCAGATTATGCAGCAAACTCAAGAAAACCAGTCCTATGGAGGAGGACATGGTAACTCTAGAGGCAGGGGGAGCCAAAGAGGTCGTGGTGGATGGCAAAGAGGCCAAAATGCAAACAGCAATGTTGAATGCTACTACTTTGGTAAAATGGGTCATATGGCTAAGGACTGCTATAAAAAGCAGAATGACATCATGAATGGAAAATTGCAACAAGGGAATTATGCATCTTCTAGTAGACAGGGTGATGACAGAAATTAGCATTTGTTTATGGTGCAGCACATGACCAATTCTGTGACAAGTGCAGAAGAAAGTAACGATGTGTGGTATGTTGACTCAGGTGCATCAAACCACATGACAGGTCATGCAGAATGGATGCAGGATGCAAGGAAAATGGAAAAACTAGGATTTGTGGAGACTGGTGATGATACTGCACATCCTATTGTGTAGATTGGAAATATTCCTTTGTCTATGCAGGATGGAAAAAAGAAATACCTGTCGGATATATTTCATGTCCCGAATATCACCAAGAACCTGGTTTCTGTTGGTCAAATGGTTGAGCAAGGCTTGCAGGTCAGATTTAATTCCAATGGATGCTTTGTTGAGGATATGAAAAATAAAGGTTGCTTGATAGCAAAAGGAAAGAAGAAGGGCAGAATGTTTACGTTGGATGCAGACATGTCTGAATTGAGTGCAGTAATGTTTGCACATGGGACTGGTGTAGTTGCAGATATTGATATCTGACATAAACGCATTGGTCATGTTAATGTACAGCGACTTAAATCAATGTAGGCCCAAAATATTGTTGCAGGATTGCCTAAATTCAAGGTTGCAGAAATGCATAAGGTATGTGAAGCTTGCCAATTTGGAAAACATGCAAGGAAACCATTTCCTAGACATGTTCAAGAGAGTAAGAAGCCATTGGAATTAACCCACTCTGATGTGTGGACTACTAAAGCTGCATCTCTTGGAGGCTGTCATTATTTTGTCACTTTTATTGATGACTATAGGAGAAAAGTTTGGGTGTATTTTATGAAAAAGAAAAGTGAAGTTTTTGGGCATTTCAAAACTCTTAAAGCTATGGTTGAAAAAGAAACAGGCCTACAAATAAAATGCCTAAGGTCAGATGGAGGGGGAGAGTATCTCTCAAATGAGTTTGCAAGGTTCCTGCAGGAGCATGGCATAAAGCAACAATATTCATGCGGTCATACCCCACAACAAAATGGAATTGCAGAAAGGAAAAACAGGTATATTGGAGAGGTATCTCCTGCCATGCTCAATGAAAAAGACCTGCCAGATTTTTATTGGGCTGAGGTAGTTGCTACAATAGTCTACATAATGAACAGGACTCCCACTGTAGCAATACATGGGATGACTCCAGAGGAGAGGTATACTGGTAGGAAACCAGATATTTCTCATTTGAAAATTTTTGGTTGCATTGCCTATGTTCATGTGCCAAATGAGTTGAGATCCAAGTTGGATCCATAAGCTGAGAAGTGCATCTTTATTGGTTACTCTCTGCAGCAGAAAGGGTATAGATGCTATAACCCTTCTACTCGTAAGTTTACAGAGAGCAGAGATGTTGTTTTTTATGAGACGAGTAGCTGGTATAAACCAGTAAATGTGATTGATGATGTAGATGCACAAAATGGTAATGCTGCACAAAATTCACAGCAGCAGTCACAAAATATTAGTGGACCTAGAACGTCCTCTAGTAGTGGTTCACATTCTTCGCCATGGATAGGCAGATTGAGATCAGGAGAATCTTCTCAAAGCAATGCAGATAGTGGTATTCAAGTATCACGAAAAGAAAAAGAGAAGTTAGATCAGCCCATGTTTGATGTGAATGCAGGTCACTCTTATGTGGATGGTGAATCCAGTGGCTTAGAACAGAGCATTGATGATGAGTTGGGTATTCCTTCTATTGTTACACCTAGAGTAAGGAAGACCAGGGATGTTTTGAGAGCACCTGGGAGTGAACCTACTTTGCGTAGGTCTACCAAAGCTAGGTATCCTGTGGATAGGCTGAAATATGATGGATTTACAGCCATTCACTATGCCTATATGGTCAAAGTGATACATGAACCAGAACCCACTTCTTTTGAGCAAGCCATGGGAAAAGAAAAATGGGAGAAAGCCATGGATGAAGAAATGGATGCCTTGGAAGCAAATGCTACATGGGAATTGGTACCTTTGCCTAAAGGTAAGAATGCAATTGGCTGTAAGTGGGTTTATAAGGTGAAGCACAAAGCAGATGGTTCTGTGAACAGATACAAGGCAAGATTAGTAGTCAAGGGGTATGCATAAACATATGGCATTGATTATAAAGAAACATTTAGTCTGGTTGCAAGGATGGCAATCGTAAGAGCAGTCATTGCTGTGGATGCATCAAAGGGATGGTCTTTACATCAGATGGATATAAAGAATGCCTTTTTGCATGGTGATTTGCAAGAAGAGGTATATATGGAGCAGCCACCAAGTTATGTGCATGTTGTTCATCCTGAGTTTGTTTGCAGGTTGAAGAAAGCCTTGTATGGCTTGAAGCAAGCACCTAGAGCATGGACTGACAAGATAGGATAGTATCTTGTCACTATTGGCTTTCAGATTTCCAAGGCAGATTTCTCACTTTATGTGAGAAAAACAGAGAAAGATATTATGCTACTTGTCATTTATGTTGATGATTTGATTATGACAGGTGAGAGTGATGAAGATATCCTTCATGTGAAGATGCTATTGAAGCAGAAGTTTGAGATGAAGGATTTGGGAGAGCTGCGTTATTTCTTGGGCATTGAGGTGATTAGATCACCAAGTGGGATACGGCTCTTGCAGAGGCAGTATGGATTGGACATGCTGTCCAAATACGGGATGACAGGCTGTAAGCCTATTTCGGTTCCTTTGGAGCAGAATGTGAAGCTGAGCACAGATGTAAGTGAGCTTCTGGAAGACCCTACTATGTACAGACGCATAGTAGGAAGTTTGATTTATATGACTATTACCAGGCCAGATTTGAGCTATGCTATTGGATTGGTAAGTCAGTTTATGCAGGCTCCAAGGAAACCGCATTTGGATGCGGCTAGACACATACTCAGGTATGTGAAGTCCACATTGCAGTATGGACTACTTTATGAGACTGGGGTTCAGATACAGTTGCATGGATACACTGATGCTGATTGGGCTGGTAGTATTTTTGATAGACGATCTACCAGTGGATATGTGTTCTCTTTTGGGAGTGTTGCAGTCACTTGGAGCACCAAGAAATAACCTACAGCTGCCTTGTCGAGCACAGAGGCTGAGTACAGGAGTGCAACAATGGCAGCATGTGAAGTAGCTTGGTTGCATAAGCTACTTTATGATATGCATCAGCCTACAAATGGGCCAGTTGTCATTTATTGTGACAACATCAGTAGTATACACTTGGCAAATAACCCAGTCTATCATGCTAGAACAAAGCACATTGAGGTGCATTATCACTATGTGCGGGAGAGGGTTTTACTAGGTCTTATTGATCTAGTTTATGTCAACACAGAGGACCAGGTAGCTGACATATTCACAAAGGCATTGGGTACAGAGAAGCTGTGCGAGTTCAGAGACCTGCTTGGTGTGCAGGAATTGGGATTGAGCTTGAGGGGGAGTGTTGAGATATCGAGCTCCACTCGTGATATGCCAGGGTGACCATTTTGCATTTATATCACCGACTTGTCAGTTGCAGATGTGATTGGTACACCACCCATGAATAATAGCTAGATGACAGCTATCCTTATCTACTCTAGTTCGTGGCTCAGTTAGTATGCCACCTTAGTTAGTTGAGTTTGGTTTGAGACCCTTCTATTTCTTTTGTACTAGAGTTCTTTTGGCTTACACAACTAAGAAGAGGAAAACTGTTTACATTGCATGTTATAGGATGATCAATTGGAATTATGCTATAACTTAACCTATGCTTTGATCTTAACCCGAAAAGTTAGGGCTTGTAAATCAACTTATACGTAGGCAATGAATCATGTGGTTAGGAAAATGGTAGTATAATTATCTTCAAGAAAAGACAAGTTAAAATGGTTTAAAAAAACCGCAAGGGACTCATTTAGGAAGGGTTAATTCAATGCAACATATCCCAAAGAGCGAACTAGGATTTAACACGTTGAGGACCTGACCTAGTCACTCTTATTGCCAAAGCAGAAACTCCTATACCCTAAAGACTTGCCCACATTCACAGAATGTAGGGACAGTAGGAGATACTTGCGAGAAATGATCTAGGGTTTTTACCCTAAGGATCTCTCGTTAAAAAGATGAAACTCGGTTTAAACTTGGAACCCTAGGACCGACAATGTCGGCCTGATGCAATTAGGAATGGATTGTTAGATCTAATCATAATTTCGTGATTATAAGACTCCATTTGATGGGTAAATAGTCCCATAGATTTGATGCGACACTTGTGCAACAAGTTGCAGATTCGCATGATCTTGTGATTTGATCACAAGGGAATGGCCAATTCCTCGGAATGAGATTGGTAGATTCTTACGCAAGTTATCTTGCAAGAAGATAAATAATCGTCCTGATATAGTACCTTTCTTGGGTAAAGTGACCAAGATACGGGGATTAGATATTTGCTTGGAAGCAAAAGACCAATCAGTAAATTGGAATAACATATGTGTTGCTATTTGAACTTAAGGTATTGATTAAGTCGAGTTAATAGGGTATGGCCCTAATCCAGGATATAGGGTTAACAAATAAACCCTTGGGGATCTTGCCAAGTTGCAATTGATCCCAGATCGAGTGCTGGATGCATTCGGAAAGAAGGATTCACTCCTTAGCAGTTGGCCAAAAATAACGACCAATGGAAATGATTATGCTTGTAACAGTTTTAAGAGCACTGTTTTGCTTTGTTTGCTCAAAGAATTAAAGGATGAAAAGATATCTAATGCTTCAGGTTGAAGGCCTGAAGGGAGAGGCAGCTTCAATTACCCCCGACTCCCTGCCTGACCCTAACCAAGGGGGTTGTTAACCGTGCCGGGAAGGTGGACCGAACCCGCCGAGAGCAGGAGGACGCTTGGGTGCTAGAGGGGGCTCTGGCCATAAATCCCTCGCCTTTCGGGCCCTACACAAGAGGCCAACATGACTTGGGATTGGATCCCGAGGCCCGCATACTAATCAATAGTTAGAATCTTAGATTAGTAATCCCTGTGGATTGCTGGATAGCCTTCGGGTGGATTATGGACGAGCCTACGGGCTGGACTTTATAAATGTATTTCAAAGATAATATGATAAGCTATTGAAAAGGAACTTGTTTGACATTGCTTTTCTAGGTCAAGTCTATGATTACGTGAAGGAACCAATGCCTAATGGGTTAATTAAGGAAGCTGACTGATACATGTCCAACTAAATGTGGTAGGTAATTAAATAATTAAAACAACTTGAGGAAAGTGCGGTGGATGCGGCCATGGGTCCGTCCTACGGATGGGTGGTCCCAGTTGGCCGGGAACTTTTCTCAATCATGATGGACAGCAAGAAGATTGTTCAAAGAACACAAACAGCAAGAGGGTAGATCTGGAATCTAAGTTATAATAATCCCGATTAATGTTGTTTTAGGGGAATGGAATGGGACTATGCCCTATGGCAGAGAGGTCAAGCCTTGTATCCCTCTTATTTCCCATTCTCCTTGAACCAAGTGCACTGTGAATCCACTTCGGACCTGGCATTTCTGCGTAAAGCAGTTTGCTCGGGTTCGACATTAGTTGCCGTTTAGGAAATGACCAATAGGCAAAACCCTAATTCAGGTCGATCGTAAGTGAAAACGGCCAGATTACTTCCGCTACGTGACAGAGGTGGAAAGTTCTTGATCACAAACCCCGTAACATTCCATGGGAGTGCCGGGCAGAGCTTTCTAAACATCCTTTCCGATGGATTGCTAAGACGTGTCCTGAAGACAATAGGTGGACACGTTACAGAATTGGCAACACAATATGCGATATACGATATTCCATTTTACCCATGATTTACTTTTTGTGAATTTTTAATTTTTCAATGTTTTGCATTGCGAGGTTGACAATACATTTAATCTATAGTTGCAGATACTCATTGGTGAGTTTTTCTATTATCAGTGCAATATAATCTAGTTAACGCATTTTCAAAAAAAGATTGAACCGTCAAATTTGTAAATCGGAATCTGGTGAAACTTCACCCTCATGCTGGGCATCAGAAAAACTCATTTATATTAAAAATTTGGCCCCATCAGAATCCTCTGGGTAACCTATCTAGAGGCTCGCGTCCCCAGACGCTGTTGAAGGGTTTTTGAAAGCAAAATCGTGTCTACAGAAGACCTTGATAAATTTTAAGATGGAAGATCAATCAAGTGACTAAATACAAATCTGCAACAGCAATTCCGGCATAATGTGCATTGAGCAAATGAATATTTTTAACAATCATGCCCATCAACACGTAGTTTCAATCCCAAGCCTGATATGACTGCAATTACCTTCTGTGATGTTGATCAGTTGGAAAGATTCAACTCTTAGAAACCACCTATTTTGTGACAAGTACTGAAGAGCAGTATAATAACTATGAGCCCAATTTCATAGATTGTTTAAAGATTACCCAATGTTGTGTGTATGGCTCAGCATGAGCTTGGCTGTTCCACATCTTAACTGCTTGCTTCTATAAGCATATTCCTTGCCAACATATGTAAGAGGAGCATAAAGTCAACAATGTATTTACACACACTGATCTTGTTTGCACCTCCTGTATTGTTAGTGAAGGAGTCTCTTCATGAAACTCTTAGTCCAGGAAACATTGAGAATAAATATGCAGAAGCATAGAGATATCACAAGTTTACATTGCCTGCACTTCACTTTCAATGTGAACCATACCCATAAATCCTTGAGAATTGAGACACTCTTCTAAAAAGTTACTGAGAAAGTTCCATTTCCAGATTTAGAGTCTGCAACATGTATCCTCTGTGCATAATCCCTCCATCCAACGAGAATCACCCATGCTCTGGCGGAACTGCGTTAGTTCTTGGAGGGATATATCCCTGCTGTGTAGATCCCGTTTTCACCAGTGCATCATATTGAGAATCAAATTTATTTGATTCTTTTGGACTATTTGCATCTTTCAAATTTGCCTCAGATTGATTTCTACGAAACCCTTGCTAAAGCGAGGCTCAAACAATTGCTCTGGGAAAATTGAAACCATAGCAGATGTGAAGACGATTGGCAGAGATGGAGAGGCCGAACAAGAAGCTACGTTGGAACGTCTATTGACAAGTCTTGGCCTCACAGACTACAGTAAAATCGAGTCTGCGCTCGCCAAGCTCCTGCTATATGCTATATCTTGCCTTAGCTCCTCCAGGCAATCCACCAATTCTTCCCTCTCCTTCTTGTTAGAAATCAAGCTCACCGTCAGTGTGTCTTCATCTAAGACCGACATCTATGACAGCTAGTGTGTACAGCTGTCTACATGTGACTACATTAAATAAGTCGGATTAGTAGTCAGTTAGTAACCTGACTAGAGTTAGTCAGTCTAGTCTACATTTACACTAGGTCACTTTATCTTGTAGAGTGTGTGCTTTTCAGTAGAGAGTGTGGAATATGAAGAAATGAGCTTGGGAGCCTGAAGGCTCATGGATATGGAGTTTTTCCTTTTCTCTCTCTCTCCTCATTGAACACTTCTTTTGTTGTCTCTTCCCGTCAGTAGGCTACGTCGTCTTCAGTCTCCTGAGTATCTTTGTCTACTTTCAGGATTATTGTCACAGCATCGTCTTCCGCCCTTTGTACTACAGCGTCTTCCGTCCTTACAATCCACTAGACATGTTCGTTCTAGCACCTCCTTCCTCTTCTGCTATATTCCTCCTTTCCCTGGCATAATGCTCATCTGATCAGCATCGTCGTCTTCGTTTTTGCTCCCCTCAACAACGAAGATCTGCCTTCCTTCCACAGGAATCAAAGCAGGTCCCCCTTCATGTAGGCCAGAAGCACAGGTCGTAAGCTCTCCATTTGACTGAGAAATTTAGTCTCCTTCAGCTCCACATCTGAAATATGTAGGATCTTATTATCAAAGAAAATCCTTTGCGATTCGTATGCTTTCCGCTTGCGATTCGTATGCTTTCTGCTTGCGATTCATATGCTTTCTGCTCTGCTCTTCATCTATCCACCACCTTTCGACTGCACCTTTGCTCTAGCTCTCCTCATTTCCTCTGTTTTTTTTCCCCCTCGAATCTAATTAGTGCCTACCAGTCCTGAATATGCTCCACTCTTCTCAATTAAGCCTCTTCGCGCCAAAAAGCCCCCTTTTTAAAATAGCCATCCATTTCAAAATAGCCTTCCGTCGCTTTTCCTTCCCCCAAGCTCCTTAAGTCACTACAATGACATGTATTATTTACAGTACATTATGCTGAGCACCACGGACCATGTTTGCATACGAAGCTCGAATAGCCTTGACATATTTGATCCTGCATGATCTCAGGTACCCCAGTGACAATCTAAACATTTCAGCTCAGTACACATACAGTGGAACACACGTGTATCCTGCATCTGCTTTGTACTTCTCATAAAATTCTTGGAGGGCAAAGATAAATCTTGATTGCATTTCAGAGACCTCTTCAGTAGACAGGCTTGGATTTTTCTTCACATCAATGGGCTTCCCAACAATAAAGTGCATCGGACGACACAAAGATAAAGGGGACTCAAACATTCCCCAAAACATAACTGGCACAAAGCGAAGCAGTCGACAGATCTGATTGTATACCTTGCCCTTGGGTTTCCACCACTTGTAAACATGGGTCTGCCCAAATAAAAAACAAGGCACTAAAGGAGCTCCTATCTCAATTGCTATAGAAACCAGCTCTCTGCTTCAGATAAGCTACCTCACGGTCATGTTTCATAAAGAGCATCTCTCTAACACCTCCAGGAATCAGAACACAACTACAACCATATTTTAATAAATCACAAAGAACCTTTCTTGAAGCAGACACTAGTCCCAACCAAGTCCATATGTGTCTTAAAATAGTTCTAAAAACCGCACTACTTGCCAGACCCTTAACTTTTCAACTGTAGAAACCTCCATTGCAAAATCCAAGGTAGATGGTAATTGATCTTCTAGTGCTTCTGAAACTAATCCAAACTTCCCAAACATATCCATTACTCTTCTCTCCACTATACTCGCATGCAAAAAATAAATGTAAACACAACTAAGTATGTACAAAGTAACAAATGTCACACACACAACATTTTGGTGGATTCCACACCTCGGATGTGCAGCAGTATGACATCCACCCCCTCTAATCCTACGCATCCTCCGGATGGGCCAACTACCCATGATCATTATCATCAAGATCCACGAATAGATCAATCTCTTCATTGTGTATTTCCAGTATATCAACAAGATTATTTGTCATATCATCTGTCTCTTCTATTGGAGTTTCTTCTCGTTGCTCTTCTCTTGCAAATTATTCCAATGCATAATCCTTATTATCTCTTTTCTTGAAAATCTTGATTCTTTTTCCTGCAATAGGCACTCTAAGCACTGTCCCATCCAATTCTGTCAGCTCATATGTTGCATTGTCAAAGACATGTCTGACTATGTATGGCCCAAACCATCTTTTAACCATCTTTCGAAGTGCACTATGCTGATTTTCAAGGTTGCTATCAAAGACTAATACCCAGTCTCCCTCTTCTATTGCTCTAGGCCGCAAGCGATGCCTACTGTCAAACCTGTCCTTATTTCTTAGTCTAGACACCTTCAACCTGTCAATAGATAGCTGAATATCCTCTGGTCTTCTCTCCAACTGCCGAATCCGAAGAGGTAAGAGCTCCTCTCTCATCAAATCCTCCTGCCAAGGTAAAACTGACCAAGTCAAAGCACAAGTCTCAGTCGGCATAACCGGTTTCTGACCATACATTAACTCTACGGGCATATATCCTGTGGTAACACTGTGAGTCGTACAATCAGCCCACAAAGCAAATGGTAGAAGTCTCGGCCATTCTCCAATCTGTCCTCTGCATGCTTTGGCTAATGCTTTCACTATCGGCGGATGTCCTCTTTCACTCTTCCCATTTCCCTCTGGATTGTATGCTGTGGTTAGAGCCAACTTGATTCCTAGTTGAGAGAAAAACTCCCTAGCTTCATCTGCATCCAATTCACCGCGATCCGTAGTGATCTTACCCACACAACCATACCTGCAGAAAATTTCTTCCAATAAGAACTTACACACTGCACTAGTGGTCGTCGTTCTCAAATGTCTGCCCTCAACATGATTGGTAAGATCCTCTCTAGCCAAAATAATATATCTGATCTGCCATAGACCCATAGGCATAGTAACCAAGTTAACTACCCACTTATAATGAATGCATAGCGGATAGATCGGATGAAGCTCATCTCGATGACGCACTACCGAATACATCTGGCAATCTCTGCAAGTCTCTACAAAGTGAGAAACATCTCTGTACATGCCTTTCCACCAATATTTCTCCTTGATTTTCTCATAAGTAGCCCACACTCCTCTATGAACAGCCCAAGGACTCTCATGAAACTCCCTCATCACTTGTAACTGTGTCTCTCTATCGCAGACAACCTGCAAGGGTAATCCACCTCTTTTCTTCGGATGCTTCCAAAGAAATCCATCCTTGAGAAAATAACCATAAGCTTTTCTTCTGATCTTCTTGAATTCTTCATCTCTCCATTTATCTCTTTTACTTAGTGTACTGAGGTACTTGCCAATCTGCAACCAATCTCCAACATAGAGTTCTTCTATGAACGCCACAATATCATAGACATGGCAAACATGATCAACCATAGCGGCTGAAATTTCTGCATCATCCTCTTCTGCAAGTAGTGTCTCCTCATCATCATATCTAGCTCTAGACAACATATCTACCACTGGATTATCCTTTCCTGCTATGTGTTTAAATTATGGATTTAATGACTTGATGTATGCAATCCATCTCAGCATAGCTATATCCGGAGTAGAGCAACTCATAATCATACCTATCAATGGCAAGCAATCTGTCTCTACCACAATTGAAGCTCCAATAAAATACTCCTTGTCACATTTGAGAGCCGTAACAATCCCCAGTAACTCCCTCTTGATTTGTGAATATCTCCCCTGTCTCTTGTTTAGGACTTTCGCCCCAAACCGAATAGCATACATGTTTCCATCTGCATCATCTTGACCCACAGCCCAACCTATGCCAATTGGACTAGTGTCAACTGTCAATACAATAGGCCTTCCACAATTATAATCCGCTTTCCTGAGAGTAGGAGCAATCTGCAATAACTTCTTCAATTTCCGCATGGCTCTAGTGTGGCTCTCATCCCAATAAAATTTCTGCCCCTTTCGAAGCAGTTGATATAAACAATCTGCTATGTGTGCAAAATGGGGTATCCAAATCATATAGAACACACAAGCTCCAATGAATCTCCGTACCTCTGAAGTGGTAGAACAATACTCTGTAATCTTGCCTATAGCATCCACCTTCTCAGGTGAGGGTTTCCTGCCATAATACCCACACATATGTCCAACAATGACAACCTCATTTACTCCAAAAACAGATTTTTGCCATGATAGTGTCAAGTTCACTTCTTCTAACTTGGCCAAAATCTTCTCACAAGCTGAAATATGATCAGTCACAAAGTATATGCATCCCTGCTCATTTAAACTCTCATTCTTCTCTTCTTTTGCACACCCCTTAATGGGCACATCATCCAAGAAAGGCATGGTAAGCTGAGGTATGTAATCACGAAGGACCTTATGCATGGCATTCATCATATGCGAAACAGAATTAGTGGCACCTTGATGCAAGGTACACATCCTAACAAGCCCAATAAGAGTTCTCATAGTGGTTATGTCTCTGCTTTCCAAAGCCAGCTGAAACTGATCATATCCCGAATACAAATCACCTAAAGAATAGATGGCATGTCCAGCAAATGCTTCTGCAAATTCATCCACAACTGGACCTATACCAACATTCCTGATAGTAACTCCGTTTACTGGTTGCATGTCCTGTATAAATCAGAGAGTACCATTCTTCTTTGGAACCGTAAACCACCTATTTGAGTATGGTGTAGATGACGGCTCTAGGATTCCCATCCTGATTTTCTCATTCAACAAATCAATCAGCTTCGGTAGGTGTGCCTTAGGTACTGGAATAGGTCGGAGGTTCCATGGAATATGAGGAATAGTAAAGATCACCATAGGAGCAACAATATCTGGATTCACATATCCAATCTCATGCGGGAAAAAAGCAAACCCCCTTCCATGTTGCTCAAGCATCTCCTGAACGCATTGCTTCTCTATGGGTAGCAAGAAATCACCATTTCCAATTTTCAATTCAGCAAGAGTCTCTGCTGAAAATTTATGGCCTATATGCTCTGGATTCCTCAAAATTGGCTGTTTGGCAGCCCTCTCTATTTGCTGATCACTATCAGGTGGAAGCGGTACAGCTACCGGCTTCACCTTCTTATCCACAGTCTTGTATTTCGTGTCAACCCTGGCTTCATTATGATCCTCTGCATTACTTAAATCTTGTTGTAAATTAGCAATTCTGCACTCCAGTTGGCTGAATATCCTCAGCCCTCTGCTCTATGGACAGCATAAGAACAGCCCTAAACTCTGGATGCTGAAATATTTCAGTAGTAAACTCTATTAGCTGAAAGTTTTCAGCCCTCTGTGTCTCTGTAAGCTTATCATAATCAGTCGAAAACTCTGTTTGCTGAATTTCTTCAGCACTCAACACTTTTTGCTGAGACAACTCAGCCTCTGACTCCATTTGTGACACAAAATCTGCAATTTCATGAAACACGTCCAAGGATTGCACTAATACATTACTGTGACAACTTTGCATATCAGTTTTCAGCATATTTTTCATCTCTGTCATCGTATCTGCACAAATCATACTATCATACATCCCATCTATATGCTCATCATCCTCTAAAATACTTATATTTTTCAAATTTTTCTCCTTCCTGCATATATACTGCCTGGCAGCTCTAGGCAACTTAGAAGTCTTCTGATAACTCATCGAACTGTTTGCTGAAATTCCAACAAAACTGGAGGAGAAAACATTGCTGCCAGGAGGCGAGAACTCCAATCTCCTCTGCTCTGTACCACCATCGTCTCACGAAACAGTGGTACTTAATGAAAACCCGAATCCCTCACAGTGGGCAAAGGTGCATCTCTAAGAGTATCCCTGTTTCTAACATGGTTCACACACACAGTCATAAACTGAACTGCTCTCATACCATCTTTACTGCGAATCCGTGCATAAGCAAATCCATCATCCATTACTTTTGTTTCCATGCGCATCTCTATGATGAATGGCTGTCCAAGAATTATGGGATAAGAGCATGAATCCTGCACAAAGAAATGGAAATCCTCCTCTACATCTCCAATAGAAACCCTGACACTGGGACAAGCAGCATACAAATCACCTGCAGTGTTGTTGGCAGCTCTCATACGCCACCCATGCTCTACATCCATAGGCCATCTATTACTTTCATAAACTCCTTGAACTATGAGATTAATCTCTGAACCGTGATCCACCAAAGCAACATAAGGCACCTGTTTCTCTCCAATTTTTACCATCGTTTTTGTAGTTGCCCTAGCCCAATGACTCCGCAAAAAGTGACTATGCGGTATCAAGACAAGCTTATAAGTTTTAGCATAATGCATAGGCTGAACCCTCTTCTCTATCTGTGGAAAAACAGAAGCATTCTCAACCATAACCTCATCCTCATCCTCATCCAACTCCCCAATCAAAACTCCCTGTGTATCAGTAGTAGGCAATGCATGTCTTTTCCTCTTCAGGACCTCTTGAAACTGATCTTGAAACTCTCTTTTCGAGATGCCCAAAACCTCAGAAATAGTAAAAGTCACCTCACTGCCAAGTATCTTGTCATTAAAGATTTTCTTCATGTCCATAGATGTCTCAATATTGGATATCAATCTAAACCGTGGCTGCTTTCTCTCTCTAGGCTCTTGCCTCTTTTCTTTCTTTTGAGCATCTTCCATCTGTCGTTCTGGCCCTGGTCTCAAAGACGGTCCTGCAGTAGGTGGAGTAACAAACTCACCCCCTCTAGTCTTTTTAGCTGCATTTGGATTTTCTTCATCCCTCTTACGCTTCTCCTCAACAAGTACATCTGCTCCTTGAGACTTAGCCAAGTAGGCATAAATAGTGTACCTGTCAACAGGCGAATCCCAACCTGTCTCAGATCTGATGCTAGAGCCTGCACTAGTCAAAAAAGTTTGCTGAAATTTTCCCTTGTTTGCCGTCTCCATAGCATAAGTCCATTATGCTGACTGATTCTCTGATCCTTTCTCAATCTGAACTCCATATGCAGAAGCATCTCCTCTAGTTTCCACATAAGAAGTATGCACATGCATATCATCCACTAATTTCTTCATTCCGCCTTTCCCAAAATTGGTAGCAAGCGGAGCTCCTGTTTCATTCAAACAGATCTTACCATCTTGTCCCCAAAATACCAAATTCTTCCTCCTTGCATCCTGAAAAGATTCACAATCCCTGCAATGCTGATGGTCCGTACTATCACACCAAATACATCTTCGATCTCTCCTAAGTGCACTAGGGGCACTCCTAGGTGCAGTAGGAGCACTAGAAGAAATAGTAGGCGCAGTTGAAGCAAAATGCTCTTTCAATTTTCCCACCAATTCTGCTTTAACTGACTCTAGTGTCAAATCCGTTATGCCTTTGATTATATCATCAAGAGAGGAAGGCACCGACGGAGTGGATGGTTTTGGAGCAGAAGGAGCAGGCATCGGTCTTGGAGCAGGAGGAATGGGAGGAGTAGAAACAATAGGCACTGGCATAGGCCAAGAAACTGGCTGAGGAAGAGAAGAAATAACAGGGATAGAAGCAGGCATAGGAGCAGAAGACGGCATCGGTGTCATAGATCCATTCTGTAGTAGGCGGGTCTTCCATATCCTCCTCTTGGTCAAAGTCGAGACTGCATCCTGGGCATCTTGCCAATCCGTTTTAAGACCCATAGGCTTCGTGCGATCCTCAAGAAGCTCTCCTAATTCTTCCTGAAGAGCAGGATCTGTAGCTTGCAAGAAAAGCTCAACTTTCTCAACATCCAATGCTCTTTGTTCAATGGCATCAAGCTGACTATACCTCTCTTCAAATTCTTGTATCAACTCTGAAGCAGCTAGACCTTTGTTTGGCATATAGACCCACTCTCGGAATGACCGCCGTGTAGCCATCCCAAAGTCCTCAAGGAAATACTCTTCTTTCAGGGCCTTCTTAAAATCTTTCCAATGCGAATTTTGAATAAAAAGATCAGTCACTTTTGCCCTCAAGGGGGGTGTGACAAGACGAAGGAAATACTTACTCATAAGTCCAGCTGGTACTCCAAAAAATCCCATCTTGATCTCATATGTCTTGAAATAAGCTGAAACATTACGACCATCAAATAGCTTCTTCTCATTCTCAACTGCTTCAATCGCCTTAGTTGCGCTGATTGCATTCTCCTGCTCCAAATATAGTTGCCTTTGCTGAGACAACTGTTGTTGATGCAATTGCTGCTGCTGCACCATATACAATTGTGTCTGTTGATTTTGAAGCTGCATATACATAGACATATTCTGCAAAATCTGCTTTAGATCATCCGTTGAAGTACTTGAAGCAGCACTCAATGATGGAGCTGAAGTAGAGGACACAGCAGGAATTGTAGAAGAGGCTGAAATGGATGCTGAAGTATCTCCCATCCTGAAATTGATGTGATGCTTTCACGTTGGGTTCACCAAAGATGTCGAAGGGTTTTTGAAAGCAGAGTCGTGTCTACAGAAGACCTTGATAAATTTCAAGATGGAAGATCAATCAAGTGACTAAATACAAATCTGCAATAGCAATTCCGGAATAATGTGCATTGAGCAAAAGAATATTTTTAACAATCATGCCCAGCAACACGTAGTTTCAATCCCAAGCCTGATATGACTGCAATTACCTTCTGTGATGTTGATCAGTTGGAAAGATTCAACTCTTAGAAACCACCTATTCTGTGACAAGTACTAAAGAGCAGTATATAACTATGAGCCCGATTTCATAGATAGTTTAAAGGTTACCCAATGTTGTGTGTATGGCTCAGCATGAGCTTGGCTGTTCCACATCTTAACTGCTTGCTTCTATAAGCATGTTCCTTGCCAACATATGTAAGAGGAGCATAAAGTCAACAATGTATTTACACACACTGATCTTGTTTGCACCTCCTGTATTGTTAGTGAAGGAGTCTCTTCATGAAACTCTTAGTCCAGGAAACATTGAGAATAAATATGCAGAAGCATAGAGATATCACAAGTTTACATTGCCTGCACTTCATTTTCAATGTGAACCATACCCATAAATCCTTGAGAATTGAGGTACTCTTCCAAAAAGTTTCTGAGAAAGTTCCATTTCCAGATTTCGAGTCTACAACATGTATCCTCTGTGCATATTCCCTCCATCCAACGAGAATCACCCATGCTCTGGCGGAACTGCATTAATTCTTGGAGGGATATATCCCTGCTGTGTAGATCCCATTTTCACCAGTGCATCATATTGAGAATCAAATTTATTTGATTCTTTTGGACGGTTTGCATCTTTCAAATTTGCGTGAGATTGATTTCTACGAAACCCTTGCTTAAGCGAGGCTCAAACAATTGCTCTAGGGAAATTGAAACCATAGAAGATGTGAAGACGATTGGCGGAGATGGAGAGGCCGAACAACAAGCTACGTTGGAACGTCTGTTGACAAGGCTTGCCCTCACAAATGACAGTAAACTCGAGTCTATGCTCGCCAAGCTTCTGCTATATGCTATATCTTGCCTTAGCTCCTCCAGGCAATCCACCAATTCTTCCCTCTTCTTCGTTCGTTGTCTCTTCCCGTCAGTCGACTACATCGTCCTCAATCTTTCAGGATCATTGTCATAGCATCGTCTTCCACCCTTCGTACTACAGCGTCTTTCGTCCTCACAATCCACTAGACATGTTCGTTCTAGCACCTCCTTCCTCTTCTGCTATATTCGTCCTTTCCCTGGCATAATGCTCATCTGATCAGCATCGTCGTCTTGGTTTTTGCTCCCCTCAACAACGAAGATCTGCCTTCCTTCCAGAGGAATCAAAGCAGGTCCCCCTTCATGTAGGCCAGAAGCACAGGTCGTAAGCTCTCCATTTGACTAAGAAATTTAGTCTCCTTCAGCTCCACATCTGAAATATGTAGGATCTTATTATCAAAGAAAATCCTTTGCGATTCGTATGCTTTCCACTTGCGATTTGTATGCTTTCTGCTTGCGATTCATATGCTTTCTGCTCTGCTCTTCATCTATCCACCACCTTTCGACTGCACCTTTTCTCCAACTCTCCTCATTTCCTCTATTTTTTTTCCCCCTCGAATCTGATTAGTGCCTACCAGTCCTGAATATGCTCCGCTCTTCTCAATTAAGCTTCTTCCCCCCAAAAATCCCCCTTTTTAAAATAGCCATCCATTTCAAAATAGCCTTCCGTAGCTTTTCCTTCCCCCAGGCTCCTTAAGTCACTACAATGACACGTATTATTTCTAGTACATTATGCTGAGCACCACGGACCATGTTTGCATACGAAGCTCGAATAGCCTTGACATATTTGATCTTGCATGATCTCAGGTACCCCAGTGACAATCTAAACATTTTAGCTCAGTACACATACAGTGGAACACACGTGTATCCTGCATCTGCTTTGTACTTCTCATAAAATTCCTGGAGGGCAAAGATAAAGCTTGATTGCATTTCAGAAACCTCTTCAGCAAACGAGCTTGGATTTTTCTTCACATCAATGGGCTTCCCAACAATAACGTGCATCGGACGACAAAAGATATAGGGGACTCAAACATTCCCCAAAACATAAGTGGCACAAAGCGAAGCAGTCAACAGATCTGATTGTATACCCTGCCCTTGGGTTTCCACCACTTGTAAACATGGGTCTGCCCAAATATAAAACAAGGCACTAAAGAAACTCCTCTCTCAATTGCTACAGAAATCAACTCTCTGCTTCAGATAAGCTACCTCACGGTCATGTTTCATAAAGAGCATCTCTCTAACACCTCCAGGAATCAGAACACAACTACAACCATCTTTTAATAAATCACAAAGAACCTTTCTTGAAGCAGACACTAGTCCCAACCAAGTCCATATGTGTCTTAAAATAGGAGTCGTAAAAACAGCACTGCTTGCCAGACCCTTAACTTTTCAACTCCAGAAACCTCCATTGCAAAATCCAAGGTAGATGGTAATTGATCTTCTAGTGCTTCTGAAACTGATCCAAACTTCCCAAACATATCCATTACTATGCTTCCAAACTTCTCTCCACTATACTTGCATGCAAAAAATAAATGTAAACACGACTAAGTATGTACAAAGTAACAAATGTCACACACACAACATTTTGGTGGATTCCACACCTCGGATGCGCAGCAATACGACAACGCGAGCCTCCGGACAGGTTACCTAGAGGCTTTTGTTGGGACCAAATTTTTTTTGGGTGGTTGATGTGTCTTTGAGGAGTCCACAGGTAAAATTTCATGTCAATCGGAGCACTTGTGATATTTTTCCAAAGCCTGGATTCATTAATTAAACTTTTAGGGTTTTTAAAAAGTTTAGCTATAAGTTTAAAGTTTCACCTCATTTTACACATTTCACTTTTGAGTTCTGAGTTCTCTCTCCTAGAAGACATGGTTCGTACCAAGCAAGCGGCCCAGAGATACCCCCTAGAAATTCCATATGGTAGCCACATCCTCTAGTTCCACCACCACCACCACCACACGAGCAGTGCAAGCGCCAATGGAAGCTAGGCACAGTGGCTCTTCGCGAGATCCACCACTACCAAAAGACTACTCACCTCCTGATACCAAAGGCTCCGTTCCAGAAGTTGGTGCGGGAGATCATTGAGGGAATACTGATTAGGAACAACAGGACCCAGTTTCCAGATACATCACGTGCAAAACAACCCGATCACACTGGATTGCCCAGGCCCTCCTTGCACTACAAGAAGTTGTTGAAGCCTATCTCATGGACTTGTCTGGAGACTTGGTCTATGCAGTGGTGCATGCAAGGAGGATCATCGTCATCGACAGGGATCTGCGGATAGTCAGGTTCTTTCAGCGATGGAAAGATAGTCCTCGCGGAGGTCAGCAAGGATAGGGGTGTACAACTCTAAAACACATGGAATGTAGCTTCTAAAAACATTTTGTAAAGCCCTGGTTGTAATGGACCCCATGTAAATTTTTATTAATATGAATTAAAAAAATTTGGCACGTCTTATTTTTGTTTAGTCGCTTGTTATTTATTTTATTTACATCGTTGAGTTATCGTTACATGCGTTCAAACAAATATATGTTGCGCACAAATTTGATAAAGCATTGCGTATTAAATTTAGGGTACGAATCATGTTGCATATAAATTCGAAAAATAAATGTAACATTCAACTAAAAACAATGGTAAACGACACGTATCACAAACTACATTGCATGCGAATCCAACAAACATCAGTTTTCATTACTTGAAGAGAAGATTACAAAGTGCATTACATCGATGATGCAATATCATTAGGCAATAAGTACATCTAGTCTCTCCTAGGCTTCTTCGAGCTAGGCTCCCCATGGTCAGAGCTATTCTTGATCATAGGCAACAATACATTTTGCCCCAATAGTTTGTCTAATGACAGTGGGGTCTTCAACACCGGCAACCATGCCACGGGCCACCATGGAGAAAAGTAGGCCAGATGTAGTACTTGTGAATAAGTAGAGTAGCTTCGAATGTCAAAGCAACACTACTTTCTCCAGGCTGGAGTTGGTCAGGATGGTCTTGAAGGGCCCAGCTTTTGTTAGTGCCCTCAACTTCAAGAAGTTCTCAGCAAAAGCAGGGAGCATGTCTTATGAAATACAATAATGTCATTGACAAGCTGTCCAACGTACTCCTTCAATGCCGAGTCTTGCACCCTTCCTTGGCTACCAGATCGGCCACCCTACCTAGATGAAAACTCATATATATAGACAATCTCGTGCATCACAAAAGTTGAGTATTAGACTCACTATGCATGGAGTGTGCTGAAGATATATATATCATATTTATATGAAACTTAACCAGTAGGGCCTCTAGGGCATCGGGAGCCAACACAACAGTTTTTCTCGGGATCGGGCCCCCAGATGTGCCCTGGCTGGAGGCTTGCGTCTAGGGGCCTGAATCTGCACACAACAGTTTTTGTCGAGATCGGGCCCCCAGATGTGCCCTGGCCGGAGACTCGCCTCAATAGTTTTGTTGGGATCGGGCCCCCAGATGTGCCCTGGCTGGAGGCTCCCGTCTTGGGGCCTAAATCTGCAGGCTCGCGTCTGAGGCCCCAAGATGCGAGCCTCGGGCCAGGGCACATCTAGGGGCCCGATCCCAACAAAAACTGTTGTGTTGGCTCACGATGCCCTAGAGGCCCTACTGGTTAAGTTTCATAGGAAACCAAGAACATTACCTTCTCTACATCATCTATCTGTTGCTGTAATGGAGCATCCAGGTTTGCTCCCGCCACTGGGCCACCCTCGTCTCTCTCGCGGGTAGGCACTGCATAGTCAGGTCGAGGACCGAAAAGGCTTTCCTGCAACTACTCAGACTCCTCATCAAAGATCTGATACTGTGGCACCGCATCCTCAATCTGCTCTTGGATGCTCACAATGGCAGAGATGTCATCGATGCTCATGCCATCATAACGAGCCACCTCATCAACATGTGCTGGGGCATCCTGTAAATCAAAATCTATGTAATCACTAGGTACATCATGCACCATGATACAGTATAGTTCTTCTTCCCTTAGCTCCAACAACTCTAGCACATCCTGCATGAGTAGATATTCCACCCCCTTGATGGTGATAGCATGGACAGAAGCGAGGGGTGGCTCTTTGCTCGTGGGCATCTCATCAGGGTAGGGAGGTGGGTGCACAATCGCCAAGCTCTGTGCTGCCTCAACACTCGGACCGAGAGTGATCTCCTCAAGCTCCCTCTCAAAATACTCTAGTTGTGGCCGAGAGGATGCGTCTATGTCCTCGTCACTGTCCTCTTGCACCTCAGTGCACATAACATATATGGCAAAGGCGGCATCTGAGATCCATCGTGACGTGGTCCTGTGACGAGGTGGGCACTGCTCTAGTACGAAGATGTTGCCCCACATGCACAGGGCTCGACTTATCACCTTTGCATGGCTGGATCGGGCACGCAAACTATACAAAAGATCCATGGGAACCCACCTGAGAGTGGAGTCAGGAATAGAGCAAGTGAGAGGGTTCACTGCATCACAAAACAATGCTAGTATCCTAGAGTCAGGGTCTACAGCGGAAAGCGAGCTCTTTAGACTCAAGGTGAAGTAAAACATAGGGTATATCTGGTCCCCTATGTGCGCATAGCATGTGGAGCTGATACATGTGGCGAAGGCGGGAGTGGTATCCATGGCACACAATGAGAGAAGGAAGGAGAGCACAAGTGTAGGGAAGTGGAGAATGAAAGTGAAAATGAGTTTGGAGTTATAGCTTGTATGTGTCTAGGGTTTTAAATAAAGGTTCTTTATAAAGTTATTAATCCTAAAGTTTCAAATGAAAACTCTTACCTTAGTTTCTTTATTTTAGTACTTTAAAGTCATTGTTAAAATTACTCATACAGACAAACGCTTCATTCTACATTATTATATCCTCGAATATGTTTAGATCGCTGAGTATATTCAAGTCTAATGAGAGAAAATATATATTTTTTAAAGAAAATAAATCTAAAAGACCATTAAAATCCCTTTGGATCCAATTTAATATTAAAATTTAAGAAACGAGTAGTAGAGATGCACTACAATATATCATTGTGCAAAGGTAATATGCTATAGATTATAGACCTCTACCCTGCAATCTAATTATGATTTTTACTTGCACAATTGAGTAATAACAGTATGTATTATCACACGCTTGGATCACAGTAAACTAAAATTTAAAGTACTCGGAAGTCCAAAAAAGGTATGTATTCGCTCTTTATAAAGTTTTTTTACAAGGATTCCACTTTCTCAAGGATATGTGGAGAAGCACATTGTTTACATGTCATGGATTGCTCACTATGAGTCCTGACTTTTCTATTATCTAACTTGAAATAGAAGTTGCAGAGGGGCTCATTGGACATTAGTTTTCTATTCTCTGCACTAACTACGAAAGGATTATGACCACTCCACAAGATTACCACATCTATGAGCGCTATATGTGTCTCATCTTGGGTATCTTGATCCAAGTTGATCCACTCCCCTTGCAAAAGTCGCCATCTTCTATATCGAAATAGAACACACAGAGTTTGTCTAGCAATGAAATACCTGTAATAAAAATGAAAATAATGGTAAGTGAATGCGACTAACACAACAATTCATCTAAGCGAGACCTATGCCAATTAAATCAAGGTATGCAAAGTAGTAAAAACGTTTTACCTGAATGTAAGATCAGATTGGTTGACCCTGCACTCAATCATCTCATCAAAATGTGTTGTTTTGACTTGCCAAGACTCACCCAATAGCTGACTCATCCATTCCTCGGATGGACACTTGCATTGATAAGTAATCTTTGTTTTCTTCAAAACATCACATGAACCAAACAAATGTGCAAACAATGAGAATGGAATAAACCAACTAAGATGCACGTCTTTGGAGCCTGTGGTGGGTTTCATATCACTATTGATGTCAATTTTTATCTTCGACTTGCAAGCTCCTAACAACTCCAAGCTACCAATCAACCATTCACCACTAGACAGTGGCGGCAATGGGACATGCTGCAATCTCTCGCTTTATACCACATACAATGAATTATAAAAAAATATATTTTGAATGGCAAGTTGACTTGCAAAGTTATTATCATAGATCAAAGAACCTATCTCTTCATGCCAAACATGTATCTTGTCGCTTAAACATTCAACATTCTGCCATTCATGCAAAGTCGATGGATATAGAGCTGTCAATCAAACAAGACTGAATTAGAATACTACAAAGACTTTTAAAAACAACTCTGATACAAATGAATAATCAATGATAAAATTTAACAACTTACTGTTTTGTTTATAATTTGCAATGTTGTTCTCATCGTGTACAAAGATTTGTTTGTGCGTATAAACATGTTGAATCAACACTTCTGTTATTGCACTTGTGCCATTAAACACTTTTCTGAACTCTAGAATTCTACCTTTCCAATATTTGCTAGGGTTTGCAACATCCTTACGCTTGACCTTGAAACTCCCTCGAGTACTTGGGTACATCGAAATCCAATCCAACTTATAATACTTATCACAAATCCAATTACCACCATTATCTTTCCTATTGAAGACCTCCACTGCAAGTATGCTACTGATGTTTTTTCTCCATGAAGACATCTGTAACAACCAAATACAAAACTTACCTATCAAGATGTGTATAATTTGAAAATGTTCTCTCCAAAAGAAATAAAATTTAAATGGATCAATTTAAAAAGGAAACATTGTAACTGTAATTTCTTTCACAAAAATCCCCAGATATGTTGAACAAGAAGTTGACTTATAGCAAGACCATTGTTCCTTCACTAACATATTCCTGCAGTAAAAAAACAAAAGAAATCTTGGGTCAAAGCATATATATAACTTATATAGGCTTTGTCCAAATGCATTGAAATTCAACCATGGAACAACAGTTAAAAATGGCAATATACCTGTGGCTTTCTCTGCAAAAAAGGCCAAAGATGTTGTAGAAGTTGAGTTCTTAAAAAATCATTGTTCTTCACCCTCAGAGATTCTTGGAGTAAAAAAACAAAGGAAAGCTTAGTATGCATATAACTTGTATACATTTTGTCCAAACGAGATAAAATTTAACAGTGAAGCAACAAAAAAACAAGACAATATACATGTAACTTTGTTTACAGAGAAACCCTAAGACTCCTAGAGCACCAAAACAAAAGAAATTACATGTTAGAGAATGCACATAACTTGCACAGGTTTTCTCCAAACGAGATAAAACTTTACCATAGAACATCCATGGAAGAGAAAAATATACCTGTAGAGTTTTGTGAAGAGAATCTTAGGGCTTTGGTAAAACAAGCTCTGCTCTCATAAAACACGTGAAACTCTCTCTGTGCTTGTGCAAAGCAAATTCAGATAGGGCAAGCAACAATGAGGCTGTAAAATTTCATCAGGAAAGAAGAAGCGGGGAAAGAGATATGACAAATTTGAGTTCCGCCTAAGAAAGAGGGGGAAACTGAAAAGGGGAGAAAAGAAAAGTTAAACATAAAAAATAAGAAAATGAAAATTCGAGGCACAAACTTCTAGGAAGTGACAGCATTGTAGTCCCCACATTTCCCCTTATTTTATTGCTAAGGGAAGATTTGGGCCAAGATATGGCTAGAAGATTCATGTTACATGAATCTGGAATCCCAGCTCTCTCATTGGTTAGGCCTATATTTGTTTATTCACTCCTTAAGGGGCAAAAAAGAGAGTCCATATTTCTCCTAATGAGTAGCTTTAGTTTTCTAACTAACCTAACACAATTTATCCACCTTTCTTTGCGCTCTTTGTTTTATGTTCTCTCCCCCTTCTCCGATCTTTCTTTCTCTCTCTCTCTTTCTTTTTTGCCCCTCTTTGTTTCTCTCCACCTCTTCACATTTTCTCATTTATTATCCTCTCTTCCTTCCTCTCTCTCTCTCTCTTTCTCTTTCTCTCTTTCTTTGTTATCTTTCATGTTTCTTCTCTCTCTCTCATTCTCTCTTCCATTTCCTTTCTTCTTCTCTCTCTCTCTCTCATTTCCTCTCTTTCTCCCTCAATGCACATCATCCTTAAAAAAAACAAATAAAATAAAGAAGAAAGTACAAAAACAAACTAAGAGGAGGATGGATTCTTCGTCTCCTCTTGGTGAGACAAACCCTCTCTTTGTTTCTCTCCACCCCCTCATGTTTTCTCACACATTCTCCTCTCTACCTCCCTCTCTCTCTCTCTCTCTCTTTCTTTGTTATCTTTCATATTTATTCTCTCTCTCCTCTTGTTCTCTCTTACTTTTCCATTCTTCTTCTCCCTCTCTCATTTTCTCACTTTCTCCCTCAATGCACCTCATTCTCAAGAAAAACAAACAAATGAAAAGAAGAAAGAAAAAGAACAAACCAAGAGGGGGCAATGTACTCACCGCAAAGACCCGAGGATGTATTCTTAATCTCCTCTTTGAGATGGCCCCTCTTATTCTTTCGTGCACTTCCTCCTCTTCTTCGTGAATGGTGACAGTAGCGGCAGTAGCAGTAGTGAGAATTTAGACTTCTCTCTCTTTCTCTCTTCCTCTCCCTCTCCCTCCCAAGGCCACGATATCTTTCGCTCTCTCTCAAACTCGTTGCAACAAAATGCCACATTTGGGTTTTTCCCGCTTTTTTTCTTTGAGTACCCTCACTATTTGTGTCATATGTGTGACACAAATAGTGATGCCGCTAATCTACATCGCAAATGCCCGTCGCTGTGCCCCTATATCCTTTTAGTGAAACAAACAAGGTACTAGATCTTTTCAAAAATAGAAAGATGCTAAAGACATAGATGAAATCCCAAACTAAATATAACCTTATATGTAAGCCAATTGTGCATAAGAGATCTTCAAAAAAATAAAGGCAATTCACCAATCTCCAATCAAGTCATTGCATATGAAAAATGAAGCTCAAGTACATAACCAAGAATATATCAAAGCTAACAAAACCATCTAATAAGAGGAAGTATTAAGTATATAAACCAAAGCTAAATCAGCCCACAATCATCAATGTTTGCAATAAGGACATTGTGAGCATGATGCAAGAAGCATATAAGAGTCTGCCACTAACTCAAGAGTCCAAGCTCTACAATAATGAAAATATTAAAGTGCCCCCATAGAAATAAATTCAAAATGTCCAAGAATAAACCAAAGCTCAATATGTGTGCCTTATAACAACAAGTGTCCAAAGACATGAAGCAATACATCTAGGGCTATATACCAATAAGAGTCCTTCACGTTGCTAAGTGTACCAATCATCAATACATCCATGTAGCATCTCCAAACTGTCCATAGGCATTCAATCATAGTGAATGCTTTCTAGCCATAGGGTGTTACAATAAAGAACCCTCCAAATGTTGAGCTAAAGAAGTCCTAATCAATCTCGAAGGCTTTCTCAAGCATCGATACATCATTTGGGAATTAAAAACTTCCTTCATAACAATTAGTAGAGCATTAACTAGTCAAATACTTATCCAAATAGTGAGCAACAAACTACTCTAAACCATACAACAATGGTCAATCCAAAACTCTTCAAATGAAGCTAGAAAGAACCATCAAGTGCCATGCAATGTCTAGCAAGAACTACAAGATAAAGTAGATGAGGGAGGAGATGCGCCAAAATTTGTGGGTTATTCCCTACTCTCTCCTTACTAGTAGTGAATGTGCTAAAGCTCCTAGCACTCACCAATGATTTGGAGAAGGTTGAGAAATAATCCAAGAAGATAGGGAGTTAATCTAGGAGCAACGGGATTGATATTTACCTCTATGAGTGATTGCCATAGAATTTGTGAATGAAGCTATTTTCCCAAGCTAAAGTCACATCCTAAAGCTCCACAAATTCTCACTTTGATCCCAATGACAATGCAGAGCTAGATTGAGAGCAAAAGTGAAAGCAAGAGCTATGGAAGTTCAAGTAAGAAAGAGTAATATGGTATGTAGGAACTCCAATAGTCACAATTTTTGAATTTTTTCCCCTTATTGTATTGTAGTAGGATGAATAAAGAATAAAGTGATTTGTGATTAATGATGTCACCTGCAATATATAGGTATGTGAGGAATATGTACAAAGTAAGTGTAGGTGGCTAGGCACATGTAGCCTCTAACCTCGAACAAGAGTAGCTATTCAAAAAAGAAGCTATCATGTTGATTTAAGAATTTCCATGATAACACACGAGCATACCAAAGGTTAGTTAGTGACTTCTTTTTTGGCATCATAGTTAGCATCACTTTTAATGTTGCTACATTAATGATGCTAACAACAATACTTATAGCATTGTGAATAGCGATGCTCTCATGCAAGTGGTGAAGAAAGAAAACCTTACTCAACCCAATAAGAAGACACAAAGGAGCACCAATAGGGTCTCATGGCTTAGTGGTAGGCTAAATAGGCCCCTTGCTCGGTTTCTCCACCCAAACAATACATGCCATCTCACCAAGCTATAACAATTACATATAGAGAATAACCTTGTGTTATTAAGCTCATTGTACATCCAAATTGAGTCAAAGAAGAAAAATATATTTTCCTCCACCAGATCCCCATCAATGGTCTCACCTATAATATCAAAGTATCACAGCTCAATGATGTAATCAAGCTTGTATAACATTAAGCTCACTGATGTAATCAAGCATGTATAACGTTAAGCTCTAGTTCTCTGTTGTGCTTGCTCCACCAATTCCCGTCTTCTTCTCCTAGCAGTAATGATGCATTCTGGTACTCGGCTTCCTTGTGGATCTTCTTGGGGTTCATTTGGTAGTGGTGGACTAAGCTCGTGGGCCTATTTCTCTTCTTCTAACTCTTGCTCAAAATTAGGTCCTTCCTCTAGAGGTTTCTCTTGTGGGGTCTCAGGAGCTGGGGGTGGATGTGCCAGCTCGTGCTCTTTAAAGCCTAGATCATTTAGCTCATCCCTAGAGAGGCCGTCTTGCGTCAAATTCTGGCATTGTTATTTTCTTGCTAGGCTGGTATCGATGGGGAGTGGCCACTCGTGTAGGCCATAATTTAAGGCTCTGGTGCTCAATTTTAGCTTCCTTTTTGTCCTCTCCACAGAATCCTTGCCCTCTACTTGTGTTACATGAAGCATTGTGCCCCCCAAGAAGGCTTGTCGTTGCACTTGTGAACTTACTTCTATGGCTTTGGCCCTGGCCTCTACAAACACTTGCTCACATTCAACTATTTCCAAGCACTTAGTAAGTTCTCGCACTTGTTTAAAGTGTGCTCTTTCCACTTTTTGGCCCTCTCTTCCAACTCCTCCTTGCCCTTCTCCATGCTTTGAGACATCATCATCACCATTTACTACTGTTCATTCCACACATCTCGCATGTGTATTTTCTCCTTGTTCTAGTAGTTCAACTGCTCCTCAACAATCCTCTGGGCTAGTTGTGCCATAGAGAGTTGCATGGAAGTTTCCAAAAACCTCTTGAATGCATCTTTGTTCCTCTCTGCGTGGGTGTCTTGGTTTCCTTCTTGGCACTATCTTTTGGACTCGTCCAATGGCTTTTATCTCCTCCACCTCCTGTTTCACATCTTCTAACTCCTCCTGTAGCCTTTGGGTTGCTTGCTCAATGGCTTCTTCCCTCTCTTTCTTCAAGTGTTTGATCTCCCTTTCTAGTCTGCCTTGCTCAACCAACTCTAGGGAAGTCTTATTTTTCAAGTCTTCAATTTCCTTTTGGTATCTCCATGCCCTCTCCTCTGTTGTTGCGTCCTCTATCTCTTCCATAGCCTCCCAAATGTTAATCATATTCCCTTGGAGCTCCTCACTCAACTTTGCTAGTTCCTCATTGAGTTGTTGTAGGATTATGTGGCTCTAATTCTCCTCGGTCCACTTTGTTTCCCAATCTCCTTCTTCTCCTTTCTTGGTTTTGAGCTAGTCTTTGAGTTCTTGGATTTCTCGTTGATGATTTGGTGCCTTGCAGGTTGCTTCCAACCTGAGTGCAAATCAGGCTTCTCTTTTGATCTCCAACATGGCTTGTTGCCACTCTCCTCTCCTCCCTTGGCCTTCTCTAGCTACGTTAGGAGCTCTTTAACATAGTCATCATACGTTGTGGCAATAGGTATTGTAGGGGACGTTGTAGTTGTGGAGGCCTCTAGCTTCTTCTTGTTAGGATCTTGCCTTGATTTAGCATCGATCACATTTAGTCTTTTAGCTCCTACAAGGGGGGGGCCTGCTTCTAAATTTGGAGATATCTCTTGTATCTTTTTCACCAAAAACTGCATCATGGACATCAAGCACCTCATGTCGATCACGACTGCTGCCCCTTACTATTGGGATTGCTTCAACTTCTGAGGCCTTGGCACTGTTGCTTGGCTCTCTTTCCCCTTAGGGGCTCAGGTTGGTTGGTCCTTCCATGCCCAAGGTCTCTTCCACTAACCTGTGTATGGCCTCGGTCATGTTCTCATCTTCATTTCTCCTCAATTCTTCTACCTATTGCTCCGCTTTTCTCCTTCTCTCATCTTCGGCCCTCTTGGAATCTTTTTGGGCCCTCCTTAGCTCAAGCTGCTCCATCCTTGTCATTTTTCTTTCGTCTTCTTCTATAGCTTTGATGGTGTTCCCTTCTTTGCTGCCTTCGGCTCGCCTTGGCTGGACTGTGTCTCCAATTCTTCCCTATCACTTATAGTCCTTTCACTAGACTATGCCTATTTATGGGTGAGTAAAATAGTCAGGGGTTTCCCCTACACCCTCTTCACCTTCCTTTGTGTCCTTTAACACCTCCTTAGATGATGGCCGCTAGGATTCCACAAAACTTGATGGTAGATGCCTTGGGGGAGGACTTCTTTTAGGTTGATCTTGCTATGGATGTCGGGGATTCCCCTCCTGTCACTACTGTGCGGGTGGTCAAAGCTTTTGCTGAGCTTTCAATATTTTTTTGCATGAAGGCATTCCAATCTATTTCATCTGGGGATCCAACTGTGATGCTCTCCAACACAAGGACACCCTAATTTTGTTTATAAGGGCATTGTACCTTTGATTGGAAAAGAGAGCATAGACCATCTTTGCCTGCAACTTGATCTCAAGATTTGGGATTTCTGTTAAGCTTATCCCATTCATTGTGCATATGGCGGCCTTGTTCATCCCTAGCATGCTATACATGCCCCTCTTTGGGCGTAGCTATATCCTACTAGTAGTTAAACAACCTAGGGCCTTCTCCACCACTACAAGGCTCAATTGGACCTCTAGTTGGTGGGCTTCTTCCCCTTTCCTGATTTTCATTGTGCCACATTTCCTTTTGGCATTGAAGATCTTTAGAAATTTTGTGCACTTGCCATAGTCGATTGCTTGCCCGGCCTGCTCTACATACTTTTGTAGGCTGCACTGGTCCACGAGTTGTTTTATGGGTGGCTCTTCCATGATGGAATCTTCTAGGTTCATGGCATACTTGAATGTGAATTGGTTGCAGCCCTTCATTTACACAGTCAAGCCATAGTTAGCTTGCTCTTCCTCTATGATTGGAAGCTTGCTAGCTTTATCTTCCCTTGCCATTTTAGGTTCATGTCATATATCACGGCTCACCATTAGTGTTCTTGAGGCATTTTCTTGCTAGAAGATAAACAAGAGTTGACCATGCTTTTATGGAAAGAAGAACATGCTTTAAGCCTAAAAAGATAAATTTTCTTTGAGAAGTTCTACTCATTTCAAGAATTTTATGAAACTTTTCCTTGATTTCTCCTTACTTCACCTTACCCCCTCCTGCCTTGGAAATGAGAAGAATTCTTTCTACGATTAGGAGTTGAGAGATTAAGGGCATTGAGTGCGTGTTCTTGGGGCTTTACTTGTGCATAAGCCAAGTGTAGAAATTCAGATTGTATTCTAAATTAGTATAGTGTTCCATATTGAAAGGGTGGATGCATGATTTAGCTATGAAGGTGAGAACATCCATAAGGAAGTCACTAGAGTTTACTTGACTAGCAATGTGTAACTCTTCCTTGGTTGCATTTGATCTAAATAGGGGCGGATTAGGAGGTGCTCTTCTACAGGTTGGTTACAGATGGCAGTCAACACCCTATAAGAGGTTGAAGCTCTCGGGGGGGTCATTCATGAATATATGTATATATAATGTGAGTTCAAAATAAGGGGTTTTTAAAACACCAATTTTATACATGTTTTACATACAGAAGGGTGTCATATAAAGAGCTTACTTATAGATTGAATAGAAAAGGGTTGTGTTTTATTCATGAAAAATTCATAGATTAGGATATTTATAAATAGGCCATGAACGCATGTTATATAAAGAATATATATATATATATAGTGAACCCATCGAGTTGGAGCTACATAAGTGTGATCATACCCCAAGGTTTTGATGGCTTGTCCTTGCTCAGCATTAGTCATGATTTGGTATCTCTCTAGCTCCCATTGAAGTGAGAGAGCATACCATTTCCTCAGGAAAGAGGAGTCGATGCGAGCGAGCTATTTTAACTCATTGATGTCTCTGTCTATAGCAAGGGACATTGCTCTTGTGATATGATGTGATGAGGCATGCGGTTTTGTGCATAGTCTTTGGAGACCTCAGTGGCAATTAGCTCCTCAGTTATGTCGGAAGCTTTAATGAATACAAAATCTGATTCTTCCCAAGAATAGGGGACTCCACGTACTTCCGTCAGTATAGGCTCATCCAAAAGACCTAAATTAAGCCTATTAAAACTTTTAACCAGTGTCATGACAATAGCATCCAAGCGTCTAAGGCAAGAAACCAAGTCATCCCCTATGTTCTCTCGGCAAAGTTCGTGGCCAAGGTTAGAATTGATCTCCGCTCATAAGAGGGTTTAAGGCTTGCAGGTGGTTGGGGTTTGACTGAACTAGAGAGTTCAACAGAATTGATTGTTGCATCCCAAATTGCTTCGGAGGTTTGGCTTGGTCTCTTGTTCAATAGGCTAGTCTGCGCAATTGCTAATGGTACTTCTGAGGCCTAAGGGGTACTAGTAGGCCCAGATTGAGATAGTTCATTAGTTGCAGGTTGCGGTTTTGGCCAATAGATTGGTTTGAGTGCCTGATCTATTTTGATATTTGTGATCTCTTGTGGTCCAAGTGCCTGATCTATCTTGATGATCCGGGTGATCAACCTTGAGGATGACGTTTGAGTAGGACCTTTGGTCATTTTTTCTTTAGGTACCCATATCCAAGCGTGACCCTCATGATAGCGTTGCGCTTGCAATAAGCTCTTGGGGACCCATCATGGCTTGATCATATGTCGATGTCTATGGTTTTGTCTTTGCTTTCTAGGCTTTGTGTCGATAAATATGATATATCCTAAGTCATATCCTATGGTTGTATGTATCTAAAGTACAAGCATATGTAAAGTGTCCTTAAGTTGAGGGTATCTATCATTGGAGGATACCACTTGTAAGAGATTGAGAGAATGGAAGAAGAAGTGAGATAGAAGAAAGTGAAAATGATAAATGCTTGAGCCTCCATATCCAATGTTGACTACTCTCCATTGCGCATCTCTCCCTCTTTTTCTCAGTTGGTATCAGAGCATTCAAGAGATATTGAGGACTCCAAAATGGCAGTGGTAGCCAGTTTCCTATCATTGTATGATGGATCTTATATAGGTCTTATCATGAGCAGTAGCAGTTGTCCATATTGAGAAGGAGACCATTAATTTTGAAGAGCAGCACAGTCAATGTCAAGGACAAGTAGAGGAAGCCCCAAAGCAGTAGCGATGAATAAGGCATGTGAAGAAGTGTCCATCTCAACAGGTTGAAAGAAAAATGAACACTTAATCATTCACCCACACAAGTCTACTCAGATTGCACTCTTCTTCTACACAGAGCATGTGTATTTTTTGATCTTATAGCTAGACTGCACCATCTGGAGCTATTTCCTTCATGGGCATGGAATTCATTGTGTGGATATGATTGGAACCAACCATGACAACCAATGCTACATGAGTGGTCCAAGAGGCAGACTAATTGTGGGAGAAGCAACAATTGGTGAAAGCATCATTGTCAAGGGCCTGGTTTCTCTTTGAAGATTGACCATTTACAGTGTCTGCATAGCTTGAAAATTGACTATCATCGATTTGTGCTCTCTAACACCAACAAATCATGTCATTTTGGTCGTCACCATTACAGTAATTGAAAACAGTGAAGCAGTTTAGTTATAGAGCGTAAGGTGAGCACACTAACAAGACTGAGGCTTGAGGCAGTAGTACAGTTCACAACCTTTACAAGAGAAGCATCTTCGTTTAGGTTAGGATGGGCAAATTTTTTAAGGGGAGTGCGGACAGGATGAGTTGCATCAATGACTGTCAAATGTCGCAAGAAGGAATAAGACAACAACAAACCAACTCGACAGACTGCTAATTATATTGTCATTATATTATCAGGTTCAATAATCACTCCCTGCAATCAAGGTCACTTGCCATTTGTTACAATGCATTTTTTTCCTCCATCTGTTCCGAATTCTAAGTCAGCATAACACCTATTATCGAAAATAACCAAGGCCTGCTGGTCATATGGACATATTGAGCATTATGTCCAGTTTGCATTTGCTGTTGATAAAACAGTGTGGTAGAATCTCATAGATGCATGCTGTGTAAACATCATGAAGAATCTACTCAACATCTATTCTGAGAATGTGTAGAAGTCAAGGGTAATTTCAATGCAACTTACGGGAGGCTATTTCAAGCTGGTTTTTTGCTTAGAAATTCTAGGAAATTTTTTCTAGCTTCAGCTTGATACGTACTTCCAACTTGGCACAAAAAAAACTGCAGAAAAATGGTCGATTTGAGACGCATGTTTTGATGCATTTTGGGTCATAGAACATCGTTTGGGATCCGAATTGGATATTTCTTGTTGGGAACTGAATATATGACATGTTGACATGATGGATGGATGGATATGAACATTTTTGGACACATGCATGATAGTCATTTTGCTGGAAGCTATTTTTACATGCATTTTTGGGCTATTTTGAATACTTTTGGTCTTGGATTGGACCATTGATGTTCCGGATTGGGGCATGCTACTGAATACCATTTGTGGACGATTTTTATTGCTGGTTTTTTTGAATTTGTAGCAGCCAAAATGTCTGACATGGCATAGATCACTCAGATTTTGGAAGACAAATTGACCAAAGACAATTATAGTGTTTGATCTTACAGGATGGAGAATTTTTAATGTGAGGAGAGGTCTATGGGACCTCATAAGAGGTGATGATGAATGTCCACAAGTTTTTGAACATCCAACTGAAGAGAAAAAGAAAGTGTATAAGGATTGGATAGGAAAAAACATGAAGGTTTTGCATTGGATCTCCATATGTATTTCAAAAACGTTGATTCCTCATATCAAAAAGGCAAGTACTTGTAAGGAGGCATGGGAAATTATAGAAAAAATGTATGGAACATGTACAAAGGCTCGTAAGATACAACTCAAGTAGAGATTACATGGTGCATGGAGAGGCAATTGCAGTATCAATGACTATGTGGCAGAAATCAAGCAAATTGTAGAAGACCTTGCATCCATTAATGCACCTGTTGATGATGATGATTTAGTATCAATGACACTAAATGGACTTGGACCAG
Organism: Lygodium microphyllum; assembly: GCF_053477565.2. Taxonomy (NCBI): domain Eukaryota; kingdom Viridiplantae; phylum Streptophyta; class Polypodiopsida; order Schizaeales; family Lygodiaceae; genus Lygodium; species Lygodium microphyllum. The sequence goes on along the minus strand of NC_141146.1, from coordinate 26,558,407 downwards.
CTTTCAAGTCTTTGGATACCTCTCTTTCAGTTATAGGAGGTCTAAGCCTGACTTTGAGGAGCTTATTGGATTGCTACTCACAGAAGAAATCAAGTTGGGATTTAATGCATCTAGTAGTGGCAAAAATGCATGTGGAGACAGTGTTTTCTATCACTAGAGAGGTCGTGGCAGCTCATCTAGGGCTAGAGGCTCTTCAATTGGTTGTGGTAATTATGGTTTTACTCCTAGAAGAGGTAATCTTGGTCGTGGTCACTTCATGCATAGAGGCATGGGGAGATCTTTCCCTAGAGGTAGAGGACGGCCTAGTCCTTCACAGAGAGATAGCAGTTGTCATTATTGAGGGCAGTTTGGTCATTTTGAGAGGGATTGTTATCACAAAGAGAATGACATGTCTAGGGGTCATGGAAGGACCCAATATGGCCATTATGCATGCACTTATGGTGGTAGAGGTTATGGACCTAGAGGTGGATCGCCTAGAGTCACGTATTTGCTATGGAGCATGTGCTTGGGAGCATGACTCACTCTCCTTGTGAGAATGACTAGTTTTTGGATTCGGGAGCTATAAATCACATGACTCATCATGTTGAGTGGTTTGATAGCAAGGAGCGAATGTAGAATGAGGAATATGTTGCCACTAGTGATGATACTTTACATAAAATTACTCATATAATTGGTAGTGTTCCACTTGTTACTAAAGATGGGATTGATAATAAGCTTGGTGATGTTTTTATGTGCCCATAATAAATAAGAACTTAGCATTGATTGGTGGTCAAATGATAGATCAAGGATTGTAGGTGAGATTTAATAAGTTTGGATGTTTCATTGAGGAGTTCCATAATGGAAGTTTTGTCAGGGTGATTGCTCATGGTAGAAAGAAAGGGAGATTATGTTTTTTGGATGCACGTACTCCAGTGATTCAAAACACTATATATGTTGAGAAAGGACATGGGCAAGATAAGGATGTGAAATTATGGCATAGAAGGATTGGTCATGTCAATTTGCAAAGATTGAAGCAAACGCAATCAAGACAGATAGTCTGTGGTCTACCGCATTTTGGATATGTGAATTTTGATCACGTATGTGAGCATTGTCAATTTGACAAGAAATCTAGCTAGAGATAAGTAATTTTACAAGGTAGCTAATACAGCAAAAAAAAAGATTTTATAAGCTAGGATCCGTTGAAAGGATTGTGTAGTCCCAACATAAGCATGCTGTATAGCTTATGATAGCACGCATGTAGGGATTTCTCAACTATTTTGTTAATACTAGAAATAGAGCACATGCTTATTTCAATGCAAAGATACCTTAAGGTTAAGAGTAACATCGTTAGGCTATACAACAAAATCAAAATATTGGTTGTGGTGATTATCGACTTGCTATCCGCTCCCATGTTTACTCCTTGCCATCTCGTGCTATCGGTATTATCCTTTGCCTTCTCTTTTCTCTCCAATTTTGAATATATTATGTAGCCTACCGATGTTACTCTTACACTTAAGGTGCCATTGCATTGTAGTGAGTATTTCTATCTACATGTCTATCTGTTTGTCTCTCTATACGTCTGTCTCTCTCTCTCTCTCACTCTCTCTCTCTCTTTGTCTCTCTCTCTCACCCTCTCTCTCTTTTTGCATATTTTTCAAAACAAATTTTTACATCTATCAGCGCATGTACACTGCACACTAGACGCGCTCCTACATGCACCAGGTCCACAAAACTCAAAAAACCTCAGAGGAATTATGGTTGTTTAATGCGAGCACATCTACAGGTGCATCTACTCTGTGGATCAGACGCGCTCTTACATGCACCAGCTCCACAAAACTCAACAAAATCTAGGAGGTTGCATGGATCTTCAACACCTGCACGTCTACGAGTGCATCTACTCTGTATATCAGACGCGCTTGTAGACGTGAATTCATAGTGAAGCACAAAATAAAACTAGGAAAAGCAAGCAACAACTAACATACCCAAAGCTAAGAAGGAACCAAAATACAACTCAAAGTAAACACACAGAGAGAGAGAGAGAGAGAGAGGGAGAGGGAGAGGGAGAGGGAGAGGGAGAGGGAGAGGGAGAGGGAGAGAGAGAGAGAGAGAGAGAGAGAATACAACAAAAAGGCCTCTTAGACAAGCTCTTAGATGCGATTTTTCAATTGATAGAAAATCTTACGGGCGCGTCTATCAGCCCGTCTAAATGCGCATGTACCATTTCGCGTCTATAGTCGCGTGTATAAGGAAATCTACACGCACCAATAGATGCGCTTTAGACGCGCATATATATGTGTAAATAAAAATACATATGAACACAAAATTTTTTATTTATTTAATTTCTTTTGTGCGTTTACAAGCGCGTCTATATGGAAGATTAGACGGGCACATAGACATGTGCATAGACCACTTTTACGTGCACCAATAGACGTGACCGCAAAACCAAAAATCTCCTTTTTAAAAAAGATATTTAATTTCTTTTTATTAATTTGAATTATATAGCGCGTCTATGGGTGCGTGTACTCTGCATTTTAGACGCGAGTCTAGATGTGCATTTTCTGCAATTTAGATGTGCAAATAGACGCAAAGCACAAAATTGAAAAAAAAATCTCTGGTTTTTTTCCCCCCTCCCATCCATTAAATTGTGCATTTGGGAAAAACACAATGGATCTGAAGGCACGAGAATTGAAAACAAAAATCCATGTAATCATTATATATAAAACACATTTACATGGGGAGTTTAAGTGCTTGCAACCTAAAGCGTGGTCGCAAGTAATAGGCCATAGAGGAGGTATGGTGCTCCTCTACGAATCTGAAAAAGAAACATTTTCGCTAGCACCACCATCACTATTGGCGTCACTATCCCCCTCCTCGCTATGCTCCACATCGGGTTTCGCCTACACACACAAAAGATCAAGGTTGCTTACATACAATTGCAAAGAAAAAGTTATAATTAATAGGAAAGTAAAAAAAAAATACATCCTCTAGCTGTCGAATCCTCATAGCCCGGTTGTATTGCTCCTCAGTGATAAGACCCTCCTCATAGAAGTGAAGCCATGTGGCTATGCGGTTATGGCCTCGATGGTAACCTACCTCTCTAGGAGTAGGTATTCTACCAACGATAGTAGTCTGCAAAACAATTATGATATATAAACAATTATGAGACACAATGTATTAGAACAAATTATATAAAGAGTTTTAAAAAATATAAATTTTAAAAAACTAGAAATCAAAATATACATTCAAACTCTGCCTCCCACAACTCTCTACCGCCCAATCTGTAATGCGACGATCCCATAGTTTCCATTTGGATGCGTCGCGCCTCTGCATGCTGGCGACTCTTCACTTTCTCTATTGCTTTCTTCTTGGCTTTCTTTTACTCTATGCGGTGGCACATAGGTGGTTGGCGCTATAGGCTCCACGCCCCTCCTCTTGTCTCCGCAGTGACTCCCTGGCGCATGTCATGAGGTGGGATCTTTTTTTTTGAAGCAAATCCCTCACTTTTGTGCGTCCCCAATCATCTGAGAATCACTGACCCTCATGATTTGGGTACCTCCTATGGACTGCCCTCAACACCTCCTGCCACAAGCCGCTTTCCTGATTCTTGAAGTAAACGAAACAATCTTTATATGTCGCATGCACGACGCTCCTCATGTACGCCATTACATTCCTTCCTTCATCACCATGGAAGATGCTACCAGTAACTATAACTCTATAATACTGGCGTACAGGCTCCTCTACATGAACTTCTGGTGAGGGTGATCGCTCACCACCTCCTAGGCAACCCCCACACAAGCCTCGTTCTCCCCCTCAACTCTTCCTCCTCCCTCTCTGTCGACTATCCTTTGCCTCGTTGGATGCACGTGCTTCCACAAATATACGTGCGTCGGCTGATGCTTGTGCTTCAGCCGATGCATGTACAGGCGCTGCACGTGGAGTACTTGCAATTGGAGTTTGGACATTTGGTATTTGGGAAGCAGTGCCAGGTAAAGACGTTAGAGGTGTTCTAGACATGACGTTGAACACCTCGTCTGCTGTGGGAGAGCGACCAAGGTGTCTAGTCATCTCTCCCATGAAGTCTTCCTTACTAGGGAAACCTCCAAAAAAAGCATTGACCCCTCTGCTGAACAAGACCAATGTATCATTCATGTGCTCCAAATCTAGGTCATTTCTAGATGAACCAAGATGTGACATCTACAAACAAAACACAGGAATAAGACAAATTTGCTAAACTGCAATATGATGTAAACTGTACTATTGTGTAACATGTTTGTACAATTTCAAAAATAAAAACTTGTTTTTTTATCAGAGTTGGCACGTGTATATTCGCATCTGAGATGCAGAATAGACGCGCTTTCAGACGCTTCCCTAAAGTCAAAGCTTCTGAGTAGAGCGCGTGTGCAGAATAGACGCGCTCTCAGACGCGACCCTAAAGTCAAAGCTTCTCAGCAGAGCGTGTGTATTCTCGCGTCTGGGAAGCAGAATAGACGCGCTTAGAGATGTGACTATATATGCTCACCATGGAAGATGCCACTAGTATTTGTAACTGTATAGTACTGGTGTACAGGCTCCTCTACGTGATCTTCTGGTGAGGGTGATCGCTTGCCACCTCCTAGGCAACCCCCACACAAGCCTTGTTCTCCCCCTCAACTCTCCCTCCTCCCTCTCTATCGACTACCCTTTGCCTCGTTGGATGCACGTGCTTCCGCAAATGTATGTGCGTCGGCTGACGCTTGTGCTTCAGCCGATGCATGTACAGGCGCTGCACGTGGAGTACTTGCAATTGGAGTTTGGACATTTGGTATTTGGGAAGCAGTGCAGCCAGGTAAAGACGTTAGAGGCATTCTAGACATGACGTTGAACACCTCGTCTGCTGTGGGAGAGTGACCAAGGTGTCTAGTCATCTCTCCCATGAAGTCTTTCTTACTAGGGAAACCTCCAAAAAAAGCATTGACCCCTCTGCTGAACAAGACCAATGTATCATTCATGTGCTCCAAATCTAGGTCATTCCTAGATGAACCAAGATGTGACATCTGCAAACAAAACACAGGAATAAGACAAATTTGCTAAACTGCAATATGATGTAAACTGTACTATTGTGTAATATGTTTGTACAATTTCAAAAATAAAAACTTGTTTTTTTATCAGAGTTGGCACGTGTATATTCGCATCTGAGATGCAGAATAGACACGCTTTCAGACGCTTCCCTAAAGTCAAAGCTTCTGAGTAGAGCGCGTGTGCAGAATAGACGTGCTCTTAGATGCGACCCTGAAGTCAAAGCTTCTAAGCAGAGCGTGTGTATTCTCGTGTCTGGGAAGCAGAATAGACGCGCTTAGAGACATGACTATATATGCGATAACAGCAAACAGAGCTGCGTGTCTATATCTGCGTCTGCTCTCGAATCTACACGCACTGTCAAATGCGCTAAGTCAGTCGCTCTCAATCCGACGACCGCCATGATTTATTTGTGATATAAAAGCTTCAAATTCATAGAAAGAAAGATCCTAATACAAAAAGAGAGAGAGGGAGGGATGGAGAAAGATAGAGAGAGAGAGAGAGAGAGAGAGAGAGAGAGAGAGAGAGAGAGAGAGAGAGAGTGGACTCACCTTGGGCACTGCTTCCTTCCCCTTCTTCCTCTCCTTGGTGAGTTGTTCTCCCTTGATGCTTGCTGCTTGTTGTCTCCTCTCTTTGCCTCTTGTTCCTCTTGTTCTCCTCTCTTTTATTCTCTCTTTCTTCCTCTCCTTAGCTTTTTTCTCTTTAGCTGTCTTCTTTCCCTTCTTGTCTCTTTGAAGTGAAAGAAGAGGTGAGTCATGAAGAGACTATTAGAGGTAGACTACATGTTGGCTAAACTCGAGCTCCAGATTGCGTAAAAAATGTAGGAAAGACACAGTTTGAAAAGAAATCGCTTGTATCTTTGAAATTTGACATTTGCGTCTATTTTTGCATGTATATGCGCGTCTAAGGTTATGTAAATGGGCTAATAGATGCGGATTTAGACGCCCAGATAGACGCAAACATAGACATGCTAATAGACACAGCCATAGATATGCATTAAGTGCGCTTGCATTTTTATCATAAGTTTTTGTATTTAAGATAAGTTTTGATAGTAAGTTTTGATAGTAAGTTCTTATCATAAGTTTTTATGTATTTATGATAAGTTTTGTGTATTTAAAATTGAATATCTTAGAATAAATAATACACCTTGAAGTTTTTATGTAAACATATTAATAACAAATTTGATGTTGTCATTAGTTAGGTCTAATCATGTCGTCGTCATCACCTAATGCGGTGCATGCTGATGAGTCAACGAGCACATCCTCAAGTGAGGATGAAACATTCGTTTTCATAATCGAGATGCATGGCTACGACAAAAAATGAAATGCATGTGTGATCGTTGTCGAGGGTGTATTTTTCGATCACGTCGAGTTGCAATGTCCCACCTCAGCATGTATGGAGAATGGGACAGAGAAAAATCACCGGTATTCATTGTTTTAACACTAAGATTTCTAGTCTATGTTTGAAATATATATCAACGTACATGTAACTCCCTTTTGTGGTTGAGCAGGATGCGGTGCCACATCCTCAGATGCTCCCTCCCGAGAGTCGAGAGGCTGCAAAATGTCGATGCACACTACAACAAAGAGGCCTCATAGACGCACTTTTAGACGCGATTTTTGAATATAGAGAAAATCTTGTCGTAGAGTTCGTGCAAGAGCTGCAGAACGCGGGGTTCAAGGTACGGCAAGGAATGAGGTTAACAAGAATATCTCAATAACTCAATATTTGATGCCAAAGATCACTATATTGCTTGTCAAGTACATTACAAAAGAAGAGTCAAAATAAATGACAAAGAATGACAATCTGTCCACTGCTTTACAATAAGCGTATGAGCTTGGTTTTCAGGGCACCAAATAATTCAACCAGATTTAGGACTTAGTCATAAACAGCTTGTTCAAACTCCAAGTCCAACAGATAAAGCATTTGATAAGTGCATGCATAGGCTCGAGACATGTATACTACTCAGGTCAGCATCTGAAACCTATTGCAGAGAGATGCAGTCCATAATGGCATATAGGGCACACTCTTGCATCCATTGCATCAAAACGTGTCTTGTAGACCATGGCATACACTCCTTAGAGCTTGCTTCACAGCCCCTAATAGAAGCTTATCATGTGAAACAAAGCTTTTACGTCTCTGTTCTTTGTACAGCTTTTTCATTCATTTTATGCTGCACATATTCTTTGCTCGGTTCATCCCTTGAAAAGGCTACAGAGAGTTCTATTAAAATGCCCCTTTTAGCATGTGCAAGAATCTCTTCCTCATAAATGTAATCCCGTTTCCTTGAACAGCAACCAAAAGAACAGAAGTGTAGGTCCGAGCTCTTTTCCAGATGCTTGAAGTGCAGCTCTTTCCCGTAGAAAGCCCTTGAAAGGCGCCAAACTAGTCCCTGGACCAACCATTATTATGGGTGTTAATGGATCCTCTGGTAGCCTAAAATTTGTCTATCTTACAAAGATCGGTGACCAGCTACGTTTATCATCTGTTTCACATGTGGCTGGAACAGCATTCTTCATCCATGCGGAGCATACACCTTTATGCAATTGGCCAGTGGGACTCCTACCATAAACTAGTGCACAGGTAACATGTATCCGCTTAGGAGAGGACTTTGGAGATGAAGAAATTGAGTAATAGCAAGGTTGGAGATGAGGTGCAATGGCAGTAAAGAAATAGACGCTGACAGAGAGATCTCCCCGTTCAGTCGCCTCTGTCCACTGCTTTTTTTCCTTGGCATTCTCGGAATGTCCTGTTTCTGGTTGTGGATTCGTGCCCAATCCAAGATTCAGTAAGAAAATTTGCGACTTGAAGAAGATCGGTGCAAACCTTGAAGCTTTTTCCCCAGAGCGAGTGCAGAAATGGGCTCCGGGTGAGAGAAGACAAGCACCTTAGAAATTGCTTGCTAAACTTCGATGATGATGAAACGGAGCTGAGAAGGCCATCCAAATGAACGATCGGGCAAAGAAAGCTCGGAAGGGAGCAAGGTAGTGCGGCAAATCGACTGTGGTGGAAAGACCTGCGGAGCTATAGGCCGCCTCTCCAGAAGTGGATCATTCCTCTAAAGCAACATCAGAAACTCTCAGAATTTTAATCACAGCTGGGAGCATCAATTTCCTTCACGTAAGGATATGAGATCTATGTCGGGCGCACTCGATGATGTACTACCTTTGCTGATGACTGCATCTGATCCATGACCACAGCTAATTACGAACATAGGTAGTGTATTATCTGACCTGCCGGAAGCATGATAACTGTGCGCGCTGTTAATACTTAATTTCATCCTGCTTCCCTTCTCTCAAGCAATCCCCTAGAGCACTGTTCTTTCGCAGACATCAACAACGACCACCATAGAAATCCATCTGAGGATGTACATCTCGAAGACAGTGAGCCAATGTAGAAGTCCTTCACTCCCACCATATGCCAGATTCCAAAGCAGCTTTGATGGCCACCTCTTTTCATAGCTTGCACCATAATTCCATAGCAATTTTTTCCCTTCATGGTAGTAGAACGAGCCAGAAAAAGCCCCCTGTCATCGCTAATTCCCTCCTTAATTGCTTGGTAAAGAGCCAAAAAAACTCATTTTTTCCAAGAATAGGCTAGGCCAACACCAGTAGTGATACTCCAGCCAAGCAGTCGGCCATGGTTTCAGATGCATTACACCTTTTCCTTGATTAATACCCCCAACTGACAAAGCAATAAATTGAGATTTCCCATTAAAGGCACTATATGGAAGATCAGAGTCCATTTACAAAAGTAAAAGGAACTCCCTTCAACCTTGTCAATTGCAAATGGCTCACTTCAAGCAAGTTTCATTGGATCTCAAAACATGTATCTCACCATGTTCCGAGGGTAAAAACCATAAGCCACACCTGCTATGAAATAAGTGGTATGGTACACTGTTTCTGAGCAGGTTCTGGGGTTCTCTATGCCCAGGCCTGATGTAGAAACCCTTACGTTTGACCTAAGTATTTGACTTTGCATGTGATTTCAATGCAGTGAAGCTGCACAACAGCCCAATGGAAGAAGAAGCTTAACACGTTCTATGGGGCAGTTGCAGTCTTTGAGACAGCCACAAATATTCCTCTCATCAAAAAGTCTACAGCAAAGGCATATGGACCCTTCTTCTCCATGGCATATAGTGCTAATGTATCTTCTTCAAAAATTCTTTGTCCTGCATATTACATTGGCCTTGTTCACGTGCAACCTTTATCTTCATAGCTTAAATGTTGGCTTCTACAAAGCTTCCTTTGATTCCACGGTATCCTGCACTTTTCTTGGAATTCATCACTGAAATTGACAGCATAATAATAATCTTTGGCATCGGTTTTTCATATTTTTCACACACACACACACACAACATGCACACAAACACAAACACACACAAACACAAACACACAAGTGGAGTATGTACATTGGATGCGGGTACTGAAAATGACGGAAAGATAATGCAGCAATCACACACAATGAAACACACACGAAAAGGTAACACAGATGCACAACAAAAATGGAGGTGTTTACGGCTCGGATGCGTAGCAGCACGACATCCACCCCCTCTAAACCTGCGCATCCTCCAGATGAGCCAACTATCCAGGATCATCCAAGTCCACAAACAGGTCTAGTCCTTCATCAGTTTCCGGTGTACCTGTTTCTCCATCAGCTTCATCATCCATATTCTCTGCTTCTTCTGCTAGCTCTTCTTCTGCCAATGCTTCAAGTGCATACTCTTCATCTTCTCTTCTCTTGAAAATCTTTACTTGTTTTCCAGCAATGGGCACCCTCAATACCATTCCATCCAATTCAGGCAACTCATAGGTAGCATTGTCAAAAACCTGTTTCACCTCATATGATCCAAACCATCTTTGAACCATTTTTCTCATGCTACTATGCTGATTCTCTAGGCTACTATCGTAGACTAGAACCCAATCTCCCTCTTTTATGGCTCTAGGCTGCAAGCGATGCCTCAAATCAAACCTATCCTTGTTTCTGAGTCGGGCTGCCTTTAAACGATCAACTGCAAGCTGCACATCTTCTGCCCTTCTCTCTAGTTGACGAATCCGAAGAGCTAGAAGCTCCTCCCTTGATAAATTCTCATGCCATGGAAGAGCACTCCACGTGAGAGCACATATTTCTGTAGGCATGATAGGTTTTTGCCCATACATCAACTCTGCAGGCATATATCCAGTAGTCACGCTATGTGTAGAGCGGTCTGCCCACAATGCAAAAGGTAGTAATCTCGGCCAATCTCCAATCCGACCTCTACAAGCTTTTGCCAATGCCTTAACTATCGGGGGATGTCCTCTTTCACTCTTGCCATTCCCCTCTAGATTATAGGAAGTAGTAAGAGCCAACTTAATCCCAAGCTGTGAGAAAAATTCTCTAGCTTCATCTGCATTTAGCTCTCCACGATCAGTTGTAATCTTGCCTATACATCCATACCTGCAAAATATTTCTTCCAACAAGAATTTACATACTATAGTGGTGGTCTTCGTCCGCGAAGATCTGCCTTCAACATAGTTTGTAAGATCCTCCCTAGCCAAGCCAAGATATCTCATCTGCCAAAGTCCCACTGGCAAAGTAACCAACTCAACCACCCATTTATAATGCATACATAGCGGATAGGTCGGATGCAACTCATCACGATGCCGCACTAAAGAGTAAAGCTGACAGTCCCTGCAAGTCTCCACAAAGTGGGAAACATCTTTAAGAAAATGTGTGAAATTAAACAAAGAAACAAGAACTAAAGTAGTTCCACCTTAAAAACCCTAAGTTTTAAACCATTAAAGGACCGTTTGCATATGCTCTTTAGTTATGGCTTTACTTAATGTGTTTGTAAAGCTCATATGTATATGTAAACATGTTGATGTAGTAATTACACATTGTATCAGCTATGATCTATAAGAATCCCTTCTCATTACGTAGGTGTGTGTGTGTGTATCAGATGTCAATAAAAGGATGTTATATATGTTTAAAAATTTCATTGTAAATTGCAAAACTACACACACACACACACACACACACACAATCAATTATAGCCCACACACCTCTATGTCCAGCCCAAGAACTCTCATGAAACTCTCGCATAATCTGTATCTGCATCGCTGCCTCATAAACTACCCTCAAGGGTAGGCCGCCTCTCTTCTTTGGGTGCTTCCAAAGAAAACCATCTTTCAAGAAATACCCATAAGCCTTTCTTCTAATTTTCTTGAATACATCATCTGTCCAATTAGCTCTTCGAGTCAATGAACTCAGATACTGACCAATTTGCAGCCACTCACCAACATAGAGTTCTTCAGTAAAGGCTTCAATAGTAGATACATGACAATCATGAACAAGGACAGAAGCTGCAAACTCTATCTCATCATCATCTGCAAGCATTAACTCCTCATCCTCATATCTCGCTCTAGATAGCATGTCCGCAACTAGATTATCTTTTCCTGCTATGTGTCGAAATTATGGATTCAATGATTTGATGTAGGCAATCCACCGAAGCATCGCTATATCTGGAGTTGAACAGCTAGTAATCATGCCAAGCAAAGGCAAACAATCTGTTTCCACAACAACTGAAGCACCAATAAAATACCCTTTATCACACTTCAGTGCAGTGACTACTCCCCACAATTCTCTTTTAATCTGCAGATATCTCCTCTGTTGCTCATTAAGAACTTTAGCTCCAAAACGGATTGCATATCTGTTTCCATCAACATCATCCTGTCCCACTGCCCATCCTATGCCAATAGGGCTAGTATCAACTCACAATATGATTGGCCGTCCACACTGATAATCCGCCTTGCGAAGAGCAGGAGCTGACTGCAACAACTTCTTGAGTTTACGCATGGCTTTTGAATGCTTCTCATCCCAATGAAACTTCTGCTCCTTTCGAAGCAGCTGATAGAGAACATCTGCTATGTGAGCTAAATGAGGAATCCAAATCATGTAAAATACACAAGCTCCCACAAATCTCCGCACCTCTGAAGTAGTCGAGCAATACTCTGCAATCCTGCTTATGGCATCCACCTTTGCAGGTGAAGGCTTCCTGCCATAATAACCAACCATGCGCCCAACTATGATAACTTCATTAACACCAAATACAAATTTCAGCCCTGAAAGAGTCAAATTCACCTCCTATAATCGTGTCAATATTTGCTCACAAGCAACCAAGTGTTCAACCACAAACTGTCTACATCCTCGCAAATCAAGACTCTCATTATTTTCTTCTTCTGCACAACCCTTAATAGGCACATCATCTAGGAAAGGCATGGTATACTGCGGAATATAGTCTCGTAGAACTCTATGCATAGCATTCATCATATGAGCAACTGAGTTGGTGGCACCTTAAGGCAAGGTACACATCCTCACAAGACCAATAGGTGTCCGCATAGTAGTAATATCTCTACTTTCCAAGGCAAGCTGAAACTGGTCATAACCAGAATACAAGTCACCTAGGGAATAGATGGCTCATCCTGCAAAAGCCTCGGCAAACTCATCCACAACTCGACCTGTTTTCACATTCCTGATTGTCACTCTGTTCACGGGCTGCATATCCTGAATAAATCTCAAGGTACCATTCTTCTTTGGTACAGTAAACCACCTGTTAGAATAGGGCGCAGAAGAGGGTTCCAAAATCCCTTAATCTTCTCATTCAGCAACTCTATTAGCTTTGGCAAGTGTGCTCTAGGCACAGGTATAGGACGTATATTCCATGGCACATGAGGAACAGTGAAGATGACCATAGGCGCAACCAATTCGGGACTAATGCAGCCAATTTCATGAGGAAAGAAAGCAAATGCCTTACCATGTCGTCCAAGCATCTCTTTAAAACATTCTTTTTCCACTGGAAGCAAGAAATCATCATTTCCAATCTTCAATTCAGCAAGAGTTTCAGCAGTAAATTTATGTCCAATATTTGCAGGATCTCTCAACATAGGCTACTTCATAGCTTTTTCTATCTGCTCATCACTATCAGGAGGAAGCGGCCCTGCAACCGGCTTAACCTTCTTATCAACTGTTTTATACTTCATGTCAACCTTGGCATCAGTCAAGCACTCTCTTCTTTGCTGCATTTTCTGCAAATTTTCAACAAATCTCAACTCTGTTGGCTGAAAGATTTCAGCCCTTTGCTCTATGGACTGCATGGGTGCAGCCTGAAACTCTGTATGCTGAAATTTTTCAGCATTAAACTCTGTTGGTTGAAAGGTTTCAGCCCTTTGCTCTGTGGATTGCCATGATGCAGCCTCATACTCCATATGCTAAATTTTTCCAACATTTAACTCTGCTGGCTGAAAGGTTTCAGCTCTCTGTAACTCTGAAAGCTGATCAAGATCAGCCATAACTTCGGTTTGCTGTGTTTTCTCAACCTCTGACTCTGTTTTCAACATAAAATCAGAAATTTCCTGATATATATCCAAGGTTTGCACAGGTATGATCCTTGAACCCTTACATACATCAGTTTTCAGCATATTTCCCATCTCAAACAATGTATCTGCATAAGCCATTCCTTCATACAGCCCATCCACATGCTCCTCTGCTTGTAAAATACCTGCAATCTTCAACTCTTTCTCCTTACGACCAATGTACTGCCTGGCAGCTCTAGACAAATTTGAAATTTTCTGATAACTCACTGAACTATCTGAAGAAAAACCAACAAAATTAGTGGAGAAAGCCTGGCTGCCAAGAGGCGAGATCTCCTCTTTTCTCCGCTTCGTACCACTGGCGTTGTCGTGTTGCTGCGCATCCGAGTCGTATACGCCTCCATTTCTTTTGTTGTGCATTTGTGTTAATCTCCGCGTGTTATTCATTGTTTGTGTGATGCATTTTAATAATCTGCATCCAATGTATATATTCCCTTGCGCATGATTTTGTTTGGACGCATGATGTGCGTGTATTAGAAAAATATGAAAAACTGATGCCAAAGGATCTTTGTCCTGCTGCTTTGAATAACAGCCAAGGCACTGGCCTCTAGCTTGCTTACAGGCTCATTCACCATTGCTCCTTTCTCACTGAAATCCTCATGAGAGATTGATAGTATATAAACTATCAGAGGCAAATATAAACTGTCAGAGGCCGTCATAGTGGCTGAACAGGTTGCGAGGAGGATGAATTCCGTCAATAGGACTGAAATGCTGATTGCAAAGAGATGTCAGACATTAGATGTTGTGGAAAATCACTACGTCAGAAGCAAGGAGATGAACAGAGGGTAATATGTGAAAGCTTTATGCAGAACATGAACCAAAATGAATGCCCTTATTACGAGATTAAGAGGATGATGATGCTGTGTCTTAGCGGGGGGTAAAAAGGAAGGTCGCTTGCCTAATTCTGACATGTGAATAAGAAAAGGAAAAACTAAAGATAGAGGAAAAAAGGAAGGGAAAAAGGAGACTAATTGGGGAAAAGAGGATTCGAATGGCGAAAGGGAGGGAAAAAAGACGGGTTGTCACGCGTTCGAATGGAGGAGAGACGCTGGTATGAGACGCAAGAGAAGAGTGGAAATCCGCCATCTCCTTGACTTCATCAAAGATAACCCACAGCAGCAACCGCTGCAAGGGCATCCACCGTTACAATGTCCTGAACAATGCTTAAAACCCCTAGCCCATGCGGCTTGCCGAGCTGAACAGGAAAAGAGGAGAGAATGAAGGTGAACTGAGGCGGGAGGAACAGAGTGCTGGATTGAATGCGAAAGGGGGGGAGATAGATAGAGACGAGGAGGCTATGGGCGACAACGGGAGAGGAAAGCCTGCAACGAGCGACAACACCAACAACAACATCAACATCAAAGACAACAAACCCAAGAGGCCATCTTCACAAACAAAGTGTGGCTCTTCCGCTACTGCCTCTTCGTCCTTGTGGCAGCCCTCGCTGGCGATTCCCAGCATGAATACTGCCTCTCCAGCCCCATCATGATGCTCGTCTTCAATTCCAGGTACTAACCCAAAGATGATGTTATGATGTTGATGGGGTGATCTTGATACACAGGGGAGGTTGGTTCTGTGCCCTCGCACATCGTCAATAATAGTCATGCCCATTTTTATTCACACGAAGGATCCTCAGGACCGCAGATCTGTCTGGAGCTACTAAATTTGCTACATGATTGAATCATCAGCCGAGCAGCAGCGTGGCGAAGAAATGAAATGCTGCACAAGTTTTGTCAACCTTTGGTCCCACCACCACTTCCACTACAGTACGCCTGCATTCACCTCTCCTTCGGCCAACTACAATGCTGAGATTCAAGGTGGGCGCCTTCGAGCTCATATGAAGAATTGGAATTCTTTCATGATGATGAACGGTTCACAATGGGATGTTTTTAGTTGCTGCAAAAGCATAGCTTATTCACCAAGTTAGGCATCGTCGAGCTCTGCAAACGAATAGGACTGCTGCGTCATATTGAAGGGACCTTTTGGGCTGCTGACGAGGAGCTTTGATCATCTCTTTCGGCGACCACAACATCTTATTGCCAAGTTGGAATGATAAATGTGAAAGTGGAGTTCATACAAAGCTGTGAAGGACTGTCACCATTGGCTGATGCAAAAAAGATATTGATGTTCTCCTCAGATCAAGAATTTCTGATCTATGTTGCAAAGGATTAACCAGAGTGGAAGATCCGCAATGGCTGTGTGTATTTTCAGAAAGCAATAAATACAGTGTATAAGGAATTATCTTCCTTATAATTGATCAATCAAACTCTGGGGTATGCCAGACAACTGGAGCAGACAGTTTAACCTTACTGAAGGCAGCATAGGAGAACGTTTATGCCTTTGTATTTCTGGTTTCTTCCACAAGAAGCTTTTAATGATCTTACTAGACAGCCAGAATCCAAGAAGATCACGATAGTGTTGTACCTTTGAACTCTAGATTTCTGTACATAGTGTTTGAGGACAAGGATTTACAAATGCAGCTGAATTAAATTGGGTGGCCTAAAATCAGTGATCTGATCAGATTTGAAGTCATCTTGTATTTTGCGAACTTCATGGCAGAAATATAAATATTACTTGGCATCAAATTTTGTGTTATCGAGATCTTCTTGATAGTCTTTATTTCTTGCTGTAACTTGAACCCAGTGTTCAGCAGCTCTCGCACGATCTCTTTGACATTTCTGGTGAACCTGACGTGAAAGTGCTGCGTCATCAGCAAGATGGGAGACTCGCAAGAAGAGATGACAGATGATAATGTCATGAAGAACCTGTTTCAGTCATTTACCATATATATGCAGCAGCAAGTTCATGCAAAACGAGACAGTGATGCTATGGATGCTTTGAAAGCTATCCAACAGGAGATGAAGTAGTTTAATGGCCAGCAAGTGTCAACTTACCTGCATTTGTATGAAGAAAAGATGAAGTTTTTTGGAGTTTCTCAAGATGTTTGGAGCCGCTACTTCTTGCGGATCGTGGTGCGCGCTCTTGAAGGTCGAATTGCAGAAATTCAAGAGGCACATGCAGGTTGGGCTGAATTTAAAAAGGCATTAAAAGATGAATATTTCCTGGAGGATACAGGTCTTATGAATCGCATGAATTTTTTAGCATGGGTTTCTATGTCTAATAAGGGACTTTCTGTTACCGCTCTTCTGCGAGAGTTTGAAAGCCGTTATGATCAGTTGGATGGGACTGAACAACAAGCTTTGGAGATGCAGAAAGTGGAGTTATTTTTGCAAGCTGCAGATGCTGATTTACAGGAAAAGTTGGATGATCTTTTGGAAGATCAAGCTACTGATTCAGGTTTAAAGACTGATTGGAGACATGTCATTGATGCTGTGAATATTCTTGTCAAGAAGCAGCGCAGGAGAGTCAGATTGCATCGAAATACAGGATTAGTTCCTGAAAAATCCTTGGAGACTTCTTCTTCTACCCCTGCTACTTCTTTGCCTAAGCCTACTCCTCCTGTTGTGAATCCACCAGTACCTGCTGCTCCAGTGCCCTTATCTGTAGATGATGTTATTAAAGGCTTGGCGAATTTGACGATTGAAGCAGTCAAAGCTGAAGTTGGTAAGTTAAAGGAGCAACTTATGTCAGTACCTGCTATAGCACCTGCTCCAGTGACTGCTTTTCCAGCTGGTCAAAGAAAAGGGCGTCGATGTATTTGGTGTGATAGTACAGAGCACCAACACTGCAGAGATTGTGATGCTTTTCAGGAAGCACGTAAGAAGAATGTAGTGTTCTGGGGACAAGATGGGAAGATATGGCTGACAGAGACTGGTGCTCCTCTTGACACGAACTTTGGTAAGGGAGGTATGAAGAAGCTTGTTGATGATATGGCTGCGCGATCAGCTTATGTGAGTGTTAGAGGAGATGCTTCAGCTTTTGGAGTCCAGCTTGAGCAAAAATCTGATGGAGACTCTGCTTTATGGTCTTCTGCCTTGGAGATAGCGAGAAGAGGGAAAGTTCAAACTTCTACTATGACTTGTGTGGGCTCTAGCATCCGAGGAGAAACAGCATGGGATTCTCCTGTTGACAGGTATTCTATTTTTGCTTATATTGCTAAAACGCAGGGTTTAGATGCCATGGTTGAAGAAAAGAGAAGAAGAGATGAGGAGGGTCCTAGTTCCTCCAAAAAGACTAGAGGGGGTGACTTTGTTTCACCACCTGTTATAGCTCCACCTATGTCAAATTCTCCAGCTCAAACAGGTTCCGATCAACCAATGGGAGACAAGCAGAAAGAAAAGAAGCAACCAAGAAAAGAGCCAGGATTCAAGCTCTTGTCAGATCTTGATATGCAAACGGATATGAGTAAGATTTTTCATGAAAGAATTTTGAATAGTGAAGTCACTTTTACTGTTGGAGAGGCTCTTGGGATTGCTAGAAGAGAAGTAGAGGATCAGATGCATGATCTTTTGCGGAGGAAACGACATGCGATGGAAGGACCTGCTTTACAGGGATTGTGGCATGGAGCTCTTGGAGAAGAGCATGATGATACAGTGAAGGTTGAGAATGCTTCTGTTAATCCGCAATCGGAGAAAATAATGCAGCCTATGCAGTATGAAGATGATGAGACCCCTATTCTCATTCCTCGCAGCCATTTTTCACGAAGTCATTGGGCTAGAGCAACCACTGAGACAGTGGTAAGGATTGGACAGAAACAAATTCCCTTGATTGCTTTAGTTGATCATGGTTCTGAAATTAATCTTATTGCTCGAGGTGTTTATGAGAGTGGCAAGTGGCCTATGGATGCAGAGCATGGCTGGCGCATGAGAGCCGCCAATAATACTTCTGGAGATATGTATGCTGCTTGTCCAAGTATCAGAATTTCTATTGGTAATGTTGAAGAGGATTATCATTGCTTTGTTCAGGATTCATGTTCTTATCCGATTATTCTTGGACAGCCTTTCATTACAGAAGCAAGAATGGAAACAAAAGTGATGGATGACGGATCAGCTTATGCGTGGATACACAGTAAAGATGGTATGCGAGCTGTTCAGTTTATGACTGTTGGGGTAAATCATCCGAGAAACAGGGACTCCTTGCGTGAGGCACCATTACCTGCGAAGGAGTTGGATTTTCATTAGGTACCGCTGTCTTGCGAGACGCCAGTGGTACGGAGCGGAGAAAAGAGGAGATCTCGCCACCTGGCAACCAGTCTTTCTCCAATAACTTTGTTGGGTTTACTTCAGATAGTTCGGTAAGTTATCAAAAAATTTCAGATTTGCCTAGAGCTGCCAGGCAGTACATTGGTCGTAAGGAGAAAGAGTTGAAGAATGCAGGTATTTTGCAAGCAGAAGAGCACGTGGATGGATTGTATGAAGGGATGTCTTATGCAGATACATTGTTTGAGATGAGAGCAATGCTGAAAACTGATGTATGCAAAGGTTCAACGATTATACCTGTGCAAACCTTGGATATGTTTCAGGAAATTTCTGGTTTTATGCTGCAAACAGAGTTAAGAGGCTGAGAAAACTCAGCAAACTGAATTTATGGCTGATCTTGATCAGCTAATAGAATTGCAGAGGGCTAAATCCATTCAGCCAACAGAGTTGAATGCAGAAAAATTTCTGCATACAGAGTTACAGGATGTGTCTATGCAGTCCATTGAGCCGAGGGCTGAATTCATTCAGCCAACAGAGTTGAATGCAGAAAAATTTATGCATATAGAGTTTCAGGCTGCACCCATGCAGTCTATAGAGCTAAAGGCTGAAATTTTTCAGCCAACAGAGTTGAAAGATGCTGAAAATTTGCAGAAATTGCAGCAAAGGAAAGAGTGCTTGAATGATGCCAAGGTTGACACAAAATATAAAACAGTTGATAAGAAGGTTAAGCCGGTTGCAGGCCCGCTTCCTTCTGATAGTGATGAGCAGATTGAAAAAGCTATGAAGCAGCCTATGTTGAGGGATCCTGCAAATATTGGACATAAGTTTACAGCTGAAACTCTTGCAGAATTGAAGATTGGAAATGATGATTTTTTGCTTCCAGTGGAAAAAGAATGTTTTAGAGAGATGCTTGGACGTCATGGTAAGGCATTTGCTTTCTTTCCACATGAAATTGGTTGCATTAGTCCCGAATTGGTTGCACCTATGGTCATCTTCACTGTTCCTCATGTACCATGGAATATACGTCCTATATCTGTGCCTAAAGCACACTTGCCAAAGTTGATAGAGTTGTTGAATGAGAAGATTAAAATGGGGATTTTGGAACCCTCTTCTGCACCTTATTCTAACAGGTGGTTTATTGTACCAAAGAAGAATGGTACTTTGAGATTTATTCAGGATATGCAGCCCGTGAACAAAGTGACAACTAGGAATGTGGGAACAGGTCCAGTTGTGGATGAATTTGCTGAGGCTTTTGCAGGACGAGCCATCTATTCACTAGGTGACTTGTATTCAGGTTATGATCAGTTTCAGCTTGCCTTGGAAAGCAGGGATATTACTACTATGCGGACACCTATTGGTCTTGTGAGGATGTGTACCTTGCCACAAGGTGCTACAAACTCAGTTGCTCATATGATGAATGCTATGCATAGAGTTCTTCGAGACTATATTCCGCAGTATACCATGCCTTTTCTAGATGATGTGCCTATTAAGGGTTGTGCAGAAGAAGAAAAGAATGAAAGTCTTGATTTGCGTGGGTGTAGACAGTTTGTGGCTGATCAGTTGATTGCTTGTGAGCAAATTTTGACACGATTAGAGGAGGTAAATTTGACACTTTCAGGGCTGAAATCTGTCTTTGCTGTTAATGAAGTCATCATAGTTGGGCATATGGTTGGATATTATGGCGGAAAGCCTTCTCCTGCAAAGGTGGATGCCATAAACAGGATTGCAGAGTATTGCTCGACTACTTCAAAGGTGCGGAGATTTGTGGGAGCTTGTGTATTTTACATGATTTGGATTCCTCATTTTGCTCATATTGCAGATGTTCTCTATCAGCTGCTTCGAAAGGGGCAGAAATTTCATTGGGATGAGAAGCATTCAAAAGCCATGCGTAAGCTCAAGAAGCTGTTGCAATCAGCTCCTACTCTTCGCAAGGCGGATTATCAGTGTGGATGGCCTATCATGTTGACAGTTGATACTAGCCCTATTGGCATAGGTTGGGCTGTGGGACAGGATGATGCTGATGGAAATAGGTATGCAATCCGCTTTGGAGCTAAAGTTCTTAATGAGCGACAAAGGAGATATCCGCAGATTAAAAGAGAATTGTGGGGAGTAGTCACTGCATTGAAGTGTGACAAAGGATATTTTATTGGAGCTTCAGTTATTGTGGAAACAGATTGTTTGCCTTTGCTTGGTATGATTACTAGTTGCTCGACTCCAGATATAGCGATGCTTCGGTGGATTGCCTATATCAAATCATTGAATCCAGAATTTCGACACATAGCAGGGAAAGATAATCCAGTTGTTGACATGCTTTCTAGAGCGAGATATGAGGATGAGGAGTCAATGCTTGCAGAAGATGATGAGACAGAGTTTGCTGCTTCTGTCCTTATTCATGATTGTCATGTTTCTACTGTTGAAGCTTTTATTGAAGAACTTTATGTTGATGAATGGCTGCAAATTGGACAGTATCTAAGTTCATTGACTCGAAGAGCTGATTGGACAGATGATGAATTCAAGAAAATCAGAAGAAAGGCTTATGGGTATTTCTTGAAAGATGGTTTTCTTTGGAAGCATCCAAGAAAGAGAGGAGGCTTGCCCTTGAGAGTAGTTTGTGATGTAGCGATGCAAATACAGATTATGCGAGAGTTTCATGAGAGCTCATGGGCAGGACATAGAGGTGTGTGGGCTACCTATGAGAAAATCAAAGAAAGATACTGGTGGAAAGGGATGTATAAAGATGTTTCTCATTTTGTGGAAACTTGCAGGGACTGCCAGCTTTACTCTTTAGTGCGACATCGTGATGAGCTGCATCTGACTTATCCACTATGTATGCATTACAAGTGGGTGGTAGACTTGGTTACTTTGCCAGTGGGACTTTGGCAGATGAGATATCTTGTCTTGGCTAGGGAGGATCTTACAAACTATGTTGAAGGTAGACCGTTGCGAACGAAGACCACCACTACAGTATGTAAATTCTTGTTGGAAGAAATATTTTGCAGGTATGGATGTATAGGCAAGATTACAGCTGATCGTGGAGAGCTAGATGCTGATGAAGCTAGAGAATTCTTCTCACGGCTTGGGATTAAATTGGCTCTTACTACTGCCTATAATCCAGAGGGAAATGGCAAAAGTGAAAGAGGACATCCGCCAATAGTTAAAGCATTGGCAAAAGCTTGTAGAGGACGGATTGGAGATTGGCCGAGATTACTACCTTTTGCATTGTGGGCTGATCGCTCAACACAAAGTGTGACTACTGGATACATGCCTGCGGAGTTGATGTATGGGCAAAAACCTGTCATGCCTATTGAAATTTGTGCTCTCACTTGGAGTGTTCTTCCTTGGCATGAGAATTTATCAAGGGAAGAGCTGTTAGCCCTTCGGATTCGTCAACTAGAGAGAAGGACAGAAGATGTGCAGCTAGCTGTTGATCGTTTGAAGGCAGCCCGTCTCAGAAATAAGGACAGGTTTGATTTAAGGCATCGCTTGAGGCCTAGAGCCATAAAAGAAGGAGATTGGGTT
Source organism: Lygodium microphyllum (assembly GCF_053477565.2). NCBI lineage: Eukaryota > Viridiplantae > Streptophyta > Polypodiopsida > Schizaeales > Lygodiaceae > Lygodium > Lygodium microphyllum. The sequence goes on along the minus strand of NC_141146.1, from coordinate 26,536,347 downwards.
CTAGTCTACGACAGTAGTCTAGAAAATCAGCATAGTAGCATGAGAAAAATGGTTCAAAGATGGTTTGGACCGTATGAAGTGAAAAAGGTTTTTGACAATGGTACCTATGAGCTAGCTGAATTAGATGGAACACTATTGAGGGTGCCTATTGCTGGAAAACGAGTCAAGATTTTCAAGAGAAGAGAAGATGAAGAATATGCACTTGAAGCATTGACAGAAGAAGAGCAGGTAGAGGAAAGACAAGCAGAAGAGACAGAAGACATAGATGATGAAGCCGATGGAGAAACAGGTCTACTAAAATCAGAAGATGGACTTGACCTGTTTGTGGACTTGAATGATCCTGGATAGTTGGCACATCCGGAGGATGCGCAGGTTTAGAGGGGGTGGATGTCGTGTTGCTGCGCATCCGAGTCGTATACGCCTCCATTTCTTTTGTTGTGCATTTGTGTTAATCTCCGCGTGTGATTCATTGTTTGTGTGATGCATTTTAATAATCCGCATCCAATGTATATATTCCCTTGCGCATGATTTTGTTTGGACGCATGATGTGCGTGTATTAGAAAAATATGAAAAACTGATGCCAAAGGATCTTTGTCTTGCTGCTTTGAATAACAGCCAAGGCACTGGCCTCTAGCTTGCTTAGAGGCTCATTCACCATTGCTCCTTTCTCACTGAAATCCTCATGAGAGATTGATAGTATATAAACTATCAGAGGCAAATATAAACTGTCAGAGGCCGTCATAGTGGCTGAACAGGTTGCGAGGAGGATAAATTCCGTCAATAGGACTGAAATGCCGATTGCAAAGAGATGTCAGACATTAGATGTTGTGGAAAATCACTACGTCAGAAGCAAGGAGATGAACAGAGGGTAATATGTGAAAGCTTTATGCAGAACATGAACCAAAATGAATGCCCTTATTACGAGATTAAGAGGATGATGATGCTGTGTCTTAGCGGGGGGTAAAAAGGAAGGTCGCTTGCCTAATTCTGACATGTGAATAAGAAAAGGAAAAACTAAAGATAGAGGAAAAAAGGAAGGGAAAAAGGAGACTAATTGGGGAAAAGAGGATTCGAATGGCAAAAGGGAGGGAAAAAAGACGGGTTGTCACGCGTTCGAATGGAGGAGAGACGCTGGTATGAGACGCAAGAGAAGAGTGGAAATCCGCCATCTCCTTGACTTCATCAAAGATAACCCACAGCAGCAACCGCTGCAAGGGCATCCACCGTTACAATGTCCTGAACAATGCTTAAAACCCCTAGCCCATGCGGCTTGCCGAGCTGAACAGGAAAAGAGGAGAGAATGAAGGTGAACTGAGGTGGGAGGAACAGAGTGCTGGATTGAATGCGAAAGGGGGGGAGATAGATAGAGACGAGGAGGCTATGGGCGACAACGGGAGAGGAAAGCCTGCAACGAGCGACAACACCAACAACAACATCAACATCAAAGACAACAAACCCAAGAGGCCATCTTCACAAACAAAGTGTGGCTCTTCCGCTACTGCCTCTTCGTCCTTGTGGTAGCCCTCGCTGGCGATTCCCAGCATGAATACTGCCTCTCCAGCCCCATCATGATGCTCGTCTTCAATTCCAGGTACTAACCCAAAGATGATGTTATGATGTTGATGGGGTGATCTTGATACACAGGGGAGGTTGGTTCTGTGCCCTCGCACATCGTCAATAATAGTCATGCCCATTTTTATTCACATGAAGGATCCTCAGGACGGCAGATCTGTCTGGAGCTACTAAATTTGCTACATGATTGAATCATCAGCCGAGCAGCAGCGTGGCAAAGAAATGAAATGCTGCACAAGTTTTGTCAACCTTTGGTCCCACCACCACTTCCACTACAGTACGCCTGCTTTCACCTCTCCTTCGGCCAACTACAATGCTGAGATTCAAGGTGGGCGCCTTTGAGCTCATATGAAGAATTGGAATTCTTTCATGATGATGAACGGTTCACAATGGGATGTTTTTAGTTGCTACAAAAGCATAGCTTATTCACCAAGTTAGGCATCGTCGAGCTCTGCAAACGAATAGGACTGCTGCGTCATATTGAAGGGACCTTTTGGGCTGCTGACGAGGAGCTTTGATCATCTCTTTCGGCGACCACAACATCTTATTGCCAAGTTGGAATGATAAATGTGAAAGTGGAGTTCATACAAAGCTGTGAAGGACTGTCACCATTGGCTGATGCAAAAAAGATATTGATGTTCTCCTCAGATCAAGAATTTCTGATCTATGTTGCAAAGGATTAACCAGAGTGGAAGATCCGCAATGGCTGTGTGTATTTTCAGAAAGCAATAAATACAGTGTATAAGGAATTATCTTCCTTATAATTGATCAATCAAACTCTGGGGTATGCCAGACAACTAGAGCGGACAGTTTAACCTTACTGAAGGCAGCATAGGAGAACGTTTATGCCTTTGTATTTCTGGTTTCTTCCACAAGAAGCTTTTAATGATCTTACTAGACAGCCAGAATCCAAGAAGATCATGATAGTGTTGTACCTTTGAACTCTAGATTTCTGTACATAGTGTTTGAGGACAAGGATTTACAAATGCAGCTGAATTAAATTGGGTGGCCTAAAATCAGTGATCTGATCAGATTTGAAGTCATCTTGTATTTTGCGAACTTCATGGCAGAAATATAAATATTACTTGGCATCAAATTTTGTGTTATCGAGATCTTCTTGATAGTCTTTATTTCTTGCTGTAACTTGAACCCAGTGTTCAGCAGCTCTCACACGATCTCTTTGACATTTCTGGTGAACCCGACGTGAAAGTGCTGCGTCATCAGCAAGATGGGAGACTCGCAAGAAGAGATGACAGATGATAATGTCATGAAGAACCTGTTTCAGTCATTTACCATATATATGCAGCAGCAAGTTCATGCAAAACGAGACAGTGATGCTATGGATGCTTTGAAAGCTATCCAACAGGAGATGAAGCAGTTTAATGGCCAGCAAGTGTCAACTTACCTGCATTTGTATGAAGAAAAGATGAAGTTTCTTGGAGTTTCTCAAGATGTTTGGAGCCGCTACTTCTTGCGGATCGTGGTGCGCGCTCTTGAAGGTCGAATTGCAGAAATTCAAGAGGCACATGCAGGTTGGGCTGAATTTAAAAAGGCATTAAAAGATGAATATTTCCTGGAGGATACAACTCTTATGAATCGCAGGAATTTTTTAGCATGGGTTTCTATGCCTAATAAGGGACTTTCTGTTACCGCTCTTCTGCGAGAGTTTGAAAGCCGTTATGATCAGTTGGATGGGACTGAACAACAAGCTTTGGAGATGCAGAAAGTGGAGTTATTTTTGCAAGCTGCAGATGCTGATTTACAGGAAAAGTTGGATGATCTTTTGGAAGATCAAGCTACTGATTCAGGTTTAAAGACTGAGTGGAGACATGTCATTGATGCTGTGAATGCTCTTGTCAAGAAGCAGTGCAGGAGAGTCAGATTGCATCGAAATACAGGATTAGTTCCTAAAAAATCCTTGGAGACTTCTTCTTCTACCCCTGCTACTTATTTGCCTAAGCCTACTCCTCCTGTTGTGAATCCACCAGTACCTGCTGCTCCATTGCCCTTATCTGTAGATGATGTTATTAAAGGCTTGGCGGATTTGACGATTGAAGCAGTCAAAGCTGAAGTTGGTAAGTTAAAGGAGCAACTTATGTCAGTACCTGCTATAGCACCTGCTCCAGTGACTGCTTTTTCAGCTGGTCAAAGAAAAGGGCGTCGATGTATTTGGTGTGATAGTACAGAGCACCAACACTGCAGAGATTGTGATGCTTTTCAGGAAGCACGTAAGAAGAATGTAGTGTTCTGGGGACAAGATGGGAAGATATGGCTGACAGAGACTGGCGCTCCTCTTGACACGAACTTTGGTAAGGGAGGTATGAAGAAGCTTGTTGATGATATGGCTGCGTGATCAGCTTATGTGAGTGTTAGAGGAGATGCTTCAGCTTTTGGAGTCCAGCTTGAGCAAAAATCTGATGGAGACTCTGCTTTATGGTCTTCTGCCTTTGAGATAGCGAGAAGAGGGAAAGTTCAAACTTCTACTATGACTTGTGTGGGCTCTAGCATCCGAGGAGAAACATGATGGGATTCTCCTGTTGACAGGTATTCTATTTTTGCTTATATTGCTAAAACGCAGGGTTTAGATGCCATGGTTGAAGAAAAGAGAAGAAGAGATGAGGAGGGTCCTAGTTCCTCCAAAAAGACTAGAGGAGGTGACTTTGTTTCACCACCTGTTATAGCTCCACCTATGTCAAATTCTCCAACTCAAACAGGTTCCGATCAACCAATGGGAGACAAGCAGAAAGAAAAGAAGCAACCAAGAAAAGAGCCAGGATTCAAGCTCTTGTCAGATCTTGATATGCAAACGGATATGAGTAAGATTTTTCATGAAAGAATTTTGAATAGTAAAGTCACTTTTACTGTTGGAGAGGCTCTTGGGATTGCTAGAAGAGAAATACAGGATCAAATGCATGATCTTTTGCGGAGGAAACGACATGCGATGGAAGGACCTGCTTTACAGGGATTGTGGCATGGAGCTCTTGGAGAAGAGCATGATGATACAGTGAAGGTTGAGAATGCTTCTGTTAATCCGCAATCGGAGAAAATAGTGCAGCCTATGCAGTATGAAGATGATGAGACCCCTATTCTCATTCCTCGCAGCCATTTTTCACGAAGTCATTGGGCTAGAGCAACCACTGAGACAGTGGTAAGGATTGGAGAGAAACAAATTCCCTTGATTGCTTTAGTTGATCATGGTTCTGAAATTAATCTTATTTCTCGAGGTGTTTATGAGAGTGGCAAGTGGCCTATGGATGCAGAGCATGGCTGGCGCATGAGAGCCGCCAATAATACTTCTGGAGATATGTATGCTGCTTGTCCAAGTATCAGAATTTCTATTGGTAATGTTGAAGAGGATTATCATTGCTTTGTTCAGGATTCATGTTCTTATCCGATTATTCTTGGACAGCCTTTCATTACAGAAGCAAGAATGGAAACAAAAGTGATGGATGACGGATCAGCTTATGCGCGGATACGCAGTAAAGATGGTATGCGAGCTGTTCAGTTTATGACTGTTGGGGTAAATCATCCGAGAAACAGGGACTCCTTGCGTGAGGCACCATTACCTGCGAAGGAGTTGGATTTTCATTAGGTACCGCTGTCTTGCAAGACGCCAGTGGTACGGAGCGGAGAAAAGAGGAGATCTCGCCACCTGGCAACCAGTCTTTCTCCAATAACTTTGTTGGGTTTACTTCAGATAGTTCGGTAAGTTATCAAAAAATTTCAGATTTGCCTAGAGCTGCCAGGCAGTACATTGGTCGTAAGGAGAAAGAGTTGAAGAATGCAGGTATTTTGCAAGCAGAAGAGCACGTGGATGGATTGTATGAAGGGATGTCTTATGCAGATACATTGTTTGAGATGAGAGCAATGCTGAAAACTGATATATGCAAAGGTTCAACGATTATACATGTGCAAACCTTGGATATGTTTCAGGAAATTTCTGGTTTTATGCTGCAAACAGAGTTAGAGGCTGAGAAAACTCAGCAAACTGAATTTATGGCTGATCTTGATCAGCTAATAGAATTGCAGAGGGCTAAATCCATTCAGCCAACAGAGTTGAATGCAGAAAAATTTCTGCATACAGAGTTACAGGATGCGTCTATGCAGTCCATTGAGCCGAGGGCTGAATTCATTCAGGCAACAGAGTTGAATGCAGAAAAATTTATGCATATAGAGTTTCAGGCTGCACCCATGCAGTCTATAGAGCTAAAGGCTGAAATTTTTCAGCCAACAGAGTTGAAAGATGCTGAAAATTTGCAGAAATTGCAGCAAAGGAAAGAGTGCTTGAATGATGCCAAGGTTGACACAAAATATAAAACAGTTGATAAGAAGGTTAAGCCGGTTGCAGGCCCGCTTCCTTCTGATAGTGATGAGCAGATTGAAAAAGCTATGAAGCAGCCTATGTTGAGGGATCCTGCAAATATTGGACATAAGTTTACAGCTGAAACTCTTGCAGGATTGAAGATTGGAAATGATGATTTTTTGCTTCCAGTGGAAAAAGAATGTTTTAGAGAGATGCTTGGACGTCATGGTAAGGCATTTGCTTTCTTTCCACATGAAATTGACTGCATTAGTCCCGAATTGGTTGCACCTATGGTCATCTTCACTGTTCCTCATGTACCATGGAATATACGTCCTATATCTGTGCCTAAAGCACACTTGCCAAAGTTGATAGAGTTGCTGAATGAGAAGATTAAAATGGAGATTTTGGAACCCTCTTCTGCACCTTATTCTAACAGGTGGTTTACTGTACCAAAGAAGAATGGTACTTTGAGATTTATTCAGGATATGCAGCCCGTGAACAAAGTGACAACCAGGAATGTGGGAACAGGTCCAGTTGTGGATGAATTTGCTGAGGCTTTTGCAGGACGAGCCATCTATTCACTAGGTGACTTGTATTCAGGTTATGATCAGTTTCAGCTTGCCTTGGAAAGCAGGGATATTACTACTATGCGGACACCTATTGGTCTTGTGAGGATGTGTACCTTGCCACAAGGTGCTACAAACTCAGTTGCTCATATGATGAATGCTATGCATAGAGTTCTTCGAGACTATATTCCGCAGTATACCATGCCTTTTCTAGATGATGTGCCTATTAAGGGTTGTGCAGAAGAAGAAAAGAATGAAAGTCTTGATTTGCGTGGGTGTAGACAGTTTGTGGCTGATCACTTGATTGCTTGTGAGAAAATTTTGACACGATTAGAGGAGGTAAATTTGACACTTTCAGGGCTGAAATCTGTCTTTGCTGTTAATGAAGTCATCATAGTTGGGCATATGGTTGGATATTATGGCAGAAAGCCTTCTCCTGCAAAGGTGGATGCCATAAACAGGATTGCAGAGTATTGCTCGTCTAATTCAAAGGTGCGGAGATTTGTGGGAGCTTGTGTATTTTACATGATTTGGATTCCTCATTTTGCTCATATTGCAGATGTTCTCTATCAGCTGCTTCGAAAGGGGCAGAAATTTCATTGGGATGAGAAGCATTCAAAAGCCATGCGTAAGCTCAAGAAGCTGTTGCAATCAGCTCCTACTCTTCGCAAGGCGGATTATCAGTGTGGACGGCCTATCATGTTGACAGTTGATACTAGCCCTATTGGCATAGGTTGGGCTGTGGGACAGGATGATGCTGATGGAAATAGGTATGCAATCCGCTTTGGAGCTAAAGTTCTTAATGAGCGACGAAGGAGATATCCGCAGATTAAAAGAGAATTGTGGGGAGTAGTCACTGCATTGAAGTGTGACAAAGGATATTTTATTGGAGCTTCAGTTATTGTGGAAACAGATTGTTTGCCTTTGCTTGGCATGATTACTAGTTGCTCGACTCCAGATATAGCGATGCTTCGGTGGATTGCCTATATCAAATCATTGAATCCAGAATTTCGACACATAGCAGGGAAAGATAATCCAGTTGTTGACATGCTTTCTAGAGTGAGATATGAGGATGAGGAGTCAATGCTTGCAGAAGATGATGAGACAGAGTTTGCTGCTTCTGTCCTTATTCATGATTGTCATGTTTCTACTGTTGAAGCTTTTATTGAAGAACTTTATGATGATGAATGGCTGCAAATTGGACAGTATCTAAGTTCATTGACTCGAAGAGCTGATTGGACAGATGATGAATTCAAGAAAATCAGAAGAAAGGCTTATGGGTATTTCTTGAAAGATGGTTTTCTTTGGAAGCATCCAAGAAAGAGAGGAGGCTTGCCCTTGAGAGTAGTTTGTGATGTAGCGATACAAATACAGATTATGCGAGAGTTTCATGAGAGCTCATGGGCAGGACATAGAGGTGTGTGGGCTACCTATGAGAAAATCAAAGAAAGATACTGGTGGAAAGGGATGTATAAAGATGTTTCTCATTTTGTGGAAACTTGCAGGGACTGCCAGCTTTACTCTTTAGTGCGACATCGTGATGAGCTGCATCCGACTTATCCACTATGTATGCATTACAAGTGGGTGGTAGACTTGGTTACTTTGCCAGTGGGACTTTGGCAGATGAGATATCTTGTCTTGGCTAGGGAGGATCTTACAAACTATGTTGAAGGTAGACCGTTGCGAACGAAGACCACCACTACAGTATGTAAATTCTTGTTGGAAGAAATATTTTGCAGGTATGGATGTATAGGCAAGATTACAGCTGATCGTGGAGAGCTAGATGCTGATGAAGCTAGAGAATTCTTCTCACGGCTTGGGATTAAATTGGCTCTTACTACTGCCTATAATCCAGAGGGAAATGGCAAAAGTGAAAGAGGACATCCGCCAATAGTTAAAGCATTGGCAAAAGCTTGTAGAGGACGGATTGGAGATTGGCCGAGATTACTACCTTTTGCATTGTGGGCTGATCGCTCAACACATAGTGTGACTACTGGATACATGCCTGCGGAGTTGATGTATGGGCAAAAACCTATCATGCCTATTGAAATTTGTGCTCTCACTTGGAGTGTTCTTCCTTGGCATGAGAATTTATCAAGGGAAGAGCTGTTAGCCCTTCGGATTCGTCAACTAGAGAGAAGGACAGAAGATGTGCAGCTAGCTGTTGATCGTTTGAAGGCAGCCCGTCTCAGAAATAAGGACAGGTTTGATTTAAGGCATCGCTTGAGGCCTAGAGCCATAAAAGAAGGAGATTGGGTTCTAGTCTACGACAGTAGTCTAGAAAATCAGCATAGTAGCATGAGAAAAATGGTTCAAAGATGGTTTGGACCGTATGAAGTGAAAAAGGTTTTTGACAATGGTACCTATGAGCTAGCTGAATTAGATGGAACACTATTGAGGGTGCCTATTGCTGGAAAACGAGTCAAGATTTTCAAGAGAAGAGAAGATGAAGAATATGCACTTGAAGCATTGACAGAAGAAGAGCAGGTAGAGGAAAGACAAGCAGAAGAGACAGAAGACATAGATGATGAAGCCGATGGAGAAACATGTCTACTAAAATCAGAAGATGGACTTGACCTGTTTGTGGACTTGAATGATCCTGGATAGTTGGCACATCCGGAGGATGCGCAGGTTTAGAGGGGGTGGATGTCGTGTTGCTGCGCATCCGAGTCGTATACGCCTCCATTTCTTTTGTTGTGCATTTGTGTTAATCTCCGCGTGTGATTCATTGTTTGTGTGATGAATTTTAATAATCCGCATCCAATGTATATATTCCCTTGCGCATGATTTTGTTTGGACGCATGATGTGCGTGTATTAGAAAAATATGAAAAACTGATGCCAAAGGATCTTTGTCCTGCTGCTTTGAATAACAGCCAAGGCACTGGCCTCTAGCTTGCTTACAGGCTCATTCACCATTGCTCCTTTCTCACTGAAATCCTCATGAGAGATTGATAGTATATAAACTATCAGATTCAAATATAAACTGTCAGAGGCCGTCATAGTGGCTGAACAGGTTGCGAGGAGGATGAATTCCGTCAATAGGACTGAAATGCTGATTGCAAAGAGATGTCAGACATTAGATGTTGTGGAAAATCACTACGTCAGAAGCAAGGAGATGAACAGAGGGTAATATGTGAAAGCTTTATGCAGAACATGAACCAAAATGAATGCCCTTATTACGAGATTAAGAGGATGATGATGCTGTGTCTTAGCGGGGGGTAAAAAGGAAGGTCGCTTGCCTAATTCTGACATGTGAATAAGAAAAGGAAAAACTAAAGATAGAGGAAAAAAGGAAGGGAAAAAGGAGACTAATTGGGGAAAAGAGGATTCGAATGGCGAAAGGGAGGGAAAAAAGACGGGTTGTCACGCGTTCGAATGGAGGAGAGACGCTGGTATGAGACGCAAGAGAAGAGTGGAAATCTGCCATCTCCTTGACTTCATCAAAGATAACCCACAGCAGCAACCGCTGCAAGGGCATCCACCGTTACAATGTCCTGAACAATGCTTAAAACCCCTAGCCCATGCGGCTTGCCGAGCTGAACAGGAAAAGAGGAGAGAATGAAGGTGAACTGAGGCGGGAGGAACAGAGTGCTGGATTGAATGTGAAAGGGGGGGAGATAGATAGAGACGAGGAGGCTATGGGCGACAACGGGAGAGGAAAGCCTGCAACGAGCGACAACACCAACAACAACATCAACATCAAAGACAACAAACCCAAGAGGCCATCTTCACAAACAAAGTGTGGCTCTTCCGCTACTGCCTCTTCGTCCTTGTGGCAGCCCTCGCTGGCGATTCCCAGCATGAATACTGCCTCTCCAGCCCCATCATGATGCTCGTCTTCAATTCCAGGTACTAACCCAAAGATGATGTTATGATGTTGATGGGGTGATCTTGATACACAGGGGAGGTTGGTTCTGTGCCCTCGCACATCGTCAATAATAGTCATGCCCATTTTTATTCACACGAAGGATCCTCAGGACCGCAGATCTGTCTGGAGCTACTAAATTTGCTACATGATTGAATCATCAGCCGAGCAGCAGCGTGGCGAAGAAATGAAATGCTGCACAAGTTTTGTCAACCTTTGGTCCCACCACCACTTCCACTACAGTACGCCTGCATTCACCTCTCCTTCGGCCAACTACAATGCTGAGATTCAAGGTGGGCGCCTTCGAGCTCATATGAAGAATTGGAATTCTTTCATGATGATGAACGGTTCACAATGGGATGTTTTTAGTTGCTGCAAAAGCATAGCTTATTCACCAAGTTAGGCATCGTCGAGCTCTGCAAACGAATAGGACTGCTGCGTCATATTGAAGGGACCTTTTGGGCTGCTGACGAGGAGCTTTGATCATCTCTTTCGGCGACCACAACATCTTATTGCCAAGTTGGAATGATAAATGTGAAAGTGGAGTTCATACAAAGCTGTGAAGGACTGTCACCATTGGCTGATGCAAAAAAGATATTGATGTTCTCCTCAGATCAAGAATTTCTGATCTATGTTGCAAAGGATTAACCAGAGTGGAAGATCCGCAATGGCTGTGTGTATTTTCAGAAAGCAATAAATACAGTGTATAAGGAATTATCTTCCTTATAATTGATCAATCAAACTCTGGGGTATGCCAGACAACTGGAGCGGACAGTTTAACCTTACTGAAGGCAGCATAGGAGAACGTTTATGCCTTTGTATTTCTGGTTTCTTCCACAAGAAGCTTTTAATGATCTTACTAGACAGCCAGAATCCAAGAAGATAACGATAGTGTTGTATCTTTGAACTCTAGATTTCTGTACATAGTGTTTGAGGACAAGGATTTACAAATGCAGCTGAATTAAATTGGGTGGCCTAAAATCAGTGATCTGATCAGATTTGAAGTCATCTTGTATTTTGCGAACTTCATGGCAGAAATATAAATATTACTTGGCATCAAATTTTGTGTTATCGAGATCTTCTTGATAGTCTTTATTTCTTGCTGTAACTTGAACCCAGTGTTCAGCAGCTCTCGCACGATCTCTTTGACAGCGTCTCGCAAGACAGCGGTACCTAATGGAAATCCAACTCCTTCGCAGGTAGTGGTGCCTCATGCAAGGAGTCCCTGTTTCTCGGATGATTTACTCCAACAGTCATAAACTGAACAGCTCGCATACCATCCTTACTGCGTATCCGTGCATAGGCTGAGCCGTCATCCATCACTTTCGTCTCCATTCTTGCTTCTGTAATGAAAGGCTGTCCAAGAACAATCGGATAAGAGCAAGAATCCTGAACAAAGTAATGATAGTCCTCTTCAACATTACCAATAGAAATTCTGATGCTCGGACAAGCAGCATACATATCACCAGAAGTATTATTGGCTACTCTCATGCGCCAGCCATGCTCTGCATCCATAGGCCACTTGCCGCTCTCATAAACACTTCGAGCAATAAGATTAATCTCGGAACCATGATCGACTAAAGCAACCAAAGGAATCTGTTTCTCTCCAATCCTTACCACCGTCTCAGTGGTTGCTCTAGCCCAATGACTGCGTGAAAAATGGCTGCGAGGAATGAGGATAGGGGTATCATTATCTTCATACTACATAGGCTGAACTATTTTCTCCAACTGCGGATTGACAGAAGCATTCTCAACCATCACTGCATCATCATGCTCTTCCCCAAGAGCTCCATGCCATAACCCCTGTAAAGCAGGTCCTTCCATTGCATGTCGTTTCCTCCGCAAAAGATCCTGCATCTGATCCTATATGTACTATCGCACCAAATATATCGTCTCCCTTTTCTTTGGCCAGCTGGAAAAGCAGTCACTGGAGCAGGTGCTACAGTAGGTATTGACATAAGTTGCTCTTTTAACTTTCCAACTTCAGCTTTGACTGCCTCTATCGTCAAATCTGCCAAGCCTTTAATAACATCATCTACGGATAAGGGCACTGGAGCAGCAGGAACTGGTGGATTTACAACAGGAGAAGTAGGCTTAGGTACAGAACTTGCAGTAGGGGTAGAAATAGAGGTCTCCAAGGATTTTTCAGAAGCAGATCCTGTATTACAATGCAATCGTACCCTCCTACACTGCTTCTTAACAAGCGCATTCATAGCATCAATGACATGTCTCCACTCAGTCTTTAAACCTGAATCGGTAGCTTGATCTTCCAAAAGATCATCCAACTTTTCCTGTAAATCAGCATCAGCAGCTTGTAAAAATAATTCCACTTTCTGCATCTCCAAAGCTTGCTGCTCAGTTCCATCCAACTGATCATAGCGACTCTCAAACTCTCGCAGAAGGGTGGTAACTGAAAGTCCTTTATTAGGCATAGAAACCCATGCTAAGAAATTCCTATGGTTCATAAGACCTGTATCCTCCAGGAAATATTCATCTTTTAATGCCTTCTTAAACTCTGTCCAACCAGCATGTGTTCCTTGAATTTCTGAAATTCGGACTTCAAGAGCGCGCACCATGATCCGTAAGAAGTAGCGGCTCCAAACATCTTGAGAAACCCCAAAAAACTTCATCTTTTCTTCATACAAATGCAGGTAAGTTGAAACTTGTTGGCCGTTGAACTACTTCATCTCCTGTTGGATAGCTTTCAAGGCATCCATGGCATCACTATTACGCTTCCCGTGAGCTTGCTGCTGCATATAGGATGTAAATGACTGAAAGATATACTTCATGGCATTGTCATCTGTCATCTCTTCTTGCGAGTCTCCCATCTTGCTGAAAATTGACGCAGCACTTTCACGTCGGGTTCACAAAAAATGTCGTAGAGTTCATGCAAGAGCTGCACAACACGGGGTTCAAGGTACAGCAAGGAATGAGGTTAACAAGAAGATATCAATAACTCAATATTTGATGCCAAAGATCACTATATTGCTTGTCAAGTACATTACAAAAGAAGAGTCAAAATAAATGACAAAGCATGACAATCTGTCCACTGCTTTACAATAAGCATATGAGCTTGGTTTTCAGGGCACTAAATAATTCAACCAGATTTAGGACTTAGTCATAAACAGCTTGTTCAAACTCCAGGTCCAATGGATAAAGCATCTGATAAGTCCATGCATAGGCTCGAGACATGTATACTGCTCAGGTCAGCATCTGAAACCTATTGCAGAGAGATGCAGTCCATAATGGCATATAGGGCACACTCTTGCATCCATTGCATCAAAACTTGTCTTGTAGACCATGGCATACACTCCTTAGAGCTTGCTTCACAGCCCCTAATAGAAACTTATCATGTGAAACAGAGCTTTTACGTCTCTATTCTTTGTACAGCTTTTTCATTCATTTTATGTTGCACATATTCTTTGCTCGGTTCATCCCTTGAAAAGGCTACAGAGAGTTCTGTTAAAATGCCCCTTTTAGCATGTGCAAGAATCTCTTCCTCATAAATGTAATCCTCTTTCCTTGAACGGCAACCAAAAGAACAGAAGTGCAGGTTCGAGCTCTTTTCCAGATGCTTGAAGTGCAGCTCTTTCCTGTAGAAAGCCCCTGAAAGGTGCCAAAACAGTCCCTGGACCAACCATTATTATGGATGTTAATGGATCCTCTGGTAGCCTAAAATTTTTCAGTCTTACAAAGATCGGTGACCAGCTACATTTATCATCTATTTCACATGTGGCTGGAACAGCATTCTTCTCCATGTGGAGCATACACCTTTATGCAATCGACTAGTGGGACTCCTACCATAAACTAGTGCACAGATAACATGTATGCGCTTAGGAGAGGACTTTGGAGATGGAGAAATTGAGTAATAGCGAGGCTGGAGACGAGGTGTAATGGCAGCAAAGAAATAGATGCTGACAGAGAGATCTTCCCGTTCAGTCGCCTCTGTCCACTGCTTTTTTTCCTTGGAATTCTCGGAATGTCCTATTTCTGGCTGTGGATTCGTGCCCAATCCAAGCTTCAGTAAGAAAATTTGCGGCTTGAAGAAGATTGGTGCAAACCTTGAAGCTTTTTTCCCAGAGCGAGCGCAGAAAGGGGCTCCGGGTGAGAGAAGACAAGCACCTTAGAAACTGCCTGCTGAACTTTGATGATGATGAAACGGAGCTGAGAAGGCCATCCAAATGAACGATCGGGCAAAGAAAGCTCGGAAGGGAGCAAGGCAGTGTGGCAAATCGGCTGTGGTGGAAAGAACTGCGGAGCTATAGGCCGCCTATCCAGAAGTGGATCATTCCTCTAAAGCAACAACAGAAACTCTCAGAATTTTAATCACAGCTGGGAGCGTCAATTTCCTTCACGTAAGGATATGAGATCTATGTCGGGCGCACTCGATGATGTACTACCTTTGCTGATGACCGCATCTGATCCATGACCATAGCTAATTCCGGCCATAGGTAGTGTATTATCTGACCTGCCGGAAGCATTATAACTGTGCACGCTGTTAATACTTAATTTCATCCTGCTTCCCTTCTCTCAAGTAGTCTCCTAGAGCCCTGTTCTTTCGCAGACATCAACAATGGCCACCATAGAAATCCATCTGAGGATGTACATCTCGAAGACAGTGAGCCAATGTAGAAGTCCTTCACTCCCACCATATGCCAGATTCCAAAGCAACTCTGATGGCCACCTCTTTTCATAGCTTGCACCATAATTCCATAGCAAATTTTTCCCTTCATGGTAGTAGAACGAGCCAGAAAAAGCCCCCTGCCATCGCTAATTCCCTCCTTAATTGCTTGGTAAAGAGCAAAAAAAACTCCTTTTTGCCAAGAATAGGCTAGGCCAACACTAGTAGTGATACTCCAGCCAAGCAGTCGGCCATGGTTTCAGATGCATCGCACCTTTTCCTTGATTAATACCCTCAACTGACAAAGCAATAAATTGAGATTTCCCATTAAAGGCACTATATGGAATATCAGAGTCCATTTACAAAAGTAAAAGGAACTCCCTTCAACCTTGTCAATTGCAAATGGCTCACTTCAAGCAAGTTTCATTGGATCTCAAAACCTGTATCTCACCACGTTCCGAGGGTAAAAACCATAAGCCACACCTGCTATGAAATAAGTGGTATGGTACACTGTTTCTGAGCAGGTTCTGGGGTTCTCTATGCCCAGGCCTGATGCAGAAACCCTTACGTTTGACCTAAGTATTTGACTTTGAATGTGATTTCAATGCAGTGAAGCTGCACAACAGCCCAATGGAAGAAGAAGCTTAACACGTTCTATGGGGCAGCTGTAGTCTTTGAGACAGCCACAAATATTCCTCTCATCAAAAAGTCTATGGCAAAGGCATATGGACCCTTCTTCTCCATGGCATATAGTGCTAATGTATCTTCTTCAAAAATGCTTTGTCCTGCATATTACGTTGGCCTTGTTCACGTGCAACCTTTATCTTCATAGCTTAAATGTCGGCTTCTACAAAGCTTCCTTTGATTCCACGGTATCCTGCACTTTTCTTGGAATTCATCATTGAAATTGACAGCATAATAATAATCTTTGGCATCGGTTTTTCATATTTTTCAAACACACACACACACAATATGCACACAAACCGAAACACACACAAACACAAACACACAAGTGGAGTATGTACATTGGATGCGGGTACTGAAAATGACGGAAAGATAATGCAGCAATCACACACAATGAAACACACGCGAAAAGATAACACAGATGCACAACAAAAATGGAGGTGTTTACGGCTCGGATGCGTAGCAGCATGACATCGTCTATTCGCCTGTCTATTTGCGTGTCTACCGTATCGCGTCTATAATCGCATGTATGAACGAATTTACACGCAAAAATAGACGCGCATTAGACGCACATATACACGCGTGAATACATGCACATAATAAACCAAAATTCCTATTTATTTAATTCATTTTGCGTGTCTATTAGCGCGTCTATTTGGTAGTTAGACGGGCATATAGAAACGCTTATAGACGTGCTTTTACAAGCACCCGTAGACGCGAACGGAAAACAAAAAATCTCATTTTTTTAAAAAAAATATTTAATTTATTTTTTAAATTTGAATTATAGAGCGTGTGTATAAGCACCTGTACTCTACATTGTAGACGCGCTTATAAAAACGCATTTTCTGCAATTTAGACGTGCGGATAGACGTGCAAAACAGAACTGGAAAACAAAAACCAAAGAGCATGTTGTTGCAAAGAAAAGCAACCACATACTCTCTGGTTTTTTTTTTCCCCTCCCATACATCAGATTGTGCATTTGGAAAAAAGACAATGGATCTAAAAGCACGAGAATTGAAAATAAAAGTCCATGTATTCATTATAGATCAAAAGCATTTACATGGGAAGTTTAAGTGCTTGCGACCTAAAGCGTGGCCGCAAGCAGTAGGCTCAAAGATGGATCATACATATACAAGAAAAGAAGGCCATAGAGGAGGTATGGTGCTCCTCTACGAATCTGAAGAAGAAACATCTTTGCTAGTACCACCATGGCTACTAGCGTCGCTATCCCTCTCCTCGCTATGCTCCACATCTGGATTCGCCTACACACACAAAAGATCAAGGTTGCTTACATAGACATGGTGGAGAAAAAGTTATAATTAGCTATACTTTTAATAGGAAAGTAAGAAAAACATACCTCCTCTAGCTGTCGAATCCTCATGGCCCGGTTGTATTGGTCCTCGGTGATGAGACCCTCCTCATAGAAGTGAAGCCATGTGGCTGCGCGGTTATGGCCTCGATGGTAACCTACCTCTCTAGGAGTAGGTATCCTACCAACGATAGTAGTCTGTAAAACAATTATGAGTCATAATATATTAGAATAATTTATATAAAGAATTGAAAGAAATATAAATTTTAAAAAACTAGAAATCAAAATATACTTACAAACTCTGCCTCCCACGACTCTCTGCCGCCCGATCCGTAATGCGACGATCCCATGGTTTCCATTTGGATTCGTCCTGCCTCTACGTGTTGGCGACTCTTCACTTTCTCTGCTGCTTTCTTCTTGGCTTTCTTCCACTCTATGCGGTGGCACATAGGTGGTTGGCTATAGGTTCCATGCCCCTTCTCTTGCCTCTGGAGTGAGTCCTTGGTGCGTGTCATGAGGTGGGATCTTTTGTTGTGAAGCATATCCCTCACTTTTGTGCATCCCCAATCATCCAAGAATCGCTAACCCTCAGGATTTGGGTACCTCCTATGGACTGCCCTCAACGCCTCCTACTACAAGCCGCTTTCCTGATTTTTGAAGGCAATGAAACAATCTTTATACATCGCATGCATAACGCTCCTCATGTACGCCATTACACCCCTTTCTTCATCATCATGGAAGATGCCACCAGCATGTGTAACTCTATAGTACTGGCGTACAAGCTCCTCTACGTGATCTGCTGGTGAGGGTGATCGCTCGCCACCTCCTAGGAAGCCCCCACACAAGCCTCGTCCTCCCCCTCGACTCTCCCTCCTCCCTCTCTGTCGAATACCCTCTGCCTTGTTGGATGCACGTGCTTCTGCAGATGCTTGTGCTTCAGCCGATGCACGTTCAGGTGCTGTTCGTGGAGTACCTGCATATGGAGTACCTGCATGTGGAGTTTGGGAAGTAGTGCAGGCAAAGACGTCAAAGGCGTTCTAGACATGACACTGAATACCTCGTCTGCTGTGGGAGAGCGGCCAAGGTGTCTGGTCATCTCTCCCATGAAGTTTTCCCTACTAGGAAAACCTCCAAAAAATGCATTGACCCCCTGCCAAACGAGGGCAATGTATCATTCATGCGATCCAAATCCGGGTCATTGCTAGATGAACCAGGATATGACATCTACAAAAAAAACACAGGAAAAAGACAAATTTGTTTGCATACAAAAAATCATATATTACCTACATTTTCAAAGAGCTTTCTTTAGACATTGAGCATAAAACTTAAGTGCTAATGCTTCTCATAAACAAAAAAACTGATAAACACAAACATGGGATTGGTCACATTCATCATTGCAAAAATATATTGTTTTTTATCAAAGCTGGGAGAGCTGGCACATGTATAACCGTGTCTAAATTGTAGATTAGACGCACTCTCAGAAAAGATCATAAAGTCAACCTTCTGTTCAACGCGTCTATATTCGCATCTAAGATGCAGTACAGACGTGCTGTTAGACGCAAATTCCAGGTCAATCTGCGCACGCGTGTATCATCGCGTGTAGATTGACCTGCACACGCGCTCTAAGACGCGCCCTCAGACGCAATGAGAGGAAACATTTTTTCGCGTCTATATTTGTGTCTACACTGAAATGTAGACGCACTAGCAGACGCGCTCAGTCGGCTGATTTTAGCCCGACGACCGCCATTGATGATTTACAAAATGCAATACATAATGGAATCAGAAATCCTAATACAGAGACAGAGTAGAGAGAGAAAGAGAGAAACAAAGAGAGAGAGAGAGAGAGAGAGAGAGAAAGAGAGAGACTCACCTTGGGTGTTTGGTGT
This sequence comes from Lygodium microphyllum, assembly GCF_053477565.2. Taxonomy (NCBI): domain Eukaryota; kingdom Viridiplantae; phylum Streptophyta; class Polypodiopsida; order Schizaeales; family Lygodiaceae; genus Lygodium; species Lygodium microphyllum. Next base: position 26,517,540 of record NC_141146.1, on the reverse strand, counting down.
GGCGGGTGGTGGCGCTTCTTCCTTCTCCTTCTTCCTCTCCTTGGTAAGTTACCCTCCCTTGATGCTTGCTTGCTTGCTTGCTGCTTCTTCTTGTTCTCCTCTCTCTTGTTCTCTCTTTCTTCCTCTCCTTGGCTTTCCTTTTTCCCTTCTTGTGTATTTGAAATGAAAGAAGAGGTGAGTCATGAGGAGGTGAGGCATGAAGAGACTAGGTGAGGCATGAAGAGACTGCATGTCGGCTAAACTCAAGCTTCAGAACCACAAAAAATGCAGGAAAGGAAAGACGCAGTTTAAAAAGAAATGATTTAAGTATGGTTTGAATTTTGACGTGTGCGTCTATTTTTGCGTGTATATGCGCGTCTATTGTTTATGTAGATGCGAGTATAGACGTGAACATAGACGCGCAAATAGACGCTAATATAGACGCGTACATAAACACGGATATAGATGCGCATTTAGGCTTTATCATAATTTTTTGTTTTTAAGATAAGATTTGATAGTGAATTCTTATCATAAGTTTTAATGTACTTATGATGATTTTTGTGTATTTAAAATTGAGATCTTAGAATAATTAATATGCTAGCTTTAAGTTTTTATGTAAACATATGAATGACAAATATTTTAATGTTGTTATGAATTAGGTTTAATCATGTCGTCATCATCACCTAGTGCGGTGCATGCTGATGAGTCAATGAGCACATCCTCAAGTGAAGATGAAACATTGCGTCTTCATAATCGAGATGTATGGCTACGACGAAAAATTAAATGCATGTGTGATCGTTGTCGAGGGTGTATTTTTCGAGCACGTCGAATTGCAATGTCACGCCTCAGCTTGTATGGAGAATGGGACCGAGAAAAATCACCGGTATTCATTGTTTTTTTTTACCACTAAGATTGCTAGTCTATGTTACGGGAATTATATATCAACGTACATGAAACTCCCTTTTGTGGTTGAGCAGGATGCGATGCCACATCCTCAGATGCTCCCTCCCAGGCGTCAAGAGGCTGCAAAACATCGACGTGAGGAGGCAGAGTCTTCAAGAAGAGTAGAGACTGATGACCATGATAGTAGCCCTCATGAAATGCCCCATCAAGTCGTAGAGGATAAGATTTTGGACAACATGGTACACCATCTATTTTCACAACCGGTTCAGGGAGAAGGTCACTCTATGAAGCCAGATGATCCACTATATGTAGCATCATCTACTTCGTAAGGTTGTACGTACTTCGTTCTTCGTGCATCCCTCGAGATACTTAACTTGTAAACAATTTATGGATGGAGTAATGTCAGTTTGGATGCGTTATTGAAGTAGGTATCAATTCAGTTTGGCTTATGAATCATAATATTAATTGTTCTATTTTGAAATCAGACAGAAATATATGTTGGTGGTTTTTTAACTCACTTTTAAAAATATATGTAGATTATTATCACAAATGCTTCCAAAAGGAAACAAATTGTCAACTAAGAGAGAGCAAGCAAGACATTACTTGACATCTCTGGGAGGCCTCGATTATGTCAAGATCCATGCATGTGTCAATGATTGTGTCTTATTTCGTGGGATTCATGAGTTCGCACGAGTGTATCCTGTTTGTGGCGAATCAAGATACGAAGTGGAGATGAAGTCAATGGATGTGCCTCGTAAGGTTTTGCGACATTTTTCGATTGTTCCACGTATAAAACTTGAAAGATTTTGTGAGGCCAAAAGCACGGCCTGAGGGAAGCATGGCTGAGGGTTGGTTAGTGCAATCATCCCTTGTTTATGTATCTGAATATCTTGCTAAAGTGGATCCCTCTCAACCACGACTATGGAAAGATGATGAAGACTTGAGGATAACCTCTATAGTACCTCAAGGAAAAGGAATGAGTAAAGTGCTAATAAAAGAAGAACTTCGTACGTTAAATAGTTTTTGTGTGCTCAATAGTGATGTAATGAGCAAATGGGTGACACTATATAATGAAGCAAGGGCAAGAAGAAAAAGCGAAAGACAAGAATTTCACACTAGATATGGACATAATGTCTCATTTCTAGATCATCTAAATGCGCTCCCACATCATATTGATATAGATTGGTTACATAAGGAAATGGAGAGAATGGAAAAAGAGGAGGAAATTAATATATCTCAAGAAGAGTGGGAATACGCACGAGGTTGCTTATCAAAGGTGAGACATACTATCAATTAATTTGTTTCTATAAGTTTTATTTTATATAAATAATTGACATGTATGATCTTTTATCTTTTACTACTAGTGCACATTATTCAAATGCACTCTGGTGTGAGGGTAAACATCTTCGAACTCAACGTATAGATGAAAAGAGAAATACCCAAGATTGTGGTGTCCTTGCTCACTTCGAGGATGCCAATGGTACCATGGAAGGTTATTGTGGCTTGATTCAAGATATTCTGAAGCTTGACTTCAGACGATTCTTTATATATGTACTGGATGTGAAGTGGTTTAAAGAAGTGGTAACAAATGGTGAGCATTGCACAATCAGACGTCATCCAAGTGGTTTTGTAATCATTGACTCTACAAAATTTCACCAAAACAAGAATGACACATTAGTACTACCTCAACAATGTGAGCAGGTATATATGCAAAGGCTAATTTTTTAATATGTATACATGTGATACATATACACAATATTATAAGTATTTAAGTTTCTTGCTTTTGTTTTTCACATACAGGTTGTGATATATCATCCAATGGTAAACAATAACCGATGGTGGTATGTCATCCCTATATCTAATCATTCAAAACCAATATATGGTAATATTACCAACATGGAGATAGCAGATGACAAATCAACAATTAATAATTATGTGAATGATGACACCATAATGGATAATATGTGTGATATAGTACAAGATGAACCTCGCGAGGATGTTCAAGGAAATGCAGAAGAAGACAATAATGTGATTGTAGATGATATTGATGAAGTTATTGAGCAATATAGCAACACATTTGATAGTGGGATAGACTTATTTGTTTCGTTACCTTTTGGTAACATAGACCTAGAAGTAGATAGTTTAGCAAGGGCTGATCTCATTGAAGATGAGATGGATCATTCACTGTAACATACTTAATTTGCTTAATGATTCAATGTATATTCTTAATTCTATGGTTTTTATCATGCGCACACGTGTATACTCAAGAATCAATAGTCAAGTTTAAAGCTAAATTGAATTTTCCATAATAAAAAGGAAGTATTTTTTATCATCTTCAAGTAGAGAAATTACGAGATACATATTGCAATGCTTGCTTCTAATTGTAAGGTTTCTGTCGCTTGCCGCTAATTACTTATATCAGGCTTTTCAAATGGAGGAACTGTCATTCATTAGAGAGCAATGAAAAAGTAATTATTAACTCTATTTTTCTAATTCAATGATTCAATGTGTATTCTTAATTCTATGGTTTTTATTATGCGCACACGTGCATGCTAAAGAATCAATTTCAGGTGGTTAAATAATTATTAACTTTGATTTTTTAATTATATTAATTCCAATTTTAGCTGGTTAAATAATTGCGTGTCTATATTGGCATCTATTTGAGTGGATATATAGATGCAAAATTCGCGTCTGTTTACACGCACTTTTACACGCACATATAGATGCAATGATAGACGCGCCCGACTTTGCGCGTCTAACATACGTATCTATGCCTTGTTTCTGTTGTAGTGGCAAGGAGGCAGAGTCTTCAAGAAGAGTGGAGACTGATGACCATGATAGTAGCCCTCATAAAATGTCCCATCAAGTTGTAGAGGATGAGATTTTGGACAACATGGTACACGATCTATTTTTGCAACCGGTTCAGGGAGAAGGTCACTCGACGAAGCCAGATGACCCACTATACGTAGCATCATCTACTCCGTTGTATGAAGGTTGTACGCACTCCCTTCTTCGTGCATCCCTCGAGATACTTAACTTGCAAACAATTTATGGACGGAGTAATGTCAGTTTGAATGCGTTATTGAAGTAGGTATCAATTTAGTTTGGCTTATGAATCATAATATTAATTGTTCTATTTTGAAATCAGACACAAGTATATGTTGGTGGTTTTTTAACTCACTTTTAAAAATATATGTAGGTTATCATCACAAATGCTTCCAAAAGAAAAAAATTTGCCAAATAAGAGAGAGAAAGCAAGACATTACTTGACATCTTTGGGAGGCCTCGATTATGTCAAGATCCATGCATGTGTCAATGATTGTGTCTTACTTCGTGGGATTCATGAGTTCACACGAGAGTGTCCTGTTTGTGGTGAATCAAGATACGAAGTGGAGATGAAGTCAATGGATGTGCCTCGTAAGGTTTTGCGATATTTTTTGATTATTTCACGTATTCAACTTATGTTCAAGTGTAAGTCTATTGGAAAGATCATGTTATGGCATGCTAGTCATCGTTCAAGTGATGGAAAATCGAGGATCCCTGCAGACACACCACCATGGCAACATATAGACAATTTGTGGCCCGTTTTCAAAGAAGAGCCAAGAAATTTGAGATTTGGTTTAGGTATGGATGGAATCAATCCATTTGACATCAAAAGCACATCATATAGTATATGGCCAGTGGTATTGGTAAACTATAATATTCCTCCATCCATGGCAATTAAAAAGGGACATGTAATGTTGTCCCTTCTGATTCTTGGAAAGCATAAGGTAAAAAACATGAATATTTACTTAGAGCCTTTGATTGAAGAGTTAGAAATGTTATGGGAAGGTATTGAGGTGCAAGATACAAGCACATCAGCATCCTCTAGAGATTTCACTTTGAAGGCCACGTTGTTGTGGACCATACATGACTTTCCAGGATATGGAGAGTGTTCAGGTACATGTATATAACTCTATATTTGAAATTCAAGACTTGAATAAATTGCATGTTATTAATTCACTTATTTGTTCAAGTTTAACCACATCAGGATATCGTGCATATCCTATTTGCGGTTCCTCTCTAGTTTCCTCTAGGTCGGCACGTTTAAAGAAGGTTACCTATGACAATCATCATCGATTTCTTCCTATTGACCATCCCAAATATGTTCTCCCTACTAATGGAATGACTCCACAATCTCTAACCATTCGAGATTGGAATGAGAGATGGATTAATGCCGACAGCCACCCTCCACTCGGCATGAGTCGGTAAGAAGTATATTTCTCTCGATTGACTTTAAAGTATTTAGCATGATGAATTGTTTACATAATATATTGTTTTTTTGTTAGGTTCTCTATATTTTTTCGTCTTTCGTATTGGACTAAACTCAAGATCAATCACCTGTTGGACCCCATGCACATATTCAAAAATGTTGTATCTACATTATGGAATCACTTGATAGGGGCTCATGATTCAGTGAATGTAAGGGAGGATTTACGTAACATTGGTCGCAAGAGACGAGCCTAGCCATGCATTGGACCCAAAGGAAAGATTGAGCTACCCCATGCACCTTGGATGCTATCAAAGAATGATGAAAAAATAGTGAAGGAACTGATATGTAGCTTTCGAATACCCACAGGATGTATGAAATGTCTCAACAGAAACTTCATAAAGAAAAAGAAAAGAGGTGTGGAGGAACTATCTGGTTTGAAGTCCCACGATTGGCACAAAATGATTCAAATAAGGGTATCTCTAACCATGAATATAGTAATAAGTGGAGTAACTATGTGTAAACTTTGGGGTATAATGAATTTTTCCTCAACTAATCATTTGATTTATGAATATTATTTACATTCAGTTCGTACTTCCTACTAGCATATCCCATTGTGTATCCAAAGATGTATATGATATCATTTACAAGATGGGAGATCTTGTGAGGTGTGCATATATTGTATTTTTTCATTATATATCACATACATCATGTAGTGAACCTCTTTGAATTTCTACACAAAAATAAACAATTGTCAAATACATCCTGACAGATACGTGAGCTCGAAGGAAATTGATCCAAACACATTTCAAGATGCTCGAGTATTATCTGTTGAGGTGGTCTATTTGGTGGAGGAAATTTCTCCTCACTCCATTTTGACTATTCAATTACATTTACACATATATTTGATTGATGAGATCGCAATTTGTGGGGTAGTTCATGCAAGGTGGATGTTTTTTCTTGAGCACTTCATGAAAACCTTGAAAGATTTTGTGAGGCAAAAAGCACAGCCTAAGGGAAGCATGGCTGAGGGTTGGCTAGTGCAATCATCCCTTGTTTATATCTCTAAATATCTTGTTGAAGTGGACCCCTCTCAACCACGACTATGGAAAGACGTTGAAGACTTGAGGATGACCTCTATAATACCTCAAGGAAAAGAAATGAGTAAAGTGCTAACAAAAGAAGAACTTCATAAGTTAAATAGTTTTTGTGTGCTCAATAGTGATATAATGAGCAAATGGGTGACATTATATAATGAAGCAAGGGCAAGAAGAAAAAGTGAAAGACAAGCATTTTGCACCAAATATGGACGTAATGTCTCATTTCCAGATCATCTAAATGCGCTCCCACATCATATTGATATAGATTGGTTACATGAGGAAATGGAGAGAATGGAAAAAGAGGAGGCAATTAATATATCTCAAGAAGAGTGGGAGTACACACGAGGTTACTTATCAAAGGTGAGACATATTATCAATTAATTTGTTTCTAGTCATATTTAATATAATAAATTGACATGTTTGATCTTAATCTTTTACTACTAGTGCACATTATTCAATGCTATTTTGTGTGAGGGTAAACATCTTCGAACTCAACGTATAGCTGAAAAGAGAAATACCCAAGATTGTGGTGTCCTTGCTCACTTCGAGGATGCCAATGGTACCATGGATTGTGTGCGCATCTGAAAGTGTGTCTATAAGTGTGTGTATATAGAGCACGAATTGCATCTATATACACGCGCCTATAGACATGCTTATATACACATAGTTAAATGCGCTCGACTATGCGCGTTGTCGTATTGCTGCGCATCCGAGGTGTGAAATCCACCCAAAAGTTGTGTGTGGGAGTTGATATTTTGTACATACTTAGTTGTCATGCATATAGTAAAGAGCGGTCTTTTACTACCTTTTCTTTCAGCTGGGGTTACACCTGATAGGTCCTCCTTCAATAATGGTGGGCATGAAGGGATGCTTTCAGCCTATGTTGAGCATGGCTAAGGAGAGAAGGCTTTACATTGGACAAGCATTACATGTTGATGCCCTTCAGAAAGGATTCACATCAGAAATTTATGTTTATACTACCCTAGTGTCTATGTATAGCAAATGTGGGAGCATTGTAGAAACAGAGAATGTGTTTGATGGGTTGTCTGAGCACACTGTTGTGTTATGGAATGCTTTGTTTTCTATCTATCTAGAGGTTATGATCTCCTTCCTAAGTTTGGAATGGCATTTATCTGCACGTATGGTGACTATTCATGTATGGTTGAAGCTCAAGCCCTCTTCAATGGAATGCTCGAATGGGAGAGAGCTATACATCTTACCAGCTATGAGGTGTCCAAACACAATAATGTGGTTCATCCTACAGCTCAATTTGGGTACAAATCAATGGTTGGTTCACATTATATGCTGGGGAAGAGGACAAAGGGGGCGTGAGAAAGAAAAAGCAAAAGAGGACTATTTTTGAAAGGGCCTTTTTGGGGGGGAAAAGGGGCTTAATGGAGAGGAGTGTAGAAAAAAAAAACGGAGGGGATTTTTTTTGTGAATCGGCAGAAGGAGAAAAAATTTTCTGAGTAAAAATGGAAAACTTATGACCTGTGTTTCTGGTATATATGAAGAGAAACCTGCTTTGATTCCTGGGAAGGAAGACGTTATGAGGGATCTCTACTGAAGAAAAAGGAAAAATTGTCAACGATTTTTCTCCGGGTCTGCAATTTTGAAGGAGAGCTATGGGAGAGAGAAGAAGGAGAATACAAGGACGAAACTAGCATGGGTGAATGACATAATAGGGGGAAGACATGAAGGAGACGGTTCAGAAGTGTTATGAACTTGTAGGAGAGTATAGTAATCTAGAAGGCCATTGTGATCCAGAAAAGCTCAATGAATTAAGGACAATTTTGAACAGCCTGGAACCAGGGAGTTGCGCGATGTTACTAATCGGCAAGTGGCTACGAAGTCCTTACTTTCTGCAAAATTCCTTGATGCACATATGCGTTAGTTAGTTCCGGAGAGAGTGTCTGAAGACAATAAGCTTGTAGAGTATGATGCACTTTTACTCGATCACTTCTTGGATGTTCTTCAGGATTTATGCACAGGGACGAGGAGGTCAACTACTTCCCATCTCGCTTTGATCCAGTACGTCACTCGGAAAGAGTACGTATTCCTTTGAATGTGCTGACAGGACGTCCTGAGAAGATTATGATTGAGAAAGAAAACAACTTCTCTCAATGTGGAACAAGATAAAGATCGTGGTCACCAGATAGGCAATCAAATTTTGTTTGGTACTGGGACGCTTTATTAATCATAGCTGCAAGTCAAATTGTAAAACTGAGAAGTAGATGATTAATGGCGAAGTTTGCATTGGACTGTTTACCATCAAAGGCTTTAAGAAGGCCAACCACAATCAACTAAACAATCACATGCTCAGCAATTGAGTGTATTCCAGAAACATGCCCCTATGATGATCTGTGCTCAAGTCAACAGTTTCAGAAGAGATCATATGCAAAAGTTGGCTGGTTCACCTTCGTCCATCATTGATACACAGATCAATGTGATAGTACATTAATCATGGAACAAAAAGGATGGAAGATAGAAAATGATGAATCAGGTTGTTAGCCTTCTCAAGGACCTGTATTATGCACCAAAAATTATGGGAATTTTAATGGAGAGCAGCTGAATTGAAGCAAGTTAAGTCATCAGAAGCTGCAATAGCTATTTCAGTGGCCCATGCCAAGCAATTTACCCCACAGGTGTCAAGTAAGCCTCGAATAGAGATTGGTTCTCTTGGACTAAAGTATCAACTCAATCTGGGAAGAGGGAGAACTTGGATAGAGCCCTAACTCCTAGTCAGATGCCACCACAACCAAATAGGTGCCTTGCTTGCAAGAGCTTGCTGGAGACAAACTTAGCCTGGAGTTTACTGTTGCATAGCCTGATCTCACTTGATTAATCTTCTATCTTGGAATTTCTCAAGAACCTTTGTGGTCGTGACTTTGCTGTCGAAAACCCTTCCACATCTTTGGTGAACCCGACGTGAAAGCGTCGCAAAAATTTCAGGATGGGTGATACTTCAGCATCATTTTCAGCCTCTTCTACGATTCCAGCTGCGTCCTCTACTTCAGCTCCATCAATGGCTACATCGTCAAGTACTTCAACAGATGATCTAAAGCAGATTTTGCAAAATATGTCCATGTATATGCAGCTTCAAAATCTGCAGACACAATTGTATATGCAGCAGCAGCAACAATTGCATCAACAATAGTTGTCTCAGCAAAGGCAACTATATTCGGAGCAGGAGAATGCAATCAGTGCGACTAAGGCGATTGAAGCAGTTGAGAATGAGAAGAAGCTATTTGATGGCCGTAATGTTTCCGCATATTTGAAGACATATGAGATCAAGATGGGGTTTTTTGGAGTTCCAACTGGACTTATGAGTAAGTATTTCCTTCGTCTTGTCACACCCGCCTTGAGGGCAAAAGTGGCTGATCTTTTTATTCAAAATTCACATTGGCAAGATTTTAAGAAATCCCTGAAAGAAGAGTATTTCCTTGAGGACTTTGGGATGGCTACACGGCGATCATTCCGAGAGTGGGTCTACATGCCAAACAAAGGTCTAGCTGCTTCAGAGTTGATTTGAGAATTTGAAGAGAGGTATAGTCAGCTTAATGCCATTGAACAAAGAGCATTGGATGTTGAGAAAGTTGAGCTTTTCTTGCAAGTTGCAGATCCTGCTCTTCAGGAAGAATTGGGAGAGCTTCTTGAGGATCGCATGAAGCCTATGGGACTTAAAACGGATTTGCAAGATGCCCAAGATGCAATCTCGACTTTGACCAAGAGAAGGATATGGAAGACCCGCCTACAGAATGGTTCTATGACACTGACACCGTCTTCTGCTCCTATGCCTGCTTCTATCCCTGTTATTTCTTCTCCTCCTCAGCCAGTTTCTTGGCCTATGCCAGTGCCTACTGTTTCTACTCCTCCTATTCCTCTTGTTCCACGACCGATGCCAGCACCTTCTGCTCCAAAACCATCCGCTCCATCGGTGCCTACCTCTCTTGATGACATAATCAAAGGCCGCAGATGCACCTTTTCCCACTGTGAGGGATTCGGGTTTTCATTAGTACCGTTGTTTTGCGAGACGACGGTGGTACAGAGCAGAGGAGATTGGAGTTCTCGCCTCCTGGTAGTAGTGTTTTCTCCTCCGGTTTTGTAGGGATTTCAGCAAACAGTTCGATGAGTTATCAGAAGACTTCTAAGTTGCCTAGAGCTGCCAGACAATACATATGCATGAAGGAGAAAAATTTGAAAAATGCAGGAATTTTAGAGGATGATGAGCATATAGATGGGATGTATGACAGTATGCTTTGTGCAGATACTATGATAGAGATGGAAAATATGCTGAAAACTGATATGCAGAGTTGTCACAGTAATGTATTAGTACAATCCCTGGACATGTTTCATGAAATTGCAGATTGTGTCACAGATTGAGTCAGAGGCTGAGGTGATTCAGCAAAAAGTATTGAGTGCTGAAGAAATTCAGCAAACAGAGTTTCCAGCTGATTATGATCAGCTTACAGAGACACAGAGGGCTGAAAAATTTCAGCCAACAGAGTTTACTGTTGAAATATTTCAGCATCCAGAGTTTAGGGTTGTTCCTATGCAGTCCATAGAGTAGAGGGCTGAGGATGTTCAGCCTTTGGAATGCAGAATTGCTGATTTACAGCAAGATTTGAGTAATGCAGAGGATCATAATGAAGCCAGGGTTGACATGAAATACAAGACTGTGGATAAAAAGGTGAAGCTAGTAGCTGTACCGCTTCCACCTGATAGTGATCAGAAAATGGAGAGGGCTACCAAATAGCCAATTTTGAGGAATCCGGAGCATATAGGCCATAAATTTTCAACAGAGACTCTTGCTGAATTGAAAATTGAAAATGGTGATTTCTTGCTACCCACAGAGAAGCAATGCTTTCAGGAGATGCTTGAGCGACATGGAAGGGGGTTTGCTTTTTTCCCGCATGAGATTGGATGTGTGAATCCAGATATTGTTGCTTCTATGGTGATCTTTACTATTCCTCATATTCCATGGAACCTCCAACCTATTCCAGTGCCTAAGGCACACCTGTCAAAGCTGATTGATTTATTAAATGAGAAAATCAGGATGGGAATTCTTGAGCCTTCATCTGCACCATACTCAAACAGGTGGTTTACGGTTCCAAAGAAGAATGGTACTCTCCGATTTATACAGGACATGCAGCCAGTAAACAGAGTTACTATCAGGAATTTTGATATAGGTCCAGTTGTGGATGAGTTTGCAGAAGCATTTGCTGGACGTGCCATCTATTCTTTAGGTGATTTGTATTCGGGATATGATCAGTTTCAGTTGGCTTTGGAAAGCAGGGACATAACCACCATGAGAACTCCTATTGGGCTTCTCAGGATGTGTACCTTGCCTCAAGGTGCCACTAATTCTATTGCTCATATGATGAATGCCATGCATAAGGTCCTTCGTGATTACATACCTCAGCTTACCATGCCTTTCTTGGATGATGTGCCCATTAAGGGGTGTGCAGAAGAAGAGAAGAATGAGAGTCTAAATGAGCAGGGATGCAGAAACTTTGTGGCTGATCATATTTCAGCTTGTGAGAAGATTTTGGTCAGGTTAGAAGAAGTGAACTTGACACTATCAGGGCAAAAATCTGTTTTTGGAGTGAATGAGGTTGTCATTGTTGGACATATGTGTGGATATTATGGCAGGAAACCCTCACCTGATAAGGTGGATGCTATAGGCAAGATTACGGAGTATTGTTCTACCACTTCACAGGTGCGGAGATTCATTGGAGCTTGTGTGTTTTATATGATTTGGATACCCCATTTTGCACACATAGCAGATTGTTTATATTAGCTGCTTCGAAAGGGGCAGAAATTCTATTGGGATGAGAGCTACACTAGAGCCATGCGGAAATTGAAGAAGTTATTGCAGATTGCTCCTACTCTTAGGAAAGCGGATTATAATTGTGGAAGGCCTATTGTATTGATAGTTGACACTAGTCCAATTGGCATAGGTTGGGCTGTGGGTCAAGATGATGTAGATGGAAACAGGTATGCTATTCGGTTTGGGGCGAAAGTCCTAAACGAGAGACAGAGGAGATATCCGCAAATGAAGAGGGAGTTACTGGGGATTGTTATGACTCTCAAATGTGACAAGGAGTACTTTATTGGAGCCTCAGTTGTGGTAGAGACAGATTGCTTGCCATTGATAGGTATGATTACGAGTTGCTCTACTCCGGATATAGCTATGATGAGATGGATTGCATGCATCAATTCATTAAATCCAGAATTTAAACACATAGCAGGGAAGGATAATCCAGTGGCAGATATGTTGTCTAGAGCCATATATGATGATGAGGAAATACTACTTGCAGAAGAGGATGATGCAGAAATTTCAGCTACTATGGTTGATCATGTTTGCCATGTCTATGATATTGTGGCTTTTATAGAAGAACTCTATGTTGGAGATTGGTTGCAGATTGGTAAGTACCTTAGTACACTAAGCAAAAGAGATGAATGGACAGATAAAGAGTTCAAGAAGATCAGAAGAAAAGCCTATGGTTATTTTCTCAAGGACGGATTTCTTTAGAAGCATCTGAAGAAAAGAGGCGGATTACCTTTGCGGGTTGTCTGCGATAGAGAGACTTTGTTACAGGTGATGAGGGAGTTTCATGAGAGTCCTTGGGCTGGTCATAGAGGAGTGTGGGCTACTTATGAGAAAATCAAGGAGAAATATTGGTGGAAAGGCATGTATAGAGATGTTTCTCATTTTGTAGAGACTTGCAGAGATTGCCAGATGTATTCGGTAGTGCGTCATCGAGATGAGCTTCATCCGATCTATCCGCTATGCATTCATTATAAGTGGGTAGTTAACTTGGTTACTATGCCTATGGGTCTATGGCAGATCAGATATATTATTTTGGCTAGAGAGGATCTTACCAATCATGTTGAGGGCAGACATTTGAGAACGACGACCACTAGTGCAGTGTGTAAGTTCTTATTGGAAGAAATTTTCTGCAGGTATGGTTGTGTGGGTAAGATCACTACGGATCGCGGTGAATTGGATGCAGATGAAGCTAGGGAGTTTTTCTCTCAACTAGGAATCAAGTTGGCTCTAACCACAGCATACAATCCAGAGGGAAATGGGAAGAGTGAAAGAGGACATTCGCCGATAGTGAAAGCATTAGCCAAAGCATGCAGAGGACAGATTGGAGAATGGCCGAGACTTCTACCATTTGCTTTGTGGGCTGATTGTACGACTCACAGTGTTACCACAGGATATATGCCCGTAGAGTTAATGTATGGTCAGAAACCGGTTATGCCGACTGAGACTTGTGCTTTGACTTGGTCAGTTTTACCTTGGCAGGAGGATTTGATGAGAGAGGAGCTCTTACCTCTTCGGATTCGGCAGTTGGAGAGAAGACCAGAGGATATTCAGCTAGCTATTGACAGGTTGAAGGTTGCTAGACTAAGAAATAAGGACAGGTTTGACAGCAGGCATCGCTTGCGGCCTAGAGCAATAGAAGAGGGAGATTGGGTATTAGTACTTGATAGCAGCCTTGAAAATCAGCATACTACACTTCGGAAGATGGTGAAAAGATGGTTTGGGCCATACATAGTCAGACATGTTTTTGATAATGCAACATATGAGTTGACAGAATTGGATGGGACAGTGCTTAGAGTGCCTATTGCAGGAAAAAGAATCAAGATTTTCAAGAGAAGAGAAGATGAAAATTATGCATTGGAAGAATTTGCAAGAGAAGAGCAACGAGAAGAAATTCCAATGGAAGAGACAGTTGATATGACAGATATTCTTGTTGATATACCGGAAATGCATAATGAAGAGATTGATCTGTTTGTGGATCTTGACGATAACGATCATGGGTAGTTGGCCCATCCGAAGGATACGCAGGATTAGAGGGGGTGGATGTCGTATTGCTGCGCATCCGAGGTGTGAAATCCACCCAAAAGTTGTGTGTGGGAATTGATATTTTGAACATACTTAGTTGTCATGCATATAGTAAAGAGGGGTCTTTTACTACCTTTTCTTTTAGCTGGGGTTGCAGCTGATAGGTCCTCCTTCAATAATGGTGGGCATGAAGGGATGATTTCAGCCTATGTTGAGTAGGGCTAAGGAGAGAAGGCTTTACATTGGACAAGCGTTACATGTTGATGCCCTTCAGAAAGGATTCACATCATACATTTATGTTTATAGTACCCTGGTGTCTATGTATAGCAAATGTGGGAGCATTGTAGAAACAGAGAATGTGTTTGATGGGTTGTCTGAGCACACTGTTGTGTTATGGATGCTTTGTTTTCTGTCTATCTAGAGGTTATGATCTGCTTCCTGAGTTTGGAATGGCATTTATCTGCACGTATGGTGACTATTCAAGTATGGTTGAAGCTCAAGCCCTCTTCAATGGAATGCTCGAATGGGAGAGAGCTATACATCTTACCAGCTATGAGGTGTCCAAACACAATAATGTGGTTCATCCTACAGCTCAACTTGGGTACAAATCAACAGTTGGTCCACATTGTATGCTGGGGAAGAGGACAAAGGGGGCATGAGAAAGAAAAAGCAAAAGAGGACTATTTTTGAAAGGGCATTTTTTGGGGGAAAAAGGGGCTTAATGGAGAGGAGTGCAGAAAAAAAAATGGAGGGGATTTTTTTTGTGAATCGGCGGAAGGAGAAATTTTTTTTGAGTAAAAATGGAAAACTTACGACCTGTGTTTCTAGCATATATGAAGAGAAACCTGCTTTGATTCCTGGGAAGGAAGACGTTATCAAGGATCTCTACTGAAGAAAAAGGGAAAATTGTTAACAATTTTTCTCCGGGTCTGCAATTTTGAAGGAGAGCTATGGGAGAGAGAAGAAGGAGAAGACAAGGACAAAACTAGCATGGCTGAATGACATAATCGGGGGAAGACATGAAGAAGACGGTTTAGAAGTGTTATGAACTTGCAGGAGAGTATGGTAATCCAGAAGGCCATTGTGATCCAGAAAAGCTCAATGAATTAAGGACAATTTTGAACAACCTGGAACCAGGGAGTTGCGCGATGCTGCTAATGGGCAAGTGGCTATGAAGTCCTTACTTTCTGCGAAATTCCTTGATGCACATATGCGTTAGTTAGTTCCGGAGAGAGTGTCTGAAGACTTAAGCTTGTAGAGTATGATGCGCTTTTACTCGATCGCTTCTTGGATGTTCTTCAGGATTTATGCACAGGGACGAGGAGGTCAACTACTTCCCATCTCGCTTTGATCCAGTATGTCACTCAGAAAGAGTACGTATTCCTTTGAATGTGCTGATAGGACGTCGTGAGAAGATTATGATTGAGAAAGAAAACAACTTCTCTCAACCTGAAGCAAGATAAAGATCATGGTCACCAGACAGGAAATCAAATTTCGTTTGGTACTGGGACGCTTTATTAATCATAGCTGCGAGCCAAATGGTAAAACTGAGAAGTAGATGATTAATGGCAAAGTTTGAATTGGACTGTTTACCATCAAAGGCTTTAAGAAGGCCAACCACAATCAGCTGAACAATCACATGCTCAGCAATTGAGTGTATTCCAGAAACATGCCCCTATGATGATCTGTGCTCAAGTCAATAGTTTCAGAAGAGATCATATCCAAAAGTTGGCTGGTTCACCTTCGTCCATCATTGATACACAGATCACTGTGATAGTACATTAATCATGGAACAAAAAGGATGGAAGATAGAAAAGGATGAATCAGGTTGTCAGCCTCCTCAAGGACCTGTATTATGCACCAAAAATTATGGGAATTTTAATGGAGAGCAGCTGAACTGAAGCAAGTTAAGTCATCAGAAGCTGCAATAGCTATTTTAGTGGCCCATGCCAAGCAGGTTACCCCACAAGTGTCAAGTAAGCCTCGAATAGAGGCTGTTTCTCTTGGGCTAAAGTATCAACTCAATCTGGGAAGAGGGAGAACTTGGATAGAGCCCTAACTCCTAGTCAGATGCCACCACAACCAAATAGGTGCCTTGCATGCAAGAGCTTGCTGGAGACAAACTTAGCTTGGAGTTTACTATTGCATAGCTTGATCTCACTTGATTAATATTTTATCTTGGAATTTCTCAAGAACCTCTGTGGTCACGACTTTGCTTTCGAAAACCCTTCGACAACGTGTACCAAGTGCATCTATAACTACTGCTTGTTGTAGTGCTAAGGTAACCAGACCTATTCCAATACCTCTATCCAGTGAATACAAACTTGAATGAGATAAAATATAGATATTACCAAGGACAACGGAAGCCTATTTACCTAAGCACTCTTCGAATCCCAGAAAGTCATGCACCGTCCACATGAAAATGGCTCGAATATTGGCGGACCGTCGACCATCACGCTTGCTCATATCTTGCACGGTGACCCCCTCCTCCCACAAAATCTTAAGCTCATCGACTAACGGACGAAGATACATGTCCATATTTTTGACTTTATAATGACCGAGAACGAGTAAGCTAAAGATGAGATGTGCTTTCTTCGTAGAAATCCATGGAGGGATATTGTAGTTGACAAGGACTATAGGCCACACACTGTAAGAAGTTGAGCACATACCGATTGGGTTCACGTCATCCATTGCAATACCAAGCCGAAGATTCCTTGGCTCTCGGGCAAAGCCTGGGAAGGTAGAGTCAATGTGGCTCCATGCGCGTGAATCCGCTGATATTCGTTGAACTTCATTTGTGGACCTATTCTACGCATGCCATATTGTCAAGCTCGCCATGCCAGATGTATGAAACATGTAGTTTATGAGGGGGATAAGCGAAAAGTGTCTAAGAACTTTTGAGGGATGGTTTGCCCTTGTAAGTCCTAATGATACCTGTGAGCACCACACTTTGGACATGTCTCCATAGTCTCATATTCTCCTCGAAACACTATGCAATCGTTGATACATGCATGGATGTCGTTGTAGTCCATGCCAAGCTTTCGGCAAACATGTCGTGCATCATCACAAGACTCCGGTATGGTATTTGGAGGTGGTAATATATGATATTTCAATAATCTTTAAAAAAATCATAAAACACCTTGAAAAAGCACAAATGTTTTTAATGATAGTGCCAAAAAGAAATCAACGAAGCGTACATACAAGGTACCTGAACAACTCGGTCACACTTGCATCGCTCCACCCGTATTTTGCTTGCACACTTAGGAGTGCAAGTAGTGTCTTCAGGCGAGATACTCGACACCCATCATATAATGGTATGGATGCTTCCTCTCTAAGCGTATCAGAAGTCTCGACATCCATGGGAATCAATGCATTTTGTTTGCACACTTAGGAGTGCAAGTAATGTCTTCAGGAGAGAGATACTCGGCACCCATCATATAATGGTATGGATGCTTCCTCTCTAAGCTGATCAGAAGTCTCGACATCCATGGAAATCAATGCATCAATCATTGCCTCCATCTCAGGCTCCAAGATTGTAGGTAGGTCTGGAAGGCTGCTTATCTCCTTTGGTATTGACGGTATAGATTGGGTAGTAGCTTCCAAGTGGTGGATTGGCTCAGGCACTCCATCCATCGCACGCCCACAAACTCTTCTAATTGGCCTTAAAGGATGCACTCCTCCTTGGGACAACACGTCACCTCCATGGATAGAAAATTTGCCAGCCACACCCAATCTTCCTGTATATGGTATTCAATTAGCTTGTGAGTACAATGCATGATTGATATTAAGTTTTCTTACCGTTTGCTAAAAATCGGCAATCAATTGATCAATGATCTTAGATTGAAACTCACCGAAGCATCGTACGTGTTCTATAGACAATCGATGTTTTCATCTAATTGCCAGCTTGCATTGAGAGCAAGGACATGGGACACGCTGATTAAGATATGCCTCATGATCTTGAATAGCAAGACCTTCATCGTTTTCCATTTTATCTACGTTACAAAAAAAAATTTGTTTTTGTTATCATTCTTTTTTTCTTTCTTAAATTGTTTGAGAAGGGATTTCTTCTCTTATAACTCAGCAAAAATTAACGTATGTAAAGTCTCCATCCACCCATCCACAGATTAATATATATATGTCGGAGTGTTTCCCATCTCGTGGTGTTGCACCATACCTCGCTACCACTCTCTCTTTGTTTTTTATCCATTCATTATCTCCTCTCATTCCATCTCTCTCTCTTTTTCTCTTCCTTTATTATGCTGTATGTTTATTCCCTCTCTCTCGTTCCTTCTTCTTTTTTCTCTTCCTCCCCCTCTCTCATTTTCTTTAATGATCATGGCTACCACTACGATGAAGTCCACGACCATGATTATGACTAGGACCACGCCCACGACCACGACCATGATCACCACCACGACCACAACCATGACCGCGACCACGACCACGACCATG
Organism: Lygodium microphyllum; assembly: GCF_053477565.2. NCBI lineage: Eukaryota > Viridiplantae > Streptophyta > Polypodiopsida > Schizaeales > Lygodiaceae > Lygodium > Lygodium microphyllum. Next base: position 26,499,002 of record NC_141146.1, on the reverse strand, counting down.
ACTATGACAACAACTATGACTATGACCACGACCACGACCATGACCATGACCATGACCATGACCACGACCACGATGACCACAACCACAACTACGACCACGATCATGACCATGACCACGACCACGACCACGACCACGACCACGACCACGACCACGACCATAACTACGACTATGACTACGACTACGACTACGATGATCATGACCACGACTCCGACTACGACTATGACTAAGACTACGACCATGACCACAATTATGACTATGACTACGACTACGACTACGACCACGGCCACGACCACGATTATGACTACGACTACGACTATGACTATGACCACGACCACGACCACGACTATGACTATTACTACGACGACCACGACCACGACCACGACTACCATGACCACGACCACAACTACGACCACGACTATGACTACTACATCTACCACTACCACTACCACTACCACTACCACTACCACGACTACAACCACTATAATAAACAAGAAAATAAGAAAAAAAACAACAACAATAACTATTGCTACTACTACTACTACAACAACAATAAATAATAAAAGAAGAAAAAACTACTACTACAACAACAACAACAACAAAAAACAAGAAAAGAAAAAAAAAACTACTACTACTACTAAAACAATAAACAAAAACAATTAATTTTCTTTTCTCTCTTCCTATCCCTCTCTAATTATCTGTCCCTCCCTCACCCTCTCCCTCTGTTTCTCTCTTTCCCTATCAGGTTTAATGTTTTTTTTCTCTTTTTCTCTCTCCTCTTCCTCTCTCATTTTTTCTCTCTCCTCTCCCTCTCTCATTTCCTTTTCTCTCTCTCTCCCTCTCTCATTTACTCTCCCTCCCTCACCCTCATCCTCACTTTCTGTCTTTCCCTATTATGTTTAGTGTATTTTCTCTCTCCTCTCCCTCTCTCATTTCCTTTTCTCTCTTCCTCTCCCTCTCTCATTTCCTCTCCCTGCCTCACCCTCTCCCTCTCTTTCTCTCTTTCCCTATTAGGTTTAATATTTTTTCTCTTTTTCTCTCTCATTTCCCTCTCTCATTTTTTCTCTCTCCTCCCCCTCTCTCATTTCCTTTTCTCTCTTTCTCTCTCTCTCTCATTTCCTCTCCCTTCCTCACCGTCTCCCTCTCTTTCTCTCTTTCCTTATTAGGTATATGGGTTTTTTCTCTCATTTTCTCTCTCCCTCTCTCATTTTTTTCTCTCTCCTCTCCCTCTCTCATTTCCTTTTCTCTCTTTCTCTCCCTCTCTTTTATATGCTCCCTCCCTCCCCCTCCCCCTCTTTCTCTCTTTCCCTATTAGGTTTAATATTTTTTCTCTCTTTTTCAATCTTTTTCTCTCTCCTCTCCCTCTCTCATTTTTTTTCTCTCTTTCTCTCATTTTTTATCCCTCTCTCATTTTTTTTCTCTTTCTCTCATTTTTTTCTCTCTTTCTCTCCCTCTCTCATTTCGTCTCCCTCCCCCACCCTCTCCCTCTCTTTCTCTCTTTCCCTATTATGTTTAATGTTTTTCTCTCTCCTCTCCCTCTCTCATTTTTTTTCTCTCTTCCTCTTCCTCCCTCACCCTCTCTTTCTCTCTTTCCCTATCAGGTTTAATATTTTTTCTCTCTTTATCTCTCTCCTCTCCCTCTCTCATTTTTTTCTCTCTCCTCTCCCTCTCTCATTTCCTTTTGTCTCATTCTCTCCCTCTCTCATTTCCTCTCCCTCCCTAACCCTCACCCTCTCTTTCTCTCTTTCCCAATTAGGTTTAATGTTTTTTCTCTCTTTTTCTCTCTCCTCTCCCTCTCTCATTTCCTCTCCCTCCCTCACCCTCACCCTCTCTTTCTCTCTTTCTCTCTTTCTCTATTATGTTTAACATCTTTTCTCTCTTTTTCTCTCTCCTCTCCTTCTCTCATTTATTTTTCTCTCCTCTCCCTCTCTGATTTCCTTTTGCTCTCTTCCTCTTCCTCTCTCATTTCTTCTCCCTACCTCACCCTCACCCTCTCCCTCTCTTTCTCTCTTTTCTTGTTATGTTTAACATCTTTTCTCTCTTTTTCTCTGTCCTCTCCTTCTCTCATTTTTTTCTCTCTCCTCTCCCTTTCTCATTTCCTATTGCTCTCTCCCTCTCCCTCTCTCATTTCTTGTCCCTCCCTCACCCTCTCCCTCTCTTTCTCTCTTCCCCTATTATGTTTAATTTTTTCTCTCTTTTTCTCTCTCCTCTCCCTCTCTCATTTGTTTTTCTCTCTCCTCTCCCTCTCTCAATTCCTTTTCTCTCTTCCTCTCCCTCTCTCATTTCCTCTCTCTCCCTCACCCTCACCCTCTCCCTCTCTTTCTCTCTTTCCCTATTATGTTTAACATCTTTTCTCTCTTTTTCTCTCTCCTCTCCCTCTCTCATTTGCTTTTGCTCTCTTCCTCTCCCTCTCTCATTTCTTCTCCCTCCCTCACCCTCTCCCTATCTTTCTCTTTTTCCCTATTATGTTTAATATTTTTTCTCTCTTTTCCTCCCCATACCCCTCTCTTTCTCTCTCCCTCCCTCTCCCTCTCCTTCTCCCTCTCTTTCTCTCTTTCAATGCTTCCCTCTCCCTCCCTCTCCCTCTTCCTCTCCCTCTCCCTCTCTCATTTCCCTATTATGTTTAATGTCTCCCTCTCCCTCTCCCTCTCCCACTCTCATTTCCTCTCCCTCTCCTTCTCCCTCTCTTTCTCTCTTTCAATGCTTCCCTCTCCCTCCCTCTCCCTCTCCCTCTCCCTCTCCCTCTCCCTCTCTCATTTCCCTATTATGTTTAATGTCTCCCTCTCCCTCTCCCTCTCCCACTCTCATTTCCTCTCCCTCCCCCTCTCTTTCTCTTTCCCTCCCTCTCCCTCTCCCTCCCTCTCCCTTTCCCATTTCCTCCCTCTCTCATTTCCTCTCCCTCCCTCTCTTTCTCTCTCATTTCCTCTCCCTCTCTCAATACACACGAATTATACCAAAAACAAGTAAAAGAGAGAGAGAAAACTCCCTCTCCCTCTCTCATTTTCTCTCCCTCCCCCTCCCCCTCTCCCTCTCTTTCTCTCTCCCTCCCTCTCCCTCCCTCTCCCTCTCCCTCTCTCATTCCTCTCTCTCCCTCTCTTTCTCTCTCATTTTCCCTCCCTATCTCAATACACAGGAATTATACAAAAAATAAGTAAAATAGAGAGAGAAAACACAAAAGCAAATCAATAATGGACAATTCACTCACCGTAAAGGCTCGAAGAAGGATTTGGCGGCTCCTCTTTGCGACAATGGCTCTTCTTTGCTCTCCCTATACCTTTTCCTCTTCTTTGTGAACGGTGATGGCAGCGACGGTGGCGGTAGTGGCAGTGAGAAGCCTTCTTTCTCCTTCTTTCTCTCTTTCTCTGCCTCTCAGCAAGATGGTTGCTCTCCCTCTGGCTCTCTCTTTCGCTCTCTCTTTCGTGAATGCGCGAAAAATGACGTGCTCGGATTTCGGCCTGCATTTTTTTCCTCTGGGTACCGTCGCTATTTGCATTGCTATTAGCGACGCTAATAGGGCTTGGGTTCGGCCCGCATTTTTTCCTCTAGGTGATGCCGCTATTTATCGTCGCTAATGGGCGTTGCTATAGCCTCATATCCTCGTAGTGAAATTTGGACTTTGAGAATGAGTCGCCTAAGTTGGGCTTTCCAGGCTGGCACAACATTACTCCTAGAATGAATTTAGAAGCGTCAATGTGGACATGGAAAGTGATTGTCCAATTTGGGGCTCGTAGAATTGTTTACTGGTTAGAGAATTTATCAGTTGCTCGTACGCATGTTGGCATTTGTTGGTCCATTTGAATAGGACCACCAGTTTCTATAGAGGTCTAGCAATCAATGCATAGTTTAACACAAACCGCCAATAATACCCTGTATGGCCTAGGAAGCACTGAACTCCGTAGTAATCAGTTTGTTGGTAATGGGACAAAGATAACCTTTACTTTTGAGAAGTCGGTGATAATGCCATTCTTCGACACCACGTACAATAGGATCCATCCATGCTTAACCCAAAATTGGCACTTTATGGGGTTCAATGAGAGACGATATAATCAACACCATTTAAAGAGAGCTCAGAGTTTTTCTATGTGCTCCTTTTAAGTGGAGCAAACACATAGATTGTTGATGAAAACCCCTAACTCCTTCATAAGCATATCCTTGAAAATAGCACACATGATCCTTTGGAAGGTAGCTGGTGTGCTAATCAACCCAAAGGGCATGACTATGTAAGCAAAGACTCCCAACTTAGCGGCAAATGCAGTCTTGTGCCTATCATCCAAGTGCACTTGCACCTAGTTGTACCCTAAGAGGCCATCCAAGAAGTTGTAGGCCTCTTTACGAGCTACTCTTTCGAGCATGTGCTTGGTATATGGAAATGGATAATTATCTCTCTTCGTAGCAGTGTTTACCTTCTTGTAGTTGACACACACTTTGATCTTTCCATTCTTCTTTAGTACGATGACTATAGTTGAGACCCAATCTTTGTCCTCAATCTCATAGATGAATCTTGCTCTCAATATCTTATAAATTTCCTCCTTGACAATGTGGGTATGCTTTGGATTCATGGGGTACGATAGCTGCTTGATCGGCGTTGCATTCAGTATCATGGCTATATTGTGAGTCACTACACTCCAATCCACCCCTTTGAGTTCCTCTAAGGACTAAGCAAAGACGTTTATATATTCTTGTAAGAGAGTAAGGAGGCTTGCTTCCTCTGCCTTGGTCATGTCATCGGCTATAAGGATAGGTTGGGGAGTCTCCCCTTCATTAGAAAAATTGACCTCCATGACCTTGGTGGGTCCTTTTATTGGCTTGCTTGCTTGTCCCTAGCATTTGGCTCCCAGCAGGATCACTATCCTATCGCCTTTCTTGAACTTGGTGAATCTCCTTGGTAGGTGTTGCAGTGCTCTTTACTCCTCTGTCTACATGTCCTTAGGCTAATTCCTCCTTTCCTCCTTTAATATTCGGCGCTTGAGGTGGACGAGTAAGTCCCCTTTGGTTCATCTAGCCTTAGAAGGTCGAGATAATTTGGGATCACTATCTAAGCTTACTTCTAATTTGGAATCAAACTCTCTGACTTTGCTAAAATAGGGAGTCTCTCCAAGTGGTCATTTTTGTGATGGTGAATCCATCTCAACCAATGGCATGGCAATTGGTTGGGCTAGGCCTGCCTCAAAGTCTATTGCACATACATGTTTCAACTAGGTGAAATCCTAATCCATGTGCATGACTCCTCTTTCGATTCTAAAGGTGTTTCCCTTGCGTGATTTGGAGTCTGCTTGTATTTACTCTATCACCTGTCCCTCAGTATCATACTCTATCATGTCAATCTCTCCTTCACTCCCATCACTGAAGGAACAACAATCCTCATATTCATCATTAGAGCTATCGTCTTCCAACTATTTGTCATTTCCAAAGTCTTGATATGTTCCATCCTTCTCATTGGTGACTAAGGCCCAATTGTACATCAAGTTTAAGTCATGCACTCTGCTTCATCACCACTTAGATTCGTTTAAGATTTGGAGTCTGCTTGTATTTACTCTATCACCTGTCCCTCACTATCATACTCTATCATGTCAATCTCTCGTTCACTCCCATCACTGAAGGAACAACAGTCCTCATATTCATCATTAGAGCTATCTTCTTCCAACTATTTGTCATTTCCCAAGTCTTAATATGTTCCATCCTTCTCATCGGTGACTAAGGCCTAATTGTACATCAAGTTTAAGTCATGCACTTTGCTTCATCACCACCTAGATTCCTTTAAGAGATCTTCAAGTGATTTAACATTTGCTGATAGGTTGCCAGCTAACTTTTTGGTCAGGTATTTCTAAGATCTCATGGAGCTCTTTCCTATTGTTTGGTACTTGGAATGAGACCAAGTTGGGTATTGTCTACGCACTCCTAGCCATCATGCAGATTGCCACCAAAGGCTCTTCTCGAGTCTTGCCAACTACTTTAACAACTTGCTCGTATTTCTCATTGTTTGAGAACTGTAGGTTGATGATAGAAAGGATATGCATCCACTCTCACTCATCTTCAAGACAAGGGATATACTTAGTTAGTGGCTGGTAATATCTTCTATTCTGACCATCACCCTTCAGTATAGTGGAGATGGCATCTGGGTTGACCGCAATGGTCTTTCAGGCGTCCATCTCTACTCTTACCACTTTCCAAAAATTTCCTAGGAAGATCAATCTGTTGCCCCAATCTTCTATGACCCTCACATTGCGCATCCATGGTCAACCTAGCAAGATATCATAGTCCACTCCCTTCATGACTATACAATCAATCAAGAATTGGACTCTTGTGATTTTTACTAGCCAATTCTTTGATATGCCAAATGGATTCACTTTCATTCTGTAATATTTCCACGTACTGTGTACGGTAAATATTAACTTGCCGCACGTCGTGTAAATTTCGTGCAAGGATTATCACTAGTGCCAGCAGTTGATCCATAGCCACACGTGGGAAATAGAGACACTCTACCTTACGAGAATAGGGCCAAGGGATTCAAACCGCATAACCGCGGGAAAACAGCCTCTTGGGAAGAGGTCAAGAGGATAAAGGTAAGATTATTGCAAATTTTTTTTTTTAAAATTCTCCCAGCCGATGTGTGGCTGTGGGGGGGGGGGGAAGGGATGGGCTAGTGGAGCATGAGGAGGTGAAGGGGGAAGGCCATGCATCCGACCACGTGGGCAGTCCCTCTCCCCTCCTTGTCCTATAAGAACCCCTCTTGGGGGGGTGGAAGGAGGTACTATGAGTGAGGAGACGGCCGTGGGCTGAAGGTGGGTGCTGTCGGGGCGTGAGAAGGAGGGCCGTGATGAAGGAAAGGCCCGTGGACAGAAGGGAAGCCGTACTAGAGAGAAGGGAAGCCGTACTGCGATAAGGAGGAGGCTGTGAGAGGAGAGGGAGGAGAGGCCGTGAAGAAGGAGCTGGAGGAGACTAGGCCGCCGCCCAGATTCGCCAATCCGCTAGGCCGCCTTGCTGACGCCATCCACGCTGCCGCCACGCTGCCACCAGTCGCCCAGTCCGCTGCCACACGACTCCCTCCACGTTGCACGTCGCAGTCAGAAGCTCCTAGAAAGAAGCTTCTAAGGGGGGGCTTCTTAAGCCCCCTTCCCACTACCTTTTCCCCCATGAGTCTTTCCACACCCCCGGGAATTCAGAAGAGTAGGAGGTGACACGGGGAGGCCTTGTTAAGCCCATTATTTTTACCCCGGGGACTTTGACGGGAAAGAGGCGTCACGGGAAGCTTTCATAAGCCCATTTATTCCGGGATTTGAAGAATAGGAGGTGACAAAAGTCCTTCCCACTACTTTTTTCCCCATGAGTCTTTCCACACCCCCGGGAATTCAGAAGAGTAGGAGGTGACAAGGGGAGGCCTCGTTAAGCCCATTATTTTTACCCCGGGGACTTGGAAGGGAAAGAGGCGTCACGGGAAGCTTTCATAAGCCCATTTATTCCGGGATTTGAAGAATAGGAGGTGACAAAAGTCCTTCCCACTACATTGCCCATCGGTCTATCCACACACACCCCGGAACTTGAAGGAAGAGGAGGCGACGAACCCTCTCACCGATTTTTCCATAAGCCTCTTGCCCAAGATCTTGTAGAGAAAAAGAGGGGTCCTTGAAAGCCTTTTCCCAATATATTTAATCCTCGAGATTTTGAAAAATAAAGTGAGGAAGCCCATAAAGGCCATCCCACTAATCACCCCCAAGGCCGGTCCTTGGATTTTTGGAAGAAGAAGAAGAACTCTAAAGTCCTATTCTTGCAAGGCCCATTCGCAAGAGCCTTTTTCCGCGGACATCATCAATCCTTCCTTAATCCGGAATTTCAGGGAGGACTAAAGCTCTCAAATCGCCACTGTCAAAGGGATCTCATAAGAACCCTAAGGCCCGCCAAGGCAAATTCCGCAAATCGGAACTTCGGTCAAGGAAGCCATATAACAAAGAGAGTTGCGCATACAAAGGAGGCGAGCCAAGGTCATAAGATTGCAAGCCAAGGCAAAAAGTTGAAGTCCACAAAGGCTAGCTGGAGATCGAATTCGCGATGGTCTCTAGGAAGATCACAAGGTGCGATGCGGAAGGCTCAACCCGAGCATACGTGGATATTTTCCGGAGTCCGCAAGTCCAGGTTTGATCTATTTGGATTCCACACAAAAGTATTGAATTATTCACGATAACTTCATGGACTAGGAGGCACTCATGCATGTCAAATGCAACTAGTCAAGTAAATGCAATTGGAAAATGAATTGGCTATATGAACATTACTAGAAATAGCTTAAGATATGGGAATTGATCATGGAGTTAATGAAAGAGCATAAGGTGTCTATGCATTTTTAGACCTTATTAGTAAGTTTTCTTTTGTGCATTCTAAAGTGACGAGCCGAGGACAACTGTTGCATCATTACAAGGTTGAACTTATTAAGGTACACCTTTATACTAGGCATGGAAAGATTATTGGCATGTCCCATTTTTAGATAGATCTTCCGTATAATGATTCATGAGGGAAGTTAACACCATAAGATGTTATTCGAAGAGGAATAGAAGGGCACAAACATGATCTAAGACTTGCGAGTGGCATGATTATTTGGGGTAAGTCTTAGTGGGACCTAGGAAAGTTAGTGTCCAGATTATCAGGCATCTTTACTTTGCCAAGAAAGGATAGGGTTATTGTGAACCATGTGATGCGTAGAACAGTGGATCGCATGTATTGGTGTAGTTGTAACTATTGATCTAGTTTATTACCTTTGGGAAAGGCTCATCCTTGTCGTAAGACAAATATATTGTGTTGTCTACATCACATAAACCACAAGGGAGTCTAGAACCATGGGCGAACCTAATTAGGATTGATTTGGAAGATACCCAATAAAACCCTGTTACTCGATGGAGGTAAACTCCGTGATCGAGGAACGCTAAGCAATGGGTAGAATGATCCCGTGGAATAGATGCAAAACATGAGCAAAAAGCTGCAACATTGTATAGACTTGAGGTTTGTCCACAAGAGAGCTTTATCGTCTCTCAAAATGAGGTTGGCAAGTTATTGAAAGAATTTAACTTACAAGAGGATGGCTAATCATCCTGTTACTCACTTTTCTTGGGGAAAAATTGCCAAGGAAAAGGAAAGTTAAGTATTTGCCTTGAAGCAAATGACCAGACTATAAACTGAAGCGACATGGTCGCTGGAACCTACCACAACTAAATACTAAAGTATTGGTAGGGTATGACCCTAACCCAAGAATGATAGGAATCTTGCCAAGTTGCAATTGATTCCGGATCGAATGGGGGTTGCATTTAGAGAAAAAGGAGCCACTCCTTAACAGTTGCCAACTAAAAGACCACTGAAATTGATTGTGCTTGTAACAGTTTAGAAAGGACTGTTTGCATTGTTTGCTCAATGAACTAAAGGATGAGAATATATCTAAATACTTCAGGTTGAAGGCCTGACCTGAAGGGAGTGGCAGCTTCAGTTACCCCCGACTGCCTGCCTAACCCTAACCAAGGGGGTTGTGAACCGCGCCGGGAAGGTGGACCGAACCCGCCGTGAGAGGTCTCTCCGTTGAGTTCTGCTTGGAGCAGGAGGACGCTTGGGTGCCAGGGGGGGCTCTGGCTATAAATCCCTCGCCTTCCGGGTCCTGCACAAGAGACTAACGTGACTCGGGATTGGATCTCGAGGCCCGCATACTAGTCTACGGGCGGAAACTTGGGATAGTAATCACAGGAAGGATTACTGGAAAGCCTTCGGGCAGATTATGAATACGCCTACGGGCGGAAACTCCTTGTATTGCAAAGATAAAAGGATATAATGATAATAAAGAAGTTGTTTGGCACTGTTTTCTTTATGTCCTGTGATAAGATTACGTGAAGGAACCAGTGCATAACAGGGTTAATCAAAGAAGCTGTTTGTATATGTCAAACTAATGTGGTAGGTAATTACATAACTAAAACAAACCGAGGAAAGTGCGGAGGATGGACCATGGGTCCGTCCTATGGATGGGTGGTCCCGGTTAGCCGGGAACTTTTCTCAAAGTCTTCGACGAACAGCAGGGTGATAATCAGCATCAAAGCGAATAACGGGGAAAATGACCTAGAGTTACATCCTATCCGATTCACGCTGTTTTAGGGGAACGGAATGGGACTATGTCTTGTGGCAGAGAGGTCGAGCCTTGCATCCCTCTCGTTTCCCATTCTCCTTGAACCAAGTGCCGCGCGAATCCGCTTCGGTCCAGGCGCTTCTGCGTAAAGTAGTTCGCTCAGGTCCGACGCTAGTTGTTGATAGTTAATGACCAAACAGGGAAACCCAAATTCAGGTCGATCCTAAGTGGGAACGGCCAGGATACTTCCGCTACGTGGCAGACTCGGGAAGACCTAGATTGCAAAACCCGTAACATTCCATGGGAGTGCCGGGCGGAGCTTTCTAGACATCCTTCCCGATGGACTGCTAAGACGTGTCCGGAAAGGTTCTAGTGGACACGTTACAGTTGGTATCAGAGCGAACCAACAAAGGATTTGGTTGTAGGAAATTTTAATAAGAGGAAGTAAAGCAAATGTTGTGTCCCAAACATTTCCTTACTTTGAATGCTGTCTTGCAGAATTACGAGGCGTGGAACAAGTTTTTGGTGTTCCGGATCATGTTTATGACTGCAATGCACTCTCCGCATTATAGGCAGAGAATTGAAATGATGAACATCCTAGACCGCATTTACAATCCATCACCTGTGTACGTGGAATGGAGATGGATGGGTGTTATAGGGGTCTATTACATAACTGCCTATCAACCTGCGTACCTTCAAATTAACTTGAAGAGAATCAAGTGGATGGAGGATTTGAAGATCGTAAAGCTGTTCGTCTTTATTGAGGCTCATGCAAACGCGACCCTACAGGTCGGAAGTCAAAGGGTTAACCAGAATAAGTATGTGTACGGGGAAGTGATTCAAAGAATCCCTGCGGACCGAATCAAGGTTTTGGGGCGTCGTGAGAAGAATGGATATCGAAGGAAGAGATACCCTAATTTTCCAATGAACTATCGATTCCTGAAAATCAATGACCCCAATCCGTACTACTACTCAGTTCCTGTAGCTGAATGCAATAATATCTTATTCTCCTCGAATTAATGTATTAACTTGTTCAACGGTCCAAGAAAATAATTGTACCACAAAAGGCTATGCTGATATGAACGGAATAAAACTTTTTTCCGATTGTCCTGACTGCGAATATTGATAAAAGAAGTAAAGTGATTTGGTCACTGGACTGAAGGAATACGTGGACGTAGTTTCTGAAAAGTTAACAAAATGCCCACTTCAAAGAGAAGTAGATCATGAGATCAAGCCAGTAATAGGAGCTGTGCCAATTTGAAGAGAACCTATAGAATGTCTATATCGGAAGTAATTGAGTTGAAGGAACAACTCAAGCAGCTGTTAAACCAAGGCTACAGCAGGCCTAGCAATTCCCCATAGAGAGCTCCAGTCCTATTCCAGAAAAAGAAAGATGGGACACTTCGGCTATGTATTGATTACCATGGGTTGAATTAATTAAAGAACAAGTACCCTATTCCTAGAATAGATGAGCTTCTTGACCGCCTTCAAGGTGCAAAGATCTTCTCCAAAAATTGATCGCAGCAGGATCAAGGATGAGGATATTCCAAAAACGGCCTTCAATACAAGATATGGGCACTTTGAATTCTTGGTTATGTCATTTGGACTTACAAATGCACCTACCACTTTCAATAGATTAATGCAGGATATTTTTAGGCCATATCTTGATGACTTCGTGCTTGTCTTCTTCGACGACATTTTAGTCTATTCTAAACAGGAAGAAGATCATGAACCCCAATTACGGATTGTGTTGGAGACAATGAGGTTTCATAAGTTGTATGCAAAAATGAAGAAGTGTGCATTCTTCAAGCATCAGATTAAATATCTAGGAGGAATTTCAGTAGACCCAGCCAAAGTCAGAGATATGCTTGAATGGCCAATACCAGTATCTGTCAAAGAGATACGTAGTTTTCTTGGTTTGACAGGATGGTATGGGGTCTTCATCAAGAAAACTATGCTTTGATTGCAGCACCTTTGACAGAATTATTGAGGAAGCAAACGCTCATTGCTTGGTCAACTGACGAATAAACTAGCTTCGATAGGTTGAAGCAAAGTTTGGTATCAGCACCGATCCTAAAACTTCTAGACCACAGTAAGGAGTAGGGGTAGTAACTGATACTAGCATGCTTGCCTTAAAGATATGTGCTCATGTAGGAAAATCATCCAGTAGCATATTCCTCAAGGAAATTGAAGAGTCACGAAAAGAATTACGCTACTCATGATCTGGAGTTATTAGGTGTCATCCATACTCTAAAGTTTTGGAGACACTATCTGTTGGGTAACAAGTCTACTCTAGTAAGCGATCATACGAGGCTCAAATGGATTTTTCCCAAAACGAGCTCAACATGAGGCAACGTCGATAGATTGAAGTATTGGAGGAATATGATTTTTAAGATCAAAGTACCGACCTGGAAAGGGGAATGTGGTGTTGATGCACTCAATCGCCAAGCATTCCTTAATTCACTAACCTTGCAAAAATCTATCAATAGCTAGAGAGGAAGGATGCCATGATCTAGCCTATCAAAGGATGCCAAGGAAAAATTTCTATCAAAGACCAAGAACATAAGCTAGAGGCTAAGTATTGTGAATTCTCTATCAGTAGTGGACTTGTCTGCTATAGGATGAGGGTATGTATACGAGCAAGCCCGTTATTTAAATGGAAGATATTGTGCGAAGCTCATAATTTCACTTTCATGGGACATCAAAGCTGTGAAGGATAAGACAGAAGGCATACATGGATTTGAAGTGTCAAGATAGAATAATTGAGGAAGGAGACATGGTCTTCATTCACGTATGCCCAGAGATGAGTTCTCTATCCTTAGGAGATTGCAGGAAGCTAAGTCCAAGGTATTGTGGACCATAACAGAATCCTCAAGTGTTTAAGACCTAATGTTTATAGACTGCAACTCCCTGAAAACCTAAAGGTTCATAAAGTATTCCATAACAGTCTATTGAATGATGAAGTATGTACCTGGTCCTAATCATGTACTTGATGACCAACAAATTGTAATGCCTAGTCAAGGAATCCTTGAACTAAGGCCGGACAAAATTTTGGATGCTAGGGTGAGACAACTGAGATCCAGAACCTTGAGAGAATGCCTCGTCCAGTGGAAAGATCATCCTAAGAAGGATGCTACCTGGATAGATGAAAGCTCTCTCAAATCTTCAATATCCCCAATTTACCTCGAGATGAGGACATCTCGATTCTTCTAAGGGGGAGAGAATGTAATATTTCCGCGTACTGTGTACGGTAAATATTAACTTGCCGCACGTCGTGTAAATTTCGTGCAAGGATTATCACTAGTGCCAGCAGTTGATCCATAGCCACACGCGGGAAATAGAGACACTCTACCTTACGAGAATAGGGCCAGGGGCTTCAAACCGCATAACCGCGGGAAAACAGCCTCTTGGGAAGAGGTCAAGAGGATAAAGGTAAGATTATTGCAAATTTTTTTTTTTAAAATTCTCCCAGCCGATGTGTGGCTGGGGGGGGGGAAAGGGATGGGCTAGTGGAGCATGAGGAGGTGAAGGGGGAAGGCCATGCATCCGACCATGTGGGCAGTCCCTCTCCCCTCCTTGTCCTATAAGAACCCCTCTTGGGGGGGTGGAAGGAGGTACTATGAGTGAGGAGACGGCCGTGGGCTGAAGGTGGGTGCTGTCGGGGCGTGAGAAGGAGGGCCGTGATGAAGGAAAGGCCCGTGGACAGAAGGGAAGCCGTACTAGAGAGAAGGGAAGCCGTGCTGCGATAAGGAGGAGGCTGTGAGAGGAGAGGGAGGAGAGGCCGTGAAGAAGGAGCTGGAGGAGACTAGGCCGCCGCCCAGATTCGCCAGTCCGCCAGGCCGCCTTGCTGACGCCATCCACGCTGCCGCCACGCTGCCGCCAGTCGCCCAGTCCGCTGCCACACGACTCCCTCCACGTTTCACGTCGCAGTCAGAAGCTCCTAGAAGCTTCTCTAAAGAAGCTTCTAAGGGGGGGCTTCTTAAGCCCCCTTCCCACTACTTTTTCCCCCATGAGTCTTTCCACACCCCCGGGAATTCAGAAGAGTAGGAGGTGACACGGGGAGGCCTCGTTAAGCCCATTATTTTTACCCCGGGGACTTTGAAGGGAAAGAGGCGTCACGGGAAGCTTTCATAAGCCCATTTATTCCGGGATTTGAAGAATAGGAGGTGATAAAAGTCCTTCCCACTACTTTTTTCCCCATGAGTCTTTCCACACCCCCGGGAATTCAGAAGAGTGGGAGGTGACACGGGGAGGCCTCGTTAAGCCCATTATTTTTACCCCGGGGACTTGGAAGGGAAAGAGGCGTCACGGGAAGCTTTCATAAGCCCATTTATTCCGGGATTTGAAGAATAGGAGGTGACAAAAGTCCTTCCCACTACATTGCCCATCGGTCTATCCACACACACCCCGGAACTTGAAGGAAGAGGAGGCGACGAACCCTCTCACCGATTTTTCCATAAGCCTCTTGCCCAAGATCTTGTAGAGAAGAAGAGGGGTCCTTGAAAGCCTATTCCCAATATCTTTAATCCTCGGGATTTTGAAAAATAAAGTGAGGAAGCCCATAAAGGCCATCCCACTAATCACCCCCAAGGCCGGTCCTTGGATTTTTGGAAGAAGAAGAAGAACTCTAAAGTCCTATTCTTGCAAGGCCCATTCGAACTCTAAAGTCCTATTCTTGCAAGGCCCATTCGCAAGAGCCTTTTTCCGCGGACATCATCAATCCTTCCTTAATCCGGAATTTCAGGGAGGACTAAAGCTCTCAAATCGCCATTGTCAAAGGGATCTCATAAGAACCCTAAGGCCCGCCAAGGCAAATTCCGCAAATCGGAACTTCGGTCAAGGAAGCCATATAACAAAGAGAGTTGCGCATACAAAGGAGGCGAGCCAAGGTCATAAGATTGCAAGCCAAGGCAAAAAGTTGAAGTCCACAAAGGCTAGCTCGAGATCGAATTCGCGATGGTCTCTAGGAAGATCACAAGGTGCGATGCGGAAGGCTCAACCCGAGCATACGTGGATATTTTCCGGAGTCCGCAAGTCCAGGTTTGATCTATTTGGATTCCACACAAAAGTATTGAATTATTCACGATAACTTCATGGACTAGGAGGCACTCATGCATGTCAAATGCAACTAGTCAAGTAAATGCAATTGGAAAATGAATTGGCTATATGAACATTACTAGAAATAGCTTAAGATATGGGAATTGATCATGGAGTTAATGAAAGAGCATAAGGTGTCTATGTATTTTCAGACCTTATTAGTAAGTTTTCTTTTGTGCATTCTAAAGTGACGAGCCGAGGACAACTGTTGCATCATTACAAGGTTGAACTTATTAAGGTACACCTTTATACTAGGCATGGAAAGATTATTGGCATGTCCCATTTTTAGATAGATCTTCCGTGTAATGATTCATGAGGGAAGTTAACACCATAAGATGTTATTCGAAGAGGAATAGAAGGGCACAAACATGATCTAAGACTTGCGAGTGGCATGATTATTTGGGGTAAGTCTTAGTGGGACCTAGGAAAGTTAGTGTCCAGATTATCAGGCATCTTTACTTTGCCAAGAAAGGATAGGGTTATTGTGAACCATGTGATGCGTAGAACAGTGGATCGCATGTATTGGTGTAGTTGTAACTATTGATCTAGTTTATTACCTTTGGGAAAGGCTCATCCTTGTCGTAAGACAAATATATTGTGTTGTCTACATCACATAGACCACAAGGGAGTCTAGAACCATGGGCCAACCTAATTAGGATTGATTTGGAAGATACCCAATAAAACCCTGTTACTCGATGGAGGTAAACTCCGTGATCGAGGAACGCTAAGCAATGGGTAGAATGATCCCGTGGAATAGATGCAAAACATGAGCAAAAAGCTGCAACATTGTATAGACTTGAGGTTTGTCCACAAGAGAGCTTTATCGTCTCTCAAAATGAGGTTGGCAAGTTATTGAAAGAATTTAACTTACAAGAGGATGGCTAATCATCCTGTTACTCACTTTTCTTGGGGAAAATTTGCCAAGGAAAAGGAAAGTTAAGTATTTGCCTTGAAGCAAATGACCAGACTATAAACTGAAGCGACATGGTCGCTGGAACCTACCACAACTAAATACTAAAGTATTGGTAGGGTATGACCCTAACCCAAGAATGATAGGAATCTTGCCAAGTTGCAATTGATTCCGAATCGAATGGGGGTTGCATTCAGAGAAAAAGGAGCCACTCCTTAACAGTTGCCAGCTAAAAGACCACTGAAATTGATTGTGCTTGTAACAGTTTAGAAAGGACTGTTTGCATTGTTTGCTCAATGAACTAAAGGATGAGAATATATCTAAATACTTCAGGTTGAAGGCCTGACCTGAAGGGAGTGGCAGCTTCAGTTACCCCCGACTGCCTGCCTAACCCTAACAAAGGGGGTTGTGAACCGCGCCGGGAACGTGGACCGAACCCGCCGTGAGAGGTCTCTCCGTTGAGTTCTGCTTGGAGCAGGAGGACGCTTGGGTGCCAGGGGGGGCTCTGGCTGTAAATCCCTCGCCTTCCGGGTCCTGCACAAGAGACTAACGTGACTCGGGATTGGATCTCGAGGCCCGCATACTAGTCTACGGGCGGAAACTTGGGATAGTAATCACAGGAAGGATTACTGGAAAGCCTTCGGGCGGATTATGAATACGCCTACGGGCGGAAACTCCTTGTATTGCAAAGATAAAAGGATATAATGATAATAAAGAAGTTGTTTGGCACTGTTTTCTTTATGTCCTGTGATAAGATTACGTGAAGGAACCAGTGCATAACAGGGTTAATCAAAGAAGCTGTTTGTATATGTCAAACTAATGTGGTAGGTAATTACATAACTAAAACAAACCGAGGAAAGTGCAGAGGATGGACCATGGGTCTGTCCTATGGATGGGTGGTCCCGGTTAGCCGGGAACTTTTCTCAAAGTCTTCGACGAACAGCAGGGTGATAATCAGCATCAAAGCGAATAACGGGGAAAATGACCTAGAGTTACATCCTATCCGATTCACGCTGTTTTAGGGGAACGGAATGGGACTATGTCTTGTGGCAGAGAGGTCGAGCCTTGCATCCCTCTCGTTTCCCATTCTCCTTGAACCAAGTGCCGCGCGAATCCGCTTCGGTCCAGGCGCTTCTGCGTAAAGTAGTTCGCTCAGGTCCGACGCTAGTTGTTGATAGTTAATGACCAAACAGGGAAACCCAAATTCAGGTCGATCCTAAGTGGGAACGGCCAGGATACTTCCGCTACGTGGCAGACTCGGGAAGACCTAGATTGCAAAACCCGTAACATTCCATGGGAGTGCCGGGCGGAGCTTTCTAGACATCCTTCCCGATGGACTGCTAAGACGTGTCCGGAAAGGTTCTAGTGGACACGTTACAGTTGGTATCAGAGCGAACCAACAAAGGATTTGGTTGTAGGAAATTTTAATAAGAGGAAGTAAAGCAAATGTTGTGTCCCAAACATTTCCTTACTTTGAATGCTGTCTTGCAGAATTACGAGGCGTGGAACAAGTTTTTAGTGTTCCGGATCATGTTTATGACTGCAATGCACTCTCCGCATTATAGGCAGAGAATTGAAATGATGAACATCCTAGACCGCATTTACAATCCATCACCTGTGTACGTGGAATGGAGATGGATGGGTGTTATAGGGGTCTATTACATAACTGCCTATCAACCTGCGTACCTTCAAATTAACTTGAAGAGAATCAAGTGGATGGAGGATTTGAAGATCGTAAAGCTGTTCGTCTTTATTGAGGCTCATGCAAACGCGACCCTACAGGTCGGAAGTCGAAGGGTTAACCAGAATAAGTATGTGTACGGGGAAGTGATTCAAAGAATCCCTGCCGACCGAATCAAGGTTTTGGGGCGTCGTGAGAAGAATGGATATCGAAGGAAGAGATACCCTAATCTTCCAATGAACTATCGATTCCTGAAAATCAATGACCCCAATCCGTACTACTACTCAGTTCCTGTAGCTGAATGCAATAATATCTTATTCTCCTCGAATTAATGTATTAACTTGTTCAACGGTCCAAGAAAATAATTGTACCACAAAAGGCTATGCTGATATGAATGGAATAAAACTTTTTTCCGATTGTCCTGACTGCGAATATTGATAAAAGAAGTAAAGTGATTTGGTCACTGGACTGAAGGAATACGTGGACGTAGTTTCTGAAGAGTTAACAAAATGCCCACTTCAAAGAGAAGTAGATCATGAGATCAAGCCAGTAATAGGAGCTGTGCTAATTTGAAGAGAACCTATAGAATGTCTATATCGGAAGTAATTGAGTTGAAGGAACAACTCAAGCAGCTGTTAAACCAAGGCTACAGCAGGCCTAGCAATTCCCCATAGAGAGCTCCAGTCCTATTCCAGAAAAAGAAAGATGGGACACTTCGGCTATGTATTGATTACCATGGGTTGAATTAATTAAAGAACAAGTACCCTATTCCTAGAATAGATGAGCTTCTTGACCGCCTTCAAGATGCAAAGATCTTCTCCAAAAATTGATCGCAGCAGGATCAAGGATGAGGATATTCCAAAAACGGCCTTCAATACAAGATATGGGCACTTTGAATTCTTGGTTATGTCATTTGGACTTACAAATGCACCTACCACTTTCAATAGATTAATGCAGGATATTTTTAGGCCATATCTTGATGACTTCGTGCTTGTCTTCTTCGACGACATTTTAGTCTATTCTAAACAGGAAGAAGATCATGAACCCCAATTACGGATTGTGTTGGAGACAATGAGGTTTCATAAGTTGTATGCAAAAATGAAGAAGTGTGCATTCTTCAAGCATCAGATTAAATATCTAGGAGGAATTTCAGTAGACCCAGCCAAAGTCAGAGATATGCTTGAATGGCCAATACCAGTATCTGTCAAAGAGATACGTAGTTTTCTTGGTTTGACAGGATGGTATGGGGTCTTCATCAAGAAAACTATGCTTTGATTGCAGCACCTTTGACAGAATTATTGAGGAAGCAAACGCTCATTGCTTGGTCAACTGACGAATAAACTAGCTTCGATAGGTTGAAGCAAAGTTTGGTATCAGCACCGATCCTAAAACTTCTAGACCACAGTAAGGAGTAGGGGTAGTAACTGATACTAGCATGCTTGCCTTAAAGATATGTGCTCATGTAGGAAAATCATCCAGTAGCATATTCCTCAAGGAAATTGAAGAGTCACGAAAAGAATTACGCTACTCATGATCTGGAGTTATTAGGTGTCATCCATACTCTAAAGTTTTGGAGACACTATCTGTTGGGTAACAAGTCTACTCTAGTAAGCGATCATACGAGGCTCAAATGGATTTTTCCCAAAACGAGCTCAACATGAGGCAACGTCGATAGATTGAAGTATTGGAGGAATATGATTTTTAAGATCAAAGTACCGACCTGGAAAGGGGAATGTGGTGTTGATGCACTCAATCGCCAAGCATTCCTTAATTCACTAACCTTGCAAAAATCTATCAATAGCTAGAGAGGAAGGATGCCATGATCTAGCCTATCAAAGGATGCCAAGGAAAAATTTCTATCAAAGACCAAGAACATAAGCTAGAGGCTAAGTATTGTGAATTCTCTATCAGTAGTGGACTTGTCTGCTATAGGATGAGGGTATGTATACGAGCAAGCCCGTTATTTAAATGGAAGATATTGTGCGAAGCTCATAATTTCACTTTCATGGGACATCAAAGCTGTGAAGGATAAGACAGAAGGCATACATGGATTTGAAGTGTCAAGATAGAATAATTGAGGAAGGAGACATGGTCTTCATTCACGTATGCCCAGAGATGAGTTCTCTATCCTTAGGAGATTGCAGGAAGCTAAGTCCAAGGTATTGTGGACCATAACAGAATCCTCAAGTGTTTAAGACCTAATGTTTATAGACTGCAACTCCCTGAAAACCTAAAGGTTCATAAAGTATTCCATAACAGTCTATTGAATGATGAAGTATGTACCTGGTCCTAATCATGTACTTGATGACCAACAAATTGTAATGCCTAGTCAAGGAATCCTTGAACTAAGGCCGGACAAAATTTTGGATGCTAGGGTGAGACAACTGAGATCCAGAACCTTGAGAGAATGCCTCGTCCAGTGGAAAGATCATCCTAAGAAGGATGCTACCTGGATAGATGAAAGCTCTCTCAAATCTTCAATATCCCCAATTTACCTCGAGATGAGGACATCTCGATTCTTCTAAGGGGGAGAGAATGTAATATTTCCGCGTACTGTGTACGGTAAATATTAACTTGCCGCACGTCGTGTAAATTTCGTGCAAGGATTATCACTAGTGCCAGCAGTTGATCCATAGCCACACGCGGGAAATAGAGACACTCTACCTTACGAGAATAGGGCCAGGGGCTTCAAACCGCATAACCGCGGGAAAACAGCCTCTTGGGAAGAGGTCAAGAGGATAAAGGTAAGATTATTGCAAATTTTTTTTTTTAAAATTCTCCCAGCCGATGTGTGGCTGGGGGGGGGGAAAGGGATGGGCTAGTGGAGCATGAGGAGGTGAAGGGGGAAGGCCATGCATCCGACCATGTGGGCAGTCCCTCTCCCCTCCTTGTCCTATAAGAACCCCTCTTGGGGGGGTGGAAGGAGGTACTATGAGTGAGGAGACGGCCGTGGGCTGAAGGTGGGTGCTGTCGGGGCGTGAGAAGGAGGGCCGTGATGAAGGAAAGGCCCGTGGACAGAAGGGAAGCCGTACTAGAGAGAAGGGAAGCCGTGCTGCGATAAGGAGGAGGCTGTGAGAGGAGAGGGAGGAGAGGCCGTGAAGAAGGAGCTGGAGGAGACTAGGCCGCCGCCCAGATTCGCCAGTCCGCCAGGCCGCCTTGCTGACGCCATCCACGCTGCCGCCACGCTGCCGCCAGTCGCCCAGTCCGCTGCCACACGACTCCCTCCACGTTTCACGTCGCAGTCAGAAGCTCCTAGAAGCTTCTCTAAAGAAGCTTCTAAGGGGGGGCTTCTTAAGCCCCCTTCCCACTACTTTTTCCCCCATGAGTCTTTCCACACCCCCGGGAATTCAGAAGAGTAGGAGGTGACACGGGGAGGCCTCGTTAAGCCCATTATTTTTACCCCGGGGACTTTGAAGGGAAAGAGGCGTCACGGGAAGCTTTCATAAGCCCATTTATTCCGGGATTTGAAGAATAGGAGGTGATAAAAGTCCTTCCCACTACTTTTTTCCCCATGAGTCTTTCCACACCCCCGGGAATTCAGAAGAGTGGGAGGTGACACGGGGAGGCCTCGTTAAGCCCATTATTTTTACCCCGGGGACTTGGAAGGGAAAGAGGCGTCACGGGAAGCTTTCATAAGCCCATTTATTCCGGGATTTGAAGAATAGGAGGTGACAAAAGTCCTTCCCACTACATTGCCCATCGGTCTATCCACACACACCCCGGAACTTGAAGGAAGAGGAGGCGACGAACCCTCTCACCGATTTTTCCATAAGCCTCTTGCCCAAGATCTTGTAGAGAAGAAGAGGGGTCCTTGAAAGCCTATTCCCAATATCTTTAATCCTCGGGATTTTGAAAAATAAAGTGAGGAAGCCCATAAAGGCCATCCCACTAATCACCCCCAAGGCCGGTCCTTGGATTTTTGGAAGAAGAAGAAGAACTCTAAAGTCCTATTCTTGCAAGGCCCATTCGAACTCTAAAGTCCTATTCTTGCAAGGCCCATTCGCAAGAGCCTTTTTCCGCGGACATCATCAATCCTTCCTTAATCCGGAATTTCAGGGAGGACTAAAGCTCTCAAATCGCCATTGTCAAAGGGATCTCATAAGAACCCTAAGGCCCGCCAAGGCAAATTCCGCAAATCGGAACTTCGGTCAAGGAAGCCATATAACAAAGAGAGTTGCGCATACAAAGGAGGCGAGCCAAGGTCATAAGATTGCAAGCCAAGGCAAAAAGTTGAAGTCCACAAAGGCTAGCTCGAGATCGAATTCGCGATGGTCTCTAGGAAGATCACAAGGTGCGATGCGGAAGGCTCAACCCGAGCATACGTGGATATTTTCCGGAGTCCGCAAGTCCAGGTTTGATCTATTTGGATTCCACACAAAAGTATTGAATTATTCACGATAACTTCATGGACTAGGAGGCACTCATGCATGTCAAATGCAACTAGTCAAGTAAATGCAATTGGAAAATGAATTGGCTATATGAACATTACTAGAAATAGCTTAAGATATGGGAATTGATCATGGAGTTAAGGAAAGAGCATAAGGTGTCTATGTATTTTCAGACCTTATTAGTAAGTTTTCTTTTGTGCATTCTAAAGTGACGAGCCGAGGACAACTGTTGCATCATTACAAGGTTGAACTTATTAAGGTACACCTTTATACTAGGCATGGAAAGATTATTGGCATGTCCCATTTTTAGATAGATCTTCCGTGTAATGATTCATGAGGGAAGTTAACACCATAAGATGTTATTCGAAGAGGAATAGAAGGGCACAAACATGATCTAAGACTTGCGAGTGGCATGATTATTTGGGGTAAGTCTTAGTGGGACCTAGGAAAGTTAGTGTCCAGATTATCAGGCATCTTTACTTTGCCAAGAAAGGATAGGGTTATTGTGAACCATGTGATGCGTAGAACAGTGGATCGCATGTATTGGTGTAGTTGTAACTATTGATCTAGTTTATTACCTTTGGGAAAGGCTCATCCTTGTCGTAAGACAAATATATTGTGTTGTCTACATCACATAGACCACAAGGGAGTCTAGAACCATGGGCCAACCTAATTAGGATTGATTTGGAAGATACCCAATAAAACCCTGTTACTCGATGGAGGTAAACTCCGTGATCGAGGAACGCTAAGCAATGGGTAGAATGATCCCGTGGAATAGATGCAAAACATGAGCAAAAAGCTGCAACATTGTATAGACTTGAGGTTTGTCCACAAGAGAGCTTTATCGTCTCTCAAAATGAGGTTGGCAAGTTATTGAAAGAATTTAACTTACAAGAGGATGGCTAATCATCCTGTTACTCACTTTTCTTGGGGAAAATTTGCCAAGGAAAAGGAAAGTTAAGTATTTGCCTTGAAGCAAATGACCAGACTATAAACTGAAGCGACATGGTCGCTGGAACCTACCACAACTAAATACTAAAGTATTGGTAGGGTATGACCCTAACCCAAGAATGATAGGAATCTTGCCAAGTTGCAATTGATTCCGAATCGAATGGGGGTTGCATTCAGAGAAAAAGGAGCCACTCCTTAACAGTTGCCAGCTAAAAGACCACTGAAATTGATTGTGCTTGTAACAGTTTAGAAAGGACTGTTTGCATTGTTTGCTCAATGAACTAAAGGATGAGAATATATCTAAATACTTCAGGTTGAAGGCCTGACCTGAAGGGAGTGGCAGCTTCAGTTACCCCCGACTGCCTGCCTAACCCTAACCAAGGGGGTTGTGAACCGCGCCGGGAACGTGGACCGAACCCGCCGTGAGAGGTCTCTCCGTTGAGTTCTGCTTGGAGCAGGAGGACGCTTGGGTGCCAGGGGGGGCTCTGGCTGTAAATCCCTCGCCTTCCGGGTCCTGCACAAGAGACTAACGTGACTCGGGATTGGATCTCGAGGCCCGCATACTAGTCTACGGGCGGAAACTTGGGATAGTAATCACAGGAAGGATTACTGGAAAGCCTTCGGGCGGATTATGAATACGCCTACGGGCGGAAACTCCTTGTATTGCAAAGATAAAAGGATATAATGATAATAAAGAAGTTGTTTGGCACTGTTTTCTTTATGTCCTGTGATAAGATTACGTGAAGGAACCAGTGCATAACAGGGTTAATCAAAGAAGCTGTTTGTATATGTCAAACTAATGTGGTAGGTAATTACATAACTAAAACAAACCGAGGAAAGTGCAGAGGATGGACCATGGGTCTGTCCTATGGATGGGTGGTCCCGGTTAGCCGGGAACTTTTCTCAAAGTCTTCGACGAACAGCAGGGTGATAATCAGCATCAAAGCGAATAACGGGGAAAATGACCTAGAGTTACATCCTATCCGATTCACGCTGTTTTAGGGGAACGGAATGGGACTATGTCTTGTGGCAGAGAGGTCGAGCCTTGCATCCCTCTCGTTTCCCATTCTCCTTGAACCAAGTGCCGCGCGAATCCGCTTCGGTCCAGGCGCTTCTGCGTAAAGTAGTTCGCTCAGGTCCGACGCTAGTTGTTGATAGTTAATGACCAAACAGGGAAACCCAAATTCAGGTCGATCCTAAGTGGGAACGGCCAGGATACTTCCGCTACGTGGCAGACTCGGGAAGACCTAGATTGCAAAACCCGTAACATTCCATGGGAGTGCCGGGCGGAGCTTTCTAGACATCCTTCCCGATGGACTGCTAAGACGTGTCCGGAAAGGTTCTAGTGGACACGTTACAGTTGGTATCAGAGCGAACCAACAAAGGATTTGGTTGTAGGAAATTTTAATAAGAGGAAGTAAAGCAAATGTTGTGTCCCAAACATTTCCTTACTTTGAATGCTGTCTTGCAGAATTACGAGGCGTGGAACAAGTTTTTAGTGTTCCGGATCATGTTTATGACTGCAATGCACTCTCCGCATTATAGGCAGAGAATTGAAATGATGAACATCCTAGACCGCATTTACAATCCATCACCTGTGTACGTGGAATGGAGATGGATGGGTGTTATAGGGGTCTATTACATAACTGCCTATCAACCTGCGTACCTTCAAATTAACTTGAAGAGAATCAAGTGGATGGAGGATTTGAAGATCGTAAAGCTGTTCGTCTTTATTGAGGCTCATGCAAACGCGACCCTACAGGTCGGAAGTCGAAGGGTTAACCAGAATAAGTATGTGTACGGGGAAGTGATTCAAAGAATCCCTGCCGACCGAATCAAGGTTTTGGGGCGTCGTGAGAAGAATGGATATCGAAGGAAGAGATACCCTAATCTTCCAATGAACTATCGATTCCTGAAAATCAATGACCCCAATCCGTACTACTACTCAGTTCCTGTAGCTGAATGCAATAATATCTTATTCTCCTCGAATTAATGTATTAACTTGTTCAACGGTCCAAGAAAATAATTGTACCACAAAAGGCTATGCTGATATGAATGGAATAAAACTTTTTTCCGATTGTCCTGACTGCGAATATTGATAAAAGAAGTAAAGTGATTTGGTCACTGGACTGAAGGAATACGTGGACGTAGTTTCTGAAGAGTTAACAAAATGCCCACTTCAAAGAGAAGTAGATCATGAGATCAAGCCAGTAATAGGAGCTGTGCTAATTTGAAGAGAACCTATAGAATGTCTATATCGGAAGTAATTGAGTTGAAGGAACAACTCAAGCAGCTGTTAAACCAAGGCTACAGCAGGCCTAGCAATTCCCCATAGAGAGCTCCAGTCCTATTCCAGAAAAAGAAAGATGGGACACTTCGGCTATGTATTGATTACCATGGGTTGAATTAATTAAAGAACAAGTACCCTATTCCTAGAATAGATGAGCTTCTTGACCGCCTTCAAGATGCAAAGATCTTCTCCAAAAATTGATCGCAGCAGGATCAAGGATGAGGATATTCCAAAAACGGCCTTCAATACAAGATATGGGCACTTTGAATTCTTGGTTATGTCATTTGGACTTACAAATGCACCTACCACTTTCAATAGATTAATGCAGGATATTTTTAGGCCATATCTTGATGACTTCGTGCTTGTCTTCTTCGACGACATTTTAGTCTATTCTAAACAGGAAGAAGATCATGAACCCCAATTACGGATTGTGTTGGAGACAATGAGGTTTCATAAGTTGTATGCAAAAATGAAGAAGTGTGCATTCTTCAAGCATCAGATTAAATATCTAGGAGGAATTTCAGTAGACCCAGCCAAAGTCAGAGATATGCTTGAATGGCCAATACCAGTATCTGTCAAAGAGATACGTAGTTTTCTTGGTTTGACAGGATGGTATGGGGTCTTCATCAAGAAAACTATGCTTTGATTGCAGCACCTTTGACAGAATTATTGAGGAAGCAAACGCTCATTGCTTGGTCAACTGACGAATAAACTAGCTTCGATAGGTTGAAGCAAAGTTTGGTATCAGCACCGATCCTAAAACTTCTAGACCACAGTAAGGAGTAGGGGTAGTAACTGATACTAGCATGCTTGCCTTAAAGATATGTGCTCATGTAGGAAAATCATCCAGTAGCATATTCCTCAAGGAAATTGAAGAGTCACGAAAAGAATTACGCTACTCATGATCTGGAGTTATTAGGTGTCATCCATACTCTAAAGTTTTGGAGACACTATCTGTTGGGTAACAAGTCTACTCTAGTAAGCGATCATACGAGGCTCAAATGGATTTTTCCCAGAACGAGCTCAACATGAGGCAACGTCGATAGATTGAAGTATTGGAGGAATATGATTTTTAAGATCAAAGTACCGACCTGGAAAGGGGAATGTGGTGTTGATGCACTCAATCGCCAGGCATTCCTTAATTCACTAACCTTGCAAAAATCTATCAATAGCTAGAGAGGAAGGATGCCATGATCTAGCCTATCAAAGGATGCCAAGGAAAAATTTCTATCAAAGACCAAGAACATAAGCTAGAGGCTAAGTATTGTGAATTCTCTATCAGTAGTGGACTTGTCTGCTATAGGATGAGGGTATGTATACGAGCAAGCCCGTTATTTAAATGGAAGATATTGTGCGAAGCTCATAATTTCACTTTCATGGGACATCAAAGCTGTGAAGGATAAGACAGAAGGCATACATGGATTTGAAGTGTCAAGATAGAATAATTGAGGAAGGAGACATGGTCTTCATTCACGTATGCCCAGAGATGAGTTCTCTATCCTTAGGAGATTGCAGGAAGCTAAGTCCAAGGTATTGTGGACCATAACAGAATCCTCAAGTGTTTAAGACCTAATGTTTATAGACTGCAACTCCCTGAAAACCTAAAGGTTCATAAAGTATTCCATAACAGTCTATTGAATGATGAAGTATGTACCTGGTCCTAATCATGTACTTGATGACCAACAAATTGTAATGCCTAGTCAAGGAATCCTTGAACTAAGGCCGGACAAGATTTTGGATGCTAGGGTGAGACAACTGAGATCCAGAACCTTGAGAGAATGCCTCGTCCAGTGGAAAGATCATCCTAAGGAGGATGCTACCTGGATAGATGAAAGCTCTCTCAAATCTTCAATATCCCCAATTTACCTCGAGATGAGGACATCTCGATTCTTCTAAGGGGGAGAGAATGTAATATTTCCGCGTACTGTGTACGGTAAATATTAACTTGCCGCACGTCGTGTAAATTTCGTGCAAGGATTATCACTAGTGCCAGCAGTTGATCCATAGCCACACACGGGAAATAGAGACACTCTACCTTACGAGAATAGGGCCAGGGGATTCAAACCGCATAACCGCGGAAAAACAGCCTCTTGGGAAGAGGTCAAGAGGATAAAGGTAAGATTATTGCAAATTTTTTTTTTTAAATTCTCTCAGCCGATGTGTGGCTGGGGGGGGGGAAAGGGATGGGCTAGTGGAGCATGAGGAGGTGAAGGGGGAAGGCCATGCATCCGACCACGTGGGCAGTCCCTCTCCCCTCCTTGTCCTATAAGAACCCCTCTTGGGGGGGTGGAAGGAGGTACTATGAGTGAGGAGACGGCCGTGGGCTGAAGGTGGGTGCTGTCGGGGCGTGAGAAGGAGGGCCGTGATGAAGGAAAGGCCCGTGGACAGAAGGGAAGCCGTACTAGAGAGAAGGGAAGCCGTGCTGCGATAAGGAGGAGGCTGTGAGAGGAGAGGGAGGAGAGGCCGTGAAGAAGGAGCTGGAGGAGACTAGGCCGCCGCCCAGATTCACCAGTCCGCCAGGCCGCCTTGCTGACGCCATCCACGCTACCGCCACGCTGCCGCCAGTCGCCCAGTCCGCTGCCACACGACTCCCTCCACGTTGCACGTCGCAGTCAGAAGCTCCTAGAAGCTTCTCTAAAGAAGCTTCTAAGGGGGGGCTTCTTAAGCCCCCTTCCCACTACTTTTCCCCCCATGAGTCTTTCCACACCCCCGGGAATTCAGAAGAGTAGGAGGTGACACGGGGAGGCCTCGTTAAGCCCATTATTTTTACCCCGGGGACTTTGAAGGGAAAGAGGCGTCACGGGAAGCTTTCATAAGCCCATTTATTCCGGGATTTGAAGAATAGGAGGTGACAAAAGTCCTTCCCACTACTTTTTTCCCCATGAGTCTTTCCACACCCCCGGGAATTCAGAAGAGTAGGAGGTGACATGGGGAGGCCTCGTTAAGCCCATTATTTTCACCCCGGGGACTTGGAAGGGAAAGAGGCGTCACGGGAAGCTTTCATAAGCCCATTTATTCCGGGATTTGAAGAATAGGAGGTGACAAAAGTCCTTCCCACTACATTGCCCATCGGTCTATCCACACACACCCCGGAACTTGAAGGAAGAGGAGGCGACGAACCCTCTCACCGATTTTTCCATAAGCCTCTTGCCCAAGATCTTGTAGAGAAGAAGAGGGGTCCTTGAAAACCTTTTCCCAATATCTTTAATCCTCGGGATTTTGAAAAATAAAGTGAGGAAGCCCATAAAGGCCATCCCACTAATCACCCCCAAGGCCGGTCCTTGGATTTTTGGAAGAAGAAGAAGAACTCTAAAGTCCTATTCTTGCAAGGCCCATTCGCAAGAGCCTTTTTCCGCGGACATCATCAATCCTTCTTTAATCCGGAATTTCAAGGAGGACTAAAGCTCTCAAATCGCCACTGTCAAAGGGATCTCATAAGAACCCTAAGGCCCGCCAAGGCAAATTCCGCAAATCGGAACTTCGGTCAAGGAAGCCATATAACAAAGAGAGTTGCGCATACAAAGGAGGCGAGCCAAGGTCATAAGATTGCAAGCCAAGGCAAAAAGTTGAAGTCCACAAAGGCTAGCTGGAGATCGAATTCGCGATGGTCTCTAGGAAGATCACAAGGTGCGATGCGGAAGGCTCAACCCGAGCATACGTGGATATTTTCCGGAGTCCGCAAGTCCAGGTTTGATCTATTTGGATTCCACACAAAAGTATTGAATTATTCACGATAACTTCATGGACTAGGAGGCACTCATGCATGTCAAATGCAACTAGTCAAGTAAATGCAATTGGAAAATGAATTGGCTATATGAACATTATTAGAAATAGCTTAAGATATGGGAATTGATCATGGAGTTAATGAAAGAGCATAAGGTGTCTATGCATTTTTAGACCTTATTAGTAAGTTTTCTTTTGTGCATTCTAAAGTGACGAGCCGAGGACAACTGTTGCATCATTACAAGGTTGAACTTATTAAGGTACACCTTTATACTAGGCATGGAAAGATTATTGGCATGTCCCATTTTTAGATAGATCTTCCGTGTAATGATTCATGAGGGAAGTTAACACCATAAGATGTTATTCGAAGAGGAATAGAAGGGCACAAACATGATCTAAGACTTGCGAGTGGCATGATTATTTGGGGTAAGTCTTAGTGGGACCTAGGAAAGTTAGTGTCGAGATTATCAGGCATCTTTACTTTGCCAAGAAAGGATAGGGTTATTGTGAACCATGTGATGCGTAGAACAGTGGATCGCATGTATTGGTGTAGTTGTAACTATTGATCTAGTTTATTACCTTTGGGAAAGGCTCATCCTTGTCGTAAGACAAATATATTGTGTTGTCTACATCACATAGACCACAAGGGAGTCTAGAACCATGGGCCAACCTAATTAGGATTGATTTGGAAGATACCCAATAAAACCCTGTTACTCGATGGAGGTAAACTCCGTGATCGAGGAACGCTAAGCAATGGGTAGAATGATCCCGTGGAATAGATGCAAAACATGAGCAAAAAGCTGCAACATTGTATAGACTTGAGGTTTGTCCACAAGAGAGCTTTATCGTCTCTCAAAATGAGGTTGGCAAGTTATTGAAAGAATTTAACTTACAAGAGGATGGCTAATCATCCTATTACTCACTTTTCTTGGGGAAAAATTGCCAAGGAAAAGGAAAGTTAAGTATTTGCCTTGAAGCAAATGACCAGACTATAAACTGAAGCGACATGGTCGCTGGAACCTACCACAACTAAATACTAAAGTATTGGTAGGGTATGACCCTAACCCAAGAATGATAGGAATCTTGCCAAGTTGCAATTGATTCCGGATCGAATGCGGGTTGCATTCAGAGAAAAAGGAGCCACTCCTTAACAGTTGCCAGCTAAAAGACCACTGAAATTGATTGTGCTTGTAACAGTTTAGAAAGGACTGTTTGCATTGTTTGCTCAATGAACTAAAGGATGAGAATATATCTAAATACTTCAGGTTGAAGGCCTGACCTGAAGGGAGTGGCAGCTTCAGTTACCCCCGACTGCCTGCCTAACCCTAACCAAGGGGGTTGTGAACCGCGCCGGGAACGTGGACCGAACCCGCCGTGAGAGGTCTCTCCGTTGAGTTCTGCTTGGAGCAGGAGGACGCTTGGGTGCCAGGGGGGGCTCTGGCTGTAAATCCCTCGCCTTCGGGGTCCTGCACAAGAGACTAACGTGACTCGGGATTGGATCTCGAGGCCCGCATACTAGTCTAGGGGCGAAAACTTGGGATAGTAATCACAGGAAGGATTACTGGAAAGCCTTCGGGCGGATTATGAATACGCCTACGGGCGGAAACTCCTTGTATTGCAAAGATAAAAGGATATAATGATAATAAAGAAGTTGTTTGGCACTGTTTTCTTTATGTCCTGTGATAAGATTACGTGAAGGAACCAGTGCATAACAGGGTTAATCAAAGAAGCTGTTTGTATATGTCAAACTAATGTGGTAGGTAATTACATAACTAAAACAAACCGAGGAAAGTGCGGAGGATGGACCATGGGTCCGTCCTATGGATGGGTGGTCCCGGTTAGCCGGGAACTTTTCTCAAAGTTTTCGACGAACAGCAGGGTGATAATCAGCATCAAAGCGAATAACGGGGAAAATGACCTAGAGTTACATCCTATCCGATTCACGCTGTTTTAGGGGAACGGAATGGGACTATGTCTTGTGGCAGAGAGGTCGAGCCTTGCATCCCTCTCGTTTCCCATTCTCCTTGAACCAAGTGCCGCGCGAATCCGCTTCGGTCCAGGCGCTTCTGCGTAAAGTAGTTCGCTCAGGTCCGACGCTAGTTGTTGATAGTTAATGACCAAACAGGGAAACCCAAATTCAGGTCGATCCTAAGTGGGAACGGCCAGGATACTTCCGCTACGTGGCAGACTCGGGAAGACCTAGATTGCAAAACCCGTAACATTCCATGGGAGTGCCGGGCGGAGCTTTCTAGACATCCTTCCCGATGGACTGCTAAGACGTGTCCGGAAAGGTTCTAGTGGACACGTTACACATTCGATTAGCTAGTGTGACATTAAACTTGGCTATCTCGACTGGTGGGTTACCCAAGTTTGGAGCACTGCATGGCTCAGCACACTAACTCCCGCTCTCGTATTTACAATTCATTTCCTTGTGGTATTGCTTAGAGCTAAGATCACCAAGACATCATGCATTTTAGTGACCTCCTAGAAAGCATTGATGTGCAAAGATTTTGGCACTAACTGCAATATTAGACTCACTATTTGCATTTCTACATCGTGTTTATGCAAGTCCATAGCATCTTTCTCCATTGATCCTTCAATCCATTGTTTCAACTCTTGCAACAATGGCATATGCTGCCTAAGTAGATCTCTTAGGCTTAGCATCACAATAGTGGTTATTAGTGAGGTGAGGAGATTGCTAGTTGCTTGCCGCTCTCCTATCCCTGCACTTCTTGGCCAATGGCCTTGGCTAATTTGCTAGTCCATATTGTTTAGGCTTTGTTTATGCAGTAGTGCTTGTGGTATAGTCGCATCTCTAGATTTTGGTTGTGAAAACGACACCTGCGTGCTTATGCTTGATAGGTCATTGATATCGTCCTCCAATATGGGTTCGGTGTCTTTTAGGTGTTCTTGGGCTTCTTTCACCCACTCCTTCACATTTTTTATAGATTTGAGTTGGGGCTTTGGGTAGGACCTTCACAGTTTCCTTCTCAGTCGTCCTTGGAGTTGATATTTTTGCTTCTGCGTCCATCACTTTCTTTCCTGTAGGCAACATTGTGGCACTCTCTGTTTTCAGCATGACCTTTGTATTCAGTTTCTTCCTCGTCCTACGGCTCCTCTTTCCTATTGAGGCTGCATCTAAAGGGTAAAGAGAGGAGGAAGCAAGAGGCAAAGAGAAAGGAGAGGGAGAAGAAGAAGGAGTTTGTAGCCCAGTCGCCGCCCATCACAACACTGATTCAAGGTGAGTCCTTCTTTTCTCTCCCTCTCCCTCTCCCTCTCCCTCTCCCTCTCCCTCTCCCTCTCCCTCTCCCTCTCCCTCCCTCTCTCTCTCACTTTCTCTCTCTATCTTTGCTTTGAGTTGTATTTTGCTACCTTCTTAGCTTTTGGTATGTTTGTTGCAATGAGGAGAACAGCCAAAGAGCAAGGAGATGGAGGAGAAGGAGTTTGTAGTTGTGTCACTGCCCATCACAACAAATATTCAAGGTGAGTCCTTCTCTTCTCTCACCACAACAGAAACGATTCATAGACGTGTAAAGTCGGGCGCATCTATCATTGCGTCTATATGCGCGTGTAAAAGAGCATGTAAATAGATGCGAATATATGCGCGTCTATATGCGCGTGTAAAAGAGCGTGTAAATAGACGCGAATTTTACATCTATATATCCGTGCAGATAGACGCGAATATAGACGCGTTTTCAGACACATAATTATTAGACCACCTGAAATTGGACTTAATATAATTAAAAAAACCAAAGTTAATAATTATTTTTGCATTGCTCTCTAATGAATGGCAGTTCTTCCAGTTGACAAACCTGATATAACTAATTAGGGGTAAGCGACACAAACCTTATTATACAATTAATAGAAAGCATTGCATGTATATCGTAATTTCTGTACTTGAAGAGGACAAAAAATACTTCCTTTTTATTATGAAAAAATCAATTTAGCTTTAAACTTGACTATTTATTCTTGAGTATGCACAAGTGCGTCTGATATTTTCCATAGAATTAAGAATACACATTGAATCATTAAGCGAATTAAGTATGTTACATTGAATGATCCATCTCATCTTCAATGAGATCAGCCCTTGCTAAACTATCTACTTCTAGGTCTATGTTATCGAGAGGTAATGAAACAAATAAGTCTATCCCACTATCAGATGTGTTGCTATATTGCTCAATAACTTCATCATCATCAACCACATTATTGTCCTCTTCTGTGTTTCCTTGAACATCCTCGCGAGGTTCATCTTGTACTATATCACGCATATCATCCATTATGGTATCATCATGTACATCATCATTAATTGTTGGATTTTCATTTGCTATCTCTATGTTGGTAATATTATCATATATTGGTTTTGAACCATTAGATATAGGGATGACATACCACCATCGGTAATTATTTACCATTGGATGATACACAACCTGTATTTGAAAAACAAAAGCAAGAAACTTAAATACTTATAATATTGTGTATATGTATCACATATATTACTAGTGCACATTATTCAATGCTATTTGGTGTGAGGGTAAACATCTTCGAAATCAACGTATAGATGAAAAGAGAAATACCCAAGATTGTGGTGTCCTTGCTCACTTTGAGGATGCCAATGGTACCATGGAAGGTTATTGTGGCTTGATCCAAGATATTTTGAAGCTTGACTTCAGACGATTCTTTATATGTACTAGATGTAAAGTGGTTTAAAGAAGTGGTAACAAATGGTGAGCATTGCACAATCAAACGTCATCCAAGTGGTTTTATAATCATTGACTCTACAAACTTTCACCAAAACATGAATGACACATTAGTACTACCTCAACAATGTGAGCAGGTATATATATGTAAAAGCTAATTTTTTTATATCTTCTAATTGGCCACAAAGGGTGCATTCCTCCTTGGGACGAGACGTCACCTCCATGGATAGAAAATTTGCTAGCCACACCCAATCTTCCATTAAGAGCAAGAACATGGGACACGCTGATTAAGATACGCCTCACGATCTTGAATAGCAAGACCTTCATCATTTTCCATTTGATCTACGTTACAACAAACAATTTGTTTTTGTTATCATTCTTTTTTTCTTTCTTAAATTGTTTGAGAAGGGATTTCTTCTCTTATAATTCAGCAAAAATTAACGTATGTAAAGGCTCCACCCATCCATCCACACACAATCTTTGCAATGGACTTTTACGAGAAGGGGCTCATCATATATATGTCGGAGTGTTTTCCGTCTCGTGGTGTTGCACCAGACCTCGCCACCACTCTCTCTTTGTTTTCTATCCATTCATTATCTCCTCTCCTTTCATCTCTCTCTCTTTTTCTCTTCCTTTATTATGTTATATGACTACGACCAATACCACGACTATGACTACGACTATCACTACAACTACGACCACGACCATGACCATGACCACGACTATGACTATGACTACGATGACCACGACCACGACCATGACTACCACTACCACTACCACTACCACGACTACCACCACGACTACGACCACCACATCTACCACTACCACTACCACTACCACAACTACGACCACTATAATAAACAAGAAAAGAAGAAAAAAAAAACAACAACAACTACTGCTACTACTACTACTACAACAACAATAAATAAGAAAAGAAGAAAAAACTACTACTACTACTACTACTACTACAATATATAAGAAAAGTAGAGAAACACTACTACTACAACAACAACAACAACGAAAAACAAGATTACTAAACAATAATAAATAAGAAAAGAAAAAAACTACTACTACTACTACTAAAACAATAAACAACAACAATTAATTTTCTTTTCTCTCTTCCTATTCCTCTCTAATTTCCTCTCCCTCCCTCACCCTCTCCCTCTCTTTCTCTCTTTCCCTATCAGGTTTAATGTTTTTTTCTCTTTTTCTCTTTTTCTCTCTCCTCTCCCTCTCTCATTTCCTCTCCCTCCCTCACCCTCACTCTCACCCTCTCTTTCTCTCTTTTTCTATTATATTTAGTGTATTTTCTCTCTCCTCTCCCTCTCTCATTTCCTTTTTTCTCTTCCTCTCCCTCTCTCATTTCCTCTCCCTGCCTCACCCTCTCCCTCTCTTTCTCTCTTTTCCTATTAGTTTT
Source organism: Lygodium microphyllum (assembly GCF_053477565.2). Taxonomy (NCBI): domain Eukaryota; kingdom Viridiplantae; phylum Streptophyta; class Polypodiopsida; order Schizaeales; family Lygodiaceae; genus Lygodium; species Lygodium microphyllum. The sequence goes on along the minus strand of NC_141146.1, from coordinate 26,463,761 downwards.
AATGTTTTTTCTCTCTTTTTCTCTCCCCTCTCCCTCTCTCATTTTTTCTCTCTCCTCCCCCTCTCTCATTTCCTTTTCTCTCTTTCTCTCCCTCTCTCATTTCCTCTCCCTCCCTCTCCCTCTCCCTCTCTTTCTCTCTTTTCTTATTAGGTATATGGGTTTTTTCTCTATTTTTCTCTCTCCTCTCCCTCTCTCATTTTTTTTGACTCCTCTCCCTCTCTCATTTCCTTTTCTGTCTTTCTCTCCCTCTCTCGTATATGCTCCCTCCCTCACCCTCTCCCTCTTTCTCTCTTTCCCTATCAAGTTTAATGTTTTTTCTCACTTTTTCTCTTTCCTCTCCCTCTCTCATTTTTTTCTCTCTTTCTCTCATTTTTTTATCCCTCTCTCATTTTTTTCTCTCTTTCTCTCATTTTTTTCTCTCTTTCTCTCCCTCTCTCATTTCCTCTCCCTCCCTCACCCTCTCCCTCTCTTTCTCTCTTTCCCTATTATGTTTAATGTTTTTCTCTCTCCTCTCTCTCTCTCATTTCCTTTTCTCTCTTCCTCTCCCTCTCTCACTCGCTCTCCCTCCCTCACCCTCACCCTCTCTTTCTCTCTTTCTCTCTTTCTCTATTAGGTTTAATATTTTTCTCTTTCCTCTCCCTCTCTCATTTTTTTCTCTCTCCTCTCCCTCTCTCATTTCCTTTTCTCTCCCTCCCTCACCCTCACCCTCTCTTTCTCTCTTTCCCAATTAGGTTTCATGTTTTTTCTCTCTTTTTCTCTCGCCTCTCCCTCTCTCATTTCCTTTTCTCTCTTCCTCTCCATCTCTCATTTCCTCTCCCTCACCCTCACCCTCACCCTCACCCTCTCTTTCTCTCTTTCCCTATTATGTTTAACATATTTTCTCTTTTTCTCTCTCCTCTCCTTCTCTCATTTTCTTTTCTCTCCTCTCCCTCTCTCATTTCCTTTTTCTCTCTTCCTCTCCCTCTCTCATTTCTTCTCCCTACCTCACCCTCACCCTCTCCCTCTCTTTCTCTCTTTCCCTAATATGTTTAACGTCTTTCTCTCTCTCCCTGTTATGTTTAATGTCTTTCTCTCTTTCCCTGTTATGTTTTACATCTTTTCTCTCTTTTTGTCTCTCCTCTCCTTCCCTCATTTTTTCTCTCTCCTCTCCCTCTCTCATTTCCTTTTGCTCTCTTCCTCTCCCTCTCTCATTTCTTCTCCTCCCTCCCTCACCCTCCCCCTCTCTTTCTCTCTTCCCCTATTACGTTGAATGTTTTTCTCTCTTTTTCTCTCTCCTCTCCCTCTCTCATTTCTTTTTCTTTCTCCTCTCCCTCTCTCATTTCCTTTTCTCTCTTCCTCCCCCTCTCTCATTTCCTCTCCCTTCGTCACTCTTACCCTCACCCTCTCTTTCTCTCTTTTCCTATTATGTTTAGCATCTTTTCTCTCTTTTTCTCTCTCCTCTCCCTCTCTCATTTCCTTTTGCTCTCTTCCTCTCCCTCTCTCATTTCTTCTCCCTCCCTCACCCTCTCCCTATCTTTCTCTCTTTCCCTATTATGTTTAATGTTTTTTCTCTTTTTTCCTCTCCCTCCCCCTCTCTCTCTCCCTCCCTCTCCCTCTCCCTCTCCATCTCTTTCTCTCTTTCAATGTTTCCCTCTCGCTCCCTCTCCCTCTCCCTCTCCCTCTCCCTCTCCCTCTCCCTCTCGCTCTCTCATTTCCCTATTATGTTAATGTCTCCCTCTCCCACTCTCATTTTGTTTCCCTCCCCCTCTCTTTCTCTCTCCCTCCCTCTCCCTCTCCCTCCCTCTCCCTCCCCCTCTCTTTCTCTCTCATTTCCTCTCCCTCTCTCAATACACATGAATTATACCAAAAACAAGTAAAAGAGAGAGACAAAACTCCCTCTCCCTCTCTCATTCTCTCTCCCTCCCTCTCCCCCTCTCCCTCTCTTTCTCTCTCCCTCCCTCTCCCTCTCCCTTCCTCTCCCTCTCCCTCTCCCTCTCTTTCTCTCTCATTTCCCCTCCCTCTCTCAATACACACGAATTATACAAAAAACAAGTAAAAGAGAGAGAGAAAACAAAAAAGCAAAGCAAGAATGGACAATGCACTCATCGTAAAGGCTGAAGAAGGGTTTGGCGGCTCCTCTTCGCAACAACGACTCTTCTTTGCCCTCTGTAGACCTCCTCCTCTTCTTTGCGAACGGCGATGGCGGCGACGGTGGCGGTGGTGGCAGTAAGAAGCCTTCTTTCTCACTCGCCACCACCATTTGTTCTAAATTTCTTCACACTTTTCCTTGTTTCATTCTCAACAAGTTTTAGCCATTCTTTAAACTTACCAAAAGCTTGAGCCTTATCACGAAGAAAGTACAAACATCTTCCTACTGTAGTCGTTGACAATCAACATAAAATAAGAAGATCCCCCGAAGGCTTGTGTAGGCATCTTACCACACAAGTCAGCATGCACCAACTCTAGAGGAGCCTGTGCTCTATTCTTGATTTCTTGTGGAAATGCCTTTCTCTGTTGCTTGCCCATCATACAAGGTTCCTTCAATCCAGTTATTGTAGGTAGGTGAGCAACCATACCTTGCTTTTGCATCTCCTTCAACGCTGCAAATCCGATGTGTCCAAACCTTTCATGCCAAAGCTTACTTGTGCCCACTCCAGCGGTGGCTGTAAGAGCACTTAGCTCGTACAGGTTGTTCCTTCTTTCTCCTTTGCCAACAATTGTGCCAGCACTATCAAGAATTTCTGCACCTGTCTTCTTGAACCTCACTTCATGACCAAGATCAGTTATGGCAGCTGATAACAGATTTCTCCTGATTTCGGGAACATACAATACATTTGAAATCTTTTTTACTTCACCATTTGCAGCAACAAAAGAAATAGTACATGTACCTGCAGCAGGGAATTTAGCATCATTTCCAACCGTCATAGTGATGGATTCTTGTAGAGGCTGCATAGAACTGTGTAGACCTTTCTTGTTGGATGGGAGGCCCGACTATCCAACACCCATGAGTCAGTGGTAGATTCTTCTTGTGCCGAGGAGCACACTTCCTCAATGGTCGCCATGAATAATTCCAACTCTGCTTCAGCTGTATTGGCTATCTCTTTCCCTTTACTTTTAAGGGTACCATTCTTTTCATCTAACTTCTTAACACGACAATCTGCAATTGCATGTCCTTTCTTCTTACAGTAGAAGCACTCTCCTTGAAACTTCTTCTTGCTGCCCTTCTTCTTTTTGTCACCATCATTTTTGGTGGAGGAACCACCTTTGCCTTTTGCATTGGCAGAGAATGCAGCATCTCCATTGTTGCTTCCTTCTCAGGCTTTCAGTCTCAACTCCTCCTCCATCAATAATGCACAAAACTCCTCAAAAGTCAAAGCTTAAGATCTCACCTGAGTATTAAGGGTAGTTACTAGTCCATCAAACTTTTGTGGACAAATCCGAAGATATCTCCGAGCTAGCTCTTCGCTAGTCTTTTGTATCCCAGTGCTAGCAATCTGGTTGCGCAGATTCTTAATCCGAGTGATGAATGCTTCAACCATCTCTCCTTCAGCAAACTTCTCTGCTGTTAGTTGATTCTCCAAGTTTTGAATCCTTATTTGGTTTCGTGTTTCATACTGAATCCTTAGTACATTCCAAGCCTCTGACACTTTGGTTGTATGTTGAATCAAAGTCAGAACACTGTCAGAATAGCTTGTAACTAAGGCACACAATGCATCTACATTCCTTCGTTTCCAAGCTCGTAGAAGATATGCATTCGAAGGAATCATCACACTAGAATTTGATGTGTCGGGGGTAGACTGTGGTTCTACATTAGTCCCCAGCATAGTCTCCAGAAGCTCATAAGAATCAAGGATAGTTATAATTTTGAACTTCCACAAGGTGTAGTTTGTACCATCTAACTTGCCTTCGCTGAAGGTTGGTGGACGAATCCTTAGTGTTTGAATAGTCGGTACAGTAGCACCACCTCCTGCACCGCTTATGATGCGCTAGAACCGCTTTCGAAAGTCGACATAGTTTCTCTTTGGCTATTGAAGCCTTTGCCTCTTACACACTCTCCGATCTCTAGACCCCCCTAGGCATGTAAAAAATTACACGGCGCAGCGAACAGAATCTGAGAAAGAGATAGAGAGTACACAACAAATAAGAGGAGAATCAGTAAATTCTTTAGCTCCAAACAACTGATACAAAGATGGCTCTGTCCACACGTGCGCTTCCACTGTGTGGAGCTTAGATGGCGATCTAGACAGAAGATAGGTGAAGAGTTTAAGGCTAGCTGGAACAACAACTCTGACTGGGTGAAAGATGAATGATGGATGGCTGTAAAGGGGTTTAGCTTTTATAGTCCATGAAGGCCGTTAGGTCGGCTTGACCGACCTACCATATAAGCCTCCACTAGTTGGCTAGGGAATATTCCAAGGAATATTCCCTTTACCATCGGGCCAGGGGCATTGCCCCCGGACCCCTACTAGGGGAGCCAAATTAGGGGCCCCTTTTAACTCCCTTACCCCACAACTCGATGCAATGTGCCTCGAGTTGCTACTAGCTTAACCCTCTGTCTAACCCAAAGATTAGACCCACAACGGTCACCTTTTTGCCATCCGGTCACATAGACCTCATCGGATATACAAGTCAGGCCTCGAGCTCACATTTGGCTTCTTCTCATAATCGGGGACTTACAACTTTGAGCACCATGGATCATTGGTGGCACCTAATGAGGGTAGGGCATTGATCATATCTAACACTGCGTACCACTGGATCACTCAATGGAGTCTTTACATTCACGCGTGCTCTCTGCACACCTGGAGTTCTCATTGAAGGAATGCCAAGCTCATCATCCAAGCTCTCTGAGCCACTGGAGTCTCCATCAAGAACTGCATCAATGCCATCTGACACTTTATTCTTTCCTTTGTCATTACCTGTAGTGCTACTAGATGCACCTGAAGATGTAGAGATACTCCTTAGTCTCCCAGACCAAGGACTGCTAGATGATGTCTTTGGTCCACTAAGAGTCCGTGATTCTTGCTTTTCAGCCTGCACATGAGTGTCATGATCATCATCATCATCCAATGCATCACCACTAGATGCATACCAACTGCTCATTTCATCAAAGATGACATCCCTGCTCACTCTGAACTTACATGTGATAGGGTTATAACAACGATACCCTTTGTGCTCTAAAGAGTATCCAATAAAAAAACATATTTTTATGCCTTTGGATCAAGCTTCTTTTGTAGCTCATCTGGCACATGAACGTATGTAACACAGCCAAATACCTTCAAGTGCGATACATCAGGCTTCTTGCCAGTAAAGCATTTTTCAGGAGTCATACCATGAACTGTAGTTGTGGGAGTTTTGTTCATAATATAAACAGCAGTATGAACAGCCTCAGACAAAAAATTCTTAGGCATATTCTTTTCAGGCATCAAGGCGCGTGCAACTTTTGCAATATGCATGTTTTTCCTTTCTGCAATCCCATTTTGATGTGGGGTGTACCTGCATGTGAATTGTCTCTTTATCCCATGAGACCTAAGAAAATCACTGAACTCATTCGAGAGGTACTCTCCCCCTCCATTTGACCTCAAGTACTTTACTTTCAAGCTTGTTTATCTTTCAACTGCAGCCTTGAAAGTTCTAAAGTGCTCAAACGCTTCACTCTTTTCCTTCATAAAATATACCCACAGCTTTCTAGAACAATCATCAATGAATGTGACAAATTATGAACTACCTCCAAGAGATACATTTTGTGTAGGCCCCCAAATATCTGTATGCACAACATCAAGGATATTTTTGCTTACATCTCTATCATATGAAAAGGGTTGTCTTGCCTGCTTACCAAACTGACATGCTTCGCATACCTTATGAAATTCTGCAAATCTAAATGTAGGCAAACCTGTAACCAACTCTTTGGACTGCATTAATTTCAGTCTTTGTACATTTGTATGTCCAATGCATTTGTGCCAAATTTCAATATATGCAACAACACCTTTTCCTTTAGCATACATAGCAGCATTCATAGTAGGAATTCCAGCATCCAGAGTAAACATATGTCCAACTCTACTTCCCTTTGCAACCAACTTGCACTTGTCATTGAAGTCTTCTACAAAGCAGTCCTTTGCATTAAATCTGACTTGCAGCCCTTGCTATACCATCTGACCAACTGACACCAAGTTCTTTGTAATAGATGGCATATGTAATACATTTGAAAGACTCTTTGTCTTACCATCATGCAAGGACAATGGAACTTTTTCAATGTATGAAATTGGGTGGCATGAATCATAACCCGTCCTGCACATAACCTGCATTTTCCAAATCCTACATCTCTCCAAACCATTCTGCATGGTTGGTCATATAATTGGATGCACCTGAATCAACATGCCAAACATCATCATGTGTTCCCTTTCCTGTAACAGCATTCAGTATATGCTGCATAACACATAGACGTTCATTTTTGTCTTCATTATGTCGTGAAGACGATGCATAGTTTCCTTGTTGCAATTTACCACTGCGAATATCATCTTTCTTAGCATAACATTGGACTGCAATATGACTTGTTTTGCCATAGTAGTGACACACAATACCAGAGTTGTTAGAATCTCTGTTCTGCCATCCACCTCTTCCTCTAAAGCTACACCTACCTCTAAAGTTACCACGACCTCTTGAAACCTGCATATCGCCAAATTCATGATTCAATCTATTTTGTTGGTTGTCACTACCACCACCTCTTGAAGAGAACCTACCACATCCCCTTCCTGAACTGGAGCAGAAAGCTTGAACCTGTTCACCACTTCTTTCAGATGTCTCACTCTGCATATTGATCTCTTCAGTGATCATAAGGGAGACCAACTCATCGAAATCTGGAAATGACTTTCAGACATATACAGAAGTCGCAAAAGACTTCCAAGCCTTTTCATTGTTAAGTCTACCCAAGGTTGACGACACGAAATCATCATCATCGGGCATTGCATCAATTGTTGCCAAGGCATTTGCAATGCTCCTTACCTTCAGTGCATACTCATTGATAGACATATTCCCTTTCTTCAATGTATTCAACTCTTTCTTGAGTTGAATCTTTCGTGCCTTTGTATTTATGGAAAACATACTTTTAAGTATGGTCCAAGCTGCATATGAATTCTCTATATTTCTGATATGTCCCAGCATATTATTGTCAACTATTGCAGACAATCAATACATGACCTTTTTTTGTTTTGCATTCCATTCCTTCCGTGCCTTTGTCTCTTTTGTAGTTGGAGGATCACTCACCTCCGGCTCCTTTTCTTCACCTGACACAAACTCGTAGAGGCCTTTTCCAATAAGAAAGTTCGTGACACGGAACTTCCATGAAGGGTAGTTTTTCTTGTTGAGCTTCTCAATGATGGGGTTTCCACTGTTCTCTGCCATTATCACAAAACTAATACCAAACAGTAAGCAAATCTTCTGCACCCCTCGACCTATAGTGCACAGCAATACACCAGACAACTTTTTCACTATCTGCTCAATAATACATGCAATCTGCAACCAGTTTGCAAATAAACCTTGTGTTTATTCGCTGATAAACACCTTTGAACTTAAAGATCTGAAATCTATAACCTGTGCACATGTATACGGCAGACACAACTGAAATTGCAGGGTATCTCAAATTGTTGTCCGCAACCTTGCGTCTCTAAAACGGGGCCTGAAATGACCTCGGATAGCCAAAATAGCAATGGCAATGCCCTGAAGGGCTTATCTGTAGAATGCATAACGCTCTTCGCATACACCAAATCTCACTGTAATCTGAGATTTTTGCTTTGCCCTGCTTCTGGTGCCTCCACAGGCACTGTCCAAGAGAAAGAGTGAAAGAATGGGAGAGCTTATTACCTGTGGCTTGCTCGCTCGAACCTTGCTTCTTCTCCTTCACTTCAGCCTTCGAAATCAGCCTCTCTCAGTGTTCACTTCAGCCTTCAAAATCAGTCTCTCTCAGTGGCCAGCTGTAAATAGGTGTAACAGCCTGAATATAATAAGTAATGAGTCAGTAGCCATGTGAGAGTCATAATGACCACCGACGTGCTAAGTGTAGACGTGTGGACCCATCTAACCAAGCGGTCCATCATTAATGTCCGCATGTGTTGAGCTTGTCATCTCAACAAACATGCAAAGAAATCATGAGCTTTATCTGCATCTGGCTAATCCCTATCTACAGTAAATTTTTTCACACAGCCATGCTGACAAAAGATCTCTTCTAAGAGAAATGTACACATAGAATTTGTTGTCTTAGTATGTAGAGCTCTCCCTTCCACTTGATTAGTCAAGTTTTCATGGCCAAGCACAAGATATCTCATTTACGAAAGACCTGTAGGCATCGTGACTAAATCCACCACCCACTTAAAATGAAGAGACAATGGATATGTGGGCAGTCCATCGCGATGTCTCACAAATGAATACATTTGACATGTCATACATATTTTCAAAAAATGAGCAATATCCTTATACATACCTTGCCACCAATATCTTTCCTGTCATGAAATTCTTGCATAGCATTTACTTGTGAAGCTCTATCACCCAAAACTCACAATGGCATACCGTGTTTCTATTTAGCATGTTTCCATAAGTATCCATCTTTTAAGAAAAACCCATAGCCTCTCCTCTTGATCTTTTTAAACTCCTCATCTGACCATTCATCTCTCTTTGTTAATGTACTAATGTATTGACCAATTCTCAGTCACTCTCCTGCATATTTGTCTTCTAGAAACATTTTTACACAATATGCAAAACATCTAAAGTGTCTTCACTTTGTTCTCCAAGATTCTATTAATGGTGTAGCAACACCTTGCATTGCTAAATTCACTCTTACAACATCGTTTTCAGCCACAAGAAATTCATCTTCTTCCTCCTCATCCATCATCCCATCTTCATTCTCATTGCGTGATTGAGATAACATATCTGCTGGGTTATCTCTTCCTACAATGTGTTAAAATTCAGAGTTCAAAGATTTGATGTACGCAATCTATCGGAGCATAGAAGTATTCGGGGTATTATAACTAGTAATCATATCCAATATTGGTCTCAATGACTACATGAGCACCCATAAAATACACCTTATGACATATAAGGGTTGTCACAATTCCCCATAATTCTCTTTTTGCCTGTGGATACCTTCTCTATCATTTAGTCAATACTTTAGCACCAAAGTGAATTGCATATCTTTGCCCTTCCTCATTATCTTGCCCAATTGCCCATCCAATCCGATTGGGCTTGTATCAACAGTAATAATGAAAGGCTTTCCATGTGAATAGTCAACCTTTCTCAATGTAGGAGCAGATTTTAAGAGCTTCTTCAATTTCTTCATTGCTTTTTTATGCTTCCTTTCCCAATGAAATCCTTGACCTTTCCTCAGAAGCTGATATAGAGCATTGACTACATGTGCAAGGTGAGGAATCCATATCAAAATAAAACACACATGCACCCAAGAATCTACGCACCTTTGATACATTCGTGCATACATCTTGCATTCTACCAATCCCATCTATTTTTCTTGGTGATGGTCTTCGCCCATAGGGCCCATACATATGCCCAACAATCAAAACCTCCTCAACTCCAAAGATAGAATTTTTTCCAGAAAGAGTTAAATGCACCTCTTCTAGATGCGTCAAAATCCTCTCACAATCCACAATATGATTTGCAACAAAGTGTCTACATCCATGAGCATTCATCTCTTCATTCTTTTCATCCATTGTTCACCCTTTTATTGGAACATCAATCAAGAAAGGCATTGTCAATTGTGGTATAAAATCCATGAGTACCCTATTCATAGCATTTGTCATGTGTGCCACTGAGTTTGTTGCATCGTGCGGGAGAGTACACATCTGTACTAACCCCAAGGGAGTCTTCATGGTTGTGATATCCTTGCTTTGAACTGCAATTGGAAACTGATCATACTACGAGTAAAGATCACCCAAAGAATAGATCGCTCTGCTTGCAAAAGCCTCTACAAATTCATCAACCACCGAACCTACACCCACATTTCTTATGGTCACTTTATTGACCGGTTGCATGTCTTGAATAAAAACTCAAAGCCCCATTCTTTTTTGGAAAAGTAAACCAACAATTTGAGTATGAGGGTGAAGAGGGCTCCAAGATCTTCATGCAAATCTTTTCATTTAGCAAATCCATCAGCTTTGGCAAGTAAGCTTTAGGCACTAGAATAGGCCTCAAGCTCCATGGTACATGTGGCATAGTAAATATTACCATAGGAGAGACAACATTTGGATCCACACAACCTATTTTAGTTGGATGAAATGCAAATGTCTTTCCATGCCTAGCCAACATCTGCAAAAAACAGTCTCTTTCAGCAGGCAAAAAAAACCCTTATGCACCAACTTTCAATTCCTGTAATGTTTTAGATGTAAATTGATGACCTATATCTTTAGGATCCCACAAGCTTGGCTATCTTGACACTTTTTCATACAAAGCCTCACTTTCTACCTTCACAAATACTTTAGCCTATTGTAATCGTTCCTGCTAACCAAACAATGCTCTAACATCATACATGCCCAAAGAACATACTGACAACACTCTATTTTCATCCTCATTTTCTGCATGTACAGTTGTTGAAATTTCAGCCATAGTGTCATTAATATTCATCCCATAAAAGATGCTTGAAATGCCTTCATTTTCAGCTAATAGTGCCAATGCTCTCAATTTCTTAGTAGCATGTTTCATAGATATGTGTTCATCCTTGCACATAGCTTCCATAGGCTTAAACCAATATGAACTGTTTGCTGTAAATTGAGAATAATCAATAGACTTAAATACATGCTTCATTCCATCAAGAGGCCACTACATCCTTTGAACAGCACTACTGTAGCCCTCCATTACATCAGTGCTTAATGAAAATCTAGGTCTTTGAATTCCCTTGCATTTGGAGGCAAAGGAGACTCTCGAAGCATATCCTGATTTCTAGGATGATTAACACAAACAGTAAGAAATTGAACTGCTTTCATCCCATTCTTGCTTTTGATTCTTGCATAAGTAGAACCATCATCAAGCACCTTTGCTCCCATACGCACTCCTGTAATATAGGACTGTCCAAAAATCACTGCATATGAGAAATTATCTTGCACAAAGAAGTGTTGCTATTCTTGTACATCACCAATCATCACTTTCACATTAGGAAAAGTAGCATAGAGCTCTCCCGAATAATTATTTGCAACCCTCATACGCCAACCATGATCAATGTCCATAGGCCATGCACCATTTTCATACAGTCCACGCTCAATGATATTTATCTCAGACCCATGGTCAAGTAAAGCAACACAAGGAGTTTCACATTTCCCTATTTTCACTACCGTTTCAGTGGTAGCCTTAGCCCAATGATTTCTTGTATAATGACTTAGAGGAATAAATCCTAGAGTCTCTTCCCCATATTGTTGTATTTACCTTACTTCACCATGCATATTGCTATAAGACAATGCATTTTCAACCACTTTCTTCTCTTTTCCACATATTGTCCACTGATCACTAGCATCCTACATAGATAACCCAATACTTACTTCATGCTCATATTCAGCCCGAATACCCAAAAAACCAGTTTCCTCTTCAAATTGCACCAATGCACTAGTGGTATCACCAAGAAACTAGCGCTTCCTCTTAATTATGTCAATGATCTCATCATAAAATTCTTGCTTGGCAATGCCAAGCACCTCTCCCAAGGTGAATTCCACCCAACTGTTTAGGATCCTTTCTTCAAAAACCTTCTTAAGATCTGTGGCTGTCTCAATGTGAGACTCCAACTTATATTCTGGCTGCTTGCCCTTCTTTTTGCCCTCTTGTTTGCTATCCTATTTTTGCTCCTAACTACTGACCTCTTCCATAACATGTTGAGGAGGTGACTGATTTGTTGCTTTAGGCTAATCCACACTTCTTCTTGTCATTCTTTTGGATGTCCCTGCATTATCTTCATCTCTCTTTCGTTTTTCTTCCACAAGTACATCCGTGTTTTGCAACTTTGCTAAATATGCATACACTGAATATACATCTACTGGTGATTCCCAACCAGTTATGTCACGAATGCCTTGCCCTGCATGAGACATTTCACTATCAGTAACCTTTCTCTTTTCAGTTGCATGTAAAGCATGTGTCCATATTTCACCCTTTGGACATCACTTGGTCATGCATTCTATCCAACTATAAACCGAAAGTAGAAGTATGTACCGTCACATAAGCATTTCGAACAGATAATTCTTCCAACAACTTTTGCATACCTTCCTTTCCAAAATTCAAAGCAAGATGTAATCTCATTTCTTGTGCATGGATCTTGCAATCTTTCCAAAAGATGAGCTGTCGTGCTAAGGCCTCATAATAGGCAGCACAATTCTTTCTCTCATGCTGCAAACTATCACACCACATACATATTTTTCTTGGCTTAGCGGTTGCTGCCCATTCACTTTCCTCTTGTCCCTTTTCATCCAATTTTGCAACCTTCAATTAAAGATCCCACATCCCTTTGACCAATTAATCTGAGACATCTTTCCTAATAGAGGGAACAATAGCAGGTACAACCATAGGGTTAGCCACTGAAGCAGGTGGCTTACTTGATACTTCAACTGTTTTGCCTATAATAGTGGGCAAGCTAGAGACATGCAATCTTTCTCTTCTTCTATGCTTTTTCACAAGTGCAGTAACAAATTCCTTGACATGTCTCCACTCTGTTTTAAGATATGCCTCTGTAGTTCGATCCTCTAGCAAATCATCAAGCTTCTCTTCAAGCTCAGGATTTGCTGCTTCTAGAAATAATTTAATTTTTCGACTTGTAAGAGCTTGTTGTTCTGCAAGATCCAACTGCTCAAAGCAACTTTCAAATTCTCTTAACAATTTTGTAGCCACAAGACCCTTATTGGGTTGTAGAACCCACTCCTAAAAAGTATTGCACGTAATCAAACTGGTATCTTTAATGTAAAATTCTTCCATGAGTGTCTTCTTGAAAGCTACCCAATCAGTATCCTGCATGTATAATTTTGTAATTCGTGCTTTCAGTTCATGTATAGTGATCCAAAAAAAATATCTACTTCATGCAAGTTGAGCCACCCCAAAGAATTCCATGATCTTTTGAGCATAGCTATGTACATATGTAGATACATTCCTGACATTCAATAACTTCATCTCACGATCAACTGCTTGCGGAGCATTCATCACAACACTTTGTGATTGAGAAGAAGCCTGCATCACTTGTTGTTATTGTTGTACATGCATAAGCATATTTATCTTCTACACCAATTGTTTCAAAACATCACTGGAGATTGTGTTCGAAGGTTCTTCCATCTTGGCTTTCCTTCTTCTGAAGGCCTTGCATGTCAGGTTCACCAATGTCAAAGGGGTTTTTGTCAAAAGGTTGAATCCTCCAAGAATCAGCGGTAGAAGGAAGTAGAGATAGGAGATGGAAGAGAAGAAAAAGAATAGAAAAGAGGTAAACATGACAAAGAAAAAGCACAATGAATTGAATCCATATATATTGGCAGAACCTAAAATCCTTTATCTGGCACTAGCAATCTCCAAGCATTAGATCTCCTAGAGCTCTTCGTAGACCAAAAATATGCATCAAAATAATAGCTCCTTCTCTACTGCTACGAACATAAACCTGATGGCTCTGTTGGCTCCGAAAGGGGGGTAAAACCTCAAGACACCTACTTAGGGATCTCTCAGATCAGTTCTTTTTCTTCTTCCAGTTCAAAGTGTAGTTTTTAGTCTGTCAATAGCGATTACGACACGCGCAATTTTTCCATATTTTTTTTAAATGAAAAATCCAATAAGTGGCTAAAAAGCCAACTTTCTTTTTGCATGCCATCCTAATCTTAAATCTTTTCTAGCTTATTTGGATTTTTACAATAAATAATATAAAAATAGGCTAAAATTGTCTAAAAATCTAGTATTTTTGGACCATTCATGCCACTCACACTAATACTAATGATTCAAATCATATGGACTCTCTTGATCAATAAGAAAGTTGGATGATGATGTACTCCATGCTTTTTTCACATTATGTCCGCATAGCATCATGACAGCGTCACACGATTTTGCCAATCCTTCTTTTTACATAAAATCCTCCCAAAATGGCTAAAAGCTACATGCATTCTTTTAAATGACATCCTATTCTAAAAGTTGTCTATAGTTTTTCGATTTTTACGAGATATAATATTTTGAAATATCAAAAATTGGCTAAAGCTTGTTCAAAAATCTAGTATTTTTGGACCATTCACACTATGAATATTGACATTAATGACTAATATGGCATTTTCTCTCTAGATCAATAAGATAGCCACACTCTAGAGTTTTTCAGACTGTGTTTGCATAGTGGTATAACAATGGTCGCGCCAATATATGAGCCATACTCATGTGGACCATGCACAACTTTTCGGGATTCAGAGAGTGCTCAGGTAAGTAGGCTTACATTCTTATTTTAGTGATATCCTCACTGATATCTATCATAGCTCGTTCAAGTTTGCATTCACTAAATAGGGGTGTTGGGATAGGTCTGGTTACCTCAAGTTATCATGCATGTCCATTGTGTGGGCTAGAGTTAGAGACTCCCAAAGGTCATGAACCATGAAGAAGGTGGTATATCAAGGTCACACTGCTTTCTTGCTTGAGGGTCATAAATTGAGAGAAGGTTTTCTTAGACAACCGCCACTAAGAATGAATGCCCAAAGTTAGTATACACTACAAGGATTCAAGCCTACAGCGAGGGCGGGTAGCGGCGTCGCTATTTACGTCGCATAAAATAGCAATGCTCCACAGGGAAAAAAACAGGCCGAAACTGAGCGTGGGTTTATTTTGCGTTTTTGCGTCTACTGCTTTGAGAGCGAGAGTGAGAGAGAGAGTGACCGTCGTGAGAGAAGGAGAGGAAGAAGGCTTGCCACCGCCTCCGCCGCTGCCGCCGCCATTGTTCGTGAAGGAGAGGAGGAGCCTTCATCACGAAGAGGAGCCGCCCCACAGTCGCCATATCTCATCGGTGAGTCTATTCTCTCCTTCTTTTGCTTGTTTAGGGTTTAAATCACTTTCTCTTTTTCTTATTTAGGAGAGGAAATGAGATAGAAAGAGAGGGAGAGGGAGAGGGAGAGGGAGAGGGAGAGGGAGGGAGAGAAAGAGAAAGAGAAAGAGAGAGAAAGAGAAAGAGAAAGAGAAAGAGAGGGAGAGGAAGGGGGAGGAAAGGAGAGAGGGAGAGAAAGAGAAAGAGAGGGAGAGGGAGAGGGAGAGGGAGAGGGAGGGAGAGTGCATTCTCTCTCTCCCTCTCCCTTTTGCTTTTGGAGAATGTTAGGATATATTGTGAGAGGGAGAGGAAATGAGAGAGAAAGAGAGGGAGAGGGAGAGGGAGGGGAAGAGAGGGAGAGGGAGAGGGAGGGAGAGGGAGGAAATGGAAGCGGTTGTGGGAAAAACTCTCTATTCACTTTTTGAAGTGTTCAAATAAACATAGGATGCATGCATAGATCATTCTTGTGTGTGCAAACTTAAGATCTCTCTTCTCTCTCCTTGTATCCTATCTTCTTATGCTTCACATTGAGGGTGAGGGTGAGGGTGAGGGTGAGTAAGAGAGGAATTAAGGGAGGAACTAGAAGAGTGAAGCTTCTCTCCTATCTTGCATTCTTCTCTTCTTCCCCTTCTTCTTCTACAACTTGGAGGGTGAGAGGTGGAGTTGAGATGAGGTTGGGATATCCCTCTTTCTTTTCTATGCTTCCTCTCTTTGTTGGAGTACTTGAGGAATGGATGGATTGCAAAATGGAGTGGCGTAACCAATTGAGGGAGCCATGCTTGGATTGTGAGGCTAAATTGATTTGAGATGATGATTTGATTGGTTGAGTATATTAGAGTAGATAGAAATCAACAACTCAATTTTTTATAAAAAAACTCTCTAATCATTTTCAGTAGAGATTTGAATTGCATTGATTGATGATTGCTATGGAGGATTAGTTATGTCCAACGTTTATCAATTGCATTAGGAAAGAAATTAGTTATGTCTACTGGCATGTCTAATGATTGCTATGGAGGATTAGTTATGTCTAATGTTTATCAATTGTATTAAGAAAGAAATTAATGAAATTTTTTTGCTTACGACATCTAAATGCAACTCACAATGTAACTCATCTAAATGCATTCAAATTGAACTCACAATGTAACTCATCTAAATGCAACTCATTGGAGAGTGTTAGGAGCATTTAAATGGAAGGACCTCTTGAGTGAAAGCTAGCAGGAGGAGAGGTCATCCTAGAAGCATAACCTAGAAGCATATAAATACCACTGACAACACTATGACAGATATAAGTACTAGATCCAAGACAAAACATCAAACCATCCTACGATAGGGGTATTGCATCCAATGAGTATCAAGAGAGTATGTACATGTCACAATTAGTCCTATTGTCTCACTATAATTTATCTAACAAATGGCTCATGTATCATCCAATGATAAGAGGCATGAAGTGTCTTAAATTAATGCTTGATGTGAGAAGTGATAGTCAAACTCAATGAGACTAAGCTTCAATCTCAATCCAAGTGCATTCTAGAAGCATGGCCAAGTATATGGCATCAACCATAAACATTAGTGTAGTATGCAAAGTAATCAATAAGCATCAACAAGCAATAAGCATGAAGTTTCTCTGACAAAATAGCATGCAATCCTACTTATTACAGAAGTGAAAACCTCTATAAAATTGAGTAAATGAGTGCTCAAATTAGTCCAATAGCATGCCAAGACATTGATATAGCATCCCAAGTGATCTCACATCAAAGAGACATCTCGAGAAGCATAAGTGATCTCCAATAAACAATGAGTGAAGGGTTTTTCCAAATTGTATTTCAAGTCATTAAATTGTTTGTTATAATCTAGACAAGATTGAAAACGAAGAAGGTCCTGTTGTTCAAGATCGCTAGGCGTATCTTAATCAGCGCGTCCCAT
Organism: Lygodium microphyllum; assembly: GCF_053477565.2. Classification (NCBI taxonomy): domain Eukaryota; kingdom Viridiplantae; phylum Streptophyta; class Polypodiopsida; order Schizaeales; family Lygodiaceae; genus Lygodium; species Lygodium microphyllum. The sequence continues at coordinate 26,446,858 of NC_141146.1, read as the reverse complement.
GTCCTTGCTCTCAATGCAAGTTGGCAATTAGATGAAAACGACGATTCTCTATAGAACACGTATGAGATTTGGTGAGTTTCAATCTGAGATCATTGATCAGGTGATTGCGGATTTTCAGCAAACGGTAATTTGAAGTTAATATCAATCATGCATCGGCCTCGCAAGCTAATTGAATACCATATACAATAAGATTGGGTCTTGCTGGCAAATTTTCTATCCAGGGAGGTGATGTCTCGTCCCAAGGGGGAGTGCACCCTTTGCAGCCAATTAGAAGAGTACGTGGGCATGCGATGGATGGAGTGCAACAGCCAATCCACCACTTGCAAGGCCAATATATACCGTCAATGCCAGAGGAGACAGGCAACCTTCCAGACCTACCTACAATCTTAGAGCCTGAGATGGAGGCAATGATCAATGCATTGATTCCCATGGATGTTGAGACTTCTGATCTGCTTAGAGAGGAAGCATCCATACCATTATATGATGGGTGTCGAGTATCTCAGCTGAATACATTGCTTGCACTCTTAAGTGTGCAAGCAAAATACGGGTGGAGCGATACGTGTGTGACCGAGTTGTTCAGGTACCTTGTACATACGCTTCATTGATTTTTTTTTTCGGCACTATTAATACAAACATTTGTGCTTTTTCAATGTGTTTTATGATTTTTTAAAGGTTATTGAAATATCATATATTACCACCTCAAATACCATGCCTGAGTCTCGTGATGATGCACGACATGTTTTACGGAAGCTTGGCATGGACTACAATAACATCCATGCACGTATCAACGATTGCTGTCTGTTTCAAGGAGAATATGAGACTATGGAGACATGTCCAAAGTGTGGTGCTCATAGGTATCGATAGGACTTGCAAGGGCAAACCATCCCTCAAAAAGTTCTCAGACACTTTCCGCTCATCCCCTGCATAAATCACATGTTTTGTATTTCCAACATGACGAGCTTGACAACATGGCATGCGCAGAATAGGTCCACGGATGGAGTTTAACAAATATCAGCGGATTCGCGCGCATGGGGCCACATTGACTCTACCTTCCCAATCTTTTCCCGAGAGCCAAGGAATGTTCGGCTCGGTCTCACAATTGATGGCGTGAACCCATTCGGTCTGCGCTCAACTTCTTACAGTGTGTGGCCTATAGTCCTTGTCAACTACAACATCCCTCCATGGCTTTCTACGAAGAAAGGACATCTCATCCTTAGCTTGCTCATCCCAGACCGCTACAAAGTAAAAAATATGGACGTGTATCTTCGTCCATTAGTCGATGAGCTTAAGATTTTGTGGGAGGAGGGGGTCACTGTGCAAGATATGAGCAGGCGCGATGGTCGGCGGTTAGCCAATATTCGAGCCATTCTCATGTGGACGATGCATGACTTTCCGGGATTGGGAGAGTGCTCAAGTGAGCAGGCCTCCATTCTCGCTGGTAATATCTATATTTTATCTCGTTCAATCAAGTATTCACTAGGTCGTGGTGTTGGAACAGGTCTGGTTAGCTCAGCTTATCATGCATGTCCATTGTGCGGGCCACAGCTAGACTCCCGAAGGTCACGAACCATGAAGAAGATCGTATATCAAGGACATACTGTTTTCTTGCCGAAGGATCATGAACTCAGGGAAGGTTTCCTTGGACGACCTCCAACACATATGAACGTCGCAAGCTTGTATGAGCTGAAAATGGTCCACACGGAATCACATCCAAATGGAATGCGGTGGTTCTCAGTTTTCTACGAGTTGCCATATTGGACCCACTTACAGGTCAACCACTTGTTGGATCCCATGCATATTTTCAAGAATGTGGGCAGCTTGTTATGGGACCACATCACACGAAAGAGATACACTATAGAGGCACGAATGGATTTGAAGGAGGTAGGTAAGATGGAGGTGCTTTGGTCGTAGTCGAGTGTTGATGGTCGCGTGCAGCTTCCTCGCGCTCCTTGGGTTTTGTCCACTAAAGAAGAGCGCATTGTGAAGCAAGTAATCAAGTCTATCCACACTCCGATGGGTATGATGTATTCTCTCAGGTTCACATTTTCTAAAGACAACCAATTATCAAGGCTAAAGTCCCATGACTAGCATAAGATATGTCAGGTTTGTACTACGAATGGATTGTAATTAGCGTGGGCATTTTGCTATTTGGAATGTAGCCATTATTCATAATGCTTTCTCATTTGTGGCAGTTTGTACTACCGATCGCGATCACAGGATATCTTACTCCAGAAATACGCGGAGCCATTTACAAGTTGTCGACTTTGGTGCAATGGATCTCACAGAATGAGATTAAGACGTCCTCTATTGAATCCGCAAGGCAGGGAGCAGTGGAGACAATCTGTCTCTTTGAGAAATACCTGCCCACCAGCATGCTCACGATACGAATCCACCTTCTTGTGCATCTTGTGGATGAAGTGGAGATTGCTGGACCTATCCATATGCGATGGATGTTCTTCATGGAGCACTTCATGAAAACCCTGAAAGGCTTTGTGCGACAACGAGCTCATCCGGAAGGTAGCATGGCCGAAGGTTGGTTGGTGTCTGAGGCGCTAGTGCATATTTCACAATGGCTACCAACGGTGGAACTAGACAATGAAATGCTATGGTCGCTAAAGGACGATGATAGACTGAGTGGAGATGTGGTGGTTGGAAATGGGGTAGAAAAAAGAATGGATGCCTCAATGGAAGAGAAGGTGAACCGCTTTTGTATATTGCACCATGCCTCTATAGAGACGTGGCTTGCCAAGTACCAGATCGCTAGGCAAGATCGAGAGGAAGCACGAGCTGAATTCCGACGTAGTACACGTCATTGACCGATTCGATATCCCGAAGGCATGGAGGAGATGCCACGGTTTATGTCAATGCGATGGTTGCATGGAGCATTGACCACAGCGTCTCGCGAAGGAACAGAGGTCTCAATGGAGGAGTGGGAATTCTTGAGGGGACGTAGTCCAAAGGTGATGAGGGGTTTAGAATCTGTCTTATCTAAATTTTATATGCGACATCTAATTTGAGTGTTTCAATGTATAGTACAAAATATATATTGCAGTGTGGTCGCGCGGACGGCATTTTCACGTGGAGTGTATTGAAAAAATGCACTCCACAATGGACTGTGGTATCATGGCAAGGTTTGAGCAAGAGAGCCGGCAACGAGCAACAGATCCAAACACGGTTGTGGATGAGCAACAGTTCGATGAGGTCCATCTGGATTTCTTGAAATAGATTCCGAGAAAAAATGGACGGATTTGCATGACACCTTTGTGTTGCCGGCCCATTGTGAATAGGTGCATGGACTTATTTTCTTGCTAATTGTATTATGGCATGGTTTATGTCACAATGGTTTGAACTCTCTTATACGTGTTTGTGAACAGGTAATCTTCTATCCAAACCCCCGACAACCTCGATGGTGGTATGTTATACCTTCAACTCCCCGAAGTGCAAGAGTATATGATCAAAGCGATGTTCCGAGCATAGATGAAGATAATGTGCAAACATAGGGGTTGATATTGCAAGGGGTGGAGGCCGTCGAAAGCTTGGAGCTAGCATCGGCTAACAATGTTGGAAATATATGAGTCCAAGATGTGTCAGGAGATTAACATGGGACCATAGGATACTTCATACTTGGAGCATCCACTTACTCAATTCGTTGACCAATCGCTTATAAGGGTACATAAGATATAAATTTTAAGTGAGATTTTTTTTAAATTTATATTACGTTGCTTTGCATGATTTAAATTGATTATTCTAACATCATTTTTTGTCTGTATAGGTGACATTTTCAGGATGAATCGAGGGATGAGCGATGAGGAGTTACAAGACATCTTCACACGCATGTCTCCAGACCGGATCGCTAGATTAAGAGAGATGGTAGACCAGGAGGTGTCTCCATCTTCGTCAGGGGGCTTTGCTAGATTTGCTTCATCGCGATCGAATGCTTTGGCTTCGAGCAGAGATCTCGACGCTCACGACTTGGGCCAGAGAGAGGGAGTGCATCTGGATCAGGGGGATGCTACAGAGATACAAAGGCAGTGAGCCCGCGGTCGACACAGGATACAGGTGCAACTCCTCGCTCTCGTGGCTCAGGTGGATGCTATGGAGACACAGACGCAGTGTCTCCGTCTCGTTGTTCAACTGGAGCTGTGTCACCTCTAGGATTTGTCACACCTATGGGGACGTCTATTCTAGTTACTCTGGCTTTTGCACAACTGTCAGTAAAGTGGCACCCCTTTGGGTGCCACTCCGAGAGAGATTACCCCCGTCGGTACACTGGATGCAGAGGGGTCTCCTGGATATACCTAGGAGCATGGACGCAGATGGGAGAGGACCCATCTTAGGCAGACTCCTAGGGGTTATGGATATCTCGTCAATAGTAGGTCAGGAGCCATCATCATGAATGATGAGGGGAAGCGGATAATGGCTCGCATGAGAGAGTTGTGCCAACAAGTTTTTCAGCACAACGTCTTGGATCATTGGAAGAACATACCGGAGGGGAGCAAGGACTATATAGTAGCATCCTTGCACGAGGAGTTTCCGGTGCTAGCCGCAGTAGATAGATTCTTTACGGGTGGATGATGGGTTGCATGCCTGCATACATGTCACATAGACGATCCGATGTATGCAAGGCAATCAAGAGTGGGGCTGCAAAGCCCGAGTGGTTAGATGCACATGACTGGCACCGACTGAGGGAGGAGGTTACAGATTCTCCAGGACGTTGGAGTCAGTAGCGTGAGGCGGCGAGGGCATGACTCGAGGCTGGAGTGGTCCATCATCTTGGGAGTAGCAGCCACAGGACATATTTGGAGGACTTTGTAAGTTTTTCTTTTGTTTTGCTTGTTTATTTTTTTGAAATATTCTTTGTAATGACAATCATGTTTCTAACAATTAGCATTTTGTTTTCTTTGCACCACTCCATTACAAATCGCGATCCAACTAGCCTTGAGACTCGATATGCAGAGAGGCACGGTCTCACTACATTGATTGACCGATTGTATAGACGCATCGGCTTTGTAAGTCACTCATCTTTCTTGTCCGTAATTACCATGAGATATTTAATGCATTATTGTATGATGGACTGATGTGTTGTTTCTTTTTCTACAGAGTCCGTTCGATGCTCTTTTGCGGCGGTACAAGCTTTCGGGGGACGAGGATGCGTAGCTCGCCCTTGGATCCCTCGAGCTCACACACCTTTATTTTTGAGTCGCCTGATCTATGTAGACATTTTCTATGTATTACTGATATCTTGTCATGATTATACCAATCGCTATTTATGCCACTACAACAGAAACGAGGCATAGACGCGCATGTTAGACGCGCAAAGTCGGGCACGTCTATCACAGCGTCTATAAGTGCGTGTAAACGTGGGTGTAAATAGACGCGAATTTTGCATCTATATATCCACGCAAATAGACGCTAATATAGACGCGCCAACAGACGGACAATTATTTAATCACCTAAAATTAGCAATTCACATAATTAAAAAACCAAAGTTAATAATTATTTAACCACTTGAAATTGATTCTTGAGCATGCACATGTGTGCATGATAAAAACCATAGAATTAAGAATACACATTGAATCATTGAATTAAAAAAATAGAGTTAATAATTACTTTTTCATTGCTCTCTAATGAATGGCAGTTCCTCCAATTGACAAGCCTGATATAAGTAATTAGCGGCAAGCGACAGAAACCTTACAATTAGTAGCAAGCATTGCAATATGTATCTCGTAATTTCTCTACGTACTTGAAGATGATAAAAGATACTTCCTTTTTATTATGGAAAATTCAATTTAGCTTTAAAATTGACTATTGATTCTTGAGTATGCATGTGTGCGCATGATAAAAACATTACAATTAAGAATACACATTGAATCATTGAATTAAAAAAATAGAGTTAATAATTACTTTTTCATTGCTTTCTAATGAATGGCAGTTCCTCTAGTTGACAAGCCTGATATAAGTAATTAGCGGCAAGCGACAAAAACCTTACAATTAGTAGCAAGCATTGCAATATGTATCTCGTAATTTCTCTACGTACTTGAAGATGATAAAAGATACTTCCTTTTTATTATGGAAAATTCAATTTATCTTTAAAATTGACTATTGATTCTTGAGTATGCATGTGTGCGTATGATAAAAACCATAGAATTAGGAATACACATTGAATCAATAAGAAAATTAAGTATATTACAGTGAATGATCCATCTCATCTTCAATGAGATCAGCCCTTGCTAAACTATCTACTTCTAGGTCTATGTTACCAAGAGGTAACGAAACAAATAAGTCTATCCCACTATCAGATGTGTTGCTATATTGCTCAATAACTTCATCAATATCATCGACAATCACATTATTGTCTTCTTCTGCATTTCCTTGAACATCCTCGCGAGGTTCATCTTGTACTATATCATGCATATCATCCATTATGGTGTCATCATGCACATCATCATTAATTGTTGGATTGCCATCTGCTATCTCCATGTCGGTAATAATTACCATATCTTGGTTTTGAACGATTAGATATAGGGATGACATACCACCATCGGTTATTGTTTACCATTGGATGATACACAACCTGTATTTAAAAAACAAAAGCAAAAAACTTAAGTACTTATTATATTGTGTATATGTATCACATGTATACATATAAAAAAATTAGCCTTTGCATATATACCTGCTTGCATTGTTGAGGTAGTACTAATGTGTCATTCTTGTTTTGGTGAAATTTTGTAGAGTCAATGAATACAAAACCACTTGGATGACGTCTGATTGTGCAATGCTCACCATTTGTTACCACTTCTTTAAACCACTTCACATCTAGTACATATATAAAGAATCGTCTGAAGTCAAGCTTCAGAATATCTTGGATCAAGCCACAATAACCTTCCATGGTACCATTGGCATCCTCAAAGTGAGCAAGGACACCACAATCTTGGGTATTTCTCTTTTCATCTATACGTTGAGTTTGAAGATGTTTACCCTCACACCAAAGTGCATTGAATAATGTGCACTAGTAGTAAAAGATAAAAGATCAAACATGTCAATTATTTATATAAAATAAAACTTATAGAAACAAATTAATTGATAATATGTCTCACCTTTGATAAGCAACCTCGTGCGTATTCCCACTCTTCTTGAGATATATTAATTTCCTCCTCTTTTTCCATTCTCTCTATTTTCTCATGTAACAATCTATATCAATATGACGTGGGAGCACATTTAGATGATCTAGAAATGAGACATTACGTCCATATCTAGTGTGAAATTCTTGTCTTTGGCTTTTTCTTCTTTCCCTTGCTTCATTATATAGTGTCACCCATTTGCTCATTACATCACTATTGAGCACACAAAAACTATTGAACTTACGAAGTTCTTCTTTTGTTAGCACTTTACTCATTCATTTTCCTTGAGGTACTATAGAGGTCATCCTCAAGTCTTCATCATCTTTCCATAGTCGTGGTTGAGAGGGATCCACTTCAGCAAGATATTCAGAGATATAAACAAGGGATGATTGCACTAACCAACCCTCAGCCATGCTTTCCTCACGCCGTGCTTTTTGCCTCACAAAATCTTTCAAGGTTTTCATGAAGTGCTCAAGAAAAAACATCCACCTTACATGAACTGCCCCACAAAGTGCGATCTCATCAATCAAATGTACGAGTAAATGTAATTGAGTAGTCAAAATGGATCGAGGAAAATTTTCCTCCACCAAACAAACCACCTCAACAGATAATACTCGAGCATATTGCAATGTGTTTGGATCAATTTCCTTCGAGCTCACGTATCTGTCAAGATGTATTTGAGAATTGTTTATTTTTTTGTAGAAATTCAAAGATATATCGAATGGTTAGAGATTGTGGAGTCATTCCATTAGTAGGGAGAACATATTTGGGATGGTCAATAGGAAGAAATCGATGATGATTGTCGTAAATAACATTCTTTAAACGTGCCGGCCTAGAGGAAACTAGAGAGGCGCCGCAAATAGGACATGCATGATATCTTGACGTGGTTAAACCTGAAAAAACAAGTGAATTAATAAAATGCAATTGATTCAAGTCTTGAATTTCAAATATAGAGTTATATACATGTACCTGAACACTCTCCGTATCCTGGAAAGTCGTGCATGGTCCACAACAACATGGCCTTCAATGTGAAATCTCTAGAGGATGCAGATGCACTTGTATCTTTCACCTCAATACCTTCCCATAACATTTCTAACTCTTCAATCAAAGGCTCTAAGTAAATGTCCATGTTTTTTACCTTGTGCTTTCCAGGAATCAGAAGGGACAACATCACATGTCCCTTTTTAATTGCCATGGATGGAGAAATATTATAGTTCACCAATACCACTGGACATACACTGTATGATGTGCTTTTGATGCCAAATGGATTGATTCCATCCATACCTAAACCAAATCTCAAATTTCTTGGCTCTTCTTTGAAAACGGGCCACAAATTATCTATATGTTGCCATGCCGGTGTGTCTGCAGGGATCCTCCATTTTCCATCACTTGAACGATGAGTAATCTCCACTTCGTATCTTGATTCGCCACAAACATGACACTCTCGTACGAACTCATGAATCCCATAAAATAAGACATAATCATTGACACATGCATGGATCTTGACATAATTGAGGCCTCCCAGAGATGTCAAGTAATGTCTTGCTTGCTCTCTCTTAGTTGGCAATTTGTTTTCCTTTGGAAGCATTTGTGATAATAACCTACATATATTTTTAAAAGTGAGTTAAAAAACCACAAACATATATTTTTGTTTGCTTTCAAAATAGAACAATTAATATTATGATTCATAAGCCAAACTGAATTGATACCTACTTCAATAACGCATCCAAACTGACATTACTCCATCCATAATTGTTTGCAAGTTAAGTATCTCGAGGGATGCACGAAGAACGGAGTACGTGCAAGCTTCATACAACGGAGTAGATGACGCTACATATAGTGGATAATCTGGCTTCGTAGAGTGACCTTCTCCCTGAACCGGTTGCGAAAATAGATGGTGTACCATGTTGACCAAAATCTCATCCTCTACGACTTGATGGGGCATTTCATGAGGGCTACTATCATAGTCGTCAGTCTCTACTCTTCTTGAAGACTCTACCTCCTCACGTCGACGTTTTGCAGGCTCTCGACACTCGGGAGGGAGCATCTGAGGATGTGGCACCGCATCCTGCTCAACCACAAAAGGGAGTTTCATATACGTTGATATATAATTCCCGTAACATAGACATGCAATCTTAGTGGTAAAAAAAAACAATGAATACTGGTGATTTTTCTCGGTCCCATTCTCCAGACAAGCTGAGGTGTGACATTGCAATTCGATGTGCTCGAAAAATACACCCTCGACAATGATCACACATGCATATAATTTTTCGTCGTAGCTATGCATCTCGATTATGAAGACGCAATGTTTCATCCTCACTTGAGGATGTGCTCATTGACTCATCAGCTTGCACCGCACTAGGTGATGACGACGTCGACATGATTAAATCTAATTCGTGACAACATCAAAATATTTGTCATTCATATGTTTACATAAGATCTCAATTTTAAATACACAAAAATCATCATAAATACATTAAAACTTATTATAAGAATTTACTATCAAAACTTATCTTAAAAACAAAAAATTATGATAAAGCCCAAATGCACATCTATATCCGCGTTTACCTATGCGCCTATATTGGCGTCTATTTTCATGTCTATATTCGCGTCTATACTCGCGTCTATCTGAACAATAGATGCACATATACACACAAAAAGAGACACACACGTCAAAATTCAAACCATACTTAAATCATTTCTTTTCAAACTGCGCCTTTCCTTTTCTGCGTTTTTTGCGGTTCTGAAGCTTGAGTTTAGCTTACATGCAGTCTCTTCATGCCTCACCTCCTCATGACTCACCTCTTCTTTCATTTCAAACACACAAGAAGGGAAAAAGGAAAGCCAAGGAGAGGAAGAAAGAGAGAACAAGAAAGAGGAGAACAAGAAGAAGCAGCAAGCAAGCAAGCAAGCATCAAGGGAGGGTAACTTACCAAGGAGAGGAAGAAGGAGAAGGAAGAAGCGCCACCACCTGCCACACCAAACACCCAAGGTGAGTCTCTCTCTCTCTTTCTCTCTCTCTCTCTCTCTCTCTCTGTTTCTCTCTTCCTCTCTCTGCTCTGTATTTAGGATTTGTGATTCCATTATGTATTACATTTTGTAAATCATCAATGGCAGTCGTCGGCCTAAAATCGGCTGACCGAGCGCGTCTGATAGCGCATCTACATCTCAGTGTAGACGTAGACATAGACACCAAAAATGTTTCCTCTCAAAGCGTCTGAGAGCACATCTTAGTGCGCATGTGCTGGCGTGTGTGCTCTGTAGTGTACACGCGATGATACACGCGCTGCACAGAAGGTTGGCCTGTAGTCTACACGCAATTATACACGTACATTAACCTGGGATGCGCGTCTGACAGTGCGTCTATGCTGCATCTTAGATGCGCAGACAGACACACTGGACAGAAGGTTCACTCTAGAGCGCATCTGAGGGCACGTGTAACCTGCAATTTAGACGCGGGGATACACACACCAGGTCTCCTAGTTCTGATAGTAAACAATATATTTTTGCAATGATGAATGTGACCAATCCCATGTTTGTGTTTATCAGTTTTCTTGTTTAAGAGAAGAATTAGCACTTAAGTGTTATGCTCAATGTCTAAAGAAAGCTCTTTGAAAATGTAGATAATATATGATTTTTTATATGCAAATAAATTTGTCTTTTTTCTATGTTTTTTTTGCAAATGTCGTATCCTGGTTCATCTAGCAATGACTCGGATGTGGATCGCATGAATGATACACTGGCCTCCTTTGGCAGGGGGGTCAACGTAATTTTTGGAGGTTTTCCTAGTAGGGAAGACTTCATCGGAGAGATGACCAGACACCTTGGCCGCTCTCCCACAGCGGACGAGGTGTTTAGTGTCATGTCTGGGACGCCTCTGGCATCTTTGCCTGGCACTACTTCCCAGACTCCACATGCAGGTACTCCACATGCAGGTACTCCATATGCAAGTACTCCATATGCAGGTACTCAACATGCTCCACGTGCATCCGTTGAACCACAAGCATGTGCAAAAGCACGTGCATCTACAGAAGCTCGTGTGTCCAGCGAGGCAGAGGGTAGTCGACAGAGAGGGAGGAGGGAGAGTCAAGGGGGAGGATGAGGCTTGTGCGGGGCTTGCCTAGGAGGTGGCGAGCGATCACCCTCACCAGTAGATCACGTAGAGGAGGTTGTATGCCAGTACTATAGAGTTACAGATGCTGGTGGCACCTTTCATGATGATGAGGGAAGGGATGTAATGGCATACATGAGGAGCGTCGTGTATGCAACGTATAAAGATTGTTTCATTTGCTTCAAAAATTAGAAAAGCGGCTTGTGGCAGGAGGTGTTGAGGGCAGTCCATAGGAGGTACCCAAATCCTGAGGGTCAGCGATTCTCGGATGATTGGGGACATACAAAAGTGAGGGATATGCTTCACAACAAAAGATCCCACCTCATGACATAGGCCAGGGACTCACTGCGGAGGCTCGAGGAGGGGCGTGGAGCCTATAGCCAACCACCTATGTGCCACTGCATAGAGTGGAAGAAAGCCAATAAGAAAGCAGCTGAGAAAGTGAAGAGTCATTAGCACACAGAGGCGCGACGGATCCAAATGGAAACCATGGGATCATCGCATTACGGATCGGGCGGCAGAGAGTCATGGGAGGCAGAGTTTGTAAGTATATTTTGATTTCTAGTTTTTTTAAATTTATATTTCTTTCAATTCTTTATATATTTTAGTCTAATATATTGTGACTCATAATTGTTTGTATATCTATAAATGTTTTACAGACTACCATCGTTGGTAGGACACCTACTCCTAGAGAGGTAGGTTACCATCGAGGCCATAACCGCGTAGCGACATGGCTTCACTTTTATGAGGAGGGTCTCATCACTGAGGACCAATACAACCAGGCCATGAGGATTCGACAGCCAGAGGAGGTATGTTTTTCTTACTTTCCTATTAAAAGTATAGCTAATTATAACTTTTTCTCCACCTTGTCTATGTAAGCAACCGTGATCTTTTGTGTGTGTAGGCGAACCCGTATGTGGAGCATAACGAGGAGGGGGATAGCGATGCTAGTAGCCATGGTGGTACTAGCGAAGATGTTTCCTCTTCAAATCGTAGACGAGTACCATACCTCCTCATGAGGCCTTCTTTTCTTGTATATGTATGATATCTCTTTGAGCCTACTGCTTGCGGCCATGCTTTAGGTTGCAAGCACTTAAACTTCGCTTGTAAATGCTTTTGATATATAATGAACGCATGGACTTTTATTTTCAATTCTAGTGCCCGTAAGATACATTGTCTTTTTCCCAAATACACAATCTGATGTATGGGAGGGGAAAAAAAAAATTCAAATTTAAAAAAGAAATTAAATATATTTTTTTTAAATGACATTTTTTGTTTTCCATTCGCGTCTATCAGTGCTTGTAAAAGCGCATCTACCAGCGTGTCTATATGCGCGTGTATATGTGCGTCTATTGCGCATCTATTTGTGCATGTAAATTCATTGATACATGCGATTATAGATGCGAAATGATAGACGCGCAAATAGATGGGTGGATAGATGCGCCCGTAAGTTTTTCTCTATATTCAAAAATCGTGTCTAAATGTGTGTCTGTAAGGCCTTTTTGTTGTAGTGTGTGATCATGTATTTATTTCATGTATCAATTTTATGATTTCAGTATACATTGTTTTTGTTTGCAAGCGCATTGTACACAATAGTGCAGAAACTATTCTGTATGGCTCTCATAAAGCTGCCATGCCACAATTTTTTTTTTCCCTGTTACCGTCGCTATTAGCATCACAAATTTTACTCCATGCGTTGCTATTGTTATCATTATGCTTATCGCAAACCGTCGCTATAAGCATCGTTATGCTCGTCGTAAATTTTAGTATACGCTTATAGCGACGGTTTGTGACGAGCATAACGCCGCTAATAGCGATGTTGATAGCAAAGCCAATACCGACTGTTCTATGGCATCGCCAATAACGAGGCTTTTTGCAACGACGGGGAAAAATTTTGTTGTTTGCATTTTCTCGCTTTAAACGTCCGTATAAGGCCTATATCTTGTAGTGATAAGCTGAAAATGATCCACATAGAGTCACATCCAAACATAATGCGATGGTTCTCGGCTTTCTACAAGTTTCCATATTGGACCCATTTCTAGATCAACCACTTATTGGATCCCAACCATATTTTTAAGAATGTGTGTAGCTTACTATGGCACCACATCACAAGAAAGAGAGACACTACAACGGCACAAATGGATTTGAAGGAGTAGGCAAGATGAGGCGCTTTGGCCACAGTCAAGAGCAATGATGATTGCTTGCAACTACCTCGAGGTCCTTGGGTTCTATCCACTAAAAAAGAGCGCATTGTGAAGGAAATTATCAGGTCTATTCGAATCCCGATTGATATGATGCGTTCTCTTAGATCCGTTTTTTCTAAAGATGGCCAACTATCAGAGCTAAAATCCCATGCATAAGATGTATCATATATCTTTTGGCTTCAATTGTAATAGTGACCTCCGTATTTTTCTATTTAATGTCTCATAATGCTTCTTCATTTGTGATAGTTTGTACTACTTATCGTGATCACAGGATGCCTCACTCTAGAAATACGTGGGGCGATTTATAGATTGTCAAATTTAGTGCAATGGATCTCACAAGAGATCAATATATTCTCTATTGAATCTGTAAGGTGGGGAGTAGTGGAGACGGTCTGTCTCTTTGACAAGTACTTGCCCACCAACATCCTTATGATACAAACCCATCTCTTGGTGTATCTTGTAGATGAAGTGGAGAATGGAGGACCCATCCATACACGATGGATGTTCTTCTTGGAGCACTTCATGAAAACCCTAAAAGAATTTGTGGAACAACAGACTTGGAAAGAAGATAGCATGGTTGAAGATTGGCTAGTGTCAGAGGCGTTGGTGCATGTTTCACAGTGGTTACCAATGGTAAATTCAAACAACAATATGCTATGGTCACTGAAGGACGATGATAGACTAACCGGAGATGTGGTGGTTGGAAATGGGATAGAAAAAATGATAGATGCTGCAAATGGAGGAGAATGTGAATCTTTTTTGTATGTTGCACCATACATCCATGGAGGTGTGGCTTGCTAGGTATGGGCAAGCCAGGAAATATTGAGAAGAAGTTCCATCGAAATTTCAACATAGTATGCGCTATCGACCGATTCAATATCCTAAGGGCATGGAGGAGATATCATGGTTTATATCTATGTGATGGTTACACAAATCTTTGATTGCAACTTCTCGCAAAGGGATGGACGTCGTATTGTGGAATGGAAATTCTCCAGTGGATGTACTCCAAAGGTTACCACATGTTTTATAAGCTCTCGTATCTAGATTTTATATGTGATAACTAATCTATCTATTGTCAAGATTGTGGGAGAGAAGGAAGGAGTCTCGCTTGAAGCTTTCTTGCTTGCACAATGGGGGAAGACACACAAGGGTGGAGGCTAAAAACAGTTTTCCTCTTCTTAGTTGTGTAAGCCAAAAAAACTCAAGTACAAAGAAAATAGAAGAACCCTCTATATGGGTCTCAAACCAAACTCAACTAACTAAGGTGGCATACTAACTGAGCCACGAACTAGAGTAGATAAGGATAGCTATCATGTAGCTATTATTCATGGGCGGTGTACCAACCGCATCTGCAACTAACACGTCGGTGACATAAATGCACAACGGTCACCCTGGCGTATCACGAGTGGAGCTCGATATCTCAACACTCCCCCTCGAGCTCAATCCCAATTCCTGCATACCAAGCAGGTCTCTGAACTTGCGCAACTTCTCTGCGCCCAATGCCTTCGTGAATATGTCAGCTACCTGATCCTCTGTGCTGACATAAACTAGATCAATAAGACCTAGTAAAACCCTCTCTCGCACATAGTGATAATGCACCTCAATGTGCTTTGTTCTAGCATGATAGACTGGGTTATTTGCCAAGTGTATACTACTCATGTTGTCACAATAAATGACAACTGGCCCATCTGTAGACTGATGCATATCATAAAGTAGCTTATGCAACCAAGCTACCTCACATGCAGCCATTGCTGCACCCCTGTACTCAGCCTCTGTGCTCGACAAGGCAACTGTAGGCTGTTTCTTGCTGCTCCAAGTGACTGCAGCACTCCCAAAAGAGAATACATATCCACTGGTAGATCGTCTATCAGAAATACTACCAGCCCAATCAGCATCAGTGTATCCATGCAACTGTATCTGAACCCCAGTCTCATAAAATAGTCCACACTGCAATGTGGACTTCACATACCTAAGTATGCGTCTAGCCGCATCCAAATGTGGTTTCCTTGGAGCCTGCATAAACTGACTTACCAATCCAACAGCATAGCTCAAATCTGGCCTGGTAATAGTCATATAAATCAAACTTCCTACTATGCGTCTGTACATAGTAGGGTCTTCTAGAAGCTCACCTGCATCTGTGCTCAGCTTCACATTTTGCTCCAAAGGAACTGAAATAGGCTTACAGCCTGTCATCCCATATTTGGACAGCATGTCCAATCCATACTGCCTCTGCAATAGCTGTATCCCACTTGGTGATCTAATCACCTCAATGCCCAAGAAATAACGCAGCTCTCCCAAATCCTTCATCTCAAACTTCTGCTTCAATAGCATTTTCACATGAAGGATATCTTCATCACTGTCACCTGTCATAATCAAATCATCAACATAAATGACAAGCAGCATAATACCTTTCTCTGTTTTTCTCACATAAAGTGAGAAATCTGCCTTGGAAATCTGAAAGCCAATAGTGACAAGATACTGTCCTATCTTGTCAGACCATGCTCTAGGTGCTTGCTTCAAGCCATACAAGGCTTTCTTCAACCTGCAAACAAACTCAGGATGAACAGCATGCACATAACCTGGTGGCTGCTCCATATAGACCTCTTCTTGCAAATCACCATGCAAGAAGGCATTCTTTACATCCATCTGATGTAAAGACCATCCCTTTGATGCAGCCATAGCAATGACTGCTCTTACGGTTGCCATCCTTGCAACCGGACTAAATGTTTCTTCATAGTCAATGCCATATGTTTGTGCATACCCCTTGACTACTAATCTTGCCTTGTATCTGTTCACAGAACCATCAGCATTGTGCTTCACCTTATAAACCCACTTACAGCCAATTGCATTCTTACCTTTAGGCAAAGGTACTAACTCCCATGTAGCATTTGCTTCCAAGGCATCCATTTCTTCATCCATGGCTTTCTCCCATTTTTCTTTTCCCATGGCTTGCTCAAAAGAAGTGGGTTCTGGTTCCTGTATCACCTTGACCATATATGCATAGTGAATGGCTGTAAATCCATCATATTTCAGCCTATCCACAGGATACCTAGCTCTCGTAGACCTGCGCAAAGTAGGTTCACTCCCAGGTGCTCTCAAAACATCCCTGGTCTTCCTTACTCCAGGTGTAACAATAGAAGGAATACCCAACTCATCATCAATGCTCTGCTCTGAGCCACTGGATTCACCATCCACATAAGAGTGACCTGCATTCACATCAAACATGGGCTGATCAACTTTCTCTTTTCCTTTTCGTGATACCTGCATACCACTATCTGCATTGCTTTGAGAAGAATCTCCTGATCTCAATCTGCCTGTCCATGGCGAAGAATGTGAACCACTGCTAGAGGACGCTCCAGGTCCACTAATATTTTGTGACTGCTGCTGTGAATTTTGTGCAGCATTACCATTTTGTGCATCTACATCATCAATCACATTTACTGGTTTATACCAGCTACTCATCTCATCAAAAACAACATCTCTGCTCACTGTAAACTTACGAGTAGAAGGGTTATAGCATCTATACCCTTTTTGCTGCAGAGAGTAACCAATAAAGATGCACTTCTCAGCTTTTGGATCCAACTTGGATCTCAGCTCATCTGGCACATGTACATAGGCAATGCAACCAAAAATTTTCAAATGAGAAATATCTGGTTTCCTACCAGTATACCTCTCCTCTGGAGTCATTCCATGTATTGCTGCAGTGGGAGTCCTGTTCATTATGTAGACTGCTATAGCAACTGCTTCAGCCCAATAAAAATCTGGCAAGTCTTTTTCATTGAGCATGGCACGAGATACCTCTCCAATATGCCTGTTTTTCCTTTCTGCAATTCCATTTTGTTGTGGGGTATAACTGCATGAATATTGCTGCTTTATGCCATGCTCCTGCAAGAACTTTGCAAACTCATTTGAGAGGTACTCTCCCCCTCCATCTGACCTCGGGCATTTTATTTGCAGACCTGTTTCTTTTTCAGCCATAGCTTTAAGGGTTTTGAAATGCCCAAAAACTTCACTTTTCTTTTTCATAAAATACACCCAAACTTTTCTGCTATAGTCATCAATAAAAGTGACAAAATAATGACAGCCTCCAAGAGATACAGCTTTAGTAGTCCACACATCAGAGTGGATTAATTCCAATGGCTTCTCACTCTCTTGAACATGTCTAGGAAATGGTTTCCTTGCATGTTTTCCAAACTGACAGGCTTCACATACCTTATGCATTTCTGCAACCTTGAATTTGGGCAATCCTGCAACAATATTTTGGGCCTGCATTGATTTAAGTCGCTGTACATTAACATGACCAATGCGTTTATGCCAGATATCAATATCTGCAACTACACCGGTCCCATGTGCAAACATTGCTGCACTCAATTCAGACATGTCTGCATCCAATGTAAACATTCTGCCCTTCTTCTTTCCTTTTGCTATCAAGCGACCTTTATTTTTCATATCCTCAACAAAGCATCCATGAGGATTAAATCTGACCTGCAAGCCCTGTTCAACCATTTGACCAACTGAAACCAGATTCTTGGTGATATTCGGGACATGAAATACATCGGACAGGTATTTCTTTTTCCCACCCTGCATAGACAAGGGAATTTTTCCAATCTGCACAATAGGATGTGCAGTATCATCACCAGTCTCCACAAATCCTGGTTTTTCCATTTTCTTTGCATCCTCCATCCATTCTGCATGACCTGTCATGTGGTTTGATGCACCTGAGTCAACATACCATACATCATTGCTTTCTTCTGCACTTGTCATAGAATTGTTCATGTGCTGCACCATGAACAAATGCTCATTTCTGTCATCACCCTGTCTACTAGAAGATGCATAATTCCCTTGTTGCAGTTTTCCATTCATGATGTCATTCTGCTTTTTATAGCAGTCTTTAGCCATATGACCCATTTTACCACAGTAGTAGCATTCAACATTACTGTTTGCATTTTGGCCTCTTTGCCATCCACCACGACCTCTTTGGCTCCCCCTGCCTCTAGAGTTACCACGTCCTCCTCCATAGGACTGGTTTTCTTGAGTTTGCTGCATATTCTGATTTCTGCCACGGCCTCCAAATCGGCCTCCTCTACCTCTGCCTCTACCTCTTCCAGCATTTGAGTAGAAGACAGCTTCTTTTGATGTTCCTCCTGAAGAAGATGCACCACCATTTCTCTGTTCCTCAGAAATTAGAAGAGCAATCAACTCCTCAAAATCAGGAAATCTTTCACGAACTGAAATGGATGTCCGAAACTGTGCATAATCCTTTCCTAGACCATTCAAGGTCACGGAAACTAAATCATCATCTTCCACTGGCGACCCAATGGAAGCAAGTGCATCTGCAATCTTCTTCACCTTCATGTGGTAGTCGTTGATGCTCATACTTTCTCTTTGCACATTATGCAACTCTTGCTTAAGCTGCATTTTCCTGGCTTGCGTATTTGTGCTATACATTTTTGACAAAGTATCCCATGCCTCCTTTGGCGTACTTGCATCCTGAATATGCACAATCATAGAGTCTGAAATACTGATAGACAGCCAATACATAACTTTCCTGGCTCTCTCATGCCATGTTTTAAATGCCTGCATTTGTTGTTGATTGGGAACATCAGGAAGAACTGGTTCTTCTTCATTTCCTGCAACAAATTCCCAATATCCTTTTCCCATAAGGAAATTCGTCATTCTAAACTTCCATGCCTGGAAGTTGTTCTTGTCAAGCTTTTCAGTGACAATCTGTGAAAGAGAATCAGATGCCATTACAGAAGACTGCAAAAAATTCTGTCACTGCAAAAACCACAGCTTCAGCCTCACAAGGGCAAATCTGCAAAACTGGCGAAAGTGGTATTTGACCACACAGTCACTTCCTAGTGACGATTTTGCATAAATAGGAACCAAGGATGATTCTGAAACTCCCAATGTCTCTGCGCACAAGCATACGATGCAATTTCTACAGTAACTTTTCACCGACCTGTAGAACAGTGGTCGCACAGCATAAAACTGAGCCTTTTCTTGAGTGCGTGCAGAAAACTTCCGTCTGCAAAACAGGCCCCGAAATGGCCTCAAATCAAAAAAACAAGGTCGCCGAGGGCTAAAGCCCTCGCCCGCAGCATATACTGCCCTCTTGCTTCACCGCGAACGGCGTCTCAACCTGAGACAATGCACTCCTGCAATTTTCGGCTGTGCTACCTGTAGAGATCTGCTCCCAAAACAGGAAATGAAAGCAACACTGCTCCTCTTACCAGACCACCGCGAGCTTGGCTTGCTTTCTTGAGCTCCTTACCACGAACAAGGCTCTGATACCATGTCAAGATTGTGGGAGAGAAGGAAGGAGTCTCGCTTGAAGCTTTCTTGCTTGCACAATGGGGGAAGACACACAAGGGTGGAGGCTAAAAACAGTTTTCCTCTTCTTAGTTGTGTAAGCCAAAAAAACTCAAGTACAAAGAAAATAGAAGAACCCTCTATATGGGTCTCAAACCAAACTCAACTAACTAAGGTGGCATACTAACTGAGCCACGAACTAGAGTAGATAAGGATAGCTATCATGTAGCTATTATTCATGGGCGGTGTACCAACCGCATCTGCAACTAACACGTCGGTGACATAAATGCACAACGGTCACCCTGGCGTATCACGAGTGGAGCTCGATATCTCAACATCTATTTCAATGTATAGTACAAAATATATAGTGCAGCGTGGTCATGCAACATTTCCGAATCAAGTGCATCGACTAAATGCGCTCCACAATGGATTATGGTATCATGGGCCAAAGTATGAGCAAGAGAGCCGGCAGCAAGCCATAGATTCAAATACCCTTATAGATGAGATGGAGTATTTTGGGAACTTGCAAAGTGTTACCTTGATGGATTACTCTAGCTTCTCCATAATCATATTCGATGTGCAATTGTTCAAAGTGGAATTGGAAGGAGCTAGGGCATCCATTCGGCGAGGTCCATCCGAATTTCTCAAAATAGATTCCAAGAAAAGATGGATAGATTTGCACAACACGTTTGTCTTACCAGCCCATTATGAACAAGTACATGAACTTTTTTTTTTAAAAAAATTCACAATACAAATATGTCACAAATGTTGAATCTCTCTTATATGTGATTTAGAAAAGGTAATTTTCTATCCAAACCCTCGACAACCTCAATCGTGGTATGTTGTGCCTTCAGCTTCTTTGAGTACGAGAGTGTATGATGAAAGCAATGTTCCCAGCATAGATGAGGAGAGTATGTAGGTGGAAGGGTCGATATTGCCA
This sequence comes from Lygodium microphyllum, assembly GCF_053477565.2. Classification (NCBI taxonomy): domain Eukaryota; kingdom Viridiplantae; phylum Streptophyta; class Polypodiopsida; order Schizaeales; family Lygodiaceae; genus Lygodium; species Lygodium microphyllum. The sequence goes on along the minus strand of NC_141146.1, from coordinate 26,426,170 downwards.
GGGGTGGAGGTTGAAGATGGCTTGGAGCGTGTAGAGGAGGTAGAATCAGGTAATGATGATGGAAGATAGGAGGCCATGAATTCTTTGAGAATAAGGTGGATTGATCATTTTGTGGTGACCTACCTATCAACTTTCCAAAGTATGCAGAGTTGTGCCAAGAGATTGACATGGGACCATAGGCTGCATCATACTTGTAGCATTTGCTTACTCAATTCATTAATGAATCGACTATGAGGGTACTCTAGAATATGCATTTTAAGTAACATCATTTTTTTTAGCGTTATATTACTATGCTTTGCTTGAATCTTTATATTGATTATGCTAACATCGTTTTTTATCTGTGCAGGTGACCTTTGATAATATTTGAAGAGCAGGATGAGTCAAGGAATAACCAACAAGGAGTTGTAGGAGATATTCACACGTATGTCTCCAAATCATATGGCCCGATTTAGAGATATGGCAGACCAAGAGCTATCTCGGACACCATCAGATCGTTCCATTAGATGTACTTCAATCCGCTCTGATGCTTCAATTTTTAGTAAACAAGATCAATGCTCGAGACTGGGCCCGGATGCAAGGAGTTGTTCTGGGGGTGTTGCAGAGATGTGGATGTTGTGAGCCCATGGTGAGCCCAAGATTCACTCGAGATACAGATGCTACTCCCTGTTCTTTTGCACGTTCAAGAGAGGGTGACTTGGGTGGTTTTTGTGGAGGGACTGATGCACTATCTTCGTCTCATCATTCTAGTGGAGGAGTGTCACACGTAGGATTTGTCACATCTATGGGGACATCTACTCCAGTGACTCCGAGAGATACCACCCCCGTGGGTACACCAAATGTAGAGGGGCCTCCTGGTTATGCCCAGGATTGCGGTCATAGGTGGGAGAGGACACACCTTAGACATACCCCAGAGGGGTATGGATACCTTGTAGATGACAGGACATGAGCCTTGATCATGAATGATGAGGGGAGCAGGGTGATGTCTCATATGAGAGAGTTGTGCCAACAAATTTTTCAGCACAATGTATTGGACCATTGAAAGAACATACTTGAGGGAAGCAAAGACTACATAGTAGCATCCTTGCACGAGGATTTTTTGATACCCACAGTGGCAGAGAGATTTTCCACTGGATGGATGATGGAGTATATATATGTGTGCGTACATGTCACACAGAGGATCAAACGCATGCAAGGCACTCAAGAGTGGTGCCTTAAAGCCTGAGTGGCTAGACATAGATGATTGGCCGAGACTCGAGGAGGAGACTATAGATTCTCCAAGACATTAGCAACAGGAGCGGGAGGTAGCGAGGGCATGACTGGAGGTAGGGGTGATCCATCATCTCCGAAAGAGTGGTGGTCACATGAGTTATCTAGAGGAATTTGTAAATTTTTTTGTTCTTTTCATTTTCCTATTTGCAATATCACTTATACTGACAATCATGTTTCTAATAGTTGTATTCTATTTTATTTTTAGCACTCCATTACAAACCGCGATCCCACCGGCTTGGAGACTTGATATGTAGAGAGACATGGTCTCACTACATTGATCAATAGACTCTGCGCACGCGGCAGCCTAGTAAGTCACTTATCTTTATTTTCCCTAGTTACTATTTCTATTAAAATGCATTATGTATGGTAGACTAATGTGTAGTTATTCATTTTGTAGAGTCTGTTAGATGCTTCTTTGCATTAGGATGAGCTTTTGGATGGTGAGGATCTATAGCTCACACTTAGATTCGTAGAGCACATATCCTCTTCCTTTTTAATCCTTTGATTTATGCATCCATATTTTATGTACTATGTTGTTATCAACCTTTGTATCTTGCCATAATTCCATGAGTTTTCGTTTGTGATCTTGTACTTATTCTTTGTATCTGTCTTGTGGGTTCAAGTACATTTTATGCTCATCTTGACGACCATTGCATGCTTAACATGTAATTGATATATAGAATATAAATAAAACACATAATGCTATATGTCGTAGGGCAACTTAATACCATTCTCTGTAACTGTAACGTGTCCACATGTTTGCTTGCAGGACACGTCTTAGCAGCCCATCGGGAAGAGAGTCTAGAAAGCGCCGCCCGACGCTCAGCAAGGAATGTCACCGGGTTTGTGATCTAGGTCCTCCCGAGTCTGCCACGAAGCGGAAGCATTCTGGCCATTCCCACATAGGACTGACCTGAATCAGGGTTCTCCTAGTGGTCAAATTCCTAGAACAGCAGCTAACCTCAAACCCCAGGAGAACTACTTTACCCAAAAATGTCAGGGTCGAAGCAGATTCATGCTGCACTTGGTTCAAGGAGAATGGGAAACGAGAGGGATGCAAAGCTCGACCTCTCTGCCCATAAGGAATAGTCCCATTCTGTTCCCTTAAAACAGCACAAATCGGGAGTCTAGTATCCTAGATTCTAAGTCATCGTTCCTTGCTGTTCATTTCCTTCGAGAAAAGTTTACGGCCAACCGGGACCACCCATCTGTAGAACGGACCCGTGGCTACATCCATCGCACTTTCCTCAGGGTTGCTTTAGTTGTCTAATTACCTACCACATTTAGTTTGACACGCAAAAACAGCTTCCTTAATTAGTCAATTAATCACCGATCCCTTCACGTAATCTTAGTACTTGACATAGAAAAATAGTGTCAAACAAGTTCCTTTTCAACCATTGATCTTATTTATCTTTAGAATACATCATATAATCCAGCCCAAAGGCTATTCTATAATCCATTCGAAGGCAATCCATAATCCGCTCGAAGGCAATCCAACAATCCTCATGGATTACTAATCCAAGTTTTCGCCCGTAGACTAGTATCAGGCCTCGAGATCGAATCCCGAGTCATGTCGGCCTCTCGTGCAGGGCCTGGAAGGCGATGGATTTACGGCCAGAGCCCCCTTGGCACCCAAGCATCCTCCTACTCCAAGTAGCGCCCAACGGAGAGACCTCTCGCAGCGGGTTCGGTCCACGTTCTCGGCGCGGCTAACAACCCCCTTGGTTAGGTTCAAGCAGACAATCAGGGGTAAGTGATGCTGCCTCTTCCTCCAAGCCTTCAACCTGAAGCATTAATTATTTTTCCATCTTTTAGTTCCTTGAGCAAACTAATACAAACAGTGCTCCTAAACTGTACATTCACAATCAAACCAGTGGTCGTTTACTTGCCCAACTGCTAAGGTGTGAATCCTCTTCTCCAAATGCGTCCAACATCCGATCCAAGATCAATTGCAACCTGGAAAGTTCCCCAAGGGTTTCGTTGTTTGTGTACCCTTGTATCCTTGGGTTAGGGTTATATCTTGTTAATCCAATACCTTAGGTTCCTTAAATTAAGACAGTAAATCCTAAGAAATTCTCATCGCCCTAACTTGGTTAGTCAAATGCTCGTTACCCTAACTTGGCAACTCAATAGTAGGATTACTCATCCTCTTGCAAGTTAGACCTGCACTAGAACCTGCCAACCTTGTTCGAAGGAGCAGCAAATCCATCTTGTGACTTAAACACAAAGTCATGCAATGTTGCAAATTGTTGCATAGGAGTCGCATCTAACTTGTGGGATCAATCTCCCATCAATGACGTTCCTTGGTCAAGAAGTATGTTTAATCAAAATGTAGGGTTTGGGGTATGTGTCTTCTTACCCAACCCAATCCCCAACCTTACTAGGTCACAACGCTTGGCCCTAAAATTTAATCGGAAGTCTAGTATTAGGCCATTCGATCCTTAGGGTAAAACCCTAGATCGTTAGTTTATGGGTGTCCAATTAACCCAAACATTCCCTGAATGTGGGTAGGACCTTTGGGTTTGAAGGTCTCGACTTGGCATCCAAGTGCAATACTAGGCAGAATTTCTAACGTGCTAAACCCTAGCTAGCACTTTGAGGTATTCGTTGTACTAACTACTTACGCTTTGAAGAATCCCTTAAGGGTTATAACATTACAAGTAATCTAGCCAAAACGGTCTACTTGTCTTGCGACAAGAAACGATCTCTTCTTAGAGATGCTAAATTTGTTCTAAGGATGTAAATAGTTGCAAGACATCACATTACGTGTAAATATGTGATTCATTACCTCTATGCACTATAAGGTTTGTAATAACCCTTTCTTTTCTTGCTAAAGTCATGACGAATGACAATTTAGAGAATAAATTGCATAAAATCTACAAAGATTTACATCAAGGAGCTATGGCTACAACCTTTTGTTTAATGCAATGGAATTTCAGGCTTTAATATGTCATGCAACCTTTTCTAGATGCAACTTTGATAAATGCAGTTCATGCATGACGAATATTATAAGACTATTGTTGACGTAATCCATTCTACAAGCATCTTCACATGCAATATGCAAGTCCATGGTTTCATTTTCATGCCATGTAATTCTTTGGACAACATCTAACGGATGTTAACGATTTTCTCATGCGAATCACAACAAGGAAGTTATTGCCTAAATGCAATATACGCTTGTTCATTATGCAACCAATCAAAGATGTATTTAAACAATTTCATCTTTTAACCCTAAGCAGTATGCGCTTAGGAATTCCAACTTGGAAATGCAAGAAACCTAATTTGCATGACATGCACTAACCCTTGTAAATCGTTCAAGGAGATAATTTTCCAAATGTATTTTAGCTAGACTATGTGAATTTGAAACATGTGTAAATGCATTCTTCCATGAAAATTTAACGTGCCTAATGCATCGCTTAAATGCAGAATCATCCTTTTAAGAACCTGGGCTTGAGGGCTCGTAGGGTTGTCCACGCGTATGCTTGGGGAAGAAACTTCCGCACGTGCGCCTTGCATCTTTTGTTTTGGAGCCATTGTTGATGTTGTGGAATTTGGACTCTACAATTTGTCCTTGCCTCTATGAGATCTCCGAACTCCTTCCAAGCTTGGCAAAACAACCTTAAATTTTCTCTACTTCTCCCTCGTGCAAGAATACCTCTTTACAGGGTGTGTGTTTTAAGAACTTGGGAAAAAAGTTGCGTGCACAAGGCTTATGGGAGCCTTATCCTTAGAAGCTTCTAAGGAAGCTTTTGCTTTTGGACAAAATGACATGGAGGGGGGGGTAATGATTGAAGAGGAGGAGATTGACGACTGCTAGGGAAACGTCAACGAGGAGGGTGTGATGGTGGCGCTGGAGGCGACTTACAGCGCTGCAATGGGCGGCAACGGGTGATGTGTGGCGGCGGCTTCCTGCGTAGCGATGGCGATGGCAACATGTCTGCCCCTTTCTCTCTCTTTGTGCCTCCCTTCCCAAGCCTAAGGGGGAGGTTTTATAGTGTGTAAGGGGGGGGGAAGATCCACCACGTGGTGGGCTTTCATGCCTTCCCTCCCTCATGCATCCCCACACCACACTCCTCCCTCTCTCCACTTAACTCACTCCTCCACACACTCCCTCTCCCCCTACCATGCATCGGCTGAGGGGAGGGGTAATTAATAAAAGAAACTTGCACTACTTTAATCATTTATCCATTTTCCTTTATGTAAGGGGTGTTTCTCATGTGGCTTGCAGGTCTTCAAGCTCGGCCTTAATTTGCACAACACGGAGCCGGAATTTAACATTGTGTGTGGAGGGAACACTTAGCCACCGACATTAATCGACATGGGGGATGTCTTTGCACAGCTTTTGCACGGGCATGCGGTGGTCAAAAGTTCTTTAATATTTCGAGTGGAAATATTACATTGTCTCTCCCTTAGAGGAATCGAGATGTCCTCATCACGAGAAGAACTGGGGGTATTGTTGGTTGAGAGCACTTTCATCCATCCAAGTGGCATCCTCCTCTGGATGAGATATTCTCTCAAGATTCTGGATCTCAAATGTCTCTCCCTAACATCTAAGATCTTGTCAAGTCGTAGTTCAAGGACTCCTTGGCTAGGCATTACAACTTGTTGATCATCAAGTATGTGTCTAGGGTTAGGCACATACTTCTTCAATATACTGATATGGAATACATTATGAACCTTTAGGTTCTCAGGGAGTTGTAGTCTATAAGCATTAGGTCCTAGGCACTTGAGAATCTTGTAGGGTCCACAATACCTTGGACTTAGCTTCTTGCATTCACCTAAGGATAAGGAACTCTTCTTTGGGCGTACGCGAATGAAGACCATATCTCCTTCAGCGAAGGATCTATCTTATCGTTTTAAATCCGTGTATGCCTTCTATCTATCCTTGGCGGCTTGGATGTCCTATCTTATTGACTTCATTTGGTCATCCATATCTTCCAGCATTTGCTTTGAAGCTTCAACCCTCAAGGTTGGATCTGAGAAGTTTAAAGGACTTCGACAGTCGTGCCCGTACAATGCTTGAAAAGGGGTCATTTGAATGCTTTGTTGGTAGGAGGCATTGTAGGCAAACTCAACCAGTGGCAAGTATTGAATCCACTTTTTGGGTTCGCGACAACAATGTGCCCTTAGCATATCCTCAATGACTTGGTTGACTCGCTCCGTTTGGCCATCAGTTTGGGGATGGTAAGCTGTACTGAAACAGAGTTGAGTCCTAATGGCTTCGAAGATAGCCCTCCATAATTGTGATGTGAAGAGTGAGTCACAATCACTAATGATTCTTCTGGGTAACCCATGCAGTTTGAATATCTCCTTGATAAATAACCTTGCAATGTGTGAGGCTTTATAATTTGTCTTGAGAGGGATAAGATGTGTAACTTTGGTAAGCATATCGACTACAACCATAATAGAGTTGTATCCTCCCTGAATTTGGGGTAGGCCAACAACAAAGTCCATACTGATGAATTCCCATTTCATTTGGGGAACGTCAAGTGATTGCAATTTCCCTGGAATTTTGGCATGTTCAGCCTTAATGCGTTGACAATACAAACACTCTGTGACATATTTGAGAATGTCACCTTTAAGCCTTTCCCAATAATAGCTCTTTCTGATTGCATTGAGGGTCTTGGCATAGCTAGGATGTCCTAAAAAAGGGGAGTCATGAACTTCCCAAAGTATTTTCTGTTTGAGTGACTGGCTTGCAAGCATACATAATCTTGTTCTATAGTAGATAATTCCACTAATGATAGAGAATTCTTGATACTTTGCCTGTAGCTTCGGGTCTTGATCCTTGATATGGATCTCCCTTAGCAACTTCTGATAGGTTGGATCATGGCATGCCTCTTCTCTAGCTACCTCAAGTATTGGGTTGTTTGGCATGGATACCTTTGTGGCTACAGATCTAGCGGTTGATGGATCTTGCAAGATTAGAGAATTTAGGAATGCCTTGACTGAGTGCATCGGCAACTACATTCTCCTTTCCATGCCGGTATTTGATTTCGAAATCATACTCCTCCAGCACTTCAATCCATTGAGGTTGCCTCATGTTGAGATTATTTTGGGTAAAAATCCACTTAAGACTTTTATGATCCGTCACTAGGGTAAACTTGTTACCCAGCAAGTAGTGTCTCCAAAGCTTGAGAGCATGGATGATAGCTAACAACTCTAGATCGTGGGTAGCATAATTCTTCTCATGGCCCTTCAATTTCCTTGAAGAGTATGCTATAGGATGACCCTCTTGCATAAGCACACATTCTAAGGTAAGTGTGCTAGCATCAGTTATCACTTCAAACTCCTTACCAAGATCCGGAAGTTTCAAAATAGGTGCTGATACTAAACTTTGCTTTAGTTTATCAAAGCTAGATTGTTCAGTAGTTGACCATACAATTGAGGTTTGCTTCTTCAGTAGATCCATCAGTGGCGCTGCAATCAAAGCATAATTTCTGATAAAGACCCTGTACCATCCTGTCAATCCAAGAAAACTATGTATTTCTTTGACAGTTGTTGGTATTGGCTACTCCAGAATGTCTCTGTCCTTAGTCGGATTCACTAAGATTCCTTCTGTTGATACGATGAATCCCAGATATTCAATCTGTCGCTTGAAGAATGCACACTTCTTCTTCTTAGCATAAAGCTTGTGTGCACTCATTGTCTCAAGGACAATGCGAAGCTGGGGTTCATGATCTTCTTCCTGTTTGGAGTAAACTAAGGTATCGTCAAAGAAGACAAGTACAAAGTCATCAAGATATGGCCTAAAGATATCCTGCATTAACCTATTGAAGGTGGTAGGTGTATTCGTCAGCCCGAATGACATGACTAGGGACTCAAAATGCCCATATCTTGTGTTGAATGCCGTCTATAGGATATCTTCTTCCTTGATCCTTATCTGATAATATCCAGATCTGAGATTAATCTTGGAGAAGATCTTCTCACCTTGAAGACGGTCAAGAAGTTCATCTATCCTTGGAATGGGATATTTGTTCTTAATGGTTGATTGATTCAATCCTCTGTAATCAATACATAGCCGAAGCATTCCATCCTTTTTCTTCTGGAACAACACTGGAGCTCCCCATGGTGAACTACTAGGATAGATGTAGCCATGATCTAACAGTTACTTGAGTTGCTCCTTCAGCTCAATTCCTTCCGGGATGGACATTCTATATGGCCTCTTTGCAATTGGTGTGGCTCATGGAACTAGCTTGATTTCATAATCAACTTCCCTTTGAGGAGGAAGTTTTGTCAGATCTTCAGGAAATACGTCTGCGTACTCCTTTAGCCATGAAGGTTCTTCACTAGATTTGTGATTCTGATCTAGCTTATTCAGCTTAATCAAGTAGACATGTAGCCCCTTCCTAGCTCCTTTTATTATCCGAGATGCTTTGTTTAGGCTTACCAGTCTCTCCTTGAGTTTTAACCAATTCCCCTTCAGAATTTCTAAAGGAAACTTGTCCCTTTCCACAATGAATATGGGCATCATTAGGTTTAAGCCAATCCATTCCGAGCAAACACTCGTGGATACCTAAGTTCATAACCCTGAATCTGATTGAAGTTGACTCTCCTTGCGTTAAACTTGTTAAGCATTTCTTGCATTACATTTCATACCCAATTCAACTTTTGGCCAAGAGACCTAATCACTTAACCCTTTTTTATCAATACTCACAGTCAAGACAATCATTGATAAAAAGGAGTCTTATTTCATTCATATGGGCATAGCCCTTTCGAGTACAATTATTCTGGGAAAGATGGAACAAGCTAATACATTAATTTGGGGAGAATAAGATTGTGTTACATTCAACTATGGAAACTGGGTAATAGTATGGAATGGGGTCATGGATTTTTAGGAATCGATAGGTCATTGGAAGATTAGGGTATCCTTTTCTTTGGTACCCATTCTTCTCGTAACATCTCAATACCTTGATTTTTTCAATAGGGATTATTCGGGTCACTTTCTCGTACATATACGTGTTCAGCTTGACCTTCCAACCCCCAACATGTAGGGTTGTGTTTGCATGAGCCTCAACAAAGATGAACAACTTCACGATCTTCAGGTCCTCCAACCACTTGATTCTCTTTAGGTTGGTTCAAATGTACGCAAATCGGTGGGAAACTATGTAATAAATTCCTGAATCACCCATCCATGTCTGTTCCACGTGCAATGGTGAATGATTGTAGATGCGGTCTAGGACATTCATCATATCGATCCTCCGTCAATAATCCGAGAGGCACACATCGCGGTCATAAACATAATTTGGAACACCAAGAATCTGTTCCATGCTTCGCAACTCTGCAAGAAAGCATCGATAAGTAAGGAAATGTTCTTAACAACAACATTTGCTCTATTTTACCTCATTAAGTTTTCTTGTAAACGACAAATCCTTCGTTGGTTCGCTCTGATACCAACTGTAACGTGTCCACCTGTTCGCTTGCAGGACACGTCTTAGCAGCCCATCAGGAAGAGAATCTAGAAAGCGCTGCCTAACACACCACGGAATGTCACGGGGTTTGTGATCTAGGTCCTCCTGAGTCTGCCACAAAGCAGAAGCATTCCGACCATTTCCACTTAGGACCGACCTAAATCAGGGTTCTCCTAGTAGTCAAATTCCTATAACGACAGCTAACGTCGAACCCCAGGTGAACTACTTTACACAGAAATGTCAGGGTCGAAGCAAACTCATGTTGCACTTGGTTCAAGGAGAATGGAAAACAAGAGGGATGCAAAGCTCGACCTCTCTACCCATAAGGCATAGTCCCATTCCATTCCCCTAAAATAGTATAAATCGGGACTCTAGTATCCTAGATTCTAAGTCATCATTCTTTGCTGTTCATTTCCTTTGAGAAAAGTTCCTGGCCAACCAGGACCACCCATTAGTAGAACGAACCCATGGCCACATCCACCGCACTTTCCTCAGGGTTGTTTTAGTTGTCTAATTACCTACCACATTTAGTTTGACACGCAAAAACCGCTTCCTTAATTAGCCATTTAATCACTGATTCTTTCACGTAATCTTAGCACTTGACATAGAATAACAGTGTCAAACAAGTTCCTTTTCAACCATTGATTTTATTTATCTTTGGAATACATCATATAATCCAATTCGAAGGCTAATCCATAATCTGCTCAAAGGCAATCCATAATCCGCCTGAAGGCAATCCAACAATCCTCAAGGATTACTAATCCAAGTTTTCGCCCGTAGACTAGTATGCGGGCCTCGAGATCTAATTTCGAGTCACGTCGGCCTCTTGTGCAGGGCTCAGAAGGCGAGGGATTTACAGCCAGAGCCCCCTAGCACCCAAGCATCCTCCTGCTCCAAGTAGCGCCCAACGGAGAGACCTCTCGTGGCGCGTTCGGTCCACGTTCCTGGCATGGCTAAGAACCCCCTTGGTTAGGGTCAGGTAGACAGTCGGAGGTAACTGATGCCGCCTCTCCCTCCAGGCCTTCAACCTGAAGCATTAATTATTTTTTCATCTTTTAGTTCCTTGAGCAAAGCAATACAAATAGTGCTCCTAAAGTGTACAAACACAATCAAACCAGAGGTCGTTTACTTGGCCAACTGCTAAGGTGTGAATCCTCTTCTCCAAATGCGTCCATCATCTGATCTGGGATCAATTGCGACTTGGCAAGATCCCCAAGGGTTTCATTGTTTGTGTATCCTTGTATCTTTAGGTTAGGGTTATATCCTATTAATCCAAACACCTTAGGTTCCTTAAATTAAGACAGTAAATCCTGGGCAATTCTCGTTGCCTTAACTTTAACTCAGTAGCAAGATTACTCATCCTCTTGCAAGTTAGACCTACACTAGAACCTGCTAACCTTGTTCTAAGGAGTGGCAAATCCATCTTATGACTTAAACACAAAGCAATGCGATGTTGCAACTTGTTGCATAGGAGTCGCATCTAACTTGTGGGATCAATCTCCCATCAATGACGTTCCTTTGTCAATAAGTATGTTTAGTCAAAATGTAGGGTTTGGGGTGTCTTCTTACCCAACCCAATCCCTAACCTTAAACTCTAGCTAGCACTTTAAGGTATTCGTTATACTAACTACTTACGCTTTTAAGAATCCCTTGAGGGTTATAACATTACAATTGATCTAGCCAAAATGGTCTACTTGTCTTGTGACAAGAAGCGATCTCTTCTTAGAGATGCTAAATTTGTTCTAAGGGTATAAATAGTTGCAAGACATCACATTACGTGTAAATATGTGATTCATTACCTCTATGCACTATAAGGTTTGCAATAACCGTTTCTTTTTTTGCTAAAGTCATGACGAATGACAATTTGGAGAATAACTTGCACAAAACCTACAAAGATTTACATCAAGGAGCTATGCCTACAACCTTTTGTTTAATGCAATGGAATTTTAGGCTTTAATATGTCATGCAACCTTTTCTAGATGCAACTTCGATAAATGAAGTTCATGCATGACCATTATTATAAGACTATTTTTGACTTAATCCATTCTAGAAGCATCTTTGCATGCAACATGCAAGTCCATGGTTTCATTTTCTTGTCATGCAATTCTTTGGACAACATCTAATGGATGTTAACGATTTTCTCATGCGAATCACAACAAGGAAGTTATTGCCTAAATGCAATATACGCTTGTTCTTTCTGCGGCCAATCAAAGATGCATTTAAACAATTTCATCTTTTAACCCTAAGCAGTATGCGCTTAGGAATTCCAACTTGGAAATGCAAGCAATCTAATTTGCATGACATGCACTAACCCTTGTAAATCGTTCAAGGAGATAATTTTCCAAATGTATTTTAGCTAGACTACGTGAATTCGAAACATGCATAAATGCATTCTTCCATGAAAATTTAACGTGCCTAATGCATCGCTTGAATGTGGAATCATCCTTTTAAGAACCTGGGCTTGAGGGCTCGTAGGGATGACCATGCGTATGCTTGGGGAAGAAACTTTTGCGCGTGCACCTTGCATCTTTTGTTTTGGAGCCATTTTTTATGTTGTGGAATTTGGACTCTGTGGTTTGTCCTTGCCTCTATGCGATCTCTGAAACTCCTTTCAAGCTTGGCAAAACAGTCTTAAAATCTGTCTACTTCTCCCTCATGCCGGAATACCCCTTTACAGGTGTGGGTTTTAAGAACCCGTGGAAAAAGCCTTGTGCATTCTTAGAAGCTTCTAAGGAAGCTTAGAAGCTTCCAAGAAGCTTCTGCTTCTTGACAGAATGACGTGGAGGGGGGGTAATGATTGAAGGGGAGGAGATTGACGACTGCCATGGCAACGTCAACGAGGAGGGTGTGATGGTGGCGGTGGAGGCGGCCTGTAGTGCTGCAACGGGCAGCAGCGGGCAGAGTGTGGCGGCGGCTCCCTGCGTGGCGACGGCAATGGCAGCACATCTGCCCCTTTCTCTCTCTTCGTGTCTCCCCTCATGCTCGACCTTAAAGAAGCTAGAATGAAGGGTAGTGCCTAGTTATCTTATACATCAGGGATGTTACCTTTAAGTTGGATACCCTTATAGATCCACTACTCCAAAATAGGAGAGAGAGATACATAGAAATGTATTGGTGGGAGAAGAAATGAGCTTTATGAGAAAGTCATGAATCAAATTGAGGAACCAAGAGAAGTTGGAAAACTCTCTCCAAGATGTGGATTGTAAGGGAATGCATTCATTAGTATGTGGAGCATAATGTATAGAATGATTGTGAACATTGACATACATCTAAGCTTTCAAAGTGGCATGAATGATAATGTGTAGCACACTATGGATGCACAATATTGCAAGTAACTAAGATTGGTTTGATAAATCCATCACTTATTGCAAGTACTAGTAGTATGCAATATTTGTAGGTACTAGTAAATGATGATGTCTCACCCAAATTTAACACCAAAGACTACTAAGAAGGTGGATAGTTAGTGAAGTTTGAAACATCTTTAATGAAAGATTGAGAGAGGAGAAGATAAAGATTGATATTGGAAGAATGCAAGACTCAATAGGCTTTTCCTTCTTCTTTGTTCTTCACTCTTACTACATGCTTCTTTCTCTTACATACAATAGGGATACAAAAGCTAATTCATATCTCTAATGGACTTTTTGCTAAACTACATCAACACTATCCTCTTTATATTCTTTCTCCATAGGCATGGTAATAGTGTTAATCTAATAAAAATATATGAAATCTCTTATCAAGCGTAGTATGATCTTGCACATGAACTCCTAAAGCACTTTTGGAGTAGTCAACATTTACCTAGTGTCTTGGTAAAGATATCTACCACTTGGTTATTAGTTTTGATGTTAACAAAGTGCATTTCTTTATCCACTACCTTCTATCTAATGAGTTCATAATGAGCTTTCACATGATAGACTAGGTTCTCAACCAACACAATACTACTTATGTTGTTAGAATAGAGTGTTATACTCCCATCAATGTCAATCGCCAAAATCATATTCCACTACCTTCTATCTAATGAGCTAATAATGAGCTTTGATATGATGGACTAGGTTCTCAACCAACATAATACTACTTATGTTGTGAGAATGAAGTATCACACTTCCATCAATGTCAATCCCCAAAACATAGTTACCATCCTAACCATGTTTTCTTACATATCTGTATATAACATTTTTTGTTTGGATTTGTACATATTCCTTAGTAAACAACCTTTTTTCTTTTGCAAATAAAATTTGACGGATTATATTACTCAAAAGATTGATTACAATGGTGTGCTCATGCTCAACACACTAGCTCGAGCTAATGCAAATTCACAAATACATCATGTATACAAGCCTCTCAAGGCAGTCTGAGGGGGATGGGGGCAAGAAGCCATGGAGGGGGGTGTATCGCCATCTCGGGTTGCCTACCTGCATCATGAAAAACAGGTCCTAGTCGCCCCAGGTGCGCATCAAATGACAACGGAGCTCCTGACGAGCCCTGGACTCACCCTGCACCTGATCCCATCGGCCACGAAGGGAGTGGATGATGGAGGTACAGAGCTCTGCTAAGGTCGCCTATGCTAAAAGTCTCTCCCCACTGAAAGCCTCCTGACAGTGCGCCTTCCATATATACCAGCTAGTAAGACTCCCTATGATCTCCCATACCTTCAAGCGGTCTGCTATGGGCTCCAGTACTTGGCGGATGGGTAGAGCCTCCAAACTGATCACTGCGCATGACCTTGCCTCGATAATGAATATTGTGTCCTACATCTTGGCCTCATACAGAAGGTGATGGCCATGGCTGATTGCCTACCAGCAGAAAGCTCCCCACGAGATACATCTAAGGCTAGGTGATATACGACGAAGGATGTGGCATGCTCCTCTCCACACGAACTATACCTCCTCACACGACCAAAGGCAATGCTTTAGTGTTTCCAAAGGCTGCTGTGTGTAGCGCTTGCAACCTCCCTCGTGCATCTGTGCAAGCCAACTTTCCACCGCCAAGCCTCTATGTGCCACCAACCATAAGAAGTACGACGCCCTCCTTGGCCTCTAGCTATCCCATAGGCGGCACTAGAAGGTCCGTCGGAAAGGCTCCGTGATGTTGTGCTCTGCCCAGTGCCTGCTACGTGACGGTGCCCAATCCATATCCTCCCGCATCAGTACGTGTTTGCCAATCCTGGTAGTGTACTCCAAGAACCTAGGTGGCTTCTTGGCAACCACAGTGGCCGGCCATAGCTACTCTCCTGGATCCCACTCCAGCTCATAAAGTGGTATGCCCTCCCAGATCCAAAGGCGCCACTCCTTGAGCTCCATCTAGAAATCATAGGGGTCCAGTTGCCATGTCTTCCCTTGAAGGCCCACCACCTGAATCCTCCTCCTCGAAAGGGCGGCTATCCCCTTATCTTACTGCCCTCTATCAAGGGCCAGACACTCCCCCTCTTGAACGGAAAAGAAAGTCCCCTGCGGGGCGCTGCCCACTCTACCTACCACTTGTAAGGGGATGCCTACTGGTGAAACCTAGCGGCCCATACCTCCTCGAGCTCTATCTGCTCTCGTATCAAGGGAGAAAGCCACTGCAGAGGTATTGCTTCATCTATCTCCCTTCTCCTCAACTTCACTCCTCTTTGGCAGCCTGATACTCATTGCAACACCTCCTCGTCCACCATCCTGTACACCTCCCGCCATGTCTTGATGGTTCGGCCTCCAAACCAACCCACTAGATATGGGGGCGCTCACTAATTTGTGCCCCTTCTCGATCTTTGACCTGGGGGTTCCAGATCACCGGATGACGGCCTATCTCCTCCTAGAAACCTAGGGGGCTCTGGATTAGGGCCTTACGACGGCCCTACCACACACAGAGTAAGCTGTGTAGGAAAGATGATCTAGGGGGGTGATCTGGGCTGACATGAAGATCCATCTCAGGGATGGCCTCCACTCACTGCCAAGACTTGGCC
Organism: Lygodium microphyllum; assembly: GCF_053477565.2. NCBI lineage: Eukaryota > Viridiplantae > Streptophyta > Polypodiopsida > Schizaeales > Lygodiaceae > Lygodium > Lygodium microphyllum. Next base: position 26,410,552 of record NC_141146.1, on the reverse strand, counting down.
TACAGTCTTGAAGACCCTCTTGCAATAAGACCTTCCAGGTCTACCCGCCTGGTGTGAGGCCGCAAAGAACTAGCTTGCCCAAGAGGGCCTTACTTTGATACTCTAGGTCTATGATCCCAAGCCCTCCCTCTGACCGATTTCGTATGATGGTTGCCCATGCCACCTTGGCCCTGGAATCCCTGGAGCCATCTAACCCTAACCAAAGGAAATTTCACAATAGGCAGTGAAGTTGCAATACGTAGGATGAGGATAAGCACCAAGATGTGGTGATGTACCAGGCCATCGCTAGGAGGTCCTCGTTAACCACCAGGGCTCCTCTCGCTAGTTAGAGGCGAGCCGTGCTCCAGTAGGTCAGTTTTCTTCGAATAGAATCAAGGATTGGAAGAAAGTGCTGGGTAGGAGTGATGTCAAGTCCCATCTAGAATCCTAGGTATCAGACGGTTTTCCCTCATGTTTACCCATCTAAATCAGAAGTGAACACCCCACTCCGTGCTACGGTGCGGGTCTATGAGGAAACCAACCGACTTTCACTAGTTGATTTTCGCTCCCGGTGCAGAATAGAACATGTCAAGAGCCAGCCTCACTCTCTCCAGCATCAACTCATCGTCCTCTATGTAGAGAGCTATATCATCTACATACTCTCAGACTAACAACTCAATCTGCTCTCTTAGTGGAGGTCGGAGGCCACATAATCCACTCACATGTGACCTGAGGAAGTGGGACATCACCTCTGCAAAGAGTAGAAATAGGTATGGGTCCAGGGGGCAGCCCTGTCGAACCGATCTCTCCAGTCGAAACTCCTCCCCTCGCCTTCCGCCTATGAGAACCCTGCTGGTGGCTGATCTTTAAAGTGTGGAGACCCTGCATATCCAAACCTGGGGAAAACCCAACCTCACCATGGTGCCCTCTAGGAAATCCGGGTCCACCATGTCATAAGTTTTCTCGAAATCCAAGAGTAGTACAGCCAGTCTCTAGCCATTGTTGTGAGCCCACTCTGTCGCCTCAAAGAAGGTGGATACCTTGTCTAGGATGCTCTTATCTTGGACAAAGCCTGTTTGTGTGTCATGGATGATGTCTGGAAGCATGGGGCGTAGTCACCTACCAATCATCTTTGGTAGCACTTTATATGCCACTAATAATAAGGTGAGCGGTCTCCACTGAGAAAGCTCCAATCGGTCTTTCCCAAGACTGGTGAGGCCTGCCAAAGGACACCTTGGCATCTATTGTGAAGTGAAAATCTCCTGGAAGGCCATCAATAGGGGGTCCTTCACCACTTCACATTAGCTAGTGAAAAAGGCCTTAGAGAGGCCATCCTTCACAATAGGTAGTGGAAAAGGCCTTAGAGAGGCCATCCTCTCTGAGGCATTTCTAACCATCCTATGTATGGAAAGCCTCCTCTAGTTCCTTCTTTGTGAAGGGGGCTAAGAGGGAGCGTCCCATGTCCTTTGTGACGAGGGACCGGATGTGATCCCAGACCTGTTGTCTACATCTCTGTCCTCTAGATGAGGTTGTCACCTACTAGAAAAGGCACGTGTAATAGTCATGACCTCATCTGGGCTAGAACGAGTCCTCCCCCATACTGATCTTGAAGGTTGCGTACCTGCGGTGTGAGGTTGGTGCACCTGGAAGAACTCCTTGCACATCGTGTCCCCCTTCCGCACCTAGAAGGATGCTGAGGTGTGGAAAGAGAACTCGGAGTGCTTGTCCTCTAGGCCAGCCAAGGCTGCTTGCATGCACATCCCCTGTGCGTGGAGGGTGGGATCCCTTGGTGTCTCATGTATTAATCTCTGTGTTGCTACAAGGTCCCGCTGGAGTGCTCTCTCCTCCTCCCAACTCTACTGCCTAGCCTTATGGCTGCCTCTTGGAGAATTCTACTCAACTCAACTAGGACCTCTGCAACCTCCTCTGCAATCCGGTCCCTCTTACCCCACTCTCTGGTCCAAATCTTCTCTATTTGTCTTGTCACCTCTTCCCTCCTATAAATCGAGTCAGGGATCCGACAAGACCATGTGTCTAGGATGGATGTTGGGGGATCAATTGTCAAGAGAATCGGGCAATGATCGGACAATGTGGTGCCTCCCAACTGCCCAATCTGGCCTCTAGGAGAGCCTCCCCACTCTCCCACATAAAACTTGTCCAACTGCTCTAGCAGGGCTCCACCTAGCCGCCTATATCCCCCCAAGATAAGTCCAGTGACCTTTCCCTCTTTTGGAAGATAGGGTCTCTCCAGGCATCACGTGCTCCTACTGCCAATAGAAAGACCTCCCATGCCTCCTGCTCCTCCCAAGCCATGCCCTGGTAGTTTTTGCCTCTACCCTGTTGGCCCTCCAAAGCCTCCAAGTTGTTGAAGTCTCCTTCAATGCTCTAGGATTCCACCTCTGGGAGTCCATCTGCAATCTCCACCCAGAACCTGCTACATGGCCTAACCTCCGTAGGGGCATAGACATTGAGGACTCCAAGGCACGAGTCCCCAATATCCAGTCTGATCCATAGAACCCTCCGTGCCACTATCATCCTGTGATCTTGTACACATGCGGTGAGATTTGGGCCAATAGAGGTGCATACGCCTCTACTCTTGCCGTGGGCACCTATGGCATGCTCCCAGTAAGTGTGCTGCTCAGGAGTGCCTTCCCTACTCGCTCAGCCTGGGTGGGAGTGAGCTTGTACTCTTGTAGAAGTAAGATGTCACAATCCATCTAGCAAGGGCAGGCTGCATCTCTTACTGAACAATCAACTTTCTAGAACCACATGCCCCACTGTAGTGGAGACTATTCACATTCCAGGGTGCAAGGTGTATGCTCATGAGGGTATGACTGACCGAAGAGGCATCTGTTCGATGTTGAAGCTGCTAATGAAGAGGAAAAACTATGGGGCATACAAGTACATTTTGCCGCTGGTCTGGACCGGGTGAACTCCAGTCCCCCATGATTGCCCTCGACCGGGCCATAGGGGTGATAGATACTCCAGGTGGTACTATCAATGTATCTATTAACGAAGCTGAGAGTCATGACTTTATACACTGGTAGAAACGGGCCGCCTATGCCAGGGGTCACTCGATCACATTGCACGGAGCTCTCCACTGTGGAGGGGCTTGAAAGATAATGCTCAAGTGTGGGACCTCGGTACCAGCCCACCAGTTGATGTCCATCATGCAATCAGGCCACTACTGTGCAAATAGTGCTAATCCTTCTTCTCCAATCCACTGGGAGGTGTGGTCCGCCACATGACTCTTCAGCTCCTCCTCTATTTGTGTCGTCGTCCAATCCTCTGAGTGAGAGGACTGAAGGAAAAAAGCGTAGTTTGGTCCATCCGATGGTGCTAGTAGATGGACGTTGCCTCTCCTTGACTTACGAACCTCGAATATCCCCACCTCAAGAGGTAGTGGAAACTCTCCGCACTCCGCAACTCTCAGTAGGACCATGGGCCATTGTGGAAGAACTCCTGTGGCAACAACTGTGCCTGTCTCGAGAAAGTGTGATGGGTGGTAGGGGCAGATGAGTTGGTGGCTGTGTGGGAGGGAGAGCACTGTTGGCGCAAGGAGGATGTAGGCGTATGTGGCTCATCACCACCTATGGGAGGAGGGGGTGGGTCTGGGGGGATAACCCAAACCGGGTGAAGATTTGGGGGTGTGCTCCAGCAGGGGAGGTGGTGGTAGGGAAGTGGGGGGTCGTGGGATGGAGGGATGGTTGGAGGTACGTATTGGGTGTGGAAGGAGGGATGGTGGCCCTCGCAGGGGGGGCTATGGGCCAGGGTTAGTGGGGGAGGCATGGGAAACGAAGGGGGAGGGGTGTGGAAGCTATGGGATCTCAAGTGAGGTGGTATGTGGTGTAGGAGATGGATGTGGGGGACTGTAGTCCTGTCGGGTGGGGCGATCAGGGGGGATTGCGGAGTGCTCTGCCAAGGGGGCTTCACTCGCCCTCCTGCTCCCTACTGTTGATGAGGCTGGGTCTAAGGAGTTGTCTATGCCCCCCCACCGCTGCCCTCTCTCTCATCTCTGGACCCATGTGAAGCCATCAGGGTCCACTTGTGGGCGTCTTGATGGAGCCGCCTTGCCCCGAAATGCGTACAATCTGCCGCATGATGTCCAAAGTCGTGGCAGCACAAGCACTGCCCTACTTGCCCAGTCACAATGACCTGCTGCCTAAAGGAGTGACCTCTAGCCTCAATCTCCAAGAACTTTGATATTCTTTTTGTGTCTTTCATGGACACTCATACCTTTGGGATTCCTGCAGCTTTCACTGCATTCGCGAAGGAAGCAGGAAGAACTATGCCAAAGAGCCACATTCAAAGTCCACCACTAACTTGCTGTACTCTACTGGTAGTCCAAGGAAAAGTAGGGTGACTGGGTGTCTTAGAAAACTATTGTGGAGTGCAAACGACACCACTGTGAAGCCGCTATACTAGGGAACCATGTAGATGACCCCCTTCATGGAGGCATAGGACAAGCTCTCCATTAACTCATGGATTGCATCTGCAGAGGTGAGTTGAACCATGAAGATCCCTCGATCCATGAGGACTGCCTCCCTGATCTGCATTGTACCAATGCACAATGTGGAGTGGAGCCAATCTCGTAGCTGGGCCCTCAATCAGGAGTGTGCAACGACCTGATCAAAGATTGCTGTTTCTTTCAACTCCAACTCTATGGCTCAGACAGCCAAGAGCCGTTCCTCAGAAAGGATGATGCGCAAGGTGTTTGACCAGGGGACACTTGTAGAATGTAGCAACGTCTGACCAGAGGTTTCCATTAAGAACGTGCCAATCATACTGCTGAACTGCCAGAGGGGGAGGGATTGTTGCTGTAGATGGAGGGAGCAACGCGGGGGGAATGTACAATGGCAATGAAGGGGGGCAAGGTTTGTTTTCTGACGATGATGGAGACCCCTGGAACCACGAACGATATCGTCAAACTAAAACCACGCGGGTGAGGGCCTGGAGCTGTAGGGGGAAGGAGACGAGGAACGATGTAGGAGTTGGGGGGTGGTCGGGGCGTCAGAATGGGGGGGTGCAGCAGGTGGTAGGCCTGGAGCAGTGAACAGAAATCGCAAGGTGGGGGAAGACAGTGCGTGGGCGTGGTGTGTGTAGTGCGAAGGGGTTGTTGGCGGGGGGAACCACAGGGCGGGGGGTGAGGGGGCGTGAAGGAGCATTGGAGGGAGTAGCTCGGAGGTGCTAGTGTCTGGCGGGGGAAAGGTTCATCGTGACATGGAAGAGATAGGCGGGCGAAATGGGTGGGTTGCGGGGGGCGCGATGGATTGTTGACGTTGACCGGTGGGATAGGTAGCGGGGCGCATGTGGGGTAGAACAGTGGTGACGAGCAATGGGATTTTTGCAAAAACACTTAAGAATGAGATACCAAAAGTAGTAACAACCTAGGTTTGTAACATTCAAGTTTACTATCATCTTTTCGCCTACTAACCATGGGTTAATGCTTGCTTCAATCCATAGAATGCTTTCTTCAACCTACTTATCCTATGATACCATTCTCTTAATGTCTACTTTAATCCATATAAGGCTTTCTTCACCTTGCAAAATGTAATGTGTATATTTGGGATGTACATACCTTTTCACCTACATTTCCTTAGTGTACATATCCAACCCATGTATTTGAGCATATCCCTTAGCAACTTATCTATATTTTTAATTCTAGGAGACCTCTGACCATGAGTTTTTACATATCCCTTAGTGACCAGTCTAGATTTATAATGCTCAAATATAGACTCAATTTTTCTTTTCACATTATATACCGATTTGCCAATCAATTTCCTTCTATTCATATGGTAGCTTCATTAATCCTAGATATGATTTATTGTAAGTGCATCCATCTGTATGTCCATAGATTATTTCTAGCATTTGTTTCTAACTACCACTTGAAAGAAAGTAAGCTCTTGATGTTGTACATGAGACACCATGTATGCATTGTGCATGCTTATGTATTCATTGTACTATTGTGCTACACAAGCTCAACATCAGGATCGTTGGACACAACCCTTTTTATTTCAAAGGCCCGATGCAATTAGAGACATAGGTGCCTCTCACATAGCCTATTTAGATGCAAATCCTTACAATGAATCAAGATCTACCATGTGCAACTAATATGATGACTTGATGCTTGGAGTGTAGTGAGTGCACTTAGCTTGCCTCAATTTAGTTATAATACCTTGATAAACTTATCTTCATGATCTACACATGATGCTTCAAAAGCTCATGTTCTCACTTTTATTCTCACACACATCATGGAGAAGAGTCATAGATGATGTGATAGAGAAGAAGTACAGAAGAAAGAGAGCTTCCCATTGCACATCCCTTGCTCTTTCACACTCTCAACCTTACACACTCACACTTACTATAGGCATGGAGAAGAAGGGGAGAAGAATGATAAAGCTTCACTTCTTGTCTCTCACTCACACACTCTCACTCTCTCCCTCTTCCTCACTCTCACACAATGAAGCAATAGAGTAGCAAGATGATAGAGAGCTTGAGTGTGCATACACATGAATAGCATTTCCATTAGATCTGATTCTTTTTATACACATTTTCTATGGTTTCTCACCTTGTGGACATCCTACCTAATCTAATGGACCAAGACCAGTCATCTCTACCATACATAATCAATGAACTGTATTCCTTATATACATTTTAATTGTTGCATCTTCTAACCTTGTACATAAAAAATATTTACAACCTGCAAAGGAGGAAGTATGGCTCTTGGTTTTAAATAAAAAATTAATTGTGCAATGTATCACATCATAAAAATAATAGTACAAATGCTTGCATTTTGTGGATAATATTTCCTACAGCACAAAATTATCGATTGAAAATCATAGTGCATTTCTTTACCATTATTGTAACTTCTTATATATTTTTTTCAACATTATGCCCCCTCCTAAATGAGTGCCATTCGCATGCTATTCACATCGAAGATGGCATGTTATAGCTTGCACAAAAAATATAGAATGCTAGGATAATTAGTAAATAAGCTTGGATAGAGGAGGAATAAGTATTGCTAATAAAGGACTGCTGTTGAAGATGGGCTGGATCATGCTAAAGCTAAGGTTGGTCGGTATACTTGTAGATGGAAAATGAAGAGGTTGTGGCTCCATGATGGTCACCTGGAAGTAACTAGTAGATGGAAAATGAAGAAGTTGTGGCTCAATGATGGTCACCTAGAAGTAACTAGTAGCATGTGGGAGCAACCCATGCTGAGGGGTATTTAGTAGATCCTTCATAAAATCTAAAAGCCAATTTGTGCTCTTGCTAAGGGGTGTTTCTACATTAGGGAAAGGTTTGAGTAACAAAGGGCCCTTTAAGGATTTGGATTGGTTTCTCAATCATATCTCGACTAAATTAAAATAAAGAAAGAAGAACATCTCATCAATGGCTTGATTTCCTCCAACTTTAGGATCCAATTTGTATTAAATAAAAGTGAAAGCTCTCTCTTCTCCCTTTCTTTTCTCTACTTCATGTTTAATGAGCCAATTACTAAAGATTATTTTAAAAAAACTCCAAAATAACATCCCACCTCCAAGAAATTTGATTATGACCTCTAGATGTTGACTTATTCTAGTCACTTTATTTTCTGGTTAACTTTTCAAGTCTCTTGTTTTCACTTTGAATATATTCCCTTATTGTATAGTTTACTTGTTTCTCTTCTTCCTTCTCTTTTCTTCTCAAAATTCTATTTTTATCTACATTCGGAAGAAGCCTTCTCAACATTACTCTTTCTTTGTATTATGACAACACCATTGGAAGAAGCTTGAGGTGGCATTTTTATTGCATAACAAAAGATGTCACACTTTCACAAGCTACAAATGGCAGACTTTACCGAATGCTTATATTTCAACTACTTTGAGTAATGTAGCTATGGCTACCTCTCACATAACCATTGTATGCTCTCAAAACTAATATAGTGAACTCATAGATTTATGTTCTCATTATAGTCTATCCACAAAGGTTCATCAATGGCACCAGGATTCAAATGATACACCTCAAGCAAGCTCCATCTCCATAGCCTCAATCCCCGCATGAGCTTCACATAAGAGAAGAAGAAGATGAAGAATAAGAACAAGAAGAGGAAGCAAGAGCTTCTCCTACACCAATCCCTTACTCTACCTCTCTCTCTCTCTCTCACACACACACACATACACACACACACACACACACACACACTCTCTCTCTCTCTCTCTCTCTCCCCATCCGTTTGTGAGGTGCCTCCTCCATTAGGCCCAGAGGAGTCCTCTAGTAGTTGATTTATTTCATGTCCATACACAATGCCACCCAATATCCATAGTTGAGGATGGGAGTCCCACTTCTACTACACAAGGGAAGCCTGGATAGATCACCCTTAACCAACAATCTAGCACCCACCCAAGAAAAATCACTTTGTAATCAATCAGAGGTACAAATAGGGGTGAGTGTAACTCAAAACCCTTACCCATAACGTAAAATCTTAGCTCTCATCTGCTAAAACAGTTATAGACTTGGAACTAGTCCTATTGATATACGGGTCATGATTTAGCGAGCTCTATCTAGTGTTGGCCGACTTATCAAGTCAACCCAGCCATACATATTTTTTCCTCTATTAGGTTTGCTTTAGTTTTCTAATTAGTAGAGCATAATATCATACTATGAGAATATATAAAAGAAAATTCCTTTTATTATTTCATTAAATAGGATTCATTAAAGTCAAACTTTAGCATATAGTAAACAATTCAAAAATCAAATACTTTATTTAACAATAATCAATCCCATAGGATTAGGTTGTATTATGTGATTGTAATCTGTTTGTGGTGGTCAATAGGGAATTTACTAGTATAGAGCCCCTTTAAGCTTTGTTAAGTCTCAAGATCCATCCTACATAATAGAGGCACTTATCAGTTGGCCCTTTGCCATCTCAAACACTCAAATAATCAAAGCAAAATAAATACTTACCTCCCTCAAGAGCATGACCCCCCACCATAGGTGAGTTTTTTTCACTCTTCTGTAGAGTTCTAAGGAGCATTGAGATGGGGATCCTAGCATCCCAAACCACCATATTCTATAAGAAGTCTAACACGGACTCGTAAGATACATATCTCATCATGTTCAATTCAAAATTATGCACAACCCTAGAAACATTGTTTTTAATGTACTTCTTAACATATGCAATGCATAGAGTTTATGCCTTCATTAATTTCCAATGTATCCTTTCCTAAAAGTATACCATGATTTTAGTATGTTTCCCTATTTTCTAATAGTAAATTTGAGTAATTATAGCCATACATAATTTATGAAGTAAAAGACTCATCTTACATGTCTTTCTATTATCGCTAGATTCTTTCTTTAATTATGATGAAGTAATCACATAAGTTAATCAAAGAGTTTATGAAATTATTTGAGATAAATTTAAGAATTTCAAAATAGCTGTTTTTTTTCCTTCGTCAATTTGTGTATAGTACTTGAAGGGAGGGGAATTCGCATTAAGCATTTTAGTTGTCTATTTTTACAAATGAGTAGGGCTTTTGCATGATTTTTGAGAGGGACCTACTCATTTGTGTATAGTACTTGAAGGGAGGGGGAATTCACATGTAGCATATTAGTTGATGCCATTGATGATGTTAGGATAGGGCTCTATTTTTGAAACAACTCTCCTACTCCTGTTTGTATAGTACTTGAAGGGAGGGGGGATTAAAATTTAGCATTTTAGTTGATGTCCTTGATGATGTTAGGACAAGGCTCTATTTTTGAAACAAGGTTTTTTTTGTCCTTGAAATCAAGAAAAGCTTCTATGAATTTTTAAAGAAAGACCTTGTATGTGTAGTGGCCAAGGCAAAGGCATGTTGCAGCATCCCTCCAAGGCTCACGACTAAGGCGGTGACCAAGGCATAGAACTTGGCATACTTGGCAATGGGTTATGAAGGCTTTATTGGTGTGGTTGATTGAACCTGAGAAGCCATTGCTCACTTGTAGGAAAAACTTCTCGAGAGGTCACCCATCCCAACATTCTAGTCACTCAACTATGCTTAATAGCCAAGTAACTATCAACTAGGCTAGTTCTTGTTGTTTCTTTATACTACAAAGATAGTTTTAATAATCTTGTATTGGGAAGTTCTCTTAAGTACCTCTATTTATGAATTGGCATGTAACATCTATTCAATAATAACAATTATCATTGTTATTAAAACATGGTTAGTACTAGTTTAAAATGTGTGTATTTAATGTTACAATTAAAATCTTCTAAGCACACATGTATGCAAGTGTATCAACTTTACATAATAATTTATTTCTCAATACAAAACAACTTTCCTTAAAGCAAATACTTTTACACATTGCTTTATTTTAACAAAATGTGAATGCACATTGTTTACTAAGGTGAACATAATAATGGGGACATTATTTATTAATCTAAATTGACTAATGGGGGAATTGCACTCTCTCATTCATTCCTCCATCACATAACAAGATATAAACAAAAAGTAAGAAGAGAGCTTGACAAGATTGCACACCATAAGAATGATCTTATTCTTGGTTTTTTTTTTCTTTTATACTACATGATGGCCTTGGATTTTTGGGCATCCTCCCATCTCATAGACTTAAACCAATAAAAAAAGTAAGAAGAAATCTCCATAATATTGGACACCATAAGAATGAGCTTATTATGACTTAAGCTGATCTTGTCTTACCTTGCACATGCTCTTTCATTTTTTATAAAATCTTTTCAACTTCTTGGGTCAAGATTTTTATGCTTACACCTCACTCAAGACATCATTTCAATTTTCACGGGAGTGAGCCATCTCTCTTTACAAAATAAAGTTTTACCAAAAAATTACAAGTGCTTGAGAGAGGCATTGTTTTCTACTTTACTTTTTATTCTAAAAATGTTCATATCTTTTTGTTCATATTTTCTTTTTCATGCCTTTGTAGAAGGGATTAACATAAGCCTCGTCCTATCATTTTGCTAGTCCCATTACACTCTACAAACTTGGTGGGTGGGTAGCACTATGTGGCTAGTGTTGGTGGGTCATGCAGAGAGGGTGACTCATAATAATGTTGCAATTTTAGGCCATTTTTTATGTGGATTGGTTTATCTCATACTCTCGCTCAAGGGCTAGCTTTCCATTAAGGGAAAGGAGGAAGAGGACAATATGATGAGGGCCACCGATGTTGCTAGGTTGGTTAAGTTGATCTTCAAGCCAATCCTTTTTTCTTTTTTAGAGAAAATAGAAACTTCATTGTTTGGTTCCTTGATGTTGGGCAAGGGGAGTGGCCACAATGGTCTTTCTAGGCACACCTCTTACTCATCATGTAGCTCTTCAAGGTTTCCCTTGTAGCCAAAGATGTGGATGGAAGAAAGGGGTAGCTTCAACTAGTGAACCTACTAGCATTCATATCCTCTAATAGCTCAAAAAAATATGAGGAAATATAGTAGCTTGAAGAACTAGTCTCACCATGGTATATCTATGGATTCCTACATTAATGTCAATAGAGAGTAGGTACAAACCCTCTTCTTGTACCACCTTCTTTTGATTGAGTAGCTGGAGAAGTAATCTTAGATACTTGCACATGGTAATGAAAGCAGGGTTTGAACATGAGCGGAAGAAGTCACATGTGAACCATTTGACTAAAGGAATCAAGTCCTTCTCGAGGAACTTGAGGCTATCTTCCAACTTATCAGCATTAACATTGTATCTTAGAGGAAAATCATACGTGCCATACTTTTTGAAGTCGTAGTCAACTCTCTATCTCCTAATATAACGCATGTAGTTGGGATCCCCCATTTCAAAGGGCAATGCATTATAGAATGCTCTCCATGCTTTCATGTTGTCATCCAAAATGTTCCTTCTCCATCATCTTGGTTGGGAGCTGTAGCCCTTCATAGTCCTTGGCACCTCAAACACTTGTCTTGGTACTAGTTGATTGGTTTTCACACTGCCACATTCAAGTGTTTTGAGTTTACTACTCCAACCATTTCTTCTAGGTGAAAGGTGAGGATACCTGAATTACCTTGTGCATTGTAGAAAGTGGCAAGACCTTTCTAAGTCCCCATGGAAAGTTGAAAGAGAACGACATTGGGAACTCTTGAGTCTCCCACTACTCCCATGCATTGATCTCCCTATCCCAACTAATGAAAATATACTCCCCTCATTGTGGGAAGGGCATAATTGGTACTACTAGCTGAGTCTAACTTAGGTGCAAGTGGTGGTAGCTCTATGGGTTGGAGTGGGTTCTTCACTTGGCACAATCCAAATCAGCCTTAGGTTTTCTATCGAGATCTAGTTTCCCTCAATTGCAAGTTATGATCTTCATTGGTCACCCTGTATTCTATCTGGAGTACTTTTGTTTCCATGTTGTGTCTAAGTGCCACTTTTTGAGTTGCAACTTCCTTTTAAGATTTTCAACAATTTCCTCCTCACATGGCCTTGACAAATCAAGCAATGCATTGGTGAAAATTTATTGTTGTGCCCATATCACCCTTTCTATTTCCTTCCCCAATCGTCAAATTTTTCTCACACTCATCTTGGGCTAAGTGGGTGGTCAAGTCATGCATGGCATTGGCATTTCTCTTCTCCCATTGATGTATCTTCTCCTTGGCTTGCTCGAGCCTCTTGTTTTTCCACTTTGTGTGGACTTCTAGTGTGGTTTTTTTTTTCCTCCATGTTTAACTCAATGTTTTCCTCCACTCCATTTCATATTCTAGTTGCTTTTTGAGTTGTGTATAGTTATGTGTGCCTTTTTCTATATTTTCTAACTCCACAAGCTTCCATCCCTATGTAGTTCCTCCTCCTTGGTTTATCTTGCTTCTTCCAAAACTCTTATTAGTTTCCCTTGTAGCTTCTTTAGTACTTCTAGATCTCCTTCAACCTTGGCCTTCTTTTTTATGGCTTTGGCATATTGACCTTTGAGCTGCACTTGATTCTCTCTCTCAACTTTGCATTGCTCCCATAGCTCCTCATATCCCTTTCCTTTGTCATTCCTCTCTTTTAGTATAGCCAATTATTTCTTTAGACTAAAGATTTTTGTGATTTTGTCATCGATAAGGTGCATGAGTTTCTTTGTCTCTTCATAACACTATGAAAGTGTAGCAATTTGTATTCAATAGCTCATAGGCCATGATCTCTAGCTTGCTTTTTTGCTTCAGGGACTAAGATGGAAGGTGTGGTTTTCACAATTGGTGGAATAGGTGTTTCTAGTGAAGACTTGACTTTTCCCATGATTGGTGGCCTTTTTGAAGGTCTTGTCCTATTACACTAGTACTTACTTTTGATAAGCTTCCTTGGTTGGGGTTCATTAATACTAGTTCTTCCACCCTTGAGGGTTGTTGGATTGATCATTTGATGGCCAAGGCTAGATCCTACTCAACTGTTTGTTTTCTAAGGTGCTTCTCTTATTTGTTGAGATGGAAAGTTCAACATGTGTGAACATTGAAGATGGACCACCTGGCAATTGGTCTCCACATCTACACTTAGCACATCGGTGTGTTACACAACACAGATCTTGAGCATGTTTTAGCTATGGAGGATAGAATATATAGACATGATCCATGTGACATGGACAAGAGACAATGAATTTTACTCAAGTGAATTAGGTTCCAAGATTAAGTGCTTGGACTCATAAACACAATCTTGAGTAGGACATGACAATGATTAAAAGGACAAAGTATAATAGCATTGCATTGAAATAATAACGAACTACATGCTTATATAGCCTTTAGGTTGTTCCACTCTTCTCACTATGCTTATGGAATACAGAACATCCCTTCGTAGAGCACACATCATTTGTCATATCTTTCAACACCCCCCTCAAATGATGAGTTTCTACACTTGTTGGATTTTTCCCCCCCTACATGATGACACGGTCCAAGAGACTAGCTCATAGGGAGCCTACTCAAGTTAAAGCTTAAAACTGTACATCTTTGGCAAGGGTTTTTACAAAACAACATCCACCAAGGGAAACACAATCCATTGTGGAAAAACACATGATCCGCTATGGGAAAGATACAATGAAAATTTCATCAAAACAATATATTAGAATTGTTGATAGCGAAAGCATCTTCTTCATTCATGAACTGATTTTGATGGTTACCATTTTGCACATGTTGTGCTCTTTTCCTTGTGGAAACATTCACTAACCATGTGGCTAGTCTTACGACAATAATGATATGTGAACCGATATTTATTGTCGGAGTTGAATCCTCGGCCTCAGCCCTTTGCTTCATAATTTTCTTTGGTGTACAACAAGGTGTCTCTCTATGTTGAGACAATTTCATTTGCATCTTTATTTTTATGTGTAGTTTCTTCATCAAGTAGAGAATGCTCTATGTCTTTAAGTGAGAGTTTTGAAACATTACTTAAGGTAGATACAAGGTTCTCATTAGGCTCTTGGTTTACACTTGCTAGCAAAATTGCTATGGCTTCATCTTCATCAATGTTCATGGTTATAGAAGAACTATCTTTTACATCCAGCTTGTAGAATTGCATGAATAATTTTACATTGGAGTTTTTAGCTTGAGTCTATCCCAATTATTTTATCAAGTTCCTCCCAAGTCGTTTTAGCATCTCTGATGCTAGAGATATGACGCAACACATCATCACTTAGTGCACCCAGATAATGATGCCTAGAGCCTTTTTATTTATCCTCTTCCAGTCTTTGTTTTTTTGGTGGAGCTACTGCAAGGATCATGCTTTTTGAATCTACATTCCCACCATCTACATCTGCATCTGCATCATCTTCAAAGAGATCCTAGAGGTCTTTTCTCATGAGGTGGTACATGGTCTTTTTCTTCCATGCATGGAAGCCTTAACCATTAAATTTTTCTATTTGTTCATGTTTAGAAATTTTGGGAGAAGGAGGTCTTACGACAAGTTTATGAGATAATTGGGTAGTGTCTATCCTTTCACAATGGCCAATAAGAGAGCTGAAACTAATTGTGTCAATCAATCAACATTGTTTGAGTATTAAGAGATACTATACTTGAAGCTTGATGTTGATGTTGAATCTTCTTACTGAGCTTGAATCTTCCCCTCCTTCATAATTTGATGTGGGAATCCTCAATGGTACAATAGATTAGGGTGGCAAGGACTTCAATGTACCAAGAAAATGAGAGAAATGAAGAGTTTAAAGAGCTTGAGTGAAACTGGCTATAGCTTCTTGCATTAGGGTTTTGCAGGCTACTGATCTTTTCCTTACAACAGCATGTAGAAGCGATCATTCATGGAAATGTTTTATGGGGATAGAGCTTGGATATGGAGCTTCAAAAGCGCTATGATCATAGGATGAATGGTGGCTTGTATGCACAATGATGAGTGTACGACTACATTAATATGGCATCATCTAACCAATGACCACCACTTGTTGCAATGAGGCCAATCTTCCACTATGATGTAACAAGGAGAAGCTCCAAGAGAAAAGAAATAAGTTCTCAAAAGAAATCTTAGTTAGATATGCCTTGCTTTAAGAGATCCAACTCCTCTAATGAAAGCAGGTAGGTGCTGGCTATGGTAGACAAGAGAGTGTGTGAAAATGAAGTGAGAGATGAGATCATGAACTAAAATTGAGCTGGGACTAAGATTGAGCAGAGTTGAAGAGATAGAGAATTGAGTTAGAGCTATGATGAGCATGGCTCTGATACCATGTCAAAAAACATGGATCTCTTGAGCATGGTTTAGCTATGGAGGATAGAATACATAGACATGAACCATGCTAACATAGACAAGAGACAATGACTGTTACTCAAGTGAATTAGGTTCCAAGATTAAGTGCTTGGACTCATAAACACAATCTTGAGTAAGACAACAATGATTGAAATGATAAAGTACAGTAGCATTGAATTGAAATAAGAACCAAGTACATGGTTACGTGGACTTTAGGTTGTTCCACTCTCCTCACTATGCTTATGGGATACAGAGTATCTCTTCCTAGATCATACATCATTTGTCATATCTTTTAATGTGGTGGTCATTATGATCTTCACATGGCCATTGACTTATCACTTATTATATTTAGATTTTTACATCTACCTGTATAGTTAGGATAGTTATAGTGCCAGTTAATTAGTATAGTTAGTTATGCACTATTTGACTTAGAAGGCCACTTTCCTTTATGTTGTATCTTATCTATATTTTATTTACATTGTATTGTGTGTGGAAGAAGAAGAAAAACCAGCATGAAAATGTTTTGGCCTCCATCTCTCTTCTTATATTCTTGAGTGAGCTTCCTCTTGTGTGTATGGTGTGTGTTTGGTATAGAAGCTCAAGCAAGTCTCTCCACCATGCAATTCTTGACATGGTATTAGAGTAGTATCATTGAGAGAGGCTAGTTTTGAAGGCTGAAGTGAAGGAGAAGAAGCAAGGATTCAAGCAAGAAAGCAACAACTAAGAAGTTCTCCCATTTTTGCACTCTTTCTCTTGGATAGTGCCTATGGAGAAGTAGGGCAAAGTGAAAATCTCATATTACCATGAAATTTGATATGCAAGCATAGCTAAGCCCTTTCTACTTTCTCACTACGTTTTTGGGCATCTGAGGTAGTTTTTGGCCCCGTTTTAGATGTGCTGTCAGTTGAAAGTATGTACATATGTTAGAGATTTCAAATCTGAAAGTTTTGAGGTGTTTGCCAAGAAGAAAACATAAGTTTTATCTATAAAAAGGTTGCAGATTACATATACTATTGAGTAGTCAATGAGAAAGACTACGTGGTATATTATTGTGCGCTTTGTATCATTTTTGTGATAATGGCAAAGAACAATGAAAACCCTATCATTGAGAAGTTGAACAAGAACAACTACCCATCATGAAAGTTTTGTGTGCCAAACTTCCTTATTGGAAAATGCCTTTATGAGTTTGTTTCAAGTGAAGAAAAGAAGCCAGAGCTGAGTAACTCTGCGAGACTATGGATGAATTAAAGACATGGAAAGAATGGAATGTAAAGGATAAAAAGGTGATGTATTGGCTATTTGTAGTCATTGATAATACTATGCTGGGACATATGAGGAATGCATAAACTTCACATGGACCTTGACAATGTTTTAAAACATATTTTCAATAAATACAAAGGCACATAATATTCTACTCAAGCAAGAGTTGAATCCTTGATAATGATGATTTTATTTCATTTACTTTGGGTGGCCTTAATAATGAGAAGGCTTGGAAATCATATATCACTTCTGTATATGTACAAAAGCCATTTCTAGATTTTGATGGGTAAGTGTCTCTCATGATTATCGAATAGATCAATATGCAGGGTGACTCATCTGAAAGAAATGGTGAACACCTCCAAGCATTTTACTAAAGTTTAGGAAGGGGACGTTGGTAGGTGAATAGGGTAGTTGGCCTCTAACAACCCCCAAGGAAACAACACATGATAAAGACCGAGGATTTCACCTCAACAAAACCCACAAGACGGCACCACTGAACATATGATAAAAATTTCTTGATCACTCACTCCTCATAGAGACTTAAACTCAACAACTTGAGAAGTTTAAACCTTCAAGCTCAGAATTACCATTTCTAGAGAGAATCTGATGCCGAAACAACCATGATAGAGACTCTGACAACAAGAGCTTTCAGATTCACACAACTCTTATTTTTAGGGATGGCAATCCCATGCAACAAACTGCCCCATAAAGCATGATTGCATCAAGTAGTACAAAATCAGTTATAGACCCTGTCTGTTCTTCTTTTCTCATAGCACACATAAATACAAACCAAATACATAGGTACTCAAAGCTTTATATGGCCAACTTTCATGCCAACATGCTATAAGCATTTCACTGCTATGGACGTTCCATTACTGCATAAAAACAGAGTTTAGACTAATATAGCAATGGATAATTATGATGACTTTCATGAGAAACCAAGTTGGTGACATAAATGCTGCTGAATTCACCTGTTTCCTCATAGAGCACAAAAATTACCTCATCGAGCATTACACAAAATAGTTCATAACTTTCTAACCAGACCTCAGATCACTGAGCTTCAAACAGGAAAGTTGTAGCTCTCTTTCCAATCTATACTTCATTTGCATAAGCCCATTGACTTCATCAGCCTTGCCATCCTACACCATAGCTTCAATAACCTTAGCTTTACGATCTCTTTCTTTTGACAATTTGTTCTTCTTCTTTTGAGCTTCTGATTGCTCCCTCTTGAGCCTGTAAGATTCTCCTTCTCCCTCCCCACCTCTCTCTCTCTCTCTCACTCTCACACTGATTTTCTTGTGTCGAACACTTCTCTTCTCTTCTATTTTCCTTTTTTTTTTAAACTCTTCACGTTTTTTCTTTTTCTCCAATTTTTTCAAGTTGCCCCTTGCTTCCCCTTAGTTGTTAGATGGAAAACATGCCCCTTGCCACATAAAATTTCAATCGAGGACTCAAAATCATAAGTTAGAATGCATTTTTTTCTCTTCCTACGTGAGATGTGTCTCAAAAGTGAAAAATCATTACCACGTGTCAAACATGCATGGTAGCACTTGGGGCTTCCATCTATAAACCCCACTCTCGCTACGGGTAAGTGTTAAAAAGACAAAAAAATGATATTTACATGTGTCACCCCACTTGATTTCATGCAGTATCATGTCCCCGATCGCTCATTTTCACTCACCATGATTAGCTACCCTCTGATTTGGAACACAAAGTGTGAACAAACCTTTATTAAAAGCTTTGAAAACATCTGATACTACATCTACAGTTAGCCCTTAGTCTGGGAGACTAAGGGGTAGCCCCATATCTTCAGGTGGATCTACAAGTGTTGCAGGTAAAGACAAAGGAAAGAAGAAAGTGTTGTATGGTAATGATGCATCTACTAGTAATTTGGGATTTGATGGAGATTTTAGTGGTTTCAGAGAGTTTGGATGATGAGCTTAGTATTCCTTATGTCAAGACACCAAGTGTACAGAGAGCGAACGGTAATATAAAAGTTCCATTAACTGATCCAATGGTATGCAAGTCTAGCAGGGTCAGATACCTTGTTAAAAGATTTAATTTTGAAGGTTATGTAGTTCACCATTATCCTTATATGGTAAAGGTAGTTGAGGATATTGAGCCCACTTGTTTTGAGGATGCTATTGGTCATGCTCATTGGGATGCAACAATGGATGAGGAGATGGTTGCATTATAAGCCAATAAGACTTGAGATTTGGTACCCTTGCCTAAGGGAAAGAAAGCTATTAGTTATAAGTGGGTTTACAAAATCAAGCATAATACAAATGGTTTGGTTAGTAGATGTAAGGTTATGCTCAAACATATGGCATAGATTATAAAGAGACATTTAGCCCAGTTGCTAGGGTGGAAATTGTTAGATGTGTGATTGCTTTTGCAACAAGCCCAATGTTGGAATTCATAGTGAATGGATATCAAGAATGCCTTCTTGTATGGTGAATTGCAAGAAGAGCTGTATATGGAGTAGCCAGCAAGTTATGAGGATTTAGAGTATCGCACATTTATATGCAAGCTAAAGAAAGTGCTCTATGGGCTAAAGCAAGAATCAAGAGCACATGGTATTGACAAGATTAAATAGTATCTTTTCAATGTTGGCTTTTATGTTTCTGATGCTGACCACTCACTTTATGTGAGAAAGGGAGAGCTTAGTCATCATAGTAATCTATGTGGATGACTTGATTATTACATATGACAGTGGCAGTGGGATTGCTAAAGTTAAGGATTTTTTGAAGAAGAAGTTTGAGATTAAGGATTTGGGTGAGTTGAGATACTTTCTTGGTATTGAGGTGATAAGATGTGATGATGATATATAGCTATCCCAAAGGCAATATGGCTTGGATATGTTATCCAAGTATGGTATGATAGAATGCAAGCCTCTTTTAGTATCATTGTTGGAGAAAAATGTGGAGTTTAGTATATATGTTGGGGATGAGATAGACTATCCTACTATGTTTAGGAGGATAGTAAGATATTTGATTTACATGACTATCATAAGGCTACACTTGAGCTATGTTGTTGGCCTTGTTAGCTAGTTTATGAAGATGCCCAAAAAGCCTCATTTGGATGTAGTTAGATGCATATTGAGGTATGTGAAGTCCACTTTACATTATGGATTTTTTTATGCGATAGGTAAGAATGTACAAGTGTTTGGATATACATATATAGATTGGTGTGGTAGCATGTTAGACAGAAGATCTACTAGCGGATTCATGTTTTCCCATGATAATGTAATAGTTATATTGAGTAGTAAAGGCAATCTATAGTTTCTTTATCGAGTATAAAGGATGAGTATAGAAGTGCTACTATGGCAATATATGAGGTGGTATGGGCGAAAAATTTATTGGATGATTTGGATGTGTAGGGAGATGGTCCAATTGTCATTCACAGTGACAACATGAGTAGCATACAACCAGCTAGGAACCCTATGTTCCATGCTAGGACAAGACACATTGAGGTGCACTACCACTTTGTGAGAGAGAAGGTACCTGCAAGAGAAATTGACTTGGTATATGACAAAACACAGGATTAGATAGCTAACACTTTCACAAAGAAATTGGGTGTAGAGAAGCTTTGAAAGTTTCGAAGCTTACTTGGAGTTGCAAAGATAGAGTTGAGCTTGAGGGGGAGCGTTGAGATGGCAAGCTCAACATGTGTAGACATTGATGATGGACCACCTAGCTAGATGGGTCCGCATGTCTACACTTAGCATGTCGGTGGTCATTATAATCCTCACATGGCCATTGAGTTATCACTTATTATATTTATTTTATTGCACTTACCTACAACTGGCATAGTTATAGCACCAGCCAATTAGTATAGTTAGTTATGCACTGTTTGACTTAGCAAGCCACTTTCCTTTATGTTATATCTTATCTATACTTTGTGTACATTGTACTTTTTGTGGAAGAAAAAGAAAAAACGAACAAGAAAAAGTTTTGTTCTCCATCTCTCTTCTTGTGAGCTCAAGCAAGTCCCCCCACCATGTGATTCTTGACATTATTCTTGTTGCTACAATCTCTATTCCTCTTCTTTCTTCCTTGATTCTTTCTTATGTCTTTCTAATTTCTTTTCCTCTTTGGATGTGGCCTTTCCTTTTTTGGTTGATATTTTAATGATAAACTTTCCCCTTCCTTCCTTATCAGAGGTAGCTGTTTTTAGTATTTCTGATTGTACTTCTAGTAGTTGTTGTCAGGTTTCTAGAGTTACCAAATCATGGAACGTGAAATATTTTACTTCCTAGTTCTAATGGTCATTATAGTGTGCTTGAGATTGAAGAATAGTTGACGTGTTCTCTGATTGATTAACTTCGTGTACCATGGTTGGGCTTGTCTTGGGGATCTAGGTTGATGCCTCCCTACTAGGTCCTTGTCAAGTTATCTTGAGCTTTTTCGTGTTTTTGCAAGGCTTCTTATAGCTTCCTTTTCTTTTGGTTACAATCTCTTGATTTTTCATTTTCTTAGGTCTATTAAGGATTCAAGTTGTGATGTAACTATGTACTGGTATTGACACGCTTCAAGGCTTTTGGGATGTAGGTTTCTCTTTTGTCTATGGGTCATTGATGATTTCTAGTATGATCACCATTAACATACCCTCAAATCCAATTAATGTGGATTTCCTTGTATCTTTTCTCCTCTTTTATTCTCTGGATGCGATTGATATAGATCCTAACCTTTCTGAGTCTTGTGCACTAGACCCAAGCATCTTGGCTACATCACGGATGGTCTTTATAACATAGGCATTGAGGTTCTTATAATCCGTTGTGCCTGCAACTATACTTTTCGATAGTGCCACTTGGATCCTACTACTCATGGAGTTTTACATGTTGCCAACACACAGATCATGTATAAAGATTTTTTATACTTGAATATCCAAATATGAAATTCGATCCGAGAAAATCACAAAAAAATAAACTTTGTTGATTTTTTGTACATTTGGAGGTTTGAAATAAAGAAGAGGGTGGGAACAACCTCTTGGGAGATCCAAGAAATCAGTGGATGGAAATATTTCATGGACCGGTTTACCACAAGGGGGAGGGGGGTGAAGAGTAAAGATCAATGGAGGAAGGTGAAGGGAAAATGTGTAATGTGAAAAAAAAATACATGAAATAGATTTGGATCCATCCAAAGGGCATGTGAGGCTCATAATGTCATCGCTTTGGAGCCTTATGATAATTCAAACAAATGTGATCCTTCTTGGAAGCATTAGTGAAAGAAAAATCAGGCACATGATTTTGTAAGATTTTTTAAAAATACTTCCACTTTGATCCAAAAAACCTTTTCACCATAAAAGTTGTAGCGCGTGAGCTGAAGTTTTGGCTGGTATTTTTTCATAATTTTTTGGAGCTGCGAGTTAAGAGATATGGCCAAAATGGTGGATGCTAACTTTTTTCGATTGCGGTGGAGACCACCTCCCAATTTTATACACACCCACACTTTCTTCCCCACACTTAACACTTCCATAAAACAGACTCCCAACCCTTTCCTCTCTCTTCTTCTCTCTCTCAAGCTAATAAACCATTAGAATTCCCCTCCTAAATCACTCTCAAATCATTGTACTCCTCTCCATTATTGCTAGTTATGATCTTATTTTATGAAGATTCTCTATATTTTTTTATAGGAGAGCTCTTGGACTTAAGGTATGGGGGGAGAATAGAGACAACTCACCTATGATAAAACTTGATTAAGTACAAAATTGGTCAACAAAACATCTAGATGGAGCTTCCACATTGGTAAAACCGCCTTAATGTAGCTTTGGTGGTGTTAATTCCTATTCTATCTTAACCTCCTCCCTAAATACCCTCAAGGCCTATATAAAGAGGCATTCTCCTTTGTAATTTGCAAGAGAGAGCCAAGAGGCCTTCTTCAGCCCTATTGAGCCTTCCCCATTCTCTCTCATGAGCTTATGTAGTTCATTCCCTTACTATAGCTTATGCATGCTCTACAATGTAATAAGCCTATGCTATTGGTGTCCATATTGTGTATATTGGTTATGTCTTGAGGGTTCTCCATCTCTTGTGCCCTCTTAAGTTTTATTAATTCATCTATTTTTTGTAGTTCTCTCTCTCTCTCTCTCTCTCTCTCTCTCTCTCTCTCTCTCTCTCTCTCAGTTTTCCTCTCTTCTCTCGCACAAGCTCCTCTCCCTCTTGCATAGCGTCCTAGTCGGCTCTTCCATGACTAGGTGGTGCCCTTACCTCATTCACTTTGGGAGAAGGGAGTTTGGCATAGTATAGAGGTTTCCATACCAAATTTCCTGTGTCATAAATTGGTGCCTCTGCTGAGGACATTCTCATCCATAATTCTCTACCTCGTTATGTGGGACGATATAACACATAGTGATGCATCCTCTACAACAAGTGCTCCAAGTGGCTCTTCTCCAACGCCTTCACTAACTCTTTTTGAAGCTGGTCGAAGCCCACGATTCCCACAATGGTCTTCCAAGGAAGCCCAAGAAAAGAAGTATGCCTATCGGATGACGGCATATATGCGGGTAAAAGGTGTTCACCTTAGAAATGCCATTCTCTCACAACGAAAAAAATCATGTTGCCATCAATTGCTAGGTTCTCATAATTGTGGTGAGTGTTTTGCAAACAAAGTGAAGGCCCTTTCAGGAGGTCCTCATCTCCAAATCATCAAATCCCTCTCTCTCTCTGGCCTAATCCACATCAAAGGAGGACAACTATGCATGAACGGTGTGGAGTTTTATAGAAGTGCAAAGTATAGAGACTACCTTCAACGGTTGCTAGCTCGAAGGTTGGGTGTGGTTGAAAAGGTGGCCATCACACCTTATGAAATATTTGTCGCCGAGGAGGGACACACTAAGGCAAGAACAATCACTGGTGAGCAAATTCTCTATATAGCAAAGTTGGTGGGTTCCAGAAAGAAACACTCTGGGGAAAATCCTTTATAATTCAAGAAAGTGCATTCCCTCTACTCCCTTAAGTAGTCTCCACTTATGAATAATAATAATGACCCAAATTTCTACACCTTCCACTTTGTACAAAAAATCCAAGTTAATGTATATATCACACTACAAGATATAGGCACTATATCAACGTTTAAAGCGACGAAAATACAAACAACAAAATTTGCCCTCGTCGTCGCAAAAAGCGTCGTTATTAACGACGCCATAGAAACATCGCTATTAGCGTCGCTATTGGCGTCGCTAACAAATGCGACGCTGATGCGCAGATCGGATGTTGTACGCTCGCGTAGTGAATGCTAGAAGGTTCCCAAGAATAATAGAACTCTACTTTTTGCACAAATTACAAGGTATAAAGCATGAACGACAAGAGCAAGATACCAATTGGGTGCAATGTCCCCCCATGCCCTGTGTGAGCACTCCACAAAGCATGTATTCTATGTATTATTCATCTTCAAGCTCAAATAATAGCCCAAATTACAAAATAGCAAGCTTTTAGCTTTTGAGTTTGCTTTAACACAAAATAGGAATAAAGGTAATGGGCGGTGCCCAAATAGTCTGGCATGCCCAATACAATGTCCAAGTAAAAATAACATAATCGTGTGCCCATGCGCATACAAAATAATAATAAATATCTGACGCCTCAATAAATAGGCGTGACAAAATATAGGCGCCACGCCTAAGGTATGCGCCCATCAAAATATAATCCATAAATCGAATACTCGCTATCCTCTAATGCTTTTTACCTTGTAATTTGTGCAAAAAGTAGAGTTCTATTGTTCTTGGGGACCTTCCGGCATTCACTACGCGAGCGTACAACATCCGATTTGCGCACCAGACGCTGATAGTGATACCAATAGCGACGCTGATAGTGACATTTTGCGATACACATAGCGACGCAGGCAGTAAAATTTGCGATGCTAATGGCGACAGTAACAGGGATTTTAAAAAAAATTGTGGTAGGGCAGCAAGCTGCCCTGCCACATATAGCATTGTGTGTTGTATGAGAGCCATACAAAATAGTTTCTGTACTACTGTATACAAAGCGCTTGCAAACAAAAAGAATGTATACTGAAATCATAAAACTGATACATGAAATAAATACATGATCACATAAAAAGCGATTGGTACAATCATGACAAGATATCACTAATACATAGAAAATTTCTACATAGATCAGGAGACTAAAAAATAAAGGTGTGTGAGCTCCAAGGATCCAAGGGCGAGCTACAAATCCTCGTCCCCCGAAAGCTCGTACCGCCGCAAAGGAGCATCGAACGGACTCTGCAGAAAAAGAAACAACAAATCAATCCACCATACAATAATGCATTCAAATATCTCATGCTAACTACCGACAAGAAAGATGAGTGACTTACAGGGCCGCTGCGTTTATACAATCGGTCGGTCAATGCATTGAGACCGTGCCTCTCTGCATATCGAGTCTCAAGGCCTATCGGATCGCAATTTGTAATGGAGTGCTGCAAAGAAAAAAAAATGCTAACTATTAGAAACATGATTGTCAGTACAAAGAATATTTCAAAAAAACAAACAAGAAAAACTTACAAACTCCTCCAAATATATCCTGTGGCCGCCACTCCCAAGATGATGGACCACTCCGGCCTCGAGTCGTGCCCTTGCCACCTCACACTGCTGACTCCAACGTCCTGGAGAATCTATAGCCTCCTCCCTCAGTCGGCGCCAGTCGTTTGCATCTAACCACTCGGGCTTTGCATCCCTACTCTTGATTGCCTTGCATGCGTCAGATTGTCTGTGTGACATGTATGCACGTATGCAATCCATCATCCAACCCGTAGAGAATCTATCTACTGCGACTGGCACCAGAAACTCCTCGTGCAAGGATGCTACTATGTAGTCCTTACTCCCCTCCGGTATGTTCTTTCAATGATCCAGGACGTTGTGCCGAAAAACTTGTTGGCACAACTCTCTCATGTGAGCCATCACCCTCCTCCCCTCATCATTCATGATGATGGCTCCTGACCTACTATCGACCAGATATCCATAACCCCTAGGAGTCTGCCTAAGATGGGTCCTCTCCCATCTGCGTCCACCCTCCTGGGCATATCCAGGAAACCCCTCTACATCCGATGTACCAACGGGGGTAATCTCTCTCGGAGTGGTACCCAAAGGGGTGCCACTTGCTGACGGCTGCGCAAAAGCCGGAGTGATTGGAGTAGACATCCCCACAGGTATGACAAATCCTGGAGGTGACGCAGCTCCAGCTGAACGACGAGACGGAGACACCACGTCCGTGTCTCCACAGCAGCATCTCCCTGATCCCCATGCACTCCCTCCCTCTGGCCCAAGTCGTGAGCGTCGAGATCGTCTGCTCAAAGCCGAAGCATTCGATTGCGCTGAAGCAGATCTAGCAGAGCGCCCTAACGAAGACCGAGACAGCTTCTGGTCTGCCATCTCTCTGAATCTCGCGAGCTCGTGTGGAGGCAAGCATGCGAAGATGTCTTGCAACTCCTCATCGCTCATCCCTCGACTCATCCTGAAAATGTCACCTGCACAGATAAAAAATGATGTTAGAATATTCAATTTAAATCATACAAAGCACAGTAATATAAATCATTTTAAAAAAATCTCTCTTAAAATGCATATCTTATGTACCTTTATAAGAGATTGGTCAACGTTTTGAGTAAGTGGATGCTCCAAGTATGAAGTATCCTATGGTCCCATGTTAATCTCCTGACACAACTCTGCATACACTGGAAGGTCGATATACATGTCACCACAAAAGAATGAGTCCGCCTCGTTCTCAAAAAATTATTGGACTCCTGTATTTCCATCATTGTTAGCCGATGCTGGCTCCAAGCTTTCGATGGCCTCCACCCCTTGCAATATCGACCCCTCTATTTGCATATTATCTTCATCTATGCTCGGAACATCACTTTGATCATATACTCTCGCACTTCAGGGAGTTGAAGGTATAACATACCACCATCGAGGTTGTCGGGGGTTTGGATAGAAGATTACCTATTCACAAACACGTACAAGAGAGTTCAAACCATTGTGACATAAACCATGTCGTAATACAATTAGCAAGCAAATGACTCCATGTACTTGTTCACAATGGGCCAGCAACACAATGGTGTCACGCAAATCTGTCCATTTTTTTTCGGAATCTATTTCGAGAAATCCAGATGGACCTCGTCGAACTGTTGCCGTAGCTCCTCCAAGTACCACTTTGAACAACTGCACATCGAATAGTATCATGGAGAAGCTACGGTAATCCACTGTAATAATACTTTGCAAGTTCTCAAAATACTCCATCTCATCCACAACCGTGTTTGGATCCGTTGCTCGTCTCCGACTCTCTTACTTGAACCTTGCCATGACACCACAGTCCATTGTGGAGCGCATTTTGTCAATACGCTCCACGCGAAAATGCCGTCCGCGCGACCACGCTGCACTATATATTTTGTACTATACATTGAAACACTCAAATTAGATGTCGCATATAAAATTTAGATACGACAGATTCTAAACCCCTCATCACCTTTGGATTACATCCCCTCGAGAATTTCCACTCCTCCATTGAGACCTCTGTCCCTTCGCGAGATGTTGCAGTCAAGGCTCCAAGCAACCATCGTGTTGACATAAACCACGGCATCTCCTCCATGCCTTTGGGATATCGAATCGATCGATGACGCGTACTACGTCGGATTTCAGCTCGCGCTTCCTCTCGATCTTGCCTTGCAGTCTGGTACTTGGCGAGCCACGTCTCCATGGAGGCATGGTGCAACATACAAAAGCGATTCACCTTCTCTTCCATTGAAGCATCTATTCTTTTTTCTACCCTATTTCCAACCACCACATCTCTAGTCAGTCTATCATCGTCCTTCAGCGTCCATAGCATTTCATTGTCTGGTTCCACCGTTGGTAGCCATTGTGAAATATGCACTAACGCCTCTGACACCAACCAACCTTCGGCCATGCTACCTTCTGGCCGAGCTCGTTGTCGCACAAAGCCTTTTAGGGATTTCATGAAGCGCTCCAGGAAGAACATCCATCGCGTATGGACAGATTCAGCAATCTCCACTTCATCCACAAGATGCACAAGAAGGTGGATTTGTATCGTGAGCATGCTAGTGGGTAGGTATTTCTCAAAGAGACAGACCGTCTCCACTCCTCCTTGCCTCGCAGATTCAATAGAGGACATCTTAATCTCTTTCTGTGAGATCCATTGTACCAAAGTCGACAACTTGTAAATGGCCCCATGAATTTTTGGAGTAAGATATCCTGCGATCGCGATCGGTAGGACAAACTACCACAAATGAGAAAGCATTATGAATAATGGCCACTTTCCAAATTGCAAAATGCCCACGCTAATTGCAATCCATTCGTAGCACAAACCTGACATATCTTATGCCAATCATGGGATTTTAGCCCCAACAATTGTTCGTCTTTAGAAAATGCGGACCTGAGAGTACGCATCATACCCGTCGGAGTGTGGATAGACTTGATTACTTGCTTCACAATGCGCTCTTCTTTAGTGGACAAAACCCAAGGAGTGCGAGGAAGCTGCACGCGACCATCAGCACTCGACTGCGGCCAAAGTGCCTCCATCTTACCTACCTCCTTCAAATCCATTCGTGCCCCTATAGTGTCTCTCTTTCCTGTGATGTGGTTCCATAGCAAGCTGCCCACATTCTTAAAAATATGCATGGGATCCAACAAGTGGTTGACTTGTAAGTGGGTCCAATATGGCAACTCATAGAAAACTGAGAACCGTCGCATTCCATTTGGATGTGATTCCGCATGGACCATTTTCAGCTCGTACCAGCTTGCGGGGTTCATACGTGTTGGAGGTCATCCAAGGAAACCTTCCTTGAGTTCATGATCCTCCGGCAAGAAAGTGGCGTGTCCTTGATATACCATCTTCTTCATGGTCCGTGACCTTCGGGAGTTTAACTGTGGCCCGCACAATGGACATGCATGATAACCTAAGGTAACTAGACATGTTCCAACACCATGACCTAGTGAATACTTGATTGAATGAGATAAAATATAGATATTACCAGCGAGAACGGAGGCCTTCTCACCTGAGCACTCTCCCAATCCCCGAAAGTCATGCATCGTCCACATGAGAATGGCTCGAATATTAGCTGACCACCAACCATTGTGCCTGCTCATATCTTGCACAGTGACCCCCTCCTCCCACAAAATCTTAAGCTCATCGACTAATGGACAAAGATACATGTCCATATTTTTTACTTTGTAGCGGCCGAGCAAGCTAAGGATGTGATGTTCTTTCTTCGTAGAAAGCCATGGAGGGATGTTGTAGTTGACAAGGACTATGGACCACACACTGTAAGAAGTTGAGTGCAAACCGAATGGGTTCACGCCATCCATTGCGAGACCGAGCCAAAGATTCCTTCGCTCTCGCGCAAAGACTGGGAAGGTAGAGTCAATGTGGCTCCATGCGCGCGAATCCGCTGATACTCATTGAACTCCATCCGTGGACCTATTCTGCACATGCGATGTTGTCAAGCTCGCCATGTCGGACATACGAAACATGTGGTTTATGCGAGGGATGAGCGGAAAGTGTTTGAGAACTTTTTGAGGGATGGTTTGCCCTTGCAAGTCCTGTCGATACCTGTGAGTACCACACTTTGGACATGTCTCCATAGTCTCGTATTCTCCTCGAAACAGTATGCAATCGTTGATACATGCATGGATGTTATTGTAGTCCATGCCAAGCTTCGGTAAAACATGTCGTGCATCATCACGAGACTCAGACATGGTATTTGCAGGTGGTAATATATGATATTTCAATAACCTGAAAAAAAATCATAAAACACCTTGAAAAAGCACAAATGTTTGTAATAATAGTGTCAAAAAAAAAATCAATGAAGCCTATGTGCAAGGTACCTGAATAACTTGGTCACACTCGTATCGCTCCACCCGTATTTTGCTTGCACACTTAAGAGTGCAAGCAGTGTCTTCAATCGAGATACTCGGCAGCCATCATATAATGGTATGGATGCTTCCTCTCTAAGCGGATCGAAAGTCTTGACATCCATGGGAATCAATGCATCGATCATTGCCTCCATCTCAGGCTCCAAGATTGTAGGTAGGTCTGGAAGGTTGTCTGTCTCCTCTGGCATTGACAGTATAGATTGGCCTTGCGAGTGGTGGATTGGCTCCTGCACTCCATCCACCGCACGCCTACGAACTCTTCTAATTGGCCGCAAAGGGTGCACTCCCCCTTGGGACGAGACATCACCTCCCTGGATAGAAAATTTACTAGCAAGACCCAATCTTATTGTATATGGTTTTCAATTAGCTTGTGAGTACAATGCATGATTGATATTAACTTCAAATTACTGTTTGCTAAAAATCCACAATCGCCTGATCAATGATCTCAGATTGAAACTCACCAAATCATCGTACGTGTTCTATAGACAATCGACGTTTTCATCTAATTGCCAACTTGCATTGAGAGCAAGGACATGGACACGCTGATTAAGATATTCCTCACGATCTTGAACAACAAGACCTTCTTCGTTTTCCGTCTTATCTACATTACAACAAACAATTTAATGACTTGTAATACAATTTGGGAAAACGAGGCTCAAATGGATAGCTTTATGGAGATGTATGTCAAGTTGCAAGTTGACCATAAGCTCTTGCTTGAGAGGTTTTAGCATCTGCAAGAGATTGAGAAGCAAATTTTGTAAAACATTGAGGTTGATATTGATGCATCCATGGTGTTGAAATCTAAACTTCCAGATATAAGAAATGCTTTACTGATTGATGTAAAGAATGCATGGGACATAGTAGTTGAGAGATTTATTGATGTTATATCTCGGCCATATACCATGCTCAAGGATTTGTTTGTCTTGGTAGATAATTATTCATTATTGTAAAAAAAAAGCATTGGTTCATAAGGTTCATGAGTTGAAGACTAAATGTTTGGACTTGACTAAAAGATTGGATAATGCCTTAGATGCTAAAAGGAAAAGTGATGAATATGTTACTTCATCATCGCAATAAAAAGATTGGTGACAAGGATGCTATGATTAATGAAGTTCTTCACGAGGTGAATATAGAGTTGAAGGGGATGGAACACGATTCTTCTTTGGGATTTAGTGGTGATCAGTCAATTATTGAGGTGTCTTCTTATATGGCCGCTATACCTTATATACCTAGCTACGGTCTCTAGGTTATGTACTTTGAGTATCTTAGAGGGGCTCTACTAGGATTACTTATACAACTCCACTAGAGGGCTTTGAGTATAAGTAATCTTAGTCAACAAAATTTATGAGCATCATTGAGGATCTCTTAGTCTAATAATAAATCTGTCTCAATAAAAAGCATCTTAGTAATGTGGTTTTTTTGTCCTAGGTCCATGTATAAAAATTAATGCCATCTATGAAATTTATCAACTATAGTTATAAAATTTGTTCCAATCAATTCTACTCATATGCATAACATTTGAAGAAAGTATCCTATGCTCAATTTAAGGGATTCTTCTTCTATAGCAATACTTTTGGGTTCATTTTGATGAAGTAACATAATGACCATTAGCTAGGGTATCATTTTCTTTTAGTCCTTCCGTTGACTAGTTGGCATGATTACTAATTTGTTATCCCTATAAAGTTAATACAAAAACAAGGAATTATGCATATCACAATTAGATCCCCTACTTGGACATTATGAAGGATATGATCAATTTTAAGCCATCTTAAAGAGTCACCAATGTACGTGGCCCATGGCAAAGCACATTGCATACCATTATCGATAAGTCTATTATCGTGCATCTTAAATCTCCTAATTAGACTTTATAAAGTGTATGACCAATTTTTAGCCCTCTTAAGGAGTCGATGTAATGGTACCCATAAAAAAAGCAAAGTGCATACAATTACCATAATCATGGATATGTTATCATTCCAATATATACACACATAGGTGGACTACATCTTAAGTAGACAAAAGCTATCCATTTGAGTAGACATACATCTCCATAAAGCTATCCATTTGAGTATACATCTCTTTCTCTTTTTCTCCCTCTCTCTCCCTCTCCCTCTCTTTCTCTCTCATTTCCTCTCCCTCTCGCAATATATCCTAACACTCTCCAAAAGCAAAAGAGAGAGGGAGAGAGAGAATGCACTCTCCCTCCCTCTCCCTCTCCCTCTCTTTCTCTTTCTCTCCCTCTCTCATTTCCTCCCCCTCCCTCTCCCTCTCCCTCTCCTTCTCTTTCTCTTTCTCTTTCTCCCCCTCTCTCTCCCTTTCTCTCCCTCCCTTTCTCTCCCTCCCTCTCCCTTTCCCTCTCTTTCTCTCTCATTTCCTCTCTTTCCCTCTCTTTCTCTCTCATTTCCTCTCCCTCTCACAATATATCCTAACACTCTCCAAAAGCAAAAGGGAGAGGGAGAGAGAGAATGCACTCTCCCTCCCTCTCCCTCTCCCTCTCCCTCTCTTTCTCTCCCTCTCTCATTTCCTCCCCCTCCCTCTCCCTCTCCCTCTCTTTCTCTTTCTCTTTCTCTTTCTCTTTCTCTCCCTCGCTCTCCCTCTCCCTCTCTTTCTCTCTCATTTCCTCTCCTAAACAAGCAAAAGAGAAAGTGATTTAAACCTTAAACAAGGAAAAGAAGGAGAGAGGGAGACTCACCCATGAGATATGTTGAGTGTGGGGTGGCTCCTCTTTGCGATGAAAGCTCTTCCTCTCCTTCGCAAACAACGGTGGCAAGTCTTCTTCCTCTCCTTCTCTCAAGACGGTCGCTCTTTCCCTCAGTCTCGCTCTTAAAACACAAAACGCGAAAACACGAAATAAAGCCGCGCTCGGTTTCGGCCCATTTTTTTTCCCTGTGGACCGTCACTATTTGTGTCGGTATTTGTGTCGCAAATGCCAATGCAAATAGCGACGCTGCTACCCACCATCACTAATCACCGTCGCTATAATCTCAACTTCTTGTAGTGTCAGTAGGAAGATTTTCTTCCAGTAGTGACTTGTCATGTACTTTGGGGCTGAAATATTAAGGGAGATTCTTTTTCCCAACGCTAGACTACAATGCATCCTTCAATGTACATGTCTTTATTTTATTATAATACTTTCTCATGAATCACCACGAGTTATATGGACCAATCCAACCTCTTGCTATGCAAATTGTGCATATTGTAGCCAGCACAAAGCTTAGATTCGAAGGCATTATTAGAAGCATACTGGGGCCTAGACGTCTTGCTGAAATCAGTGCATCTATGAACCCATTCATCCTTCCCCTCATAAAATACAACTTAAGTCTAGACGTATTCATCTTTGTACTCTGCTAAGGCAACATGGCATTTCCAAGCTTCTTTGGGCGCAATGGAAAAAATACAGTGGATTTTTTGAACAACCTTGAGATGGCCTTCCTTGTCTCTGGGAGGGATGATAAAGCATTAAAGTTGAGGGATTTTCCTTTGGTGCTCAAGGAAGAAGCTAGAATGTGGTTCCAAACTCTAAATCCCGCCTAAAGAGCTGAATGGGAGATATTGAAGGCAGAGATTCCAACAAACTAACTCAGTTGAAGAGTTATGGCAACGACTTTTGGCCCTCCATCAAAGTGATCCTTATGGTTATGCAACTTATGAGGTAGGGTTTTTGAAGCTTTGGGAGTAGTGGTCAGACTCACTGAATCCTGGTGAGAGAACTCCAAACTACCTTCAAAAGGATCGATTTATTTCATGTTTGTATCCCTTGCTCAGGGAGAAGGTAAAGGTGAAATTTCCAAACACTTTTGAAGATGCTTTGAGAATCACTAGGAAAAATAATTGAAAGATTCTCTACCAAGCCCAAGCTCGCCAAGAAGTTTTGGGAAATAACATCACAACTATGGAGGCCTCTCAAGTTCCCCCAAATGTATCTAATGCACAAGGCCTTGTTAGAGGTCAAGAAGACATGATCCAACAAATAAACAATCTTACTAATCAACTAGAGGTTTTGAGAGTGAATCTTGTGCAAAGTGCAAGGAGACCTATTGAGGGGAATGGTGGGAATCGACCACAAATGCGGTGACAAGCAAGGGAGATGTTGTGTTACAACTATGGAGAAAATGGACATGGCATGTACAATTGTCCTCACCCTAGAAGATATGATCACCCTGCTAGAGGTTCTTAACAACAAGTAAGCCCTCCTTGTGCTAGGACTCAAGAGCAAGAGTAGTCACGACCTGCAATTTTACAACCACCTTATGTTCAAGCTGAAACCCCTGTTGTTCAACCAAATGTTAATGTCATAAAAATAGAGGAGGTGGTCAGGAATAGAAGGCTCCAAGAAGAAATAGTGAGAGGTAAGATGAAGGTAGATGTAGTAGAGACCGTGCCTATCAAGCAGGTACGTGTCCAAATTGAGGCAAGCAAGGAAGCAATCAATGAGGCAAGTACATCACGGGCACCTAGAAACACAATATTAGTGAGTTTGGAAATCTCCCAATTTTCATTTTTTGAATACTAAAAAGATGGCATCCGGATAACATGCCCATAAGTTTCTCAAAACCATATGATGTGACCTATCATTAGAAAGTGTTTGAAAAATGGAATCTATTGAGCTATAGAGCACTCAATTTGGAGTTATAGTGTTCAAGTTATGACAAATCCAAAGATTTGACCACATGTCCCAAACTTATGGGAAATTCCCATATTCTCCAATATGGTGTTTAGAGATGAAGGGAAGAAGATAAAGACTCAAACTAGGTCTAAAATTGATATCTCCGACTTCCCTTTGGATTCTCGAACACAACCTTATGAACTAATGGCAGATGTGAGATCTCAAGGGCCAAAAATTAATTGGCCACAACTACTTCATGCCTCTCCAAAGCTACGATGACAATGGTAAAAACTGGTAAGCACAAGGGCAATGCAAGGTAAAATGGTTAGTGCAATCAAGGCATATGGCCTCAAAGATATAGTGCCTTTAGTGGAGGCTCAAATCAAAGGTCAACGGATTCGAAAAACATACATCGATAGTAGAGCAGAGGTTTGTGTCACGACAGAAAAGCTTATGCATCAATTAGGCTTAGAAGTAATGGAATCTTCAACCTTTAGGGCAAAGATGGTTAACAATGATGCGGTCACATGTGTGGGTGTAGTGAAAGCTTTGAGAGTTTCTGTTTTTGGAATCACTGCAGCAGTGGATGTTTATGTGATGCTAGTAAAAGGAGAAGGATATCCCCTCATCCTAGGGAGACATTGGCTTATGGGCATCGGAGCTAGGCAAGATTGGGCAACAGGGGATCTGGGGTTGAGGTCACATAAGGTGGGTGGCCAAGATCAAAAGGTGGTTACAACTTGAAGAATGGGTATCAAGAGAACCTTGAACTAGAAACGTCTGCCGATGAGTGGAGCTCAAGTGGATGCTCCTCATCGGTAGAAGAGGAAGAGAGTTCAAGTGGAGAGAGTAATAGCACTCTCGAAGTTATGGGCGTCACCTTAAAGGAACCTACCTCATCAGAAGACAACCCAAGAATCCAAGGAGAAGATGTGTGGGATGCTAGCCTAGAGAAGATGATATCCAATGATATAAAGGATGAAGAAAGGGAGGGTTATGTGAATGTTCTCAAGAAGCATGCATCATTGTTTATTTCTGATTATACTCACATTATAGGTGTCACTACAGTGAAGCATCACATCCAACTCAAAGAACTAAGCAAACCTGTAGTACAAAGATTGAGAAGACTAGGAGTTGTGCAACAGGGTGCACTGTTGAGGGAGGTGAAGAGACTCTTGAATGCAGGATTCATATACCCAGTGGGAGATTTAGAATGGGTCTCCCCAGTAGTAGTGAGGCCAAAGAAAAATGGTAAGTGGCGAGTATGCATAGATTATAAGCCACTAAATGCTACAACAAAGAGGGACCACTTCCCTCTCCCATTTGAGGATGAAATCTTGAATGAAGTAGTGGGACATGAGCGGTATACAGTGTGTGATGGCTACTCTAGCTACTTCCAAATTCGCATTGCAAAGGAGGATCAAAAGAAGACCACTTTCATCATACCATGGGGCTGTTTTGCCTTTCGGGTCATGCCCTTTGGTCTCACAGATACCCCAGTAACATTTCAACGATTCATGAATATGGTCTTCCAACCTTACTTTGGTAAGTCCATAAGGGTTTTCATAGATGACTTTTGTATTTACAACTCAAGGAACATACATCTACGCAAGGTTGATGAAGCGTTTACTCGCTTAGCTAGGGTGGGTGGACAACTAAATAAGGATAAATGTCACATTAGGGAAAGCAAGGTTACACTACTAGGGCATGTAGTGTCAATTGAAGGAATTGAGGTAGATCCAAAAAAGGTAGAAACATTGCTAGCTCTACCTTCCCCAACCTCCATCAAACAATTAGTCTCATTCTTACAAAAGCTAAGATATTTGGGTAGATTTATACACCTACTCTCTTAGGCCATATATCCCCTGCAGCAACTGACATGCCAAGAAACACTTGTATGGAGTGAACAAAGTGAATGACATTTTAAGGAGATAAAGAAAATGTTGGGGTCACTTCCTATAATCCTCCAGCCTTGTTGGGAAGAAACATTCTTTGTAAACCCTAGCGTGGGACAAGAGGCCATTGGTGCTGCCCTCATACAAAAAGATCCAAAGTTATGAGCCTCCTCCCTCTAGAGCATCCAACAAGGATGCTTAGTCATCCACCATTCCCTCCCTCTCCCCTAGCACGACAGTCAGCTGGGGGAAGGAGGGAATAAAAAAATTTGCTTAATTCAAAAAAAAAAATCCCTATGAGGGCTTTCGTATGAGAATTTTGGATTTCAGAGTTGTTACAAGAAAGGACCTTCCCCCACCCCCATCCATAAAGACTCTTGTAGATGCTTATAGCCTCTACTTTGATGGTGCATACAAGAGAAATAAGGATAAGGCAGTCGCATGCATTATTGTTTTCTCTCCTTTAGGAGAGAAAATATATGGTGAAGGAATCATCTTGGAAGGTGTCCACTCTAACAATGAGGCATAATATCAAGCTTTAAGTCATGGTCTTTGTTGGTGTCTTAGTAATTCAATCGAGAGGTTGAATGCTTTTGGAGACTCCATGCTATTGGTAAGGCAGATGCAAGGTACATGGGCATGCAAAAATACAAACCTCTCTAGTAAAATGAGAGAGGCCAAATCTCTTATGAGAACATTTAGGGAGGCACAAGTACATCATGTGCCAAGAGACTAGAACAAGGATGCCGACCATCTAGCATCATCAAAGCTGAATGAGTCAATGGTGGGAGCAGTGGCTATCAAACCCCCACTTCAACAATGCAAGGAAAACTTAGAAGATATTCTACACCTCTTAGAGTAAGGAGAAGCTCCCAAACACCTGACTAAGGGAGAAAGACAGTGGCTAGCTCGAAAGGCTACAAGATATCACATGGTAAATGATAGTTTTTATTGTCTTGGTAAGGATGGTGTGCTTAGGAAAGTGCCTTCAAAATGGGAAATTGAAGAAATCTTGAAAGCTTGCCATGATGATGTGTGTGGAGGCCACTTTGCACACGACATCACAAGTAGAAAGGTTCTACAAGCCGGCTTTACTTGGCCCAATCTACACCGAGATGTCAAATATTGGTGTCAAACATGTGAAGAATGTCAGAAATTAGGACCACGATGGCTCATAGAAGAACCCCAAACCCCAATCAAGGTCTATGGACCCTTTGAGAAGTGGGGAATTGATGCCATAGGGCCTCTACCACCACTCCATCAGGAAAAGAGTATATTATCATGGGGGTAGATTACATGACTAGATGGGCCGAGGCTATGCCAACTAGAAGAATCATTGCTAAGGAAGTGAGTAAATTCATATTTGACCACATTTGTTGTAGGTTTGGTACCCCTCTTGAAATACTATTAGATAGAGGACCAGGGTTTAGAGCTAATGTGGTGGGTGAACTCATGCAAAAGCTAAATATTCAATGACGACACTCTACCCCTTACTACCCTCAATGCAATGGATTGGTGGAAAAGGTAAATGGAATGATTTGTAAAATCATCAGCAAACAGGTACATTCAAGGCCCCAGGATTGGGATAAGGACCTTAGTGGAGCTCTATGGGCTTACAGAACCTCCTTCAAAAACCATGTTAGGGTTCACACCTTTTCATCTAGTTTATGGACAAGAGGCTCTTTTTCCTATTGAGGTGAAATTAGCTAGCCTTCAAGTATTAGGTGGCACAGTAGGCTCTCAAAAGGAGAAGTTACATCAAAGATTAATGGGCCTAGAGAGGCTACAATTGGATCGTGAAGAAGCCATCAACCACTACTCCCAGGAAGTTGAGAAGCATAGAGAAAAGTCACCACTACTTCCTGGCATACTTTTTTAAAATTCACCACTACTTCCTGGGATTAACTTCTCACCACTACTCTGTTCATGCTTTGATAAAAGAAAGGATGGCAAGTTTCTCTACCAGTGGGAGGGACCGTTTTGGGTCACAAAAAAATTCAACAATGGCTCCTACAAACTTCAAGACATTGAGGGAAAAGTGCACAAGACTAGGGTAAATGGATGGCGCTTAAAACCCTATCACATCAGGGTGGGGTCAGTTCAAGATACCAAAGAGTGTCTAGAGGCATAAATACCTCTAGCCAGGTTGAGGGGGCTATATGATCTGAGAAAATCACAAAAAAATATTTGTCTAACACTTTGCTGATTTTTTGTACATTTAGAGGTTTGAAATAAAGAAGAGGGTGGGAACAACCTCTTGGGAAATCCAAGAAATCACTGGATGGAAATATTTCATGGACCGGTTTACCAAGGAGGGGTGAAGAGTAAAGATCAATGTAGGAAGGTGAAGGGAAAATGTGTAATGTGAAAAGAAAATACATGAAATAGATTTGGAGCCATCCAAAGGGCATGTGAGGCTCATAATGTCATGGCTTTGGAGCCTTATGATAATTCAAACAAATGGGATCCTTCTTGGAAGCATTAGTGGAAGAAAAATCAGGCACATGATTTTGTAAGACTTTTTAAAAATACTTCCACTCTAATCCAAAAAACTTTTCAACATGAAAGTTGTAGCGCATGAGCTGAAGTTTTGGCTGGTATTTTTTTATAAGTTTTTGGAGCTACAAGTAAGGAGATATGGCCAAAATGGTGGAGGCCAACTTTTTCCAATTGCGGTGGAGACCACCTCCCAATTTTATACACACCCACACGTTCTTTCCCACACTTAACACTTCCATAAAACATCATTCATTAGACTCCCAACCCTTTTCCCTCTCTTCTCCTCTCTCTCAAGCTAATAAACCATTAGAATTTCCCACCTAAATCACCCTCAAATCATCCTTAATTGTAGTAGTAACGTATGAATTCTCACTACTCTCTCTCCATTATTGCTAGATATGATCTTATGTTATGAAGATTTTCTATATATTTTTATAGACGAGCTCTTGTACTCAAGCTATGGGGGGGAGAATGGAGACAACTCACCTATGATGAAACTTGATTAAGTACAAAATTGGTCAACAAAATATCTAGATGGAGGTTCCACATTGGTGGAACCGCCTTAATGTAGCTTTGGTGGTGTTAATTCCTATTCTATCTTAACCTCCTCCTTAAACACCCTCAAGGCCTATAAAAAGAGGCCTTCTCCTTTGTAATTTGCAAGAGAGAGCCAAGAGGCCTTCTTCAGCCCTATTGAGCCTTTCCCATTCTCTCTCATGAGCTTATGTAGTTCATTCCCTTACTATAGCTTATGCATGCTCTAAAATGTAATAAGCCCATGCTATTGGTGTCCATATTGTGTATATTGGTTATGTCTTGAGGGTTCTCAATCTCTTGTGTCCTCTTAAGTTTTATTGATTCATCTATTTTTTGTAGTTCTCTCTCTCTCTCTCTCTCTCTCTCTCTCTCTCTCTCTCTCTCTCTCTCTCTCAGTTTTCCTCTCTTCTCCCTCACAAGCTCCTCTCCCTCTTGCATAGCGTCCTAGTTCGCTCTTCCATGACTAGGTGGTGCCCTTACCTCATTCACTTTGTGGCAAAAGGGAGTTTGGCATAGTATAGAGGATGCCATACCGAATTTTCTTCATCACAACCATTATATCATCATTATCAACTTGCAATTAAATAGATCCAAGATCTTCAATGATGGTCTTAATTTTCAATGCATAGTCATTGATGGACAGATTGCCATGCTTGACATTGTTCAACTCAGACTTTGATTTCAACTTTCTAGCTTTAGTATTTATACCAAATTGCTTAACCGTGTGATTCCATGATTTTGGAGGACTAGTTACTCATGTATATGCCCAATTATGTTTTCTAGAAACACTAATGGAAATCAATAAATAACTTTTTTGAACACCCTAGTTCCATTCCTTAAAATGCCTTGGTAAATTTCCTCCATGAATTCTTGAGCCTTGCATTATCTCCTTTAATGCAGTCCCAATAACCCTTACCCATGAGGAAATCGGTCAATCTAAACTTCCAACCATGGAAGATATGCTTGTCAAGTTTGTAATTGGATAATGTGATTAAAATCCTTAGACATTGTGTAGTAGAATTCACAATTCATATTTTATAAATAACTTGCTAATTTAGGTGAATTATCACATATAATGAACTCAATGTATAAGATACCTTGAGCAACACTATAACATCAAATAGTCTACAAAAATTGTTTGTTACATCTAACACATGCAACTTGTTTGCAAAATGATAAGGTTTGCATAGTTTGTGAATCTTACTAAATCTGCACAGAAACATCCTCTAACTTTGAATGCAGGGGTCAAAATGCACGTGGAATGCAAATTTGGCTGCACAGGCTCAGATCAAACATCTAATATACTCCCTCGAGCACTTCAAGATTACAATGATGGCTCATCAAAATCAGAGATCATATAAGAGAGATCTCCACAATACACTCCACAACAAGACTTTTGTAGACTCTTGTGCTTGTTTCTTACAATTCCTCACTTGGATGCTCCTTTGATACCATAAAAAGAAGGGGGAGAGAGAGGGAGCTAGAGCCCTTGCAAGATACACAACACAGAGAATTCACACAAGATAGGAACCTCAAAACCCTATTATTTTCTCTTCCTCTTCTTCTTCTTCTTCATTGTAATAGTCTACCAAGAATAAAAAAAGAGTACATCATACATAATATATAAGTAGTCATAGTGTGGAAAAACTAACCAGAAAGATGATTGGATGGTAGGGTTTCGAGTGGTGGTTGGTAGGGTATTGAAATGAATGTTTTCACTACTTGGAATCAATGTGGACCATCTACAGGGGTTGTATTATGTTGTCTTTTTCTCAAGAGGATTTTCCTACCCCCAATGAAGGCCATGATGGTCATGGACATGGAAAATGTAGTCAGGAATCCCCCCTTTCCTTTCTAGGAAACAATGTTTCTTTTGCATGCAAGATGGGTACTGGCAATTCGAGTGTATGAAAGTCTTTGGAATAGAAACCAAACATGTTTCTCATTCAAATGGCCAATCAACAACAATCAGCCCTTAGAACACCTCCATTCTATGTTGATTGAAGTAGCTAGCATTCTGTGTTTATTATCTTTCGTATTGTTTAATCTAAAAATGGCAAGAAAAGATTATCACCTCCTTCTAGGACACCCATGGCTCTAGTAAGCCTAAGTGAGTCATAACTGGGATCATAATCTAGTATTGCCTTATTTAATTATTCTTCAAAGTGGGCATTTATACCTTTGAAAGGATGCAGATTTAAGACCCCTTTTTGAGACCATTTTTTCTGCTATAATGGCATATGTCTAGTTGGATAGATGCGGAGAGTGATAATGATGATGTGCTTTCAATGGCACATGAGGTTGTTGGACTACTATGGTAGGAAGGGGAATTCAACCCCTAGATGCAAAAAGTGACTCAAGTGACCGAAGATGAGTTAGTTACCATTTATTTGGGAGAGATGGAGAAACAAAGCCAATAAAAATTAGTGCCAAGATTGATACAGAAGTTTGAGAGCAATTGATTGCCTTGATGATGGAATTCTAGGATGTGTTTGCATTAGATTATAGGGATATGAAGGGATTGGATCCCCATTTTTATCAACATCACATTTCCTTGATGCCAGAGGTAGCCCCTCTTTGAATGCAAAGATATCGGATGAATTTGCATATAGCAAAGCTAGTGAAGGAAGAGTTGGACATTTTACTTTGGGTAGGGTTCATTACTTCAATCAACTAGGCTAATTGGATTTCTCCTATTGTGGTTGTGCCTAAAAGAATAAGAATCTTTTAATATATGTGGATTATCAAAAGCTTAATGCATCCACTAATTTAGAATCCTTCCCTCTCCCTTACTTGGATAGCATTTTGGATGAGGTAGTAGGACATGATATGTTTCTTTCTTTGTTTTAATAGGTATAATTAAGTTCATTTAGCCCTAAAGAATCAACCAAAAACAAATTTTATTAGTGCATGGGGAGTATTTGTACATATAATAATGTGGTTTGATCTTAAGAATGCATCTTTAGTGGAATATGTAGGAGATATTTGAGTTGCATCTAACAAATTTTATATAAGTATTCCTAGATGACTTTAGCATGTTTGGTGTAAAGAGATAAGAAGAGAGAGAGGTGAAGCAACCAAAAATACACACATCATGGAGACTTTAGCACATTGAGAAGTAGCTCTAAAATATTATTATTCTTGGTTTTTCTTCTTCCACACAAAAAAATATTATTCTACAATATGATAAAATACTAATATGAAAGTACTACAATATATGTACATGTAATCATTAAGTGTGGACCCATTAAGGATAGATGAGATGACACAATGAATGTGCTATAACCAAGAGTGTACTATGTGGGTATAGTCTAGCTTTAGAACCATTGGCGTATCCTCCATGTTGGTCACCTAATGTGCTAGTGAGTACAATCCTTCCACATCACTAAGGCATGTATTGGATGCTAGCTCATGTGGAGCTTATGTACTCCAAGAATAGTCCTAAAATAGTAGAGCTTCGCAACTCCCAAGGCCTTGGTGAAAATATCTGTAGCTTGATCTTGTTTACTAATGTAGACTAAGTAAAAAATATTACAGTTGCCTTTTGCCCTTTCATGTCTACAAGAATTTGTTATATTCCCATAGAGTCACATTGAAGGATGAGGATATGCACATAGCCAAGGTGATAAGATAAAAAAGTGAAAATTTTCTTAAGCCAACTCACATGAGTGATAGAAAGGCCTATGAGATAGTAAA
Organism: Lygodium microphyllum; assembly: GCF_053477565.2. Classification (NCBI taxonomy): domain Eukaryota; kingdom Viridiplantae; phylum Streptophyta; class Polypodiopsida; order Schizaeales; family Lygodiaceae; genus Lygodium; species Lygodium microphyllum. The sequence continues at coordinate 26,367,560 of NC_141146.1, read as the reverse complement.
CATTGCTCCCAACGCCAGCAGGTCTAAGAAATCCAAGAAGTCTTTTCATAGAAAAGTACTCATTGAAGAGATAACTTCTTTCAAAGATAAATAGATATCTAAAAAGAGGATTTTTCTTATCTAGAAATGAAACCAAAAGGTATGTGGATTGAGGACAATATGTAACGTGTCCACTAGTATCATCCAGGACACGTCTTAGTAGTCCATCGGAAAGGATGTCTAGAAAGCTCCGCAGGCACTCCCATGGAATGTTACGGGATTTTCGATCTAGGGCTTTCCACGTCTGCCACGTAGCGGAAGTATTCTGGCCGTTCCCACTTAGGATCGACCGAAATTAGGGTTTTCCTGATTGGTCATTTCCTAACAGCAATTAGCGTCCGACCCAAGTGAACTACTTTACGCAGAAAAGCCAGGTCCGAAGCAGATTCATGCTGCACTTGGTTCAAGGAGAATGGGAAACGAGAGGGATGCAAAGCTCAACCTCTCTACCATAAGCCATAGTCCCATTCCATTCCCCTAAAATAGCGTAAATCGGTTAAGACATAACTCTAGGTCAATGCTTTCGTTGTTCGTGTCCTTTGATAATCATCCCACTGTTCTTCGAGATTTGAGAAAAGTTCCTAGCCAACCGGGACCACCCAACCGTAGGACAGACCCATGGCCTATCCTCCGCACTTTCCTCGGTTTGTTTTAGTTATGTAATTATCTAAGACATTAATTGGACATGTAACAATCAGCTTCTTTAATTAATCCGTTAAGCACTGGTTCTTTCACGTAATCTTATCACGTGACATAGAAAAACAATATCAGACAAGTTCTTTATTAACATCTCATCATATTTATCTTTGAAATACAAGGAGTTCCGCTCGTAGGCTTGTCCATAAACCGCCCAAAGGCTATCCAGCAATCCACAGGGATCACTATTCCAAGTTTTCGCTCGTAGAATAGTATGTGGGCCTTGAGATCCAATCCCGAGTCACGTTAGCCTCTTCTGCAGGACCCGAAAGGCGAGGGATTTACGGCCAGAGCCCCCCTTGGCACCCAAGCGTCCTCCTGCTCCAAGTAGCGCTCAATGGAGAGACCTCTCGCGGCTGGTTCGGTCCACGTTCCCGGCGTGGTCAACAACCCCCTTGGTTAGGGTCAAGTAGGCAGTCGGGGGTAACTGAAGCTGCCACTCCCTTCAGGCCTTCAACCTGAAGTATAGATATTCATTTAATTTGTAATTCATAAATCAAACAGTGCTCTAAAATCTCTAGCAAGCACAAACATTTCCATTGATCGATCTTGTTGTTGGCAAACTGCTAAGGAAGGAATCCTTCCTTTTGAATGCATCCAGCACTCGATCCGGGGTTTCTTGCAACCTGGGAAGATCCTTTATATTCTGGGTTAGGGCGTACCCTATTAACCCAACTTGGTCAACCCTAAAGTACTTTAGATTCCGGTTTTTAACCTTCCTTACTTAGAAGGATATCAAAGAATACATCTTCTTGCAAGATAATTTGCGTAAGGATCCGCCATCCTTGTTGCGGGAATTTAGCCTTTCTTCTTGTGAATCAATCACAAGACCATATGACTTCGTACTTGCCGCGCAAGACCTGCATCGTACTATGCGATAATGGAGTTACGAAACAATCCGTTTCAGTTTCTTTAAGCTGACGTTTGTCAGACTTAGGGTTTCCTAGCTTTTATTATTTTCTTTAAGAAACTCAGGGAAAAACCCTAGTTCTTTTACGTTTACGATTTACTGACCCTACAATCAAGAAATGTGGGCAAGTATTTAAGGTATAAACGTTTCTTGGATTTTAATTCATTCCCAATGAATATTTCGCAGCATAAGTATTTCTAAGTTTATATTAATTTTGTTAACTTTTAGAAGGTAATATCGAGATCACCTCCGCACGATTTGTTATCTATGTGTCAACTGATTTTTTTATCCTAAACTTTATTGATTTGAGGTTAGGTAAATTCAATTAATCTCCCTTTTTCCTTGCGAACAAAACTCATGCCAAATAAGCAATCTTTCCCTTGCTAAGTTATGCAGTTAGCAATGATAACTTCCTAGAGTTTAAGCATCGTAAGAACCCTTTCATGATTCGTACCTTTCATGATGATTCATTGTAAAAAGAATAGGGGTTAATAGTGCAAGATGCAATTTTATACCTTCTAGGCTTAACCGAAGTACACTACTTTAGTGGGTAAATAATTCTTGCTCATAATTTGTTTCAATGCATAATGCTATTTAAAGGAAAACTATATTTATACTTTATTTATTTTACATGTTTAATTAAACTAAATTCCTTTGTCATAAATAACTAGGAAAAAATATATCTTATCCCTAACAATTCATCTTGCACGATTGAATTAAAACCGATATAAAATTAAGAAAGAAAAAAAACCAGGGTTTGAGGTGAGATATCCACATGGATACCGAGAGATGACCCTCCCGCAGCTACTCCTTGGACTTTCTTAGGAGGCATCACAGTTGTAGTCCTTCGAATGTGGAAGCATCTTTCCACTCATTTTCAGAATTCCACTGTCGCTCCCTTGCACGTCAATACTCTTCTTCACTTTTTCGAGCAGGGGAGAAACCAAGTCCCAAGGGTATTTTGGGAAGGCAAGGAACAGTTAAGGGTTTATCCACGAGAAGGGGTAATAAGACCTTTAAGGTCTTAGTTTCTTTTGGGGGAAAAGGTTTACAAAGCCTAAAGAAAATGCCCTATAGGATATATATACGGGAAAAAGGGTGTGTGGGTGTGGTTCCAGAAGGTGTAAGAAGAGGCATTGGGAAAACTTTTGGACACGGGAGTGAAAAGGACTTTAGGGGTTTTAAAACCCAGGGGGGAAAAGGACGAAGGGCAACACAATGGGCGAAGGGAACATAAGGGGGATGAAGAGGGCTTAGGGGGATTTAGAAAATCTTGGGGGGGGGGGGGGGGGGAATATTAAAAGGGAATACAAGGGGGTGAAAGGGGGCTTAGTGCATGGGGAGAAAAAAGGGTAGGGGACACGAGGGTGTGAAAAGGGGTTTCAAAAAAAAAGCACAAGAAGGGGGGGGTTATAGGTTAAACACGGGGGGGTTAAGGTGGATTTGAACCAGGGGAAAGGGGGCTAAGAAGGCCCTTAAAAAGGATTTAAACCGGGAGGGGGGAAAAGGTTAATAAAGGGTATAGGAAGGGGGGCTTAGATCCCTCCCCTTAGAAGCTTCCAAGAAGCTTCTTGGAAGCTTCTGTAAGAGGATTTATCACACGTGGAGGAGAGAGAGGACGATTCTGACGGTGGATTTCTGGCGTCCAAGGCCAAATGGTGGCCGTGATGTGGCTCGGCGGTGCTCCTCCCTCATGGCACATCGCCATTACGTTTCCCCCCAAATGTCTCTCTCACACAGCCCGCCCGAATCTCACACCCTCCTCCCTATCTCCTTTAATGGCAGTTCTAGCGTAGCCTTCAGAATGCCCTCTCTCATTTTATCCTGGCGGCGTCATGGCTCATCGCCTCCTCCCCTAGCTCTCATGGCGAAGGGTTTTTATAGGGGGAGGGAGAGGTACCTCCCTCCCTCCACGCGCCATGTGCATGGCATTCACCTTCCACCTTGGCATCCAGCGTGATGGTGAATCGACCCCATTCGCTCATCCATGACCTGCTTCGCAAGCGTACGTGCACGTGCTTTGCTCTCCCTCCTCCCGCACAACCTTCGACTGGGGAGGAAAAAAAAATATTAAAAGAAATTTTTTTTTACATAAGTTCTCTCCATTTCCCCTTGACCTCCTCCCAAGAGGAGGTCCACACGGAAGTATGCGGTTACAATAAACCATAGTTTTGGTTCTACAAATGGAGATTATGATACATCATGTTTTAAATTTGCACAGTCCGTGACCCAATGCGAGCTTTGTCTTTTGCCCAGGAATTCTCATGGCTTCGTAATATATCTTTAGCAGAAATATTACACAATAGGCAGAAATATTACACAAAGACATTGATAATAAGGGAAAGATTTTAAGAGGATGAGAGGATAAAACTCCTGAAGACAAACATGGGAAGGTAGATGATAAAGAAAAAGAGACACATAAGCAAGGTGATGATAAACGAAGAGAGAAACACAAATTTTTTAATTTTTTGGACTTGGAGAAGGAAATTTCTAGAAAGCTAAATGAGATTCTAGGGCAAGTGGTTGTTAATGTTGGAGGATAATAAGATCCATAGTACTTAATATGTCTGTCTCACTTGAAGTCCTATCATTCTTTATAGAAATGACAAAGAAATAAATGGCACAACAATTCTACTACTTATTAGTATACTAATAATTTTCATTTTACTATTGATTTCTCATTTCTATTGTCCCAAGTGCTTGTTATTTATACAAAATAGTTTTTCAACTTAGTATACACTCAAACCTTGCAATGTCCATACTAACATCAAGATAACTCCTGAATTGCTTTTTATGCATTGTCAAGTCCATATCACTAGTTGCCATCTCTTGTCAATGTTTTGAATTGGTCCAAGAATTTCACCTTTTTGCTCCCAATTACTTGTAAATGATACAAAATAGTATTTTTTACATAGAACTTAGCAAGACCCAATGGTGCACACATTGACAACCCTACAAACTCGGAATTCTTGTTTCACTCTTTTGTCATTGTTTTGACATGGTCCAAGTATTTTCACTTGTTTTCTCCCAACTACTTATTAATGGTACAAATTAGTTTTTGGATGTAGAACTTACCTAGACCCAATGGTGTGCACCCTCACAACCAAACAACCCTAAAATGCTAGTGTCATAAGGCCCACGCCATCAAATGACCTCTCTTGTTACCGTTTTGACCAAATCTAATATTTTTTGGTTGTTGTCTCCCAATTGCTTGTTTAATGATACAAAATAGTTTTTGGACTTAAAATTTACTTGGACCCAACTATGTACACATTGACAACAAGACAACTTCAAAATTCCCCCTTTGTGCATCATTGAGTTTGGGTCATCAATTACCTCCTCTTTGCAATTTTTTGCTAATCACATTTCTAGTGCAATTGTGTCTAGGTGTTTGATGCTCACACTCCCACCTAACAAGATAAAAAGCTTTATGTTTTTGATACTCTTATCTCTACAAAAGCAAATTTAGATTCACTTGATTTCTTTCTGTAAGAAATTAGCCCTAAGATAAACTTCAATATGTTATCATTTTATATCATAAGGGGTACTCTTATCTTCTTAATTCTCATGGAAATATTAGGTTTGATAATTAATTTGATTAATTATGCTAATATATTTTCTAATATGTAGTTCACACTAGAGTACCTTAGTATTGGACCTCAAATTTAGGTAAACTTTCCTAGTGACTTTTCTCAATGGTTTCCATGCGGATGCTAGACTATATGTATGAATTGAATTTTATGTTGCTAGTCTATTCTAAGTGAACTTCAAAAAAATGTCAAAATCAAATTTAACAAGTTCTCAAAAAGAATATTTGCTACTCTTGTGATGCCACGAGGCATATTCCACGATGGATTTCGTGCCATGGTCACGCTATCCTCCAATGCTTTCCACAGCCACTACTGCTATCTCTACACATCAACTGAAGCATTCATAATCGTTTGTAAAATAATACAATTAAACCGAAAAAGTGAATACCTAGCAGTCTTCAGCTACATTAAAAAATTGGTTAGAAATCAATCCTAACCTTAATTTATCATGAGTGTGCACTCTAAACTCATAAATGTTTATTAATTAAATATGTATTTTGCGGAATCACCCACTATGGAATCACCCATGTACATATAAAATTAACAAAATGCCCGAAAAGGATAGACATCCCCATCGACTTCTCGCACAAAGAATCCACTTTTTGTATGAGCCTCGGTAATAAAATCTTACGAAATCCACCGTAAAACCTCACGGAATCCACTGTGGCATGGAATCCACCGTGGAATATGCCTCCTGACATCATCTTGAGGACAAGTTTCCAATCATAAGAAAAGATAAGGAGGTATTTGTTTACAATGTTGTCGTATTGCTACGCATTCGAGGTGTGAAAACCACCCAAAAGTTGTGCGTGTGATTAGATACTTTGTACATACTTAGTTGTTATGTTTGCTCTTTCATTCTATGCTGAAGACGGAGAAGAACAAGGAGTTTTGGTAGACTTGTAACTCGAGATGCAATCTCATGGGCTACACTTATTTCAAGATATGTTGATTATGGGCTTTGTGAGGAAGTACTAAACTAATTCCAAGAGATGCAAGTTGAAGTACATTGGTGGATATGTATGGCAAATGTGGCTTGCTTGTAAAAGCACAATATGTGTTTGACAAGTTTCCACTTCGTAATGTAGTGTTGTGGAGTGTATTAATTGCAGGCTATAGCCAATATGGACATGGTAGCCAAGCACTTAAATGTTTTGAGCGAATGCAACTGGAGGTCTCCGGACGGTGTCACCTTTGTTAGCATCTTGAAAGCTTGTGCTAGCATAGGAGCTAAAGACAAGGGCCACTAATCATGTCGAAAGATAAAGAAAAGGGTGGCTAAAAACAAGGGAGGGAAAAAGCAGATTTTTAAAAACAAAAACAGGGAAGATTCGACAGATTACGAAAAGGAAGGAAGAAAGCATGGAGGGCGAGGCTAATTGGAGAGGAGGAAAGGAAACGCATGAGAACAGGCATTCGGGGGGGGGGGGGGGGGGGGGGAATCTAATTGTGTAGGGGGAATCACAAAAAGCATGAACGGAGTTTTTCAAACTGATAAGGAATGGCACCCTGCACGCGTTTCCTTTACTGTGGCCAGGACTGGACATAATGGTTATCACCACCGCACCGAGATGAATAAGGGGGTTTACAAAATTGGGAGCTCTGTGGGGAATTTGAAAATCAGGGAGCTCTGAGAGGATCGACGACTCGGCTGCTCCACTAGGGAAGAGGGGCAGAAAAGCTATTCTGGGGCCCTGCGTCTCCCATGGCGTGCTCTCTCTCTCTCTCTCTCTGAGCTCCTTCCCAAATTGGAGCCTACCATGGAGCGTTTTATATTATTTTTCAAGCTAAAATCGTGAACCTCTTCACTTCCTTCTCCATGGATGCGACGACATAGCAGGATCAAACGTTGCTGTGATGAAGTTGAAGATGAGAACCGAAGTCGACGACGATCGACAAGAGTTGCAGAAGACGACGGAGGAGGAGTGTTATAGCTGTTGACGTGGTCCTAAAGACAAGGATGCTACTGTGACAGAGAGGTCGAAGGTGTAAAAGGACGAGGATGAAGAGGGGACGACTGATGAAGACGACACACAGATGGTGACGAAATCAATGCTGCATTCGAAGAGGCCACTCTAATCACAAAGGAGGCCCAGGAACCAACATGTAGTCCAGGTTTGAGCAAAAAGTCACCAATCCTTTGTCGAGTCATGCCTCAGGAGGTGAGACAAGGCAGCATGTGCAATTGGAACAACACTATCCGGCTCCATTAGCGACACATGATTCAGTCTTGGCTGATAAAAGGCTGTTCTGAGAAACACTCAGTAGGTTGCAGGAAGCTCTCAGCTTGAAATTTGAAGTTCCAAAGATTGGTGAAAATGATGTAGACCTTCACAGACTATACAAAGAGGTCACTCATCGAGGAAGTTCTGAAGCAGAAGTATGTGAAGGAAGAGGAAGAGTGGTGATTTTCTGTGGATGGCAACAAGCAGTTTAACAAAAAGCCTTTGAGACACATAATTCCCTGATTTCCAATGAAGGGACTTCACTTTCTTCTTTACAATCCCTATCACAAAATATCAGATTGATCAGGATTCACAGATCGAAGTGAAGGAGACAAAATGATGCAGATCTGTGTACATGGAATTCGCACCTGCCACTGGTCTAAAGCAGTATGATTGGAACCGTAAACAGATAAACGCTCTTTCAATCTCTGAATTGAGAACTCTTATGCAGCTTCTGTGATCAAGGGAACTGGTAGTGCATATGGAGGATTTTCTGATCTAGACAACAGTGTATACAGCAATCGTGTACCTGCAGAACAGATCGGCCATAGTGATATTTCTACTACAGGAGACTACAGAGAAGGTTAAGGACGTGTCATCTGTATTACATTTGAAGGACTGAATACAAATGTTCTTCTGGACATAAAGATTGAGTTCGAAAATCTCAAAACTACATGAGTCTTCTAAAGAGTTATTGGAATGCAAAAATGATCCTTTGTGGAAGTCCAACTATTTCCTGCATTCACATGTATGTTGGAATTTGAGATGTCTAGCATTCATCAGCTTTATGAAGCTTACAAGTGCCAAGTGTAGATGCCATAATCTATTCATATTGTAATGCTGTCATGAAATCAGAAGAATTAACTGACTTTTTCCATGAAAGATGCTTTCTCTAATCATATGCTTGAGCATATATTCACAACAAAAAAAAACAAACCCGTCTGGAACTTGATGCTGTGTGGAAAATTGGACAATAGGATTATTTACATGTTGAATCTTCTATCCTGAAATTTGTCAAGGTCCTCCGTGGTTGCAACACTGCTTTCACAAACCCTTCGACAACGTGTAAGCTTGATACCTCTTGTTGTGGATGGAGGGTAATGCAAATTCATGTAGATTTATTCTAAGTTAATGCTTGAGAATAAATCAATAACCATAAATTTTTAGTTTCTTCATATTAGAAAAAAAATTTAATATTATTTTTCATATTCTTTATCTCATTTTTGCCGTTTATACAAGATTGCTACAAAGAAGATTTTGTTTTACTAGTATGGGCATTGGCAATCAAAGTTCTCCTTGAAAGGCATGCTCAATTTCCTCTTGTGACCAGGCATCGATTCGTGTACATACTAACTCCTAGGTTAGCTGGTCCCATAACTTTAACAAATGCCAAGAGCTTGTAAGGTAGATACCTCCAAGAAGCCAGTTGCAAAAAAGAGGAAAGCTTGTACAAAGAAGCTAGTTGCAATCAAGAAACCTAGTGCAACTAAGAAGTCACTTATAGCCAAGAAGCTATCTCTCAAGAAGCCAACTGCCAAAAATCCATCTATAGCTAAGAAGCCTAAATCTACAAGCAAGAATAAGGAGCCTACATCCAACAAGGGTAATAGGAAAATTAACAAAATGTTTGATGTAACCAAGGAAAGAACTAGGAAGAAATAAATCATGGTGATGACATTGGCATAATGCCATCACAACATTCCGCATAAGGATCACCACAAAGTTCTGTATAGAGAGAGGGCTAACAAGACCCCCCAAAGGGCACTAGAAGGCTCCTAAAATGTCCCACTTAAGTCTCTATAAAGGGAAATTGGAGCTCAAGACTCCCCTAAAAGATCCCCCTAGGACACCAAGTAAGCAATCCGAGACTAAGGCAATTTATTGAGTTTTTCTTACTTCCTTCAGAAATGTTAGTTTTTACAATTCTCTCAATTCCATTCCAAGCATGCTAGTCTTTTGTGAACTAAAGCACTTACAGGACAAACTGAAAAATATTTATAAAAGTGATGAGTTCAATGCTTTGAAAATCTTAAGATTCCCTCCTAGGTTAACTTAAAGCATGCATATGCTTTTTTTGCCCTTCTTCAAATAAATTGTTTACCAACAAACACATTTTATCCTCTTCCTCCACGTAGACATTCATTGTAAAGTAGAAAATCATAAGGATTGGAATACAAAGCTAGATTAAGTTTAATGGCCTTTTAGAATAGCTTACAAAGTTATAATGTTTTTTACTCCATCTAGGTTGGTGTACTAGTTGGAAGCAGTAGTTAGTATGGAGTTTCTAGTAACTAATTTGAGAATTGTTGTCACTCATACATTATCTCATGTGAAGAGTGAAGCCATAATTGATTAGAGCAGCAACTAATGTAGTTAGAAGATGATAAAATTATAGATAATTCAATTAGCAATAGTACATTCAAGAAGAAAATATTGGGTCAACCATCATGTTAAGAAGAAGGGTTTTAAGGAAGGATACTTGGGAATGATTTACAACTCAAACGTCTGGAAGGCATCCTAGTTAGCTAAAGCTTTGTTATACATGCCCCTATGTGATGGTTAATGATGTCAATCAAGGTACTTTTATTTTAGCCACACTTTAGGTTGACACAATAAGTAGTTAATGGTTTTAGATTGCAAAGACTCGTTCAACCTAACTATGATGAACCATATAAGGATTTACAATCTAGATAGGTAGCAAAAATGAACTTCATTCAAGTTACTGCTATTATAATCCCTAAAGTGTCATGTCATGGTTTTATGGATATTGTGGTTATTTGCAAGTTGTATAGGATATATAGTTTTCAAGTTTTGCCAACAATCAGTTGATTCTCATGAGTGACACTTTATTTTGGTGAAAAGGAAGAAGGTGGTATAGCTTAGAGTAGCAAGGACTCACTATAGGGAGTATTAAATGAGTTTCTTAACCTTACTATGTATGTGGAAAGCATTAGTGGTGATGCTAAACTACACAAGTATATTGAAAGGAGGCCAAGGCAGATGCAATGAGGAAGATAGAAGAAATGACTATTCTCTTTGTGCATGGAAGGTGGAAAGATAAGAAGAGTGGGTTGAAGTCTCAAAAAATAGGAAGCTAACCTAATGGACATGCTAGATTAAAGTCATGTAGTGCGAGGAGAGATAATTGATACATGTGTATGAGGCTAGTTAGATGTGGATGAAGAATAGGAGAACAACATCAGAATAAGCTATATTGCTAGCAGACTATGGATTATTATGTTGTCTTGGGGAGCCACCATTTGTTATAATGAATCTTTGTTGTTCTTGGTTTCTTTAATTTTTGTTTTTATTTTTTATTTTTATAATTTTTGTTGTATATAACGTTATAATTTACAAGTGTATTGGATTATGCTACAAGGTTACTCTGTCAAGATGTGAGCCATTGATAGAAATGAAGATTGTATTGGAGTGCAATGTATGCATGAAGAAGTTATGGTAATTTTGTAATTAGGGTTAGGTATACTACAACATCAAGTATCACACCTCCTTGATTCAATCCACTTGCAACATGGAGCTTTTCTTTTGTGATGATTTTTTTGAGTAAGGGAAGGTCTAAAAGGTCTAGCTAACATGACCCCTTGAGAATGGTAAGTAATCGAAGGGAAGTCTAACCTACGTATGTTGGGTCAATTTGGGATTTCCATATGGCTTGTCTTTGCTCTAAAATAGTCATAAGCTGACTTCTAAATTCAACCATTGAGACTCTCAGAGTGTACCATATTTGCTTTAATGAGCTACTATCCTATGCTTTCTTTCAGTCCTTAAGGATCTTGTTGTGTACCATACTTGCTCAAATGAGCTACTATCCTTTGCTTTCTCTTCATTGCTAATATTTCCTTGATGGTTTGGGGGTGCAATGCATTATGCAATGTGGAGACCAAATGGCATTGCTTAGCGTACTCGTCTATGATGAGTCTTAGGAGGTCATCTATGTGATCGCATAGTGCTCATTTAGGTGTTGCTCCTCTTCCCAAGACAGTGGGCATGCTTAAAAATCCTTAAACTACTCAAAGAGGATTCCAACAGTAGAGTAGCAAGAAAGGAACATGATTTTGTCACTTATTTTCTTAAGAAAAGCAATCACTCTTCAATGTTCACGTTGGGTAGTTTCCAGTATAATGTCCTTTAATTTTCTTAGCTACAAGTTACATTTTGACTAAGCTCAAGGATTTGATCAGGTTGAACATAACTTGAGAGCTGCTAACTCACTTGGGCTCATTGTTTTTATGATGGTATCACTCTTTCTTGAGGTTTTAGAAGTATTTTCCTTAATGGAGTTGGTGGATTTAGTTGTAGCTGAGAAGCAACATTTTGTGTTCCCACATCTTTGACGAGAAGTAGTAATTACTAAGTCATTGGGTTTGAAATTGGTAGCAGTTGATGAAATTTTTGTTTTAGATCCTAGGTTTATTTGGAAGGATTCGTGGGATTGAGGGGTTCATGTGGAGCTTTGGTCCCTTGTTGATATGTATATTTAAGGACTATGATTCGCCCCCTTTAGAGACTTTGTAAAGGATTCCTTTAGAAGGTATAGATTTTTAGCCTAGATCTATGGGATGACTGCTCTTTTCTACCCTAGCCATGTGAGGGAAGGTCATGGTTGAGTCACTTTGCTTTGCATCCTTAGATGAAGGAGTAGACTATACTAGGGAAAACGAGGACAAATATTAGGTTTTGTGTCCACAGCCATAGAATAATCCACATGAAGAAGTGAGGATTGTATTGAAGTGAAGCATAGCAATCGAGAAGTGTCAGAGGAAAAAATCATATACACTAACATCAAGCACCATGCTTCCTACTCCAAGATTTATAGCCACATGTAGATCTTTTTCTACAGGGGCGTTTTTGAACGATGACTAAAAGCTCGACATCATGTATAGTTGATAACACTTGTAGGGATGTCGGAGTGACATATGTGGGGTCATGCAGGGAGGTCCAAAGGGCTTTCATTTGCTCAATTCTTGTCATTAGTTGGTGGCTAATTCTAGCTGTCAGATTGTGGTTAGAATGCCATTTATGCTGGAAGGCACCTTGTCCTTTCCCTTTCAATCTAATGCTTCTAGTTTTTCCTTTTTTGTCTCATGAAGGATGGTGCAAAAAAAGGGAATTAAACACAACTCTCTAGCTATAGCATTTTTCATACCTTTCTTCATGAGTAGCTATAGCTTTTTTCATACCTTTCTTCATGAGTCCCTCAGTAGTAATGGTCATGTAGCAAGAGAAAATGTGCTACTACTCATTTGAAGTCAACGGAATTTCTAAGAGCTGTTTGTGCTTGTTCCTCAGTTTTTCAATGTTGGTATAAATATATGTATGTATGCATGATGCCACCTTTGAATCTAGATGAACCAAACACTTCACTACTAGCTCATTGATTTGTTGCACTATCTTGTCAATCATCTCCTCATCAGTTTTCTTCATGTACCTAGGCTTAAGATGCATTGGGAGTGTTGGATGTGATGAATATGCTTTTTGGAAAATCACTTCTTCTTAGAGTTGGTTACAATGACTTGTTCCTTTGTGGAAGTGTCCTTTGTCACTCACAACCAAAGGCTATTGACTATTGAGATTTATTCCTTTAGTTATTACCAACTTTTCCTTGCATTTGACAACTCCATCAAGTGGTTGTACTTCATTCAAGTTAGGTTGATTCTCCTTTTTCTCGTAGGTGAAGTTCACCTTCTTGGTTTCTATCTTAGCTTGCTTAATTCTCCTGAGTGGTTCTATCCTAGATCATGATCCATGTTTGAACCATTTCCTTCGTTTTCTTAATTCATGGCTATAATTGATGGAGGTGGCGATGCATGTGATTTGGATAATCAAATCCATGGATCTCTCATGTAGTACTGTGAAGCACGTAACAATGCTTTGGATACCTTTTGTGGCATTGTGATAACTCTCCGTTAGCATTTATGGTCATATCCCTATGATCTTTATCCTTTTTTGTATGGGGGTCTATTTCTAGCAACATTGAGAGCTATTTGGATGTTGTTGACCTACACACTAGGATGGGAAAACTATGTGGTGAAGGGAATTTGCTTTTGTTCTTGTGCCTTCAAGAGTTATCTAAGAACTTCCTAACTCTCTTCCCTAGGATTTCTATCTAGCTCAAAGATTGATTGCCTACCATTATCTTGAGCAATGGCAAGGTTTCTAGTAGTCTACATCGCACTTAGTTGCACATTTGAAAGTCTTCCAAGTAGAATGTCCTTCCAAACATCCTCTCTATTAGGAAGCACATAAAACATTGGAAAGCTTTCGATCTCTAACACCATTAAGATTTTTAATTTTCCTAGAAGAGAGTGTGTTGATCCATGATGAGGATTGATTGTAGCATTTATAGCAACTAGTTCAGGTTATCTTATGCAAGTCCAAGCATTATAGGGATGAAGATGAGAATATTATAATTAACTCCTTCGTTTAATGAGAGTTTTAGTGATGCACTCTCTTTTCACAATTCATTTGAACCTACAGTAGGTAGGTGGGATTAGCTCATCATCTTTAGGGCTCAAGGGGGGGAATTGCTATATGTGAACCCTCTATATCACATGCATTCAGAGGATATTAGAAAATTCCCTCTCCTTACATGCTATAGGGTAATAAAATGACTTCTTTTACATTAATAAACTTATGATTTTTTCCCAAATTATAATAAGAAAATCCCTTTTGTAAATATAATCTTGTAATTTTAACTAAATAAAAGAAGCCTTATGTTAATCACATATGTATATTTTTTCAGGTGACTTCCTTGAGCTTCATGGCCAATGGTGAGAGTCTTTGCCATGGAATGGAATCTTAGGGCTAATAGGTATAGTGAAATCGCCACTGGATACTACATATTCTTGACATTCGTGAGACATGGAGATAAATCCAATGCGTTGGGGTTATTAGCGTCAGTCCATTGCTTTGAGTAGTAGCAAGGCACATGGCTTGATTGATGGCAATGCAAGTAAGCTGTAGGCTTGCAAGGTTGTGTGGTAGATTATGTATGGGATGGGTCATGAGATAAGTGCATAAAATTTGGAGTTTTTTTGGTTTGGAAACATATAGTTTGCATTTTAATACTTTGCAATTAGGTTATCATGTTGTGGAGTTCGAGAAGAAGCTTGGTTTTTCTAAGCATGTGATCTCTTTTTGAGTTTTGATCACTCACAAATATGTGGAAAATAACATATAGAAGTGATATTGCTTAGCACCCATTGAAATCATACTATCTGAAGTTCTTATGAGGTTCTTCCGGAGTGAATATACAATGCCATGACATTGTAACTACTCTTCTCTCTCTTTCTCTCTCTCTCTCTCTCTCTCTCCTAATTTTTGTTTTATCCCCCCTCCCCCCTCTCTCTATGCCTCACTCTCTCAAAACGGTCTTTTTTCTCTCTCTCTCTCTCTCTCTTTTGCTCTTCATTTTTAAAATAGAAATAAAATTCCATAAGAAATATACCCTTTCAAATCAATTTATTTTTAATAATAATAAAATTTAATTATTTCCCTTTCCTTCTCCATCTTCATCTCCCTCACCCTCTCTCTGTTTCGATTATTTGATATTGTTTTATCTTTTAAAACATTTTCATATTGTTCTCTCTCCATCTCCCTCCCCTTGTATCTCTTTCTCTTTCTCTTGCTCTTTCCCTCTCCCACACACACCACACACACACATCCCATCTCTCTCTTTCCATTTTTATTTTCCTTTTCCTCACATACATAAAATATACACACATGCCACTTAGAAAATGTACAAAGGAGTAACAATGTCGTGTCGCTATGCAGACACAGTGTGAAAAACTCTACAGTGCATCGTTATTCGGCTTTCTTATTGATCTAGAGAGCCAATGCCAAATTAATCATTAATGTCAATGTCCATAGTGTGGATAGTTAAAAAACTAGATTTTTGGACAAGTTTGGCCAATTTTTTATATTATAGATATTATCTATTGTAAATATCCAAAAGTCGTAGACAACTTCTAGAATAGGATGACATATAAAAGAAAGCAAATGGCTTTCAGCCATTTTTGGGGGGGGGGGTTTGGAAAAAGAAGAATGGGAAAAATTGTGTTTCGTGCGATCACAGTTTTCAAGAAGTGAACAACACTTCAAATTGGGAGAAGAAGGATTGATCTGGGAGAATTCTGGCCAGGTGTCCTAGTATTTTACTGCGGATTGGCAGTCTGAGCAGTAGAGAGGAAGCTATTGTTTTATGCACGTTTTTGGTTTATGAGATTAATCTTCTTAGGATGCATAAATAAATTGACAAGTTTCACCTCTATGAGCATTTCTTCTACATCTTCTGTTTCTTTAAACCCCTTCACTTTCGTCTAGTCCTCTCCCTGAATCTCCCTTCACCCTACTGTCTCTTACCCCTATCGTAGACTTTCGACCCCAAATACTCCAACAATGGTGAACCTGACGTGAAAGTTGGATGTAGATGTGTAAAGATGGGGGATTCTGTAGATTCAAGTAGTGGTGATGCTTTACAAATAGATGCTTGCTTTGTTGCAACAACAACAAGAGCAGTTGTTGTGACAACAACAAATGCAGACTCCGTAGGAAGTAGAAAGAATTGATTCCTTAGCTATGAATGCATTACTTGCACATATAGTGGGATAGGAATTGAAGCTGTTTAAAGGTCAAAATGTTTCAGCCTTCATCTGGTTGTATGAAGAAAAGATGTTGTTTCATGGGGTACTGCAGCATGCATAGAGTCGATATTTCTCCCATTTGGCCATGTATGCATTGCATGATAGGATTGATGAGTTACATAGAATAGATGTTGATTAGATAACTTTTAAGAAAGCTTTGAGGGAAGATTTTTTCTTGGAAGATGCAAGATTGGTAACTGAAAAGACATTTATAGATTGGATTGAAAGGCCCAATAAAGGGTTGGCTGCTACAGCTTTGCTCCGTGAATTTGAAAGTTGATATGCGTAGTTGGATGTTGATGGGCAGTAATCATTGGAGAGTCAAAACATTGGTTTGTTTTTGAAGGCTGCAGATCCTTTCTTGTAGGATAAATTGTCTGATCGTTTAGAAGATGCCTCTTTTGAAAACGAGACTGAAATTAGATTGTGCTCATATAACTGAGGTAGGGCATATGTTGGTAAAGAGAGAGCGGATGAAATTAAGATGGGATATAGGCACCACACCTACAGTGCCTTAGAAGGGGGACTCCAATTGTAGCCAAGGCACCTGTAGTTATGGTAGAACAACTGGCTATACCTATTGGTCGTTCGAATCTTAAAGATGATGCTGTGGATGAGTTAATCAAAGGCATGCATGATTTGAGGCTCAATTTGATAGAAATTAATGCAAAGGTCAAAAAATTGGTTGTTAAGGTAGAAGAGAAGTGTCGGGTGGGCAACAACCCAAAGGCCATATAGAGAATAATACAAGAGGAGATGCATTTGGTGTGACAATTTATAGCATGAAAAGTGAGACTGTATAGCCTATCGTGAAGCGAAAGCAAAAAGGATATTATTTTGGAAAGATGGTAAGATACATGCAACAGAAACTGGTCTTCCTATAGAGACAAACTTTGGAAATGATGGCATGTAGAAGAGGTTGGAAGAGATGGTTGCAAGGACATTTGTTGCCATAGATGTAGCCACATATGGATTGAGAATTGAAAGGACTGATGAAGCTCGTAAAGGAGGCATGGCTGAAGAAAAATCTTGCGTTTGAGCATTAGATTGCATGGAAAAGGGAAAAATAACAAAGTCAAAATTGGTTGATGCAAGTCAAAGTATACGAGGGAGAACAGGATGGAGTGCACCAATGGATTCATTTTTAGCCTATGCTTATTTGGCCAAGGTTCAAAATCAAGAAGCTCATGTGGAAGAAAAGAGAAGAAGAGATGAGGGCATTGCTCATCCTTCCTCTTTAGGCCCATCTAAATGCATAACACAAAGTAAAATGGACCAGTAAAAAGAGGCTGAAAAAGGCAACTTGAGCATGTTATGGAGGATGTATCTCAAGAGAAGAAACAAGAAGGAAAGAAAAGGGGCAAGCATCCTAGTTTTACACGTTACAATCGGATCTTAAGACTGCCACAAATCTTAAAAAGATCTTTGAAGATCGCATACTTTGTAGTAGAGTGGAATTCACACTTGACAAAGTTCTTGGAATCGTGAAGCGTGAATTTCATGATGCAATCATTGATATACTGAAATGAAAAAGACAGTTTGATGGTGAAGTTTTGCAAGCATTGATGTAGATTGACAAAGACATAGAGAAACAAATTCAAAGGGAATATGATGATGCATGTAATGCTAATTTGGAGCAGGTTGATGTTGACAATGGGTTAAATGGGAGTGTGGACAACAACCTTGTGCTAAAAATGGTATTATGGGCACTACTAAGCATAGAGAGAAGGCTATGTATAATGGGGATGTTCATCAACAAGCACATGAAGAAGAAGATGCTCATTTTATTCCAAGTAGTCATTATTTGCGAACGCATTGAGCTTGTGCTACAAAAAAGGCAATTGTTAAAGTGGGAGAAAGAGAGACCCCTTGCATAGCTCTCTTAGATTAGCTCTCTTAGATCATGGTTCCGAAATCAATGTTCTGGCAGGAAGGAGCTTATATGAGAATCGAGCTTGGCCAATTGATGTAGATCTAGGATGGCGCATGCGGGTAGCAAACAATTCATCAGGGGATCTTTATGCGGCTTGTCCAAACATACCCATGAATATTGGAGATGTTAGGGATGAATATCATTTTTTGGTGCAAGATTCATGTAGTTATTTGGTGATTTTGGGGGAGCCCTATATTTCAGAATGAAGGCTCAAAACAAAAGCCCTTTATGATGATTCTTCATATGCTCGGTTTCGGAGTAAAGACAATACAAAGGCAGTACAGTTTCTCACTGTTTGTGTGAATCATCCCCACAATCGAGATAGGCTACGGGATAATCCCATGGCACTTAAGACACGAGAGTTTAAGGGTTTTTAGACATCACTGTTGTAAGTGGAGGCTACAGTAGTGTCTCTAGGAAGATAATTATGCCTCCAAGAAAGTGGGAATCTATGTTTGTATGTGGATTGCAAGAATGAATAGCATGTAGTCTTGGCAGTTTTAAGAATATTTTAGCCATGTGCAAGGTTGAAAAGAAATATGTAGGATGGGTTGAAAAAGAGTTGAAGACATATGGTTTCATGGCTATAAATGAAGGTATTTTAGGGTTCTTTTTAGGGCTGGTTGATGTTGATATAATGGCTAAAGTTTTTGTAGTAATTAATGCTAAAAACAAGGCAGAAAAATAGGTTATTTATATTCACACTTTAGAGATGTATGAAGTCATTCAAGAGTTTGCTAAGCATGAATGTTATGGGATTCAAAAAAAGGCTAAAGCAAGGTGGATACAAATTACAAAACAATTGCAAAGAATGTTAAGCATGTGGCTTTTCCTTTACCACCTGAAAGTGATGGGTTGACTGAACATGTGATTCAACAGCCTAGTTTACAGGATCCACCTGGAGTTGGACATAAATTTACAATCGAAACTTTACAAAAGCTAAAAGTCAGGGATACAAGATTTCTTTTGCCTACAAAGAGCTTATTTTTGCAGATGTTGGTAAGGCATGGGAAAGCCTTTGCATTCTAGCTAGATGAAATTGGATGTGTCGATTCAACCATAGTTGCACCTATGGTGACCTTTACAATACCTCATGTGCCATGGAATTTCAAGCCTTTTCGAGTGTCTCAAGCATATTTTCCTAAGCTACTGGAGCTTTTGAACAAGAAGATCAAAATGCAGATTTTGGAGCCTTCTTCAGCTACATATTCAAATCTGTGGTTTATTGTTCCAAATAAGAATGGTTCTTTGAGGTTTTTTTCAGGATTTAAAATGAGTTAAAAACTTCACCATAAGGAATGTTGGATCAAGCTTGATAGTGGATGAATTTGCAGAAGCATTTGCAAGCAATGAAATTTACTCTATGGAAAATTTATATTCAGGATATGATCAGTTCCAACTTGCGTTAGAAAGCCGCAATATCACTACCATGAAGACACTACGTGGATTGGTTAGGATGTGTATGCTTCCACACGGAGAAACCAATTCAGTGGTGCATATGATAAATGCTATGCATAAAGTTTTGAGGGAGTATATTCCTCAGTTGACCTTATCCTTTTTCTTGATGATGTGCCTATCAAAGAATGTAATACTATGAGAAGAATGAAGAGTTGAATGAGCAGGGATGCAAAAGATTTGTGGCTGATCATATTGCTGATTGTGATAGGATTTTCAGCCGTCTTGAAGAAGTGTATTTGACTCTGTCAGGAGAAAAGTCAAATTTTGGAGTGGAGGAAGTATTAGTTGTTGGGCACATGTGTGGACCATATGAAATAAAGCCCTCATGAGTAAAGATTGATGCCATAAGCAGGATGAGGGAGATATGTTTGAATGTATCCGAGGTGAGGAGATTTTTGGGTGTATGTGTCTTTTACTTGATATGCATTCCACATTTTGCTCATGTGGTTGAGAGTTTATATTAGCTCTTGAGAAAAGGGAAAAAGTTTTGGTGCGGTAAATAGCATACAAAGGCAATTCAAAAGTTAAAGAGCTTATTAATTTTAGCCCTAACACTAAAGAGAGAAATTTATGAGAATGGGCAGCCTATTATTCTCACCATGGATACAAGCCCAAATGGCATTGGTCAGTGGCTCAAGATGATGCTAATGGGAATAGGTATGCCATTCGGTTTGAAGCAAAGGTCCTTAATGAATGGCAATGGCAGTATTCTCAAGTCAAAAGAGAGCTTTGGGGTGTAGTGAAAGCCCTTAAGTGTGATAAGGAGTATTTTATGGGAGCTCATGGCATGATAGTAAATTGCTCAACTCTTCATATTGCCATGTTATGGTGGAATGTATATATAAAGTCACTTAACCCTTATTTTTAGCATATTGTAGGTAGAGAAAACCCTATGGTTTACATGCTATTAAGAGCAAGGTTTGAAGATGAAGAGGATGATATCATAGGTGTTGAAAATGACTTTATGACAGTAGGAAATGAGTATGCAGCTGTTGTTACTATAGGTACAATTGTTGAAACAGGGATTTCAGCAGTAAGAAAAGAACTTACAACCATAGAGAAGAGCTGGACAATAGAGAGAAACCATCATCAATGTTATGCTTTTGTGAGAACACAATTTTTGAAAGAGTTTTATGAGGATGATTGGTTGAAAATAGGCCAATATCTCAGCCTCATGACAAAGAAGGATGAGTGGTCTGAAGCTGAATTCAAAAGGATTAAGAGAAAATCTTATGGGTTTTCCTTGAAAGATGAATATTTATGGAAGCATGCAAAGAAAAAGAGAGGAGCTCCATTACGTGGATTGGGAGATAGGGCTTCTCAACAATAGGTGATATAGGAGTTTCATGAAAACTTATGGGCTGGACATAAAGGAGCTTGGGGCACATTTTCCAAGATCAAAGAGAAGTATTGGTGGCAAAACATGTATAAAGATGTGGAGCATTATGTGGAATCATGTAGTGTCTGTCAGATGTATTCCATGGTAAAGCATAGAGATGGGTTGCAACTGACCTATCCATTGTCTATGCATTACAAATGGGTAGTTGATTTGATTACCATGCCTATAGGTTTATGGAATATGAGACATCTTGTGCTTGCACGAGAAGACTTGACAAATCAAGTAGTACAAAGACTGTGCAATAAGTTTTCATGTTTTGATTGGAAGAAGTCTTTTGCAGGTATGGTTGTGTTGGTAAACTAGTTGTTGATAGAGGAGAATTAGATGCAGATGAGGCTCGTGACTTCTTTTCACGATTGGGTATCAAGCTAGCTTTAAATTCAGCCTACAATCTTGAAGAAAATGGAAAAAGTGAAAGAGATCATGAGCCTATCATTAAGGCAATACCAAAGCCATGCAAGGGTAGGATGAAAGAGTGGCCAAGATTATCACCCTTTGCTTTATGGGCGGATAGGACCACTCATAGTGCAGTTACAGGGTATATGCTTGCTAAATTAATGTATGGACAATAGCCAAGCATACCTATTGAGGAGACTATTGCTAATTGGAGTATTCTACCATGGTGGGAAGAGGGTTTGAATAGAGAAGAGTTATTGGTCCTATGCATTAGACTATTAGAAAGAAGGCCTAAAGACATCAAGACAGTCATGAAAAAGCTAAAGACTACAAGGATGAAGAACAAGAAGATGTTTGACAAGCGATATAGACTTTGACCTCACGAGTTATATAGGATGGGGAGTGGGTGTTGGTTTATGACATCAGCTTGGAAAATTAGCATAGCGGCTAGTCGGAAGATGACAAGTGGTGTTTTGGTCTATATGTGATAAGGTTTGTTTTTTATAATGCTACCTATGCATTAAATGAGATGGATGGGACAACTCTAAGGATCCTAGTGGCTAAAAAATGTATCAAGCTCTTTAAACATTGAGAGTCTTTAGCAAATGAGTTGAAGGAGTTGGATACTGAGCATGAACATGAGAATATGGAAGAAGAAGAGGTAGAAGATGAAGACATTGACATGGTAGAGGATACTTCTTCTGACACTACAGATCCGTATGACTTGGGCACATGCTAGAGAATGTGCAGGTTAGGAGGGGGTGGATGTCGTGTTGCTACGCGGACACTATGTGAAAAATTCTAGAGTGCATTATCATTCGGCTCTCTTATTGATCTAGAGAGTCAATCTTGGGGGGTTCACTATATATATATTCTCTATATAACGTGCATTCATGGCCTATTTATAAATATCCTTATCTATGAATTTTTCTTGAATAAAACACAACCCTTTTCTATTCAATTTGTAAGTAACCCCTTTATATGACATCCTTTTGTATGTAAATAATGTATAAAAATAGTGTTTTAAAAACCCCTTATTTTGAACTCACGTTATATTTACATATATTCATGAGTGACCCCCCCGAGGAGCCAATGCCATATTAGTCATTCATGTCAGTGTCTGTAGTATATGTAAATGATTCAAAAATACTAGATTTTTGGACAAGTTTGGCCAATTTTTGATATTATAGATATTATCTCTTGTAAATATCCAAAAGCAGTAGACAACTTCTAGAATAGGATGACATGTAAAAGAAAGCAAGTGGCTTTCCACCATTTTTGGGGGATATTATGCAAAAAGAAGGATGGGCGAAATTGTGCGATGCGTGATCGTAGTTTTGAGGTAGTGATGAACGATACTCTGGATAACTAGGAGAAGAAGGAGTGATCTGGGAGAATTCTTGCCAAGTGTCCTAGTATTTTACCCCCCTTTCGGAGCCAATGGAAGCATCATATTGGTAGTCCGAGCAGTAGAGAGGAAACTATTGTTCTATGCATGTTTTTGGTCTTTAAGAGATTTATCTTCTCAGGATGCACAAATAAATTGATAGGTTTCATCTCTATCAGTATTTCTTCTACATCTTCTATTTCTTTAAACCCCTTCTCTTCCATCTGCTCCTCTCCCTGAATCTCCCTTCACCCTACTGTCTCTTATCCTTGTGGTAGAGTATTCACCCCAAACACTCCGACAACAGTTGAAGGAGAAAGGAGCTTACTGGATGGTTAACTATTATGTTGTTCTCCTTCTCCTTTGTGATAATCTCCTTCACCCTCATGCTGTCCTCCTTTGTGGTCTGCTCTCTCTCTTTCTCTCTCTCTCTCTCTCTCTCTCTCTCTCTCTCTCTCTCTCTCTCTATATGCAAAGATCACCTTGGAAAAAGTAAAACAAAGATTTTATGTTACCAAAATAAGTCACGAGATCCCCCTAGGTAGGTAAAGATAGTAGGCATTGGTGCTTGCAAAAATACTTTAAACACCCGAGACCTATCCTCAAAGTTCATATGGAATTCCACAATCGCAATGAGCATTGATGTGGCTTAAGTGCATTATCAACCAAGGGAATGACTTGGAGTAGTGAGGGAACCACCAATAGTACTACATGAAGTTTAGCATCAAAATTCGTATTAAAATCAACTATGGTAAATTCATACTCGAGTGTTTTGAAGAATTTCTGGCCTAAAGCCTACTAGTTTCATTTGCTAACAAAGGAAAAATTTAAATAATTTAGTTAGAAAAGCAAAGCTGTATGTTTAGTTTTTTCATTCAAAAACAAAAGCAGTAAGAAGTCCGTCACAATAAAATCATGGGGGTAAAGCAAAAGCTTTAGGAAAGCTAAGCTAAAGGCTAAATAACGGCAATGTTGCAAAGCTTTACGAGAGTCGGAGGTGCTGCATAATAAGGATTGATGGAGAATGTGGCATAGTCTATAAGAGAGGTTGTCTGCACGCAATGCAAAGTGCTGAAGATGGCATGATAGGAGGAACACAGAGGCTTTATGAGGGACGATCATCTAACTTTCTAGCAGATCAACGTCCGCTTGGAATGGGGCTCGTGATGAGGACCAATGCTACAATTGGTAGCTCAAGAGATGATCCTATGTTGCAGTTCTTGAGTTATTAAGGATTTGAACATCTCTGTCGGATGGTACCAGTGTCATCCTGAGGAGGAGGACTTCATAACAGAACGCACGTTCCAGCCTACATGTGTAAAAAATGGCGCCTCTATTATGGCACGCAGAGAAATATTTCTATGCTGTAGCCACAAAACGAGACTATTAGTTTCTGAGGTGTCCGTGTTTTTCCTGGAAAGAGGGAGCGGTACTAGCAATATTTTAACTAATAATTTCTAATTAGAGTCTCATTAGTTCTTTACAAAAAGGATGGCTTCTACGGTAGAGAGTAAGCCCTTCATCCCCTGATCTTGGATCTCTTTGGTCTACTTATGCTCATTATAGCTTTATAACCTTGTTGTTAAAAGCTTTCATTGGTAGGGCTCTTTTCCTCACTATAATCATCTTGTGCTTCTTTGATGTCAGATGTATACAGTACCTTGGTTACATGTTCTTGCTAATTGAGCCAACATGGTGATGGGTGAGTCAAATCAAAGAATATTGTTTGTCATACTATAGAACATGGAGAGGCTCATGGGTTCTCTTAATACATTGAGAATTGTTGAATTATGTTGATAGCTTATGCTATGACAATACCTCTTGTGTGATCTTGAACATTGAAAATAAGTTTTAGTAATTTGCATTTTTTATATGAAAAACTTGAGCTTAATGTTATACATGCTTGATTACATCATTGAGCTATGATACTTTGATATTATAGTTGAGACCATTAATGGGGATCTGGTGGAGGACAATATTTTTTTTCTTCTTTGACTCAACTTGGATGTACAATGAAGTTAATAACACAAGGTTGTTCAATTCTCTATGTGTGATTCTTGTACCTTGGTGAGATTGCATGTATTGTTTAGGTGGAGAAACCCACGGGCCTATTTAGCCTACCACCAAGCCATGAGACCCTATCGGTGCTCCTTTGTGTCTTCTTATTGGGCTGTAAGGTTTTCTTTCTTCACCACTTGCATGAGAGTATCACTACTCACAGTGCTATAAGTATTGTTGTTAGCATCGTTAATGTCGCAACATTAAGAGTGATGCTAACTATGATGCCAAAAAAGAAGTCACTAACTAACCTTCGGTATGCTTGTGTGTTATCATGGAAATTCTTAAATCAACATGATAGCTTCTTTTTTGACTAGCTACTCTTGTTGGGGGTTAGAGGCCGCATGTGCCTAGCCACCTACACTTACTTTGTACATAGTGCTTACATACCTATATATTGCAGGTGACATTCTCAATCACTATCGCTTTATTCTTTATTCATTCTACGACAATAGAATAAGGGAAGGAAAGCCAAACATTGTGACTATTGGAGTTCCCACAGACCGTATTACTCTCTCTTACTTGAACCTCCATAGCTCTTGCTTTCTCTTGCTTTCACTTTTTCTCTCAATCTAGCTCTACATTTTCATTGGGATCAAAGTAAGCATTTGTGAAGCTTTAGGATGTTCACTTTAGCTTAGGAAAATAGCTTCATTCACAACTTCTATGGCAATTACTCATAGAGGTAAATATCAATCCCATTGCTCCTAGATTAGCTCCCTATCTTCTTGGCTTATTTCTCAACCTTCTCCAAATCATTGGTGAGTGCTAGGAGCTTTAGCACATTCACTACTAGCAAGGAGAGAGTAGGGAATCGCCCACGAATTTTGATGCATCTCCCACCTCATCTACTTTATCTTATAGTTCTTGCTAGACATTGCCTTGAACTTTATGGTTCTTTCCAGCTTCCTTTGGCTCCTTATTTAATATCATTTGAAGAGTTTTGGATTGACCATTGCTGTACGGTTTAGAGTAGATTATTGTTCACTATTTGGATAAGTATTTGACTAGTTAATGCTCTACTAATGGTTATGGGGCAAGTTTGTAATTCCCAAATAATGTATTGATGTTTGAGAAAGACTTTGGGATTGATTAGGGCTTCTTTAGCTCATCATTTGGAGGGTTCTTTATTGTAACACCATATGGCTAGCAAGCATTCACTGTGACTGAATGCCTATGGAAAATTTGGAGATGCCACATGGATGTATTGATGATTTTGGTACATTTAGCAGCACGAAGGACTCTTATTGACATATAGCCCTAGATGTATTACTTCATGTCTTTGAACACTTGTTATAAGGCACATGTATTGAGCTTTGGTTTAGTCTTGGACATTTTGAATTTATTTCTATGGGAGTGCTTTAATATTTTCATTATTGTAGAGCTTGGACTCTTGAGTTAGTGGGAGACTCTTACATGCTTATTGGATCATGCTTACAATGTCCTTATTGCAAACATTGATGATTGTGGGCTAATTTAGCTTTGGTTTGTATGCCTAATACTTCCTCTTATTAGATGGGTCTGTTAGGTTTGATATATTCATGGTTATGTACTTGAGCTTCATTGTTCATGTGCAATGAGTTAGTTGGAGATTGGTGGATCTCCATTATTTTTTTGAAGATCTCTTATGCACAATTGGCTTATGTACAAGCTAATATTTGGTTTGGGATTGCATCTATGTCTTTAGCATCTTCCTATTTTTGACAAGATTTGGTACCTTGTTGGTTTCACTAAAAGAATATAGGGGCATAGCAATGGGGTGTTTGTGATGCAGATTAGCGGCATCACTATTTCTGGCACAAATGTGATGCAAATAGCGAGGGTATGCAGAGAAAAAAAAGCGGGCAAAACCTAAGTGTAGCATTTTTCCGCAAAGAGTTTGAGAGAGAGCGAAAGAGATCGTGGCTTTGGAGGAAGAGGGAGAGGAAGAGAGAGAAGAAGAGCTTCTAACCGCCAGCGTCGCCACTGCTACTGCTATGCCACCATCGCCATTCATGAAGAAGAGGAAGAAGTGTACAAAAGAATAAGAGGGGCTATTGCAAAGAGGAGACGAAGAATCCTTCCTCAGGCCTTTGCGGTGAGTTAATTGCCCCCTCTTGGTTTGTTCTTGTTCTTTCTTCTTTTCTTTTGTTTGTTTTTCTTGAGAATGAGGTGCATTGAGGGAGAAAGAGAGGAAATGAGAGAGGGACAAGAAGAAAGGAAAAGGAAGAGAAAAGGAGAGAGAGAGAGAGAGAATAAACATGCATGAAGTAAATTGCCCCCTCTTGGTTTGTTCTTGTTGTTTCTTCTTTTCTTTTGTTTATTTTTCTTGAGAATGAGGTGCATTGAGGGAGAAAGAGAGGAAATGAGAGAGGGAGAAGAAGAAAGGAAAAGGAAGAGAGAGAGAGAGAGAGAGAGAGAATAAACATGAAAAATAACACAGAGAGAGAGAGAGAGGAGAATGAGTGAGAATACACGAGTGGGTGGAGAGAAACAAAGAGAGGGTTTGTCTCATGAAGAGGAGATGAAGAATCCGTCCTCCTCTTGGTTTGTTTTTGTTCTTTCTTCTTTTTTTTGTTTGTTTTGTTTTAGAATGAGGTGCATTGAGAGAGAAAGAGAGGAAATGAGAGAGGGAGAAGAAGAAAGGAAAAGGAAGAGAGAACGAGAGAGAGAGAGAGAATAAACATGAAAGATAACAAAGAAAGAGAGAGAGAGAGAGAGAGAGGAAGAAAGAGAGGAGAATGAGTGAGAAAACATGAAGGGGTTGAGAGAAACAAAGAGAGGGGCAACAAAGAAAGAGAGAGAGAGAAAGAAACATTGGAGAGGGAGAGAGAACATAAAACGAAAAGCGCAAAGAAAGGTGGATAAATTGTGTTAGGTTAGTTAGAAAACTAAAGACAAGGGCTGAAGGGGGTGTTTAAATTACCCATGGATTTTTTATACAGCAAAGTGGTCTTGGTTAGCGAACAGAATTCCATTAAAATTTGAAATGCTAGATTAGGTTAAGTTAGGAATGATCAAATGTGAACTATCCTAGTGTGTCATCCTGGATCCAAATCAATGCTATTTTAGGGGGCCTAGGTTGAGACTATACCTTATTAATAAATTTGTTGATACATATTAATTTGGATGACTTCATTTTGATGAAAAGAGATTAATTTGTGCACACCTTAGATTAACTTTATGATCTTTTTGCATTATGAAACGTTTTGGATATGGAATGGCATACATTACTTTATCAATGCCGATCATATTCCCTATATTAGAGCCAACATTAAGTAGATGTAGTGGATAGAAAATCTAAAAGTTTTTTAATATTTATTTTGGAATCTATGGTTAACCATACTATTAATGTGTCTAATTTCCATGTATCCAAAGTTGTTGTGTATTGTAAACCAAGACGTTTCAGTTGACATTAATTTTATTGAGTTACAAGAGAAGAAATCCCTTCTCAAACAAATTTAAAAATAAAAAGAGAATGAGAACAAATACCAATTGTTTGTTGTAACATAGAAAAAATGGAAAACCATGTTGGTTGTGATGTTCAAGATCGCGAGGTCTGTCTTAATCAGTGTGTCCCATGTCATTGCTCTCAATGCAAGCTGGTAATCTGACAAAAGCGTTGCTTGTCTATAGAACATGTAGGATGCTTTGGTGAGTTCAAATCAAAGATCATTGATCAGGAAATCTCAAACTTTGAGCAAATTGTCAGAAAAATGTGTATCAATCATGCCTTATATTCACAAACTAATTGAATATCATATATAAAAACAATAGATGTGACCATAAAATTTATACAAGGAGGTGATGTCTCATTCCAAGGAGGAATGCACCTATTGGGGCCAATTAGAAGAGTTCGTGGGTGTGCGATGGATAGATTTCCTGAGCCAATCCACCACTTGGAAGGCATAACCGAGTCTATACCGTCAATACCGGAGGAGACAAGCAACCTTTTACACTTTTCTACAATCTTGGAGCCTAACATGGAGACAATGATCGATGCATTGATTCCCATGGATGTGGAGACATCTAATCCACTAAGAGAGGAAGCATCCATACCATTATATGATTAGTGCTGAGTATCTTACTGAAAGCTACTGCTTGCACTTCTAAGTATGCAATCAAAATACGGGTGGAGTGATGCAAGTGTGACCGAGTTGTTCAAGTACATTCTATGTATGCTTCTTTGATTTCTTCTCGGTACCATTATAAATAATAATTATGCTTTTTCAAGGTGTTTTATGATTTCTTTTTAGGTTGCTAAAGTATCATATCTTACCACTTGAAAATACCATGCCTGAGTCTTGTGATGATGCGCGACATGTTTTATGAGAGCTTTGGCATGGAGTACAATAGCATTCATGTATGTCTCAACGATTGTGCGCTGGTTAGAGGAGAGTACATGACTATGGAGACATGTCCAGAGTGTCACGCTCACAGGTATCGACAGGACTTGCAAGGGAAAACTATCCCTCAAAAAGTTCTTAGACGCTTTCCACTTATCCCCCATATACATCACATGTTTTGTACGTCGGGCATGGTGAGCTTGACAACGTGGCATGTGCAGAATAGATCCATAGATGGAGTCCAGTGAATATTAGCAAATTCATGCACATGGAGTAACATTGACTCTTCCTTTCAACACTTTGCACGAGAGCCAAGGAATCTTTGGCTTGGTCTTGCTATGTATGGCGTGAACCCATTTGGTATTCGCTCAACTTCTTAGAGTGTGTGGCCTATAGTCATTGTTAACTACAATATCGCGCCATGGCTTTCTACGAAGAAAGGAGACCTAATATCCTTAGCTTGCTTGTTCATGGCTACTACAAAATCAAGAATATAAATGTCTATCTCCATCCATTACTCGATGAGCTTAAGATTTTCTGGGAGGAGGAGGTTGCCGTGGAAGATATGAGCAAGCGCGATGGTTAATGATCTGCTAATATGCGAGCCATTCTCATGTGAAACATGCATGAATTTTTGGGATTCAGCTAGTGCTCAGGTAAATAGACTTTCGTTCTCATTGGTCATATCTATTGTAGCTCATTTAAGTTTGTGTTCACTAAATAGGGGTATTGGGACATGTTTGGTTATCTCAGGTTTGTCTCCACCTCCTAGTGCATCTTATAGATGAAGTGGAGATTGCGGAACCTGTCCATATGCGATATATATTCTTCTTGGATGTTGAGAAATGTGCAATCAAATCCACCATAGCCTCTTTTTTTGGAACAAACAAGGCAAAGAAATAGACTGTAAATAAAGCCTTAGACTAGGTCAAGTATGCATAGTTTATTAAAACCAAAGTTGGTGAATACCATGGTCACTTTCCACATTTCTTCACCTACCAATACCACCTATTGTAAGCCTATAAAAGGCACTTATTCCCACACTCATTCCATCAATTATTATCATTCAGTTGTACTTTCATTATGCTTGGATAATATTAGTTGTTCTTCTTTGTCAATGCCTTTGCCTCATTATGATTGTTTAGTCGCTCATCAGTGATCCTCCATAGCATGCATTCTCAATATTTTAACATAGGAGCACTTCATGAAAACCCTGAAAGGCTTTGTGCGACAACGAGCTCGGCCAAAAGGTAGCATGTCTGAAGATTGGTTGGTGTCAAAGACGTTAGTGCATATTTCATTATGATTGTCTATTTTCTCATTAATGATTCTCCATAGCATGCATTCTCTATATTTTAACATGGTATTAGAGTAGGTCTCAAGTTAGTGAGTCATTAGGCCACTAATTAAGTCATTCTAGTTTGAATGTCTAGCTTTCTCCACTTTTCCATGAATCTCTCACCTACCTCCATAACTACGCACCTTTAGTGGAGGACTTGAATCTCTCTTCTCGGGCCATTGAGTATCATAATGACCACCAACGTGCTAAGTGTAGATGTGTGGACTTATCTAGCGAGGCGGTCCATCATCAATTTCCGTATGTGTTGAGCTTGCCATCTCAACACTCCCCCTCAAGCTTAATTCTATCTCTACAACTCCAAGTAAGCTTCTAAACTTCGAAGCTTCTCTGCATCCAATGCCTTTGTGAAAATGTCAGCTATCTGATTCTGTGTGCTGACATATACTAAGTCAATCTCTCTTGCAAGTACATTCTCTCTCACAAAGTGGTAGTGCACCACAATGTGTTTTATCCTAGCATGGAACATCGGATTCCTAGCTAGCTGTATGCTGCTCATGTTGTCACAATGAATGACAACTAGACCATCTCCCTGCACATCCAAATCACCTAATAACTTTTGCAATCATACCACATCACGTGGTGCCATAGCAGCACCTCTATACTCAACCTTTGTACTTGATAAAGCAACTGTAGGTTGTTTTTTACTGGTCCATGGAACTGCTGCACTACCAAGGGAAAGCATGAATCCACTCATAGATCTTCTATTGGACATGCTACCAGCCCAATCTACA
Organism: Lygodium microphyllum; assembly: GCF_053477565.2. Classification (NCBI taxonomy): domain Eukaryota; kingdom Viridiplantae; phylum Streptophyta; class Polypodiopsida; order Schizaeales; family Lygodiaceae; genus Lygodium; species Lygodium microphyllum. The sequence goes on along the minus strand of NC_141146.1, from coordinate 26,336,393 downwards.
TCTATGTATCCAAAGACCTATACGTCCTTACCTGCCTTATAAAAAAATCCATAATGTAAAGTGGACTTCACATACCTCAATATAGGTCTAACTGCATCCAAATGAGGCCTTCTAGGCATCTGCATAAATTGACTGATAAGGCTAACAACATAGCTCAAGTTTGGTCTTGTGATAGTCACGTAAATCAAACTCCCCACTATCCTCCTAAACATAGTAGGGTCTTCTATCGCATCCCCAATGTCAGCACTCAACTTCACATTTTTCTCCAATGGTATTGAAAGAGGCTTACATGCTGTCATACCATACTTGGATAACATATCCAAGCCATACTATCTTTGGGACAGCCATATAGCATCATCACATATGATCACCTCAATACCAAGAAAGTATCTCAGCTCACCCAAATTTTTCATCTCAAACTTCTTCTTCAAAAAGTCCTTAACTTCAGCAATCCCATTGTCACTGTCACCTGTAGTAATCAAGTCATCCATATAGATGACTATGATTACCAAACCTGCATCTCCCTTTCTCACATAAAGTGAGTGATTAGCATCAGAAATACAAAATCTAATATTGACAAGATACTCTCCAATCTTGTCAGACCATACTCTAGGTGCTTGCTTCAGCCCATAGAGCACCTTAATTAACCTGCACACATATGTGGGATGCTTTAAATCCTCATAACCTGCTGGCTGCTCCATATACACTTCTTCTTGCAATTCACCATGCAAGAAGGCATTCTTAACATCCATTTGCTGCAAACTCTAACCTTTGGCTGCGGCCAAGGCAATCACACACCTAACACTTATCATCCTTGCAACTAGACTAAATGTCTCTTCATAATCTATGCCATATGTTTGAGCATAGCCTTTTGCAACCAGCCTAGCCTTATACCTGCTAACTAAACCGTCTGCATTATGCTTGACTTTGTAAACCCACTTATAGCCAATAGCTTTCTTACCCTTAGGTAAGGGTACCAAATCCCAAGTCTTATTGGCTTCTAATGCAACCATCTCCTCATCCATTGCTGCATCCCAATGAGCATTACCAACAACATCCTTAAAACAAGTGGGTTCAATATCCTCAATTAGTTTCACCATATAAGCATAATGGTGAGCTGCAAAACCTTCAAAACCAAATCTTTCAATAGGGTATCTAACCTTGCTAGATATGCGTACCAACGGATCACTCAATGGAGCCTTTACATTACTATGAGCTCTCTGTACACCTGGTGTCTTGACTGAAGGAATACCAAGCTCATCATCCAAACTCTCCAAACCACTAGAATCTCCATCAAATCCCAAATGACTGGTAGATGCATCATTACCATCCAACACTATCTTCTTTCATTTGTCCTTCCCTACAACACTTATAAATCCACCTGAAGATATGGTCCTACTCCTTAGTCTCCCATACCAAGGGCTCACTGTAGGTGTAGTACCAGATGATGTTTTTGGTCCACTAAGACTCCGTGATTCTTATTTATCTTTTTACACATTATAACTGTCCTGATCATTATCATCATCCAAAACATCACCAGTAGGTGTATACCAACTTTCCATATCATCAAAGATAACATCCCTGCTCACTCTGAACTCACATGTGTAATAGGGTTATAACAGCGATACCCTTTCTGCTCTAAAGAGTATCCAATAAAAACACATTTTTTTGCCTTTGGATCAAGCTTCTTCTGTAGCTCATCTGGCACATGAACGTATGCAACACAGTCAAATACCTGCAAGTGCGATACATCAGGCTTCTTGCCAGTAAAGCATTCTTTAGGAGTCATCCAATGAACTGTAGCTGTGGGAGTTCTATTCATAATGTAGATAGCAGTATGGACAGCCTCACACAAAAAATGTTTGGGCATATTATTTTCAGCCATTAATACCCGTGCAACTTCCGCAATATGCCTGTTTTTTCTTTCTGCAACACCATTTTGCTATAGGATATACCTGCAAGTAAATTACCTCTTTATCCCATGAGTCCTCAAGAAGCCACTGAAGCCATTAGAGAGGTACTCTCCCCCTCCATCTGATCTCAAGCACTTCACTTTTAAGCATGTTTCTGTTTCAATAGCTGCCTTAAAAGATTTGAAGTGCTTAAACACATCATTTTTTTCCTTCCTGAAGTATAACCCAAAGCTTCCTTGAACAGTCATCAATAAATGTGACAAAGTATTTGCTGCCATTAAGAGATACATTCTGTATAGGCCCCCAAACATCTGTATGTACTATATCAAGTATATTTCTGCTCACTTCTCTATCATGCGAGAAGGGTTGTCTTGCCTGCTTACCAAACTAGCATGCTTCACAGACTTTATGCAATTTTGTAACTCTAAAAGAAGGCAACCCTATAACCAATCCTCTAGACATAATTAATTTCAGTCTTTGCACATTTGCATGTCCAATACTTTTATGCCATATTTCAAATTTCTTTAGCATGCATAGCAGCATCCATTGCAGGAATTCTAGCATCTAAAGTGAACATTCGGCCAACTCTACTTCCTTTTGCAACCAATCTGCACGTATCATTAAAGTCTTAAAACAACCTTTTGCATTGAATCGGACCTGCAACCCCTGCTCTACCATTTGGCCAATAGACACTAGATTCTTTGTAATTAATTGCACATGTAATATATCTTTCAGACTCTTTGTCTGGCCATGATACAAGGACAAGGGAATCTTTCCAATGTGTGAAATTGGGTGGCATGAATCATCACCCGTCTGCACATAACCTGGGTTTTGTAAGTCCTGCATCTCTCTAAACCATCCAACATGATTGGTCATATGATTAGATACACCTAAATCGACATACCATATATCATCATGTGTCCCATTTCCTGTAACTGCATTCATCATATGCCGCATAACAAACAGATGCTCATTTTTGTCTTCATTTTGTCGTGAAGACGATGCATAGTTTCCTAGCTGCAATTTTCTGTTGTGAATATCATCCTTCTTAGCATAACAATTGGCTACAATATGTCATGTTTTGCCACAATAATGGCAAACAATAGCAGAATTTCCAGAGCCTCTATTCTGCCATCAACCTCTTACTTTAGATCTCCCCTTGCCTCTAAAGTTTCCTCTGCCTCCAGAAACATGCAGTTCACCAAACTATTGATTGAACCTCTTTTGCTGGTTATCGCCAATACGTCCCATACCATGGCCTCTCGAAGAGGATCTACCACGTCCCCTTCCTGAACTTGAGTAAAATTCTTAGACATGTTCACCATTTCTTTCAGATTGATCACCCTACATATTGATCTCTTCAGTAATCATGAGAGAGATCAGCTCATCAAAATCTGGAAATGGCTTATGTACATATATTGAAGTAACAAATGATTTCCATGCCTTCTCATTGTTAAGGCCACTTAGAGTGGATGAAACCAAAACATCATCATCCAACATTGCATCAATCACTGCTAAAGCATCTGCAATGCTCCTCACCTTCAACACATACTCATTGACAGACATTTTTCCTTTCTTCAAGGCATTCAACTCTTGCTTGAGTTGAATCTTTCATGCCTTTGTATTTACTGAAAACATGCTCTAAAAATTGTCCAAGTTTCATGTGAAGTTTCTACATTCCTGATATTTCCCATCATAGTATTATCAATGACTGTAGATAGCCAATACATCACCTTTTTGTATTTCACATTCCACTCTTTCCATACTTTTAACTCATCAGCAGTCGGAGGGATACCCAGCTCTGGCTCCTTTTCTTCACCTGAAATAAACTCATAAAGGGCCTTTCCAATGAGGAAGTTCGTCACGATAGTTGTTCTTGTCGAGCGTCTCAATAATGGGATTTCCACTATTCTCTGCCATTATCACAAACAAGGATACAACACAGCAAGCTAGTCTTCTGCAATCTTTCACAACACGTACACAACAATACACCAAGCAACCTTTTTCACTGATTGCTCAAGTATATGTAATCTGCAATCTATTTGCAGATAAACCTGATATTTTCTTCTTGCAAACACCTAAAAAATTACAGATTTGCAATCTGTAACTTGCGCACCCACTTTCGGTCAATATAGCCGAAATCACAGTGTATCCTAAAATTATTGTCCGCAACCTTGCGGCTCTAAAATGGCCTCAGACGCCCAGAATAACTGCGGCAATGCCCTAAAGGGATTATTTGTAGAATATACAGTGATATGCTCGTACACCAAATCTCACAACAATCTAAGATTTTTGCTCGACCGTGCTTCCGGTGCCTCCACAAGCACTATCCAAGAGAAAGTGTGGAAGAATGGGAGAGCTTCTTACGTGTTGCTTGCTTGCTTGAACCTTACTTCTTCTCCTTCACTTCAGCCTTCAAAATCAGCCTCTCTCAATAGTGCGGCTCTGATACCATGTCAAGAATCGCATGATGGGGAGATGTGCTTGAGTTGCTATGCCAAACACACACTGTATACACAAGAGAAAGCTCACTCAAGAACACAAAAAGAGAGATGGAGGCCAAAACGTTTTCTTGCTGGTTTCTTCTTCTTCTTCCACACACTATACAATGTACACAAAGTATAGATAAGATACAACATAAAGGAAAGTGGCATTCTAAGTCAAACAGAGCATAGCTGACTACACTAATCAACTGGCGTTATATCTTCCTAGCTGTAGGTAGGTGTAACAAACTAAATATAATAAGTGATAAGTCAATGGCCATTTGAGTATCATAATGACCACCAACGTGCTAAGTGTAGACGTGCGGACTCATCTAGCCAGGCGTTCCATCATCAATGTCCGCACATGTTGATCTTGCCATCTCAACACCCCATCATCAATATCATGGATACAAGAAAAATCCATATCATCATACCTCGCTCTCATGAAAGCATATTAGCTACTTGGTTGTCTTTATCTGCTATGTGTCTAAACTCAGGATTCATGGATTTAATATACCCAATCCACCTAAGCATGGAAATATCTGGAGTAGAACAACTCCTGATTATACCTAGAAGAGGCAAACAATTAGTCTTGACCACCACAGCAACTCCAATGAAGTACTCTCTGTCATTCTTGAGAGCCATGACAACTCCCAAGAGCTCTCTTTTAACTTGTGGATACCTTCATTGTTGCTTATTTATGACTTTCGCTCCAAAAAAAAATAACATACCTATTTTCATATGCATCATCTTGGCCAACAACCCATCAAATGCCGATAGGACTAGTATCAATAGTAAGAACAATAGGTCTCCCACACTCATTATCTGCCTTTCGAAGAGTCGAAGCAGCTCTCAATAATTTCTTCAATTTCTGCATGGCTTTAGTACATTTTATCTCCCAAGAAAAAAATTGCCCTTTTCTCAAGAGCTGGTAGAGAGCATTTGCAATATGAGCAAAATGAGGAATCCAATTAAGGTAGAATACACAAGCTCCAAGAAACCTATGAACCTCTAAAGTAGAAGAGCAAGTCTCTACAATCTTTTCTATGGCATCAACCTTCGCAGGAGAAGGCTTCCTACCATAATATCCACACATATGTCCAACAATCAAAACTTATCTGGCTCCAAAAATAGACTTCAACCTGACAAGGTCAAATTTACTTTAGTCTCTGCAAAGAATTTTCTCAACATCTCCAATATGTGAAGCCATAAAGAACTTGCATCCATGGTCATCGAAAGAATAATCTTTTCCTTCGTCCAAACAACCTTTGATAGGTAAGTCATCAATGAAAGGCATAGTAAGCTTAGGAACAAAATCTTGTAGAACCTTGTTCTTTCCATTCATCATATGAGCAAACGAATTAATAGCTCCTTACAGAAGTGTACACATTCAAACAAGGCCTAAGGGTGTCTTCATTATAGTCAAATCTCTGCTCTCAAGGAGGGCAAGCTGAAGCTGATCGTATCCGGAATAAAGATCACCATGTGAATAGATAGCACGCCTAGCAAAAGCTTCAGTGAACTCATCCACAATAGGCCCATCACCAACATTTTGAATGGTGACCTTGTTTACTGGCTGTAGGTCGTGTATGAATTTGAGTGTCCCATTCTTCTTAGGAACTGTGAACCATCTATTGGAATATGGAGCTGAAGATGGCTCTAGAATTCCCATCTTGATCCGCTCATTCAATAGCTCTACCAATTTGGGCAAGTGAGCCCTCGATACAGAAATAGGCTGTAGATTCCAAGGGACATGTAGAATGATAAAAATAAACATAGGCATCACAACCCTAGGATCAACGCATCCAATCTCATGTGGAAAGAAAGCAAAAGCTTTTTCATGTCTACATAACATCTCTTCAAAACATCTTACCTCTTCATGAAGTAGAAAATCTTCAGTCCCAATCTTCATCTCTTTCAATGTCTCAACTGAAAATGTATGTCCAATACCTATAGGATCTTGGAAAGGAGGTTTCATATATGAGCTCTCCTAATCATCTCATCACTGTCCAAAGGTAGTGGTCGTGCAACAGGTCTAACCTTCTTGTCAACTATCTTATATTTTGTCTGAACTCTGGCTTCATTGTTACAACCTATAGATTTCACCCCTTAATGAAAATACCATGGTAAACACAAACTTTGCTGTGTATAAACAGCAACACCCAAATCTTTTTGTCAAAATATATCAACAAGGAATACTTTTTGCTAAGAATCCTCAGCACCCAAATTCTTTTGAAGCATGAAATCAACAATTTCGCAATATATTGCCAGAGAATGGACCTGTAACACATATGACAACTCTTGATTAATAGCATTTAGCAATTCCAAAAGTTCTTCCATGGTATCTGAGCATGAAAGGCCATCATAGAGACCATTTATTCGGTCTTCTTTCTACAAAACACCTACAATCATCAATTCTTTTTCTTTTCTTTTTACATACTACGTGGTAGCTCTAGGCATATCAGAAATATGCTAAAAAAACAAAGTACTTTCAATGGATACACCATAAACACTTGAGGAAAAACTGCTACTGTGAGGAGGCGAGAGATTTCCCTGACTTGTACCACCATCATCTTGCAAGAAAGTGGTACCTAGCAAAAATCCGGCTCTCCTGTTGGAAGATTCGAGAATCCCTCAAAGAATCTTTATTCTGCTAATGATTAATGCAAATAGTCATGGACTGGGAAACTCTCTTCAGACCCTTGCTTTGGATCCGTACATAGGTAGACCCATTATCTAGAACCTTAGTCTCCATTCGAGACTCAACAATAAATGGCTGCCCCAAAATAAAAGGATAAGAACAAGAGTTTTGTACAAAGAAATGATAAGACTCACCCAGATCTCCAATAGAAATCTTCAGATTTGGACAAGCAGCATATAAATCTCCTGTAATATTATTGGCTACACACATGTGCCAACCATGATCCACATCAATTGGCCATCTACTAGCATCATATAAACCTCGCACAATTACATTAAACTTGGAACCATGATCCAAAAGAGAAACACAAGGAGTCTCACTCTCACCAAGCTTGATGACAGTTTCTATAGTCGCATGAGCCTAATGACTTCAAGAAAAATGGCTACAAGACACCAATCTAGGCGCATCTTTGCTCTCATCATATTGTATGGACTCAAGTAAAGGATGAAGGGACTTCTTGGACTGCATACATAGATCTCCATCTGTAGACTCCTCAATAGTCTCTTCTTTAGAATCAACCTCCTCAATCTGCAATCCAAAGAGAATAGCCTCAGCAACAGCTAAAGCCTTTCGATGGATCATAACTTGCATTGGATCTTGAATAATTTAGCGCTTTCTTTTTATGATGTCAATAATAACATCATGAAACTCTCTTTTGGCAATCCCCAAAACTTCTCCAAGTGTAAATTTAATTTTGCAATTAAGAATTTGATCCTCAAGTACCTTTTTCAAGTCTATGGATGCCTCGATGTCAGATGGCATCTTGAATCCATGTTGCTTTTTTGGCTTCAAATCCTTTGTCTTTGTGTAATATTCCCACCCGTGAATATTGACGTCCCGCACACGACGCAAACCTTGTGCAAAGGTTATCTCTTGTATTGAAATTATTGGCGGTGTAATGTGTGACCCGCACGCGAGAAATGGGGTCCTCCGCGTTGGTAAATCAAACCCGAAAGTTCGAAACCGCTAGTCTCACAAAAACACCCTCTTGGGAAGGGCAATTTGAATATTTAAGGCAATTTAAAAAAAAAAAAAATTCTATCCCTTTTTCCCCAGCCGATGCACGACTGGAGAAAAGGGAGTGTGGGGGGGGATGGGATATGAAAGTCGTGGCCTGCATGGGAGGGGGGGAACCCATGCAAGGGGGCCACGTGGTGGAGGCCTTCTCCCCCCCCATGCCTATAAAAACATCCGTTACGAAGGGGAGAGGGGGACTGTGCTGTGTGAGGGAAAAGCTGCCGCCGTGCTGGTGGGATCGAAGGGAGAGAAGGATTGGACAGACGAAGGGAGGCTGCCACGCTGGTGGGATTGAAGGAGGAGGGAAGCTGCCGTATTGACGAAACGCCGCCAAGGGCTGACGGACCATCGACTGCTGCCGCCACCAGGACGCAGCCACCTTGCTGAAGGCCCCAGGCCGCCGCCCATCCTTGCCTTGACCACGACCTCCTTCCCAATCATTGGGACCCCCCCCTCCCCCCGCCCGACGTGGCCGCTGTTGTCCAGAAGCTTCTTAGAAGCTTCTTCAAGAAGCTTCTAAGGTTTAAGGCCATAGGCCTTGATCCTATGCGGGCCTCTCAGTTTTAAAAAAAACGAGTTCGGGAAACTCCTATTCCTACGCAAGGAGAAGGTATCGACCTCCTAGCCGTCTCGAAGAGCAAGAGTAAAGGCTAGAGGGAATCTGCGGAGTCCGTAAATCACGTCTACAATGGCTCCCAAGAAGACGCAAGGCGCACCTGCGGGAGGTTCTTCCCCGGACTTACACGTGGATATCACCGCGGATCCACAAATCCAGGTTCCGTAAATATATTTCCACATGAAGAGATGTTTTAGAATACTCTTAACTCCATAGGGAAATTCATACTACGTTATCATTAATTCATGGGTAGTGTTAATAGTACATTCGATAAAATATAGATAAAGCGTCCATGCATATCATGCATCTATAATGTTATGAAATGAAAGCACCTATGCATGTTCAAATTTACCAAGCCAAATTAAGAGGCAATTGAGGAAAATTTGTCTAATTGATCGATTACTAGAATTATCTCATGGCATGAAATGGAGTCATTAACATTTTTAATATGATGAACGTGAGTTGTCTATCCATCGTACGACCTTAGTATTATGTTGCCTTATCATGCATTTCAAATTAGCGAGCCTAGAACACCTACCGCCTATCATTATCTGGCTGAAGTTATTAAGTGTGTTTTTGACTAGTCATGGAAAGAATAGGCATATGTCGCAATTTAGGAAAAATCTTTATTGTAATGGTTCTTGGGGAAAAGTTGTTAACACCCGTAGGAGGTTATCCGAAAAGTAATGGTGGTGTATCAAAAATGAATCTATGGATTGGCATGTGGCATGTGCTTGCAAGAAAGAATATACCAACACTAACTCTACAATAATCTCATTTAGCTACGTTGTAGTTATGAAAGGATTGCCTGTTGCACTTTCATCATGCATAAAATTCATTCATCAAGTGTTGCATTTGGGAAAGTTTGGAGGATTTAAACAAAGCATGAGATTCTAAAGTGTAGATAACAAGGTAGTAGACATGATTATTTGAAGTAAGTCCTAGTAGGTCCTAAGAAAGTTGGTATCCAGCTTATCATGTATTTTTACTTTACCAATGAAAGATAGAGTGAGTCGCATGTTTACATGTATGGTGATAGTCGAAACTATTTTTCTTCTTTAGATCTAGTTATTATCCCTAGGGAAGGATTTATCCTTGTCGCGAGACAAGCATAGTGAATTACCCAAATCACCTAGCCGCAAGGGATTCGTATGGGCATGGTTCAGTCAAAACGATAGATACCCCAAACACTAACTAGGGATTAGCACGTTAAGGATTCGACCAAGTTTTCCAATTGTCGCTAAATCGAAACCTTCATGCCCAATGGTCCTAACCACATTCCCAAAATGTTGAGTTAATTGGATGCTCATGCAAACAATAATCTAGGGTTCCTACCCTAAGGACCAATCGTTCAAAATTATGAAACTCGAAATGAGTTGGAACCCTAGCACTAAACGTTGTCGATCTAGTGAAATTAGGGATGGGACGGGTAAAAAGACACCCTAAAAACCCTGCTTCTCGTCTGAAGATAATTCCGTGACCAGAAAACGCCAGTCAATAGGTGAAATGATCTCTTGGGATGGAGGCGGCACTTGTGCAACTAGTTGCAACGTCGCATAGCCTTGTGGTTTGATCGTAAGAAAGTTTTGCCATTCCTTGGAATGAGGTTGACAGGTTCTTGCGCAAGTTTAACTTGAAAAGGGACGGATAGTCATCCTGTTACATCGCCCTCATTAGGGAAAAATTACCAAGTTAAGGGAAGTTAAGTGATTGCTCGGCGCAAATGATTAGTCAATAAATTAAAGCGACATGGTCGCCGGGATCTACTATTAATAAAACCTAAGGTATTGGTTAAGTTGGGTTAACAGGGTATGACCCTAACCCCAGGACAATAGGAATCTTGCCAAGTTGCAATTGATTCCGGATCGAATGCTGGATGCATTCGGAGAGAAGGATTCACTCCTTAACAGTTGCCAACTAAACGACCACTAGAATTGATTGTGCTTGTAACAGTTTAGAAAGCACTATTTGCATTGTTTGTTCAAGGAATTAAAGGATGAAAGATATATAAATGCTTCAGGTTGAAGGCCTGAAGGGAGTGGCAGCTCAGTTACCCCCGACTGCCTGCCTGACCCTAACCAAGGGGGTTATTGACCGCGCCGGGAACGTGGACCGAACCCGCCGCGTGAGGTCTTTCCGTTGAGCTCTACTTGGAGCAGGAGGACGCTTGGGTGCCAGGGGGGGCTCTGGCCGTAAATCCCTCGCCTTCCGGGTCCTGCACAAGAGACTAACGTGACTCGGGATTGGATCTCGAGGCCCGCATACTAGTCTACGGGCAGAAGCTTGGAATAGTGATCCCTAGTGGATTACTGGATAGCCTTCGGGCGGATTATGAACAAGCCTACGGGCGGAACTCCTTGTATTTCAAAGATAAGTGATGAAATGATAATAAAGAAATTGTTTGATACTGTTTTTCTATGTCACGTGATAAGATTACGTGAAGGAACCAGTGCTTAACGGGATTAATCAAGGAAGTTGTTTGTTATATGTCAAATTAATGTGTTAGGTAATTACATAACTAAATCAAACCGAGGAAAGTGCGGAGGATGGACCATGGGTCCGTCCTATGGATGGGTGGTCCCGGTTAGCCGGGAACTTTTCTCAAAAACCTTGAAAACAACCAGATGATCATAACGAAACAATGACCTAGAGGTACATCCTACCTGATTTACGCTGTTTTAGGGGAACGGAATGGGACTATGCCTTATGGCAGAGAGGTTGAGCCTTGCATCCCTCTCGTTTCCCATTCTCCTTGAACCAAGTGCAGCGTGAATCCGCTTCAGACCTGGTGTTCCTGCGTAAAGTGGTTCGCTCGGGTCTGACGCTAGTTGCTGTTAGCTAATGACCAAACAGGGAAACCCTAATTCCAGTCGATCCTAAGTGGGAAACGGCCAGGATACTTCCGCTACGTGGTAGACGCGGGAAGACCTAGATTGCAAAACCCGTAACATTCCAAGGGAGTGCCGGGCGGAGTTTTCTAGACATTCTTCCCGATGGACTACTAAGACGTGTCCTAGATGATTCTAGTGGACACGTTACAGTTGGTATCAGAGCCGACCAACAACGGAATTGTCTTCGTGAGATCTCAATAAAAATGAAGTAAAGAAATTGTTGTTGTCCAAACATTTCCTCATTTACAATACTGTCTTGCAGAACTATGAAGCGTGGAATAAGTTTTTGGTGTTCCGGATCATGTTCATGACTGCAATGCATTCTTCGCGTTATAGGCAGAGAGTTGAAATGATGAACATCCTGGAACAGATTTATAATCCATCACCTTTATATATAGAACGAAGATGGACCGGGTCTTCAGGAATCTACTACATAGCTGCCCACCGGTTCGCGTATCTACAAACCAACCTAAAGAGGATCAGGTGGTTGGAAGATTTGAAAATCGTGAAGCTGTTCATTTTTGTGGAAGCTCACGTAAATTCGACTTTGCATATTCAAGGTCGGAGGGTTGAATTGAACTCATATATATATGAGGAAGTAACCCGTGTAATCCCAGCTGACAGGATTAAGGTGTTGGGCCGCCATGGGAAGTATGGATTCCAGCGGAAAGGATATCCTGAACTTCTGATGAATTATCGATTCCTAAAGATTCATGACCCAAAACCCTACTATTACACAGTTCCTGTAGACAAATCCAATACAATGTTGTTCTCCCCTAACTGAATGTAATGACTGGATTATCATCACACGAGATGTTGTATAAGGCTACGCCCATGTAAATATAAATAAGGACTTCTTTAATCAATACCCGACTGTGCATCTGGGTTGTTGCGAAAAGTTAAGTAGCTTCATGATTTACGAGATAGCTGAACTGAAGATAAGCTAATGTCAATTATCATACAATAATGGTAAGAAAACTTTTACTCAGGCACAACCCCAGGTACAGGTTCCAAATTCGCCCCCTACATCAAGTACCGCTGTGATCCAGGAGAAGAAGTTCCTCCTCAAGCAGATAAAGCCACCCGAGTTTGACGGGAAGGGCAGATTCGTCCAGTCTGACGCTGAAATTTGGATTGAATCTATGGAGGATTACTTCGAAGCAGCTGGTACTGCACCTACCAATCAAGCCATGCTCGCCAAATTAAAACTCACCGGTGAAGCCAGACTATGGTGGAAACAATGGTGCAGGGATCAAGGGATTTCAGAGGGGTCCGTTACCTGGGAGAAGTTAAAGCAAGCCGTGCAAGGGAGATATTTGCAGCCTGCATATCGTACACAGAAAATGAATGAGTTCTATGAGCTAAAACAGTTAGGACTCACCCTTGACGCTTACTACTCTAAATTTGTCTCACTCTTAAAGTATGCGCCACAAATGGACACGACACAGCAGGTGTCCAAATTTTGCGCGGGCTTAAATCCACCTGTAAATACCCGTCTCGAATCTATGCGACCATCGGATCTTCAGGATGCACTCATTCGAGCGGCATCTATAATTCAGGAAGTGCAAGCTAGACCAAGGGGTAACAAAAATTGGTCTTATAGCGACCCGAACAGAGGGGCATTCAGACCCCAAGTTAAGAGAGTTCAAGGCCACAATCAGGGACAAAGGAAGAAAGCAAGGACAAATAACGTCAATAACTTTGTTCCTACTCACAATAATGGCCGAAACCTCCGATGTTTCCACTGCAATGAACTCGGTCACTTCAAAAGGCAATGTCCCAAGCTCAGCGAGGGACACCGTCAAAGTGCAGGCCGCGGTCAAGGAGCCGCCACCCGTGGAAGAGGGAGAACTGCCTGCATTACCAATAGGCAAAGATGTGATGCAGAAGGAGAGGAAGATCCGACTATGGAAGCGGAATTCGAAAGAGCGACAGTTCATGCCGCTTTACACAAGAAGGGGCCGAATCGCCAGTTCTCGGTGATTCAAACACCATCGGACTATCAAGGTAAAGGTTTCAAAACCTTGATTGATTGTGGCAGTACACATTCCTTTATCTCACCAGCATGTGCTAAAAGATTAGGGATAGCCACAGTAGAAGCTCCTACCCTACTTATGGAATTGGCAAACGGTCGTGAGGTAACTTGTACCAGGCAAACTGCTAAGGAGGGGTTTTATCTGGGAGGAAAGAAAACCTCAGTCAAATTCAGAGTCATGAATTTAGGTATCCACGAGTGTCTACTCAGGATGGATTGGCTTAAGCCTAATGACGCTCACATCCACTGTGGAAAGGGTCAAGTTTCCTTTCGAAACTCTGAAAGAGAGTTTGTTACAACTCAAGGTGAGGCAGGAGTGCCAAGGATCCAATTAGCCAAAGTATCGCGGATCATAAAAGGGGTTAGGAAAGGATTACTTGTTTACTTGATCCAACTCAACAAGTTAGATCAAAGGCAAGAGTCTCATGAGGAACCCTCTTGGCTAAAGGAATACGCTGACGTATTCCCTGAGGAATTAACTGAACTTCCCCCTCCAAGAGAAGTTGATCATGAGATAAGGCTAATGCCTGGAGCTGCGCCAATTGCAAAGAGACCTTATAGAATGTCCATACCAGAAGCTATTGAGTTGAAGAAACAACTCAAGCAACTGTTGGATCAGGGTTACATCCGGCCTAGCAACTCACCATGGGGAGCTCCAGTACTATTTCAGAAAAAGAAAGATGGGACACTTCGACTATGTATTGATTACCGTGGGTTGAATCAATCAACAGTCAAGAACAAGTATCCTATTCCTAGAATAGATGAGCTTCTCGATCGCCTTCAAGGTGCAAAGATCTTCTCCAAAATTGATCTCAGGTCAAGTTACTATCAAATCAGGATCAAGGATGAAGATATTCCAAAAACGGCATTCAATACAAGATATGGACACTTTGAGTTCTTGGTTATGTCATTCGGGCTTACAAATGCACCTGCCACCTTCAATAGATTAATGCAGGATATTTTTAGACCATATCTTGATGATTTCGTGCTTGTCTTCTTCGATGACACTTTAGTCTATTCTAAACAGGAAGAAGATCATGAACCTCAACTTCGGATTGTCCTTGAGACAATGAGGTCTCATAAGCTGTATGCAAAAATGAAGAAGTGTGCATTCTTCAAACATCAAATTGAATATCTAGGATTCATAGTATCATCAGAAGGGATATCAGTAGACCCAGCCAAAGTCAGAGATGTGCTTGAATGGCCAACACCAGTATCTGTCAAAGAAATACGTAGTTTTCTTGGCTTAACAGGATGTTATAGGGTCTTTATCAAAAACTATTTTTTGATTGCAGCACCCCTTACCGACTTACTAAAGAAGCAGACTTCTATTACATGGTCAACTCCCGAGCAAAATAGCTTCGACCAATTGAAGCAATGTTTGGTATCAGCACCTGTTCTGAAACTTCCTAACCTCAATAAGGAGTTCGAGGTAGTAACTGATGCCAGCATTCTTGCCTTGGGGTGTGTACTTATGCAAGAAGGTCATCCAGTAGCATATTCTTCAAGGAAATTGAAGAGTCATGAAAAGAATTATGTCACGCATGATCTGGAGTTATTAGCTGTCATCCATGCTCTAAAGCTTTGGAGACATTACCTCTTGGGTAACAAGTTTACTCTAGTAACCGATCATAAGAGTCTCAAATGGATTTTTACCCAGAACGAGCTCAACATGAGGCAACGTCGATGGATTGAAGTATTGGAGGAATATGATTTTGAATCAAGTATCGACCAGGGAAAGAGAATGTAGTTGCGGATGCACTCAGTCGCAAGGCATTCCTAAATTCCCTAATCTTGCAGAATCCATCAACGGCCAGATCTCTAGCTACAAAGGTATCTATGCCAAGCAACCCTATACTCGAACTAGCTAGAGAGGAAGCATGCCATGATTTGGCCTACCAAACCATGATAAAAGAAATATCTACCAAGGAGCAGAATCTGAAGTCACAAGCTAAGTATCGAGAATTTTCCATTGATAATGGACTTGTCTATTACAGAACAAGGCTATGTATACCAACAAGCCAGTCACTTAAGCAGAAGATATTATGGGAAGCTCATGATTCCCCCTTCGCAGGACATCCTGGCTATGCAAAAACTCTTAATGCAGTTAGGAAGAGCTACTATTGGGAGAGGCTCAAAGGTGACGTTCTCAAATATGTCACTGAATGTTTGTCTTGCCAACGTATCAAGGCTGAACATGTCATGATGCCAGGAAAATTGCAACCACTTGACATTCCCAAAATGAAATGGGAATTCATCAGTATGGATTTTGTGGTGGGCTTACCCCAAGTCCAAGGAGGATACAACTCCATTATGGTTGTAGTTGACATGCTTACTAAGGTTGCACACCTGATTCCAGTAAAGACAAACTATAAAGCCTCCGACATTGCAAGAGTGTTTATCAAGGAGATATTCAAGTTACATGGGTTACCTAGAAGGATCATTAGCGATCGAGATTCTCTCTTCACTTCACACTTCTGGAGAGCTATCTTTGAAGCTATTGGAACTCAACTCTGTTTTAGCACCGCCTACCATCCCCAAACGGATGGACAAACAGAGCGAGTAAATCAAATCATTGAGGATATGCTTAGGGCTTACTGCTGTCGAGAGCCGAAGAGGTGGATTCAGTACTTGCCGTTAGTGGAATTTGCCTACAATGCTTCTTACCAGCAGAGCATTCAAATGACCCCTTTCCAGGCATTGTATGGTCATGATTGTCGAAGTCCCCTGAACTTTTCTGATCCAACCCTAAGAGTTGAAGCTTCAAGACAAATGTTGGAAGACATGGATGACCAAATAAGGTCAATAAGACAAGACATACAAGCAGCCAAAGATAGAAAAAAGGCATATGCGGATTTGAAACGCCAAGAGAGGGTCTTCGGAGAAGGAGACATGATCTTCATTCGTGTACGGCCGAAAAGGAGTTCTCTATCTCTAGGACAATGCAAGAAGCTAAGTCCAAGGTATTGTGGGCCATATCGAATCCTCAAATGCCTGGGACCCAATGCTTATAAATTGCAACTTCCGGATAACCTAAAAGTTCACAATGTATTCCATATTAGTCTCTTAAAAAAATATGTACCCAACCCTAATCATGTACTTGATGACCAACAAGTTGTAGTGCCTAGTCAAGGAGTCCTTGAACTAAGACCGGAAAAGATTTTAGATGTTAGGGAGAGACAATTGAGATCTAGAACCTTGAAAGAATGCCTCGTCCAGTGGAAAGATTATCCCGAAGAGGATGCTACCTGGATGGATGAAAACTCTCTCAATCTTCAATATCCCCAGTTTATCTCGAGATGAGGACATCTCGATTCTTCTAAGGGGGAGAGAATGTAATATTCCCACCCGTGAATATTGACATCCCGCACACGACGCAAACCTTGTGCAAAGGTTATCTCTTGTATTGAAATTATTGGCGGTGTAATGTGTGACCCGCACGCGAGAAATGGGGTCCTCCGCGTTGGTAAATCAAACCCGAAAGTTCGAAACCGCTAGTCTCACAAAAACACCCTCTTGGGAAGGGCAATTTGAATATTTAAGGCAATTTTTTTTAAAAAAAATTCTATCCCTTTTTCCCCAGCCGATGCACGACTGGAGAAAAGGGAGTGTGGGGGGGATGGGATATGAAAGTCGTGGCCTGCATGGGAGGGGGGGAACCCATGCAAGGGGGCCACGTGGTGGAGGCCTTCTCCCCCCCCATGCCTATAAAAACATCCGTTACGAAGGGGAGAGGGGGACCGTGCTGTGTGAGGGAAAAGCTGCCGCCGTGCTGGTGGGATCGAAGGGAGAGAAGGATTGGACAGACGAAGGGAGGCTGCCACGCTGGTGGGATTGAAGGAGGAGGGAAGCTGCCGTATTGACGAAACGCCGCCAAGGGCTGCCGGACCATCGACTGCTGCCGCCACCAGGACGCCGCCACCTTGCTGAAGGCCCCAGGCCACCGCCCATCCTCGCCTTGACCACGACCTCCTTCCCAATCATTGGGACCCCCCCCTCCCCCCCCCGACGTGGCCGCTGTTGTCCAGAAGCTTCTTAGAAGCTTCTTCAAGAAGCTTCTAAGGTTTAAGGCCATAGGCCTTGATCCTATGCGGGCCTCTCAGTTTTAAAAAAAACGAGTTCGGGAAACTCCTATTCCTACGCGAGGAGAAGGTATCGACCTCCTAGCCGTCTCGAAGAGCAAGAGTAAAGGCTAGAGGGAATCTGCGGAGTCCGTAAATCACGTCTACAATGGCTCCCAAGAAGACGCAAGGCGCACCTGCGGGAGGTTCTTCCCCGGACTTACACGTGGATATCACCGCGGATCCACAAATCCAGGTTCCGTAAATATATTTCCACATGAAGAGATGTTTTAGAATACTCTTAACTCCATAGGGAAATTCATACTACGTTATCATTAATTCATGGGTAGTGTTAATAGTACATTCGATAAAATATAGATAAAGGGTCTGTGCATATCATGCATCTATAAAGTTATGAAATGAAAGCACCTATGCATGTTCAAATTTACCAAGCCAAATTAAGAGGCAATTGAGGAAAATTTGTCTAATTGATCGATTTCTAGAATTATCTCATGGCATGAAATGGAGTCATTAACATTTTTAATATGATGAACGTGAGTTGTCTATCCATCGTACGACCTTAGTATTATGTTGCCTTATCATGCATTTCAAATTAGCGAGCCTAGAACACCTACCGCCTATCATTATATGGCTGAAGTTATTAAGTGTGTTTTTGACTAGTCATGGAAAGAATAGGCATATGTCGCAATTTAGGAAAAATCTTTATTGTAATGGTTCTTGGGGAAAAGTTGTTAACACCCGTAGGAGGTTATCCGAAAAGTAATGGTGGTGTATCAAAAATGAATCTATGGATTGGCATGTGGCATGTGCTTACAAGAAAGAATATACCAACACTAACTCTACAATAATCTCATTTAGCTACGTTGTAGTTATGAAAGGATTGCCTGTTGCACTTTCATCATGCATAAAATTCATTCATCAAGTGTTGCATTTGGGAAAGTTTGGAGGATTTAAACAAAGCATGAGATTCTAAAGTGTAGATAACAAGGTAGTAGACATGATTATTTGAAGTAAGTCCTAGTAGGTCCTAAGAAAGTTGGTATCCAGCTTATCATGTATTTTTACTTTACCAATGACAGATAGAGTCAGTCGCATGTTTACATGTATGGTGATAGTCGAAACTATTTTTCTTCTTTAGATCTAGTTATTATCCTTAGGGAAGGATTCATCCTTGTCGCGAGACAAGCATAGTGAATTACCCAAATCACCTAGCCGCAAGGGATTCGTATGGGCATGGTTCAGTCAAAACGATAGATACCCCAAACACTAACTAGGGATTAGCACGTTAAGGATTCGGCCAAGTTTTCCAATTGTCGCTAAATCGAAACCTTCATGCCCAATGGTCCTAACCACATTCCCAAAATGTTGAGTTAATTGGATGCTCATGCAAACAATAATCTAGGGTTCCTACCCTAAGGACCAATCGTTCAAAATGATGAAAGTCGAAATGAGTTGGAACCCTAGGACTAAACGTTGTCGATCTAGTGAAATTAGGGATGGGACGGGTAAAAAGACACCCTAGAAACCGTGCTTCTCGTCTGAAGATAATTCCGTGACCAGAAAACGCCAGTCAATAGGTGAAATGATTTCTTGGGATGGAGGCGGCACTTGTGCAACTAGTTGCAACGTCGCATAGCCTTGTGGTTTGATCGTAAGAAAGTTTTGCCATTCCTTGGAATGAGGTTGGCAGGTTCTTGCGCAAGTTTAACTTGAAAAGGGACGGATAGTCATCCTGTTACATCGCCCTCATTAGGGAAAAATTACCAAGTTAAGGGAAGTTAAGTGATTGCTCGGCGCAAATGATTAGTCAATAAATTAAAGCGACATGGTCGCCGGGATCTACTATTAATAAAACCTAAAGTATTGGTTAAGTTGGGTTAACAGGGTATGACCCTAACCCCAGGACAATAGGAATCTTGCCAAGTTGCAATTGATTCCGAATCGAATGCTGGATGCATTCGGAGAGAAGGATTCACTCCTTAACAGTTGCCAACTAAACGACCACTAGAATTGATTGTGCTTGTAACAGTTTAGAAAGCACTGTTTGCATTGTTTGTTCAAGGAATTAAAGGATGAAAGATATATAAATGCTTCAGGTTGAAGGCCTGAAGGGAGTGGCAGCTCAGTTACCCCCGACTGCCTGCCTGACCCTAACCAAGGGGGTTATTAACCGCGCCGAGAACGTGGACCGAACCCGCCGCGTGAGGTCTTTCCGTTGAGCTCTACTTGGAGCAGGAGGATGCTTGGGTGCCAGGGGGGGCTCTGGCCGTAAATCCCTCGCCTTCCGGGTCCTGCACAAGAGACTAACGTGACTCAGGATTGGATCTCGAGGCCCGCATACTAGTCTACGGGCAGAAGCTTGGAATAGTGATCCCTAGTGGATTACTGGATAGCCTTCGGGCGGATTATGAACAAGCCTACGGGCGGAACTCCTTGTATTTCAAAGATAAGTGATGAAATGATAATAAAGAAATTGTTTGATACTGTTTTTCTATGTCACGTGATAAGATTACGTGAAGGAACCAGTGCTTAACGGGATTAATCAAGGAAGCTGTTTGTTATATGTCAAATTAATGTGTTAGGTAATTACATAACTAAATCAAACCGAGAAAAGTGCGGAGGATGGAGCATGGGTCCGTCCTATGGATGGGTGGTCCC
Organism: Lygodium microphyllum; assembly: GCF_053477565.2. NCBI lineage: Eukaryota > Viridiplantae > Streptophyta > Polypodiopsida > Schizaeales > Lygodiaceae > Lygodium > Lygodium microphyllum. The sequence goes on along the minus strand of NC_141146.1, from coordinate 26,315,997 downwards.
GGTTAGCCGGGAACTTTTCTCAAAAACCTTGAAAACAACCAGATGATCATAACGAAACAATGACCTAGAGGTACATCCTACCTGATTTACGCTGTTTTAGGGGAACGGAATGGGACTATGCCTTATGGCAGAGAGGTTGAGCCTTGCATCCCTCTCGTTTCCCATTCTCCTTGAACCAAGTGCAGCGTGAATCCGCTTCGGACCTGGTGTTCCTGCGTAAAGTGGTTCGCTCGGGTCTGACGCTAGTTGCTGTTAGCTAATGACCAAACAGGGAAACCCTAATTCCAGTCGATCCTAAGTGGGAAACGGCCAGGATACTTCCGCTACGTGGTAGACGCGGGAAGACCTAGATTGCAAAACCCGTAACATTCCAAGGGAGTGCCGGGCGGAGTTTTCTAGACATTCTTCCCGATGGACTACTAAGACGTGTCCTAGATGATTCTAGTGGACACGTTACACTTTGGGGCCTTTTTGTCTTCTTGTACTTTTGGCTTCTGCACGTCGGCCATACTTTGCTTCGATCCTGAAGAAGAAGGCTGAAGAACTGGATCCGATCCTGAAGAAGAAGGATGAAGAACTGGCTCATTCCTCCTAGTTGCCTTCTTTGATCCTTTAAGTTGATCGCTATCTCTTTTGCGCTTTTCTTCAACAAGTGCTTCAAACCCTTGAGATTTTGCAATATAAGCATAGATAGAGAAGACATCTACGTGATCATTCCATCTAGTTCCTTTTCTAATTGCATCTCCTATGAATGAAAGTTTAGATGATGAAGCTTTACCTTTCTTTTTTGCATGCAATGCATAGGACCATAAAGGAGACTTATCTTTTGGTAACTGCTCCAATTGAAGACCATAGGCAACAACTTCTCTTGCTGCCACTTGCTTCACATAAGAAGAACGTAAGAGAGATTCCTCCAATAATTTCTTCATACCTCCTTTGCTAAAAGTTGTTTTGAGTGGTTGCTATCTATCTTCGAAACATATCGCCCTGTCCTTCCACACCACCATTTTTAGTTTTTTTGCCTCTTCAAAGTCTTGACAGCCCTTGCACTCATGGTTTGGACTATTGCACCATATGCAATGGCATACTTGATCACTTCTGGAAGAATTCATAGGAATAGAAGAGGATGGAGCAAGAGTTGGAGCTAGGTTATGTGTCTGTTGATCTCTTCTGGCCATCTTTATTGAAAGATCTTTCAAGTTCTTTAAATTTTCTTCCACCATGTCTTCGATAGTTGGTTTGGTAGATGGTTTGAGAACTGCCGCACGAATAGGCATAGACATGGGATGTGAAGTAGGAGAAAAAATGGAAGGAGCAGCAGGAGAAGTAGGAGAAGTGGAGATAGGAGAAGACATCATTAGATTTTTTTGCATACTGTTTTGTAAGTGAGCCTTCCATCTCTGCCTCTTCATAAATGTGAAAACTGCATCAACAACATCTTGCCAATCCGTCTTCAATCAACTAAGGTGTGTACGGTCTTCAAGAAGCTCTCCCAACTCGTCCTGAACTGTAGGATCAACCACCTACAAGAGTAACTCCGCTTTCTCCGATTTTAGGGCTTTTTGCTCAAGTGCATCCAACTGGTTGTAACATTCTTCAAACTCGCGCAATAACTCGCAAGCGACAAGTCCTTTGTTGGGCTGATAGACGCACTCTCTAAACGTCTTCCGAGTAGCAATACCATAATCATCCCAAAAATATTCATCTTTGAACGCCTTCTTGAAGACATTCCAGTTTGAATCTTGCACAAATAAATCAACCATAAGAAATAATTACTCTAGTTGGTAGGAACTCCAAAGAAGCGCATTTGGCTTTCAAATATTTTAAGATAATTTGAAACATTTGACCATCAAATAATTTTCGTTCACTTATCACAGCCTCAATCACTTTCGTTGCACCATGCATATGGGCTTGCTCTTGATGTAGCATTCGTTGTTGATCCAATTGTTGTTGATGTAGTTGTTGCTACTACTGCATATATAACTACATTTGCTGATTCTACATCATAATAACCAAAGAAAGAGTTTGAAATAAATTCTTCATCTCATCAGTCGAAAAGGAAGAAGCACTTGATGATGAAGTAGGTGGAGTATTTGAAGAGTCTCCCATCTCGGCAATCAGAAGCGATGCTTTCATGTCGGGTTCACCAAGTGTCGCACGAGATTTATGCGGGAGTGTTTGTGAAGTCGCTTGTCGCAGAGATGCTTAACAAGATGGGAGTAAAGGATATGTGAAGAATACTCAACTTTAAGCAAATACATGGAGTAGAAGAATCACATACGTTAGTGATCAAGGTAAATTGGTATAGGCTCAAAAATGAAGAAGTAAAGTGGAATTATAGAGAAGGTGTGGATAAAAGATAACACAATTGTTGAATGACTTGTGATGAGTATGCGAGAGAAATTTGAAAAGTGTCGTTTGGAGGATTAATACAATGATGAAGCATCCTTGTTTTAATGCTTTGGTGGAAGTTATGAACTTGCTGAAGCTCCAATTTTGTTGGCCCTTATGTCATCTTCATGTCCTTTGTTTATCTCTACGATGATAACAATCAAAGAGTATGATGTTGGTGATGATTTTTGACAAAAATGAATATATTAGAATGAACACATATGCCCTCTAGTGATATAACCTTTGAAGAAATTGAAGAGAGTGTTAACTTGAAAACTTCAACGGTGGCTGCAATCAACGGCATAAATAATCGGAAGCTATTGTGAGCTTGAAGTTTATTAGTAACAAGTATGAACTAAAAGTTCAACGCTTTCAGAGAGAATTCCATGGTGGTATTTTCAAGCGAGTGAACTTGGTTTAACAAAGAGGTAACTGCATTCCAACAGCCTACGTTCTCATCAGAAGTATGAAGGGAAACTGAAATCGCAGATGATGACGTCGTCACTTCCTTCTTTTCTGCTCTGAACCTTCATCAATCGTCCTGGGCTTCTAGAGCATGTCAACCTTCGGCACATGCAGGGGGGCCTCTAAAGCGGCGAACTTAGAGGCATCCTTGGCATCATAGTGGGGCTACTTCAGTCCCACGCAACCAAGATCTGGAGCTTGGGAGCACTCTTCTATGAAACCGTTATGGGCTTTTGCATGTCTAGCTCCTTCAAATCTCGTCTTTGCAGTAGCTTTGACCACTTCGTCAGCCTTCAGCAGCTCCTTTTGGTCTCTTGTCACTCCTCTTCAATCCTTGCACAGAGACAGCCTCCCGCTTGCGTCCTTCGAGATTTTACCTTCCTTTGCTTTTAGGTTGGCATCACCCTCTTGCGTCCTTCAAGATTTTTCCTTCCTTTGCTTTTAGGTTGCCATCACGCGACTATGTCTGCAGCTTCGTCTTGGCTGATTATCGTAATCTTTAATCCCTTCGTCAACTTTGCGACTAGGTTTGTTCGATCACCTTTCATGTTGTCATTTCCCTTCTTTTTTGTTCGCCTTCTCGTGACCTTCCTCGTCCCTCACCTCTCTCTGTTTTTGTCTTCGTCTTTATTCACGTGCTCCTCTAGCTAATACCTCAGCATGTGATAGTAGAACTAATCGAGCAGTACCCGTGGCCCGTCCGAAGAAGAAACTGCATAAGGTCAACAAGAAGAGGAGGAGATTTTGGATCATGAACACGGACAACATATTGGCTGATGTTGAAGAAGGAGGAGGAGGACAAAAGAGGCAACAGAAGACGAGGAGAAGGAGGGGGAGGAGGAATCAATATTTGCATGAACGGCTGCTCCTCCATCGCTGCAAGCTTCTTCTTCGACCTTCGACGTCTGCGTCTTCGGCCTCCCGTTCCACCAAGTCGTTCCCCTTATATATACCTCACAATCGGGTTTTGTCGTACTCATCCCTCCCTTAATAAAGGTAAAATCTTTTATTATTGCCACCTTCAAAGCACGTGGTTACTAGAAAGCCTATGCTTTTTCTTTAACTTGACATCAATAAATACATTATGCACGTATAATGAAAAGTGAATTGATAATCCAGCTAGATGATCTTTCAAGCCTTCGACTGGGATCTGCACCATATATCATAAATTGCTCCATTTTCGTTATGCCCCTTCGTCTTCATTGCATCTCTGGAAGAAAGACTTTTATTGTGGCTTCGCACTCCACATACTCCATTGCATTCTTTTTCAATGAACATTCTTCCCATGGAAAATCCAAGAAAGAATAGGAAAAATTGATGTCTTTGTGAAGGGATATACACCTTAGTACAATCATATTAATCAAAGCAAGCTCCCCAAGTAGGAAAACCAATTTAACCGCATGCATACTAATCTCTATTATAGCTCGAAAATATGTAGGTTCAAAAAAAAACTCTATTTGTAACAAAACTGTTTCCCAGCAGCATGGCATTCTTCAGGTACTTTTCAAATTAGTCACCTGTAGCAAGAGCTATCACCAAGATAGGAGAAAATAGGTGGCTTTGCTGATCTCTAAAGTTCATTGCTAGGACAAGTATCTTAGGTGTTGCAGATTCAAAAGGCACAGAAGTCTCTTGACTTGAAGCTATAGATAATCTTAAAGTTAGTTCTGTCATAGGATTCCCAACAATGCAAAAAGCCCTTTGCACAAAATTTATGGAAGTAATAATTCATGGTGAAATTCATCACTCAATATATATTCTTCCCCTGTAGTAGCTCCCACAATATCATTAAAAATAGAAGACACAAATACACAATGAAAAATAAACTTATAATGACACTAGCTTAAGAATCCAAAATTTTGGCAAAAAACTCTGCCCTCAGGTTTTCAGAGGTAGACGCGGAGCGTCACGACAATGCGAAGGGGTAGAGGTTTCAACCAAAAGGAGTGGAAATTTCGAAGGGGATGTGGACTGAAGGTGACCACATGATTTCTTTGTTTTCATATCTAGATTTTATATGCAATAACTAATTTAATTATTTTTTTGTACAATACAAAATCTATAGCATGGTGTGGTCATGTGGGTGACATTTTTGAGTTGAGACCATTGAAAAAATGTGCTCCATAATGAATTGTGGTGTCATGGCAAAGTTCATGTAACAGAGCTGATGGCAAGCCACAAATTCGAATACTATAGTAGATGAGATTGAGTATTTTGGCAACTTACAAAGTGTTATCTTAGTGGATTACTATAGCTTCTCCATGATCATATTCGATGTAGAGTGGTTTAAAGTGGTATTGGAAGGAGCTCGACAAGGTTCATTTGGATTTTTAAATGTAGATTCCGAGAAAAGATGGACAGATTTGCACAACATGTTTGTCTTTCTAGGTCATTGCGAACAAGAGCATGACCTTTTTAATTAAAGTTTCCAGGACACAAAATAGTCACGAATATTGATTCACTCTTATATGTCATATTGAACAAATAATCTTCTATCCAAATCCTTGACAACCTCAATGGTGGTATATTATACCGTCAACACCTGAGAGTGCATGAGCGTATGATGAAAGTAATATCTCCAATGTGGATGAGGAGAGCATGCATGTAGAGGGGTCGATGTTGCAGAGGGTTGAGGGCGAAGAGGGCTTGGAGCGTGTAGAGGAGACTTGCATGAGTAATGTAGACGAAAAGATATGAGGCCAGGAATTTTTGAAGAATGAAGTGGACTCTTCTTTCAGTGGTGACCTATATATAGACCTTCTAGTGTACACCAAGCAATGCTAAGAGCTTGATATGGAGCCATAGGCTGGGTCTTATTTGTGTCTGCTTTGCTCAATTCATTGATAATTCACTTCGCTTTTAAGGATACTTTAGCATATGAAATTTAAATACCATCCTTTTTTGTAGGGTTATGTTATCGTTCTTTACCTTAATCCTTATATTGATTATGCTAACATTGTTTTCTGTCTATGTATCTTTGCATGAGGACTTTGTAAGTTTTCTTTTGGTTGTTCTTCCTTTCTTGTTTGAAAGATCACTTGTTATTAACAATCTTATTTCTTACAATGCTATATTGTTTTCTTTGTAGCACTCCCTCACAAACCGTGATCCCATAGGTTTGGAGACTCAAGATACAAAGAGACAAGATCTCATTGCACTTATCAATAGATTGTATACACATGGTAGACTAATAAGCCAACCTTTTTTCTTGTTTATAGTCATTAGTTTTTTTGTTATACATTATGTATGGTGAACTAATGTCTAGTTGTTTATTTTGTAGAGTACATTCAAGGCTCCTTTGCATCCGAACAAGCTTTTAGATGGTGAGGAGCTGCAGCATGTACTTGGATTCATGAAGCGCACATTCCTTTTTTTTTGGTTCTCTATTCCATGCAGATCTCTTCTATGTAGCATTCCCTAGATATATTTATCATCTTTTATATAAAATCACCCTTTGTGATATTTACAAATAGATTTTCATTTTTGTTTTGAACTCTCCTCTCCATGGTTTCATGTAATTTTATGAGTTGTCATCACCAGTCTTGTACTTATTTTATAAGTTATAAGTCTTATGAATCTATGTGTATTCAATATGTAATTGCTTTGTAGAATATTATTCAGCATATGGTGTTGTGGGTGGTGAGGCAACATCACTAATTTGCTATATGCATCTCTATCCCATTAGGTATATGCATCGCAAAGCGTTGCTATCTGCATCACTATTAGTGTCGCAACTAGCGACAAATTTGTAGATACACCTATACTGATGGCTTTTAGCGATGATGGGGCTACTTTTATTTAATGAATATTTACGTCGCTTTAAACATTGCTATGTGGCTTGTATCTTGTAGTGTTGCTCACTTTTCACAGTATTTGCGGCTTGTAGCTTAGTGATAGAGCCCAACTAAGTAACTTTTCTCCTCTTAAGGTTCTCACTCGGGCCTCCAAAGTTGTTGTCAAGAGTATCATGAGGTTTTTAAAACATTCTCTCTTCTTTCTCTAAATAAAGCAATCATAACTCCTCCCAAGTATCGAGACAACGGGAATGCCAAAGACTGGTCACAATTGGTGGCAAAAATCTTTCATTCAGCCCAAGGGGACCACCTCTGTTTGGCCACCCAGCTATGTTTTAGGCATCACAACTTATTAACCATGTGACATCACTGAAAACTTCTCATGTGTGAAGAAGGATTTCTTACATTAAGATTGATTCACGAAGCACCATTTTTATCATAAAGGACATGCTACTTTTCTTTTCAGTTGAAATGGAGAAGCTATAGGACAATTCAAAAAAGGGGGTAGCCACAAAGATTCTAGATATCGACAACTTCTCTTAAAACTACTCGCTGCTACCTGCACACAGAAGATAGTACAACAAGACTGCTGTATATAGCACTTCATACAACTGACAAGTCAAAACTAGCTGTATAAAGATTTTCATGTGCGCTATATGTTATGCATTTTTAAAGGAAGTATTACTAGCCATGAGAGAGCACTGTAGAAAAGGACGCTGAGATGATGGAGATGGTGGTCCAGAGGATTTGCGTGAGCCTAGGAAAGCGTCTCTCCAAAACTTCAAAATGTGCAAGCTTTTCTCTTCATGAGACGATTGTCCCTAATCATGACTCCATCCTTAGTGGCCATGAGAGACCTAGCAATTACTGTAGCCTGATGATGAGCCCCTCATGATCAACTCCTCTCGTCACATCAACAGCTCCTTTCCCTGTGGAAAGCCAGCTCAGCTCTCCACCTTTGCAAAATCAGCACACTTCAGCGTGGGAAATCCCAGCCCTCTTCCTGTAATATCATTCCCAGCCCTCTTCCTGTAATATCATGCCTTTTCATAGACAAGCACACTTTCCTTGATAGATTGCTGCAGTGATTGTACTTTCTTTGCCACAAGTCTACTCAGATTTATGTCGTTCGTACCACGATCCTATTATACAGTACCCTTTGATTTCCTCATTGAGACAATGTCTTCAGTTTTATGCTTCCACCTTGCCACGATGCTACTCCTACTACAATCTTAAACTACAGGTCGCCCCCCAAAATTACAACGCCGAACAAAAGCCGCCGCCTTTCGACGTGGACAGCAGTTGCCTTACTAAAATGCAAGTAGCACCCCTTCCATCAGAATATGGACTACAGCTGCTGCAATCTCGATTCTCCTCTCCTATGATGAAATGGAGCCCCCGTGCATTCTGCGACGACCCTTCCAACTGCAGACCTCCTCGATCCCAGAAATCAACACCCCCTCTTCCTCTCATCAGTTGTTCCCTTTTCACCTTCTCTTCTCCCCCTTTAACTACCCAGGATCACAGCAATGGCGGCCCCTCATCCACTCGAGATCGCCCCTTCTCAGTCCACCACCTTCTCTTCACATGCCTCCAGATTATTGCTATTTATGGCTTTAAACATAAGGCCAATTCAGCCCTTGTTTCATACACATGCATACACGAACAAAATCAATAAAGCATATCTATAAATAACTAGGTTGACACGTTCTACTAAGTAAAGAGTATGAAGTTCCATATGGGATTTTTACATGTTTGTTATGTACTAGTTTTATTAATGGTATTTGGATATGTGATGAGTTTTTAAGTGAAGTAAATTTGTAGATAAGATTTAGCATTGTCCAAATATATAGAGAATCTTGAAAGGAAAATATGTATACTTATCCAATTCAAGTCAATGATCCTAAGTTTGAACATTCACTTTTTTTTGCTATATATCAAATGAAGTTTCTTCTCTTCAAAATGTAATACTTTTTACATCTTGTTGGGTGTAAGTATAGATTGTTGTACCTTGTCATAGTTGCATTTTTCTTATGAATGATGGCTTGCTCAAAATTCCTAGCATTGTCTATGCTATCAACTACTGCTTCTATGTTAACCTCGAACGGTTAGAATAATTCTATGCCTTTCTTCAAATTCTTGATAATATAATTTCTTTACTGTTATTGGATTCTTTTCTCAATGTTGGTTGTTTATTCTACGTATTCCTTACCGTTTTTCTTACATCTTATGATATAGATGAAGTACTTGCTTTTGTGTCTCTACGTTAGTGCTTTTGGACTAGCTTTTGTATTTTGGTTACAGGCGGTGACGGATGGCGTAGAAGTACTTGAGCTACTCTACAAGATATAGGCCTAATACCAAAGTTCAAAGCGACAAAAATATTTATTAAAAAAATTACCTCCGTCATCGCTAAACACGTCGGTATTAGCGATGCCATAGAACCGTCACTATTTGCGCCACATTCGCGTGCAGTAAATTTACGACGCTAATAGCGACGGTTACAAAGAAGAAAAAATTGTGGCAAGGGAAGCTTGCACATGTGTTGTATTTGGGTTGTACAAAAGAGTTACAATAAGGTGTACAATGGTCGTCAAAATGAAGGCAAAGTGTACTTGAATACACAACTAGACTGATACATAAAATAGATACAAGATCACTTAATGAAAGCACTCATGAAATCATGGCAAGATACAAAGGATGATAATAACATAATGCATAGGATCAAACGCCTACATAAATCATAGGAACAAAAAACAAGAGGATGTACACTCCACGGATCCAAGCACGAGCTATAGATCCTCGCCATCCGAAAGATCATCGAACGGACTTTGCAAATGAGCATCAAACGGACTTTGCAAATGAGCATCGAACGGACTTTGCAAAAAAAAAAAAACTACATATCAATCTATCATACAATAATGCATTTTAATTAAAATTAGTAACTCACTGCAGTGAGACCATGTCTCTCTGCATATCGAGTCTCCAGGCCAGTGGGATCGCGATCTGTAATGGAGTGCTGCAATGAAAACAAAATACAACTGTTAGAAATACGATTGTAAGTACAAGTGATATTGCAAAAAAATAGGTGAGAAAAATAAAAGAAAAATTTACAAAGCTCACTAGATAAGTCCTGTGGCCGCCACTCCCAAGATGATTGACAACTCCTGCCTCCAATTGTGCCCTTGCTCCCTAGTGTAGCTATCTCCAACATCCTAGAGAATCTGTAGCCTCCTCCTTGAGTCAGTGCCAGTCATCTACGTCTAGTCACTCGAGCTTTGAGGCCCCACTCTTAAGTGCCTTGCGTGCGTCTGATCGCTTGTGTGACATGTATGCATGCATACACTCCATCATCCAGCCTCCTGTGGAGAATATATCTGCTGCGGTGGGTACCGAAAACGCCTCATGTAAGGATGCTACTATATAGTCCTTGCTCCCCTTCGGTACGTTTTTCCAATGAGCCAAGACGTTCTGTCAAAAAACATATTGGCACAACTTTCTCATACGAGCCATCACCCTCCTCCCCTCATCATTTATGATGACGACTCTTGTCCTATCATCTACAAGGTATCCATACCCCTCTAAGATATGTCTAAGATGTGTCCTCTTCAACTTGCGACCGCTCTCTTGGGCATATCTAGGAGACCCTTGTACATCTGGTGTAACCACAGGGGTGGTATCTCTCGGAGAAGCACCAATAGAGGTGCTACCTACGCACGACTGAGCAAAAGCTGGAGTGACTGGAGTAGATGTCCCCACAGGTGTGAAAAATCCCACAGGTAACGCAAATCCAATAGAAGGACGAGACGCAAATCCAGTAGAACAACGAGGTAGAGACACTACGTCGATACCTCCACAACAACCACCTGAGCAACGTTCTCTCGAACCTGCATGAGAGAAAGGAGTAGCACCCATATCTCGAGTGGATTGCAGACTCATCGCATCCACATATCTACACCATCCCCCAAAACCACTCCCTCCTTCTAGAGCATCGACCTTGTCTACTCGAAACTGATGTATCAGAGCATACCAAAGTAGATCGAATAGAACGGCCTGATAATATCCACGACATCTCCGTTTCTGCCATATCTCTGAATCGAGCCATCTGATTTGGAGACATACGTGTGAAGATCTCCTATAACTCCTCTTCCCTCATACCTTGGCTCATCCCGTTGTGTAAATATCTACAAAGGTCACCCGCACCACATACAAAAATTGATGTTAGCATAATCAATATAAAGATTCAAGCAAAGCATGGTAATATAACTCTAAAAAATTTCATCTTATTTAAAATGCATATTCTAAAGTACTCTTATAAGCAATTCATCAATAAATTGAGTAGGTGGATGCTCCAAGTATGGCATAGCATGTGATCCCATATCAATCTCCTCACACAACTCCGCATACACTAGAATGTCGATATAAAGGTCACCACAAAAGGATGAGTTCACCTCATTCTCAAAGAATTCTTGGCCTCCTATCTTTCCATCATTGTTACTTGATTCTGTCTGCTCTACATGCTCCAAGATTTGGGCGGCCTCTACCCCTTGCAATATCAACCCCTCTATCTACATATTGTCCTCATCTACGATGGGAACATTGCTTTCATAATATACTCTCACATTTTGGGGAGCTGAAGGTAGAACATACCACCATCGAGGTTTTAGGGGATTTGGATTGAAAATTACCTATTCAAAATCATATACAAGAGAGATTTAACATTTGTAACATATACCATGTCATTATAAAAGTTTAAAAAACATGAGTTCTTGCACATATTCACAATGGGGTGATAATACAAACGTATCGCACAAATCCATCCATCTTTTTTCAAAATCTATTTCAAGAAATCCAGATGGACCTCATCGAACAGTTGTCCGGCTCCTTCCAGTACTACTTTGAACCATTGGACATTGAATATGATCATGGAGAAGCTAATGTAATCCACCGTGATAATACTTTGCAAGTTCCCAAAATACTCCATCTCTTCTACAATGGTGTTTGGATCCGTGGCTCGCCGTTGGCTCTCTTGCTTGAACTTTGCCATGACACCACAATCCATTATGGAGCATATTTTGTCGATACGCTCCACGTGAAAATGTCGTCTACGTGACCATGCCACACTTTATATTTTGTATTGTACATTGAAATGGTTAATTAGTTATCACATATAGAATCTAGATATTACACCTTACAAAACATGTGTTCACCTTTGGATTGCATCCCCCCGAGAATTCCCACTCCTCAATAGAGATCTCCACCCCTCCATGAGAGGCTACGATCGAAGCTCCATGCAACCATCGCATAGACATAAAGCGTGGCATCTCCTCCATGCCCTTAAGATATCGAATCGGTTGGTGGTACGTACTACGTCCAAATTTGGATCTCACTTCTATGATAAGGTCCATTTTTCACAGTCTCTTTTCTTTGCCTAAGTTATGATTGTAGGGGTTTCTAGAGTCAGTCAATATTTGGCTTCTTTATTTCTCAAAATTCTTTATCACTACAAGGAGTTGAGCTTATAGCGACGATGGGTAGCGGCGTCGCTATTTGTGTCAGTATTCACGTTGGTCGCAAATACCGATGCAAATTTCGACGCAAATAGTGACGGTCCACAAGGAAAAAAACGGGCTAAAACAGAGCGCAGCTTTATTTTGCGTTTTGTATTTTGAGAGCGAGAGCGAGGGAGAGAGCGATCGTCGTGAAAGGAGAGGAAGAAGACTTGCCGCCGCCACCGCCGTTGTTTGCGAAGGAGAGGAGGAGCCTTCATTGCAAAGAGGAGCCGCCCCACACTTGCCATATCTCATCGGTGAGTCTCCCTCTCTCCTTCTTTTACTTGTTTAAGGTTTAAATCACTTTCTCTTTTGCTTGTTTAGGAGAGGAAATGAGTAAAAAAGAGAAGGAGAGGGAGAGAGAGGGAGAGAGAGGGAGAGAAAGAGAAAGAGAAAGAGAAAGAGAGGGAGAGGAAGAGGGAGGGGGAGGAAATGAGAGAGGGAGAGAAAGAGAAAGAAGGGAGAGGGAGAGGGAGAGGGAGGGAGAGTGCATTCTCTCTCTCCCTCTCTCTTTTGCTTTTGGAGAGTGTTAGGATATATTGTGAGAGGGAGAGGAAATGAGAGAGAAAGAGAGGGAAAGGGAGAGGGAGGGATCAGAGAAAGAGAAAGAGGGAGGGAGGGAGAAAGAGAGGGTGAGGGAGAGGGAGGGGGAGGAAATGAGAGAGGGAGAGAAAGAGAAAGAGAGGGAGAGGGAGAGGGAGGGAGAGTGCATTCTCTCTCTCTCTCTCCCTTTTGCTTTTGGAGAGTGTTAGGATATATTGTGAGAGAGAGAGGAAATGAGAGAGAAAGAGAGGGAGAGGGAGAGAAAGAGAAAGAGATGTATACTCAAATGGATAGCTTTATGGAGATGTATGCACTCAAATGGATAGCTTTTGTCTACTTAAGATGTAGTCCACCTGTGTGTGTATATATTGGAACGATAACATATCCATGATTATGGTAATTGTATGCACTTTGCTTTTTTTATGGATACCATTACATCGACTCCTTAAGAGGACTAAAAATTGGTCATACACTTTATAAAGTCTAATTAGGAGATTTAAGATACACAATAATAGACTTATCGATAATGGTATGCAATGTGCTTTGCCATGGGCCACGTACATTGGTGACTCTTTAAGATGGCTTAAAATTGGTCATATCCTTCATAATGTCCAAGTAGGGGATCTAATTGTGATATGCATAATTCCTTGTTTTTGTATTAACTTTATAGGCATAACAAATTAGTAATCATTCCAACTAGTCAATGGAAGGACTAAAAGAAAATGATACCCTAGCTAATGGTCATTATGGTACTTTATCAAAATGAACCCAAAAGTATTGCTATAGAAGAAGAATACCTTAACAAATTTTATAACTATAGTTGATAAATTTCATAGATGGCATTAATTTTTATACATGGACCTAGGACAAAAAAACCACATTACTAAGATGGTTTTTGTTGAGATTGATTTATTATTAGACTAAGAGATTCTCAATGATGCTCATAAATTTTGTTGACTAAGATTACTTATACTCAAAGCCCTCTAGTGCAGTTGTATAAGTAATCCTAGTAGAGCCCCTCTAAGATACTCAAAGTACATAACCTAGAGATCGTAGCTAGGTATATAAGGTATAGTGGCCATACAAGAAGACACCTCAATAATTGACTGATCACCACTAAATCTCAAAGAATAATCGTGTTCCATCCCCTTCAACTCTATATTCACATCGTGAAGAACTTCATTAATCATAGCATCCTTGTCACCAATCTTTTTGTTGCAATGATGAAGTAACATATTCATCACTTTTCCTTTTAGCATCTAAGGCATTATCCAATCTTTTAGTCAAGTCCAAACATTTAGTCTTCAACTCATGAACCTTATGAACCAATGCTTTTTTTTTACAATAATGAATAATTATCTACCGAGACAAACAAATCTTTGAGCATGGTATATGGCCGAGATATAACATCGATAAATCTCTCAACTACTATGTCCCATGCATTCTTTACATCAATCAGTAAAGCATTTCTTATATCTTGAAGTTTAGATTTCAACACCATGGATGCATCAATATCAACCTCAATGTTTTACAAAATTTGCTTCTCAATCTCTTGCAGAGGCTAAAACCTCTCAAGCAAGAGCTTATGGTCAACTTGCAACTTTACATACATGGAGGAGCTATCCATTTGAGCCTCATTTTCCCAAATTGTATTACAAGTCATTAAATTTTTTGTTGTAATGTAGATAAGATGGAAAACGAAGAAGGTCTTGTTGTTCAAGATCGCGAGGCGTATCTTAATCAGCGTGTCCCATGTCCTTGCTGTCAATGCAAGTTGGCAATTAGACAAAAAAGCCAATTGTCTATAGAGCATGTAGGACGATTTGGCGAGTTTCAATTGGAGATCATTGATCAGGAGATTGCGGATTTTCAGCAAACGATAATTTGAAGTTAATATCAATCATGCATTGTACTCGTAAGCTAATTGAAAACCATATACAATAAGATTGGGTCTTGCTGGGAAATTTTCTATCCAGGGAGGTGAGCATCCATACCATTATATGATGGGTGCCGAGTATCTCGGTTGAAGACACTGCTTGCACTCTTAAGTGTGCAAGCAAAATATGGGTGGAGTGATATGAGTGTGACCGAGTTATTCAAAACCTTGCACATAGGCTTCATTGATTTTTTTTTTGACACTATTATTACAAAAATTTGTGCTTTTTCAAGGTGTTTTATGATTTTTTTCAGGTTATTGAAATATCATATATTACCACCTGCAAATACCATGCTTGAGTCTCGTGATGATGCACGACATGTTTTACGGAAGCTTGGCATGGACTACAATAACATCCATGCATGTATCAACGATTGCATACTGTTTCGAGGAGAATACGAGACTATGGAGACATGTCCAAAGTGTGGTGCTCATAGGTATCGAAAGGACTTGCAAGGGCAAACCATCCCTCAAAAAGTTCTCAGACACTTTCTGCTCATCCCTCGAATAAACCACATGTTTCGTACGTCCGGCATGGTGAGCTTAACAACATGGCATGTGCAGAATAGGTCCACAGATGGAGTTCAACAAATATCAGCAGATTCGCGTGCATGGAGCCACATTGACTCTACCTTCCTAGGCTTGGTCTCACAATGGATGGCGTGAACCCATTCGGTCTGCGCTCAACTTGATCGTCCCAGGCCGCTATAAAGTAAAAAATATGGACATGTATCTTCGTCCATTAGTCAATGAGCTTAAGATTTTGTGGGAGGAAGGGGTCACTGTGCAAGATATGAGCAGGCGCGATGGTCGGCGGTCAGCCAATATTCGAGCCATTCTCATGTGGATGATGCATGACTTTCCGGGATTGGGAGAGTGCTCAGGTGAGCAGGCATCCATTCTCGCTGGTAATATCTATATTTTATCTCATTCAATCAAGTATTCACTAGGTCATGGTGTTTGAACAGGTCTGGTTACCTCAGGTTATCATGCGTGTCCATTGTGGGGACCACAGTTAAACTCCCGGAGGTCACGAACCATGAAGAAGATGGTATATCAAGGACACGCCGCTTTCTTGCCGGAGGATCATGAACTCAGGGAAGGTTTCCTTAGACGACCTCCAACACGTATGAACGCCGCAAGCTAGTACGAGCTGAAAATGGTCCACGCAGAATCACATCCAAATGGAATGCGATAGTTCTCAAATTTCTACAAGTTGCCATATTGGACCCACTTTTTACAGATCAACCACTTGTTGGATCCCATGCATATTTTCAAGAATGTGGGCAGCTTGCTATGGGACTACGTCACAGGAAAGAGAGACACTATAGAGGCATGAATGGATTTGAAGGAGGTAGGCAAGATGGAGGTGCTTTGGCCGCAGTCGAGTGCTGATGGTCATGTGTAGCTTCCTCGCGCTCCTTGGGTTTTGTCCACTAAAAAAGAGCGCATTGTGAAGCAAGTAATCAAGTCTATCCACACTCCGACGAGTATGATGCGTTCTCTCATGTCCGCATTTTCTAAAGACGACCAATTGTTGAGGCTAAAATCCCATGATTGGCATAAGATATGTCAGGTTTGTGCTACGAATGGATTGTAATTAGGGTGGGAATTTTGCAATTTGGAAAGTGGCCATTATTCATAATGCTTTCTCATTTGTGGCAGTTTGTCTAGTACGTGTTGAGAGAGAGAGAGAGTACGAGAGAGATACACAAGACATGCTCCCAAAGAATGATTCATATTGATGTAGAGTTAGTATATATAGGTGAGACCCAAGTCAAGTGAGAGATGATATATATATTTGTAACATCCCCACTCAAACAAAGGTCTCTGGCTGCGAGTGAAAAAACCCTTGGGGAGAACAAGGGAAAAACCCGAGCCCCTACACATACCTACGATACAAAAATGCTTTACTATAAAGTTTTCTTGAATACAATGATACATGCCTCAATTAGTGAGACAAGAACTTGGAACAATACCAAGTTCATGTCTTAATGAGCTAAAGCAAGCTTCACTAAGAGCTTTTGTGAAGATGTCTGCAACCATTTGATCACTGGGACAATGCTCCACCATAATGAAACCTTTCTTGACTTCATGTCGAACATAATGATAATGAATACTTTGATTTACTATGTTATATATAGTCTTTGGTAAGACTAATAGCACTTTGGTTATCGCATCGAAGAGGTGTACTAGATGATGAAGGATGTCCCAAATCTGCAAGTAGTTGTCGAAGCCAAACTAGCTCGCGAGCTGCTAATGATGCAACAACATATTCGGCTTCAATTGTAGAAACCGCAACACATCGTTGTTTCTTACTGGACCAAGAAACCAAACATCCATTTACAAAGAAACAATTCCCACTTGTAGATCGCATGGATAAGTGTGAACTTGCCCAATCAGCGTCTGTATATCCAATAAGGTCAAGAGAAGTTGAAGAAGATAAAGAAGAATCCTCTCGACGACGATAAATAAGACCAAATTCCTTAGTACCCTTGAGGTACTTAAGAATACGTTTTGCAGCACTCCAATGAATAGTGGAAGGGGAAGAAAGATATTGTCCCAAAAAGTTAGCTACAAATAAAATATCTGGTCTTGTGTTTAAACCAATAAATTGAAGACAACCAACAAGATTAGCAAAAGGTTGATGAATGGCTGATTTTTCATTGCGTGTTGTAGATGTACCCTTGGTAGAGCTTGAAAGAATGGGAGTGTTAGCAGAGTGCGCATTTGTCAACCCAAACTTCTTAACAATATCATTAATAAACTTTGTCTAGCGAAGAAGAAGAATGCCTTGTTGTTGGTGTCGTTGAACTTGAATACCCAAACAAGAATGTATCTCACCAAGATCTACCATTTCAAATACAGTCAATAAAAGCTTCTTCATAGCATCCAAGAAAGCAATATTATTTGACACAATAATAGTATCATCAACATATAGAGCAAGAATAATAAAATATTTGTCCTCCCTTTTGATGTAAAGATTTGGGTCAGCAAAACATGTAACAAAACCTTTAGATGTGAGGAACTGATCAATCTTAATATACCAAGCACAAGAGGCTTGCTTCAATCCATATAATGCACGATGAAGCTGACATACAAGATGCTCCTTTCCTGCAATCATAAAACCTTCAGGTTGCTTCATATAGATTTCTTCTTCAAGATCTCCATTGAGAATAGCCGTTTTAACATCTATTTGGTGAATTTCTAGATCAAATAATGTTGCAAAAGCCAAAATCATACGAACAGTTGTGGAGTGCACAACGGGAGAAAATGTTTCTTGATAATCTACTCCTGCAATCTATGAGTAACCTTTTGCAACAAGTCGTGCTTTGAACTTATCAAACGATCCATCAGCTTTGGTCTTGGCTTTATAAACCCATTTACATTTGATAGGAACACTATTTGGGGGGAGTTCTGTAAGAATCCATGTACCTTTGGAGATTAAAGAATCCTACTCAGCTTGCATAGCTTCTTGCCATTGATCCCTTTGAGACGAATTGATAGCTTCCATATACGATATTGGATCCTCTTGGACAGACATAGAATCATCAAAGACATCATATTCAATAGAATAGAATCCATGCTCTATCTCAATAGGAAGATCAACATAGATCTCCAAATTTTCATCAATCTTCTTTGGAGGTGGAGGAGGTTTATGATCATAAGAATTAGTAGAATCACAAAGCAAGTAAGGAAATGCACTAAGCAAAGATTGTGTATCATCTGAAACATCTGACGACCATGTGCCACCCATAGTCTTCTCATCAAATATAGCATCACGACTAATGATAACCTTTTGAGAAGAAGGATCATAAAATTTGTAACCTTTGGAATGATCTGAATAACCGAGAAAAATAACCTTCAAACCTGGAGGATCCAACTTATGTCGAGTGTCCTTGGGCACATGAATATAAGCAATGTAGCCAAATGTGCGAAAGTGAGAGACTAAAGGTGTCTTCCCTGTCCAAATTGTTATAGGAATTTTACCAGCATGTGCAGTAGTTGGAAGATGATTTTGAATAAAAACAGCTGTTAGAAGTGCTTCAGTCCAAAACTTTGAGACAAACCAGAGTGTATAAGCATACAACGTATAGCATTAAGAATCGTGTGATTTTTGTGCTCAGCAACACCATTTTGCTGAGGAGAATAAGGAACTGTAAACTCATGATGAATACCTTGATCCTTACAGAAGTCATCAAATAGATTGGATACATATTCACCGTCGTTGTCACTGCGAAGCGTCTTTATAGAGAATCCAGTTTGAAGCTCCACACTTATCTTGTATTGTTTAAATATAGATAAAGCCTCAGACTTATGTCGAAGAAGATAGACATGTGTGTACCGTGAGAAATCATCAATGAAAGTTATAAAATATCGATATTGAGACTTTGAGGCAGGAAAAGGACCGCAAATATCGGTATGAACCAAATCCAAGAGAGCACAGGAATGTGATGAAGTAGAAGTGTGGAAAGGCGAACGATGGTGTTTTCCAAGTGCACAGTACTCACATATTCCCATACGTGGATGAGATTTAAGATCCATACCTTGCACAAGACCATGATGATGAAGATCAAGAATTTTGGCAAAATCGGAGTGTGCAAATCGTTGATGCCATAATTTGCAATCTGCATCTGCAGGGGCAGTAACAACATTTGCAACTATATCATTCAATGATAGCTCAAATAGATTACCATGTCGAGGAGCCACTGCTATAGTATGCCCGTCTTTCTCTATACGACATTGATTATGATCAAAGCCAACAAACAAACCAAGATCAACTAGACGAGCAACAGAAAGAAGATTTCTTTGCAAATCTGGAACATGAAGAATTCCTCTTAATATTCTAGTGGATGAAACAGTCCCCAGATATAAATCACCCACTCCTTTGACATGACAAGTCGTATCATCCGCAAGGTAAACAAACTTCTTCACAGGAAGAGAATGATAATTGTGAAGCCACTGCGATTGGTATGTCATGTTTCCAGTGGCACCTGAATCAACGATGAATAGAGAACCATCATGAACATGAAGTACCTTTTCTGGGGAGATATCATAATGGACGAAATTGAGCTCCTGATGAGTATGATCATCATCAGTTGTAGTTTGTTGAACAATATAAGCTCGAGAACGTTCTTCATCATATCTGCATTTATAACAACGATGAGATGGATGATCTGTATGTGCACAATAATCACAAGGAGGAAAACTTTTGGACGAGTGAGGTTGCTTTGTAGTAACTCCATGCTCCTCATCATATTGACGTGCCCAACAATCATAAGCCACATGACCTTTCTTATCACAATAAGAACAATGTTTGTTAGGATAAGCAAGACGAGAAGATCTACAACCTGGATTAGGGCGTCCACCCTGCTGAAAACGTGAAGCAAGACGCTTGCGAGCAACAAAAGCAGCATCAAAATCCCTTTGTTCCCGAGTGACCAAAACAGCATCAGATTTTTCCAAATGATGCTCATGACATTGAGAATATTCAATAAGAGATATACATGCTTTGTCAAAGTGGATATCATCCTTGTTAGACAAAATAGTGATGATATTGTCATATAAAGGATCTTTGATGGTATGAAGAAGTTGAGTAACAATCTGATTTTTAGCAACAGGAGCGCCGGCAGCACCAAGTTGATTGATAATGTCTTTAAAAGCCTCGATATGAGAGTGCATAGAGGTACCAACCTTATATTGAAGATTCTTCAAACAAGTTTGGAGATATAAAATTTCGGTGACCGATTTCTTCTCAAACGTTGAGATAATATACTCCCAAATAGCATGAGAGGTTTCCAGATGAAAGACATCCAACATAAGTGAGTCAGGAAGTGCAGACAATATATAACGACGAGCCGCTTTGTCACGGCGAATCCAATCAGTATGATCAATTTTCCATTGTTCAAATAATGGACCATCAGTAATCACAGAATTGTTATTCATCACATCAATAGGTTGAACTGGGCAAGACAGGTCGCCCAAAACAATATCAAATAATTCGTCACCTTCAAGAATTAGCATCATCTTTGCTTTCCACCCAGGAAAGCCTTGTCCGTGGAAGAAGGGAACCGAACGTTGGCCAGACGGATATCCGTTAACAATTATGCAATTGGCCACGCATGTATGTCGAGAGAAAACAAATAAGATGAGATCCCAGAATCTGCAAACCATGATCAAGAGGAGCGTAGTTGAGACGCATGACAATCAAAATAGGGATATGCACGTAAGAACGACGAAAAGTATTGAGTGACTAAAAAGAAAGCCGGAAATAGAGAGGTGTAACGTGCAAGACAAGATGACGCATATAAGAAAAGTGCTATTTCGGTCGAGCAAAGAACGTGAACGATAATAAAACATCGCTAAAAATAGCAAGATGTTTGCTTGTCGTAATCAAAATCATTAACGAAGACGAGCGATTAATAAACTGTAATTGGGGATTAACGAACTGTAATTAGAAATACAGTTTTAAATAAAGAATCGTAGATTCGAGCAGAATTGCTGTCTTGAATCCTGAACTGTCATAACTTTTGATCCAGAACTCCGATTGACAAGTGGTTTTTAAAGACAAAATTAACTAATACTTCTAATTTGAACAAGTTCATATATCAAATCATCACTTGTGCAAAGAATTGAATCAAGTATAAATAATGAAACAACTTATCTTCCTTGTTGTTGCTACGCATCCATAGCTCTGATACCATGTTGAGAGAGAGAGAGAGTACGAGAGAGATACACAAGACATGCTCCCAAAGAATGATTCATATTGATGTAGAGTTGGTATATATAGGTGAGACCCAAGTCAAGTGAGAGATGATATATATAGTTGTAACAATATGCGTCATCGACCGATTCGATATCCCAAAGGCATGGAGGAGATGCCGCGGTTTATGTCAACGTGATGGTTGCATGGAGCCTTGACCGCAGCATCTCGCGAAGGGACAGAGGTCTCAATGGAGGAGCGGGAATTCTCGAGGGGATGTAGTCCAAAGGTGATGAGGGGTTTAGAATCTGTTGTATCTAAATTTTATATGCGACATCTAATTTGAGTGTTTCAATGTACAGTATAAAATATATAGTGCAGCGTGGTCGTGCGGACGGCATTTTCGCGTCCACAATGGACTGTGGTGTCATGGCAAGGTTTGAGTAAGAGAGCCGGCGATGAGCAACGGATCCAAACATGGTTGTGGATGAGATGGAGTATTTTGGAAACTTGCAAAGTATTATTACAATGGATTACCATAGCTTCTCCATGATACTATTCGATGTGCAGTGGTTCAAAGTGGTACTTGGAGGAGTTGGAGCAACAATTTGACGAGGTCCATCTGGATTTCTCGAAATAGATTCTGGAAAAAAATGGACGGATTTGCGCGACACCTTTGTGTTGCTGGCCCATTGTAAACAGGTGCATGGAGTCATTTGCTTGCTAATTGTATTACGACATGGTTTATGTCACAATGGTTTGAACTCTCTTGTACGTGTTTGTGAACATGTAATCTTCTATCCAAATCCCCGACAACCTCGATGGTGGTATGTTATACCTTCAACTCCTTGAAGTGCGAGAGTATATGATCAAAGCAATGTTCCGAGCATAGATGAAGATAATATCCAAATAGACGGGTTGATATTGTAAGGGGTGGAGGCCCTCGAAATCTTGGAGCCAGCATCGGCTAACAATGATGGAAATACAGGAGTCCAAGAATTTTTTGAGAACGAGGCGGACTCATTCTTTTGTGGTGATATGTCTATCGACCTTCTAGTGTATGCAGAGTTGTGTGAGGAGATTAACATGGGACCATAGGATACTTCATACTTGGAGCATCCACTTACTCAATTTGTTGACCAATCTCTTATAAAGGTACATAAGATATGCATTTTAAGAGAGATTTTTTTTAAATGATTTATATTACTGTGCTTTGTATGATTTAAATTGAATATTCTAACATCATTTTTTATCTGTGCAGGTGACATTTTCAGGATGAGTCGAGGGATGAGCGATGAGGAGTTGCAGGACATCTTCGCACGCATGTCTCCAGACCAGCTCGCGAGATTCAGAGAGATGGCAGACCAGGAGCTGTCTCGTTCTTTGTCAGGGCGCTCTACTAAATCTGCTTCAGTGCGACCGGATGCTTCGGCTTCGAGCAGACGCTCTTGACGCTCACGACTTGGGCCAGAGGGAGGGAGTGCATTGGGATCAGGGGGATGTTGCTGTGGAGACACGGATGTGGTGTCTCCGTCTCGTCATTCAATTAGAGCTGCGTCACCTCTAGGATTTGTCACACCTGTGGAGACGTCTACTCCAATTACTCCGGCTTTTGCGCAGCCATCAGCAGAGGTGGCACCCCTTTGGGTGCCACTTCGAGAGAGATTACCCCCGTCGGTACACCGGATGTAGAGGGGTCTCCTGGATATGCCCAGGAGCGTGGATGCAGATGGGAGAGGACCTATCTTAGACAGACTCCTAGGGGTTATGGATATCTCGTCGATAGTAGGTCAGGAGCCATCATCATGAATGATGAGGGGAGGAGGGTGATGGGTCGCATGAGAGAGTTGTGCCAATAAGTTTTTTGGCACAACATCCTGGATCATTGGAAGAACATACCGGAGGGGAGCAAGGACTACATAGTAGCATTCTTGTGTTGGGGGTAAAGGCGCCTCCGCCATTCCGTCCCATGTATTACTACACTGACAGTACCGTTGTTGGGGGTAAAGGCGCCTCCGCCGTGCCGCCCCGTGTATTACTACACTGACAGTACCCGCCACTGCACACTGCAGGTGGCGGACGCCCATCATGTCACTTTATTATTTATTCTTTTAGTGACAGTTTGAATAAAGGAAGGCCCGGTCACACATTGTGACTCTTGGAGTTCCCATTTCTTGTCTCTCTCTTTCTTGCTCTTGCTCTCCTGCCATAGCTCGCGTGCAAGCTTCGATCCTTCTCACCTTTCAAATTGTATCAAAGCTTGGCATTCTCTTGCTCGAGCTCGACTCGGTGCTTCCCGACCTTCGCATCGACTCGCTTCGCGCATTGGGTCTCCATCTCGGCAGCCATAGCCGACCTCTTAAGCTCCCGACTCTCCCCGGCTTCCCGAGCTCCATCCCGGCCTTCTTGAGCTTCATCAGGGCCTTGCCCTTGAGGTATTGCTTCAGCATTTGCACGCATTTGAGTGTATTCTCAGTTTGAAACAGGGTAGGAATAAAGGGCAGCCACTCTTCTTGAGCTCCATAGCTCATATCTTCCCTCCCCTTTGCATTGGGCCTTCATGGCTTGGTATGTGCCTACCTTGGGCCATCATTGAGCCCCCCCACACTCAACATTCAACCACGTGATTAAAGCAGCACTCCAGACCTCAACACGCTGAATATGGCCCCCATTTTCAGACTTTAACCTCCACGTTTTACAGCTGAATGCTTTGTTGCTCATGGAGCACTCATCATTGGCCTATTTGGAGGGCATTTGAGCCATTTTTGGATGTCATTTTGATGCTTTGGCTTGACATTGAGGTTGGGAGCTGATCATTCTCAGTTTTGAAACTGTCATTCACTGCATAACAGTGCTAGAAACAGGGCAGCACCCCTGACACTGACATTTGTTGCTTATGCCTCATTCCATTGGAGCTATTTGATGCCCGTATGCGGTCTACTTCCTACTCGGATGTATTGGGGATGTATGCATTTGGTTTGACCATGATTTTGGCTTGAATTCGGGGCTGAAATCTATTGTTTAGAATAGTAAATACATGCTGGAATAACAGTGGGCTGAAGGTACTTTACATGCTTTGGCACTTACCTATCGATACCGGATGTATGCTTTGAGCTTTGGCATGATGTCTCTGACATTTGGGGACGACTTGGAGCATATGTTTGAGATTATGGGATGCTTTTGAGCTTCTCATTAGCTCCGTCTTCACTGGCATTTGGACCGACTTGGCATGCTTGTGGACCGCCTATGCCTCATGTCTCTGCTTGACAGTTAGGCTTTTGCATTACATGCTTTGGTTCGTGACATATGCTATTTGGTTCGTGTATGCCATACTGACATTTGGAGCTTGGATTTGGATGTATTTGAGCATTCCCGGCTTACTTGATCACTGATCTTGGTTGCTATTTGGATGTCATTGAGTTGACCGAGAGCTTATTTGGGCTTATGTATTGCTTCATGGTTAATACGACCGGTGCTTCATGTATGTCATGCTCTCTTGGATGCGCTTGATGCATTGACAGGGTCACTTATCACTTGTGCTTTCTCTTGGGTTGTTTGAGCTTCTGAGCTCGCTTTGTACGCCTTTTGTGCCTGTGGGAGCATTTTACATGCTTGCTTGACCTTTGACAGTTGCATGCTATTGGAGCACTTACATGTATTTGGAGCAGTTTATGTCTTGAGCAGCTACATACGCATTGAGACTTTGGGATCATACTCCGATCTTTATGGATATGCATTGATGTACTCTTGGTTCACAGGATGCTTATGAGCTGAGTCTCATATTTGGATCTTTCTCTTTGAGCAGACACCTATTTGTGTCAGGTTTTGATAGTTACAGGAACACTTTGCCTAGAGTGTCTGGGGGTGTGCCTTTCACTGGCAGATGTTATTTTGACATGCTTGAGTGTTGAGCTCATGTTCTTTTCACTGTCATTGGCCTTGCTTATGTCCGTTTCATGCCAGCTTTGGACCTAGCATTGTTTGCTTGATATTGGATCCTATTTTGGGACAGTTTGCTCTCTAGACTGCATACCTGCAATTTATTACAACAAGCAGTTATTGGTGGACTGAGGTGTACTTTTCATGCTGAAATATCCTGATTTGGTGTATCGCACCTAGTACTAAGTGGGCAGCAACTTTTGGCACACTTTGCTTGCCCTTTGGACCCCGTTTTGGTCATTTTTGGGCAGTTTCTGTAGTAAAACAACAAGCAGTTTTGGACTGTTTGGGCATTTCCAGCTTGCATAATGGCGTTATCTTCGCATGATAGTGTCATCTTTAACATTACAAAGTTGGATGGTACCAACCACTCTTACTGGAAGAGTCAAATATGGCAGGTTTTGGTGCAGAAATCTCAGATTAAGCCACTTCGGTTGAGTGGGGAGTAGCCTGAAACTATGGACAATGACGACTGGCTTGAACTGGATGAGCTATGCAAGTCCACGATTGTATTGTCTCTCACTGATCAGGTACATTATAATGTATTTGAGGAAGCACAGAGTGCATGGGATCTATGGAATAAGATCAAGAATCTTTATGATAAGAAAAGTCCGGCGAGTTAGATGTACTGGTTGAAGCAGCTTATGGATCTGCGCATGAAGGATAATGCGACTATGTCTGCTCACTTGAGCCAGTTCCATGCTATACTGAAGAACCTGACTTCGCAAGATATCACCTTTGGAGAGGAAGTAACTCCTCTTTTCTTGCTTGGGACTCTGAATGAGTCATGGGATGTATTCTGCACTACTCTTTGTGCATCTAATGCTACTCTAAAATTGGCAGATGTTGAGAGTGCTCTTCTTCAGGAAGAGGTGAATCGCAAAAACTTGGATGCCTCTCGTGGTAGTCATGCTTTGACAGTTAGAGGCAGGAATGACAGGTATGACCGTGGTAATGGCCGAGGCCGTGACTCGCAGAAGGGTCGGTCTAAATCTTGTGGCAAGTCGCGTAGTAAGTCGCGTGGGCGCAATGCAAATGTCACTTGTCATCATTGTGGGAAAAATGGCCATATTAGACCACAGTGTCATGAGTTGCGCAATGAGAAGCACAAGGATAAGGGGAAAGATAAAGTGGAGGAGAAGTCCTCTGATCGCAGCATAGTACCTGCGAAGTCCAGCGTCAAGATTGAGGAAATTAGTGTCACGCAGACTGAGGAGTCCGATGGTGGTGATGAGTTTATACTTGCAGCTAGTTTTTCTGATGCTTCACACTTGATTGAGACATCTAGTATGTATGCACAGTGTTGGTTATTGGATTCAGATGCGTCCTTCCATGTGAGGCCTTACCGTGAGTGGTTTCACTCTTACCGTACTGTATCTGGATCAGTCAGACTTGGAGATGACAGGTCTCTTGATATTGTGGGCTGTGGAGATATTCAGTTGCAGTTTTCCACTGGCAGTTCCTTTTTGCTCAGGGATGCACGTCATGTACCTGAGCTTATGCGCAATCTTATGTCTGCAGGACAGTTGGATGATGCAGGGTTTCATGTCTGTTTTGGGGATTCTACCTGGAAAATTACCAAAGGCAGACTTGTGCTTGCTAGAGGCGCCAAGGCTGGCAGCCTCTATCCTCTTATTGTATCTGGGTCTTCTGTAGACCATGTTTTGGCAGTAAGCTCTATCCCATATGTATCACTTTGGCATGCCCATTTGGGGCATATGTCTTTGAAGGGAATGAAAATATTATCTAGTTTGCAGTATCTTCCGCCTTTGGACTATGCAGGTTTTGACTTGTGTGATCATTGTCTTTATGGTAAGCAGAATAGGTCTACGCATAAGAAATCAGGTAGGCCACGCATGAGTGAGCCCTTGGCATTGGTGCATTCCGATGTTTGTGGGCCTATGCCTTGCATGTCTATGGGTGGCGCGAAGTACTTTGTTACCTTCATTGATGATTTTTCTAGGAAAGTGTGGGCTTATCCCATAAAGCAAAAGTCTGATGTCTTCGCAGTCTTTCAGTGTTGGCTTGCTCTTGTTGAGAACCAGACTAGGTATAGGCTGAAATGCCTTAGGACTGACAATGGGGGAGAATATGTCTCACGTGCTTTTGAGCAGTTTTGTGATGACAGGGGTATTAAGCGTCAGTTGACCGCCCCTTACACCCCACCCCAGAATGGTTTGGCTGAGCGCATGAACAAGACTATTCAGGACCGTGTGCGCTCTATGCTTAGCCATGCAGGCCTACCCCAGAGTTTTTGGGCTGAGGCAGTTAGTACGGTAGTGCATGTCATAAACCGATCGTCTTCCAGTGGATTGGATTTCGAGGTTGCAGAGGAAGCTTGGGCTGGTAAGCCACCCTCTTATGCGCATCTCCGTGTCTTTGGATGTGAGGCATTCGGCCATGTACCCAAGGACAAGAGGAGTAAATTGGATCCAAAGAGCATTAAATGCATATTCCTTGGCTATGGTGAGTCAAGAGAGATGGGCTATCGCCTATGGGATCTGCAGGTGCGGAAAATAGTACGCAGCCATGATGTCGTCTTCCATGAAGACAAGATGCACAGGCAGCCTGAGAAGGTGGTTGAGATCCGCAGAGTGATCTTTCAGGAGGAGCCTAGAGCTCCAGCACAGCCAGTAGTACAGCCTGCAGCAGTTCCTCCACAGGGCCAGGGTGTTGGACAGGCAGTTAGACAGGCAGCAGAGCCTGCGGTGAGACGGTCTGCTAGAGACAGACGTCCACCTGACAGATTTCAGCCCTCTATGCATTATGTTTTGGTTACAGATGCAGGAGAGCCTTTCACTTACGATGAGGCTATGCGCAGGGGTGACAGTCACTCCTGGGAGAGGGCTATGCAGTCTGAGATAGACTCCCTGCATAAGAATGAGACTTGGGATTTGGTTGCCTTGCCTAAAGGCAAGAAGGCTTTGCCATGCAAGTGGGTGTACAAGCTGAAAAGTACCCCTGGACACCCCAAGCCAGCATACAAGGCTAGATTGGTAGCAAAGGGTTTTAAGCAGAAACATGGTGTGGACTTTGATGAGGTCTTCTCTCCTGTGGTTAAGATGACGACCCTGCGCTTAGTCTTGGCTTTGGTTGCATAGCTTGACTTAGATCTATATCAGATGGATGTCAAGACAGCTTTTCTACATGGGGACTTGCATGATGAGATCTATATGGATCAGCCTAAGGCCTTTGCAGAACCTGGCAGGGAGCACCTAGTGTGTAAGTTGAAGAAGAGCTTGTATGGCTTGAAGCAGGCACCTAGGGAATGGTATCATAAGTTTGATGCCTTTATGCAGTCAGAGGGCTACAGCAGGAGTGCTATGGATCTGTGTCTTTACACGAAGAAAGCCCGTGATGGCAGTTTGCTTATCTTGGTACTCTATGTTGATGATATGCTGATAACAGGGAAAGCTCATGATGAGCTAGATGCTCTTAAATCTCAGCTGAAGAAGAGCTTTGAGATGAAGGATTTGGGACAGGCCTCACATATACTTGGGATGCGCATTAAGCGCGATAGGCATCAGGGGCTTTTGTATCTCTCACAGCGGGAGTACATTCATAAAGTCCTTGAGCACTTCCGCATGCAAGATGTAAAGCCTATTGGCTGTCCATCACCTTCTTATGTGAAGGTATCACAGGCCAATTGTCCGCAGACAGATGAGCAGAGGGCCGAGATGGCCAAGATCCCTTATGCTTCAGCCGTGGGCAGTTTGATGTATGCCATGATAGCCACTCGTCCAGATATTGCGCATGCAGTTGGTGTTGTGGCACGCTATATGGCTACACCTGGCAGCAGACATTGGGATGCCATGAAGGGTATCATGAGGTACCTGAAGGGCACAGTAAATATGTGTATTTGCTATGGCAGCCAGGATATAGGGGTCGTGGGGTACACTGACTCTGATTATGCAAGACATGCAGATAGTAGGAAGTCCACTTCTGTCTATGTATTCACCTATGCTGGAGGGGCTGTCTCTTGGATGTCCAGGGTTCAGAACTGTATGGCTTTGTCTACCACTGAGGCCGAGTATGTTGCAGCCACTGAGGCTTGCAAGGAGGCCATATGGTTAGGTCATCTAGTTGCTGACCTTGGGATTGATGCTACACCTACACTGCATTCGGATTCTATGAATGCCATTCAGTTGGCTCAGAATCCGGTCTTCCATGCGAAGACGAAACACATTGAGGTGAGGTATCACTTCATACGTGGTGTCGTGGAGGATAGGTCTGTTGACCTTGTCAAGATCTCCACTGACGAGAATCCTGCAGATCTGCTCACGAAGAGCCTCACTACTGAGCGCTTTGCCTTCCTCAGGAGGTTGATGGGCGTTGGATGAGATGTCTCCTTTCCTTATCCCTTGTACCTATGTACATTTGTACTGTCTTTTCTTTTTCTTTTCTCTCTCACTAGGGCAGATTCGCCTTTATGTGGGAGGTTGTTGGGGGTAAAGGCGCCTCCGCCATGCCGCCCCGTGTATTACTACACTGACAGTACCTTTGTTGGGGGTAAAGGTGCCTCCGCCGTGCCGCCCCGTGTATTACTACACTGACAGTACCCGCCACTGCACACTGCAGGTGGCGGGCGCCCGTCACGTCACTTTATTCTTTATTCTTTTAGTGACAGTTTGAATCAAGGAAGGCCCGGTCACACATTGTGACTGTTGGAGTTCCCATTTCTTGTCTCTCTCTTTCTTGCTCTTGCTCTCTCGCCATAGCTTGCGTGCAAGCTTCGATCCTTCTCACCTTTCACCTTGCACGAGGAGTTTCTAGCCGCAGCAGATAGGTTCTCTACGGGCTGGATGATGGATTGCATGTGTGCACATATGTCACACAGAAGATCGGACACACGCAAGGCAATCAAGAGTGGGGCTGCAAAGCCCGAGTGGTTAGATGCAGATGAGTGGCGTCGACTGAGGGAGGAGGCTACAGATTCTCTAGGACGTTGGAATCACTAGCGCGAGGCGACAAGGGTATGACTCGAGGCGACAGGGGTACGACTCAAGGCCGAAGTGGTCCATCATCTTGAGAGTGGCGGCCACAGACATATTTGGAGGACTTTGTAAGTTTTTCTTTTGTTTTGCTTGTTTGTTTTTTTGAAATATTTTTTGTACTGACAATCATGTTTCTAACAGTTAGCATTTTGTTTTCTTTGCAGCACTCCATTACAGATCGCGATCCGATAGGCCTTGGGACTCGATATGCAGAGAGGCACGGTCTCAATGCATTGATCGACTGATTGTATAGACGCGGCGGCCCTGTAAGTCACTCATCTTTCTTGTCTGTAGTTACCATGAGATATTTGAATGCTTTATTGTATGGTGGATTGATGTGTTGTTTATTTTTCTGCAGAGTCCGTTCGATGCTCCTTTGTGGCGGGACGAGCTTTCAGGGGATGAGGATTTGTAGCACACCCTTGGATCCTTGGAGCTCACACACATTTATTTTTTAGTCGCCTGAACTATGTAGACATTTTCTATGTATTAGTGATATCCTGTCATGATTGTACCAATCGCTTTTTATGCGATCATGTATTTATTTCATGTATCAGTTTTATGATTTCAGTATATATTCTTTTTGTTTGTAAGCGCTTTGTATACAGTAGTGCAAAAACTATTTTGTATGGCTCTCATACAGCACACATACAAGCTGCCCTGCCACAAAATTTTTTAAATCCCTGTTACCATCCCTATTAGCGTCGCAAATTTTATTGCTCGCGTCGCTGTTGCCGTCGCTATGCGCGTCGCAAAACGTTGCTATCATCGTTAATAATGACGCTTTTTGCGACGACAGGGGTAAATTTTGTTATTTGTATTTTCGTCGCTTTAAACGTCGGTATAAGGCCTATATCTTGTAGTGTATGTGTTTTGTGATTTTTTTTTTGATTTATTTCTTTATGTATATTGAATTCCTTTGTTAGAAATTTCCAATTTTACTAACTTGCAAGTGTACGTAGGTGCACCATGCACAACTAGGCTTTTGTTTTTCACAATCAAAGTGATTCAATATAAATGCAAGGATCTTCATGATGATGGTACTCAAACTTCCAATTCAATGATGACATATGCAAACAAGCATTCAATCACAATTTTTACAACACTACACAATGTGTGAACTCCTTATTTTAATGATCCAACCAGTTGTGAGTGATTTTGTAGATTAATTAAGGTCAGATCCTAGTCTTCTTAGGGTTGTCATCTCTTAGATGTAGGCACTTTTGATGAACTAGCTGCATGAGGTCCAAGGGCTTGACTATCACTACTAGTGCTACCTCCACTCAAGTTGTTCTCACCAAATTGTTCCAAGTGAGCTTAAGAATAGTTTTAGGTTGACTACTCGAGTTCACTTCTCGATGTATGAAGGGGGCCTTTAGCACTTACTTTGAAAGTGAGCGTATCAAAAGTTTTGGCATAATCTCTTTTGCCTCTATCTAACACTTTGAAAACACTCCTAAAGGTGTCCAAACAAGTAAGTTGAGTTGAGCCTCTCGTTAATGAAGACTTGGTTACTCCTTCTCAATTGCAATAGCCCTTGTGGCATGTCAAGGTGTAGGGAGTTTCTATAAAAAAGCTTTTAACCATGAAATGTCCTCTTGCATGACTACGGTCTGTCTTTGTTTTTTTCTACCCCCTCATATTTTCTCGTTCATTCTTCTCTCTCCCTCCCTCTCTCCCTCTCCCTCTCTCTCTCTTTCTCTCTTTCTTTATAATGTTTCATATTTATTCCCTCTCTCTCTCTCTCGTTCTTTCTTCCTTTTCTTTTCTTCTTCTCCCTCTCTCATTTGTTCTCTTTCTCCCTCAATGCACCTCATTAATCTCAACAAAAAATATTTTAAAAAATGAAGAAAGAACAAGAACAAAGCAAGAGGGAGCAATATACTCATCGCAAAGGCTCGAAGATGGATTCTTTGTCTCCTCTTCGTAACGGTTCCTCTTTGCGATGGCTCCTCTTCACCCTTCATACACTTCCTCCTCTTCTTCGTGAACAATGACATAGCAACGGCGATGGCAATAGCAGTGGGGAGAATCTCTCCCTCCTTCTCTTTCTCTCTTGCTCTCCCTCTCCCACCCTCTTTCACTCTCTGATATTTCGCTTTCTCTTTCACAAACTCTTTTGCAAAATACCATGCTCGGGTATTGACCGTATTTTTGTTGTTTGAGTACCGTCGCTATTTGCGTCGCGACGCAAATAGCGACCTGGCTAATTTTCATTGGAAACTAGCATCGCTATTCTCCCCTTCCCTTTAGTGCTAGTAGCAGGACTTGTAGTGGCGGTTGAGGCTGCGGGTTTCACGCTATAGAAAAAGTTTGATTTGATCTTCTTGGTTTACTTATGTGTGCATTTCTATGAGAAAATTTTATATTGTTAGTTTTTTGAAAAGGTTTGAGAAAAGTCATGTTTGAGAACACTACAAGATACAAGCCTCATACCGACGTTCAAAGCGATGAAAGTCTTCATTAAAAAAATTACCCTCGTTGTCAGAGGGGTTTTTGTTGAAAGGTTGAATCCACCGGGGATCAGAAGTAGAAGGAAGTAGAGATAGGAGATGGAAGAGAAGATAGAGAATGCCCAAGTGGTAAACAAAAAGAAAAAACACAATGAATTGATTCAATATGTATTGAAAGAACCTGGAATCTTTGCACTACTCTGAAGCAATCTCCAGGCATTAGTCCTCCTGGAGCTCCTTCGTAGACCAAAAACGTGGATTAGAAAAATCAACTCTTTCTCTGCTACCCGAAACCCAAATTTGATGGCTCCGTTGGCTTCGAAAGGGGTGTAAAACTGCAGGACACCTGCTCACAGATCTCCCAGATCACTCCTTCTTCTTCTTTCAGTCCAATCTACAGTTTTTAGCCTGTTTACAGTGATTGCGACATGCGCGATTTCGTCAATCTGTCTTTTTTATGAAAAATCTCCTAATTGGCTAGAAAAGCAAGTAGCTTTTTTGCATACCACCCTAATCTAGAAGCTTTTTCTAACTTTTTCGGATTTTTACAATAAATAATATCGAATGTAAGCTAAAATTATCCAAAAATCTAGTATTTTTGGATAATCCATGCAACTCACACTAGTACTAATGGCTCTGATCACATTGACTCTCTAGATCAATAGAGAAGTCGGATGATGATGCATTCTATACTTTTTCACACTTTGTCCTCATAACATCACGACATCCACCCCCTCTAAACCTGCACATCGTCCGGTATATGCCAAAATCCTAGTTGTCACCGGATTCTAAGTCCTCCTCATCCTCTACAACCATATCCTTTGCTTCTTCATTTTCCATATCTTCTTGGCTAGCCCCTGTATCATGGCCACTATTTTCTTCCAATTTTGGCAACTCATAGGCACTAGATTCCCGCCTTTTGAATAATTTGATTCTTTTCCATGCTACTATCGGAAGTTTTATGGCTATCCCATCTAGCTCATTTAATGCATAAGTAGCATTATCAAACACTTGTCTTACCACATAGGGTCCAAACCACCTTTGGAAACTTTACGCATGGCACTATGCTGGTTATCTAAACTGCTATCATAAACCAGTACCCAATCCCTATCTTGTATGGTTCTTGGTCTCAGTCTATGTCTTTTGTCAAACCGTTTCTTGTTCTATATCGTTACTGCCCTTAACTTTGGAGTTGTTGCCTCTATGTCTTCTGAATTTCTTTCGAACTGTCTAATGTGTAAGGCCCACAACTCCTCTCGATTCAACTCCTCCTCCCAAGGTAACACACTCCATGTGATTGTCATCTCTTCTATCGGCATGATAAGTTTTTGACTATACATCAATTCTGCAGGCATATATCCTGTAACAGCACTATGAGTTGTTCTGTCAGCCCACAAAGCATAAGGGAGCAATCGTGGCCACTCCTTTACCTTCTCTCCACATGCTTTTTCCAATGCCTTCACAATAGGTGGATGACCTCTTTCACTTTTGCCATTTCCTTCAAGGTTATAGGCTGAAGTTAAAGAAAGCTTTATCCCCAACCGTGCAAAGAAATCATGAGCTTCATCTGCATCCAGCTCACCCCTATCTGTTGTAATTTTTCCCACAGAGCCATATCAACAAAAGATCTCTTCTAACAGAAAAGTACATACGACATTTGTCGTCCTAATATGTAGAGCTCTCCCTTCCACTTGATTAGTCAAGTCTTCACGAGCAAGCACAAGATACCTCATTTGCAAAGACCTGTAGTCATTGTGACTGAATCCACCACCCACTTAAAATGAAGAGACAATGGATATGTGGGTTGCAATCCATCCCGATGTCTCACAGTTGAATACATTTGACGTGTCGTACATGTTTCCACAAAGTGAGCAACATCCTTATACATACCCTGCCCAATATCTTTCTTTGATCTTTGTAAAAGTACCCCAAACACCTCTATGACCAGCCCACAAGCTTTCATGAAATTCTTGCATTACTTTTACTTATGAAGCTCTGTCACCCAAAACTCGCAATGGCATACCCTGTTTCTTTTTAGCATGTTTCCATAAGTATCCATCTTTTAAGAAAAATACATAGGCTTTCATCTTGATCTTCTTAAACTCTTCATTTGACCATTCATCTCTCTTTGTTAATGTATTGAGATATTGACCAATTCTCAGCCACTCTCCTGCATATTTGTCTTCCAGAAACACTTCTACACAAGATGCAAAGCATCTAAAGGGTCTTCTCTTTGTTGTCCAAGCTTCTATTAATGCTATAGCAACACCTTGCATTGCTAAATTCACTCTTGCAACATCATTTTCAACCATAAGAAAGTCATCTTCTTTCTCCTCATCCATCATCCCATCTTCATTCTCATAGCATGCTCGAGATAACATGTTTGCCAACTGGGTTATCTCTTCCTGCAATATGCTGAAATTCAGGGTTCTAAGATTTGATATATGCAATCCACCAGAGCATAGCAATGTCCGGGGTAGTGCAACTAGTATTCATACCCAATATCGGCAAACAATCAGTCTCAATGACTACATGAGCACCCATAAAATACTCCTTATCACATTTAAGGGCTGTCACAATTCCCCATAATTCTCTTTTTACCTGTGGATATCTTCTTTGTCGTTCAGTCAATACTTTTGCACCAAAGCGTATTGCATATCTTTGCCCTTCCTCATCATCTTGCCCAATTGCCCATCCAATCCCGATTGGGCTTTTATCAACCGTAATAATGATAGGCTTTCCATGTGAATAGTCAGCCTTTCTCAATGTTGGAGCAGATTTTAAGAGTTGCTTCAATTTCTTCATTGCTTTTTTATGCTTCCTTTCCCAATGAAATTTTTGACATTTCCTTAGGAGCTGAAAAAGAGCATCGACTACATGTGCAAAGTGAGGAATCCATATCAAATAGAACACACATGCACCCAAGGATCTACGCACCTCTGATACATTCGTGCATACATCTTACATTCTATCAATCCCATCTATTTCTGCTGGTGATGGCCTTTGCCCATAAGGCCCACACATATGCCCGACAATCAAAACCTCCTCAACTCTAAAGACAATAGGAGAGGCAACATTTGGATCTACACAACCTATTTCACTTAGTTGAAATGCAAATGCCTTCCCATGTCTAGCCAACATCTGCATAATACAGTATCTCTCAACAGGCAAAAGAAACCCTTCTGCACCAACTTTCAATTCCTGTAATGTTTC
Source organism: Lygodium microphyllum (assembly GCF_053477565.2). Classification (NCBI taxonomy): domain Eukaryota; kingdom Viridiplantae; phylum Streptophyta; class Polypodiopsida; order Schizaeales; family Lygodiaceae; genus Lygodium; species Lygodium microphyllum. The sequence continues at coordinate 26,280,014 of NC_141146.1, read as the reverse complement.
AGAAGTAAACTGATGACCTATATCTTTAGGATCCTGTAAGCTTGACTGCCTTGACACTTTTTCATACATACTCTTACACTCTGGTGGAAGTGGCAAAGCAATTGGTTTCATCTTTTTGTCAACTGTCTTATACTTTGTCTCCACAAGTGCTTCAGCCCATTGTAATCCTTCCTGTTGAGCAAACAATGCTATAACATCATACATATCCAAAGAACATATTGACAACACTCTGTTTTTAGCCTCATTTTCTGCATGTATAGTTGCTGAAATTTCAGCCATAGTGTCAGTAATATTCAGCCCATAAAAGATGCCTGAAATGCCATCATTTTCAGCTAACAGGCCCAATGATCTCAGTTTCTTAATAGCCCGTTTCATAGATATGCGTTCAGCCCTACACATAGCTTCCATAGGCTTAAACCAACATGACTGCTTGCTATAAACTGAGAGTTACCAATAGTAAATACATGCTTCATTTTATCAAGAGGCAAATACACCCTCTGAACAGTACTACTGTAGCCCTGCATTATAGCAGTGCTTAATGAAAATCCAAGTCTTTGAATTCCCTTGCATTTGGAACCAAACGAGACTCTCGAAGCGTATCATGATTTCTAGGATGATTAACACAAACAGTAAGAAATTGGACTGCTTTTCGCCCATCCTTGCTTCTGACTCTTGCATAAGCAGAACCATCATCAAGCACCTTTGTTTCCATACGCAAACCTATAATATAGGGCTGTCCCAAAATCACTGCATATGAGGAATTATCTTGCACAAAGAAGCGTTGCTCTTCTTGTACATCACCAATTGTCACTTTTACATTAGGACATGCAACATAGAGCTCCCCTGAAGAATTATTTGCAGTCGTCATATGCCAACCATGACCAGTGTCCACAGACCATGCACCATTTTCATACAATCCCCGCTCAATGACATTTATCTCAGACCCATGGTCATGTAAAGCAACATAAGGAGTTTCATGCTGTCGAAGGAATTTAGGGTTCATAATGTCACAACAGCAGGGGTTCTCCGAGATCACAAGATGGACAGAAGAGAACAAGGGTAGACCAAGAAATCTGATAGTTTATTCAAAGGAAACTTCAATGAAGGATTGAAGTTGTTCTTATAGGCAAAGGAGATAAAATATCGTGAAATAAGATCATATACAAGGTCTCAAGATGTAATAGAGTATCTTATGATGAGAGAAGCAAAGAGCTCATAGCCTTCATATCCCTTTGAAAAGATGAAAGTGGTCCTCTTCAAAACCACCAAAAGAAACAAGCACAAAAGCTCTTTGGTACTGTGAGCATGATGATCATCTACAATCTACTCTTCTTTAAGCTTTTTCATATGCTTAAATAATAGTTTTGAATGAAGCTTATGAATAAGCTCCTATCAATGATGAACATCACTATGCTTCCACTTCTCAGTCCAGAATTTTCCTCCACTTACTTGTAGTCCAGCACGCTATTTTTAAGTTCTTCTCTTTAAGCTTCTTTACAAGCTTAAGTAAGCTTTACTCTTCCATTCTCTTCCGATCTCTATCATCTTTGTTTCTTTATATAACATGAGATAACATCTCCAGGAAGGTTAGGCTTTAAGCTTAATCTTTATCTTTTTCGTATTCGCAGCCGACACTATGATCAGCTTATCCTTCTTTGTTAGCTTGTTTTTCTTTTGGCACCTTCAGCCGCCGATGCTACCTTCATCTTCACCTTGCGCAGAGCTCATTGTTGTTTCCAATCTTCTGCTCGTCCCTAATCTGCTTTTCGCCTCTTCACAACTTCTTCTTGATCACATGATTGTCGATTCCTAGCTTGAAGATGAAATGACCCTTCTCCTTTCAGCTCCTACTTCGCCTTATTTATCGTCCTTCCTCCTATCGTCGTCGTCTTCCTTCCATAAGTTCCGCATATTCATGGCCATGACCATACTTTGCAATTTAGCAGCCCTTTTTGCTCGATCTTTTCACTCTTTGTATTACCGGTTCTCCCCGCTCCTTGTTCCCCAAAGCTTTTTCTTCCCCAGGCCCATACAAAGCAGGTCCCTTTTTTTTTAAAAGAAAAGCGAGCCCCTTTTTTCTTTCTTAGAAAAGCAGCCTTCTCCCTTTCCTTTTTCATTAGCGTAATCAAGCCCATAGCTTTCTCGACTTCACCATGCTCAATATATGCTGAAAGCATTGCATTCCAGGACACAATTTCAGCATTCCAGGACACAATATCACACAAACCTAGCCCCTTAAATGCTTTTCTACATCGGTAATGCTCCCACTCTTACCATACATGCTTATCAATGTGTTGCCAACAAACTTAAGCTTCCACAAGCTCTGAATAAATAAACATAAGAGAATTCATTTAGCTCTGTACTTTCTTTTTGCACGGACTGGTACAACGGCAATGCCTTCTGGCATTCCCTAGGGTCCACATAAGCAGAGATAATCGCATTCCATGGCAGGATGTTCTAACATGGTAACATTGGAAACACAGCAATTGCATGTTCCAGACTTTCACAATTGACCATTGAGTGCATCAAATAATCACCCGGGCAGGTATAGTGATCCAACCCAAGATGCATAATATGCACTAAGGACTTGCAGTCATTGCAAGGCTTCAAGAAGGAAGAATACAAATTTCCCACCAGAATCAGCTCAGGTCACACTGTCAGAACCAAGACTTCCAATGCTTGATTCAAGTGTCCATCCTCTCACAGACAATGGAACTACTAATGCACTTATGATGGATGTGCTTTCAGATCATACTGGTCTGTATTATAAACTGTGTAAGCTTAGATGGACTGCTTTCAAGAAACAGAGCCTATCTGTTGTTGTGACTTTTGGCTCTCCAACATTGGACCTCACTATTCACATTGGATTGATACTCTACATTGTCCATACCCATTAGTATCGTTTGTTCCTAAACTACCTGGGCTGCTATAAACTTAGAAGTGCTCAGGCACCTACACTGAAGCTAAACAAGACACCGGTAGAAGTCTCAGGTCCAGTCACTCGTCCACTAAGTAGATCCTCTACCTTGGATAACATGACTGGTTTTCGACCCCCTCTTTAGCTGATAAAGAAGCACATGAATGTTCTTGTTCAAATTGTGTACCCAAAAAGCCTGAACTAGACTCTGCTTGACCAGAAAACCCATCTGACACATTTTGTACCAAGCTGGTCTTTCCAAGGGTATCTTCAGCACAGTCTGGGTTATCTTTCAGCATGCAAGCTCTCGATCTTAGCCCATTTCTTGAGCATATAGTACTGGATGCCAAGTCTATCTCAACCTTTAAACAAGACTTGCAAGGATCATCAGAGGTAACCTGTCTTGGTGCATGTGTGTTGCTTGTAAACAGTGTTTTTTGGTGCTCAGGCGATTCCAAAACTCTTGTTCCCAAAATTTTCCCTTCTGGCAGTGACCCCTCTGTTCTAGATTCTTTAAATTCTGATCTTTCTGCATTCCATGATGCACTCTGCTGTCCAGAATTCTCAGCCTCCAAGTCAACCACATTTCTGTTTTGGATCTGCATACCTGATCTCTTAACTTTCCTAATACCTGATTTTGATGAATATCTCGGGGTTCTTTTGTAAGTCAAGAGCTGTGTCATGTCAGGCACTATACTTTGGAGATTATAAAGTTGAGAGAAACTTTGCACAAATGGACATCAACAAGTTTAGATGGCTTCTCGACTCCTCCCCTTCATGTTTCCAGACCCCTCTCCACTATACTGCCCACGAAGAACAAAAATGCAAACACAACGACTAAGTATGTACAAAGTAACAAATGTCACACACAATACTGTTTGGTGGATTCCACACCTTAGATGCGCAGCAGTACGACATCCACCCCCTCTGATCATGCGCATCCTCCGGATGGGCCAACTACCCATGATCATTATCGTCAAGATCCACAAACAAATCAATCTCTTCATTGTGTATTTTTGGTATATCAACAAGATTATCTATCATATCATCTGTCTCTTCTACTGGAGTTTCTTCTCATTGATCTTCTCTTGCAAATTCTTCCAATGAATAATCCTCATCATCTCTTTTCTTGAAAATCTGGATTTTTTTTCCTGCAATAAGCACGCTCCATCCAATTCTGTCAGTTCATATGTTGCATTGTCAAAGACATGTCTGACCATGTGTGGCCTAAACCATCTTTTCACCATCTTCTAAAGTGCAATATGCTGATTTTCAAGGCTTCTATCAAAGACTAATACCCAATCTCCCTCTTCTATTGCTTTAGGCCGTAAGCGATGCTTGCTGTCAAACCTGTCCTTATTTCTTAGTCTAGCAACCTTCAACATGTCAATAGCTAGCTGAATATCCTCTAGTCTTCTCTCCAACTACCGGATCCGAAGAGCTAAGAGCTCCTCTCTTGTCAAATCCTCCTGCCAAGGTAAAACTGACCAAGTCAAAGCACAAGTCTCAGTCGGCATAATCGGTTTCTAACCATACATCAACTCTGCGGACATATATCCTGTGGTAACACTGTGAGTCGTATGATCAGCCCACAAAGAAAATGGTAGAAGTCTCGGCCATTCTCCAATCCATCCTTTGCATGCTTTGGCTAGTGCTTTCACTATCGGCGGATGCCCTCTTTCACTCTTTCCATTTCCCTCTGGATTGTATGTTGTGGTTAGAGCCAACTTGATTCCTAGTTGAGAGAAAAACTCCCTAGCTTCATCTGCATCCAATTCACCACGATCTGCAGTGATCTTACCCACACAGCCATACCTACAGAAAATTTCTTCCAATAAGAACTTACACACTGCACTAGTGGTCTTCGTTCTCAAAGGTCTGCCCTCAACATAATTGGTAAGATCCTCTCTAGCCAAAAAAAAATATCTCATTTGCCATAGACCCATAGGCATAGTAACCAAGTCAACTACCCACTTATAATGAATGCATAGCGGATAGGTCGGATGAAGCTCATCTCAATGATGCACTACGGAATACATCTGACAGTCTCTGCAAGTCTCTACAAAGTGAGAAACATCTCTGTACATTCCTTTCCACCAATATTTTTCCTTGATTTTCTCATAAGTAGCCCACACTCCTCTATGACCAGCCCAAGGACTCTCATGAAACTCCCTCATCACCTGTAACTGGGTCTCTTTATCGCAGACAACCCGCAAGGGTAATCCTCCTCTTTTCTTCGGGTGCTTCCAAAGAAATCCGTCCTTGAGGAAATAACCATAAGCTTTTCTTCTGATCTTCTTGAACTCTTCATTTGTCCATTTGTCTCTTTTGCTTAATGTACTAAGGTACTTGCGAATCTGCAACCAATCCCCAACATAGAGTTCTTCTATGAAAGCCACAATATCATAGACATGACAAACATGATCAACCATAGCGACTGAAATTTATGCATCATCCTCTTCTGCAAGTAGTGTCTCCTCATCATCATATCTGGCTCTAGACAGCATTTCCGTCACTAGATTATCCTTCTCTGCTATGTGTTTAAATTCTGGATTTAATGACTTAATGTATGCAATCCATCTCAGCATAGCTTCTTCTAACCTGGCCAAAATCTTTTCACAAGCTGAAATATGATTAGCCACAAAGTATCTGCATCCCTACTCATTTAGATTCTCATTCTTCTCTTCTTCTACACACCCCTTAATGGGCACATCATCCAAGAAAGGCATGGTAAGCTGAGGTATATACTCACGAAGGACCTTATGCATGGCATTCATCATATGCACAACAAAATTATGGCACCTTGAGGCAAGGTACACATCCTGACAAGCCCAATAGGAGTTCTCATAGTGGTTATGTCCCTGCTTTCCAAAGCCAGCTGAAATTGATCATATCCCGAATACAAGTCACCTAAAGAATAGATGGCACATCCAGCAAATGCTTCAGCAAACTCATCTACAACTGGACCTATACCAACATTCCTGATAGTAACTCTGTTTATTGGCTGCGTGTCTTGTATAAATCGGAGAGTACCATTCTTCTTTGGAACCGTAAACCACCTATTTGAGTATGGTGCAGATGAAGGCTCTAGGATTCCCATCCTGATTTTCTCATTCAACAAGTCAATTAACTTTGGCAGGTGTGCCTTAGGCACTGGAATAGGTCAGAGGTTCCATGGAATATGAGAAATAGTAAAGATCACCATAGGAGCAACAATATCTAGATTCACACATCCAATCTCATGCGGGAAAAAAGCAAACCCCCTTCCATGTCGCTCAACCATATCTTGAAAGCATTTCTTCTCTGAGGGTAGCAAGAAATCACCATTTCCAATTTTTAATTCAGCAAGAGTCTCTGCTGATAATTTATGGCCTATATGCTCTAGATTCCTCAAAATTGGCTGTTTGGCAACCTTCTCTATTTGCTAATCAAACTGTCAGGTGGAAGCGGTCCAGCTACCGACTTCACCTTCTTATCCAAAATCTTGTATTTCGTGTCAACCATGGCTTCATTATGATCCTCAGCATTACTCAAATCTTGCTCTATATCAGTAATTCTGCACTCTGGTGGGCTGAATATCCTCAGCCCTTTACTCTATGGACTGCATAGAAACAGCCCTAAACTCTGGATGTTGAAATATTTCAGCAGTAAACTTTGTTGGCTGAAAGTTTTCAGCCCTTTGTGTCTCTGTAGGCTAATCATAATCAGTCGAAAACTCTGTTTGCTGAATTTCTTCAGCCCTCAACACTTTTTGCTGAGTCACCTCAGCCTCTGACTCTATCTGTGACACAAAATTTGAAATTTCATGAAACATGTCCAGGGACTGCACTGATACATTACTGTGACAACTCTACATATCAGTTTTCAGCATATTTTCCATCTTTGTCATCGTATCTGCACAAACCATACTATCATACATCCCATCTATATGCTCATCATCCTCTAAAACACCTGCATTTTTCAAATTTTTCTCCTTCCTGCATATGTACTGCCTGGCAGCTCTAGGCAACTTAGAAGTCTTCTGATAACTCATCAAATTGTTTGCTAAAATTCCAACAAAAATGGAGGAGAAAACACTGCTGCCAGGAGGCGAGAACTCCAATCTCCTCTACTCTATACCACCATCGTCTCGCGGGACAGCGGTACCTAATGAGAACCCGAATCCCTCACAGTGGGCAATGGTGCATCTCGAAGAGTATCCCTATTTCTAGCATGATTTACACACACATTCATAAACTGGACTGCTCTCATACCATCTTTACTGTGAATCCGCGCATAAGCAGATCCATCATCCATTACTTTTGTCTCCATGCGCATCTCTGTGATGAATGGCTGTCCAAGAATTATGGGATAAGAGCATGAATCCTGCACAAAGAAATGGAAATCCTCCTCTATACATCTCCAATAGAAATCCTGACACTGGGACAAGCAGCATATGAATCACCTGCAGTGTTGTTGGCGGCTCTCATACGCCACCCATGCTCTACATCCATAGGCCATCTATTACTTTCATAAACTCCACGAACTATGAGATTAATCTCTGAACCATGATCCACCAAAGCAACATAAGGCACCTATTTCTCTCCAATTTTTACCATTGTTTCTATAGTTGCTCTAGCCCAATGACTCCGCGAAAAATGACTACGCTATATCAAGATAGGCTCATCAGTTTCAACATAATGCATAGGCTGAACCCTCTTCTCTGTCTGCGAAAAAACAGAAGCATTCTGAACTATAACCTCATCCTCATCCTCATCCAACTCCCCAATCAAAACTCCCTGTGTATCAGTAGTAGGCAATGCATGTCTTTTCCTCTTTAGGACTTCTTGGAACTAATCTTGAAACTCTCTTTTTGAGATGCCCAAAACCTCAGAAATAGTAAAAGTCACCTCACTACCAAGTATCTTATCATTAAATACTTTCTTCATATCCGTAGATGTCTCAATATCGGACATCAATCTAAACCCTGGCTGCTTTCTCTCTCTAGGCTCTTGCCTCTTTGCTTTCTTTTGAGCATCTTCCATCTGTCGTTCTGGCCCTGGTCTCAAAGATGGCTCTACAGTAGGTAGAGTAACAAACTCACCTCCTCTAGTCTTTTTAGCTGCATTTGAATTCTCTTCATCTCTCTTACGCTTCTCCTCAACAAGTACATCTGCTCCTTGAGACTTAGCCAAGTAGGCATAAATAGTGTACCTGTCAACAGGCGAATCCCAACCTGTCTCAGATCTGATGTGAGAACCTACACTAGTCAAGATAGTCTGCTGAATTTTCCCTTTGTTTGCCATCTCCAAAGCATAGGTCCATAATGCTGACTGACTCTCTGAACCTTTCTCAATCTGGACTCCATATGCAAAAGCATCTCCTCTAGCTGCCACATAAGAAGTACGCGCAGCCATATCATCAACTAATTTCTTCATTCCGCCTTTCCCAAAATTGGTAGCAAGCGGAGCTCCTGTTTCAGTCAACCAGATCTTGCCATCTTGTCCCCAAAATGCCAAATTCTTCCTCCTTGCATCTTGAAAATATTCACAATCCTTGCAATACTAATGGTCCGTACTATCACACCAAATACATCTTCGATCTCTCCTAGGTGCATTAGGAGCACTCTTAGGTGTAGTAGGAGCACTAGAAGGAATAGTAGGCACGGTCGAAGCAAACTGCTCTTTCAAATTTCCCACCAATTTTGCTTTAACTGACTCCAGTGTCAAATCCATTATGCCTTTGATTATGTCATCAAGAGAGGAAGGAACCGACGGAGCGGATGGTTTTGGAGTAGGAGTCGGCATCGATCTTGAAACAGGAGGAACAGGAGGAGTAGAAATAGTAGGCAATGGCATAGGCCAAGTAACTGGATGAGGAAGAGAAGAAATAACATGGGTAGAAGGAGACATAGGAGCAGAAGACGGCGTCGATGTCATGGATCCATTCTGTAGGTGGGTCTTCCATATCCTTCTCTTGGTCAAAGTTGAGACCGCATCCTGGGCATCTTGCCAATCCATTTTAAGACCCATAGGCTTCGTGTGATCCTCAAGAAGCTCTCCTAATTCTTCCTGAAGAGTAGGATCTACAGCTTGCAAGAAAAGCTCAACTTTCTCAACATCCAATGCTCTGCTCCTAATCATAGCATCGGCTGCGAATACGAAAAAGAAAAAGATTAAGCTTAAAGCCTAAGCTTCCTGGAGCTGTTATCTCATGTTATATAAAGAAACAAATATGATAGAGAGCGGAAGAGAATGGAAGAGTAAAGCTTACTTAAGCTTGTAAAGAAGCTTAAAGAGAAGAACTTAAAAATAATGTGCTGGACTACACAGTAAGTGGAGGAAAATTGTGGATTGAGAAGCGAAAACATAGTGATGTTCATCATCGATAGGAGCTTATTCATAAGCTTCATTCAAAACTATTATTGAAGCATATGAAAAATCTTAAAGAAGAGCACATTGCAGACGATCATCATGCTCACAGTACCTAAGAGCTTTTGTGCTTGTTTCTTTTGGTGGTTTTGAAGAGGACCACTTTCATCTTTTCAAAGGGATATGAAGGCTATGAGCTCTTTGCTTCTCTCATCATAAGATACTCTATTACATCTTGAGACCTTGTATATGATCTTATTTTACGATATTTTATCTCCTTTGCCTATAACAAGAACTTCAATCCTTCATTGAAGTTTCCTTTGAATAAACCATCAGATTTCTTGGTCTACCCTTGTTCTCTTCCGTCCATCTTGCAATCTCAGAGAACCCCTGCGGTTGCGACATTACGAGCCCTAAATTCCTTCAACATCTTTGGTGAACCCGACGTGAAAGCGTTGCATTTAAATTTCAGGATGGGAGATACTTCAGCATCAATTTCAGCCTCTTCTACGATTCCTGCTTTGTCCTCTACTTCGACTCCATCATTGATTGCTGCTTCAAGTACTTCTACGGATGATTTAAAGCAGATTTTGCAGAATATGTCTATGTATATGTAGCTTCAAAATTAGCAAACACAATTGTATATGCAGCAGCAGCAACAGTTGCATCAACAACAGTTATCTCAGCAAAGGCAACTATATTCGAAGCAAGAGAATGCAATCAGCGCGAGTAAGGCAATTTAAGCAGTTGAGAATGAAAAGAAGCTATTTGATGGCCATAATGTATCGGCTTATTTGAAGACGTATGAGATCAAGATGGGATTTTTTGGAGTACCAACATGACTTATGAGTAAATATTTTCTTCGCCTTGTCACACCTGCATTGAGGGCAAAAGTGACTGATCTTTTCCTTCAAAATTTGCATTGGAAAGATTTTAAGAAGGCCCTAAAAGAGGAGTATTTTCTTGAGGACTTTGG